>NC_057837.1:55237500-56487500 GCF_910594005.1 Cervus elaphus | reverse complement strand
GGGCAGGTCCTGGGGAGCAGAGCTGGAGGCGGGAGGGCGGCCCTTGTTGAGGAGCTTGGTTGACAGAAGCCGGGACTTGGGGCTCCCTTAAGCAAACATGGGGCAATTGTCAAAGATTTCTTCCAGAATCTGGAGGCAGGAGACACAACCACAGCCTTTCTATCTGGGTACTCAGGTGTCTGACTGTCCTTCTCTGCTTCTGGGTCAGTGTCTGTCTGTCTCTTCTTGCCTCCTCCCTCCCTCCCCTTTACCTCTGTCCCTCCCTCTCATCACCCCCTGTTCTACCTCTCTTCCCCGCCTTCTCTTTCATTCTCTCTCTTCCTTCCCTCCCTCCCCAGCCCTGTCTCCCCTCCCTTTCTTTCTCTCTGTTTCACTTATGATCTCTGTTCACCTCGGTGGGCACTCCGACCGGCAAGGCAGAGCCAGGAATCCACACCAGCATGTAGAGTGGTAGTCAGAGCGGGAAGCCCAGCTCAGCAGAGACCGCCCCCCTCCCAGGGCATCTCCTTCTGTAGCTTTGGCCACCCTGGCTGAAAGATCCCAGGACCCGGAGACATTGACTTTTCAAGTTTTGGTGCATCTTGTCTCATCACTGCTGGAAACAGGAGACACTGCTGGTCTCAGGAAAAGCAGGCCCTTCACAAAGTTATGATTGTTTTTAAGAATAAATCCTTACACTCTGCCTCTGCGGGCAGTGGGCATGAAGGTGACAGCGGATAGCAGAGCTCAGCAGCATTGCTCTAATCCCTGACCACCAGCGATAATATGACGACTCACCACTTGTCAGGAGCTGCCCAGCCCCAGGCACTCCCAGGAGCCCAGCCCTTGATCCCTGGACCAGCCTTTCTAGGGAGGGAACTCTGCCCTCAGCCCCAGACCCCAGTGTCTGCACAGTGAGTGCAGGTGACTGATCAAAGGGACAGTCAGGTGATCTGACCCCCTTCGTCTGCCTCCTGCCTCTTTCTGCATCTCTGGGAATGAGTCAGAGCATTTAGTCCTTGGGTGATGTGGTCACACAGATGAAGTTTTGAGGCAAATAATGCTGTCCTGTATTTTGTTACTATCTTCGCGATAATCCCCATTCCATCCATTGAAACATAAATCAGTTGGAAATCCACTGGCTGAGGCACCATCCCCCCACTTTATTCTGGCTTCTGTGTAATTTGCTTGGAGACTTTCTGCCCGCATTGTGCTTGGACGTGATCAGACCTCAGCCCATTTCGTCTCCCATGACCCCTCCACTCTCCTCACGTCTTAAATCGTGGGTCCTAGGGGCCAGTGGTCAGCTCCTCTGACTTCCACCCGCCCTCAGGGGTGAGGAGTCTGAGGACTGGATTAGGATTGGGAGAGGACAGGAGGGTTGCCTGCTGTGGACTTCTGCCTGGATCTCTTGTAGCTGAGTCTGCATTTTGGCAACTTTGTCTTCATTTCCTTTTCCGGGAAATGTTTGCTTCAGCTAGGCGGCAGCAAAGGAGGAGGAGGAAGGGCAGAGGCGCCTGTCAGGAGATAGTCCATGGGGTCAGTCCCACTGAGCACACACACGCGTGGTGTTCAGTACTTTAAAAATATGTTGCCTATTTTTAAAACATCAAAATATGTCTCAGTATTAAACTGAATCACTTTGCTGTACATCTGAAATTTACACAACATTGTAAATCAACTACGTGTGAGTGTTCAGTTGCAAAGTTGTGTTCAGCTCTTTCGCAACCTGTGGACTGCAGCCCACCAGGCTCCTCTATCCATGGGATTTTCCAGGCAAGGATGCTGGAGTGGGTTGCCATTCCCTTCTCCAGGAACCTTCCTGACCCAGGGATCAAACCTGCGTCTCCTGCATTGGCTGGTGGATTCTTTACTGCTGAGCTGCCAGGGAAGCCCAAATCAACTATACTTCAATTTAAAAAAGAAAGAAAGAAAGAAGCATGTTAAAATATGATCAGGAACAACCTGTGGGGCCCTAGGACTTGTCATCAGCCCAGATCTTGTCCTGAGGAGAATGGGAGAGCCTTGATCAGAAGACTCCCACAAGGAGAGGTGCAGATTGCAGGCAGACGTGAGTGGGTGATGGGGAAGCACAGGGAGGCTGTGGTGGTGGTCCAGGCTCAGCAATGGCTGGACAGCTTGGGGAGTTCTTCCAGCTTCCCCAAGAGGAAGCGTGGCTTCAGGATGTTAAGTTTGTTGTAGAGAAATAGGAAGAGAGCTTTCCATGCCCGAGACCTTGCCGAGGGCCTGTGGGCACTGCTGTCTGTAAGGCTCAGGGGTCCCAAGGATAGAGGGGAACTGATCAGGGATGTACCCATCTCCGTCTCTGTGGGGAGGGAGCCTGACACAGCGTCTCAGATAGGATGCTAGTGGGTTCACCTGGCCAGGAGCCCTGCGTCTTCTCTGCTCACAGGCTTCTGTGTTTCAGCAAAGCCCCTCGTCTCTAACCCCAAAGACTTACCTTCTTACTGGCTCTTCTCATGCCCCAGGCCAGGCCACACTCTTCCAAGGCTCTGGCGGGAAAAGTACTGACCCTTCCCTCCGAGGACAGCTTTCCACGCCCACGGGGTCTCCGCATCTCACCACTGTCCACCGGCCTCTGCCCCCCAGCCGCGTCATTGAGGAGCTGCACAGGGCACTGGCCACCAAGCACCGCCAGGACAGGTGAGGGCCTGAACCGCCGTCCAGGGCCAGCCCCCCTCGGGGGAGTCACAGGGGGTGGGTCCAGGCTGGCCTCAGCGCTCTGCTCTCACCGTCCTGGAGTTCTCAGCTGCTGAGCAGGGCGCTCCCTTTTTCGGGTTTGCACTGGGCTCTGCAGCCGGGTGGCAGCTGTTCTCAGTGGCCACATTCTGAGAGGGAGAGGGTGAAAACCAGGCCCTAAGCCCCTGTGTTTTCCCTGGAGGGTCCAGGGACCCAGGGTCGAGTGGGAGCATCACACGAGAGGATCAAGAGGGAGAAGTAGCCGCTATGTTGTCTGGGGACTCTGATCGAGGCCTGTTTTCATCCGGAGAGAGCACAAGTAACCTGCCCGGAAGCTGGCTCTTACTCTTGACCTCACACGCCTCATAGGCTGAAGACTAGTGAGTCATTGGAGGGCAAAACAGATACCAGAACACACATGTGGCTTGGGAAATATTGGACAAAGAAGATGCCCTGCTTGGTTCTTAGGAAATCCTTGATCTGCGCATTGGTTGCGCTGTCTCAGCAGGTTTTATTACAGCATCATTCAGAACAACACATTCTGAGCAACTTTGGGCTGAAAGCCCTGTGAGCCTCTGGCACTTCTTGTCCTGAGTATCAGCTGCACGCACTTGGGGGCCATCTTTGCAAAACCCATTAGAAGTCTTCAGGTCAACTTTGCAGGGTGTTCGGGTGATAGGGACAGTGTATAACCTGAGCTGCATCTCTGCTTCAGTTTCCAAGGCAGGGACAGTAAAGGGTCCCCGAAGAAGCGCGTGGACGTCCGGCTGTCGAGGACATGCAGCGTGGAGCGGGGCAAGGAGCGGGAGGAGGCCTGGAGCTTCGACGGGGCCTCTGACGGTAAGCGGACGGCGGCCAAGGAGTCCGAGGAGAACAAGGAGAACCTGATCCTGAATGTGGAACTCAAGGACGACCTGCTCTTGTATCAGGACGAAGAGGCCCTGAATGACTCCATCATCTCTGGTGAGCAGAGGGTGGGTCTCTTGGGGCAGGAGCCTCCTTCCAGAGGCATGGAGCCCAAGGGCAGGTTTGGGGGTTCTTGGGTGGAGGCCATGTGCCAGAGAGTAGTGGAGAGAGATGCCCCTTTGTATGTGAGCAGGGGCCTGTGGGCTGGCTCAGGGCACAATTAGGAGGAACCCGAGGAAACTTGTTTGATTCTGACAGTCACATATACATTTTCATGTGTATTTGAAAACACAAAAGTGGCTCAGCCAGCGACTGAGAGCATCGATGCCTGGGATGATGTGGCAGGATGTCATTGTGTTGGTGGCACTTGGATTGCCAGCATTTGGAAGATGTGGCAGAAAATGCTAATAAGAAAGCAAGATGAGATGGAAGAGAGAGGAAGGGAGGGCAGGCTGATGCCAGTGGTCATCTCAGAACTACTGTAAACCCAGCAGTGTCTACTTGTTCAGGACCATGTGTCCACCAGGTCCTTGGAGGTCTGTCTGTCCTCACAACATGTTCTCCAGGTTAGAATATTTGCTCAGCCTTACCCTTGAGGATATGGGGGCTCGCAAGACAAAGCATCGTAGCCCCTCCTGATAATGGGTACTCAGTCCTGATGTGAGCTGTGCTGAGCGCCGTCTCTTGCAGGAGGGTCAAGAGTGACATGGCTGTAAGGCCTTTAGGGGAGGGTTGTTGTTCCTCCTGAAAGCATCTCGTGGTAACAATCATGACGGTCTGCAGGGAGCTCCTGGGGACCTGGTCCCAGTGTTGATGGAAAACAGGAAGGGTTGGTATTGACTATGACTTGGCTGGTGCTAAGGGGGTCAGGTGGGGGCAGCCGTGACCAGGTGGACAGACCGGGAGCCCAGGACTGGATACTGGCCTTGGCTGTCACCCCCTCCTGTGACCTTGCATCCCTCTGGACCTTGTCCACTTTGGCTGGTGAAGCACTTCCGGGAGCACCAGCCGTAGTGTGTGTGGGGGCGTGGGATGAAGCTAACATGTGGTTGGAAGTGGCTGACGAAAGTCAAACCAGGGTCTTCCTGTCAGAAACCCAGAGCCAAAGACCCTGGACATCTGAGAAGAGGCTGAAGCCTGTGGTGTTTCCCAGACTTACCTGGTAGTGGAACTTTTCCCCTTAAACACACAGGACAGGGTGACGTCTGAGAACGGCTGATGTAGACAGATCGGGGTTGAAGCAGGTCCTTCAACTTCAGAAACAGTGAGGGCTGGACCATCCTCTGTGTGAGCCTGCCCTGTACCTTGTACAGTGTTTGGAGCTTCCCTGGCCTCTGCCTACTGCTCCGTGCTCCCTCTGGCTCAAGGGGAGGATCCTTCCTGCCTCTTTGAGCTGCTGGGGGCTCCAGGTGGTCCTCGCCTTGTGGCTGCGTCAGTCAGATCTCTGCCATCATCTTGCATCAGCTCTTGTGTGTCCTCTCCTTTCCTTATCATGGGATTTAGGGCCCATCTGGATAATCCTGGATGATCTCCTCATTTTAAGATCCTTACCTTAATTACATCTGCAAAAGCAAATTACATCTTTTTTTTTTCTTTTCCCCCAAATAAGGTCATGTTCCCAGGTTCTGGGTACAGCAATCTTTGGGGGTGACTGTCTACCTGGAGCGGCTGCTCCTGATGGTGTAACATGTGCCTCTTCTCATGGAGCCAGGGTCACCCCCAAGGCCTTTTACCCCCCACCCCCACCAACCCCATCATCAGGTCCTCAGCTGCGGGACCACCTGCCTTAGCTGGGACTTGCAGCCTGGGCGGTCCCGCCCCCACCTACCTCTGCCTCCTCCTCACTGATCAGATCAAACTCCCTCACCCTCCACTCTGAAGACAGCACTCTGACCCTTGCTTCAGCACTCCACACAGTTGCGATTTTACCGTGATTTTTGTGATTATCTATCTTCTGAAGTGAAGTGTTCATTGCTCAATTGTGTCTGACTTTGCAACTCTTTGGACTGTAGCCCGCCAGGCTCCTCTGTCCATAGGATTTTCCAGGCAAGAGGACTAGAGTGGGTTACCATGCCCTTCTCCAGGAGATCTTCCCCATCCAGGGATCAAACCTGGGTCTTCTGCATTGGAGGTGGATTCATTCCTGTCTGAGCCTCCAGGGAAGCCTCTCTGTCTCTTCACAAATCTATCAGTTATTCGATTATTATATGTTTCACTGCTGTCCGCGTGAGGGCTGGTGCCTCTCGTCCATACATTCCCAGTTCTAAGTAGGAGTGTGTGGGTAGCTGCTGGGTGAATGGCTTTGACTGCTGTCTGCCTATCCAGTGGTCCTCCAGCCCATGTCCCCTGAGCTCCAAGAGGTCCCCTATGGACTCAGCACGTCCATTGGGGTCTCAGAGGTGTCTCTGACCTGACCCCTTAGGATCTGAGCTCTTGATCTTTGCCTCCAAACCCAGACTGTTCCCTGTCCCCATGAGCAGGGCCTCTGACTTTCCATGGCCTGGGACCATCTCGCCACTCTTGATCTTGCACCTGACATGCAGTTGGTGCCTCCTTGGAGATGTCAGGCCGATTCTCCTCTGTTGAGCTGCTCCGTCCACTCCTGCCTGGACTCAGCCTCCCCCGGGCCCCCCTGCCTCCGCCATCACCTCTGTTCTAGCCCCTCCACACAAATGGACATCGGGCAATGTCACCTCTTGCTCACACCCCACCAGGAGTTTCCTGAGGGTTTAATGAGGTCCTCACTGAGACCCCTGTGGCCTGTCCCCATCACCTGGCTTGTCTCCTCCTGGGCCCCCGGGGACCTGGCCACACCCCCTACCTCCATGTGCACCTACCACAGGGCTCCCATTCCCACTGAGTAGGAGGTATGTGCAGCTCCACTGGGTTTAAAACGCCACCTCCTCCAGGAAGGTGGCAGGTATAAACAAGTGACTCTTCCCCACCACGGCCCTGCTGGCCCCTCCCTCACCTTCTGTCTTTGAGTCCTCTCGCCACCAACACAGATGCCTGAGGTCAGGGCTTCATCATGTAGAGGTTCCTGCCACATCTGCAGCCCTGCGTGCTACACACATAATAAATGTCATGCGTGACTGGGTGTCGGGATGGAAGAAGGTGGCATCTGTAGTCTCCTGTGGGGATCAGCCACTTTTCCTCCTTCGAGGTTTCTCCCAGGGTGTGGGTCAAACCTGAGTCTCTTGTTGTTTGTCTCCAAAAACCAGTGTCCTTAACTGAACTTAGAGATTGACAGTAGTGATGGGAACAGGGAGGGTAGAACTCATTCTAGAAGCTCTGCTGGTGTTAACGTGCCCAGGGTCCCACCAGGCTGTGCTTGGGAAGGGCTGCACTGATTATATTTGCAAACCTGGGCAAAGCTGCCCCTCCTGTGGGTACCAGCATTGGGACTCAAGGTCAAGAGCTCACAACCAACCCTTCAAGCATCCGTGGAGGGCTGGGCCCATTGCACACAGTGAGGCACACCTGAAGACCCCCACATCCAGAGGGGAGCCCTGACATCTGTGACTGGGGCCATGGTACACAATCTGGGATCCCTGAACCGTGAAACCCAGTACAGAATGTGGGCTCTTCACCTTTATTACACTCTCGTATGTGTCCATAGCTCTCTCAGGGTTACGGATCGCTGGGACAAAATGCTTGGAGGGAGAAATTCCATATCTGTTTTGGGAAGAGTCTACACATCTTACTTTTGGGGGAAAATGATTCACCATGGGAAAAACCCATGAACACATTCTGCTTTGCCCAGTAGGGCAGCAGCAAAGATCAGCTTTTCTTGGCTTCTCTTGAGTTCAGACCTCACCCCTAGGGTTACAGCTGGTATGTTATTTGTAGATCTCTGAGGTGCAGAAGTGGTGCTAGTGGAAAAGAACCTGCCTGCCAATGCAGGAGACATAAAAGACGCAGGTTCAATCCCTGGGTTGGGAAGATCCCCTGGAGGAGGAAATAGCAACCCATTCCAGTATTCTTGCTTGGAGAATCCCATGAACAGAGGAGCCTGGAGGGACTACAGTTTATAGGGTCACAAAGGATCAGACACAACTGAAGTGACTTAGGACTGACAGACGGAGGTGCAGAATGAGAGAAGTGCCAGGTGGCGGCTTCATCAGTTATTAATCACAGACACTGCACTCAGTTCAGATCAGTTCAGTCGTGTCTGACTCTCTGCGACCCCATGGACTGCAGCATGCCAGGCCTCCCTGTCCATCACCAACTCCCAGAGTTTACTCAAATTCATGCCCACTGTGTCAGTGATGCCATCCAACCATCTCATCCTCTGTTGTCCCCTTCTCCTCCCGCCTTCAGTCTTTCCCAGCATCAGGGTCTTTTCAAATGAGTTAGCTCTTCACATCAGGTGGCCAAAGTATTGGAGTTTCAGCTTCAACATCAGTCCTTCCAATGAATATTCAGGGCTGATCTCCTTTAGGATGGACTGGTTGGATCTCCTTGCAGTCTCCAAGGAACTCTCAAGAGTCTTCTCCACCACCACAGTTCAAAAGCATCAATTCTTCAGCGCTCAGCTTTCTTTATAGTCCAACTCTCACATCCATACGTGACTACTGGAAAAACAATAGCCTTGACTAGACAGACCTTTGTTGGCAAAGTAATGTCTCTGCTTTTTGATATGCTGTCTAGGTTGGTCATAACTCTTCTTCCAAGAAGCAAGCATCTTAATTTCATGCTGCAGTCACCATCTGCAGTGATTTTAGAGCCCCCCAAAATAAAGTCTGTCACTGTTTCCACTGTTTCTCCATCTATTTCCCATGAAGTGACGGGACCAGATGCCGTGATCTTAGTTTTCTGAATGTTGAGTTTTAAGCCAACATTTTTACTCTCCTCTTTCACTTTCATCAACAGGCTCTTTAGTTCTTCTTCATTTTCTGCCATCAGGGTGGTGTCATCTGCATATCTGAGGTTATTGATATTTCTCCCGGAAATCTTGATTCCAGCTTGTGCTTCATCCAGCCCAGCATTTCTCATGATGTATTCTGCATATAAGTTAAATAAGCAGGGTGACAATATACAGCCTTGACATACTCCTTTTCCTACTTGGAACCAGTCTGTTGTTCCATGTCCAGTTCTAACTGTTGCTTCCTGACCTATATACAGATTTCTTTTTTTTTTTTTTTTTCAGTGGGTTTTGTCAGTGTATACAGATTTCTTAAGAGGCAGGTCAGGTGGTCTGGTATTCCCATCTCTTTCAGAATTTTCCACAGTTTATTGTGATGCACACAGTCAAAGGCTTTGGCATAGTCAATAAAGCAGAAATAGATGTTTTTCTGGAACTTTCTTGCTTTTTCCATGATCCAATGGATGTTGGCAATTTGATCTCTGATTCCTCTGCCTTTTCTAAAACCAGCTTGACCATCTGGAAATTCATGGTTCATGTATTGCTGAAGCCTGGCTTGAAGAGTTTTGAGCATTACTTTACTAGTGTGTGAGATGAGTGCAATTGTGTGGTAGTTTGAGCATTCTTTGACATTGCCTTTCTTAGGGATTGGAACGAAAGCTGACCTTTTCCAGTCCTGTGGCCACTGCTGAGTTTTCCAAATTTGCTGGCATATTGAGTGCAGCACTTGAATGGCATCATCTTTTAGGATTTGAAATAGCTCAACTGGAACTCCATCACCTCCACTAGCTTTGTTCATAGTGATGCTTCCTAAGGCCCACTTGACTTCACATTCCAGGATGTCTGGCTCTAGGTGAGTGATCACACCATCGTGATTATCTGGGTGGTGAAGATCTTTTTTTGTACAGCTCTTCTGTGTATTCTTGCTACCTCTCCTTAATATTTTCTGCTTCTGTTAGGTCCATACCATTTCTGTCTTTGATTGTGACCATCTTTGCATGAAATGTTCCCTTGGTATCTCTAATTCTCTTAAAGAAACTACACTGATATTTATTTATCCTCATAACTTGGTGTCGACGGAGCCTTTGCAGGGTATGTCTGTCCAGTGTCATCACTTCAGGAAGTGTTTGTTATCAAACATCTCGTCCACCAGAATCCTCTAGTAGCCTCTACATTAGGGCTTAATTCTTGAGGTGGTGGGGGCCCCACCTGAGGCAGACCTGCCCCTGAACCAGCTAGGAGACTGTCCTGTTGGATCCGGTTGAAGTGAAAAGTGTATTTGCTATAGTCTGCGTCTGACTGTTGGATTTCCATGCAAGGCAAACATGGTGCCTTGATCAGTACAGAAAGATGTGTTACGGGCTATGTGTTTAAGTCTCTTACCATGTGTCCATGCTCTCAGACACATTTGCACACATACCCGCCCGCGTACCTGATACCTTTATGGGCATGCGCAGTCAGCCCCAGACAATGGCAGGACACGCAGCACGTTCTCAGGTCCATCAAAGCTGACTTTTAGCAAAGAGTTTGCTTTTTGGTCCCTGGTGATCTAGTGGTTAGGGTTCAGTGCTGTCACCGTCACGGGCCGGGTTCAGTTCCTGGTAAGGGAAGCATTTGTTTGGGCTTCTCTGGTGGCTCAGCCAGTAAAGAATCTGCCTGCAGTGCAGGAGACCTGGGTTCAATCCCTGGGTCTGGAAGATCCCCTGGAGAAGGGAATGGCAACCCACTCCAGTATTCTTGCCTGGAGAATCGCATGGACATAGGAGCCTGGCAAGCTACAGTGCATGGGATCACAAAGAGTCCGAGGCTGAGTGACTAACCCAACAGTATCTTGCTTTTTAGAGCAATTTTAGGTTCACAGCAAATTAAGAGCGAATAGAGTTTTCCCTTATCCCCTGCCCCATACCTGCACAGCCTCCCCACCCCCACCACATCATCAACACCCTCTCCAGAGTGGCAGCATTTGTTACAACTGATGAGCCTGTGTTGACACATCACCCGACGTCCCTACTTTAATTAGGGTTTGTCCTCGGTGTGTATGTGCTGTGATTTTGAACAAATGGACAATGACATGTCCATCTTTATGGTATCAATAGAGAATTTTCACCACCCTGACAATCCTCTGTGCTCTGTCGACTCACTCCTCCCTCTCCTCAACCCCTGGTGAGCACTCATCTTTTTTCCATCTCCATAGTTTTGCCTTTTCGAGAGTGTCACAGTTGGCATCATACCGTAGGCAGTCTTTTCACACTGGCTTCTTTCACGTGGTAATATACACTTTATGTTTCTGCCACGTCACTTTGTGGCTGGATGACTCATTTAATTTTTTTCTTTTTTCCCCCCTTATTTTTACTTTTCCCAGTTTTTTGAGATATAATTGACAAATAACACTGTGTAAGTTAGGTGCGCAGCATAATCTTCACTTACCTACATCCTGAAATGAATTTCACATTAGTAAACATCTATCAGCTCACATAGATACAAAATGAAAAAAAAATTTTTTTTCTTGTGATGAGAACTCTTAGGACTTACTCTTTTGAAACTCATATATACCAAACATCAATGTTAACTCTACTGATCATATTTATCATGTACATTACATTCCTTATTTATCTTATAGCTGGAAATTTGTACCTTTTGACCACCTTCATCCAATTCCTCCTCCATCCACCCCTTGCTGCTGGTGACCTCAAGTCTGATCTCTCTGTGAGTTTGCTTTTGAACCTGCAACACTGTGTTAGCTCCTGGTACACACACAGTGATTCAATATTTCTATACATTTCAGAATGGTCTCCGTAGGTCTAGTTACCATCTGTCACCGTACGAAGGTATCACTTAATTATTGGCCATATCCCCCATACTGTACATTTCCTGCCTGTGACTCACTTATTTTTTAACTGGAAGTTCGTGCCTCTTCATCTCCTTCACCTGTTTCTCTCCCTCTCACACCCTCACTTCTTTTTCACACAGAATAATATTCCACTGTCTAGATGGACCTCAGTTTATTTGCCCTTTCACCTACTGAAGGAAGTCTTGGTTCTTTTTAAGTTTCGGCAACTGTGAACGAAGCTGCTATAAACATCCGTGTGTAGGTTTTTGTGTGGGTATAAGTTTTCAAATCCTTTGTGTGAATACCAAAGTGTGCAGTTGTTGGATCATATGGTAAAGAGTTTGTTGAGTTTTGTAAGAAACCACCAGTCTTCCAGGATGACTGTACCGTTTTGTGTTCCCACCAGCAGTGGGTGAAAGTTCCTGTCGCTCCACATCCTGACCCGCATTTGGTTGGTTGTTGGTGTCCTGGATGTTGTTGGTATCCTGGATGTTGGCCATTCTAATAGGTTTGTAGTGGTATCGCACTATTGTTTTAATTCACATTTTCCTAGTGGCACATGACATGGGGCATCTTTGGCAACCCACTCCAGCATGCTTGCCTGGAAAATCTCGCGAACAGAGGAGCCCGGCGGGCTACAATCTATGGGATCGCAAAGAGTCGGACACGGCAGAGCAGCTAACACACAGTGGCACGTGAGATGCACCATCTTTTCATTTGTTGATTTGCCATCTGTATGGCAAATGGTGAGGTGTCTGTTAAGGTTTTTGGCTCATTTTTCAATTGGGTGGTTTGTTTTCTTATTGTTGAGTTTTAAGGGTTCTTGGTATATTTTGGATGACATTTGTTTATCAGATGTATTTCACAAGTGTTGATTCCCAGTCCATAACTCTTCTCATCATACTCTTAACATTGTCTTTAACAGAAGTTTTAACTTCATGAACTCCAACTGATCAACTGGTTTACTCTTTGAAGTGTGCCTTTGCTCTTGTATCTAAAAAGTCACTGCCATAACTCAGGTCCCCTTGGTTACTTCCTGTGTGATCTAGGATTTTTATGGTGTAATGGTTTATATTTTGGTCTGTGATCCATTTTGAGTTCATTTTTGTGAAGGGAGGAAGGTCTGTGTCTAGGTTCATTTTTTGTTTTCAATTTTGTGTATGGATATCCAGTTGTTTCAACACCATTTGTTGAAGATAACATAAGTCCATCTCTGTCTCTTGTTACTTTTGTGACTTGAAGTCTATTTTGTCTGATATAAGTGTGGCTACATCCACTTCCTTTTAGCTGCTGTTTGCTTGTAGTATCATCTTCTGTACCCTCACTTTGCACCTGTGTTTGTCTTTAAAGCCAGGATGTGTCTCCTGGAGGCAGCATATAGTTGTCTTGTTTTTTTGTCTTTCTGACAAAGCAAAAGGCTTTGTTGAAAAGGGCCACTCGCGCAGAGAGCAGCAGGGTCAGGGAGCCCTGGAGAACTGCCTCTTGGGTCTTACTTTTCAATCCAGTGAGTCAGTCTGTGTCTTTGGATTGGGGAGTTCAATCCGTTTACGTTTAGGGTGATTGCTGATAAAAGAGGGCCTGGTCCTGCCATTCTGTGTCTGGGTTCTGGTAGCGCCTTCACCACTGCTGCTTTTTCCCTTGTGTTTCTGTTATTTGAGGTTGGTGATTCTCCATGAAACTTTCTGTTTTCTCTTTTTCATGCTTTGTGTCTCTGCTCTAGATTCACGTTTTGTGCTCACCCTGTTTGTATAAGTCGTATCGTAGATACAATGGTCCTCTTTCTACCGGTAGCATTCTCATCTTCTTTGGCCTATATGCTTTCTGTCCTTCTTCCCCTTTTATGTTTCATATTATTCCTTTTTATGTTTGAGTTTGTTACCAAATTGAAGGTAGCGATAGTTATTTGGCGGCTTCCCTGGCGGCTCAGACAGTAAAGAATCTGTCTGTAATGCAGGAGACCCAGGTTCAACCCCTGGGTTGGGAAGATCCCCTGGAGGAGGACAAGGCAACCCATTCCAGTCTTCTTGCCTGCAGAATCCCATGGACAGATGAATCTGGTGGGCTACAGTCCATGACGTCGCAGAGTCAGACACGATTCAGCAACTAACACTTCCACATAGTTATTTTTACTAAATTTTTCCTCTTTTAACCTTTATGATGTGTGCTCAGTCGCTCAGTTTTGTATAACTTTTTGTGACCCCATGGACTGTAGCCCACCAGGCTTCTCTGCCCATGGGATTCTCCAGGCAAGAATATTGGAGTGGGTTGCCATGCCCTCCTCCAGGGGATCTTCCCAACTCAGGGATCGAACCCAGGCCTCCTGCATTGCAGGTGGATTCTTTACTGTCTGAGCCACCTTAAAAAACCCACTCTGATATAGAATTGCAGTCTCTGACTCTGCCTGTTACCGTTTTACTCACATAGGTGTGAGCTGTCCCCTTTTGGCTTCAGATGGAAGAGTTCCTTTCAGCATTTCCTATAAGGCAGGTCCAGAGCAGGTCTGGCTCCTTCAGCCTTTGTGTGTCTGGGAAAGCATTTACTTCTCCTCCCTATCTGAGTGATAACTTTTCTGGATCGAATCTTGGGGGACAGTCCCTCTCTTTCAGTATTTTGAGGAGGCCAGGCCCCTCCTTTGGCCTGTAGGGTTCCACTGGCAGCCTGATGGGGTTCTTTGGTAGGTCACCTTTTTTTTTTTTTTCCTTGGGATACCTTGAAAATTCTTTGATATTGACTTTTGACAGTTTTGGTACTGTGTGTCTTAGAGAAGGAAGGTCTCTTTTGAGGTAATTAGGTGTTCCCTTAGCTTCATGGACTTGTCTGTTCTGTTTGTTCCCCAGGTCTGGGGTGTTCTCAGCTATTATTTCTTTTTAGAGTTTTATTTATTTTTATTTTTATTATTTTATTATATTATTATTATTATTACTTTTATTTTATTTTTATTTTTTATTTATTTATTTATTATTTTTGGCTCTGCTGGGTCTTCATAGTTGCAACGAGCAGGGGACACTCTCTAGTTACAGTGTGTGGGCGTCTCATTGAGGTGACCGCTCTTGTTGTGGAGCACAGACTCTAGGTACCCAGGCTTCAGTAGTTGCTGTCACAGACTCAGTAAATTGTAGAGGATGGGTTTATTTGCTCTGCAGGAGGTGGAATCTTCCTGGACCAGGTATCAAACCCGTGCCCCCCTGCATTGGCAGGGGGATTCTTAATCAGTGGGCCACCAGGGAAGTCCTCAGCTATTATTTCTTTAAATAAAAGCTTGCCTTCTCACTCTCCTAATGTCCCTCCTAAAGGAGTCCTAATAATGTTCTTTTAGAATTTCCTCATTTTTTGAGATATTCTCTCTCCTCTTCTGGGCTTCCCTTGTGGCTCAACTGGTAAAGAATCCGCCTGCAATGCAGGAGACCTGGGTTTGATCCCTGGGTTGGGAAGATCCCCTGGAGAAGGGAATTGGCTTCCCACTCCAGTATTCTGGCCTGGAGAATTCCAGACTGTATAGTCCATGAGGTCACAAAGAGTCGGACACGACTGAGTGACTTTCGCTTCCTTTCACTTTCTCTCCTCTAGAGGGCCTGAATCGTTTCTAGATTTCTGTCTCCAAGCTCACTAATTCTCTCTTGCCTGTCGTCTCCTCTATCTCCAGTGCTTTTCACGTGCATTTTCTATCTTGTTTATTGAAGTCTTCAGCTCCATAATCTTTGCTCTTTTTTAGAGTTTGAATCTCTTTGGTACAGTATTCCGTCTGTTCTTTAATTTTATTCCTGAGCTTGTTGAACTGCCTTTCTGAGGTTTCTTGTAGCTCATTGCTTTTCTCCGTGGCAGCTGTTTTGAATCCTCTATCAGTTGGATCACAGTATTCCATGACTTGAAGTTTGGTTTCTGGAGAATTGTCATGTTTGTTTTTTGTTTTTGTTTTTTTTTGGTGGAGCAATGTTACTGTGGTTCTCCATGGCACTTGATGAGTTGTTCCTCTGCCGCTGCATTTGAAGCTGTGAACCACTTTCTTCTTTAGGTAAAGCTTTTTAACTTTTTAACTTGATTCTAACAATTCAACGGTCTTCCCTGATGGCTCAGCAGTAAAGAATCTGCCTGCCAATGCAGGAGACGTGGGCTCCATCCCTGGGTCAGGAAGATCCCCTGGAGAAGGAAATGGCAACCCACTCCAGTATTCTGCCTGGAAAAATCCCAGGGACAGAGGAGCCTGGTGGGCTACCGTCCATGGGGTTGCAGAAGAGTGGGACATGAGTTAGCCAGGTGAGAAGTAAGAAGCGTTTCTTTCCTTTGCCAGTAGGTGGTGCTCTAGCACATGTTTCTGGCTTCTCTTACCTGCACCACCTCTGGTCTTGGTTGAGAATCAGCACTTTCACCCTCCACCTCGTGCCCTTGTTGCCTCTGCTTGTGTGTCCGGCGTCTTGGTACCTCGTTGTCTCTGGTCACCACCCGGGACACAGATGATGGACACTTCCACTGCGTCCAGGGTCTCCTGCGTCACAGGCTCCACTATGGCGGGGGGGGGGCGCCGGGGTCCTGAGTAGCTCTGGTGTGTCTGGGGTCTTGGGGTTTGTGTGCACTGCTGCTGCAGGCTGTGGGGGGCATTTATGGGCACTTCTGTGACCAGAGGGATGAGGTCACCGGCCCTGCCTCCACGGCCACCTATTTCCCTGTGGCTGTGAGCACTACCATGGCCAGGAGGCTGGAGTTGTGTGTGTTGCCTTCTCTGGTGCTACTACTGGGTTCCGTGGGGCTGCAGGCTTGGCAGCTGGGGGTCTGGGATCACAGGCCCCACTTCTGCCATTGCCCAGGTCCCATTGCCTCTCTGTTTCCCAGTCCACCCCGCTGTAGATGCACAGGTGTGTGGAGTTCTCCAGGGTCCTGACATGGTGGGCAGAGGCAGCTTTCTTGAGCCGTGGTTGTAGATTGACAGGGACAGACAAGGAGCTTCTCGTCCACCATGCTGCTGACGTCCTTCTTTGTTGTTGTTGTTCAGTTGCTCAGTTGTGTCTGACTCTTTGAGACCCCATGGACTGCAGCACACTTGACTTTCCTGTCCTTCACCATCTCCTGGAGCTTGCTCAAACTCATGTCCATTGAGTTGGTGATGCCATCCAGCCATCTCATCCTCTATCGCCCCCTTCTCCTCCTGCCAGCATCTTTTCCAATGAGTCGGCTCTTCACTTCAGGTGGCCAGAGTAGAACTTCAGCTTCAGCATCGAAGCTGAAGCTTCAATTTCAGCTTCATTCATCTTCCTGGAGAAGGCAATGGCACCCCACTCTGGTACTCTTGCCTGGAAAATCTCATGGACGGAGGAACCTGGTAGGCTGCAGTCCATAGGGTTGCTAAGAGTCGGACTGAGCGACTTCACTTTCACTTTTCACTTTCATGCATTTGAGAAGGAAATGGCAACCCACTCCAGTGTTCTTGCCTGGAGAATCCCAGGGACGGGAGAGCCTGGTGGGCTGCCATTTATGGAGTCACACAGAGTCGGACATGACTGAAGCGACTTAGCGGCAGCAGCAGCATCTTCTGATGAATATTCAGGTTGATTTTCTTTAGGACTGACTGATTGATCTTGCAGTCCAAAGGACTCTCAAGAGTGTTCGCCAACACCACAGTTCAAAAGCATCAATTCTTTGGCACTCAGCCTTCTTTATAGTCCAACTCTCGCATTCATACATGACTACTGGAAAAACCATGGCTTTGACTATATGGACCTTTGTTGGCAAAGTAATGTCTCTGCTTTTGAAAATGCTGTCTAGGTTGATCATAGCCTTTCTTCCAAGGAGCAAGCGTCTTTTAATTTCATGGCTTGAATTTCATGACGTCATTCTTTACTAGTTTTTAAAGTCATAAATGGGTGGTATTGGGTCTGTCCATCAGTTAATTTGATCATGTGATTATTAGTCTTAGCCTGTTGATGTGATTCATTATATAAATTGACTTTCAAAAGCTGTACCAGCCTTGCATATCTGGTAAAAGTTACATTTGGTTGTGGTATGTAATTCTTTGCACATTTTTGGATTCAATTTTGCTAATCTTTTAAGGATTTTTGCATCTGTGTTCATTAGAGATTCTCATCTTTGATTTTCTTTTCCTGTGACATCTTTGGTTTTGGTGTTAGGGTAATGCTGGCCTCATAGAATGAGTTAGGAAGTAATCCCTCTGCTTCTAAACTGTGAAATCAATTGTAGAGAATTGACATAATACTTCCTCACAAGTTTTGGTAGATTCACAAGTCAACCCCTCTGGGCCTGCTGCTTTTTGTTTCAGAGGATCATTTATTGATTCATTTTATTTAGTAGAGGCTTGTTCAGATGATCAATTTCTTGTGTGAGTTTTGGCTGATTGTCTTCTAGGAATTGGTCCATTTCATCTAGGTTATCCAATTTATGGGCACAAAGTTATTTGTAGTATTCCTTTAATATCCTTTTAACATCTGTATTATCTATACTAATAATATAATATATTATTATCTATACTATTACAAAGTATAAAGACTTCCCTGGTGGCTCAGATGGTAAAGCGTCTCCCTATAGTGTGGGAGACCCGGGTTCAGTCCCTGGGTTGGGAGGATCTCCTGGAGAAGGAAATGGCAATCCACTCCAGCATTCTTGCCTGGAAAATCCCGTGGATGGAGGAACCTGGTAGGCGCAAAGAGTTGAACCCGACTGAGCAACTTGACTGACTACACTATTATAGGTAGTATATATAGATAATATACTATAGATAATAGTATAGATAATATTCTATTATCTATATTCTATTATCTATACTAATAGTCCCTCTTTTATTTCTGACTGGTGGCAATTAGTGTCCTTTATGTTTTTCTCTTAGTCTGGCTAGATGCTTATTGATTTTATTGATCTTTTCAAAGAACCAGCTTTTGGTTTTATTGATTTTTCCATGTTCTTCTATTTTTAATTTCCCTGATTTCTGCTCTAATTCTTGCCATGTCTTCTGCTTACTTCGGATTTAATGAACATGTCTTACTTTTATCATTAGCAAACCAGTAAGGATAGGTATTTTTTAGAAAAGCCCTCATTCTTGCTTTGGGGGGGTTCTCAGTCTTACAAACACACAGATAGGCAAGAGTAATACAACTCAACAAAGCCTGCAACAGAGGAGCTGATGCCTGGGCTAAGAACAGGTTAGGTGGTGGGCAGATGTCAGGAGGAGGACCAGAGGCTATTTAATAGGGTTTTGAGGAATGAGTAAGAGTTTGCCAGGCAGGTGAAGTCTCAGAGATACGGCAGAGGTGGGCGCACTTAGGAAACTAAAGCTGGCGTGGACCACCTGCAGCCCAGAAGGGGTCCAATCTGGAGAGTCTTTGTTGGTGTCCGCGTAGGGTTGATGGGAGAATCTCCTCCATCGCGTTTTGCACTTTCCTAGGTAATCTGAGAAGGCTGAGAATCCCAGCCATGGTGTCACCAGCCAATATTGCTAATGGTGAAAAATATCACTAATGACTGGTACATTGCATCTGTTTGGGGAAGAGGACTTCCTCTGTGGCTCATTGGGTAAAGAGTCTACCTGCAGTGTGGGAGACACAGGAGACCTGGGTTCGATCCTTGAGTCAGGAAGATCCCCTGGAGAAGGAAATGGCAGTGATTTTTGAGGGGGCCCAGCAGCACAGCCCAGTCAACAGCCACAGGAGAGGGAGGCCCCGGTGTGGCTCAAGGGCAGCTCCCACACCTGCCTGATCCATCAGCTGAGCTGTGTCACCTGTTGGGGGAGGAGCTCCTGGGGAGCCGTGGGACCTGCTTTGAGGACTTGCCCAATGGGAACCCTGGGGCTGCCCTGTGTCCTGAGCAGACAGGTGTGGCATCTGGTCTGTGATAGTCTTAGGATTCCAAATGTTTGTTGTCGTTCAGTTGCTCAGTCATGTCTGACTCTCTGCAACCCCATGGACTGTAGCCCGCTGTCCATGGGGTTTCCCAGGAAAGAATACTGGAGTGGGTTGCCATTTCCTCCAGCAGGGTATCTTCCCGGCCCAGGGATAGAACTCATCTCCTTCATTGCAAGCAGTCTCCTGCATTGGCAGGTGGATTCTTTACCACTGAGCCACCAGGGAAGGCCATCCAAATGTTTACTTGAACCTAAACAGAACCCCCAAGATGGGTTCTACAGCTGGAGACCCTCAGGGGCAGGGCTTTACCCGGGAAACAAGGGACCTAGCAAATCATTCTCAGTGAGGCTGCAACCAGATGAGCGTTTAGAACTGAGTGTCTATGTCTAAAGAGAGGGTCACCGAGTTTTCTGTTGGTGCATCCCAGGAGTGTACACACACACACACACACTGGGTATTTGTATGTTATTTCATTGTGTATTATGTTCATTTTCATTTAGTTATTTATAAACTTTATATACATGCATGTATTATTGCAAACATTGTAAAATGTACACAAAAGTAGTAATGAAGGAAAGATGACATGAAATAGCCATTGTGTAAATATTTTTCTTTTCTACCACAGCCTGACCTCCTGAATCTTTAAAGTGAGGCCCAGAGATCGGCATTTCAGGAAGAACATAGCTGGGGTGGGGTGGGGTGGTCAGTGTCTGGTGCACTTTGTCCAAAATCCATCCTTGGTTGCTGCTGTTCAGTGTCTTGGTCACGTCCGCATGGACTGCAGCATGCCAGGCTTTCCGGTCCTTCACGGTCTCATGGAGTTTGCCCAAGTTCATGTCCATTGAGTTGGTGATGCTATCCAACCATCTCATCCTTGATAGGTCCACCCTAGTATAAAAGCTAGAATTTGCTACCGCGTCTTATACAAAAATCTGCTTTGTTGTTTATTGGACATGCATGTCCCAGCTCTGGGTCCCTGGATATTCTCAGGGAAAACTGGAGCACCAGAGGGAGCTCATGGCTATACTGAAAGCTGCCATAAAGGCAAAGAGATGGAAGGAGGGCCATGTCTGGATGAGAAATCCTGACACGTTGGGCTGGACGATGCGATGATACAGGGACATCACTGTGGGGGGCGGCAGGGCCAGGCACTTGTGATCTTGCCTGAACTGAAGGAAAGGGTGGCCCTCTCTGCAGACTCTGACATCCTTTCCCCCTGGACATAGCTGGTGAAAAGTGAAAGCTAAAGTGTGTTGTGTTATTTGAATCCTATTTCAAATGTGGTGGAGGGTATGTTGAACAGCCCCTGGTAGCGAATCCTCTGATGTGAAGAGTCACCCACAGTCTGATGGGGTGAGAACTTGCCTGTCCTCACAAGGATGAGCGCAGAGTATACCGCTTGTCACTGCTCCTGCTTGGCCTGGGGCTCTGGGTTTGGCATCACCTGGAAACTGGCCATTCCCCACATGCACACCAGGTGGCGCTGCAGAGAGTCACTGGGATGCAGGATGCTCCCAAGACCAGCATCCCGGGATGCTTTGGGACAAGCGAGTGGGCTGTTTGTGGTGGGGCCTGTGAGACTCGGGTGGTTCTTACCAAAAGCACCAAGCAGCAGAGTTGTGTGTGGGACTCACAGGCCCAGAGATAATCTGATACAACAGAGTTCCTATTGTATCAACAACCAACCCAAACTAGGCTCCAGACTCCAGAGAACTCTGGGGGTGTGGAATTACAGTGATGCACGGAATTATCCACTGAAATTGCAGTACTAGCTCACATTTGAAATTCACTCTTATCGTTGGATGACAGGGGAAACAGAGTGAGCCCCACAACCAACTGTCTGCTTTCTGCCTGGAACATCCTCCTAGGATGGAGGGTGCAGGGAGGTGACCTCCAAGCTGAGTGGTGGTCACATTGATATGGGAAACAAATCACAGTTCTGTGGTGCTGAAGCAGCTGGAGTTTGTAGGACAGGGTCCTGAAAAAGGGGGGTATGTGAAGGGGCCTTCCGAAGTTCATGAGGAAATTCAGCCAACCAGGGGCAGACAAAATTCCTCAGGACTTAGCAGAGATCACCTGTAGGAGCAAGGAAGGTGTGTGATTCTGGAGAATGGGGATGCTGGGATCAGTCCAGACCACAGAGAGATTTCAGTGAGCACCATGGACCATATTTTAAAACCCTAGAAAGGCCAAACCTCGGAGTAAGGAGTGTGTTGTGGAGTAGACAACCATGTTCAAAACTGGAATAGACCTGCCTTTGTTGCAAACATGTTCAGAGCCTTAAAGAACAGGATGAATGAACAGATGGAGAATCTTCACAGAGAGACAGACACTATTAAAGAGAACCAAATGCAAATTCTAGAATTAAAAAGTATAATATCTGAACCAAAAAATCCCCAGCAGCTTTAAGACGGCCCCACAGCATCCATGCTTGTGCCAAAGCAGATGTGAGGGCTTCTCATTGGGGCCCCTATAGCTCATGGTGGGTAGGGGGACATTCATGCCTTCCTCCTCCCATTCACGTGACCTGAGGCTTCCCCCCACCCCCCACCCCCCAGGATCACCAGTCTAGACATGCAGTTTATTGGGAAAAGGGCTGCATTAGTGGTGTGGGGATATGCGTCTTTATAGCTAAGGCTGTGTACATCTCCATGAGTGTGTCCTTAGGATAAATTCTGAAATGTGACTAATTGAGAAAAAGATCTCGTGTTGAGTTTATTTTTAACTCCTCAGCCTTCTGTTCATATTTATACACGACCCCATTTATGTTCCTCCCTCTTCTCAAGATGGTACTCTAAGACTGGGATTCTGGGAGGAATAGCGAGGAGACGATCCAGGGTGGAGGGGGGAGAGGAGTGTCTGTCTAAACCTAAAATACACAGCAGCTTTGGCTCAGGAATGCTTGCCTTCCCAGAAATGGAACTGTTGGGAATTTTCATTCATGTGCAGGGAAACACAGAAATGAGGGCAGTCCCTGAAGCTTTGCTTAAAAGAGCCAGAATAAGCCCTAACCTAGATGTCTATTCACAGGGGAGCTGGACCAACAAGTAATGGGATCAGGGGACATCCACACTCGGGGGATGTCTGGAGCCATTGAAGGGAGAGTTGGGTCAGGTCATCCTGCTTTAGAATCAGATGTGTGAACGAGCCAGCCTTTGCTGTGCTGTATGTGGTGCGATCCCACTTCTGTGAAACAGTTAAATGGGGGTGTCAGTTGTTAATGGCAGACAAATTAGATCTGGAAGCAAGTCCCGCAAAACAGCCATAGTGGTTTCTGCTGGAGAGGAGATGTGGGTGGGGGAAGGGGATCCTTGCCTCTAACTGATGCTGTTGGGCTTTGGTTGTTTGCACTGTTCTCATAGCTGAGTGAGAGATCAGGCTTCTTTGGGCCAGAAGGCAGCCTGCCTTAGCATTGCTCTCAGTGGTGACCTGGGACATTTCCCACCTCCATGAACTTAACCTTCCCTCTTGTTGTCTCACCAGTAAGACACCAGGCAGAACCCAGGAGGGGCCAGTCTGCTCTGATAGAGTCGGCACCCCATCAGTCAAAGGGTGGTCTAATAGTATATTTTTTTCTTTTCCAAAGTTTGTTAATTTGGCAAATGACATGGGTTGCTTTTCAAATGTTAAACCACCTTGCCTCCCAGTTGGTCATTTTTATCAATTGTTGGATGTGATTTGCTACTGTTTTGTTGAGAATTTTACATCATTGTTCATGAGGGCTATTAGTCTCTAGTAGGCTTTACTAGGGTATCTTTCTTAGTTTTGACATCTCTAAATTCTATCCTCATAGCATGAGTTTTACCATCTATCCTTCTTTTCAGTGTTCTGAAATATGTTGTATAGAATTAGAATTATTTACTTCTTACGTGTTTGTCAATGCATGCATCTGGGGCTGCAGGGGTTTTTTTTTTAAATGGGAGAAGGTTTTAAAGTAGAAATTGTATTTATTTAGTATATACAGATCTATTCCGGTTGTATGTGTCTTCCTAAGTGAGTCTTGATGGTTTGTGTTTGGATGGATATTGCCCCTCTAATTTCTGACACTGACAATCTGTGTGTGTGTCTGTCTGTGTCTCTCTCTGTCTTTCTCTCCCTTCTCACTCCTATCTCCCCACTTCCCCTGAGAAGTCTGCCTGGAGTTTAATTGGTTTTATTGCTCTTCTCAAAGCATTAGCTTTATTGTTTTCTATTTTCTGTTTCATCAGTTTCTGTTCCAATCTTTATTATTTCCTTTCTTCTACATCCTTCGTTTTAATTTGCTCTTTTTCTAGTTTCTTAAGATAGAATCAGGGGTCATGGATTTGGGCCTTTTAGTTTCTTCAAATATAGGCATTTAATGCTGTAAATTGCCCCCAATATCACTTGGACATGCTGTATTTATTTTTACTTCAAAATACTTCCTAATTTTCCTTGTGATACATTTTTGGGACTGTAGGTTGTTCAGAATTTTAAAATTTAGTTTCCAAACATTTGGGCATATTTCTAGAGATCTTTTGGTTATTAATTTCCAATTTAACTCCACTCTGGCCAAAGAATATACTTTATATGACTTGAGGATTTTTTAATTTACTGATACTTGCTTTATGGCCCAGAGTATGTCTTGGTAAACATTGCCTGTGCTCTTGGTAAGAATGTGTATTCTTCTGTTGTGTGTTAGAGTGTTTCTATAAATGTTAATTGGATCAGATTTCTTGATACAGTGTTGATCACATCTTCCATATTCTTACACATTATCTACTTGTTCTGTCAATTGCTCAGAGGTCTGAAATCGCCAACTTTAACTATAGATTTATGTATTTCTTCTCTCAGTTCTATTGGTTTTTGCTTCATATATTTGAACCTCTTATAATAGGGTCATAAATATTTAGGATTGTTTTGTCTTTCTGCTAAGCTGTCCCTCTGTCATTTGGGATGATCCTATTTATCCCTGAGAAACCTCTTTGCTTTGGAATCTCCCTTGTCTGATATTAATGGACCACTTTAACTTTCTCTTGATTAACCTCAGAATGGTACTTTTTCCCTTTATAATTTTCATCTCTTTGCATCTTTTTATTTATTAAAATTTTTATTGGAGCATAGTTGCTTTACATGAATTTGAGCAAATTCCAGGGGATAGGGGAGGACAGAGGAGCCTGGCATGCTACAGTCCGTGGGGTTGCAGAGTCAGACACAACTTAGTGACTGAAGAACCACAACAATAGTTGCTTTAAAATATGTTAGTTTCTAGTACCGCAAAGTGAATCATCTACAAGTATGCATATATCCCCTCTGTTTTTTTAATTTCCTTCCCATTAAGGTCACCACAGACACGGAGTAGACTTTCCTGTGCTGCGCAGTAGCCTGTTATTAGTTATGCATTTTATACATAGTGTATATATGTCAAAGTCAATTCATCCCACAGCCCCTTTCCCCCTTGGTATCCATACATTTGTTCTCTGCGTCTGTGTCTCTATTTCTGCTTTGTAAAGAAGATTGTCGATATCAGTTTTTGCAGATTCCACATATATGCGTTAATATGCGATACTTATTTTTCATGTTTTTATTTAAATGCCTGTTTTGTAGGCAGCATGTAGTTTGTGCTTACTTTTTTGTCCTTCCCGAGAATTTTTGCCTTTAGTTAAGCTATTCAGAGGCTCAGACAGTAAAGAATCTGCCTGAGAACAATTCAGGAGACTTGAGTGCGATCCCTGGGTCAGGAAGATCCTGGGAGGAGGGAATGGCAACCCAGTCCAGTATTCTTGCCTAGAGAATCCCACGGACAGAGGAGCCTGGAGGGCTGCAGTCCATGGGGCTGCAAAGGGTCAGACATGACTGAAGCGACTTAGCACCCACGCATGCACCCACGCCAGTGTTCTTGCCTGGAGAATCACATGGACAGAGGAGCCTGGCGGGCTACAGTCTGTGAGGTTGCAGAGTCGGACACGATCACTTTTGCTTTCAAGCTCTTCAGACTGTTTACACTTCACAGGTCCATTGATTTCATTGGGTTTAAATCTACTCTTTAGTTTTGCAGATCTCCAGCCTCTCTGTGTGCTGCTTCCCCTTCCCACCCCTACCCTGCAGACTCTCGCTGTCTCCATCTCCTTGGTCTTCAGGCTTTGTCTTCTTCACTCAGGGGCTTTCCAGGCTCTTCCTGGTCCATGACCTCAAGACCTAGTCAGCTGGGTGATCATAGAGCTCACTGTTTGGTTCCCATCTCAAGGGTCACTATCCTTCCCAGTGTCGTCAAAACCACTGTTTCATATATTTTGATTTTTGTTTATTTGTGGGTGGGAAATTCAGCATATATTACTCTATCTTGGTCAGAAGTAGAAGTCAAAATCATCAATTTTCCTTTGGAGCCCTGGACAAATTTTCACGGCACATTCTTCCATGGAACAAACTGTGTCCTGATATGACAAATCCCCCAGAGGGAATCCTTCCTACAGGATCCTACAGGATCCAGCCCCAATGCTGCTTCCTCTAGAAATCCTTCCTTGATCTTGACCTCAAGTCTCCTTCCTTGTGTGGCCTGTTTTCTCTTGCCTGCACTATGGAACTCAGCAGACATTTCCTGAGTTTGTGCAGGAAGTGAAATGAAAAAGGCAGAATCCTCTCTGTGGATGAGCTCACCAGATTTGTTTTCCTCCATTGAGTGAAAATGTTTCAAGCTTGGGTAATGACCATGGTTAGAGGAAGCCACACAGATAATTGGGGTATGTTGTGAGAGTGTGCAAATAGGAACACACATAATGTGTTTCAGATCATTAGAGGTGCTTGTTTTCACATCTGCTTCACCCAAATGAGCTCAGCAGGGTATGCCCCACCTGGTCATTTCTCCTCTTGAGCTAGGTGTGCAACAGGAATAACAGGTCCACTAGAAATGGTGCCTTTCTGAACCTAATAGATTCATGAAGGTCACAGCTAAGAGTGTGGATGCTGGGGTCAAGCCCAGGTATAAATCTTGGCTCTGTTGCTTAACCTGTTGACACATCAGCAAGAAAACAGGAGCTCGGTTGTGGCCATGCTGTTTGAGACACTTGATTGGGACCTGAGTGGAGACAGCCTGAAGATGCAGCATGGATTCAGGAGAGAAGATGTGACTGGGGAGGGAGAATCTGAGTGTTAGTAGTTGGTCCCTAGTGTCATGGGGCAGGTGAGGTCATGTAGGAAGCAAACATGAAGGAGGGTTTGAGGGCTGAGTTCTGGGCACACCCTTGTCTAGAGGGGAGATGATGAAGAACCAGCCAAAGACACTGATGGGAGGACGCCAGCCAGTGCAGTGCCTAGGGAGAGAAGAGGTAGGCTTGACAAGGAAGAGAGTGGTCCAAGGCCTGACATCCCCCACAAGCATCCTTTCCCTACCGGGTGGATAATGGTGCTGATGACACAGGGCTGGGGGATGTTCTGCATCCCGCACTCACTGGTGGTGAGCCTGTATGGAGTCAGGAGGTTGCCCCCTGCCGGCTGAGGTGGAGTCAGAGCTCTGGGGTCTGCTGCTCTCTGGCCATGCTGGGTCCTGGGAGAAGAGCCAGCTTTGCCTACCGTGCCTGCTGAGCCCTGCCTGCCAGCCAACCGTGTCTGGGAAAGGCTCTCCAGCATTGGCTGGAGAGGAACTGGATCTGTAACATCCTTTTGTATATAATTTTATTTATTCATTTATTTTTGGCTGTGCTGGGTCTTCATTGCGGCGTGGGTTTTCTCTGGTTGTGATGTATGGGCTTCTCACTGCAGTGGCTTCTCTTGTTGAGGAGCATGGGCTCTAGAGCACATGGGCTCCAGTGGTTGTGGCTCCCAGGCTCTGGAGCCCAGCCTCAGTAATTGTGCTGCATGGGCTTACTTACCCCGTGGCATGTGGGATCCTCCCATACCAGGGATCAAACCCATGTCTCCTGCATTGGAAGGCAGATTCTTTACCACTGAGCTGCCGGAAAGTCCAAGGTTTTACTTTTAATTGACTTAGGATTTTTGGCCCATGCATTGGTTTTTATTCGCTTTGGCCAATTAAGAACTCTATAGAGTATTGAACAAGAGTGGTCTGAAGATAAATGAAAGCCTTGTGCTTGGAAAGACAATATTGTTTCAACCAACGCCCCCAGGGAGAAGATGTTTTGCACTGGGCTGGCTCTGAGTCAGATCCAAGGTAGGCAGCCTTGCAGTGGGGACTTCTGGGTACCAGAGGCACGTCAAATGATGCAGCTGTTTGGGGATGAGGGCCGTTCCTCTCCCCACAGTGGCTTTCAGGCACCTGGTCCTCAGGAGAGAGCAAACTGCTGCAAGCATGCTCCAATTTAGAGAGAGGGGCAGGGGAGTGGATGGAGCAAAACATTCTCACTGAGATTCCACCAGTTCCTCTTGAATAAAGACTCCCTGTGCTGCCTTAAATTACTTTGATTAATTTTTAGAATTCTGAAGAAGTTGACCCTGATGATATTTCCAATTTTCTTGTTGCTCTTATGAAGGAGAGAATTTTCTACTATCTTTGCTACTTTAACTCCACTAGGGTCTTTCTTTTTAAACAATTATTTAGAGATAAGGAAACTATGTTGATGATTAAAAATAAAATACAGATAAATTAATAAGTAAAGTCCATTTCTAGTGTCTCTATGCCAATTTATAAGAAGGTTGTATATATTTACAAAATTAAATGCAAATATAGATAAAGATATATATCTATATCTATTTATATATATATATATGGTGCATATTTTCCTACAAGTTATTTCTTTTAGCAACGTATCATGACTGTCTTTTTGTCTCTCAATAATGAATATACCACTGTTTTTAATCAGGGCTTCCCAGGTGGTTCAGTAGTAAAGAATCTGCCTGCCAATGCAGGAGATACAGGTTCTATCCTTGGGTCAGAAAGATCCCCTGGAGAGGGAAATGGCAGTCCACTCCAGTATTCTTGCCTGGAGAATCCCATGGACAGAGGGGCCTGGCAGGCTACAGTCCATGAGGTCACAAAGAATCAGACACAGCTGAGTGACTAAGCAATAACAACTACCACTTTTAATAGGTTGATAATATTCAGAAACTTCAGTACTTTGGCCACCTGATGCGAAGAGCTGACTCATTTGAAAAGACCCTGATGCTGGGAAAGATTGAGGGCAGAAGGAGAAGGGGATGACAGAGGATGAGATGGTTGGATAGCATCATCGACCTGATGGACATGGGTTTGGGTAAACTCCGGGAGTTGGTGATGGACAGGGCGGCCTGGCGTGCTGCGGTTCATGGGGTCGCAAAGAGTTGGACACGACTGAGCGACTGAACTGAACTGAATATTCAGATGACACATGTGCCGTAATTTGGCACATGCTGTCTTGTTGGGATATTTTGGCTGTGTTTGTTGTTGTTGTTGCTCAGTCACTAAGTTGTGTCCAACTCTTTGCAGCCGCATGGACTGCCACACACTAGGCTTCCCTGTCATTCACTATCTCCCAGAGTTTGCTCCAACTCATGTCCATTGAGTTGGTGATGACATCCAACCATCTCATCCTCTGCCACCCCCTTCTCCTCCTGCCCTCAATCTTTCCCAGCACCAGGGTCTTTTCCAATGTATTGGGTGTGTTTAATTTCTTTATTTTGTAAATAAGGCTGGGTGGACACCCTTGTATGTGTGTTTTATGTGCTTGTCTCATTTGTTTGGGGAGCATACTCTTGGAAGGGGGATTTCTGGCTCCAAAGATAGGAGCACAAGTGTGTTTGTGGGCACTTGCAGAGATGATGGTCCCCATAGGAAGGGAAATTTCCTAGCCTCAGTTTCTCTGCATCACACCCTGCTCTGGATCACCTGCTCATTTAGACTAATGCTGTCAGTTTGGTAGAAGTACCACTCAAATTCATGTAAAACCTGCATTTTAAGCCATTTGTCTGGAAATTTCTCTTTGACTTTTAAGTAGCCAAGCCTGGTAACCCCCAATAGCCTGGGAAAGACTGTCAGCCCGGACATTTTCATAATGGCCCTGTAGGTGCCCAAGCTGTGCTCACAGAAGCTGAAAGATTAAGCGGAGAATTACCCGCTCTTAGAACTAAGACTTCCTGTGCAGTAGATTCTCATCACATCTAGAAATCTCTGATGAAAGGGTCTTTCAGTTAAGAACAAATATGCTTAAAGTTCGTAATGACAAGCCTGAGACATTTGCAGTAGGCTTAAAGACATTCTTTATCAAAAGCTGAAAAGATTAAACTGCCTTCAGTGTCATTTCACGGTTAAGCATATTACACTCGTCTGAAATGGCAATCCCCCTCGCCTTCCCGCCATGTATGAGACCCTTGACATTCACGAAGGACGTGTCCCGAGACCTTTGAGGCTCCCTCGATTCATAAATGCCAGTTTGGCTTTCAATTTTCCCCAGACCATGCAGCAGAGATCAACAGAAAAATGCATGTGACTGCTTTAGGCTTTTATGATTCTATAAATACAGGACTCCAATGATGTATAAAGCTATTAAAGCAAAATCAGGCTGGAGTCCTGGCTGAAATGGTTTCTGGGGTCATTATTTTTCCCTTTGTCTATAAAACACATAGTAAACAAGTTCACATTAGAAAGTCAAGTTTCAGTCAAGTATGATTTTTTATATCTTACTTTATCCCAAATTTCTGTTAAACTATCACCTTGCTGGATGTATTTCTTACTTTGTATATCCATACCCCACGCTGGGAATTGACTTTCTTTAGGGAGCCATGATTCTTAATAAATAGTTCGCCACCAGCTGTGGGGTGACCACATTGGATGATGGTTCAAACTCCAGGAATTAAACCTACCCCCTAATAGAAGTGCAAAACCATATACCCTCAGAATCACAGTCTACGTTGTACTAATATTTGGAGTTTCTTGCCAGTTGTCAGCATGTGCGCTGGCTGGGGCAGATACGGACTCTGGTGTTCAGAAAGCTCAGTGCCATGTCCTGGCACCTAAGGCATGACCCTTCTCTGGCCTTGAATGCAGCCAATCCCCATTTCTGCTCTTAGCAACTTACTGACAAGAGAGATGTTACTACTACTTTTGTTACCCAACTTCCCTGGTGGTTCAGATGGTAAAGAATCCACCTGCAATGTGGGAGACTCAGGTTCAGTCCCTGGGTTGGGAAGATCCCCTGGAAAAGGAATGTAACCCACTCCAGTATTCTTGCTTGGAGAATTCTATGGACAGAGGAGCCTGGCAGGGTATGCAGTTCATAGGGTTGCTAATAGTCAGACTTGACTGAGCAACTAACACTTTCACTTTCTTTTGTTACCAGAAAATTAGTGACTGGAGTGTTTCAATGTTCACTTTTGTAAATTGCCAGCTACAGATGCTAGTTTCTGCAAAAATCTCCCGGTCAATAATGTGTTAGGTAAATCTGAACAACATTCCTTAAGATCTTACATCTTAGGTGCACTCAGATGTCACTCTGCTGCTTCTGGACACAGGGAGAGAGAAAGATCAGTGTCAGCCTTCTAGACCCTGAGTCAGGCTCACTCGACTGGATAACCTGCTGCATCAACACTGTTCCAGGACCCAGGAGAACAGACTGTCATAGGACTTTCAGTCTAGTGGAGGAGACAGACGATAAACTAAGGAACCAGAAAGAGACCAGATAGGGGAGGAAATGATCCTAAGGGTGACGGAGATTAGAGGACCTATTGGGTCTCTGAGGGCCGGGTTCCAGGCCAACGACATGGTTCAGAAGGTAGCCAGCCCAGGATGGTCCAGGCAGAGTAGGGTGGTCAGCACTGGATGGACATGTTGCTGAGACCCTGAGCTGGGATGTTCCAGGAATGAAAGGGGATCCAGGTGGCCACGGGGTAGCAGGCAGTGGGGAGGAAGGGAAGGGCCTCCATGGATAGAAGTAACTAATTTATGACCCAAACTCGGACACTTTTGAAAGAAAAGGAGGTGCTATTGATAATTGCTCTGGGACAGCAAGTGTCTCTCATGATGGTCAGTGGAGACCTGCATGCACAATCGGTACCCCACCCATGGAAGGTGTGGGGTGGAGGGGGCTTTGTGAAGGGAGGTGCCTTGCCCACCGTTCTCTGGGGGGCACCACAGCTGCTGGACTCACCCCTGTGGCTCTGGTGCAGGGTCTTCCCTGCAGTTGGGATGGGGAGCATCTCGCCCGGCAGCCGGCACCTCCTGACACCTGTGATCTCATCACCCCTTCTCCCAGGGACCCTGCCAAGGAAATGCAAGAAGGAGCTCCTAGCGGTGAAGCTGAGGAACCGGCCCAGCAGGCAGGAGCTGGAGGACCGAAACATCTTCCCCCAGAGGACGGATGAGGAGCGGCAGGAGATCCGGCAGCAGATAGAAATGAAGCTCTCCAAGTAAGTGTGGGTGCGTGGGCCCCAGAGGGGCTGGTCCCACCCACCCACAGCCCGACCCTGCGTTGCGCCCACCACCGTCAATGTTTGGGACCAAAGTTTCTTGCCGTGGGGGCCATTGGAGCATCAGATGCTTGGTGGCCTCCCTGGCCTGGACCCATGACATCTCCTGTGACAACTGACATGTCCCTAGACACTGCTGAGTCCCTCCTGCCCGGGCCCAGTCTTCCTTGTGGAGAAGGACTGGTTATAGAAGCAGGGCCTGTGTTTGGGCAAGCTCTGGGGGGACGGGGTGGGGTTTGCCAGTGCCGCTGGTCTGTGGCACCCTCGGAGAAGCGGGGGTCTATAGCAGGGGCTCCCGAGCTCGGGGATCCCAGTGTTTGGGGCTGGGTGACTCTGGTGTCCTGTGCACCGTGGGACATTTAGCAGCATCCCTGGCCTCTGCCCTGGAGATGCTCACAGCCCGCCCTCCCCCCACCACTGTGACAACCACACATCCCCTGGGGATAGAGCCACTGCCACCCCTGGTCTAGGACCACTCCCCCAAAGGTCGCCCTGGGCTTCTCCTTCAGGTCGTCCCTCTGCCTGAGGCTCAGGCCTCCTCACTGCGGGCAGATGGGCCCTTGTTTCCCATCCTGCTGGGAGCTTGGGCCCAGTGTGTCGCCCTCTGAATGCCTTTACTTCAGGTTTTTCAGGGCCGAGGGCAGTGAGTGTAATTGGTAAAACCCAGCAGCCAGATGTTGCATTTCTCTGGGCCTCAGTTTTCTCGCCTGTGAAATGGGGTGATACCTGCTGTGGTCTCACAGAGAAGGAGCAGGGGGCTCAACAGGTACATGTTTCCACAGGCTGTGGGGTCCCTGGCTGGGGTCCTGAGGGCCTGGAATCACATAGTCCCAGTCTGAATTGCCGCTCTGTGCTAATGTGCTGGGGATCTTGGGCCAATGGACTCACCTCCCCAGGTCTTGGTTTTCTCATTCATGAAGTGGGGTGTTGATGCTCTCAAGATCATTGTGAGTTGCGGGGAGATCCCATAAGGAAGGTGCATTGCACACCTGGGGGCGTGTAGTAGGTGCTCAGTAAGTCAGTGCTCAGGCTTTCCTGGTGGCTAAGATGATAAAGAGTCTGCCTGAATTCGGGAGACCTGAGTTCGACCTCTGGAAGATCCCCTGGAGAAGGAAATGGCTACCCACTCCAGTATCCTTGCCTGGAGAAGCCCAAGGACAGAGGAGCCTGGTGGGCTAGCGTCCAGGGGGTCGCAGAGAGTCAGACATGACTGAGCAACTAACATTTTTCAAATCAGTGCTCACCGTAGCTGGTAGGGCCTGGGAGCCTCTCCTTCTGTGTTGGCTCTGAGCTGCGTGGCGAGGGTGCCCGCTGTGGATGGCTGTTGAGGTGCCCATGGTGACCGGTGGCCCCAAACCCAGAACAGGGCTCCCTGTGGAGAAGCTTTTTAAAAGTACTGATTGCTGAGCCCCACCCCCCCACCCCCCAACCTGGATCCGTCTCTGGGATGAGGGGGGACTTTATTAAATTCCTTGATTTTAATGGGTTGAAGGAGTCTCTCCACGTTGGATGATTGCAGTGAGACTGTCAGACCCCCAAGCACTTGTTCCTCTTATTCAACAAAGGCTTATCCCACTTGAATGAAGGGCAGGCTGGTGCTGTGGTTATTGCTGGAGATAGAGCTGTGGGTAATGAGGGGGAGAGGTCCCCTGAGCCCCACACCCCTGAGAGCATCCTCAGACCTCTTCCTGTGTGGTGGTACCCACTCTCGGGCTTGGTACCAACCAGATGCTCAATGAGTGCATGTGGGTGGGAAGGAGGGTGGGCTGGGAACACAGCTGCATGGATTTCATGGCTGAGGGGATGTGCCAGCCGATCAAGCTCTGTGTCCCGGCTGCCTGTCTCACGACGCCACGCACTATCATAGGAGGCATGGTTTTCTGTCTCTCATTTCTAGCGAGATTAAACTTTTTTCTTTTCTTTTTTTTTTTAGTGCTTATTAGCTTTTTGTTTTTTTCAGTTCCTTTCCTGTCCATTACCCGAAGTTTTCTTTTATCTTACTGACTTGAGGAGTTTACTCTGGAAATCTCAGCTCCCAGCCCTCTCCAGGTCTGCGAATGGCACCTCTTCTCCCTCTTTGGGGCCGGTCTCATCATTTTGTTGATCTTTCCCTTTGATGTGTGAAAGCTCTTCATTTCTAAAGTCACCAGATGATCGATCATGTACTTCTGGTGTCAGCAGATGTTCTCCATGAAGAGCCAGATACTGAGTCTTGCTGCCTCTGGGGGCCTACCGTGTCTGCTGTGACCACACAACTGTTATCACACTCACTCAGTCACGGCCAGCGCGTGGTGAGTGAGTGCGGCCGGGGTCCAATGGAGGTTTATGCACAAACATGAACAACAGCCCACCCGGCCCCTGATGTACTTTATGGTTCATACTATTTGTGCCCAGTCTTAAAACACCCTCCCCTGCCCGGATGTCAAAAACATGATTTTTACACATTTGCTTTTGCAGTTGTCTTCTGTGCCAGCCAATAATGATTTTCTATTTGCTAAACAAAACCAGGGGCTTCCCAGATGGGGCAAGTGGTAAAGAACCTGCCTGCCAATGCAGGAGACATTAAGAGATGTGGGTTTGATCCCAGGGTCCGGAAGATCCCCCGGAGGAGGCAATGGCAACCCACTCCAAAATTCTTGCCTAGAGAATCCCATGGACTGAGGAGCCTGGCAGGCTATGGTCCATAGGGTCACAAAGAGTCAGACATGACTGAAATGACTTAGCATGTACACACTCAAACAAAACCAAGCTTTCCTTCAAAATAAGATATTAAGCAAATTAAAGAAAAAATAGTAAGCATTGTAAGTAAATGAGATTCAAGGAAAACAAAACGATCACAATGATGCTCAGCTTAAGAGAACTCTGGGGACTCCACTCCTGTCTCCCAGGGCAGACGGGAGGTGGAAAAAGGTAGGGTGCTGGGACCTCGAAGTCCCTCTGATTAAGTGGTACCCCAAACGCAGGCCCTGGACTAGACTTCCTCCATTAATCACTGAGTCTGTAGCTTGTTTTAAATCTTGGAGTAGAACATAGTAGCTCCTTGGCTGTTTGTCACCATGTTTAAAAACGGAAAAGCAAGCCCGGAATTAGACACGGAAGGGCTGAGAAATCACATCCCAGGGGGCAGACACAGCCCTCCCAGCTGCCTGGTTTGTTTCCCTACAGAAGTGGTTTAATTGGATCCTTTGTCTTTGTTTTGCCTCCTTTCAGAGATTCTTCTGCCTTCACTTGCTGAATAATTCAGCCTCTGGTTGCCATGGCAACCGGCCATTCACCATATCCTGAAGTGCAGTTGGTGTTTTCGTCTTGTGTATTTTTAAAAAATTTCCAGACCCTTACTCTTTCATCTTCTGGGCAGTCCCAGAGCGTTTTTAGATGAAGTGGTCTTGGTCTCCCCAACTCTGTGCTGCTGCTTGTTAGGCGGGGGCATATGAAGTCAGAGTCAGCTTGGGGGAATAAAGCCTCATGGTAGTTTTCATCCCCTTTCAGTTCAGCAGCCCAGCCCACCTTTACTGTGTGTGTAAATGGACCTGCAGTGTCTCACAGGCCCAAAGCTCCAGGGACTCTCACAGTGGGCGAGTTCTGGAAGTTATGGTCTTGCTTCAGTACGGTTGTGTGCTCACCATTTAGGTGGAGCCGGTAATAAGGATGCCTGACAGCTTTCTTTATTACTATTGTTGTTGTTATTATAAGCTTGAGGTGTCCAGCACTAGAATTCGGCATTTGTTTACAAAGTTATTAAATGACAACTTTGCCTTCTAAGTGCAGAGCCCGTGCAGTGAGTTTTGCTTGCTTTCCCTCATTTCATTTAATCTTTGTAGGAACCAGTTGTCATCATCTCCATTTTACAGATGAGAAAACTGAGGCTTGATGAGAGAGGTTTAGAGACTTGCCCGGGGTCACACAGCTCTGAGGAGGCGGGCTAGGTTCCTCAGAATCCCCAGCCTGGGTGGCGGGCGAAGCAGGTTCTCGGAGGCAGTCTCTGGCTTATCTGAGTCTCTGGGTTTTCTTATGCTGTGTGGCTTTCGTCAGGACATTCAGGCCTCCAGCCAGGCCCTGGGCCTCTGTGCAAAATGCTTCATGCCTGTGTTAAGGTGGGGATTGCTGGAGAGGATGCAAATGTGCCCCCTATACCTGGAACAGCATGGTTAGTGAAAATATCCAGAGAGTGACCCTGGGCCAACCATGGGCTTTGGGGAAAGGCAGCCAGGCGGGTTCAAATCCCAGACCTCCCTCACAGTGCTGTGGGCTTGGGCCAGCATCGCCTTCTCCGAATCTCCCCCTGGTTTGTAAATTCAGCACCGTGGCAGCACTTTTCCCCTGGGCCCTTCGGAAGATTCTAGGGTAGTCCCTCTGCAGACAGGTGAAAGTGTGTTCCCGATGGGGAGGGGAGGGATGTGGAGCTGCTGCTGGTGGTCCTGGCTGGATGCACGTGACTAGTGGTCTCCTGGGAGGGGCGGAGGCCAGGCCAGGGTGCTGAGCTGCTATAGAAGCGGCACCTGGAGGACTCAGGTTGTGTTAGTGTAGTTGGTAACGACTCTGTGTTTGTTCCCCTTGAAAGTGTTAGTCGCTCAGTTGTGTCTGACTCTTTGCAACCCCATGGGCTGTATCCCATCAGGTTCCTCTGTCTGTGGGATTTCCCAGGCAAGAATATTAGAGAGGGTTGCCATTCCCTCCTCTGGGGGATCTTCCCGACCCAGGGATGAAACCCAGGTCTCCTGCATTGTAGAAGATTCTTTACCATCTGAGCCACCAGGAAAGCCCTTATGGTGCAATTTGCCTGGAGCTGGGGGGCGGGGTGCCAGGGGCCTCCAGAATGCTGCACGACCTTCTATTAAGTCTCCCTTGGGGGCTCCTCTGCTCACAAGGGGTGCCTTGTGAGAAGCTGATGAATGCTCAGTAGCATCCTCCAGGAGCTGGTAGTTAGAACGTTTATGTGGGCATTAAATGCTCCTTGAGCTGGTCCCTCTGCACGTCCTGTTCTCCCGTTTCCAGAACAAACTGCCGCCACTCAGGCCTCCAGGAAACACAAGTTCCCAGAAAATAAGTGTTTTGTGCTACTGCTCCCCTCCCCCGCACCTGCCTTGAAAACTGCAGAACTTAAGGACAAGGCTTGTTGCTTTTCAGGATGGCGGTGGAGATTAGCACCCCTGATAATCATGGGGTATTAGCCATGGGGCTTTGTTTCTGCTGAAGGTGCCAGGGAAGCTGGGGCAAAGAGCAGGGTCTCAGTTCTATGGACACAGGGTTTTGAAAACATTGAAACCTGACTTTTTCTGGGCTTAGCAGGAAAAAAAAAATGACTTAATTGCTGGAAAGGAAGCTGCTCCTTTGGGAAGTGTTGAGGCGTCCTTGCAGAGGGCGGGGGATTGCATAATAACGGATATTGATGAACACTTGCTGATTTCCCTCTTCAGCAGTGCTGGGTAAGAGCCCAGCTCCTCCTGGGTGTCTTGAGTCCAGCCCTGCAGACATCATATAATTGGGGACAGAGAAGCATGGTTATTAATGATGGTCATTGTTAACATTTATTTAGTGTCTTCTGTGTACCAGCTTCCTGCCAAGTGTTTCAAACACATCACCTCCTTGGAGCCTTGTGAGAGCTCTGTAGGGTAGGAACTGTTAATGGCCCTATTCTTCGGATGAGGATAACTGGCTCAGGACAGTGCAGTCACTTGCCTGTTGTCACGCAGCAGGAAGTGTGGGGGGCAGGGTCATCGGTCATCCCATCCTCGCCAGTGCCCACATCAGAGCATCCATCCAGGTCACCAGGGAGCTTTGTGAAAGTGCTGATTCCGAGGCCCCACCCCGAATCTCCTGAGCAGGAATCTGCATTTTAATAGAGCGCTTCCCTTGAGTGTCACTGCTGTCTTGTGCTGCACTGTATCCCCTCCCTCAGGACCCTTGGGAGACTGTTCTCGGAGGGCTCGGGACCAAAATGAGCCACACTTATTATGTTGGTTTTTTCAGGAGCGTGCATGTTTGTAGTTAATCATGTTTCCCTTTCTGTCTTGGCTACCAGGAAGCTCGGAGCCAAGTGTGCAACTAACTGCCTTGTATCATTTGGGTTGTGTGTCTATGTTTGACCCTCTGTTGTATGGCCTTTGTCTTAATTTCATCAACTTTTTTTTGGAAGGAAGGAGTCTCACATTTATTGATCATACTATGTTCTAACTCACCTGTGTTACATTTTTGTCATGGTTACCAGAAACCAAATATGTCGGTATTAAAATAGACTCCTGTCATTTGACTTCATATTGGAGATTTTGGATAATTGCCAGTAATTTCTAAGGCATAGAACTTGAAGTTTTTCTAACGCATTCATGCAAGGTCGATGCCCACCGGAGGCTGAGGTTGTGGAGAGAGTGATGAGCCAGGAGTGAGACAGGATTATTGGGGAGCATCTCTGTTTCAGTTTGAATTTTCTTTTCTCACCTCTCTTTCCCATCTGTTGTAGTTCTCCAGATGTGCTCTGGTTGTATTGCTTTAAAAAAATTTTTTATTGGAGTATAGTTGCTTTGCAGTGTTGTATTATTTTCTGTTGCATAGCAGTGAATCAGCTGAGTGTGTGTGTGTGCGTGTGTGTGTATGTGTATATGTATCCCTTCTTCTTTGGGTTTCCCATTTAGTTCACCACAGAGCATTAAGTGGAGTTCCCCGTGCTATATAGTAGGTTCTCATTAGTTATCTGTTTTATACATAGTGCTGTATAATGTTAATCCCAATTCATCCCACCCCTCTCTTTCCCCCCTTGGTGTCCATACATTTGTCCTTTACATCTGTGTCTCTATTTCTGCTTTGCAAATAGGTTCATCTGTACCATTTTTCTAGATTCCACATATATGCATTAAATATATGATATTTGTTTTTCTCTTTGACTTACTTCACCCTGTATGCCAGTCTCTAGGTCCATCTATGACTCTGCAAAAGGCACAATTTCATTCTTTTTTATGACTGAGTAATATTCCATTGCATATATGTGCCACAGATTTTTTATCCATCCCTCTGCTGATGGGCATTTAAGTTGCTTCCATGGCCTGGCTGTTGTAAATAGAGCTGCAGTAAACATTGGGGTGCATGTATCTTTTGGAATGATGGTTTTCTTCAGGTATGTGCCCAGGAGCGGGATTGTTTTGTTGTTTTTTCCGCGATGTTACTTTAATTTCCTCAACTCTTAATTTTATCTTTAGGAAGTATATTTTTCTATACATGATTTCAAATCCAGTTCTCAACTTTAAATATAAAAGTATAACTAAAAGTACATATTTTTGTGGAGGCCCTCTTGGCATGCATGAGATTTTGCCACCTAGCATCGTGGGCAGAGGGTTTTCCATTCTTCTGCTAGTGTTTAAATTTTCACTTGTAATATAGTAGTCTAGGGTGTAAGGAAGGGACAGACTGGAACCAGCTTCCCTTTTCTCTCTTGCTGTCAAAATCTTTACTTTTAATATAAAACTACCTACAATGCTTACTTCCACACATCAGTGGTTTTATTCTTTTTATGTATTATTCATAAGAACAGCATTTCTAGAGGGTTTCCCTACTGGCTCAGTGGTAAAGAATCTGCCTGCCAATGAAGGAGACATGGGTTCAATCCCTGCATTAGGAAGATCCGCTGGAGAAGGAAATGGCAGCCCACTCCGGTATTTTTGCCTGAAAAAATCCCATGGATAGAGGAGCCTGGCAGGCTACAGTCCATGGGGTCGCCAAAGAGTTGGACACGACTAAGCGACTAAAACAACATTTCCAGAAATGAGAAAAGAGGAAGGAAAATGCATTGAGTGAGATGATTTCATCATTCATGAATGAAGACCAGTTGTTAGCAGAACTCCGCAGATCACTGGGAAATAGCCTGGAATTCATGGTTTGGGAAGGAGGGAGCAAAATTTCTAAATAAACATATGAAGATAATTCAGCTTCACTAATAACTAGAGATATGAAGAATCTATGAAGTAACAAAGAAACTTTCATCCCCAGTTAAAGTGACTGGAAAGTTTTAAAATATTTTTAAATATTTTACATTATATTTTACTAGCATAAATACTGATAATGAACTAAGAACACCCCATCCTGGAGGGTGGTGGTTTACGTGCCATCCACCACTGGCAGGCATGTGACTGAAAACAGCCAGGCAGGGGAACAGCCAGGATGGCAAGGCGCATATTTTAACCAAACACTCCACTCCGGGGAGCATCCATTTCTGGTGCATCGGAACTAACAAGCGGATAAGGTCCACATCCTCCACTGGTCTTTTGTCTGCTTCAGCATTGGCAGCTCTAGAACCTTCCTTCTTGTTCTCTGCCATGGGGGGGCCATGTACCCCTGCCATGGCATCATTGAGGGTGCAGCTCCTGAGGGCCTGGTGCAATCACCCCCAACTAGTGTAATGACAGCTGTTAGCACCGCACTTCAGTTCCTCATAGATTTGCCTCCTACCCCACGGTGGATGCACGCTCACTGTAATGTAAGGGGATGTTGTGATGACTTAACAGGGATTCTGGTCGAGACTGCAGCAGAGCAGGACCGTTTCTCCCACGGCATCGCTTCCACGCCCTTGCATGTCTCCCGGGAGCACAAACCCCGTCACAAACCTCAGGTCCCTATAGAGCGTAGGGGTTGGGTGCCGGGGTGCAGAGGCGCATCGGGAACCATCATATCTAATCAGATATGTACAAAATAAACGTATGAATCAGCTACGGAAGCAGAGGTCTAGGAGAAAGAGATTAAGCCAGCAGGAGGGAGGCAGAGTTGGGGTGAGGCTTTGAAGAGTGGGTGACGTGGAGCATGGTCTTGATGTCTTGATACGTGTCAGTCCACGTGGTGGGCTGGCGTGCAAGGATGTCCCAGGCAGAGAGCAGCTGCAAGAGTGTACCAAGGCCTGAATCCACATTGCCCCTTGGAGAACGTGCTGTGGTTGTGAGGAGCTGGGGTGGGCAGGGTGGGGGAGGCTGAAGGGCTCAGCAGGACCAGGGGGTGGGTGCCCTCTGCTCCTGGTCCACACACAGCCACCTCTGGTCCTTCCCAGAGGACCCTCCCTTGATGCCCCCACCAGCAGGGGGCCTCAAGGGGGCACGTGACTCTGGTCTGTAAGACCCAAGGAGACAAACGTCAGCACGTGATGATGGGGCTGGAGAGGGATGGACTGAGAGCCGGGGGAGGACGGGGAGCAGGACGTGGGTAAGGGCTGGAGGAGGTGGCCCCAACAGGATGGAGTTGATGCTCTGTGCTGGGGGAGGGAAGACAGGAAGAAGGCAGGCAGGTGCAGGAGGGAGGCTCTGTATCCACGTTTGGACATGCGTCCCTGGCGCTCTTCCTGGGGGTCCAACCCATGAGCAGGAGTGGGAGGACACGTGAAGGCGCCTCCCTGGCGGTGTTGAACTCAGGATGCAAGTTACCAGCAGCATCAGCTCAAGATCAGAGTCACCGAAACACCGGCACGTTTTCCAGGTTGTGCGGTTCCTTTGATCGTGGGTGTGTTTCCTACCGCAGTGCGTTCCCTCCAAACTCGTAGCACAACAGAGGGACAGCAAGTGGCCGGCTGTTTTCCCGAGGGGGACCGCTGGGGACAGAACAGGTGTGTCGGGTTTAATAAGTCCCGTCCATCTATGGAAAGTGGGCAGCATTAAATGTAATCCAAGGGAAGTGAGGGAATTTGAAACCCACATTCCTCTGTTCCATAAGCCTGCAGGGCTCCACCCACGAGGTGATGCTGAGTAATTTGGGGATTTCGGTTGGCACATCAGGGCAGGTGTTTCTGTTTGAATGAAATGGGACAAGGGCAGCCGAGTCCTTCCTCACATTGCTGAGGAGGGGCTGGACCTGGACTCCCCGACTTCGGGAGGTGGAATCTTGCAGCCAGGTGGTACTTGCAGCCGATGGTACTGCCATCGGGGGCCCAGCTGGACTGAGTCAGAAGAGGCCGCTGTTGAAGGAGGCTGCTGGTTAATGAGCCGCCATCCGCAAGGAAGGCACAGGGTGTTCTCCCAGCCCAGCTCGACTGCATGGCCAGAGCCTCAGAGGGCTGGACTCAGCGTTCTTGTACACGATAGGACATGCATCTGCCCCGGCTCTGAAACGGCTGGGGGGACAGCTTCTAAAGGGGTTTTCAGACAAAAGAGGAGCAGAGGGAGCTGAGTGATGAGATAATTCATTTGCCCAAGGTAATTCTTGATCAGAAAACTAACAGCTGGGCCCCCCCAGCAGGAAGTACAGCTGGGTGGGAAGGGCGAGGCTTAGCCTATTGGGGCCCCACTTCATAGGGAACCTGGAATCTACAAAGCAGGTGATTGAGTCTGTGATTAGTGACCCTTGGGGCTCATGAAGTTGAGAATTCCCTGGTGGCTTAGACAGTTAAGAATCCACCTGCAATGCAGGAGGCCTGGGTTCGATCCTTGGGTCAGGAAGATCCTCTGGAGAAGGGAATGGCAACCCACTCCAGTATTCTTGCCTGGAAAATTCTGAGGACAGAGGAGCCGGTGGGTTATAGTCCATGCGGTTGCAGAGTCAGACAGGACTGAGTGACTAACACTTTCACAGGTCAGTCCTACTGGGTATAAAATTCCTCCCACGATTTCTGAAATTTCACCCTCTGTCCTGCACCATCTGCACGTGCTGAGGACTCATGGCGTTTCATTCCCATGTGGCGGGTCCACAACCTTTCCCTTGCATGTGAGGAAACTGAGGCTCAGAATTGCTAGTAGCCAGTGAGTAGCTGAGTGGGGAATGAACTTGAACTTGTTCAGCTCAGAGTTCTTTTCTCAGCATGCCCTGCCTGAAGTACCCACTTCATAACACCCTGAAGCTGGTCCATGGACCGCTCCCTGGTTCACGATTGTTTGTATGACTCTCCACGTAGAGAGCAGATTCTCATTGAGGAAAGGATCTTGCTTTTTTTAAATTTTTGAAATTAATTAACTTATTTCTATTGGAGGATAATTACTTTACAATATTGTGATGGTTTTTGCCATACATCAACATGAATCGGCCACAGGTATACATGTGTACCCCCATCCTGAACTCTCTCTTTCCCCACCCTATTCCCCTGGGGTTTCCCCAGAGCACCAGCTTTGGGTGCCCTGCTTCATGCATTGAACTTGCACTGGTCATCTATTTTACATATGGTAATATACATGTTTCAGTGCTATTCTCTCAAATCATCCCGCCCTCGCCATCTCCCACTGAGTCCAAAATTCTGCTCTTTATATCCGTGTTTCCTTTGCTGCTTTGCACCTAGGATCGTTGTATCATCTTTCTAAATCAGTGCTTTTAAAAAAGGAAGTGTGGACCCCATAAAACACATTTGTGGGCTGTATTGGTCCTGGGGGAGGTCACCCTGTGATACATCACCTATTTTATGAGAAGCTTGCTCTTGTTTGTGCTGAGAATGGGGGGTTGTGACTGTTGAATTTCTGTAGGGAAAACAGCTGGTCAGGGTCTGAATTGATGGTCAGCATTAGAAGCATCAAGACCGGAGACTCTGTGTGCCAGCACCCTGTGCAGCCCCGACGGGTTTTATCGTTGCACCTAGTGGGTGAGGGGGCTGACCTGGAAGGCCTTGTGTGTGACCCCCTTTGCTCTCATCCTGATCAGAGGAAGCGTCTCTGTGTGGTGGAGAGAGCATGGACTCTGGGCAGGATGTCTTGGTTCTGCTGTTTTCTGGCTTTGTTTTCAGGCAGGTGACCTCCCTGGTGTGTGCCTCACTGTTCTCTTCTGTAAAATGGGAATTATTACAACAAAGCCTATTCCCTAGGGCTGCAGAAAGGGTGCAGAGAGACAGGATACATAAATTGTCTGAACTTCTGTGTAGTAGGGAGGAAGCACCAGAGAATAAAACAAATAAATATGAAACTAGAGAGTTTCTTTTAATAGTGTGAAATGTAACTTCCATACCATACAATCCACCCTTTCGAAGTGCACAGTCTTGTGGTCCTAGTATATCCATGAGTTGTGCGTCCATCACCACTAGCAATTATAGGAAGTTTTCATCACCCCAAAGGAGCCCTTCACCCCTTAGCCTTATCTCCAATCCTTAGAACAGTACCTGGGCCATGTGGGCACTCAATAATTTTTCAGTTACTGTCACAAGGGTTGAGGGATATACTTGTATGAAGACCCATTATCATGATCAGTGTCACCATCCTGTTCTTCTTCATCTGTGTCTTCACTAACTATTCTCTTCCGCAACATCTTCATCACTGTCACTGTCTTGATCCTCTTCACCATCTTCATCACCTCGTCCGTCACCTTGTTCATCTTCGTGATCACCACCATCATTTTCATCAGCGTCTTATCCATCTTCTTCTTCTTCTACATCATTTATCTTCATCATTTTGTTATCTTCATCTTCTTTACCATCATCTTTAACAACCTCTTCATCCACAGCTTTATCATCACCATCAGCACCTTCACTGTCCGTCTTTGACACATGGGAAGCACTTAGGAAACAGTGGCTCTCAGTCTCCTTGCAGTTCAGGTACCCCACTTCCAGGAGAATTGAAGCCCACATCTGAGCTTCATGCTGACTCCTGCCTGGAGAGAAGGGGGGCCTGAAGTGGTGGAAGGCTGAGGGTGGGGTGAGGACCCCTCAGACCCTACCAGTCCAGCTCAGGGTGCACCCAGTGCAGTAACTGGTTGGGGTGGTGATCTCAAGTTACTAGCCACCCCTAGGCTGAGAGGTGCAGGGCCCAGGTCTCTACAACTCTCCAAAGAGGATTTTGAGATCCCAGGAGCAAAGACCTTTGTGTTAGTAGTTTCTCTTCTTTTTTTTTGTGGAGAAGCAAATGTACCTGACTTACTTCCCCAGCCCTTCAGCAACTCTGGGCATGTTCTTGAGGCTCATAGTCTCTCTCTGGTTAGAAACCTCAGGGGACACAGAGGTCGGGCCTGTTCTATCCAGATAAACCATCCCAGCCCCTAGCTTGGCGCTACCTCCCTGCTCCGCTATTGTGGTGAGAGCCCCGTGTGAATATGATGTAGCCTCCAAGGTCAAGAGGAATGCTGGGGCTAACTAGGCACCTGCAACAGTTTGTTGCAAAAATACAGAAGAGGGACTCTTAGGGCAGAGCTGAGTGTGGGCCCTGTGGGATGTTGGGGGGAGGGTAAGACGAGAACCCCCCCCAACTCTGGAGGGAGAGATGCGGTGGTCCCACAAGGTCTGGGAGGTGGGTGAGGCCAGGACAATGCAGGCAGGGCAGTGGCTGTGAAGTCTGAGTCTCACGTGTTCTGGTTTGAGTTGGAAGTAGCTAAGCAATAGAAAATGGCACTTCCAAATCAGGAAAGGTTTAACAAAATCTAAGCCTCCGAGGACATATGCATACAAATTGGTCTTGGGGTGGAGCACATGGTGTCTAGATAACCACGTTATCCGGCTCATTATGGCTTTTTTTTTTTAATAGGTCTGTGTATTCTTGCCCATCTCTTCTTAATCTGTTCTGCTTCTGTTAGCTCCTTACCATTTCTGTCCTTTATCATGCCCATCCTTGCACTGTGTATTCCCTTCATATCTCCAGTTTTCTTGAAGCGATCTCTAGTCTTTCCCACTCTTGTGTTTTCCCCTACTCCTTTGCAGGGAAGGAAGAGCAGCACCCAGGGCCCCAGGCCCCCTGCAGGTGGGGCTCAGGCCCCCTCGTTCTCACCAGCTCGTGGCCTTTGAGACTTCCCGTGGCGTCAGCTGCTCTTGGTTTTCCTCGGTTGCTTGGGAGTCTGTCCAGGAAAGTACAGCATGTTTTATAAGGAGATGCAAAGCAATACCAGTCTCCCTTCAGCATCAATAAAACATGATCCATACCCAGGGGCACAGGTGGTCTGGTGGTTGCTAGCTCACGTGGCTGGGAGGTGCAGACTGAGGGAGCCAGGGTAATTACTCCATCTGTCTGAGCCTGTGAAATGGTTGGTGATGCTTGCCTTCTTTACCCAGAGTCAGAGCTTATCCTGCACAAGTTATAGTCCCAGTAGTAACAGTGCAGTGGTAGCTTGGTTGTTGTTCTGTTACTAAGTCATGTCAGACTCTTTGTGACCCCATAGACTGCAACATGCCAGGCTTCCTTGTCCTTCACTATCTCCCAGAGTTTGCTCATATTCATGTCCATTGAGTCAGTGATACCATCCAACTATCTTATCCTCTGTCGCCCCCTTCACCCCCTGCCCTCAATCTTTCCCAGCATCAGGGTCTTTTCCAATGAGCCAGCTCTTTGCATCAGGTGGCCAAAGTATCAGAGCTTCAATGTCAGCCCTTCCAATGAATATTCAGGGTTGATTTCCTTTAGGATTGACTGGTTTGATCTCCTTGCAGTCCAAAGGACTCTCAAGAGTCTTCTCCAGCATCAGTTTTTCGGTGTTCAGCCTTCTTTGTGGTCCAACTCTCACATCCTAAGCTGTCTAGATTTGTCAAAGCTTTCCTTCCAAGGAGCAAGTGTCTTAATTTCATGGCTGCAGTCAACATTGGCAGTGATTTTGGAGCCCAAGAAAACCGAATCTGTCACTGCTTCTACTTTTCCCTCTTCTATTTGTCAGGAAGTGAAGGGACTGGATGCCATGATCTTAGTTTTTTGAATGTTGAGTTTTAAGCCAGCTTTTTCACTTTCCTCTTTCACCCTCATCCAGAGGCTCTCTAGTTCCTCTTCACTCTCTGTCATTAGAGTGGTATCACCTGCGTATCTGAGGTTGTTGATATTTCTCCCAGCAGTCTTGATTCCAGCTTGTGCTGCATCCGGCCTGGCATTTCACATGATGTACTCTGCATAAAAGTTAAATAAACAGGGTGACAGTATACAACCTTGTCTTACTCCTTTCCCAATTTTGAACCAGTCCGTTGTTCCCTGTAAGGTTCTAATTGTTGCTTCTTGACCCGCATACAGGTTTCTCAGAAGACAGGTAAAGTGGTATGGTATTTCCATCTCTTTAAGAATTTTCCACATTTTATTGTGATCTACACAGTCAAAGGCTTTAACATAGTCAATGAAGCAGATTTTTGTTTTTTAATTCTCTCGCTTTCTCTGTGATCCAATGAATTCCGGCAATTTGATCTCTGGTTCCTCTGCCTTTTCTAAACCCAGGTCTTACATCTGGAAGTTCTCGGTTCACGTATTGCTGAAGGCTAGCTTAAAGGATTTTGAGCATAACCTTATAGCATGCGAAATGAGCACAAGTATAATGTAGTTTGAACATTCTTTGACATTGCCATTCTTTGGGATTGAAATGAAGACTGACTTTTTCCAGTCCTGTGACCACTGCTGAGTTTTCAAAATTTGCTGACATTGAATGCAGCACTTTAGCAACATCATCTTTTAGGATTTTAAATAGCTAAGCTGGAATTCCATCACCTCCACTAGTTTTGTTTGCAGTAATGCTTCCTAAGGCCCACTTGACTTTACACTTCAGGACGTCTGGCTCTAGGCGAGTGACCACACCATCGTGGTTACCTGGCTAATTATGACTTTTTTTGCATAGTTCTGTGTATTCTTGCTATCTCTCCTTAATCTGTTCTGCTTCTGTTAGGTCCTTACTGTTTCTGTCCTTTATCATGCCCATCCTTGTATGATTTGTTCCCTTAATATCTCCAATTTTCTTGAAGAGATCTCTAGCTTTTCCATTCTTTTATTTTTCCTCTACTTCTTTGCATTGTTCATTGAAGAAGGACTTCTTATCTCTCCTTGCTAGTCTCTGGAACTCTGCGTTCAGTTGGGTATATCTTTCCCTTTCTCCCTTGATTTTTGCTTTTCTTTTTTCCTCAGCTTTGTGTAAAGCCTCCTCAAACCACCACTTTTCCTTCTTGCATTTCTTTTTCTTTGGGATGGTTTTGGTCACCACCTCCTGTGCAGTGTTACAAACCGCCATCCGTAGTTCTTCAGGCACTCGGTCAACCAGATCTAATCCCTTGAATTTATTCGGCACCTCCAGTATAATCATAAAAGATTTGATTTAGGTCATACCTGAATTGCCTAGTGGTTTTCTCTACTTTCTTCAATTTAAACCTGAATTTTTCAATAAGGAGCTATGATCTGAGCCATAGTGAGCAGCAGGTCTTGTTTTTGCTGACTGTATAGAGCCTCTCCATCTTTGGCTGCAAAGAATATAATCAGTGTGATTTTGGTGTTGATCATTTGGTGATGTTCACGTGTAGAATTGTCGTTTGTGTTATTGGAAAAGGGTGTTTGCTGTGACCAGAGCATTTTCTTGGAAAAACTCTATTGACCTTTGCCCTGCTTCATTTTGTACTCCAAGACCAAACTTGCTTGTTATTCTGGATATCTCTTGACTTTCTCCTTTTGCATTCTAATCCCCTATGATGCAAAGGACATCTTTTTTTTGGTAATAGTTCTAGAAGGCCTTATAGGTCTTCATACAACTGTTCAACTTCAGCTTCTTCAGCATCAGTGGTTGGCGCATAGACTTGGATTACTGTGATGTTGGATGGTGTGCCTTAGAAACGAACCGAGATTATTCTGTTGTTTTGACATTGTACCCAAACAGTGCATTTTGGACTCTTTTGTTGACTCTGAAGGCGGCTCCATTTCTTGTCAGGGATTCTTGCCCACAGGAGTAGATAAATGATCATTTAAATTAAATTTGCCCATTGCCATCCATTTAAGTTCACTGATTCCTAAGATGTCGATGTTCACTCTTGCCTTCTCCTGCTTGATTGCATCCAATTTACCTTGATTTGTAGACCTGACATTCCAGGTTCTCGTGCAATATTTTGCTTTACAGCATCGGACCTTACTTTTACCACGACACATCCACAGCTGAGCATTGCTTCTGCTTTGGGTCAGCCACTTCATTCTTTCTGGAGCTATTGGTAATTGCCCCGAGCTCTTCCCCCAGTAGCATATTAGACACCTTCTGACCGGAGGAGGGGGGGAGCGGGGCTCATCTTCTGGTATCGTGTCTTTTTGCCTTTTCATACTGTTCATATTCATGGGGTTCTCGCAGAAATAATACTGCAGTGGTTTTCCATTCCCTCCCTCCTCCAGTAGACCACGTTTTGTCAGAACTCTTCTCTATGGCGTGTCTGTCTTGGGTGGCCCTGCATAGCATGGCTCATAGCTTCATTGAGTTGCACAAGCCCCTTTGCCACGACAAGGCAGTGATCCATGAAGGGGGGTAGCTTTGTTAACATTTATTAAATGTGGGTTGTATGCTAGAGATTGTGTTCTGCCGCATTCACTGAAGCCTAAGATGTAAATGCTATTGTTAGCTGTCTTTCATAGCTTAGGAAATGGTGGTTCAGAGAGGTTAGGTAAGATGTTCAAAAACATATAGCTAGTATGTCCTAGAGCTGAGATTTGACCCAGTCAGGCTGGGTCTGGAGGTACCCTGCTTCATGGAATGGTTGTAGACAGTCAGGCTGGCATGTTTGTTCCATAGTCACTGAAGATCCAGGCTTCCTTCTGTCTTCCTGCTCAGTTATCCTCACACTGACACTTAACCCTGAATGGTCCAGGATGGCTTCAGGAGCGCCAGACACATTCAACTCTCAAAGGTGCATAGATCCCAGCTGAGTCAGCTCTTCAAAAGGACTGCTCTTTAGAGGCTTTTTGGCACACTTCTCCCTACGGTTTCTTGGTCAGAACCTCTTCATATGGCTATGCTTAGCTGGAAAAGAGACTTCTTTGAATAGAATCGGCTTTCTGATGCCATGTACATAAGAGGGGAGAGTGAAGATTGTGTAGGAAGCTAGAGGTCTCTGCTACTATTGGTGTTCAAGCTAATTTTGTTGTGAGAGAGACTGAAGGAAGAAGGGAAATGGGGAGTAAACAGGTGGATGAGTGAGTGGAAAACCTTGTGTCTGTGAGGTAACAGTCTGGTCTGGGGAGTCCCTTGGAGTCCCTATAATGGGCATTTATAAGTGCCTTGTGTTCCTGACTGTCCAGTGCTGGGCCCAGAGATTTCAGAGGTGGCAGGAAGCTGGGGCGGGGGCAGGGGTGCAGACTCCGAGGGGCCCCTGGGATGACTGGAACAGACACCAGTGTCCCTTCCTCACCACTGGTGTTGGTGGTGGAAGTCACTCCCTTGTGTCCGACTCTGACCCCATGGACTGTAGCCTACCAGGGATTCTCCAGGCAAGCATGTTGCAGCGGGTTGCCAGTCCCTTCTCCAGGGAATCTTCCCGACCCAGGGATTGAACCCAGGTCTCCTGCACTGCAGGCAGATTCTTTACCATCTGAGCCACGGGGAAACCTTCTCAGTGGTAACCCCTAAATGACAATGAAGCTCAAGGAGAGATACTTCCTGGGCAGCCTTGGTGTACCCCCGCTTGGCACGGGATGCTCAAGATGGAGGAAGGAATAAGAGATGCAGGAGCCGTCCTCAGGACATGGGATGGGGAGGGAGGTCAAGCAAGAGAGAGTGTGGTCCCTGCAGCACGTGGGGGACAGAGGAAGTGGCCTGCGAGGTGCCCAGGGGGCTGTGGAGGTCCCGTGTTCCCTCCCACTCACCCCGGGTAGATCCTAACCTCCTCTCTCCCCAGGCTGGTGAAGTCAAGGCTTCTTAGTACTTGTGCAGTTCTGTCTCCTATTGAGACTATTTGGTGTGTGGGGTGATGCCCTTTGCTTTTTTAAACCAAGGGCAGTTTTGTGGAGTTTGTGTGTCTCTTTGCCCTGCTTTTTCCTCACCTGATATTTGCTTGTTCACTGCAGCCTTGCTGAGCCTCCGCCCTGGGCCTGGGGTACTGTACTAACCTGACTTCCACTCCCGAACCTGCTGGGTAGGGGTAGGAACCAAGAGATGCAGCCCCAGAGGGTGGTTGAGATCTTGGCCAAGGAGGAGCCTGGGGTTCAGGGCCCTGGGGAAGTAGCAGGATGTTCAGGATACCCCAGTTGGAGAGATGAAGAGAGGGATGCAGGGGGGTGGCCTTCAACCACCCACCACCCAGGAGAGCTGCCCCAGGAAGGTGAGAGGGAAGGGAAGGGAAGATGTGGGGGAGGGCAGGAAATGCAGCGGTGGAGGATGGGGGAGGGGCAGGACCTGGTTCCCAGCAGGTGCTCCATAAATGTGTGGACCAGAGACCAAGTGATCCTCATGCCAGAGGCAGCAGCAGGAAGCATCGTGTATTATTTTATTTCCCAAATCTGAATAAGGGACCAACACCCCTGATAGATCTTAAATAGCGCGTCTCACTCCCACCCCATCAGAGGCTGCCAGTGTCCAGGGGCTGTTCGGAACCACCCGGAGGCGAGTCTCACCCCCTGCCCTGTGCTCGGGGACACCCTCCCTACACGGGGGCTGAGCATCACTGGGAAGAGACCACAGACCCATGACGGAGGGGAGCAGAGCCCCCTCCTCTGTACACAGCACTGGTGATAAACCCCCAAAGGTGGCTAAAGGAAGAAGTGATCAATGTGATGTGTTCATGCTCAGAACACTTTATTTTAACCTAAGGAATTCAGATGTGCATTTATTCCGCTGTCTTTTGAGGTGGAATCAAAGACTTCTCATTGCAGAAGGCTCTACAATTAGTGTTCTTTCCTGTGTGATGCGTTGTCTAGGAGTGAGAATTAGACTCATGGAAGCCGAGTCCTTCCTAAGGTAGAAGCCCCACCACTTATAGCTTCCTCTCCCACACGAGCCTGCGTGGCCATGTTTCAGCATCCCTCCTATACTGGCTCCAAGGCAGCCAACTCAGTTCTCCTAGAAAGAATGTTTTCTTTTTCCATCCATATTGAATCGTTTAAATCAATGTGTATACATTCTGATTAAATCACCTAATTACAGATACATGTTCACCTGGTTCGCATAGGTTTGGGAACACGGGACCTGTGTTCCTGACAGGGACCCGCTTGCTGACACGGGGCCCGGGATGCCGGCCACATGTGCTCGGTGGGGTCTCCTTTTCCAGAAGGACTGGGAGTGTCGGCTAATCCAGGCTAGGTCAGTGGAGGGAACTTGAGAGAGCTTTTCCCACGGTATAGTCATCTCTGTTTATGGAGAAGGAGGCTGTGACTGTGACATAGAGACCCAGCTCCCAGGGGAGGTGGTGGTGTTTACTTGCTCAATCATGTCTGACTCTGTGACTTCATGGACCAAAGCCCACCAGTCTCCTCTGTCCTTGGGATTTCCCAGGCAAGAATACTGGAGTGGGTTGCCATTTCTTTCTCCAGGGGATGTTCCTGACCCAGGGATTGAGCCCACATCTCCTGCTTGGCAGGCAGATTCTTTCCCAGTTGAGCCACCTGGGAGGCCCCAGGGGAGGTGTGTATTGAGGGATTTATGGCAAGGCGTTGGTGGCAGTGGTGTGGGGCTGGCGGCACAGGTCTGGCCCACCCATGGGGCAGGCAGTCAGGAAGGGCCGGAACTCCCGTGCCTGGACCCAAGCTGGCGTCCACAGGCAGAGTTCCCTCTTCACCAGGGAGCCCCAGCCCTGCTCTGCAGGTCCTTCCACCGATTGGACCAGGCCCACCTGGGCCATCTAGGACTATCACCCGCTTATGGACATTGACCTACAAAACGCCTCCACCATGGCACCTAGATGAGTGACTGATGAAGAACTGGGGACGGGGCCTCGCCAGGTGACCTCCACCAACTGGTGGTCAGAGAAGGTTGTGAACGGACAGGGTGGCGTTCGAGTTCATGCCATGACTGGATTTAGAGCTCCACTGCTTAATCGTGGCATGATTTTGCATCTTCTGAACTGATGTATGCTCCAGAGACCAGCCAGGTGGGCTTCCAGGGAGGATCAGTCTAGATATGCCCGTGCTTTTTCACATGTGCCTGGAGCTGTACTGCCAGCTGACCACGGCATCTCCACCCAGGCTCTGAGTGGATGCCAGAGCTCTGCCCTGAATCTGGCTCTCACACACGGTGTCCGTATGAGCTCTCCAGAGAACATCCTCTTAGCCCTGAGCTGTTGGGCAAAGGATAAATACCTGCATTTGTAACCTTGTGCTGTGCTAAGCTGCCTCAGTCATGTCTGACTCTTTGTGACCCCAGGAACTGTAGCCCACCAGGCTCCTCTGTCCATGGAATTTCCCAGGCAAGAATACTGGAGTAGGTTGCCATTTCCTTGGATCTTCCCAACCCAGAGATCAAAACTGTGTCTCTTATATCTCCTGCATTAGCAGGTGGGTTCTTTACCACCAGCGCCACCAGGGAAGCCCAGGTGCAACCTTGGTAAAGACCAAATCATCATCACCAGAGTTCACCCACTCAGCACACCCCAAGGCCAAGGGTTGGAGTGAAGGATGGGCCTCCTTCTCCAGCCTGGGATCTTCCTGGAGGAGGACAGGGGTCTGCCTGGGACCACAAGGTTTAAGTCAGTGGTGCCCCTGGCTCATGTGGGGAGACTTCGTGGGCTGTCACTGGGATGAGCCAGGCCCCAGCCGGGGAGACTTGCCCGCACCCCCTTGGACGCTCAAACAGGGCCATCAAAAACAGGACACAAACGGTTTCCCTTGGACACTCAAACAGGAGGGTCCAGAGATGTTAGTATGACTTGAGCCTGCAACCCGGGTGTGCAGTGGACGTGCACGCACAGAGGGGTTCGGCAGAGCTTTGTCGCTGAGTTTCCCTGAACATAAGTGTCTTGGAAATTGGTGGAAATTGACGCACCTTGTTTCATTCAGAACTTGACCAAGAATCACTCATTTCAGGAAGAGCTCCCCCATGGTGTCATCTCTGTGGGTGTGTGAGTGACCAGCACGGACCCCAGTCTCTCTGTGTTTGTAGTTGATGTTGTTGTCATGGCAACTGTTTTGTGTAGCCGCCTTCACCACATCACCTGATGTGCTCCTGTTGAACACTTGTGTGTTGAATGGATGTTATTGGATTAAAACTTCCCTTCTTCCTCCTGGATGTTACAGCCGGGTGTCACATCAATTTTTAAAAAGTATGCATGTTGGTGGACTGGAGTAAGGGAAATGAGACCGAATTCTTGTTGTAAAGAGGGTGTAGCATCTGAGCTTGTGGACCTGAGTTAGGAGCAGGATGGCTGTGCCTGAGGGAGGCAGTGTGGGCAGTTCAGTGTGAGGATCACAGTGCACAGAATCTGGGGAGGGGACCCCGCAGACTTGCTGACCTTGTGGGGCTTGTCTGGAGTTTGGTGGGGACCCCAGGTTTGAGGTCATGGTGGGAGCGGGGGGTCATGTTTCAGAAACATGACCAGCCTGCTTGCTGCCATGGGGCATCAAGGAAGCTGGGGGCTGGCAGAGGCTGGTGGCCTGGGGATGGAGAGACAGATGGACATATGAGGTATCGGCTCTAGAACCCAGTGGACTTGGAGACCCTTGGGGAATGGGAATGTGAATGTGGAACCAGAGGAGCAGAGGGTGGCCCTGGGGTCTGGGGTGAGTGTAGGAGTGACAGTGGGCACCAGCCTCTGAGTTACGGATGCTGGACAATGGGGACATGTGAGGAGGTGGGGTTGGGGTTCCTGGGTTGTGAGATGCCGTGATGGGGGGCCAACAGCCAGCACCTCGCTGGATAAACCCTCAGTGGGCTGATAATTCATTCTCACAAGGTAACTGCAAGGACAGAGGGGGCTAAGGTCTGGGAGTCTATTGTTCTCAGCATGGATGAGCTGCACCCCTCAGAGCCTGCAGCCTGGCTCTGGTCTGTCCATGGCCTCGTCTTCATGTTACCTCCTGGAGAGGGCTCCCCTCCCTGATTCTTGCTCCCCAGCCCATCCATGTGTCCCTGGTGGTCCCGTCGCCCGGACAGCATCTGTGGGAACAGAGGAGCTGTCTTCTCAATCACAGCTCTTGAGCCACACATCTAGTTCAGGAGTCATGGTGACGATGGAGTGAGACACCCCCTCCCCCCCTACTCCCCTCTGCTGGGGAACCCCGTCCCTGGCAGGGACACCAAGATCCTCCTTGGTGACTCAAGGCTGGTTGGTGAAGCAGGATGGTATTCCCAGGGAGGAGCTCCCAAAATAGCCGGCATCCCTGGGGGCGGAGAGCTGTCTGTCTGCCACTAAGGCTTTCCTCTCCAGGAAGGCGTTCTGCCTTGCTTAGGGAGATTGCGGCTCAGTTCCTGTCTGATGATGTTGTTGTTCAATCACTCGGTCGTGTCTGACTCTTTGCAACCCCATGGACTTCAGCATGCCAGGCTTCCCTGTCCTTCACTATCTCCCAGAGTTTGCTCAAACTCACATCCATTGATGCCATCCAACCATCTTCATCCTCTGTTGCCCCCTTCTCCTCGCCCTCAATCTTTCCCAGCATCAGGGTCTTTTCCAATGAGTCAGCTCTTTGCATCAGGTGGCCAAAGTATTGGAGGTTCAGCATCAGTCCTTCCAATGAATATTCAGGGTTGATTTCCTTTAGGATGGAATGGACTGGTTTGATCTCCTTGCTGTCCAAGGGACTCTCAAGGAGGGGTGTGCAAAGGACAATTCAGACATGGCCACTGACATAGACAGGCCTGGAGTGCCAGGCACCTGGTTGGTGCTTTTTGGGCCATTTCTCTTACCACACAGCAACCCCAACAGGTGCCTATTGTCAGTCCATCTTAGGAGAGGAAACGGGCTCAGAGAGAGGAACTGGCCTGTGCCCATAGACTGTGTGAGCCAACTCATGGAGATGAGTGTGCTTGGAAAGAGTCTGACTGTGCGCTGAGCCTCCCTGAGGGATACACCAGCTGCCGGATGCTCCTTGGGTGGCCAGCCAGGGCCATTTGTCCACCACTGGGCTCAGAGGTGAGGTTTGGACCTGCTGTCCTCAGGTCGCCTTCCCGCCACACCTGGTGCTCCCGAGAATGCAGCCACTCCCCTCCAGTGTGTATGGGAGGCAGATGGGGGTCACGGGGTCTCAGGACAAGGAGGGGATTCCTGGGGCTCCGCTCACTCAGGAGCCTGGTCCCATGGGTGAGGCAGGTGGAGTGTCCACGCGGGAGCGAGGCCACTGGGAGGTGTGGGCCGTGGGGATGGTGAGGAACCAAGGGCCCCCTCAGCCTGGCTGCTGCTCTGCGGAGCTGGGGGTGGGGTAGGGGTGCTGATGGATCTGAGGAGCCAGCTCTCCCATGTCTTCAAGGGAAGCTGATGTTTTTAAGAGTAAAAACTCCAATTTGATTAACATTTGTTTCATATTCACATTCTAAAAAGTGTCATGGGGGCAGCGATGAGGCTGCTGGATGGATTTGGACCACGGTCATCTGATGGGGGTGGTGACCAGGCTGTCCTCCCTCATCTCAGGTGGGCTCAGGGAGTGGGGAGCTTGCATATGACTTCTGAGGCTCCGGAGCCCTGATCCTGCGCTGGGGAAGGCTCCAGGCTGGACCTGGCTGAGGGCAGCAAGGGGGAGGCGGCTCTGGCCTTGGTTGCACGGTGACCTGGGAGACAGGGCCAGCGTCATGGCCAGCTGTGCACGCGTGTACTAGGTTAGGTGCAGCTGTGCTGCAGTGGAAACCCCCAGATCTTGGGGGCTTTACCTAGAAAAGGCTTATTTCTTGCAGGAGAAGTCTGCTGTGTCTGGGTGACCCTCCAGGGCAGCCAACCTCATGCACAGGCCAGCCTGACCACTCCATGTGGAGGCTCTGCCACCTTGCCATCTTGCCCACAGCCCCCTGAAGGGAGGCGGGAGCTCCCTCTCCTTGGGGACCACCCAAGGATGGGGCGGGAGGATAGGCAGGTGCCTCTCTTTTCTCCTGGTTTCTTTTCTTGGTGTCGCTCCCACGCCCACGCAGTGCTGTAACTGGCTGCCACGCTGTGCTTTCTCAGAGGGGAGAGTCAGAAATAGACTGTGGCTTCCCCAGTTCCAGGCGGCACCTGTTCATCACCCACAGCAGCAGCTTCTGAATCAGGAGGGAGCGGACAGTGTGGGCAGAGCTGGGGAATCCCTCAGAGTGCTGACCCTGCCCACCCCTCCCGAGGCTCCTCCCCTGCCCTCCCGAGGCTCCGCCCCTCCCCTCCTGGGGCCCCGCCCCCTCTCCCCCAAAGCGCAGCCAGCCTGGGGCTATGTCTTCGCTGGTCCCCAGAGAACCCTCTGCGACTGAGGCCCCAGGGATGTTTTAGCAGCACCCCTCCAGGGCCACACCAAGAACGTGTCACACGGAGGGAGCCCATGGTTTGCTGCTTTGTTCAGGCCACGCATGTTTGTCGGTGCCAGGCTCTGGGGTCTACACGAGGAATAACACCTGCTTACAAGTTTGTTTCTCTGAGCCCCGCCGATCTCATCTGTAAAATGGGCATAATCACGTTGTCTGTCCTTGACATTAAGGTCGTAGTCACTCCTGCTTTGGGAAGCCCCATCCCCACATGGAGAGTGGAGCCGAGTCTCAGGTAGTAAATGAATGGAATATTGTGTTTAATATGTATTTAGTCCAATGTGTATGATGTAATTTGGAGTTTGCAGTGTTCTTACTCTGGAGCCAATATCTCCCCTTGTCTGGAACACTTCACTGGCCTGTGACCATTTGTGGGCCTGGCTCCCAGAGGTTCCTGTCTGATGGAGATCCTTCCCCCCACCCCACCCCAGCAGCTCCACATCTCCTGTGGGCAGGTTCTGCCCTGTCCTTCCTTGGACTGCAGTCCAGGAGAGTCCGGAGGTGCTTCCAAAGACAGATCCTCTCCACCCCGCCCTGCCTGCTTCACACCCTTCAGCACATTTGGGGCTCCAGAGATCCAGACTGCAGGCTGGGTGGGCCCTGACCCCTGCCCCATAGGTGCACACACACCTTCACTCAGTCCAGTAACACTTAGGAGACCTTCTCTTCTCAGGACGTGTGCTCCTCCACTCTCTCCAGGCTCAGCAATCCCCACTTACCCTTCCGATCTTGACTCAACATCAGCTTCCCAGGCCTCGTGTGTGTCCAGGTTGGCCCACCTACCCCCTAGGCTATCATGATGCTGTAGGTTCCTCCTCCTAGTGCTGGTCACTATGGAAATGCAAGGTGGTTTGTGTGATAACTTCAGACTGATGCTGAAGCTCCAGTACTTTGGCCACTTGATGCAAAAAATTGACTCATTAGAAAAGACCCTGATGCTGGGAAACATTGAAGGCAGGAGAAGGGGACAACAAAGGATGAGATGGTTGGATGGCATCACCGACTCAATGGACCTGAGTTTGAGCAAGCTCTGGGAGTTTGTGGTGGACAGGGAAGCCTGGTGTGCAACAGTCCATGGGGTTGCAGAGTCAGCAACTGAACTGACTGACTGACTTGAGTGATAACAGACTGAATGTCTGTCCCCTCTAGAGCCTGTGTTCCCCGAGGGCAGGGCTGGGTCTAACTTCTTCCGGCCACATCCCAGGACTGGGCGTGTCCTCTGCGCTCACTAAACCTCTGACACAAGAGGCCTGGTGAACCCGTTAGTTCTCAGGCTCCTGAGCTGGGGTGTCAGGTACAGGCAGGTGTGAGTCCAAATGGGGACCCTCGACCTGCAGTACCACCCTTCCCTGTGATTGGGGTCCCCCAGGGAGCGGCTCTGGCTGCAGTCCAGCTGTGGGCTCCTGGGCTCCCTCTGGGTACAGGGGCAGGTTGCTGACAACCCAGCAGTCACATGTTGTTCACAGCTGGTGGACTGCCCCTTCTGGGCCATTCGGAGGTGCTTTGGGGGCCTGCTGTGGCCCTCACCCTGGCAGGCCTGCCTTTACCTCTAGAGCCAGCAGCGGAGATTATGGTGGTGAGATATCCACACCTTTCTGAGACGTGCAAGTTGGATGAAATGCCTCTCTGGGAACTCAGTCCATGATCAGCTGACAACCCACAGGTTGGGTTCTCTCCAGACATTTCTTGAGAAATCTCTGTCCCAAGCAAGCTTGGTATAACAAGTGTATTTGTGCATTTTCTCATTCAGTTCTCTCACCTGTGTGAAGATTTATTATTAGTCCTCGTTTTAGAAGAGAACACAGGGCTCCAGCAAGAAAAAGCCCTCCACGGGGGCAAAGTGAGTAGAGTTTTGGGGTACTTTTCATGCTTGAGGAGATGTATGGTCTCCATCCTCAGCTGTCCCTGTGGGTATCGTAGCTGGTCAGCTGGCAGCCCCTAAGGAATAGGCTCTGCACCTCGTGTGGATTCTCCTCAACACTGCCCAAAGTTTCCTGTTCCAGGAAGTCCTCCTTGATCACTGCCCCCACGGCTGTCTCCAAGCTCAGCACCAGAACAGTTAGGAGACACTGTCTAGAAATGTGAGCTTCTCAAGGCTGGTTCCTTCTTTTCTGCTATCTCTTAGGAAATGGACCTCCCCTGCCCCTGCCCCTTCCCTCATCCATCACGTCCCCACCCCTGTTTTCTCTTCTCCATGCCATTGCCCGCTCACTGGGATGATTGCTCACTTGCTGTTTGTCTGCCTTCCTCTTTAGACTTGAGTTTTCTAAGGGCAGGACCACTGTGTCCTGGGGCTTGGGACAGTGGCTGCTGCAGAGCAGGTACCCCCACCCCACCCGTCACTTAGTGAATGAATAAATAGCATCTGCGGGGGGGGGGGGGGGGGGGGGGGGCGGGTTTGACCAGGCTGAGGGAGCCCCACCCAAACAGCTTGGTTTGGTGCCTGCTGCTTGCCAGGGAGCGGGAGGCCCTGGCCCCTGGGTGCCAGCCAGGAGTTGTCTGAGGGCACGCTCAAGTCTCAGCAGACATGCAGACAAGATGTTAAGCAACCACCCACCAGCCAGCAGACACACAAAGCCCGCCTAGGAGCCGATAGCACAGTGTCGCCTTGAGTGTGGAAGGAGGAGCAGCTGAGCCCCCGGGGGCCTGGGCTTTGTGCTGGGACAGGGGTTATAAATAGGATTATGGCCCCGCATTGTGGGCATTCAGAGGCTCCGCCTGTCACCTCCCTGCAGTGGCAGAAGGATCCGGAAGTGGGGACGTTTCTGGCTCTGCCCCAGGGATAACATTATTGGAGTTACAGAAATAATTGGAGCTTGGCATTAATGTTGACTGGTTATGCCTCCCTCTCCTGACAAGCCTTTTATTTATTTATGTATTTCTTCTTTTTGGCTACGTCCTCCAACTCCCTCGATGAGAAGCCATTTAAAAGGAAATGATAATTTGTCCTCCTATCTCACCAAGCGGACTAGCAGAGCAGGCGGTGGGCGGGCGGCTGTGGGCGTGGCCGGCGCGCGCGCTCAGCCCAGGAGATTCCCAGCCAGGATTGGATGCGCTTCTTCCCTACGCGCCTGGGCTCCGCGCCCGCTAGAGGCAGGAGCTTCCCCATCGCCTCCCTGCAGGAAGGGTCGGGTGAGGCCGGACCGCGGCTAGAGCAGAACCCGGCGAGTGCCAGTGTTCGGGTCGCTGGGAGCTTGGGACACAGAAGCTGGAGACGCGGCTGCCCCCCCCCCCCTCCCTGCGCCCCCGGACAGGGGACCATCTCCTGGCTGGATCTCGGACCTGCGCCTAGGGAGCCGTCCAGCCTGCCGGGCTGGCAGCAGATCTGGACATGAGGAGCTGCTTGTCCGGAGCGGGAGCGGGAGCGCAGGCTGCCCTAGCCGCCCGGTGACAGAGGGCCACCTCCCTCCCGCGCGGGGGTCGGACTCGATTTGCCAGCAGGAGGCTGCCTCCGACGGAGGTCCCCCCACCTCCTCCCTCCTCCCGTTTTTTGGGAGGCGATCTTCAGGGGGTGCGCCAGACACCCCGTACCCTCACAGACCCTGGATGCAATTCGCCGGCAGCCACCATGGTGCAAAATGTAATTCTAGTGTTTTTCCGCAGACGACTGAGCCAAAGACCCGCGGTGGAGGAACTGGAGAGAAGAAACATCTTGAAACGTGAGTAGTGTCGGCCCCCTGGGGCTTCCCTCACGTGTGCTCCAAGGCTGCTGCGGGAACCTGGCTCTGCAGGCTGACTGAGCCCTCCTGTGTTCCCCTCGCCCTGAGCCACTGTTGGCAACTCTGAAAGCAAGCCCCCGGGAAAGTTGAAACAGCCAGCAACATCCCGTTGAAAATTAAAAAGGAAAAAGCTCTCCTGGCATCATTTAAAATGTCCCTACTTCGGGGTTATGTCATGAGTCAGCTCTCTAGATGGAAGAGAAATGATGTCCTTTGGCAGGCTGGGTTTCAAGCAGGTGTCGCTGGAAATTTGGGACTAGGGCTCCTCATGGTCACGGACATCACAGGCAGGTGTGGACAGAGTATGAAACCTACCAGGGAAGGGCTCAGCCCTCTGTAGTTCCCTCTGGGGGGAGTAAAGTACCAGCTCAAAGGAACAGAAAAGCCTAGGAAGTTGCCTGTGGCTTAGAACTCTGCAATTTTAGATCCTTCCCTCCTTCACATCCTTTGGGTTTTCCCAGGTAGAGCTGTGGTTCCAACATGTGTTGAGCACCAGCATGCAGGAAGAGCCTCCGTGGTGCAGAGGACACTGCTCCATCTCATTAAAGGCATTGAGGATTTGGGTGGTAGAACCCTTTCAAAGGTGTTTCCCAGATACTTCTGTCGTATCTGGTCAACAGACTTAGTTTGCGAGGTATTTTCTATAGCATGTCTTCTAAGGGCCTGGATTTTTAAAATGTTTTTCTCTCTTTAGGAGGGAGCACTGCAGACATTCTCTGAATTTGGTTTTTCATTCCATGAATGCCTTTTTTACAAAGTTAAGATAGTCCCATGGCTGACCTACTGTCCAAAAGTAGAAGGCAGAACCTCTGGTCTGAGTGTTGAGTCCTAACTGACTCTTTCCTCTTTCTTGACTTCAGCACCTTTATTAACTGCCTGGAAGACTCCCCCTTTTAAGGACTGTTGGAAATATTTAAACCTTAAGATTATGAATTTTTTGTTTTAGGGACTTCCCTGGTGGTCCAGTGGTTAGTACTCCAGGCTTCCCCTGCTGGGGGCACAGGTTCAATCCCTGGTCAGGGAGCTAAAATCCTGCATGTTGAGCAGTGCAGCAAAAAAAAAAAAAAAAAAAAAAGTGTTATTTTTAAACTTGATATGGTGACTACTATTCTATATTACATCAACTAAGCCGTATCTGAGAATTTCAAGAACATCTTTTCATGGATAGCTTGCTTAATCAGGTGGGTACATACAAATGTGAAGCTGTTACTGAATATTTGAATTTAAAAAAATTAAGTCACTGACTTATAAAGCTCATCAGTCACAGATGCCCCCTCAGGTAGTAATCTAAGACTCAAATGGGGCAAGTTAAAGGCCCAAGGAGTGTTGCCCTCAGCCTGGTTTGCTGCCCAGAGTGGGCAGAGGCTTTTCTCTTAGGAACCATTTCTCCTGTCAGTGGTCACTTCCTCTCTGCTCTAGTGGATGACCAGGTCCTCCCACCAGCAAGTGCTTATAATTGTGTTAGTCTTTGCACATAGACACTTAGACGTGAACGCCTGAATATCAGAACTGTGCCTGGTGAGCAGAGATGGCAGGTGGATCCCGGACTGAGGGCACTCACCTCCAGGGCAGGAAAACAGGCTCCCTGCTGCGGCCCTGACAGTCTCTTCCTTGCCACTCAGCCAGTCAGGTCCGTCCCTAGTTGAAAGCTTCTCAAGTGCCCTGGGCAGCATCCTTGAGAATGTCACTGCTGGTTTGAGGTGGGTGTTTGGTTTGGTTTGGTTCCGTGGAGATGAGGATCGACTGACTATATATGGTCCAGCCTAGAGCATCATCCCCACAGCCCTTGACACTGGCTTCCACTCTTGCTGTATTTTCTGCTTTGAGTCAATGGCTTAGAATATCATCACATTGTACCTGCTCCCCTGCAAATGGGGCCTCATGGCTAACTGTGACCATGTTGGAAGAACGCTTAGAACTGGGCTTGTGCGTTTGTGGATACGAGACTGTCAAAACACAGTGGCCCTCTTTTATATGGTTGTATTAGAAGTGGTCATTCCAAGGTGGGCCCACTCTGTGCCAGGCATTGTACTCAGGGCTTGCCTCTGTTCCCTCGCTGAATTGTTACCAGACAGTTGTGAGGTTTGCATGGCTGTTCCCACTTTCCTTGTAAGGAAGCTCAGACTTTGGGAGGTAATAGGACTTTTTTACATGAGTGTTGGCCGAGGGAAGGAGTGGAGGTTCATGCGCAGGTGGCCTGGCTCCATCATCCATGTTCTGACCACTGCCTAAGGAGCAATAGTGCATCTGACTATTTACAGAAGGTGCTTGTGTGACTGTCCAAGCTACTGGCACTATTTCCAGAAAATCTGGGTATGGAGGCTCTGATTATTTCTCCCTTGTTTTGTATAAAGCACAGGGCTTTCTGAGTCTGAGGATAAGAGATCTATAAACCCATTGCTCAGGGGAGCTCAGAGAGTCTGTGGCTTAGGCTCTCAGGAAGGACCTTGGAGTTGGCGCCCCACAGAGCACCTGGCCTGCAGGGGCACACTCCCTGGGCACCTCCACGACCCCTGCTGTGCTCCGATGACCTTGTAATGATGCTGATGCTGTCCACAATTTAAAAAACAGAAAGATCTGCTCTTGTTTCAGTGTTTCTATATGGAGGGTGTACTGAGGATTTGTTCATGGCCTGTTTTTAAGAAATATGAAGAATTATGGGACTTCCCTGGCTGTCCAGTGATTAAGACTCTTTGCTTCCACTTCAGGGGGCACAGGTTCGATTCCTGGGCAGGAACTAAGATCATGAGTGCCACACGGCATGGCCAACATTTTTTAAAAATCGAAAGAATTAGTTTCATATCATCATTTAAATCTCTTATGGTTAGCCTTCTATGTGGTATTTTCACATTTTTTTTTCTAATTGTATTATCAGCTCTCAGATGAAAGCTTATAACTGTGATTTCTTCTGGTTTTTCACTTAGATTAAGAACAGAGAACATAACAGGGATTGGTTTCTTTTTCTAAAACATCCAAATGAAAGATGAATCTTCCTTTTTAAAAAAAATTACTTAAAAGTACAATGGCTAGTATGTTAAATGCCCATCACCAAATCTCCTAACTGCACAGATGTTTAAAATGTTTCAAAGAAAGGCAGGTAACGTGAGCTTATGTTAACGGAGAGTTGCAGAATTTCCCTTCCTCAAACCTGGCGGTGATTCTAGGAGTGCTGACAGATGAGGGCTGTTTCCCAGGAATGGAATTCTGGGCCCCCTCCAGGGACCTGAGGCTTTATTTAGCAACAGAGAGAGCCAGAAATAGGACATCCATTATCTGGTATCCCAGGGCGGAGCTTACGTTTTACACTAAGACTCAGCATTCTGCTCCATTTTTAGCTTCCAAGTGTAGGTGTAAGCACGGCTTGCATGTTAATAGTGACACTCACTAGGCAAAACCAATTTTGGTGAGAGACTCAGGTCCTTTAAAAGGCAGGTCATGTGTCTCACTTCTGCAGTGAGCATCATCTGGGTTCCTGGGTATGTTTGGATTTGAAATGTATCCAGAAAATATGAATTCCAGGCAGGCATATGTTGCCCAGAATCTGAGGCAAATGTTCCTTATGTTGGTTGGCTAAAAGTATGAATCCCTTTTACATGGAAAAGCAGTGACAGTTCTAACAATATTCATTCATATATACTTGAATATATTGTGTGTGTGTGTGTGTGTGTGTATATAAAACTTATCCTACTAAAACAATTTTGTTTGCCATCTATGTTCCTACTTGTAAATACACACAGAGATGATATTTGATTAGGAGAGAATTGCTTCCTGCTTCTCCTGCAAATCAATGCCCAGCATCAATCTGTGTGGTTATTTCTAACACAGAAAAGGGCCCAGGAGAACCAGGCTGTGATGTTGGCAAAACTTTCCTTTATAAGTGTTTTTGTGGAACAATGAGACCATAATTCCCTGAGCAGTGATTGGCAAAGTGCAATGATATGGAAAAAAGTGTCACCTGCCAGGTGTCCGGAATTCCTGTTACACCTGTAGCCTCCAGAATGTCCAGATCTGAGCACATGTCCTTGCTAAAGAGGAGAAAGTCTCAACCTGATTCTTTGTTTTTCCCTTCTTTTGTTTTACTCTTTCACAGAAAGGAATGATCAGACAGAGCAAGAGGAAAGAAGAGAAATCAAGCAAAGGTTGACAAGAAAGGTATGATCATTTAAGAATCTCTTTCCTGAATATTAAGGTAGGAAAGACTGGGATAGGTGATGCAGGCCATCACTCTGTGATGCTGACCTGTGATTTCTTGGGCAACAGTGAATTCACTCACTGGACAGTGAAAAAGCAGTGCCTTTTGCATCAAGCTGGGGGTGACTGATGTCCCCGTGGACTACGTGCTCACCCAGCCATGGAGTACATGACTGCAGCCGTGTGGCCTCGATGATATTGCCAATTGTTTCTAGGAAGTCAGATGCTGACTGGGCATGCTCTTCATTTATTTGCGCTCTTTACACAGTGCTCAAGCAAAGCATGCCTGGATATCAATGTGTCAGGTTGCCTTTCACACTCCTTGGTTACCTTCCATTTGTCTAGAAGCTCCTGACTACAGAAAACTTCATCAGCTTCAAGAGTTTATGTCTGAGACTCAAATAGTTAAGTCAAAATGTACTATGGCCGATATAGGTAGCAAGTCTGTAAAGTTTGGTCTCCTTCTAAAGCCCTGACCATCTCTAAATTCAAGTCTTCTGGTGTTCCCTTTCTCTACTGTATTCTCTAATAATAATAATAATAGTAAAATCTTGTCCTACTTGAAGTTAATAGAATATCCTTTCTGAGCTTGAATTATGAGTGCTAGTAGTAGTATTTAGTATTTCAACTTTATCAGAAGCTTTTTTGGGAAAACCTTACCTAATGATAGTTGAAAAGCAACAACTGGTGCTGTAGAATTTTTCCTTAGGTAATTCATCCAGCTTTCCTTGAGTTGTGCCATGGACAGGGCACCCCTAGCTTCCTGGGGGTGTGAGTGCTCGTGACAAGATGTGTTAAGGGGAAGGGATTGTCATTTTAAGAGTGTATAATTTAAGCCCTTCACATTAGAGATTTTGTGTGTGTGTGTGCACTAGGGTTATATTTCAGCTTCAGAGCTTTACATTTATTTATAGAAGGGTCCTGGTTTGTTCAGGGTACTTGAACAAACTAAGAAAGCTAGTTTGGCATGTGAGACCTAACTATGGTGATCTTTTATTTTAGCTTAATCAGAGACCCACGGTTGATGAACTGAGAGACAGAAAAATTCTGATACGATTCAGTGATTATGTGGAGGTGGCGAAAGCACAGGACTATGACAGACGGGCAGACAAACCCTGGACGAGACTGTCGGCAGCAGATAAGGTACTGAGCAGACTTGTGCACGTTGGCTCATGGGTGTGTATGTGTCAGAAGACAGTGGGCACCATCAGCTGTTGAAATAAGGCTGTGCTTGACCGGATGTGGGATCACAAATAGAACCTGGGCTTAGGGTCGTGTTTTCAACTAAGGGATGGTTTTGCTCCTAGGGACATTTGGCAATGGCTGGGACATTTTTGGTTACCACCATATGGGCTTCCCTCATAGCTCAGTCAGTAAAGACTCTGCCTGCAATGCAGGAGACCTGGGTTCAATCTCTGGGTGGGGAAGAACCCCTGGAGAAGGAAATGGCAACCCACTCCAGTATTCTTGCCTGGAGAATCCCATGGACAGAGGAGCCCAGCAGGTTACATACAGTCCACGGAGTAAAAAATTGGACATGACTTGGTGACTAAACCACCACCACCACCACCACCACCAAGAGCCCTCAGGCTGCCTGGACTGAACCCAGCCTGCCAGGTACTTAATCCTCCCAAATATTCCTGAGAGAGAGGTGTTGTTATTATCCCTGTAGAGGTGCCATTGAACAGGTGACTGGGAAAGACTGGCAGGACTTAGACCTGGGAGTCTCTGTCTACAGAGTCTCTCCTACCTCCCCACTTCGAGTGACTTCCAGAACTTTTAAAGCATCCCTAAAGGAGAGGAACATAATACATTCAGCCATTGTGTGTGCTGAAATTGCTAATGGTTCCTTGTCTTCATAAGCTGAGTGTGACTCTGTGAGGTTATACATGAACGCACGTAAGCATTGCATCCTCTTGGAACAATGCAGACAGGCTATAGTTAGGTGCTCAGGGTGGATGTGCTCAGAGGAGCCCAGCCATGAAGGGAGAATTCAGGCATCTTTGGCAGCCTTTCCTTGCCCCAGAGGCTGTGTCTGATGTTTGTCTTCCCTGGCCTGAGAGTTTATCTGAGAGACGCACACGATGAAAATGGGCGTTGGGAAGCTGGAGGGCCAGATGAGAAGCCCTGAAAAGACTGAGATGCACATCTCACCCACATGTAACAAGAAGATTATGTTTCAAATGACACAAAATATAAATGTATGCCAAAGTTAGAATAACTTCTAGATTATCTAGTTGCAAAATTCCAAGTAAGTTCACCAAAACCTGAACCTCACTCATTATTCTGAGGTTCTTACAAGTGCCCTGAGCATGTGCTTGATCTATCTGTTATGTATCCTGGTGACATGGGACGGGGGTGGGGGCGGGGTCAAGGCAGGGGGGTGATATATTCCCACTCCAGCACAGTAAATAAATTCACTAAATACTTCCAGAACACCAGTTATGTACTAGGTTGGTAGGGCTATAAAAATAAGTAAAAGCCTAAATGCTAAGCACAAAAATTTTTTTACTCTATCACAAAATAACAAAGTCAGCAAGTATTAGGAATGACTATCAATCCACAACCATGATACTCATTTCCCATGCTAACTTTCTAAAGTCCTGAAAAATAATGTGCTGTTTTTAAATTCCAGGCAGCAATTCGTAAAGAACTGAATGAATACAAAAGTAATGAAATGGAGGTACATGCATCAAGCAAGCATCTGACAAGGTCAGATTTCTATTTGTATGAATTTCATGATCCTTGCAATATGGTACTTTTTAAGAGAAAAAAATGTCACAAATCACTATGTTAGGGTGAAAAAGAATTCAGTATGTCTGCAGAGAACTGTCTTGAAGACAGAATGCAACTCAATTGAAAGTGCTGTTGGTTCCTGTGGTTTCACATAGGGCTTGGCAGGCTTTCCTGGTGGCCCAGATGATAAAGAACCCATCTGCAATGCCAGAGACCCAGATTCAAGTCCCTGGGTTGGGAAGATCCCCTGGAGAAGGGAATGGCTGGTTACCCACTCCAGTATTCTTTCCTGGAGAATTCCATAGGCAGAGGAACCTTGTGGGCTACAGTCCTTGGGGTCACAAAGAATTGGACAGGACTGTGGGACTAACACTTTTGGTGAAGGGTGGGATGTAGAACAGTATTACACATTGTTTTATTTAAGTAGTTAATGTATATTTAAAGACATTAGTCTCAAAGCACTGAAAGTAATTTGCCTGTATTCCCCTTCTCTCATATTCAGAACCCGCCTGCACCCACCCCCTCGATTTATATGTAGAGGAGTGCTGTGAAATTACTCTCCGCACCAATCCCACTTGTTTCCCACTTTATTTAAGTTTATACTCACATCTTTAACACAAGCTCACGCTGCCCCGAAGGTCTTCCAACAGCCTTTGTTCCTTCAGCAAATATGTCAGTATCACTGTGTGCCATTCTTATGCTGCGAGTCAGCTATAAGTAAAGGAGGGTCCCGTGTTCAAGGAGCTTATATCCCAATGGGGACATGGCTGATTCTTCCATAATCAAAGACTTTTCATCCAAGGGGAATACACCCATAAACAGGGGTGGCACGGGTTGGCCTGCTGATGCCAGTGTGCTCACGGGTGGCATGTTCCCCCAGCACTTTCTCTTCCTGTCCATGAACAGCCATGATGAGGTTCTCACACACGTTTATCCTCAAAGGACTGCCTGATGTCACACGCCTTCACCTGCACCAGCTGTTGGTCATCTCTCCCTTGGGCTAGAGATGCTCAGGCCCCAGACACACAGAGAAAGGAAATCCTGAATGGAGATACTGCCTTAAGTCAAAACAGTGGACTCCTTTTCTCTTCAGTTTGGCACAAAGTGGCCACCATGGTTGTTGTTTATAAGATTTACTCTGTAAAGTGCAATGTGGCTATGGAATAGAAACCAAGCCAACAGAATTCTGTCCTATGAGATAGATGACTTTGAATATATCAAGGGAGGAAGAAGAGGTTGGAAGAGCAGGAAAAATGAAGCAAGTAGTTTGTTTAAAGATGTTTAAGGTTTCCCCCATGACTGACACACTTTGGGGTAGGAATAAATCATCTTACTTTTGAGTGTTCAGAACACTAAAAAGTGTTTAGGAAATAAACATTCTTTGTAAAATATTCAGAGTTATTTTTAATGTTCAATCCCGTGTTACAGAAAAAAGATGTAATTACTGCATATTCTATGTATGGTAATGTGAAAATATTTAATACATTTCTCACTATACATTATTAAAATATATTTACTAAAGATATGTACTTTCTCTCATAAGTCCTTGATAGCTTTTTTAGATGACAGAATTTTCAGAGTGAGCCCAAAACTTACACATCAGGAAATATTAAGATTTTTATACCACCACATTTTAGCATTCAATGCCCACTTTTAAAAGAGCAATGATTTTAGTGATATGAAATTTCAAGTGCATTAAACAGTACCACAAACACATTTTCAGTTCTACAAGAACAAAATTATAACTCTACTATAATATCCAATCATTTGTTAATCAGTTCATTACATCTGCTGATTCAGCAAAGCCCTGCTGTTTCTGTGAACTTCAAGGGCCTACCTAGCAGTTTTCAAGCTAAGTTTTAGATAGGCTTAAGAATTCACCATTCGATTCCTTTTGGGTTATGATGGGGCCTGAGTGGTGGGTGCCCTCTGAGGCTGTACACCACTGTAACCCAGGCAGGTCCATCTTCATGTCTTACATGTTGAACTTCTGCAAAGATTTTAATAGCAACAGAGTCATTTGTGGAAGGTTTTTGGCAATTTAAACTTTGAAATGTATAACCTTGTCTTTTTTTTTTTTTTTTTTACAACTTCTAGATTCCACAGGCCATAGAGATTTTCTTCTGAGAAGAATTGTGCTTACTTTTTGATACCAACACTGAACATCCATCAGGGAGCTTTCCTGAAGTTCAGCTCATTACTACCTGCTGTGTTTGCCAGAGGAGCAGGACCACACACACAGGTGAAATCCTGGCCACGCTCACCTGTGAGAGAATGACCAGAGGACACCCTTCACTCTCTGGGGCCTGAGGAGTGTCAACTGTTGGGGACAGGAGAAACCCCAGGGACTCGACCCGAAGAAAACTGTTGTTTGCCTTCCCGCCTTGTCTTGCAGCTCTGCGGTGTGACTGAGGATGGTGACGTGCGTGTGCAGGGTCACCACACTGAGGCTGTGACCAAGGGACATGTACGCAGTGTCTTCAGTACCATGTGCAAAAGACCTTTTTATTCTCATCACAATTAGAGAACTCTTTAAGTTCCTGTTATACAAAATGATTTACTGTATTATACTTTTTCTTTTTTTATATAATGTCTAACAAAAAATACAGCTGCAACATTTTGATTCCTGTTAATTTTGTTCTTTAATTAAATGACTACTTATTGCAGGAAATTAACCTGGGTGTTACAGTTTCTTGGGGTGGGGTAAGAGATTTTTTTAGACAAAGGATCTGTGGAACAAGTCAAATTTTATTATTTTTGAGCCATCAGAAGCCAAACACAGAAAGGAGAATTCAAACTTTGTGTGTGTTTTGTAAATTCTTTTAGTATTTGTGGTTTGTGCCTTAGGAAATCAAATTACCTTTTTCAAGTTAAGTTTATAAAGCATTTGAGTAATAAACCTAGAAATAAGTAACAACTTGTTGAAAAACTCTACTAAAAGGAAAATGATGACCTCTAAGAGTATTTTTAATTTCGTATTTGCAAACATTATTAAAGACTCTGTACAACAGAGACTTTACAATAGAGACAAAGGTTTAGATTGAGTGGAGCTCTAAGAGGATGTTTATCCCAGCACAAAGGTAAAAGGTAATCTTGGCACAAAGAGGGGAAAGTAAGTTAAATAAGAATAAATGTTCCCTGGAATATATTTTTACTTAGCCTTTGAGTAAGTATCATTGCAAAAATGAGCCTGCCCTCCTGGTCCCCTGAGTCCAGGAGCACAGTGCTTCCATCACGACGTTGGGATCTTGCAGAACCTGTGCCCAGATCCCAGCTCTGCACCACTCAGCAAGGTGTTTATTTTCTCTGCAGGAAGCTCTCCCACCTGCTCCCCACCCGACCCTGCCCCAGTCTCTCTCTCACACACACACCACCACTGGAATCTCTAAATGAGAAAAAGGAGGGGAAGTGTGTGTGTAAAGTACCAGCAAAGTGTCGAGTCCATCATGTGGGTGTGGTTGCCAGGTAGCCCTGGGGCAGCTGAATGTCCCGTGACTTCTCACCGCTCAAGCTACCTCACTACTTCCCAGGACCTTTCTTGTGCTGCTCTGTGGCTGCACTGGGTCAGGAGCCCACTGCTCAGCCCTTGTGGCAGCACTCTGTCCTAAGGGATTTGTGATCAATCCTAGATGCAAGCAAACATACTTTTAGTTTGTCGAACTGGAGTCTTTTTGTAAGAAATCAGTGTAGAGTAGAAAAATTCTAGCTCTGCCTCTTCATGCTGTGTAACCTTCTGTGAATCGCTTGACTTCGCTAAGCCTCAATTTCTGTGTCTATGAAATGATACCTAAATCCTTTCTAACTAGAAGCCAATCTCTTAATTTTATAAGCATTTATGTGTGTGTATATATATATATTATATTTATGTATGTATATTTTATATGTAAGCTGTTATTTGTGGCCAGTCAACCCTCTAAATACTTAATTTCTATTTTAAGCTACATATTAGCAGCTTCCTATTTTATATTTTATTCAATTTAAAATATTAGAGCCAACCTATATAAAAATAAGATTTCAATCTTCATCACATAGAACTATCCACATAATTGCTTTACTATGAAGCAAAAAATGAAAAAAGTTTCCTTATTTAGAAACCATTCTGGCCCCCAAAGCAAAAAGGATCACTGCTGAGAATATATCTAAACTGTAGCTATAGTTAGAGACAATCTGATAGATGGGGCAAAAATTCAGGTTTTTTGCCCAACTAAAGATGCACAACTAATAGATAAATAAAATTAAAGATTTATGATAAAGTACAAGATATCCAAAGCAGAGTTTGGTTTGGTCAAGACTCAACAGTTCTAAAATATAAAACCAGAAGACATTTTCATTATAATCAAAATATTTGCAAAGGTACCTAACTTCTACTACTGTATTTGTATTATTAATCATAAACTATTACCCTAAATTATATTTCCATATTTCATGTTCTTAGCAGGTATTTTAGAGGCTGAGATAACCTAAAACTGAATCAAGTATGTATGTTTACTCGGCACCTAAGTGTATGTAATCCTACACTAAGTAAGTGTATGACGTGGCATCTCCAGTCTCTCATCCTAGTTAGCTGGAGGAACAGAAATAAAAAGCAATTCATTAATCACATGATAATGGTGATATACATGCAAATGGATATAAATTTAAATTTACACATATTGTGTAAATCTGAAGAGAAAGTTTATATACTTAGGAGCTGAAGACTTAGAAAAAACAATTCTTTCTTATTCAATAACAATTAGATACAATATCTGAATTATCAGACTACTATTAGTAGTCATTAATAAGGTTCTTGTGCATTGACTTAAATTATTTTAACAGAATAAAATGACTATTAAAGTAACAATATTAAGTCATTAAAGAAATTATTTTTAAGGAGTTGAAAATTTTTTTTTAATTAGTAATTTTGTGACAAGAAACTGAATCACAGCCAGAAGCATCAAGTTTTAAGCCAGTATGTTAGGAAGAATAGTACATACTATGACTTTGTAAAAAGTACATTTACAAAATTTTAAAGGGGCTGAATGTCCCGTGACATTACATAATTTCTGGACAACTGAAATGGATTAAAAAAACACCTAACATAGGGGGTCCACCTTGTGGAAACACAAGGTAATTACAAGTCTAAAAGGTATCCTATTGCATAGCTGAAGTTTGAAAGTCAGATTTTAGCTATATATCCACAGTTCTTCAATAGCAAAGTCAAGTTCAGAAATGCAAAATTCTAATTATACTGTTAAAATTACTAGTTCCACATTATTCCAATGCCTATTTACCCAGTTTTTTTTCAGAATATTTTTTCAGAGTTCTTCATGTGAAATAAACATCTCAGAAGATGCTCATTAACAACTGAAAATACAGAAAGTCAAATTTACTTCAAGGACCTAAGAGCTTGCTCCAATTTTTACAATACTAAGGATCGTTTCTTCTTTAATGGCCACTCCTCACAGCCTGTGGATGTTAGTCCCCTGACCTGGGACTGAAGCCCGGGCCCTCAGCAGTGAAAGCTTGGAGCCATAACTACTGGACCTCCAGGGAAGTCCCAACATTGCTTAGAATTCTATTTTAAGTGTTTATTCATGGCACTTATGATTCGCCCATGCTTACTGACATTTTAATCAATGTTAATGAAGCTAGACATAACTGTGACTTGGTTAGTTATCATGTGGTGGTGATGGGATGGCTAAAGAAAGAACTACCTTTAGCAGCTGTAGAGAGCTTCACCCTAGGCCCTGAGGCCATAGAAGGCAGAATTCATCACCCTAGACTGATGTTTTAAGAAGGAATTAAATGCTAGGATAAAAACCACACAATCTACTGCCTACTCCAGGATGTGCCGGGCATCTGTGGTGTCAAGAATATGTGGCTTTTAAGTCTCTGCAATAATGTCTATAGAGCTTAGCATTTAAGTTTCTGCCTGGCTGTACTAACACTGCAAAATGTTTCTCTCTTCCATGTCCCTTCCCACGCCTTCTGGAACAGTTTGACCGCAGTGTGGTAAACCTGCACCAACGTGGTGGTAAACTGTGATCCAGGTAAGACATAGAAGTCATTAGTTACAATGCTTATTTACTTTTTAATATGTTTGAAATGGGAAAATCAAGAAGTGTTAGCTATATTAATTAACATAATCATTAACCTCTGCTAATGCAAAACTGCTTTAACTCACTATAGTAAGATAAATTGAGGAATAAATTTTGTAATAAAGAATAGAGATATCTGACCTTCAAATGTTTCTTCTAAACAAGGGGTCTTGCAAACTATAGCCCACAGACCAGATCTGCCTTTTTTTTTTTAATGGTCTGCAAGGTAAGAATGGTTCTTACATTTTTAAATGGTTACATTTGACAAGTTTATGCAAGTACATACATAGTATCATTCAATTTACCTTTTGGCCCTTAAACTTTTTTTTTTTTACTGTATAGCCCTTTAAAAGACAGTTTGCCTTCTCCTGCTCTAAAATCTTTTTTTTTTTTTTTTAAGAAAATAAATAATAGAAAATGCTGAGTTACACAGAACAGTTAAGTTTGTTTCTAAATAAACTTAAAAATTTTAACATCAAGTTTGTTACAAATTTCAAACTCATTATAAGCTCACACTGACAATAGTATTTTGACATTCGTAAAAGGCACATCAAGTTGGGTAAATAACAAAGGCTCTATTGCTATCAAAGGCATATGTTTCATTAGTATGACCACTCACTGTTCCAACTTCCTTTTATTTAGAATTATTGTTATCAAAGCTTAAACCAAAACTATGTTATCTACAGTTCAAGGCAGTGCAACACACAGATCTCATTCAACAGTCTGTACTCCTGAAGAAAAAAAATATTGAATTATTTCCCTCTAGATGGTGGCGCTAGTGGTAAAGATGCAGTAAAGATGCGTTAAAGATGCCAATGCAGGGAACTTAAGAGACGTTGATTCAATCCCTGGGTCGGGAAGATCCCCTGGAGAAGGAAATGCAAACCCACTCCAGTATTCTTGCCTGGAGAATCTCATGGACAGAGGAGCCTGGTGGGCTACATTCTATAAGGTTGCAAAGAGCTGGACACAACCGAAGCGACTTAACACCACATGGCAGATGTTGTTTTAGAATATTTCTACTGGCCTTTTTGACCCAGTGTATTTTTTTAAAAAACAAAAACTAACCATTACAAATTTAATATCTTCTTTGGTAATGCAGCCTATGAATATCTGATCTGCCTACACAATTTATCAAAGGTGCCAATAAAATAGAAATCCCTATGATTTTACATGACTTTTAAAAATACATAGATTCCATTTTTAAGTACAAGGAAACAGTTCATTTCTTATCTCTATATCTAGAGCTGAGTACAGGCATGTCATATAATAGATGCTCATATGATTGGCTAATACTTTGTTATCAACTTTAATAGCAATATGAACACTATACAGGATTTGAGGAACTGAAAGTTTTAGAAGGCACACTGGCCCTCCAGGAACTAACATCTGCTCACTCACTTATTCACTTTGTGCAAGCCTATGTCTCCAAGCAGTCTTTTAGGTTCTAGAAATAAATATATAAAAGTTGGCTTTTAGGGCACAGGAAACCTCTGAAAAGGTTCTTTGTTGTTTTGCTATTATTTTTTAATTCAGGTGAAATGCAGATAACATAAAACTAACCATATTGAAGAATAAATGGTATTCAACACAGTTACAAATTCATACAGCCACCACTTCTGTCTGGTTCCAGAACATTTTCATCATACCTGAAGAAGATTCCATGCCTAATTTGCTGTTTCTATGAATTTATACATTCTGGATATTACAGTAAATTGAATCATGCAACATATGACCTTTTGTATCTATTTTCTTTCACTTAACATGTTTCTGAGATTCATCCACACTGTCAGGTTAATCAATACTTCTTTCCCCTTACAGCTGAAAAATATTCCATTACATAGATATACTACATTTACTTATTTGATTGCCATTCGGGCTGTTTCCACCTTTTGGTTATTGTGAACAGTGTGCAATTTTGAATATTCCTGTACAAAAATATTTGTTGAGTATCTGTTTTCAGTTCTTTCGGGTATATAACTAAGAGTGGAATTGCTGAGTCACATGGTAATTCTTTAACTGAGGAACCACAAAACTGTTTCCCATGGCAGCTGCAGTATTTTACATTCTCCCGCCCTGACCCCCTGCCAAAAATAAAACGCACAAAGGTTTCAATTCCTGCCCATCCTTGCCAAACGTGCTTTCTGGTTTCTGATTCTAACTATCATAGTGGGCATAAAGTTGGGATCTAACTATGGTTTTGATTTCCATTTTCCTAATGACACTCAGTGTGAGTTCGTGTGTTTGCTGGACATTTGTGTGTCTTCTCAGGAGAAATGGTGGTTCGTCCTTTGCTCATATTTTAATTAGGTTTTTTGGCATTTTGTTTTCAACCTGTAAGAATTCTTTGTATGTTCTGGCTACTAGACCCTAATGAGATGTGATTTGCAAATATTTTCTCCCATTCTGTAATTTTTTTCCTTTTATGAAAGTATTCTTTGCACGAAAATCTTTTAAAAAAAATTTCTGATGAAGTCCAAATTGCATTTTTCCCCCTGTTGTTGTTTTTGGTGTTGTATCTAAAAATCCATTGCCAAATCCAATGTCATGAATCTTTATCCTTATGGTTTTTTCCTATGAGTTTTGTAGTGTTAGCTCTTACTTATAGGTTTTTGATCCATTTAATTTTTATATATGGTGTAAGGTAAGGGTGTCCCATTTTTGCATGTGGCTATCCAGTTCTCCCAAAACCACTGGTTGAAAAGACTATTATTTCTCTATCAAATGGTCTAGGCACCCCTGATGAAACTCAACTGGACTACAGATTGAAGAGGTTTATTGCTAGACTCTCAAATCTATTTCATTGGTATGTCTGTCCTTATGTAGGTACCACATTATTTTAATTTAGCTTTGTATTAGTATGAAATTGGGAATTGTTGAGTCCTTCGACTTTTTTTTTTTTTTTCAAGATTGTTTTGCAATGTTGGATTCCTTCCATTTTCATGTGTTTTTCAGGACTGGCCTTTTCATTTCTGCAGAAAGGACGTGGGATTTTGATAGGGACTGCATTAAATCTGTAGATTGTTGCCATTCAACAATAATAAGTCTTAGAATCAGAGGGGATGACCATGGGATGTCTTTGTACTTAGTGTTCTTTCAACAGTATTTTGTAATTTTTAGTTTTCAGATCTTTCAACTCTGGTTTTAGAAATTTTAGTCTCTATTACTTAGTCTAACAAATGGCTTATCAATTTTCTTGATCTTTTCAAAGAATCAACTTTTGGTTTGGTTTGTTTTTCTCTTCTTTTAAAAAAATCTAAAGTATCTATTGTTTCCTTCCTTTTGATAGTTTTGGGTATATTTACTCATTTTCTAGTTTTTTAAAGTTGGGTTATGAACTTGAGATCTTTCTTCACTTCTTAAATATATATATATGTGTGTGTGTGTGTGTATATATATATAAATGTACAGTTATAAATTTCTGAGCACTGCTTGGAGTATTTTGCGTTTTCATTTGCCTCATAGTATTTTCTAATTTCTCTTGTGATTTTTCTCCTTTGACCCATCGGTTATTTAAGAATGTATTGTCACTGGAGAGTTTTACATAAATGGTATGATTTATGAATTAGCAAGAATATATTGGCTGCTAAGTAAATAAGAGGCTATAAATTACAAGGCAAGTATGAATGCTGGGAAGCTATTTAGGAGGCTGTTGAAATTGTCCATATGAGAAATGATGCTGAGATTGTCAAAGGCAGTGACAGTGGAATTGACAGAGAATTTATATTTGTAGAACATATTTTAGTAGTAAAATCTACAGGACTTGTTGATCAATTAACCAGCCAAAGAAAAACAGGCAATCAGGAATTACTCCTAGGTTTTGGCTTGTCTAGTTGGGTGGATAAAAGTGACATTTACTGAGATAGAAGAACAGGTTTATCTTTTTTTCCCCCTTTGGTGGTGAGAGAGAATGCTGAGAAATCAAGAGTTGGAGAATTGAGATGTTTATTAAAACTGTCAGTAAAGCAGTATATGATGTTGTTTAGCTGCTTAGTCATGTCTGACTCTTTGAGACACTATGAACTGCAGCCCACCAGGCTCCTCTGTCCATGGAATTTTTAGGCAAGAATACTGGAATGAGTTGCCATTTCCTCCTCCAGGAGATCTTCCTGATCCAGGGATTGAACTCACATCTCCTGCATTAACAGGCAGATTCTTTACCACTGAACCACCACGTAAGCCCTAAAGCAATGTATATAACACTAATGTCCAAAGTAAAGGTCAGAATGTTTCTACATTTGGAAGTTATTAATATAGAAATGGTTATTACTTGGTACCAGATGAAAACACCTAAGGAGAAAGTTTAGACTGAAGAAAATAATATGGAGCTCATTCCTAGTCTTAAGATGTAAAAGGGAAGTTAGGAATAAGAAAGAAAAGAATGGAAAATCTGTGTCAGCCAAGGGTTTTTAACTACGGAATGGCACTGAGAAGCTAAGAAGACAGAGGTAAGGTTTGGTAAAATTACTGGTGATTTTGATAAAAGCTGTTTCAGTGAAATTATAGGGACAGAAGCTGGACATGAGGGGCAGTAAGGAGCAAGTAAGAAGTATGAATTGAGATAGTAACTAGAGAAAACTCTCTTGCTACGCTCTGTGTAAAGCTAGGTTGAGAATTACATACGAAGGGCAGCATTTAAAAAGGAACTTGATGTTAGTCATTTTTTTTATGTTTTTAAAAAACAAGTGTGGGCTATACACACCAATAGGGAGAAGTCAAAGACAACTGGATTCAGAGTACCTCCAGGGGATTAGACTTTCCGGAAATAATGAGGCTTATCTGCTGTTGAAACATGTGAGAAATCAGAAATGCCAGTATTGATGCAGGTAACATATTAGATTTTAGGGAGAAGAGATGAGGAAAATATGAGGTAAGGCCATACCCTAAAAGGTAAAGAATTAAGGAAAGAGGTACTGATACACAATAATGCTCTGGAAATGTGGTAAAGGCAATTAAACAGGGCAGGATAAGGACTGCTGAGCAATGCAATATAGCCATTTGAAATATGTGGTCATAAATTTAAACCTTAATTATATTTGTTTTTCTCAAGTGATGTTCAGGTTGTGGAATGAAGGGTATGAACTAGTGGATAAAAAGCTGAGCAAAGGTGAGAGGGTGAGAGTACTGTCTAGGACTAAGGACTCTAAAATCGGTAAGGCAAGAAGGAAGGACAAGAGGGTTAACAAGCATAGCAAAGAGTAGTGGAGTGAACAGCCTGGGACTACTCTAGAAAGCAGGGTGAGATGATTCACATCTGAAGTGAGATTCAGGGCACAACTATTGATAATGACAAGGTCAAAGCAGAATGGTTTAAAGAGCTGGGAGAAAGCAGGCACCTACCTGGGTTGGATTACACATACAACACAGTATGGGAATCAGCATGGCATGGGTTTAGCGGTCTTGGAAGTCTGGCCAAGGAGGGGAGATATAAAAGGATGTGTGTCATAATGGATTAATTTTGAAGTCTCATGGGGCAACACAAGAGTTACAACTCCTGAGTTGTTTTAATATTATAGCAGACTTGTCATTGTTTCCTGAAGTAGAATTTCTGCTACCCTATCAATAAATCTTAGCTGATGCTAACAGTGGAATAAAGCTATGATGTGAAAGGTTTTTTGCTTATCTAGACTAAGAAGCCACTTTTACCACTGTACTTAAATACTGGTAAAGTGAGATGGTGTGATGGTATACTTCAGATGTCTGACTGGTAGATATTCAAACAAAATGATTTATAGAATAACTATAACATCCAAGTGACAGCATTTATTTCAACTTTATTACACAAACTGTGTATTCATTTTCATATATTAATCTAGCAAAATATTACAGTGAACCCTAGGGCTTAAAAAGTACTTGTCCAAACAGCCAAGGTTAATAGTATGTCTACCTATTATTAAATGGTAACTCTGTTAGGCTATTTAGTGCCTTCTAATACAATGGAGCCATAGCTGAATAAATACACTCTCCAACAGTGTGCTGAAAGTACTGCTTTACACTCAGGTAAGCATTTTAAATCAGACTTCTTCCCCTTCTATGCATCACTAAATTTTATTATTTGAACCATGTTCTGAACTAGTAAATTTTAACAATACTTTATATATTTAGTTACAACTGTTTGTGTTTAAAATATATTTTATATGATAAATTTTAATAACTAGTTTTATGAGTATAGTTAACTGGTAATATTTGTCTCATACAAATATTACTATAAAAGTAAGCCAATTCCTTCTACTGATTGGTTTCCCAAAGTTTTCTGAAAAAAGTATTGCACAGACAAAAGGCTTAGGGGCTCAGTCATGTTATGGTGATTACAGGTTCTTTCTTATCCAGCAGAGGACGACTGTTCTTTGAATTTAGAGGGTTCTACAGAGGTACTCTTGCCTGGGTAACATGTCTTTTCTTTATAGAGCTACTCTGGCATTTCCTAAGCTAAACAGGAATAATTGGATAAAACTTGTTGAGAACAACTAGACATCACTGTTTCTCTCATGAGCCACGAATAATGACCTCAGTCCTCTGCGTACAGTGAGAAGCTCCTCTTCTTGCTGTGGCCAAGGGAAAAAAAAATCACTTTAAACAGTGATTCACTATAAAATTATCATCCTATCCAATCCCCTAAGGCCTGTTCCTAGGTATCTACAGAATTATATGCTTATTACTGATATTTTAGATATATATTTAGATAATCAACTGAGAGATCACTTTTAAACCCCAAACCAATGACATTTTTTACTTCCTTTAAATATTAAATCCACAGTCTAGAAAAGATCTTCAACAAGGATCAATCTAGTTAGTTAGCTTACGTGTTTCCAACTAAACTGGCTTAGTAACAACTATCATCTTAGCCTCCACTATCAGCATACTGAGGTTCTATTAAAATTTAATCAAAGTATATTAAAATATCCTGTAGTATACACAGAAATGCCTCTACCTCTGAGGAAACACCAAAGCATGTTTACCTGGACAGCACCTTTAGACACCTTCCCTGTTCCCCACCCTGGTGAGCTCTTCCCCCAGAATCCAGTTGCTGGTCTACTAGACCTCTGCAAAATCAGCTAATTTTATCCTCAAATCTAAGTAAATGAAAATTCTTTCTTGCTCTGCCTGACACATCTTCTCCTTCAGAAGACACACAGCAAGACTGCTGTGGTGCATCTTGCTTAGATACATACAAAGAAATAATTATTCTAGCTTACTTTTAAATTGCTCTTTCTTTTAAGGAGACACTCATTATTTAAAATCACCCCTATTTTCTACTATAAATTTGCTCCCATTTTTTTTTAAAAGAACGAAAAGAACCCCAGTGGTTTCAATCCAAAAAGAAAAACCTGTGGAAGAATTTCTCATTTAAACATATAAAAGCATGACTGATCATTCCATTAAAAAACCTCAAACTAGATATTGATTTACCATTTCCTTAAGAAGTCTGTCTTGCAGCATTTTCATGTTTTCTTTCATCAAACCCATCTGTGAATAAATAATTTCTCCCATGAAATTTATTACAAAGTTTCACAACAAAAAGTTGGACTAACCAATATTGAGAGATTACATACAAAAATATAGAATTTATACCTGAGATGTAATAATATTTTCTTCACAATCAGTGCTGTAGAAGACATTCTTGTCCAATGAAGCTTTTAAAAGGTGAAGTCTAAAATAATGAAAAGTTACCTTTGCATTTACTTTGGTATTTAACAAATTAAATTACTACAATATAGTATATATAATTTTAATTTTTTGACCAAAAAGTCTTATTATATATTATCATTAAGAATGTCATACTGACCTCTGCTGTTCACTTTTTTGATAGGCACTGAACTGCTGAAATACCTTTTCCCGAAAGTCCTAAAAGTACAAAACTAGTTATACTGTAGTTATGACTAAAAATTAAAACTAAACAGTAGAATTTACTATACTTATTTCTAATTTAAAAAACAACATGAAAAGAAAAAAAACAACCTGGCTATATGCTAAGAATAAACATTGCAGATGTCATATACTCTTTCAGATAAAAAAACTGAAAGCAAACTCTTTCAGACTTTCTCCCTGTAAGAGGTAATCATAAACTTTATGTATTTACTGAAGTACAGTTGATTTACAATGTTTCAGATATATATATAGCAAAGTGATTTACTTATACATGCATACATGTATTTTTTCAGATTCTTTTTCATTATAAGTTATTTCAAGATATTGAATATACTTGGCCGTATAGGTCCTTGTTATTTTACCATTTTATACATAGTAGTATGTATGTTAATACCCCTTGATAAACTTAACTCTGTATTTTTAGTGTATGTACATGAAACTAACTAAAAATCTAGGATAAAACTAAATTATGTCCTAAAAAAGTAGAAGGTTAATAGAAGTTTTCCTGAGTGCAGCTCTTTAAAAATGAGGTTTACAATTATTTTTAAACTCTTATAAACACAAACCACAAATTCCTTCTCCAAATCTTTTAAATATTGTGAATCTTTTTCAAAATTCTCTAGCTCCTCCATGATGATGAATTGGAATTTGTCAAGTTTTTTGATCCTATTAAAGAAAGAAAATGAGATTTTTTAAAAAAATGATAGCACTCAGAATACAAAGCACTTAGGATATTTTAGAAGGGATTTTTAGCACAGACCTGTACTCCTGAATCTTCTGGTTGATTGCTTTTATATGCTGTTGAACTGTTTTCCAAGTCTGTTTGGTAAAATAATCCATCATTTTGTGGCGGATCTGAAAAACACTCATTTTTTAACTTGAAAAATCTTTACTAAATAATCTAACCAAGACTATATTAAGACCAAAGCCTTTTCCATGAAATATAAATGACTAAGAACAGTGAAAAATTAAAAACTCAAGTGATTTAAACTGAAGTGTTAATGAATAAGCTCAGTCCCACCAGGAAGGCTCTGACTGAGGGTTGGAATTACTAGTTATTTTCATAAGTACATAACATTTACCAAAATGCTAGTGATTATAATTCTTTTCAGGAACACAGCCCAGGAGTCACACTCAAAATTACTACCATTTTTCATAAAATATATCCACATCTAGCCACAGATATGCAAAATGTATGAATCAGGGCATCTCTGTTTAGACGAGGGTGACCTTGGATAAATCAGCTCAAAAGAAATCTACAGAATCTTAAATAATTTCAGAGTTTACCCATGAAGAAAAGAAAAAGGCAAAGAAAGAGAGCTGATAATCTGTGCAGGAAAATGTCTTAACAGGAGGGCAAAAAGAACTGTCTAAATACAGGCATGTGAGAAAAAGAGATGAGGGGAGAAAACAACAGTAATTTAGAATTACTGTATTTTAGGAAGTATTTTGCAAATATCACCTCACTGGAACCACAATAACTAAGGAGCTTAAGTACAGAACTGGAGAAACAAAATGAAATGGGTTTCTGACTGAGGCTGTTCATCCTCTATACTTTATATAATACCCTTACAAGCAGTTACTGCTGTGAGATTTAAAAAAATGTATTAAAGACTAGGCACAACAAGAAAATTGTTCAGAAAAAAGAAAAATCACAAAAAACTCAAAATGTTAAACTGAAAAGGAAAATAGGACAAAGAGAACCCATAGGTAAAGAATATGGGTAATATAAAATTTTAGAAAAGAAACTTGGCTCATGAATCATTCCAGCTTTTTACCAGTGCATGAGGAAAGCTGAGTTCATGAATGAGTGTTTTGTTGCCGAAGGGTTAACTGAACTGACAGTCTAGTAGAAAGTGTGACATATTATCATAATTTAAAGGATGACAACTCACATTAACTTTCCTCTGAAATTCTGTATTGAGCTGCTCGCACACCATCATCCCTACATCTGAAATTTCAGTTTCCCAGTTCTCCAAAGGAATAGAAAAGTCATTTGCTGATAATGGAGATATTCTTTTGGACACTAAGAAAATGAAGACAATCAGCTAAAATTAAGATAATGCATTGTTACAAATTTTACCTTGTCATGAGACTAAGAACAATGTCTTATTTTCGGATTCCATATGTAATCTAAGGATTATAAACCATAGGCATATTTTTCATTTAAAATATTCTGACTTATAAAAAACCTTCTAGCATGGGAATTAAGGCAGAAACAGTAACATTACAATGTGCTGGGAGCCAACACACGAGACCCCACCCATGACAAGGCCATAAAGGAGAAAACCTGACGGGCAAGGCAGATCAGGTTTTCAGGGGTTTCGAAAAGGTCAGCTCACAAGATCCCACCCATGACAAGGTCATGAGGAGAAAGCCTGACAGGCAAGGCAGATCAGGTTTTCAGGGATTTCGAAAAGCTGCCCCCGGGCGCTCACCTTAAAGATGATATCTGTCTTTCTGATGCCTGCCTCAATAGACTACTCCCTAATTTCTCTGACACAGGCAGGAAGGCCTTCCCTGATCTCTTCCCAAATAAGAATCAATTTAGAACTTTAATCACTAAGTTTCCCAGGTGGTGGTATTTTATGAGATTTTCCAGGGTGATAGGAGTGTTTTAATTTAAACTCCTTTGCTGGCAGTTTGTTAGCCAAATGCATTTATGCCCTTGGTACTAATATGCATGATTGCTTATAATATCCTAATCATAAAATAGCATAAAGAACCTGATTATATAAAAGCCCTAATAGACATAGAGCCTTTTTAAGGGGTAAAGGAGTCCTATTAGAAAACATAAGAAATATTATTCCTTAGGTGGTTCTTGGGTTGAGATTTGCTTGTTGTGTTTTGCTTGCTGTTTTTGCTTTTAATGTGCTAAGGTTGTGTTATAGAAACCATTGTTAATATAGTTAAAGATCTAGAGAAATAAGAACTTAGCCCTAGTGTGGTAACAATGAGACGGTTGTTAATTGCCAGTCAGGAGTGCTAGGCAGAAGCTGCCTCACCAAAGTCGCAGAGTCAGTATGGGATAAACTTCTTAGATAAACGCAACTGATAATTTTGCAGAAGGATTAATTTTTGTATTAACAAAGATATACTCTGTACTATTGCCCTATGAGACTGCTACCTTTCAGTTAAGGTCACCATAGAAACAGAAAATAGGTTTACATTCACCTGACCTGCATAAAATGTTAATAGGCCCCAAGGCCAGAAGATAATGTACAAGACCCTCATAAACAAAGAAGTATGCAGAAAACACCTTGGTTTCATGAAGGACAAGCTGACGTAATGTTTAACTATCTTCCCCTTAGAAATGTACTAACTTAGGGTATAAAAGCTATGGTAAAAAATAAAGCATGGCCAGACTCTGCCACACTCTCTGCACCCCCGTCTGGTCATTCTCTCTCTCTCCCTCGCAGACTTGGCCCTATCAAGGCTGGTCTCATGTGTCTTCTATCTCTCGCCGACGCCGTTCATCCTGAGGGTACCCCCTGGATCCTGCTGGGGCTGGACCCCGGCAACAATGGAACATATTTGGATTGATTTTTTAAAAAACTAGTTCTTTACTACTTGCACAGTAATAACCCAGCTATTTAATGATATGCTAATCTATCAGTAAGTTAATATTGTAGTAAAGCCTATATATGGTAATTAGTGATGAGGAAGATTTATGAGTAAAGTCATGCTTACTATAACAGTAAAATAAACCGAACTTTGTGATAAAGCATCCTCCTTTTTGGATTTATCCAAAGTTATCTTTACAAAGGAATTTGTTTTATGAAAGAAGTCACTCAAAATTGAAGAAACCACTTTCCAAATTAATTGCATTTTGACATAGGCATTTAATCTACCTACCTTTGTAGGTGTGATGATCTGCATCTTCGCTTTTACAGAGTTTTTTGGGAAGCAAGTTTGCTCTTTCTTCTTCCAGTTCACCAGAATAATTTAGGCTGTCTTCTGTGTACATTCGTTTGCAACTAAGATGTTGTATACAGCCTTAGGAACAGTAAATAATAGTGCTACAATCTTAATTAAAAATACCTAATATATTATTGCTTTTATTTTAAAAAAGCCTTTGTTTCCATTTATATAGTTTTAGACAACTGCATTAAATCCTATATAATTTTGACATTAAATTGAATAATGGTACAATTATAAAAATATAATTTCTCTAGGTGAAATTTCACAGTAGTAGTTCAGTAACTAATATGTGTTTTTTAAAGAGCAAGTCTTTGACCACAAACCTGACATACGTGTGGAGTCACTGGGCACGCCATACCATGTTTTCTCTCTCTCTTCACTAGACGTGGACAATGGAGATGCTGAATGACTTTTCTAAGATAATTATCAGAAATTGGAAAAAGATTCTGTGTAAGTACTCCTGGATTCACCTTTGACCATCTCACTCAAGCTCTATAGACAATAAGTTGCAAATGCTATCAATTTGTTTTTTTCTTCAGATTGTTTCCATCCCTTTTTATCTCTCACACTGCTATGCATTTTCCTAAATTTTTATGTTAACCTCAACCAGCAATAGTTTTGAGCTGCTTTTTAAAACAAATCCTATTTTTCAATTCTTCCCTATTAGGAGTTTGATTTCTTTGAGTCAGGAAATGGGAAGCCAAAGAAAAGTCTAAAGTACTTCCTTCAAGTTATATCTTTAAGCCCCATCTTTGTCCTCTAACCTTATCTTACTGATTCAAATACAAATGTGTTAGCCAAATTAGTCTTTTTCTTGTTTTATGAAAATCTGTGTCCATTTCCAGTTCCCCTTCTATACTTAAGTTAATGATGTTTCTCTACTCAGTCTATATATACCAATCTGTCCTAAGTAGAGGCTGATATAGCCCCAAACCCAGCCCACTCCAAGCTATAATTCTGTCTTAACATTCTGTATTTTATAGATTATTAAATATTAATATTTTTTGGTTGACTTTTATAGTAGAAAAACTCAACCAAATTCCTATATAATCATGAAACCACTAAGTCCTAATTATAAATATGTAAGTCAGTGGTTTAAAGTGACAGCCTATTTAAGACTTTCTCATTGTAAGTATTTCAACTTTTTTTCTATGATCAAACCATCCTACATATTTTAAACACCACACTTTCAGATAACAACAGGTGAAAAATACTAAATTACTATAACTATACTAAAGGCCTGTAATCTGATTCTTATTAAGAACTATCTTAGTTTAAGGAAAGCTTACTGGCTGTACTACCATGTGACTTTCATATTTGGGGGTTCAATTTCCCTAAGTTTTTCCTGAAGTATAACTGTTTACATCTGAATAGGTGTTGCAGTTTGGGCTTCCCTGGTGGCTCAGATGGTAAAGAATCTGCCTGAATGCAGGAGACCTGGGCTCGATCCCTGCACTGGGACGATCCCCTGGGGGAGGGCATGGCAACCCGCTCCCGTTCCTGGGGCTGAAGAGCTGGACAGGAGTGCGGAACCAAGCACAGTGTGTGTACATTCTTCCCTCAGTATCTGCGGGCAGAGGAGGGACTGGTTCCAGGACCTCTTGCAAATACCAAAATCCACTGATGCTCATGTCCCACATATGAAGTACTGATTCACAGTTGGTTGACTCCATGGTTGGCTGACAAAGATGTGGACCTATAGATATGGAGGGTCAACTGTACCACAACTGTATTACTTCTATTCACAACAGTATTATACTTAACTATACTATGAATGAACAAGACATACAGAAACCCAAAGGAAGTTAGAAAACTAAAGTAAGAAAAATACAAAGACATTAAACTAAAATTACTTAAATTCTGAGGGAATAACTAGTTCACTGCTAAAACTCAACACCCATTCATAAGTGAAAAAAGACATTCAAACAATTAGAACATTAATTTGATAACAAGTATCTACTAAAAACTACTGATAAGCATACATACTACTATGATATCTATTTAACATTGCTCCACATGTCATAGTCACCTTGAAATGACCATGTATATAAGGATTGGAAGACAAAATGCAAAAATTATCATAAAAACACTCTGATTACCTATTTTCAAAATTCAAGAGAATCTAAGCAGGTAATTATGATAGAATTTGCCAAGGATGTGGGAGATATAAAAATCAAGTGTTTCTATACAAAAGCAAAAAGTTAAAAACACAGAAAACAATTTAAGTTTTTTTCTTTAATACAGTAAAGTAAAAATCCCATAAAGCACTGCAGAAGTACAACTTTCTTTGTAGAAGATTTTGCACAACTTTCTTGGAAATAAGACCAAAATGTAGACAGAAAAATGAAATATATGGATGAGAAATCTCAATATTGGTAAAAAGCAATTCTTCCCTTAAGCTAGTTCTAAACTACATAGGCCAAGTATAGGGCTTATAATTTGGAAGTATATTATAATTTGGAAGTATAATAAGAGGAGGGTCAAGATGGGGGTGGTGAAGCCACTGTATGCATAAAACTATTAATATACAAACTGAAGTAATGCTGTATTAGCATAGAGACAGAGAGGTGCTATCCTATATTTTACTGGGCGAACAGCTGACCTATAAGCTTGCCAAGGCAGTGACCCAAGTGTCATCACAGATGATGGAGAAAGGAGGGGTTATCCAATGTATGACATTGCACTAACTCACTATCCATATGCAAAAAGAGGACGCCTAGAAAAATGGAAAACCTCAAATTTAGAACTAACATTTGTAGAGAAAATATTTTTATGACAATAACTGAGGGAAGGCTTTCTTGAACAAAAGATTGGTAAATTTCATATTTTGATTTAATTAAGTGAAAAGACAAGCTACATTCTAGAAAAAGAATGTTTACACTGGATATAACCAATAATTAATATCCAACATATAGTAAGAATGCCTCCAAATTTATAGGAAAAATCAAACAATACAATTTTAAAAATTAAAAAAATAGGCAATTTACAAAATGGCCAAAAAATATGAAAATACTGATACTGTTAATCTGAAAAATGCAAATTAAAGTCAGACACATTTTAAATTCATCAGACTGCCAAAAAAGAAAAAAACTAAGAAACAGTAGAAAAATGGGCAATATTACATAGCATTGTTGGAGAGTGTAAGCTGGTACGACAAATTTACATAGCAAATTTCCAATACCTAATGAAGAGTCCGGCTTCCCTTGTGGCTCAGCTGGTAAAGAATCTGCCTGCAATGTGGGAGACCTGGATTCAGTCCCTGGCTTGGGAAGATCCCCTGGAGAAGGGAAAGGCTACCGACTCCAATATTCTGGCCTGGAGAATTCCATGGACTCTATATAGTCCATGGGGTTGCAAAGAGTTGTACATGACTGAGAGACTTAGAATGAAGAGTCAATAGTAAATTGGAAACACAGTGGCTCCTGTAAATGTCCAGCCAATAAATATGTAACAAAATTTCATCTAGCAAACAGCATCAAAGTAGGTGAGTGGGGATGACCTAGGTGCTGAGATTTGCAAGATGGGATACTAATGGGAGAAAGGATTCAGGGAAAGGAAGAATGATGAAGCAATACCAAGAAAGGACCATGGGATGACTGTCTAATCACAAATGGTTTTAAACTGTGGTCTGTAGAAATTAAGAGTCTTGCAAAGGTGCCTTTGGGGGATTATCAGAGAGGGAAGGTATGTAGGTCAGGGTTCAGACCTATCCGCTTTAAACAATGTAGCTGCATTTTTACATTTGGCACACTGAAAGTTTCATATAGAATTTTGTTTGAAAAATATGCTTTGTGAAAACTACTGGTTAAACAGAATAAAAGGTTCATAAAACACTGTAGGAGTAAAAACAGTTCACTAACAATGAAAAATCAGAAAAAGAAATTAAGGAATCAATCTCACTCACCATTGCAACAAAAAGAATAAAATATCTAGGAATAAACCTACCTAAGGAGACAAGAGAACTGTATACAGAAAATTGTAAGACACTGATGAAAGAAATCAAAGATGACATAAACAGATGGAGAGATATATTCCATGTTCCTGGGTAGGAAGAATCAATATTGTGAAAATGATGATACTACCAAATGCAATCTACAGACTCAATGCAATCACTATCAAATTACCAATGGCATTTTTCACAGAACTAGAAGAAAAAATTTCACAATTCATACGGAAACACAAAAAACCGTGAATAGCCAAAGGGGTTTTAAGAAGAATGGAGCTGGAGGAATCAACCTTCCTGACTTCAGATTATACTGCATAGCTACAGTTATCAAGACAGTATGGTACTGGCACAAAAACAGAAATATAAACCAATGGAACAAGACAGAAAGCCCAGAAATAAACCCACACACATATGGGTACCTTATTTTTGACAAAGGAGCCAAGAATATACAATGGGGCAAAGACAGCCTCTTCAGTAAGTGGTGCTGGGAAAATTGGACAGTTACATGTAAAAGAATGAAATTAGAACATTCCCTAACCCCATACACAAAGACAAACTCAAAATGGATTAAAGACCTAAATGTAAGACCAGAAACTATAAAACTCCTAGAGGAAAACATAGGCAGAACACTCGATGACATAAACAAGATCCTCTATGACCTACCTCCTAGAGTAATGGAAACAAAACCAAAAGTAAACAAGTGGACCTAATTAAAAGTTTTTGCATAGCAAAGCAAACTATAAACAAGGTGAAAAGACAACCCCTAGAATGGGAGAATACAATAGCAAGTGAAACAACTGACAAAGGATTTATTTCCAAAATATACACGCAGCTCATACAACTCAATACCAGAAAAACAACCCAATTAGAAAGTGGAAAAAAGACCTAAACAGACATTTCTCCAAAGAAGACATACAGATGGCTAACAAACACATGAAAACATGCTCAACATCCCTCATTATTAGAGAAATGCAAATCAAAACTACAATAAGAGATCATCTCACACCAGTCAGAATGGCCATCAAAAATGTTACAAACAAGAAATGCTGGCGAGGGTATGGAGAAAAGGGAACCCTCTTGAACTGTTGGTGGGAATGTAAATTGATACAGCTACTATGGAAGATGGTATGGAGATGCCTTAAAAAACTAGGAATAAAATCACCATATGACCCAGCAATCCCACTCCTAGGAATATACCCCGAGGAAACCAAAATTGAAAAAGACACATGTATCCCAATGTTCACTGCAGCACTGTTTGCAATAGCTAGAACATGGAAGCAACCTGGATGTCCATCGACAGATAAAGAAGTTTTGGTACATATATACAATGGAATATTAGCCACAAAAAGGAACACATTTGAGTCAGTTCTAATGAGGTGGATGAACCTAGAGCCTAGAAGTCAGTCAGAAAGAGAAAGATAAATATTGTACACTAATGCATATATATGGAATCTAGAAAGATAGTACTGAAGAATTTATTTTCAGGGCAGCATTGGAGACACAAACATAGAGAACAGACTTATGGACATGGGGAGAGGGGAGGAGAGGGTGAGAAGTAAGGAGAGAGTAACATGGAAACTTATATTACCATATGAAAAATAGATAGCCAATGCGAATTTGCTCTATGTCTCAGGGAACTCAACCAGGGGCTCTGTATCAACCTAGAGGGGTGGGATGAGGAAGGAGATGGGAGGGAGGTTCAAGAGGTAGGGCACATATGTATACCTATGGCTGTATACCTATGACATATGTATACTTATGTTGAGGTTTGATAGAAAACAAAATTCTATAAAGCAATTATCCTTTAGTTAAAAAAATAAAATATTAAAAAAAAAAAACCCAAAACACTTGGCTCAAAATCATAGGACAGAAGGCTGGCTGGCTTTTTCAGAGACTTTAGATTGTAGCTATAGGTGTGCTGAACTTCCTTAATTTTGTATACAGAGATTAGCACGTATCAGGAGAATAATATATTTGAGTATTTACTATGTATCAGGTATTATGCTTACATAATCAGTCTATTTAATTTTTCATAGCCCTGTTTTACAGATGAGAAAATTGAGATGCAGAGGGATTCATTAGCTTATAAAATGTTTCACAGCTAGCAAACAGTGGAGTCAGGATTTAATGTAATTCTAATTCAGAACTTTCAGTTAGACTCAGTTATAATGAACTACATTATCTGGGCAATCAGTTCTGTAACTTTATTACTACTTCAAAATTCTCCAAATCAAGCCATCTATAAAACCTAAGCCAAAAAAAGGGTTGGAGGTGGGGGAGGGTGCATTGTAAACTGATACTAAAGTACAAGCAACTTAAAAAAGAATTCAAACTATAAACTACTACTTGTAGACATTACATATTTAGCTACCCTCACTTTGACCCATATTTGATCCCTATATCTAATGTCTTTTTAAAAGACTTGAACATATGTACATATTTTATCAATAAGAAATGGTACAAATAATATCAGTGGCAGAATAAAGAATTTTTCAATATACCATTAAGTTAAGTCATACTATTTACCTATTAGTTTTAAAGTTCCTCATAAATCTTTAAAGCAAATGCTATAGTCATACTGTTTCAACTATATTCTTTGTCAACTTGTGATTTAGTAACTAAAAATTTACAGATTTTGAGTTTTGGTAAAACCTGAAAGAAGTGCCTGTGCTGCAGGAAGAGGCTTATTCCAGTCTAGGAAATGCAGTTCTGACATGTAGACAAACAAGTCATACCTCTTTGGAAGGGTCTGTTTCTATTACAGAATTCTTATCAGTACTCCATAGTTCTCATACCACTACATTGTCCTCCTGAACATATCAGTCTATTAGTTCACTAAGGCTATTTTACTTATTGGTAGGTTCCTCTTTCCCCAAGACCAAACTGAGAACCTTAAGTAGACAAGCACTGTGTATTTGATTAAGATTAGACGCAAATGATTTACTTCCTTCAGGTATATCTGATAAAAATATATATATACACACATTTTTTCTTACCAAAAAGAATGATTGTGCAATTGATGAACTTTCTCTTGTACACAGTAAATTTTTCTCACTGTTTTTGGATGACTTTATTGGACCTCCAACTCCACTGTTCAAGGATTCGGGTGATGAAGTCTTTGGATAAGGTGATACTGATTCTGCTACACAGTCACAATCCTGAGTAAAGTCCCTTTCTGTTATTTTCTCTACACCTATATTGCCTCACAAAATACAAACAAAAAGATGACAGTGTTAACCATTGACATCTTCAGAAGTAGTATTAAATCCTAAAAATATAATAATTTAGCAAAGTCCCAAATGTTAGCTGTATTTAGAAAGGATAAACTTTCAATATATCAAGATAAAATTATGTGTAAAATATTTTATAAGACTTAAAAATTATTGCTCAATTTAAAACATAATTGTAATAATAAGAACTTTCAAAACATTTTCAAACAAAAATATCTATAGTATGGGCTGTACTATAATGATCAACCTAATTATTATCTTGAGTATTCTAACACCACAGGCAGTACTGAGATATTAAAGTTACAGAATTTTATGGTTAGAAATGGCTTGGGAAAACATCTGATCTAAATCTTTTATATGTGGATGAGAAAATTCATGACTGAAATAAGTCTTAGTGTAAAGAATTCTCAGAAAGATAGTTTTCAGATCAAATCAGGGCATGTGCAACTGTCTTCTGAACGTGTGCTTGTCTGAGATGACAGTGGTCCTGAGCATTATAAAAATATTCTAGAAAAGAACAATATAACTACTTTAGAGGAAATATACACTAACTGGTATAAGCCTTGAATTTTAGCTAAAATGACACTTAGAAATGCTTTAAAATATCCATAAAGGGAAAAAGATATTAAAACTAGATACTTATTTTTATAGTTTCTATACCTGAAAAACATATACCTATGTCAGAGCTCCAAAGAAAACATTTTTCTTTGCCAGTTATTTTTAAATAAAAGCAAAACCTCAATTGTTTATGAAAGATAATCCACTGTGAGTTTACAGAATCAACATGATATTCCTTGGGGACTTTTGTCAATGAAATGTAAAAATGAGGAAAGAGAAAGCCCCATCATTATTTTCATTTTATCTGGAAAAAGCATTTGGTCTTTTAACTTCCTAACTTCAGTGTCACAGTAATATTGTTGCCAACTATCCTTAGCAAGACCAAGTTACTAGCATTAACTAATATAAAAATGAAGTTTTGACTACTAAAAATTTTAAATATACCCCTCAAAATTAGTCTTCAAATTGTGTTTTCACATAGAGATATAATATAGAAATGGCCTGGGAAATCATCTAAATATTCAACTAGAAGAAAAATATGATACTGACATCTCATTACTTCTATAGATGATGGACTCCCAGATAAAGACATAGGAGATGGGTCAAGACTATTATCTCTTCCAGCATCTTTCAGGACAGATGAGATTTTCCATTCTTTTGATACATCCTCTTGTGTTTTGGCAGTGAAGGAATTCTGCTGTTTCTTTGGCAGTTTCACGGTTTTGCTTCTGGAATGAATCTTCTCCTAAAAATATTGATAACTTTCAAATTATTCATGAATGCAAATGATTTATACTTGGACATATAAAACAATTTAAATTACATTGAAATATTTATAAAATGCCTTATTTCACTACATACAGGTTAACAGGGGCCTCAACATGAGTAGTGAAGACTTTCTAATATACTAGAAAGCATATGACAAATACACAGGAGACTATAGAGACCATAAATATCCTAATAGATACAAATAAAATGGTATAACAGTTCAAAGAAAATGATTTCCAGTTTAGGGAAATCAGAATTCCCATATTTTTTTTTCCCATATTTCACTTACAATTTTAGAATTCAAAATTGTTTACAATTGTTATCAATTTATGTTTTCTCACATAGGTTAAATCTTAAAAAGAAGTGACAAGATAAATCTGACATTCTTACAAAAATATATATTTAATATTTTAAAAGGGTCTTAGAAGCTACTAATTTGAATTGTATCTATTTACCTGTACTAGAACTTTTTCTTTAAATGAACATGAAAATTCTTGTTCACCCTCTGATTCTGAATTTGAGAGGTCTTTATAATTTTTTTTGGTTTTTGCTGCTCTTCGTGGAAGTCTGGTTCTCCCATATGCAACTGTCTCATTTACCTTTTTGGTAATGATTTTGTTGGGTATCTTTAGAAGAAAAATTCCTGAGTATATTAGATCAATATTTTGAGATACAAGCTATTGGCTATAAAATTGACACTATGACAAAATCTATATGAATATTTGTAGGAATAAAAAGATTCTTGATTAATACTTTTAAAATGACTGGATTTTCTCTTTTCATTTAAAATATATTCTTTATCAACTTTTTATCTGAATAATTAAAAGTTCTATGAGGTCTGATATATATTATGTAACTTAAGAGAGAAAGGAAAAGCTGTCAAAAAAATCTATAACCACAGAGTAAAACAGACTTAAAACAACATGATTCAAAAAGGCAGAAGTAAGTGTGCCAAGCTTGGAACAATTATAGAAAACAAGGAACTGATACCAAGGATAAAATTATGATATTTTTTCAATACAAGGAGAAAAATAATTTTAAAGAGATGTTCAAACACAGATTTCCTGGTTTTACCATTTTAGATCTTGGTTGCGCCCTTTCCAAAGATGGTCCTGCAATTCAAGAAAATAAGGTTAAATTTTTCAAATAGACAAGAACTCACATTAAAAATTGTTAGACTATGTCTGCAAATAAGTTAAAATCATAAAAATAAGAATGTACCTTCAAACGCATTCAAAAATTTAAGTATAATTTGGTACAATATGAATTACTAACTTCCCTTGTCCTTTATTGGCTCAGAGGTTAAAGCATCTGCCTGAAATGTGGGAGACCCCAGTTCGATCCCTGAGTTGGGAAGATCCCCTGGAGAAGGAAATGGCAACCCACTCCAGTACTCTTGCCTGGAGAATCCCATGGAGGGAGGAGCCTGGTAGGCTATAGTCCATAGAGTCAGACACGACTGAGCGACTTCACTTCACTTCTCCTTTATATTATGAACTTTTAAACAAACAAAAGAATATGTAACATACACTATAAAGTCAATACCCATGAATTTACTGTTCCATTTAGGAACTAGATTATGAATACTACTGAGTCTACTTTGTGTACTCCCTTACAAGGCCCTGTATAGCCTATAGCCCCTCTGCCAAAAAGCCATCACTATCCTTAAATCCGTTTCTTAGTCACTTGACCTTACAGTTTTACTTCACAGGTACATATCCCTAAACAATACAAAACAGTCATGTCATGTAATATACTATGATTTGCTTTATTTTTCACCCATCATTATGTTTCTAAGATTTACCCATATTATTGAGAATTGCCTCAGTCCCTATTCCCTTTTTTGATTTCTAGCACAAGTTCAACTTTCTAAATATTCACTGAAGCCTTAAGAATTGGGATAATCCAAGCCAAGGAAATAATGAAGTTCTGGAAGAAAGGTCCTCCAATCCTGGCAATAAGACAGCTTGTACATATTGGCTTGTCATTCAGGTACATAAACAAAACAACTCACTCAGAAGTGTTCAATTTTAAGAGTATTTACTGATTACAGTATTCTAACCTTAATAACTCCTCAAGATTTCTAGTCTATGTTATAAATATCTTTACTTATACATCTTCCCACCAGACAATAGCTCCTGACTATATTAATTACCATGTTTCTCCTTGGCTTGTAACACACTGCGTCTAAGTCCACACACTGTGACTAGATCCAGCAGCAGTTTTCAACATTTTCCCACAAGTCTGACCTACATTTCAACTGCTCTGACACTGCACTTCCTGCATACACTGTGCTATTTCATACTGTCTCATAAATGTGATAATCTTATTGCTTCTCTTCCTTATGAATATGACTGAAATCTCATCTGTTTTCTAAATTCAGTCACATTTCTAAACACATGCCAAAGTTCATTTCCCATTTCCTCTATTTTCACTTCTTTGTAAGCCATCAACTCCCACAGGTCACTAAATTATTTTTATCCTAAAATAAAAATTGATTCCCTTAAAATAAATATAAACTTAAAAGCTTAGTTATACTACCTTCTTTTAAAAATGGAATATATGAGGTCTTTGTGGCTTAGAAAATACTGAAATAGATGTTAAACTATGAAAATGGACATTATGTCTAGCCAAAAACATATACCTCAAACACTTATCCAACTACTTCAAGAGATTCACTAAAAGAAACAGAAGATTTATGCCAGGAAAACATTTTATGAAAGATTTAGACACAAAAATGTCTGCAATAAAACTGTTTCAATAAATTTTTATTGCATCTATATAAATTCCTATATAATTCCTATGTGTGTTGGATGTAGCCGGGAATGGGGTGCTGTCCAAGGATTGATTTTGTTTAGGGTGCTGGTCTCATGAATATTTAATACATTAAATAACTGAAGAACAGGCCATGAGTAGATGAACAATGAGAGTGTGTCGTGAACCAAAGATTACAGTAAGCCATATTTTGTGTCCCTAAGATCCCAATAAAAAGATTTAAATATGACCATAATACCCAGAGTCATAAAACAAAAAGAAAAACTGCTGTAGCGTTTTGGTATTATCTCAGTCATAAGGGTAGACAATTATAAAAAGTGATTTCTTACTTGATTTCTTCCCATTTTTATGTTTCTTCACATTTTTATTTCTGCTGTAGTCCATCATCAGTGGTTTTGATTTTGGTTCTCTTAGCCAGCTAATATCAGTCTTGCTGTCATCACATCTATATTCTGTGTCACTATCACTAAAGGGATTTTTCTTTTTACAATCTGATCCAATCTATATTAAAAAAAATAATCCTTATAACAGATGAAGTAATCTGGCTTGCTATATGTCATACAAAGGAAATTAAGCAAAAAAAAAAAAAACCTACCAAGAAACTCAGAAAAACTAATTCTTTATTATTTTAGCATGCTAAATAATCCATTTGGCATTAAGGACCTATGCAATACACTCTGAAATCCAGATCAGAGACTGACATATTTTGCTGTCCATGTTGTTGTTAATTAAAAGTTAAATCAAAACAGCTTACTTCCACAAAGACAAAACCTAATACCATTTAAGAGAGTAGAACTGTCATATCTTCTATTACTAATGATTACAAATAGCTCAGAGACCATAAGAAAAGATATAACAGGAACATGGACAATCTCTCCAAAGTTAAAAAAAAAAAAGTGATCCGAATATTTTTGTGTTCCAGTTCTGTGATAATCTTTGGCACTGAAAAATTATTAAAAACAAATATTGATTTAATAGACACATTAGGATATTATTACTTACTCTTTTATCTTTTGCTTTGAGAGAAGGTTCAAGTTCATCATGATTCCTTAAACCTACCCTTAAACAAAAATATGCATTAATTTTAATCATAATTACTTGTTTTAAGGTAGCATGTGAGTGGACAGTTATACCTGTTTTCTTAAGAGTTTTCTGCCTTAACTCTTTCACTAACTCCCTATATAATTATGCCCAAATCACTTACTCTCTCTGACCTCAGTTATTTACTAAATAACAAGGTTAGATGAAATGACTACTAAATCCTTTCAGATTACAACTAATATTAAAAGTATACAGACTCTGCATATAAATTTCAGAAGTAAATGCTAAAATAACAGAATCATAGTAGGAGTAGTCAGGACAGTAGCATATTATTCACTCTTTTGATATGTTAAAATGTCTCAGACAAACTGGAAGGAAATATTTAAGAAAAAGAACAATTGAGGAAGCTGTATTTTAAACTGATCCATCTGATTATAATAAAAATACCTACAATGTTATTGAACTATCCACGCAGGCTTCTCTAGCTGTAGCTTGAAATTCTTGCATCTATATTGTGAATAAGCGTTAAAATTTTTTTCTTAGTGTTAAAAGGTAAATAACAAAAGAAATTAACATAAAAATCTCATTTCTATCACTTCATATGAAACAAAATCTTACTAAAATATTTTTATATTTAAGAAGAAAGCTAATAATATAAACTATATTAAAAACAAGAGTAGTAATTTTAAATCTTGCATCAGGAAGGAAAGAGACTTTCTTGTTGCCCCAATTACTCATTTTTCTCTACTTTAGTCCAAAAGGTTTGAAAGAAAATCAAAAATACCTAGGTTGGTACCAAATAAATTTAAAAAAATTTAATAATATACTTTAAAATATTTTAAAGCAAATATATATATAAGAGGATGGAAATCAGAAAGCATACTCTAATAATTGTATGGTAAATATAAAATAAATACTGAATAAATACAAAATAACTTCTGATTTCTAGCTTACTCCAAGTTTAATAACAGGTTCATCAGCTCCACTCAAATTAAAATTGTAAACATCATCCCTGTAAAAATGAAGAGAAACATTAACTCCATTATACAACAAATTTTTCTTCAAATGTGAAAACTTTTAAAGATTTATGAAAAATTACTTACAATGGGCATTCTGAAGTAACATTAACAAAAGTAGTCTTCAATTGTCTATAACTTTTTTTCTGAACCTTCTCCTAAATACAAAAGAAGTTTACATAAAACCATTCATACTTGCACCTTGCTTGTCAAACAGCATATACAACTAAACTTTCATATATTATTCTAATGGTGTTTTCATTAATATAAATTTTACGTTTGTGACAGTTTCTTTACTAATCTACACTTTTAAAAAAATGGAAGACTTAAGTACTAACTGAGAACATAATAGAAAGTATTATAAATCAAATACAAAACTAATATCCTTACATCTTTAATATTTATTGACATTATTGTACATAGGTAAATTACCTCACTGGTATTCTGAATTCATTGATTCTAGGATTACAAAACAAGCATGCTTCTACTCCCCTCCCACCTCCCTCCCCCGCCAAGAATCTCATTTGCTTTAACTGTTAAATAAAAAACTTTGGGAGAGGCTAAGATTTATGCAAACTCTCAGGTGAATGAATCAAAACTGTATCAGCCAACTATTAATAGTATTATTAGGGAAAAATGTACGTAAATTTACTCCTATAGCCTACTGCTCAAAGTATATTCAATATTATCAAAAAGTAAGCACAAGAAGTAAAATAAAATCTTAACATATTTAAGTAATTATGTTATTGACATAATTTAACTATATCACTAAATGATTACTGATGAGAAATAATTAAAGTCTAATATCTGGAAGTTGGGAATATTAAAACTAAAATACTCATTTTAGTTGTGATTCCTCTTCAATTTTATTTATTTTGGCTATTTTATAATAATTTGCATTATTCCAGAAAGTTTATCCTTCAAAATTCTACTCTTTTAATTACTTATCTGACTTAAACTTTCCAAAATGACTTTCACCAGTGTTTAGATACATTTGCTCAATTCATCTTTTGCAGGTCAGTTTTTGCTAGGTATTACAGAAGATACAAAAATAAGCAACCATATTAATGAAGGTACAAATGTGAGCAAAGGTCTTACTTATACAGGATACAAAGATGATTCTAAACAGTTACATTCTAGAAGACAGAAGAGAGAAAGAAAGAACTGCAACAGTGAATAAAATACCAAAAAAAGGGACAACAACACTGCTGCACAGATTCAGAATTCTTGCCCATTTGGATTTTGAGTCAGGGTACCTTAGAAAGTTTTCATGGAGAAGGCAGACTCTGAAGCAAGGTCTGCAAGGAGGAATAAAGTTCTGACACTGAGAAAAGAGGTTAAAGAACCTAGTGACTCACTTCAAAGTTCTTTTCAAAGGGGGAAGAAAAAGAATAAACACAGCAAAGACACTTCAGGGAATCTTAAATTATTCTGTTTCAGCTAAACAAGACATGTCTAGGAAACTAATTTTGCGAAGTAATTCAGACTTTTAAGAGGTCTAGGAGCCAGCTTAGGTCTCCACCTAAATCAATAAGCAACAGAGACCAAAGAAAGATTTTTGAATAAGAGAATGACATGACTGAAGCTGTGTGCTTTGGAAAGTAAAAAAGCTAGTACTGAAGGTAATGAATGGATTGGCACAGAGACAATATTAGCGACAAAAAGAACTACATAAAGGATACTGTAATAAGCTGGGGATTAGAAATAAAAAACAAAACAAAACTGGAGTTGGCATGGTCAGGAGAAGGAAGATTCAAGAGGAAATTACAGAAGGAGAATCTCATAACTTTAAGTGGCGATAACTGTGAGGAATAAATCAAAGATAACTGATATTTTAAACCTGGCTGAAGAGTAAATATTTCTAACAAAAATATGGACCAGAATAATCTTATTGTCAAGAGAGATAGGATGAGCTAGGAAAAAAACATGGTACTGAATCATGTACCAAAAAGTAAAAATATCACACATGTTAAAAGAAGCATTTTCTTTGAAAAGCAGAACAGAAGTTTAGGGGGCTCTCTTGAGTACTTGACACTAAACTTGTCAGTTGTTTAATCTGTTTTTCAATATGCTGAAAACATTAAATCTACATCCATCTTACTACTATTTTACTGTAAAGTCAAATTATCATCGTCTTTGACTATACGTTTGGTGTAGTTAAATAAATGAAACTTACCTTACCAAGCTGTAGATCTAATTTGTTTGAAAAACCACTATAAAAAAGGTTTTGTCAAAGTTAAAAAGGCAATTAAAATGTCAGTAGAATGTATTTCATAAAAACCATTTTATATAAGGTAAAACATATTTGGGTCACTAAGTCTATATTTAATATGCTACAAATAACTGAAATGTGACAGTACTAGTCTTATACCTTTGCAACTTCAGCCATACTTAACAGCAACAATAATAGCTAAATCTAAGCTGAATCACTCATGCAGCAGGAGGTGTCAGGCAATTTAAAATGAATGGTTCTGCCATAAGAGTAATTTTTCCCATGCCATATAAAGCCAAAATTAATTTAAACAGGAACCAACCACCTGGAAGACTATAAAGAAATATTTTATAATAAAATAAAACTTTCAAAAAGACTGCAAACAAGGAATACATATTTGCTATTAAAATAACTCATTTTAGCTCATTTAAGTTTGGTATTTTCTTCAGCAATATATTTAAATATATTTAGTTTTACTCATCGTAGACTCAATAAAATTTCTAAAATGTCTATATCCTAAAGATTTCTGAAATGGTATGCTGCATCAATATTATATTCTTAAATGACTACTTCCAATTTTACTTCCCTTTCTATATAATTTAAATAGATACTATTTATAAAAGTAAATAAGTACCTGTGTTTTCAAATGTAAAGTTACATTATCTGTAAGTATGTTTAAAACTAACCTTAAAACTATGTAAAATAATTTAGTTGTATCTGTCAGGAAAATATTCATTTCTTAAGTTTAAGAGCATACCTGTCAATCAAAGACTCCTTTGATTTTCTTACAGACTGTATGCTGTCCTTTGGCTGGTATCGCTTATTAATTTGATTTATCAAAGATTCTGCTGCATCAGTAAATCCTTTCCCTTTTGACTTTTCTCTCTGAAATAATTTATAAGTTACTTAAAAACTCTACCAGTTAACCTTCAAAGGAAAAAAAAAAGGCTGAAAAGAAAATTTAAGAAAAATCTGGTTCATTAAATAACTACAAAGCGGAATAAAAGGGGTCAGAAATGTATTGTTTTTAAAAAGAAATTATTTAATAAATTTTGGCTTTGTTAGGCACTAAAACAACCTAGGATAAAGTCTTTTAACATATAGAACTGTGCAGAGTGCTTGGTAGCAATTAAAAAAATGTTTCTATCCATGGGGGGAAAGTTGTAAAAAAATGAAAGAAACCAAAAGTTGGTTCTTTGAAATGATCAATAAAATTGATAAGCCTCTGGCAAATTGGGAAAAAAAGAGAAAAAAGACAGAATTTACTAATATCAGAAATGAGAGACAATCACATGGGTAATAAATCACAAGGCTAATAAAAAAGTATTATGAACAACTCTATGTTCGTGAATTTGATAACCAAAACTGGCCAATTCCTTGAAAGATAAGTTTTACCAAAACTCACACAGAGAGAAATAAATTACCTGAATAGGCCTAATCTATTAAAGAAAGTGAATCAATAATTAATACCTGCCAAAATAGAAAGCAACAGGCCAATGGGTTCACTTTTGGGTTTTATTGAACATTTAAGGAAGAATCATAATTTTTCACAACTTTCAGAAGATAGAAGCAGACGGAGTACTTCCTAGCTTACTGTATGAAACCAATATACCCTAGTAGCAAAATCAAAGAACTTACAAGAAAGGAAAACTACAGGCTAGCATCTTTTATTAACATAGGTACAAAAAGCCTCAACAAAAAGTTTAGCAAATTGAATTCAACAATGTAGAAAAATAATTATGTACCACAACCAAGTGGACTTAATTTCAGGTATGTGATGTTGATTCAACATTTGAAAATCAACTAATATAAGCCATGATAAGCAAGAAACATAATATGATCATATCAATAGATGTGCAAAAGTATTTGACAAAATCCAGTATCCACTCACAGTAACAATTTTCAGTAAACTAGGAATGGAGGGGAATGTCCTCAACTTGATAAAGAACATCTAAAAAAAATTATGGCTAACATTACAACTTAAAGAAGAGAAACTAGATATTTTCCCACTGATAAGAGAAACAAGGAAAGATCACTGCTGTCACCACTCCTATTAAACATCATTCTAGAAGTCTTACAAAATGCCCTAAGACAAGAAAAGGAAATATACTACATACATACTGGGAAGAAAGAAAGAAAACTGTCTTTGTTCACAGATGATATCACTGTCTATGTAGAAAACCTCAAAAATCAACAAAAATTCTTGAAGCTAAAAAATATATATAGCACAACTGAAAGATACAAGGTTTGTATACAAAATCACTTTCTTATAAACCACTATGAACAAATGGAATGTGAAATTACATTTTGCTTATATTAGGTCCCCCAAAATGAGATATTTAAGTGTAAATCTAACAAAGCATATAATAGAGCTATATAAGGCAAACATGACTGATGAAAAAATCAAAGACTATCTAAAACAACAGAGAACAGATACACATATAACTGAATCACTTTGTTGTACACCTGAAACTACACATCATTAATCAACTATATGCCAAAATAAAATAAAAATTTTAAATAAATAAATGGAGATATTCCATGTTCACGGATAAGCAGCTCCATGTTGTCAAGATGTTGATTCTTTCCAGCTTGATCTATAAATTCAATGTAATCTCAATCAAAGCTCTAGCAAGTTATTCTGTGGTTACTGACAAAACGATTCTAAAATTGACATGGAGAAGCAAAAGACCCTGAGTGGCCAACAGAATATTAACAGAGAAGTCTGAGGACTGACCCTACTTTAAGACTTAATGAAAAGATACAATAATCAAAACAGTGTGGTACTGGTGAAGGAATAGAGAAAGACAATAATGGAACAAAACAGAGAGCCCAGACAGAGGGCCACATAAATACAACTAGCTGACCTTTGACAAAGGAAGAAAGGCAGGACAATGGAGAAAAGTTAGCCCTTTTCAACAAATGGTGCTGGAACATCACCATGACAAAAAAAAAAAAAAAAAAAACCTAGACACAGATCTTATACCCGTCATGAAAATTAACTCAAAATGGATAATAGACCTAAATGTAAACTGCAAACTATAAAAATCCTAGGAGACAACACAGGAGAAAATCTAGGTGACCTTGGGTTTTGCAATGCCTTTTTATTTGCTAAACCAAAAGCACAATCCATGAAAGAAAAAACTGTTAAGTAGGACTTCATTAAAATTAAAAAGTTCTGCTCTGCAAAAGACACTGTTTAGAGGATGAAAAGACAGGCCACAGACTGGAAGCAAATATTTGTAAAATATATATCTGATAAAGAACTTGTATCTTAAATACACAAAGAACTATTAAAACTCAACAATTAGGAACCAATTAATAACTGGGCAAAAGTTCTGAGAAGACAACTCACCAAAGATATAAATATTGTAAATAAAGATACGAAAAGATGCTCAACATCACCTGTCATTAGGAAATTGCAAATTAAAACTAATATCATCAAGCACCCATAAGAATGGCTAAAATCCAAAACACTGACAATACCCAGTGGCAAGGATGTAGATCAACAGGAACTCTGATTTGTTGCTGCTGAAATGCAAAAACCGTACAGCCACTTCTTCCACTTTTGGAAGATAGGCAGTTTCTTATAAAACTAAACATACTCTTACCATATGACCCAGCAATCATGCTTCTTGGTATTTTCCCAAATGAGTTGAAAGTTTATGTCCACACAAAACCTGCACATGAATGTTTATAGAAGCATTATTCTTAAGTGTCAAAACATGGAAACAACCAAGATGTCCTTCAATAGATGAATAGATAAACAAAATCTTGGTATGTCCATATAAAGGATTCAGCATTAACAACAACAAAAAAGCTGTCAAACCATGAAAACACAGGGAGGAATATTCAATGCATATTGCTAAGTGAAAGAAGCCCAATATGACTTCATACTATATGATTCAGTCTATAAATATATAGACTACATACTACATGATTCCAACTCTATGGTATTCTGGAAAAGGCAAAATTATGGAGACAGTAAAAAGATCAGTTTTTGTCTGAGGTTTGATTGGGGAAAGAAGAAACAGGGGAGGGATGCACCATGGGAATTTTAGGCAATGAAACTATTATTATGCATGATACTCTGAGGGTCAATATCTGTTGTTATACATCTGTCAAGACACATGGAAGATACAAAGAGTGACTTATAAGGTAAACTATATACTTGAGTTAGTAATGTATCAATATTGGCTCATCATTTCTAACAAATCTGTAACACTGTTACTGAAAGGAAAAACTGGGATAGAGTGATGGAGTAATATGGACTCTCTGTATAGCTGTATCCCTGAAACTGCTCTAAAAATTATATTAATTTTTTAATGTAAAAACTACAAAGTAAGTATTATCTGCATAATTTTAGATAACTTGGTTAAAAGAAAGTCTGAAGGAGACTCTTAAAAGACATGAGTTCTCTTGCTTTCAGTTTTACTTTTTTTCTGGGAATCAGGCATATGGGTTTTTTAAATTGTGGTAAAATATTTTGCCAAGAGGATGCACTGGTCATAGCAAACACCCTCTTCCAACAACACAAGAGAAGACTCTACACATGGACATCACCAGATGGTCAATACCAAAATCATACTGATTATATTCTTTGCAGCCAAAGATGGAGAAGCTCTATATAGTCAGCCAAAACAAGACTGGGAGCTGACTGTGGCTCAGATCATGAAGTCCTTATTGCAAAATTCAGACTTAAATTGAAGGAAGTAGGGAAAACCCTAGAAATCAAATCCCTTATGACTATACAGTGGAAATGACAAACAGATTCAAGGGATTAGATGCAACAGACAGAGTGCCTGAAGAACTATGGACACAGGTTCGTGACATTGTACAGGAGGCAGGGATCAAGACCATCCCCAAGAAAAAGAAATGCAAAAAGGCAAAATGGTTGTCTGAGGAGGCCTTACAAACAGCTATGAAAAGAAGAGAAGTGAAAGGCAAAGGAGAAAAGGAAAGATATACCCATTTGAATGTAGAGTTCCAAAGAATAGCAAGGAGAGATATGAAAGCCTTCCTCGGTGACCAATGCAAAGAAACAGAGGAAAACAACAGAATGGGAAAGACTAGAGATCTCTTCAAGAAAATCAGAGATTGTACAAAAGGAACATTTCATGCAAAGATGGGCTCAATAAAGGACAGAAATGGTATGGACACAACAGAAGCAGAAGATATTAAGAAGAGATGGCAAAAATACACAGAAGAACTGTACAAAAAAGATCTTCACGACCCAGATAGTCACAAAGGTGTGATCACTCACCTAGAGCCAGACATCCTGGAATGTGAAGTCAAATGGGCCTTAGGAAGCATCACTATGAACAAAGCTAGTGGAGGTGATGGAATTCCAATTGAGCTATTTCAAATCCTAAAAGATGATGCTGTTCAAGTGCTGCACTCAGTATGCCAGCAAATTTGGAAAACTCAGCAGTGGCCACAGGACTGGAAAAGATCAGTTTTCAATCCAAGTCCAAAGAAAGGCAATGCCAAAGAATGCTCAAACTACTGCTCAATTGCACTCATATCACACGCTAGCAAAGTAATGCTCAAAACTCTACAAGCCAGGCTTTAACAGTATGTGAACCATGAACTTCCAGATGTTCAAGCTGGATTTAGAAAAGGCAGAGGAACCAGAGATCAAATTGCCAACATCTGTTTGATCATCGAAAAAGCAAAAGAGTTCCAGAAAAATATCTACTTCTGCTTTACTGACTATGCCAAAGCCTTTGATACTGTGGATCACAATAAACTGTGGAAAATTCTTCAAGAGATGGGAATACCAAACCACCTCACCTGCCTTCTGAGAAATCTGTATGCAGGTCAAGAAGCAACAGTTAGAACTGGACATGGAACAACAGACTAGTTCCAAATCAGGAAAGGATTATGTCAAGGCTGTATACTGTCACCCTGCTTATTTAACTTATATGCAGGGTACATCATGAGAAACGCTGGGTTAGATGAAGCACAAGGCAGAATCAAAATTTCTGGGAGAAATAACCTCAGATATGCAGATGACACCACCCTGATGGCAGAAAATGAAGAACTAAAGAGCCTGTTGAAAGTGAAAGAGGAGAGTGAAAAAGTTGACTTAAAACTCAACATTCAGAAAACTAAGATCATGGCATCTGGTCCCATCACTTCATGGCAAATAGATGGGGAAACAGTGAAAACAGTGACCGACTTTATTTTTTTGGGCTCCAACATCACTGCAGATGGTGACCGCAGACATGAAACTGAAAGACGCTTGCTCCTTGGAAGAACAGTTACGACCAACCTATATAGCTCATTAAAAAGCAGAGACATTACCTTGCCCACAAAGGTCTGCCTAGTCAAAGCTATGGTTTTTCCAGTAGTCATGTATGGATGTGAGAGTTGGACTATAAAGAAAGCTGAGCACTGAAGAATTGATGCTTTTGAACTGTGGTGTTGGAGAAGACTCATGAGAGTCCCTTGGACTGCAAAGAGATCCAACTAGTCCATCGTAAAGGAGATCAGTCCTGGGTGTTCATTGGAAGGACTGATGCTGAAGCTGAAGCTCCAATACTTTGGCCACCTGATGCGAAGAGCTGACTCATTTATAAAGACCCTGATGCTGGGAAAGATTTAAGGCCGGAGGAGAAGGGGACAACAGAGGATGAGATGGTTGGATGGCATCACCGACTCAATGGACATGAGTTTGAGTAAACTCCGGGAGTTGGCGATGGGCAGGGAGACCTGGCGTGCTGCAATCCATGGGGTTGCAAAGAGTTGGACATAACTGAGTGACTGAACTGAACAAATATAGCATGACATAAAATATACTATTTTAATCACTTTTTAAGTTCATATGTTTTTATATATAGTAAATAATAAGTTACTATCTCTTCTTGAGATTACCAGAATGAAGACAGGGTATACTCACCTTGATAAAAATGTGGCAAAAACAAACCTCCCCTAAAAGAGTGTATTAAGAACTTTGACATAATTGGAGTCAATGTGGGACATCTGTACTACTGAACTTACAGAGGTTCTATTTCTGTGGGCTTATCCAGTGAATGAAAGACAGGATCAGACAGATGACTATCTTTGAGGAGAGTGGCAGAAACTCTAGCATAGTAATAAAGAGGGTGCACTATGAAGGAGTGAAAAGAACTTCTGAAAACAAGAAGTTGATTTTTTTAAAAAATCAGAGCACAGCTTAGAAATAGTGATCAAGTTTTGGTGCTTCCAGGAAAAAATGACTAGATCAGAAAAATTATGTGGAGTGATTCTAAATTCCAATGACAATAGTTTAAAATTGAAGGAGAGATCAACACTCAGACAACAAAAACCTTACTTCCACTGGGTCTGAAGAAACTAAATAGCATCTAAGACTAGAAAGAAAAACAGCATACTGATAAGAAAAAAATAACCGAAAGGATTTGGTTAAAATGGAAAGCAGCTAAAATAGATAGAAAAGGTGATTTTCACATTGAAAACAAAAATAAATAGTAGTCTGGTCAAGACAAATTAAATAATATCTAATTATATAAAACTGCAAAATTAGCTATTAAATATTTCACTTGTACACTAAAATGCTCCAATATATAAACATTTTACATTGACTCTGGAAATCTGGCTACCCAGGTATTAGTAATACTTTGGAAGATAAATGAAGGCCTATAGATCCTGGATCTATTAAGACACAGTGAAGAAAAGGATTGCATTATTGCCAGTGGAAATGTATTCTCATTAGAAAATTTTCTTTAATCTGCATCTTGGTAGCAATGACCAAAGAAAATATTTATGGTAACTGCAACAAAAAGGAAACTTTCAGTTTCAAAATACGGTTATACTAGCTAAAACTGTTCTGGAGATGTTCTACAGACAATGAAATCTGAAGAAAAGGAGGCTCCAATGAGGATGAGCAACATGTTTCCTCCACCCCATTTACATCCTTTCTTGAAAGACCTTGTCAAACTTAAAGGCAAAATCCAAGAAATGTTTCAGATGCTACTATGTGCAAAGCTGTACTAGGCCATATAGGAAAATGAATGTTGAACATAGTCTCTACACTTTAGTACATTAAAACAGGGGGGAAAAAACACACAAAACAACCATTTATTGAAAAGAAAGATAAGCACATAAGAGAGCCATAGACAGTTCTATACCATATTCAAAAGAATCTGGGGGACAGAGTGGGGAGACCCAACAAGAGGAGACAAGGAACTGCAGGGCTCATACATGCTATACCTATTTACATGCCTGCTACGCACTAGTGGGCACATGAGTTATATCACTATGGGACTGGGGAGAGGTCAGAAAAGAGTTCAGGAGCACTCATTCTCAGAGTCTAAGCTTGAACTAAGGAACAGGGTATTACTTTCTTGGCTACGAGCGGGGAGAAGGAAGAGGAGAGAAGTAAGATAGGGGTATGGGATTAAGAGATGCAAACTACTAAGTATAAAATAGATGTGCAACAAGGGTAAATCACACAGCATAGAGAAACACAGCTGTTGTTTTGTAATAATTTTAGAAGGAATATAAGCTATAAAAATACTGAATTATTATATTACACACCTGAAGCTAATGTAATACAAATCAACTATAGTTCAATTAAGAAAAGCACAGGGGAATTACAAACATTAAATTTGTAGCTATTAATCAAGCTTCTTTCCCTTTATGTTATTAAGGAGGCATATTATGGATATGCAGAAATAAAACGCACTGAAAACTCACCGTGTTTTTTTGTTTCAAATCCCAGGAATTAAACTCAGACGTCAATCTTCTCCCTGATTTTCTAAGACTCTTTGCATTTTTTTGAGAAGGGCTTTGATCACAAGTATTAGTATTCACATCTTTTGACAACACATATTTCTTCTTATAGATCACAGATTCTTCAACTGTCTTATTTAGGAGGACTGATTTAAAAGTAGTTTCAGATTCAATACACCAATCACTCTGCTTGGTATCTTCAATACTTTTATCCTCCAAATGTGTAGCGTGACCTGGTTGTTGTCTGCTTCGTATGCAGTCATCTGCTTCTGCCTCATCTGTTCTATTATGTTGCATTATCTCCTTCCTATACTGTACCTTTCCTGTTTCCTCAGAATTATCATCAGATATTGAAGAGGATGACTTTTGTTTATTAAGTTTTTGGTTGATAACAATATCTAGTGGGAAAATGAGAAATTAATCCTTATTAAATTTATAAATTGATCATATATAAAATTTATTAAAACCAAAATATTTGTTAAGACATCTCAAGAAATGAGTATTTCCTTGAATAATATACAGCAAAAACTGTAGGTTTCACCTTGATTAAATGTGTCTCTTGATGAAGTACTTGCTCTTTGGTTATTACACAGCTTAATATTTGTTACAGGTGTCCAACATGCCCATTTGGAGTGCATTTTATCTCCACCGGTATTGTCTACAATACCAGGTAACCTGAAAAATAATTCATTTGCTCATTATAAAACATTAGCCTATGACTCTGGTACAAGATCTTGACTTTTTCTTAGTCAATGTTTATTGACAGAAATTTGTTAAAGTATGAAAAAATTTTCATAAGTCATAATGAAAATGAAAACTTACTATATAATTTATTAAAGAATATTATTCTAAAAATTCCATTATTGCTACTATTTTGAGATCTACCTAAATACATCTCAGGTATCTGACATGTATCTTCATGGGTATTTAAACTTGGTTAAATTTAATCTTATTCATGCTTTGTTATTTTAAAGCTTTCATTCAAGTTTCTCAATTTGAAAAGTTTTATCAGTTGATACAGAAAAAACATATAAGCTATTCACCACTGTACTATCATAATACTTGAAAGATGATTAATTCTATAACCAATTCTACATTCTAAGAACATAAAGGCCTCTTCCTTTAAATTTGTTTATCAGTTTCTAAATCATGTCTGACTCTTTGCAACCCCATGGACTGCAGCATGCCAGGTTTCTCTGTCCCTCATCATCTCCCTGAGCTTGTTTAAACTCAGGTCCATTGAGTTAGTGATACCATTCAACCATCTCATCCTCTGTTGCCCTATTCTCCTCTTCCCCTCAATCTTTCCCAGGATCAGTCCTTCCAAAGAATACTCAGGGTTGATTTTCTTTAGGATTGACTCATTTGATCTCCTTGCTGTCCAAGGGACTCCCTAGAGTATTCTCCAGCACCACAGTTTGAAAACATCAACTCTTTGGTGCGCAGCCTTCCTTATGGTCCAACTCTCACATCCATATGTGACTACTGGAAAAACCACAGCTTTGACTATATGGACCTTTGTGGGCAAAGTGACGTCTCTGCTTTTTAAAATGCTGTCTAGGTCTGTCATAGCTATTCTTTCAAGGAGCAAGCGTCTTTTAATTTCATGGCTGTAGTCACCATCTGCATTGATTTTGGAGCCCAAGAAAACAAAATCTGACAGTTTCCACATTTTACCCATCTATTTCCCATGAAGTGATAGGACCAGATGCCATGGTCCTTTAAATTTGTTACATGTTTTAAATTTGTTACATTCATCTAGATAGAGTAACATTATTATAGGCTAAATGACTAGATGGATATTCTCATACTTACACAGGTTTATCTATTCTTCCTGCTGCCTGTGAATCAAGAACAATTTCCTGGAGTTCACCTAAATAAAACAAAAATTATGGTATCCTCATTTCTTCATACAGTTGGTAGGGTTAAATGAAAGCTAGTGTAGAATTTGATCAAAGTTCATATATTGGGATGGAGAGATTGATTGATCTCATCTTCCCACTCCCAGACCCAAACTTCTTGGAAACAAAGGCTGTATTATACTTACTCATAATTTCTAAGTTCTCTGCATAGAGCTGAATGTATGCATTATAAATCTTTTTCAAATAAATGAAACTCAGTGAAGTTAATGTATAGAAATATGTATGTGTCTATATGTGTATATGTGTGTGTATGTGTGTGTATATTACAAGAAAGAATGGTGAAAATTGAACCAAAAAGTACTTACTAAAATTTTGGTTTGGGAATTCAGTGTCCTTATTTTCTGTCTTTTCTACAACTTTAGCAGTTTTGATAGGCTATAAACAGGAGAAATTTTAATATAAATTTGAATTAAGGCATTATATGAAAATGACTTTTAAAAGAGTATTAAAGTTTAAAACTTTCAAATTTTGCCTTATGATTAAAAGTTGGATAGTAGTTCTATTTCTTTCATAAAATTATGCCCATTCTAGAATACTCCTTTATCCTAAAACACAAGAAAGTAACTTTTATTACAGATAAGGAGGCATTACAGCCTACAAATTTTCTGATCTCAGCTATAGCTAGGAAAATAATGTAATTTTTCTCTCTGAGAATTTCTGGAATCTCCATGCCATGTCATCTACTGCTCTTGATCTCATAGCCTGCATCTATTCTGTCTTTTCTCAATATACATATGAACTGAAGTGTCAAATGATCTTGCAAAGCTTTGGCCACTGCACAGGTAACTTCTTGATGACAGCAAGCTTCTTTCTTTCCAGTCACATATTTGTTCAGACAAAATAAAAATATGCCATCACTATCAGAAAAATATACCCTCTAGCTAAGATATTCTGCCTCATCCTGGCTATCTTCTCTAATCTAGCCAGTGGTTCTCCACACTGGGAGAGCAGTATGAAAGTGTACAAGTGTACAGGTGTGTTCCACCCTTATCTTTCCGCCACATAACCATTACATTTTTTTTATATCCACCATCGTTTTTTTTAAATTTCGACTGTAACACCAAGACTGCTAAGCTTTACTTGAGGAAATTATACTTATTACTGAACTAATGCCATGGTCAGATTTATAGTCTTTAATCTGAACTGGGCCCTCAACACTGCCTAACACTTGTACTTATTCTTAGTCCTCTCCACTATCCCTCAGTGCTTATTCCAAATCTTCATGTGTCCCTGAGTCCTCTGCCTCAAGAGAAGCTCAACATCCTCACACTTTAAAGAAAACAAAAACTTTGAGGTGTTCATCTGTAAACTTATCTGTATCTCTTGATTACCTATTTCTCCAAGATACAACTTTCTCTTATCCATTCCCTGTTCTGTCCCACTTCTTCAACTACCTGGAAAGAATGTGTTCCTCGATATCCATCTGACTAATAACCTTTACTGACTCCAAAAATCAACTCACTCTCCATCTCCTAAAAGAGCATCTCCTGATCTTTATCCTCCTCTCTAGCTCTGGGATTAGAGAGAGTTGTCTGCCCTCTGTGTTGTGCTAAGTCACTTTAGTCATGTCCAACTGTTTGTGACCCCATAGACTGTAGCCCACTAGGCTCCTCTGTCCTTGAGATTCTCCAGGGAAGGATACTAGAGTGGGTTACCATGCCCTCCTCCAGGGGATCTTCCCAACCCAGGGATTGAACCCAGTCTCCTGCATTGCAGGCGGATTCTTTACCATTAATGCCACCTGGGAAGCCCATCTGCCTCTCTATTAGGCTTTTACTGCAACCTGTATGTATATCCAAGAACACATATAACAGAATACAAGAACGATGGCAAATTAATTTCTCTTACTGAACATATAAATCAAGAGTTGAATGAGTATTTCTAAATTTTATTGTTAGCACAGTGAGTTATAAGACCTTACTTTTAAGGACAAAAAATTATATGTAAAAAAATTTTTAAAGCAATATTTTAAAAAAAAGTAAGACACTCACTGCTTAAGAAAAGTAAGACCCTGCTTGCAAAAGAAGTTAGTTCAATAGTATGTCTACAATAATGTGATAAAAACTTAATATTTAAAAATGCTTTCAAAGTAAAGTTACTTTGTCTGTATTATCTCCTCTCTTTACTTCTTCAGGTGGTCTAGATTTAAGTGATACAGCATAATCCACTCCTTGTTCCAATGTTTTAGAAACACCAGGTTTTTCTGTAGAACTTGTCATTTGCAGTGGTGGTTTAATTCTTCTTTTTCGTGGTGTTGCTAAAATGGAGGACAAAGGAATTATATTTGTTGGATTTTAAAACTGTATGTTGCTATCACTGAGATACTGTTTGCTGAAGAAAGTTAAAAAGGGGGATCTTCTAGGATGGGTCCCAGGTTTCTGATTTAGATGATTAAACTCAATATGGATTCCATTTACCAAGGTAAGAAATGGAGAGAAACTGGCAGGGAGGGTGGAAAGATGAATTTATTTTGTACTTGTTAAGTCTGAGAAGTATGTGAAACATTAATTTCCCAGTAGGCAAGCAGATTTTGGGAACAGAAGATCACTATTAAATTGTCATAAAGATTAAATAATGCTGTGTTTACAGCAACTAGTATATAGCATTATTTTTGAACTTTTATTTAGCTCCTGGTATGTACTAGGCACTGTCTAAATGTTGCACAATACTTCTTGTTTAACAAATAATTATTTAATCCTTTAAACAATTTGATGAGGTTAGACACTTTAGTCCCATTTCATAGAAAGAAAACTGGTTCTAAACTTTTTCACAGAAGACATCTGTGGTTCATATTCTATCAGTTTTTCTATCTCAAAATTATCCTTTAGGTAAATTAGGTCCAGAATATTCCTAAATTTTAAAAATGCCTACTTTAAATAATACTTGTTAGAAATCTTTTAAGATTATAAAACTTACATGTATTGACTAAAAGTATTGGACTTCTCACAGTGTATCTATCTGTACCAGGAACAATCATTGATGCTTCAGACATTTTTCTTTTGCTAGGAGTAATTATCTTAAACCATGAGGAAAAAAACACAGTAAATACACAGTCTCTCTTGAAATTAAATATCCTACAATTTTATTCATAACATTTTACCTTGACTACATACAAAAGATATATTTTATAAATAATATGATATTCAAATATTTCTGTATTTTAGTCTGATTTGAAGGATTTTATCCTAATATTAATAGTCAAAACAAGAATATTGTTTTAAAGAATATCCAGACTTAGAAATACAGTAACTTTTTATGTTTGCTAAAAATATTTTATTGATACTCTGTTTATCTAGTTAACCACTGGCTCACAGTTTCCTATTCTATTTTATAAGGACAATGTTTGGAACACATACTTATGTAAACTTGTTTGTGAAAGCCTTCATAATGTTAAACATTCTTCAAAATTCTGTGTAGACTAAACTGCCTTTAGAGTAAAAAGCAGCTAAAAAATACATGAGTTAAAAAAAAAAAAAACCAGGAATTCAGAGATTCAGTGGCACACAAGCTAGTGTTCCAAAAAGGTTTGTATTTTCTAACTTTAGACTAGAATGACTGATAAGAACAATAGAAGTAGATAAGCAGAGGTGGGACTACAACGGATTGGCATTCCAGAGGATGTCATACAAAGGAGTACTGATGACAAACTGTAAAGAGGCAGAAGATAATTATTTTTAAAAAGGCACAGGAAAAATTACTGATGGAATTTTGAGTAGGTATGTATATGGGGCATGGAGGAAAGGTGAGGAAGGATAGGAGAAAAGTGAATTTTAAGATTAACCAGAAAATAAGCTACTGAACCAGCAGATTTGTCTTAATATACAGTTCCTACTGTTATATATAATGAATGGGATCCCAAAAGTTACTTATTTATATAAATAAGTATATTTATATAAGGTATATAAAGTATATTTATATATAAAATTTTATATATTTATATATTTCAATAAGGCTAATCCTTATTGAAAACATAGTGGGTATTTAACAACAGTGCAATGTTTTTCAAACTTTAGTGTGCTTAAGATCTTTTACAGACTTTGTGTTATGATTCAACGGTTTTAAGATGGAGAGTCTAAGAATCTGCATTTTTAATAAGTACTCAAGTTATGGTTCAGATAAAAGACCCTAAAAAAAGGCTTTATAGTCTAATCACCTGATGGAACTATAGTTGACAAAATGATATTTTTAATTTAATGAAGGACACAGATAAAAGGGATAAGTAGTAACATAATGTATGGAGGAGCCTATGAGAGTTATAGGCAAGATGAGAGATTAGTAAAAACAATTAATCAGTAAAAGCTCCATCAAGAAAGTAAAAATGAACAAAGATTTACAGGTTTAGGTAAAAACAGCATGAATGAAGGTACAGAGGCAAGAATGAGTGTGACAAAAAAGACAGAGTAAAGCAACTGACCATATTAAAGTGGAGGGTATTTTGAAAGAGTAAAATTAAATTACAGAAGGTCTTCAAACTGAGTCAAAATTTAGATATAATGGGATAAACACAGAGATCACAAGGCTTTCTGAGCAGAAGAATGCTACAAGGATATTGGTATGAGAAAAATCAGTTGTATACCTCACAGGGCAGCTCACAGGATGGACCAATAATGTCAAAGACACTACTAGGTACGCTAAAATGAGTAACAGTGAAGAGAATGAGGAAACCATGTGAGAGATACTATAAAAGAATAATCACTAGCACCTTGGTTCTAGGTATAGGATGAGAGGAAGCTGGAATCAAGGACATCATCAGAAAAATTAGTAGCAATCTTACTGAAGCATGGAGGCAGATGCAAATTTGAGGCAAAAGATGAGAGTTTGAGGTTAGACTTTAGGGAAGGGCTGAGAAATGGTTCTATCAAATATGGCCTAGAGGAGATCCTTTATGGAGGAGGAGGAAGAAAAAGAACCTAATATTTTGCTTTTTTCCTCATGCAAATAAACTGAACATTACATTATAAATTTGTATTCTATATTAAAGCCAAGTGCAAAGATAGGACAGAAAGGATAAATGCAAAAAGTAGTACTTTCCTAATCTCTAATTTGAAACTTACATGGATATAATATAGTGAAGTGAAGTGAAGTCACTCAGTTGTGTCCAACTCTTTGTGACCCCATGGACTGTAGGCTACCAGGCTCCTCCATCCATGGGACTTCCCAGGCAAGAATACTGGAGTGGGTTGCCATTTCCTTCTCCAGAGGATCTTCCTGACCCAGGGATCAAACCCAGATCTTCTGCATTGTAGGCAGACGCTTTACCATCTGAGCCACCAGGGAAGTCACCTGGATATAGTATACTCTGTCCTAAATCCCTAACCCTTGCATATAAACAGTGTGCTGAAACACTATCTTTTGTTTGTATTTGTAAAAGGCAGGGGAAATACTCTAAAATGTTACTGACATTTGAATTCCAGATACATTTTTCTATAACAATGATTTGCCTATGCTGCTTTATAAATGATGGTTTTGACACCATATATACCTCAGGCTGGCTATTTTTTCTATCCCTTTGATTACTGTTTTTGATATATTTTGAAGGTTTAGTAAATTCCTCTTGGAGGTCAGCTTTTTCTTTCAAACTATTATGTTCTTCTTCAACTGGTGAGATTTGACTTTCTGGGACTAGAATCTGTTGGAGAATAAGGAAAAAGTGTTTAAAAGTGCAAATCATAGGAAGTCCTCAAAAATGACTGGATGTCTTCATAAAGCACTCATTCATCTCACACTCATAAAGGTTAGTTCTTTTTGTCTTATATCTATGTACTATTACAATTTTCAATCCTACAAAGTGACCCAACAAAAAGCATCCACTTTTTCAAATGTTAACAGACATAAAAGAGGCTCTGGCATTAGTGGCAGAACATATATTTCTGATTTTTAAAGTTACCAAGACTGGTATTAATGAATAACCATCTACCTTCTGTACTGAAATAAATTATTATTAATAACATGTTTACAAAGTCACATATACCTTGTTGGGGCACTGAGAGAATTTATTCATTCTCCAAGACAAACTTATAACTGTGCTATTATTATTTAGGGTTAAACTTAGCCCAGTGATAGAAATCAAGTAAGTGAGACACATACCTGTGATCCACTTGCATCAAAAAGAATATGCACAGATGTTTTGGCAACGGATATACCTTGTTTTCTGGTAAATTCCTAAAATTAAATTGATTCAACAGGGTGTCATTTTCTCCCAGTTCTTTCCATTTTTAATGCAAATATTTCCTATACCTGCTTCTTTCCAAATCACCAAATTATCAAATCAATTTTAAATACATATAAATACTCTTCTCAGGACACTTCAGTGACTCTAACTACAGTCTTAGCCTACAATTTTGGTAAAGGTTCCTCACAAGCATATTATCTGCTATTTTTCACCATAAATTTTTTCCATGTTATAGACTGAATGTGTTTCCTCACAATTCACATGTTGAAACCTAGTCCCCAAGAACGGTATTAGGAGGTCAGGCTTTTGGGTCATTCTTAGGTCATAAGGGCAGAACCTTTATGAATAGGATTAGTGCCCTCATAAAAGAGACCTCAGAGAACTCCCTCACCATGTAAGGACACAGTGAAAAGACTGCCATTGATAAACCAGAAAATGGACCCTCCCCATACACTGAATCTGCTAGCACCTTGATCTGACTTATTTAAGACACCAAACCATGGTATTTTTGTTACAGTAGCCTGAACAAACTAAGACAGGCATCACGCAAACTTGTCAACTGAACGTCTCCCTAAATAAATCTGATTCATTATGTCTTCCACAATCCTGGAGAACATCTTAATCTAAATTTCATTCATTTCAAAGGCCATTTCAAGGTCCAACTCCATAGCCTTTCCTTCAGATCTGACTCTTAATGAGCATTCTCTTTCTTCAACTTCTATGCATCATTTTCTATATGCCACTTACTTCTTCTGAGACATATTCTGTAATTTTCACAATGTTTAGTACTTTAATAACAACCCTTTGTCTCATTTCATTTTTTAAACACCTGGAAGGAATTCATCATTAAATATTTTGAGTAGCTGCTGCTAATTTTGTCATTATGAGATTCATTCTAATAGATATCTGAAAGGGTACGGCTGATAATATGATGGTCATTCCACAACACAAATTTAAAGAACTAAAAATCTATATGTTATTTAAGAATTGCAGAGAAAAAAAAAATCACTGAAACTTACAGTCCCAAGTAACTGAAAGTTCCCAGAATTATGAAAATATTTAAAAGTTTAACTTACCCTATATTTATTTCCACCAAAAATTTTTTGTGCCACATTAGTGATTTCTAATGATGCATCAAAATACAAAAGCAATTCTTTCCCTTCTCTTTTACTAATTTTTACTATATTTTTCAGAGTTATAGTCAGTAGCTTCTTTGATTCTCTCACTGTACACAAATAAATCACACTGATTAGTTTATATTCATTTCTATGATATCACTCTATAGGTATATTATAAATAAGAAAAGCATACAGCATACCAATTAAAATGAACTGAAACAAAATTAACCTTTAGGATTTAACAGTATTGAGTCAATTCTGGTACTAACTACTTATGGAAACAAAAATTATCCATGGAGTCTTTTATATATTCCTGTAAATTGAACAAAGGGTCTAACAACACCCTGTGAAGCTGCTACTTCACCATTCCCCTAGTCTGCAACTGTAGATATTCTTTTTCACTAGAACTATTGCTTTCATTCCAATCCCAAAGAAGGGCAATGCCAAAGAATGTTCAAACGACCGCACAATTACACTCATTTCACAAGCTAGCAAGGTAATGCTCAAAATCCTGCAAGCTAGGCTTCAACAGTACATGAAACGAGAACTTTCAGATGTGCAACCTGGATTTGGAAAAGGCAGAGGAACCAGAGATCAAATTGCCAACATCCTCTGGATCATAGGAAAAGCAACAGAATTCCAGAAAAACATTTACTTCTGCTTCATTGACTATGCTATAACCTTTGACTGTATGGATCACAACAAACTGTTGGAAATTCTTAAAGAGATGGGAATACCAGACCAGCTTTACCTGCTTCCTGAGAAATCTGTATGCTGGTCAAGAAGCAACAGTTAGAACCAGACATGGAACAACTGACTGGTTCCAAATAGGAAAAGGAGTATGTCAAGGCTGTATATTGTCACTCTGCTTATTTAACTTACATGCAGAGTACATTATGCGAAATGCTGGGCTGGATGAAGCATAAGCTGGAATCAAGATTGTTGGGAGAAATACCAATAACCTCAGATACGCAGATGACACCACCCTTCTGGCAGAAAGTGAAGAGGAACTAAACAGCCTCTTGATGAAGGTGAAAGCAGAGTGAAAAAACTGGCTTAAAACTCATTAAAAAAACTAAGATCATGGCATCCAATCCCATCACTTCATGATAAACATATGGGGAAACAATGGAAATAGTGACAGACTTTATTTTCTTGGGCTCCAAAATCACTGCTGACAGTGACTGCAGCCATGAAACTAAAAGACGCTTGCTCCTTGGGAGAAAAAAACTATGACCAATCTAGACAGCATACTAAAAAGCAGACACATCAGTTTGCCGACAAAGGTTTGTATAGTCAAAGCCACGGTTTTTCCAGTAGTCATGTAAGATGTAAGAGTTGGACCATAAAGAAGGCTGAGTACCTAAGAATTGATAATTTAGAACTGTGATGCTGGAGAAGACTCTTGAGAGTCCCTTGGACTGCAAGGAGATCCAACCAGTCAATCCTAAAGGAAATCAACCCTGAATATTCTTTGGAAGGACCAATGCTGAAGCTCCAATACCTTGCCCACCTGATGTGAAGAGCTAACTCATTGGCAAAGACCCTGATGCTGGGAAAGATTGAAGGGAGGAGAAGGGGGTGTCAGAAGATGAGATGGGTGGATAGCATCACTGACTCAGTGGACATGAGTTTGAGCAAGCTGTGGGAGATGATGAAGTACAGGAAAGCCTGGTGTGCTGCAGTCCATGGGGTCGCAAAGAGTCAGATGTGACTGAGAAACTGAACTGAATTGAACTGACTGCTTGATATCCAGAATCCATCTGTGCCAGTTATGTAGAAACTCAGATCGTGCTTATTCCACACAGGTAGACAACATCACCACTTTATTACAAATGATAGTAAAAAATACAAATGAATAGTCAGATGAACAGAGAGAGTGCAAGGTCTGGAAGAGTCCTGAGCACAAGCCATACTTCCCTTGTGTGTGTGCCACAAAGGGTTAGTTTAAGGACTGAAGCATGTATATTGGTGTTTTGTTGCAAAAGAGTCATGTCCGACTCTCTTGCAACCCTATGGACAGTAGCCCGCCAGGTTCCTCTGTCCATGGGATTTCTTAGGCAAGATGACTAGCATGAGTTGCCATTTCCTTCTCCAGGGGGTCTTCCTGACACAGGGATTGAACCCGTGTCTCCTGCATTGGCAGGTGGATTCTTCACTGAGCCACCAGGGAAGCAGGAAGCATGGACAAAAGCAAAAGTGTTAAGTCACTGAGTTGTGTCCCACTCTTTGCGACCCCATGGACTGTAGCTTACCAGTCTCCTCTGTCCATGGAACTCTCTAGGCCAGAATATTGGAGTGGGTAGCCATTCCCTTCTCCAGGGGACCTTGCTGACCCAGGGATTGAACCCAGGTCTCCTGGATTGCAGGTAGATTCTTTACTGTCTGAGCTACCAGGGAAGCCCGTGGAAGTATATATAATGATATTAATAATAAGAGTTAATTGTCATCTTGACATCTGAAATTTCAATGGAAATTTTGGTGGAATGGGATGTAAAACAGGATGTAGAAAAAAACAGAAATGAAAAGCAAGAGAAGGAAAGATTTAGTAAAAACTGTTTTCTCAAAATTGGCTATGAATGGAAAAGTAATGAGACAGAAGATGACACAGGATTCAAGTAGACTTTTTAAGATACAGTGACAAACGTACCCTAAAAAAGTATGATGTTAAAACTACAGAAGAAGACCTTATGTTAAGTGAAATAAGCCAGTCACAAAAAGACATACTGTATGATTCCACTTCAAATAGTCAATTTCATAGAAACAAAAAGTAGAATGGTGGTTACAGGGACTGGGTGGAAATGGGAAAGGAGAACTGTTTAATGACTATAGAGTTTCAACTGATCAAGATAAGAAGAGTTCTGAAGATTTGTTTCACAATAATGTGAATGTACTTAACACTACTGAACTATACATTTAAAAATGCTTAAGATGGTAAATTTTATGTTGTGTAATTTTTACCACAATAAAAAAATAAAGAGAAATTGGTTGAGGATGTATATGGAAACTTTCTAGTTTGGGAAGTTTTTTGTAATCTAAAACTATTCTAAAACTAAGAATTTATCTTTAAAAAAGACCTAAATCAAACTTTCAGAGATGAAAACTATAATGCTTGATATAAACATCATACAGAGTAATATTAGAAGGTTAGACACTGCAGAAAAATATTAATTAGCACAATAAAACACAACAATATAAAAGTACCTAAATGGAAAAAAGAGTGGAAATAAAAGCCTGGGGTTTGGAGGGAGAACCCAAAGAATCAGTGAGCTGTGGAAGAACTTCATGTAGTTTAGTCTGTGTGTAGTCAGAACCTTCAAAGGAGAGGAGAAAAAGGAGAAGAAAAAAATTATGTGAAGAGCAATGGATAAAAAAGCAAGGAAGCTCAATGAACTCTAATAATGAACAATGTGAAGAAAATTACACTAAAGCACTATAATCAGATGTTTATAACTACTAATAAAGAGAAGATATTAAAAGCAGCCAGGGGTAAAAAGACTTTTAACAAAAAAGAACAAACATGAGAATGACAGACTTCTCATCAGAAACAATGCAAGCCAAGAGACAGGAGAACAACATCTTTAAAGTAAACTGAAACAAAAACAATAGGCAATCTAGAATTCTGTCTAAGTATCAAAAATACTGCTCAGGACATTCCTGGTGGTCCAATGGTTAAGAATCCACCTGCTTAAAAAAAAAAGAATCCATCTGCAACTTCACAGGCGAACTCTATCAAACATTTAGAGAAGGCTAGTTATTTGACAACATCAAAAAAACTGATATACCTCTCATAAGACCGATTAGGAGAAAAGATAAGCTACAACTTATCAGTATAAGCAGTGATGGGGGACCATCACACAGAAACTGTAGACAGTAAATGATAAAAAGGGACCATTATAAACCACTTTATGCCAAAAAATTTGACAACATGGATGAAAACGATTTGAAAGACAGAAATACCAAAGTTTACTCAAGGAAAAAAAAATAGATAACCTGAAAAACCTTTTATGTATTAAATAATTTGTAGTTAAGAGCCTTCACCAAAGAAAAGTAAAAGGACAAGTCTAGATTGCTTCATTGGTAAATACTACCAAGTACTTAAGAAACAATACCAATTCTTCACATACTCTTAGAGAAAACTGAAGATTACGCTTGCAAATTCATCCTATGAAGTTCAACAATGTCCTGGTTTTAAAACTTAAAACCATAGATCTTCTAGGACATGAAATACCAAATTTCTAACTAAATTTGACAAATCAATTCCAATGTATCTAAAAGAATAACTACATCACAAAAGTGTAACTACTGTTACAATGTTATTTCTCCTGGTATCAAACTACAAACCCAGTCAAAATTCTAGCAAGTTTTCTGTAGCAATTGATAGGCCAATTTTAGAATTTACATGGAAATTCAAAGGTCTAGAATTATCAAAACTATCCTCAAAAAACCCCACAATATTAGAAGACTTACACACTATTGACTTTTAAGACTCACTATAGATCTACAGTAACTAAAACAATGTGGTACTGGCATAGGGAACAGATCAATGGAATGAACTACATAGCAAGACCTACACTCAAATCAGTCATTTGATGTTCAACAAGGGAACCAATGAAATCCAGTAAGGAAAGAAAAATCTTTTCATCCATTAGTCCTGGAATAACTGTATACCCATATGGACCTAAATCCCTGTATTGAACCATAACCAAATATTAATGAGATGGATCAGAAATCTAAACACAAAAGTTAAAATCATTAAGTTCTTATGGAAAAACAGAAGGATATCTATGCCACTTGGTAGTAGGCAAAAACTTCTTAGGTCACACAAAGCAATAACCATGTAACAAAAAATACTGATCACGTGGACTTCAAATTTAACAACTTCTGCTCATTAAAAGAGACCACTGAGAAAATGAATAAGCAAGATACAGACAGGGAGAAAATACTCATACAACATATATTTCTCAAAGTATTCCTATCCAAGATACATAAGAACTCAAAACCTTAATAATAAAAAGATAGTCCAGTAAAGAAATGCACAAAATATTTAAACAGATACTTCACACACACACAAAAAAAACAAACATGTGAATGGCCACTAAGCACATGAAAAAGTGCTCAACTTTCCTAAAAGTGGTTTTAGGAAAATACAAATAAAAACTATCAAGAGATAGCACTGCTGCTATTGCTAAGTCACTTCAGTCGTGTCCGACTCTGTGCGACCCCATCCCTGGGATTCTCCAGGCAAGACCACCGGAGTGGGTTGCCATTTCCTTCTTCAATGCATCAAAGTGAAACGTGAAATTGAAGTCGCTCAGCCATATCCGACTCTTCACGACCCCATGGACTGCAGCCTACCAGGCTCCTCCGTCCATGGGATTTTCCAGGCAAGAGTACTGGAGTGGGGTGCCATTGCCTTCTCCGTGAGATAGCACTACATGCCTACTGAAATAAATAATGTCTTGATATCTGAATTTGCAGTGGTGCCAGTCTGCCAAGGTAAATGATTTCTGTCCAGTACATATTGAGAAGAAAGTAACTGATCATAGGTTTTAGATTAGATAGGGAAGGAAATAAATACAAGATGTTGGGGGTAACACAGGGTCAGGGAATTTGATGATAGTGAACCATCACACTTATGGATGTGAACATATGAAAATGTTGATCTGCTTTCATCAGTCTACTGAGTTTTTCCATACAGTATGCAACGTCTACTCCAACAGAAATGATAGAAAACAAGTTTAATACCTTCAATGCTGTATATCTGCACTTTTTCTTCAGGCACAGTGACTGCTTCCCACTGATGATCCTTAAATTTAAAAAACACGTTTAGATAATAAATAATTTAATCTTGCTTTAAAGCTCCTTTAAACACTATCTTCAAGTTATACAAACAATAAAGGTTATTTTTTTTAAACAAACTATCTAAGTAACTGGTTGATATATCACATTTCTTGTTCCGTCAATTGACTACATAATATATTATACTTGTCACATTTAATCTATTTATTCATTCTTAAAAGTGATAGTATTGATTACTTTAATGGTTTTCTATTCTTAATCAAAAAAAGAATGACTATCCATTCATATTAGGCTATAACCTTTTTTAATAAATATTACCAAATCCTGTCATCTCTTCCTCTGAAATGCTTTGTGAAATCATATTCATCCCCCAACCCCCACTCATTAATTGATTATCCTTAGATTCAAACACTGAATGCATGTGAATAATAACCTAAAATGTTTTCCCCTTCCAAGTATTTTCACTGAAAATTTGTATAAATGAATAAATAATGTGAATTCACACAAAAAAGTTACAGTAAAAATTAAAACCTTTCCAAAAATATGATATCCTAAAACCTTCCAGTAATCTTATGATGAAAATAGATCCAGTTCATTTGCTATTTAAGGACTATTAAAATTTTGCTAAATCCTCAGTCTCTTCACTAACTCCCTCCACTTAGTTGCCTTAATTGAAACCCGTGTATATTCTGAGAGAACCAGTACCATTTAACTACAGCCTTCTCCAGTCAAGGTGCTAATTCTCCCAGACCTCAAAACCTCAGGGTCAGGAGGAAAAGGTTGGTATCCTCCTTTCTCCTTTAAGCATCTTCTTATTTCTCTGTGTATAAGACCTACTCATCATCATCTGCTAACTTTAAAGAGACTCTTTCTCATATAGATAGGTACTTGGTTCAAAGCTTTCCTTTTGGGGGAAAAAAAAGTCTACATTATATAAATTTTCAAAAAGATTTTAAAAAATAGAAATCATTATGAGTCCAAAATATGCCCTTACCCAGGTTCAACAGTTTACCAGTATATTGTGCCCACCAATTTCATCTTCACCCCCTACTTTCCCTTCATTATGTTCTCTTCTTCTTGATCTCAACTTTTTTATTCATTGTTACTCTAGCCATCAGTTTTAAAACACTCATCCTTAAAATAAAGTACCTAACAAAAACCCCTCCCTTGAATCTACATCTCACTTTAGCTTCTACTGTGTTCTCTTCTCCTTGTCTTTACTTCCTCCACAAATATTTCAACTTTCCAGGAATGCCTAAATCCTATGGCTTAAACAAAATTGCTCTTTCTTGGATGACTGGTTTTTATTTAACTGTGTTTTGACAGAGTTGATCATTTCCTCTCATAAAACACCCTTCCTTTCCCTTCTGTAACATGACACCCTTTTAATTTGATCATTTTTGGCAGATTTGTCAAGCATCCTTCAGGCTAGTCTCTTCTGCCTATTCTGTGTACATTTGTATATCTATGTATACATCTGCCTATCCATGTATACATTTCTTATGATTTTGTCATCTAGACACTCAGAGAATCCCATGGTTTTATTTATCTTCTGTATACAGAGAGCTTCTGAATTTCCACTTACAGCTCAGTTCTCCCATCTGAACTTCAGACCAATATATTCAACTGCCTATAAGTTGTCTTCAGCTGAACGCCCCACAAGCACCTCCAATCAAAACATTCAAAGCTCAATCATCATCTTTCCCGTACAAAATTGATCCTCCTAAAACAGCATCCCCATCCATTCAGTTACCAAAGTTTTATTAATCCTTCCTCTTTTTACTACAAATTACCAAATCTGCTCAATTCTACCTCAAGTTTTTCTGAAACCCATCCATTTCCATCCATCCCCACCATCACTTTCCAAAACTGTGCCACCATAATTCCTCTCACCTGGATTACTGCATAAGTCTAACTGCTTCTGGTCTTGTCCCTTTTTAATCTCTTCCCCCCAACCAGGAGAATCTTTTACATGAATGAGATGCTCAACACCTAATATATATCTGGCACACAGTAAGTTCTTATTAAATGTTTATTGAACTGATGTTGTCTCCTACTTATAATCTTTCTTTAGCTCTACACTGCCTGCCTTCTTTCCAATCTCCTTTGAATTCTATCACTAACACAGAGCATTTTTCAGTTGAGTGTTGTATTTATTCATTCTTAAATATGAGCCCTTGAACAGCTATAAATGAGAGAAGACGGGTCCCTGATTTAATAAAGCTTACATTCTATGGCGGGGGTGGGTGATAGACAAAAAAAAAAGAACAACAGATAAAAGGATTTTAAGTAGCAATAACTACTACAAAAGAAAAAAGAGGACAATGTGATATAATATGGCTGGATAGCTACTTCAGACTATCTAAATGGGATGCAAAGATCCTGAGGTTCCTAGGCAGCAAGGATAAAGACCTGAAGAGGTATTTAGAGGAAAAGAAAAAAATGAATGGGGGTTGAACATGGTAAGCATGGAGAAGGGTCTGAGATTATCAGAGAAACAGTGAGGGCCCAGGTCAAAAAGGCCCTCGAATACCATGTTAAATAGACACAGGGAGGGTTTTAAGCAGCCACAATAGGGGAGAGGCTTTGAGGACAGTGAGAGAGAACACAGGGAGAATGCACTACTGCCACAGAAATCCAGAGAGGAAAGGAGAGTCTAAATGTATCTGTGGGAAGAACTTTCTCCCAGGCTCTCTAGATCAGTGTCTGGAACACATGAGGCATTTAATACTTATAAATGCATTTTATACTATCCCTATCATGTATAATACTAAAATTACTTATTTTCTTCCCTGAATCATCCATTAGACCAAGCAAGTAAAGTCAGGAACCACTCCAGTCCTATTCTAGCCTCTTCTCCGAAAATGAAAGTCTACTTCCTAAACAAAACCCAGTTAAAAATACTCCTATAAAGCCTGCAAGAATAAATACACTAATGAAAACTGTCAGTGCCTCTGAGAAGTAGTGCTAGGTTTTGGAACTCATTATTAAGCATTCTAAGAAGGTACTCTAAAAAGAAATAAAGATGTGTGGAATTCCTAAGAGGCATCTGGTTAATGTTTGTCTATAAAAAGGTTACCTGGACAAAAAGCATTATTATTATTATCAGCAATCACAATCAGATCAGTAAACTGCAGACCAACTCTTACTCAGATTTCTGCTCTACAGTTTGGCTATTTGGAAACAATGGCTCAAGAATTTTCCTCAGGTTCAAAAGGGGTCAGTAGAAAACACACCACCTGGTTGGAAAGTTTAGGCATAGCTACTATTTAGCACAGAAAAGAACTAAAATTCACTTATAGAATTTTAAAGTCTTTTAAAGAAGACCATAAAAATCAATTCCTCAATATTTTCAAATAGAAGATGCTATGAAAGAATAAAATAAGACCATTTGTCATTGTTTGGTAATGCTATTTTTAACTGTTTCTGTACTTGAGTAACTGTTGTCTTTTCTAGATTCAACTCACTTTATGTTAAATTTTATCATTAGTGTGTAATTTCTGAAAAGCTTGTATTTAAAAACTAGTATTAAATTTTAGCTTTGTTCTGTTGCTATAAAACATCAGAAATAATTTTCATTTCTAATTAGCTTGACAGGCTACCATGCTTATCAAAATTATTAGAGCTAACACTGAAATCTATTCAAAGAGAGAAAATAAACATACAAAGAAATCCATATTCTTAAAGTGAATTATGATATTATATACATACATACACACACAACTCAAAATGATAGAGGGAATAACACTTACATCATTGTCTCCAGCAATGTAGAATGAGAGAGTCTGGCTCCCAAGATTAAAATCTATCCAAAACTCCTCAAGTTTTTCATCTGATGGTATTTGCAGCTAATAAAATAAACATATAAAACTAGAACATACTATGCTTTTAAAAGTGACAACAGAAAATTATGACATATTATAATTATGCTATATATAAATATAAAATTATGATATATTCATGGTTGAGTTTTTTGAAAAAAAGAAAAAAGTACAGCTGGAAGGTGTAAGAAGATAAAGAGAAGGCAAGTATAGCATTTATATCAATTTAGAAACAATAAAAAAAAGCTGCTTACTATTTTACACATAAATTAGCCAGCTCCAAAAAATCACAAATACTTAAGTACAAATAAAGGTTGAAGATAATTTCACATTTGAATATATTCATGAATAATAAACAATAATGGGCTTGATTAAGGAAACAAGATAATTTGAAGTACAGCTTTATATTTTACTTATCCTTGGCTACAAATATGTCATTTCATAAAATGTCACTTAGATCCAGAATATCAGACCAGCTGTTATTTGTGATCTAATTATGACTAATATTAATCTTCCTGTCAATTTGTAGCCTATAATTCAGTTGACCTCTACATCAAAAATCACCTAATAACTAAAACAATATGTATTAAATTTTAAAATTTACCTCATATTTATCAAGAAATGCTGACAAACAAGGAAATGTAAAGACCCTGAAAGAAAAAGAAGTTTGAGTTAAAAAAAATTAATAAGCCTCCACAGCATAATTTTGACTTGCCATACAAATCACACCTAGGATCAAAAGGAAATCAGGCGGTAGTGACGATTTAAATAAAATCGTTGTTTCCTTCTTTATTACTTTTTAAAGTGAGAATTTAGTGGAAATCTGTTTCTGAAAGAAAGCATATTATTTTGAGGCTACTACTCAACCTACCATTTTGACTAAAGTTAACTGCACCAAACTACTCTTTATGTTATTGACTATGAGCAGAGATTTCCAATATAGCTTATAGTAATATAATGGAAGTTTTCCTACAGGATTAGATAGGAAGAGTAGAAGTGAATAATACTGCTAATAAAAATGGCAGAATTCACTGAATACTTTCTTGGTCAATTACTATTGTAAGGACTTACATAGCTATCTCATTTAATCTTCACAACAAACATGGGGTAGATATTATTGTGGGCTTCTCTGATGGTTCAGATGGTAAAGAATCTGCCTGCAATGAGGAGACGTGGGTTTTATCCCTGGGTTGGGAAAATATTATTAGTATTCTTATTTTATAGCTATGGAAACTGAGGCAAGTGAGGTTAAACAACTTTTCCAACATTAGAACAGAAAGAGGGGAACCTACTATTCAAATTCAAATAGTATGACTCCTTGCACTTAACCTTTACCCTATCTTTTCTCCATATTTGGTAAACTCAATGTGAATTGATTCATCCAATGTGTGCTGAGCATTTATAAGGTGCCAGGCACTGCACAACAAAATTACTTCCTAAGTCATTGTCAAAAGTGATAAAAATTTGTATTATCTAGACCATTCTTGAGATTTAATAACCTCAGAAAGAACATCCTTACAATGTTAATTACAAAAGAAAATGATTTATATTTGCTATACATTTTTATTCCAGTATATGGATAGAGGTAGCTCAAGTAATATTTATATTTAGACTTTTATTATTCCTTAAACACCAAATTTAAAATGCATATGCAATTCTGAAATACTGTAAACAAATCTTAGAAAAAATTAATTCACGTTCATTGAAAATGTATTTTTCCTCCAAAAAGTACAAAGTAAAATAAGACCAGTGGAGGATTATTTCAGACTAAAATTGTGTGCTCCCCCCTTAAGCTCTATTTTTTACAATTAAATGGTTGTATTTTGCATTAAATTTACCTTCTCTTGTCTCCAAGCATGCCATTTACAAGGTTGAGAAATATCCTGCAATCCTAATTTTTAAAAAAGAGAGAGTTTTTAAAAAACACAGTTATTTAAAAAAACTTGTTAATTTGTTATTTTATACTACTTACTGTTTCAAATTCAGAGTCTTTAATTCCTTTAAATGCATTAGCAATAAAATCCATTGAGAACCACTGACAAGCCAGTTCTTGTCTTTGTTTTTCCGTGGTCATTCTACATAAAGCTTCGACGATACCCACTTGCAAGTCATAATCTTAAAAAAAAAGTTAATTATTTGAAATTATGAAAATTAAAGTTTATGAAACTCTATATTTCATAAGATGTTAGAACAAGCAAGAGAAATAAAGAATATAGTGCAATTTACTCATCTTTTGCCATTTTCTTCATATAGATTAGAAATATCCCACCATTACATGGCATGAACACAGTCCAAATAACAAGTTTGTTAACAGAAAAAAGGAATAAAACAAAAAATTTTACAGACATTTAAAAGAAACTCCTAAATATGCAAAGATACTATCATTCCATTATTATTAGAGCTGTGAATTGCAAAATAACTGACAAGTTTATAAATCATAGGTAATCTTTGTTTTCCTTTTGTATATCACGATGTTTACAGTTATTTTAAAGTACTTGAAGCCACTGGTTTGTTCTATATGTAAATCACTACATCAAAATTTTCTCATATAAACTTAGGAAAGAAAATTTCAGTTCTTTTAATAAAGACATCATTTACAAACAAATCAATCCCAAGAATATTAAACCTAATTTCATAAAATATATTTGAGAAATTTCTTAGCAAAAGGAATTAAAATCTACTGGAAAATTAAGTTATTGTTCATAAACCTACTATTAGGCACAAATTATATTTGATGACTCCTGCTATCATACTTCTTTTATTAGTTCCACAGATATTTATCCTTTATTTATTAAGGTAACTAAAAATTGCTTGATTATGCAGTTTATAATTTTTTCATATAATTTCACATATTATTTTGATTGAAATATTATATTCTATTAATAAATTTGGAATAACTTCAAATATGAACATTTTGAAAAAATATACTCACCTCCAGCATCTAAAATCCTTTCTCCCATACTACTCCTGTGAATCAAAACAGCAGGTTATATACTGGACAAGTATCAATTAAATAGAAAGTTCATATGTTTAGGGTAAAAAAACTTCACTAAAACTTATAATTGGTTAGTATTAGACTGTGGCAGAAAACATACCCATAAACTATATTAGAAACCTATAACAGCTGACCAATTTTAATTACTAATGCAGCTTATGGTTGCCTTATTTGCCTTATAAAACATCCTTTAAATTCTTGACTTGAACCACTAATTAAAGCAATATAGTACAGATTATTACATGAGAATTAACATTTGTTGGTTACAGAGTATTTTCCTGGCATCTTGAGGCATTCTGTCAAGCATCACATTCATTTTTTTTAGAGTCTAGAAAAGAAAAAAAGAGAATTCATTAACTTTATATATTCAGTGAAATATTAATATTTTTTCAGAGATAGGGACATAAACTTAGAAGTCTATTTTTCTTAATCACAGCATTTTATGCAAGGAATGAAGGGTGGAGGAAAGACTATAAAGCATAAAATAGTGAATAAGAAACATAAGAAAACATAAAACAAAGGATATAAAAAATAGACAATACCACGATTCCTATGCTTAAAGCACTCATACTCTGCAGTATGACATGTTCATTATTACTCTATCATAAGAACTAAGGAAGCAAAAAACACCTTATTAATATTTATTCTTATGACTATACACATGTACACATGCATTATCAGTATATACTAATATAAATTATTTTTAGCATGTAAATACTGAGGAACTAATATCTAAATGGTAGTTTATTTTCATATGAGCTATATTCATACACATAAATTCACATGGTTATAAATGTTCAGTATATATTTACATAATATATTAATCATGTCAGGCAATGAATTTCTCCTCCTGAAACTGTAAGTTGCGTCCAACTCTTGTGCCCCATGGACTACAGCCTGTTAAGAATTCTCTGTCTATGGGATTTTACAGAGCAGGTTGCCATTTCCTTCTCCAAGGCAATGAATTAAGACCACAGAAATACACTACATGGTAATTCAGTGCCAAGATAAAATAGTTATTCAATTTGATAAATTGCTACCAAATTGTCTCTACTTTCTCTTTAATTTTTAAAAGAAAAACTAAATAATGGCTTACCTCCTGCTGAATACAAATATCCACTCTTGAGTCAATAACCAGGGCACAAATTCGAGGCACGAAACTTTCCACTATTTGTCTTTTACCTGAATAAAAGTCAATTATTGATAAATGTGTATTTTAAAGGACAACCTTTTCTTATATGAGTGAATGGAAAGGACTATATTAGAAATTACTAGTTTTACTAGTAATTATACTAGTAATTATACTAGTATATATATATATAGTAATTATACTAGTATAATTATATACTAGTATATATATACTAGTAATTATACTAGTAAATATACTAAACTAGTAAATATACTAGTTCAGTTCAGAAGGCGGCCCGCAGCCTCCCTGGCCACCAGGAAGCATGAAATTTAGTCCTGGTTCTGCCACTAATCAGCTGTGTAACTTTGAAAAAACACACATGTACACCCATGGCTGATTCATGTAAATGTATGGCAAAAACCACTACAATACTGTAGAGTAATTAGCCTCCAATTAAAATAAATTTAAAAAAAAAGAAAAAACATCATTCAACAGATGTGACTGACCTGAACTCTGGCAAAGGAATAACCCCAGATCCAGTTTCTCCTTTTTAGGCATTTAAAGCAGTATTAGTGTTTTGGATAAATATATTCAAAACTGGAAACTTCTATTTTGAGGTTTTTATAAAAATTGGCCTCAATAATTTATAGTCATGCCTTCAAAATTTCATAATGGTCATTAATACCTCCTCATGAAGATCTAAATAACATTACCTATTTCTAAATTTGACCCTAGTCTCTCAAAAGACAAGGCTTTATTAGTACCAATTAAGAGGAATTTGCCCCATGCTGATTCACGACATAATTTTTAAGAAATAATTTTAAATAACGGCAACATAGGAACAGAAAATGCACAATTTCACAGTGACTACATTAAAAGAAGAAAAAACAATCACTGATTTATCTGAAAAGATAAAATGATTTACTTAAAAAAACTAGTTAGATCACTTCATAATCATTGGTGCTTTAGGACTGTTTGCTCCCCTAAAAAACGAAGAATTTAGACTAGATTGTTATGTTAACTGCAAAAAACAAATGAAAAGGTAGCATTAACTACTACTGAAATAAAGAGTAATCAATCTTTTAAAACCTTGTGGCTTTGAAGCAGCAAACAGTTGCCCCTTCATTTATTAATATAAAGGATTCACCAGCCTCAATTACCAATCCTAGGTAATTTTTCCCCAACCAACACAGAGATAAAATAACTTGAGTTTATTGTTAGGTACAAGGCACTACCAAACACAAGCTGAGATGATGAGTTGTAACATGTTCTATATTCTCCCTGTACTACTAAAAATTTCACTAGATCAAGGACAAACTATGTCCCACAAACCAAATCCAACTCACTGTCCCTTTTTGTATGGCTGTATTCATCAGCAGGTACTCTGTGGAAATATGCAAATCTATGATGTTTTACTGAAATAGTAGTCTCAGGTGAATTTCATTCATTCTTAGGAATTCAGCAATCATTAGACACCTATGAATGAATGGCTTTGGTAATTAGCTTGGGCTGCAGAGTTGATAAGATTTCTTAATGAATTCAGCCCCCAAATCCAAGGAAAAATAGTGCTTATATGAGATACTTATACTTCAGTAAAGTCATTTCAATGAAACAAAGGTCATCTGAATCACAACAGGCTTTCAAAAACTAAGACAAGAAATGACATCTCCATTTCCAACAGAAACATAGATGATATACTTTTTCCAAGCTCCAACTACAGACCCAGCAGCGTTTTGGGATGCTGACATAAGTGCAAAGGAAATTTCCATATTTCAAAACTGATTTTAACTATGCAACTGAGGAGTTTCCACCTAACCTTCAACTGAAAGTGATTAATCTGCAATGCAATGTCATTCTAAAAAGTAAACATTAAGAAAAAAGTAAGTCTTAGGTGCTCAGTTGTGTCTGACTCTTTGTGACCCCATGGACTGTAGCCCACCAGATTCCTCTGTCCACGGAATTCTCTAGGCAAGAAACTGGAATGGGTTGCCATTTCCTTCTCCAGGGGAGATCTTCCCGACCTAGGGCTTGAACCCTGGTCTCTCATATTGCAGGCAGATTCTTTATCAGATATCTGAACCACCTTGAGCATGACTTTTAATTAAGCATAGTCATCCCTTGGAAAGTATTTATAGAATATTAGACTTTTTCCATATATGTACATATATATATATATATATAAAAGGCAAATATTAAGAAAAAAACCTAATTCTATAAATGTTGCCAAATGATGACTATGCTCAATTAAAATACATATTCATGAACTGATATCAGTATTTGGCATTATCTGCATGAGTCTGAAAAGACATGTTCTAATGTAATATACACAAAATCTCATTATAGATGAGCATGAACAAATAAGACTTGCAATCAGTTTTTGCAACAGCAAACACTAACTCTGAACCTTAATTAAGGTTATCTTCTCAAAAAAGAATGCTATTCTCCTTATTAGTATTATAAAAACATTGTACTCAATTATCATTATACTGATTTGAGTTGCATCAATAAAACATTTGTGGAAATGTGTTTTCTTTCTTGTTAAATAAGTACCTGTGTAACAGTCTCAATTTCTTTCTTGGCCCACAAAGCCTAAAATATTTTCTCTCTAATCCTTTACAGAAAATATTTGTAGAGCCCTGAATTAGGTAATGAATTACTAATGTTAGGATAACACAACAAGAGTTGGAAAATTATACCAGAACTTTAACAGCAAATTATTGTTCCAATAGAAATAAAATGTTTATTATACCTTCATCATTGATGTCATGTATGACCTGAGAAGAAAATGAATAATATTTAAAACTTACTTATAATAAAAACCATTAAAAATAGTACTAAAATAGGTTACGTCTGAATTCACCATAAAATTATTTAACTTTTATGTATTAACCAATTAATTAATCAGATAAATGCACTAACCAGTCTGTTAATGACTTTTCAGGCCATATAGAACACAAATGTTTTTAAATGAACACATACATGCTTTATAACATCAGTGAATCAATATGGTTGTTACCATCAAAAGATCAAATAAGTCTTCTATCATATTTATAACAGCTTCATCTTTTGAATTTCCCCGACTCAGAATAATCTCCTTGGATTTTTCAAACCAGGCAACCATGTAAAAAAAGGAAATGTATACATTAGTCACTTTGAATTCACTTAATAATTTTAAGAATGTATTTATAGAAACAGTAAACCTAAAACTAAACATTACAAATAAAAATTCCAGTACTGTATCAAAATAAGTTTATGCTCTTAAACATCTTCACTGTTTTTGCTTTTTGGTAACTCACTATATGTTCCCCATTTTTTAGATGGGAATGAGTGAAGTTCCAATTCCAAGTAGAAAATCTTTATTACTCTCTTCAAATTCTTAGTTCATGAACATTCATACAATAGATAAAAAGTAAATTATCATTATACATTAGATCATTTTGTCATTGCTACTATTTGAAAAGTTTTGGTATTACTTTATTTTTTATTATTGAACTCAGATTTTGAGTACATGCTATGCCTTAGGGACTGTTCTTGTTGCTGGGAATATAACAAAGAATGAAAAAGACAAAAATCAATACATGTTAAAATGGGAAACATAATAAACAATATAAAAAGAAAAATAAAAGTTAGACTATGACTAAGATGAGCTAGAGAAAATAAAGCAAGTTAAGGCTTTTTGGAGTGTTGGGACCTTACATTCACATGATCATCAAGGACCCTGTATACAGTTTCCTTGTGATCTTTAATTTTCTAACATATACCACAGGTTATAAAAATATTTTATCTCAAAGTTTTATATACATTTCCCAAATTTATTTTTCAAGACTATGAACCACTTAATTAGAAAACACAACTTTAAACATATTTCCCTCACATGAATATGTTACATATTCTATACTTATCTTTTGGACTAGTCCTTGTTTTATCATAGTTAGAAGTCCAGCTTGCCCCAATATACTGATATTTTTGCCACATCGTCCAAAAGAAACCAAAATGGTTGAAACAGTTTGGATATCTTTGTTATTAAGCTCCTAAAATGCAAATCATAGATTTAAACGTCTGCAAATACAAAATAAAATGGAACTGGCATTATGCTAGCAATGTTATTAATATAATCCTGAGTGTTAGTCATTATCATAATCTCCATATCGCAAAGGACAAAAGTGTGGCTTTAAAAGGCGACTTCCTTACAGCCCCTCAGCCAGTGAACAACAAACTCAGCACAAAAATGCAGAATTATATAATTCAAGAAACTTTATACTTATGAGGCAATAAATCAGTTACCATCCATTCTAAAAAGCTCTATGTATTTAACTAAGGGATACAAGAAATTTTAATCTTAGATTTGTAACAATTATCAAATTCTGGTGGAGACTGTCAATAATCACTTGCATAAAAGTATAAAAATACTTTATATATGACAAATCAAGTCCAAGATTTTAGATGATTTTTGTTTTTACTTGTTTTATTTTTGCAAGCAACAAGCACTGTCCACGCAACATGAATAATATGCTAATAGGTTTTCAAAAAGTAGATCACATTGTTTAAACCTCAAGTAAGTACCCTATTCTCCTCCAGTTTAAATAAGGTTAATAATGGTAACACTATGTAAACATGATTTTTGTATATACTGCTTACAAAACAACAGTCCAACATGTTATTTGGGACTCCTCAAACACACACACACACAAAAAGCAGGTGGCAAAACAAGCATTTATTTATACAAGTGAGCCTGCCGAAGTCTTTTTATTCATTTCTTCCAATGGAGAATTTCCTCCCTAAAAAGTAGAGTGCTATCTAACAACTGTAACAATCGTTCAATGAAAATGAGTATTTACCCTGCACATAAGGTCATCTAACTTGTGGAAAAACTGTTTGCTGCATTTAATCTTCACATCTTCACAAATATCAATTTGTAGAAGTGTTTTCAAAGGTTTAAAATCATTTTTCCTTAAAGCATCATCAATGCATTTTTCCAACTGCTGAAGAAATATAGAAAATAGCACATATACTGAATCGAAACCAACACTGGTCACCTTATGGAATCAAGTAATTTAAGAATTGCTTTCACATTTGAAAATTCTCAAGAGCTTATAAAACAACTTAACTGTCCACTATTAAATTTGGAGTAACAAAATTAGAGATTAAGTTTCTTTGATAACAATATCTATATAGGAAAAATGTATTTTAATAGTTTCCACTTCATATCTCTCATTGGAAAGTCATCGTTAAGTTAAAAACAAAAACCTGTTATTGAAAGAAATAAAAATCAGCTTTATAGTAACTAATAATACCATGGATAAAACCCTAAAATATCTGTCAATTTCTTCATGAGGTTTAAATAGTAAAAAAAAAAAAAATGCAAAAAGAAGGTAAAAGCACTTTTTTAGGAGCTATACCAACCAAAATAACTTAAGCATTACATGCACACATAATTTATTATTATATTCTATATTTATAAAGTTTACAAAGTCTGCCATTCCTGCTATTAAAGGACACCCCCATTACCAGGAATTTTCATACAATAATATGATTGACCTAAATGTAAGTATCTTACAATTTTAAACCTTGACATTAAAGTATCCAGGCATAAATTATATATAAAAATGTATAATTCATTTCTATGTAAAAGGTATATCTAAATAATCTTTAATACTTTATATTCTTAAAGCTTTTGGAAACAAATCTATTGAAAAATAAAAGGATAACATTTTTATTTAAATTATTTAACTCTTGACCATTTCACAAAAACAAGTAAGTTTTGTTTTCCTAAAACTATAGCACTTAATATCTATAAATAAACAAAAAGTGATTTTGGGGATTAAAATACTTCCTCTTGGCCTAGGACTACCTACCTGAAGATCTGGTCTTATTGGCATTTTGACTTAACTTTAAAACTTGAACAAAACACCTATAAAAGAAAACATATACTTTCTGTATCTTGCAATCTTTATGTTTACAGTTTAAAAATCTTAAAACACATAAATAAGCACTGCTGCTTATACCAAAGGCAATAAATATTGTCTCTTTAAGTTCCTCACTGTTTATGAAATTACTCATTTGACTCTGTCAAAGAAGTATCTGGAGGAAGCCTCAAGACCATTTATTCCAAGCCTTCTCTTTTGATAGATAACTTAAACAAATGTCAAAGTCCTGCCAAAAGGTCACAAAACTAGTCAGTGAAAGAATATAAACGTGGACCTCCCTCAAAGATTCCAACTTTGGGAACAGGAAGAAAAATAATCTTGAATTAATGTCTAAATGAAATTTAAGCAAGTAATACAATATTTAAGAAGGGAAATATATGCAAGTATATTGCCAAAGAACAGGCTATACAAGAATATACAAAACTGCAGTGAAAGAAGGAAAAGATAATCTAAACACATTTTCCCTTCAAAGGAAAATGCAAACAGTAAGCAACACGCTTATAGGAAGCAACATGCTTATATTAAGCACCATCTTAACCAAAGCATCTGACATTTCCAAATGCAACTTGGAGGTCTGGAGGTTAGTCCTATAAAGGAAAAGAAATAAAAACAATCTTTTCTAGACATCATGAATAGAACAACTTTAAAATAATCAGTACCATGAAGAGGTTTTTAATAGAATCACAGGAAATCCAACGTAGAGGGCAGTTCATTAATTAAACCAAGAGGAATACAGGACTGTCTGTCTTTAAACCACAAGACACTAGCCAGCCTACTTTCTAGCAGACATGCCAGGAAAGAAATTTAAGTGCCAATGAGAACATACATAATAGGCATACAAAAAGGGATGAGCAAAAAAGAAAGAAAAAAATCTCCTGCATTTCCAAAGATTAACTCTAGAGGGGGGGAAAAAAAAAGTCTGATCCCCAGAGAAACATTTATTCCACATGCATAAGGAGTCAAGTTTAAACACGTTTTTGCCGCATTGTTCTGAGTTCAGTTCAGTCGCTCAGTTGTGTCTGACACTTTGTGACTCCATGGACTGCAGCACGCCAGGCTTCCCTGTCCATCACCAACTCCCGGAGTTTACTCAAACTCATGTTCATTGAGTCGGTGATGCCATCCAACCATCTCATCCTCTGTCATCCCCTTCTCCTCCTGCCTTCAATGTTTCCCAGGACCAGGGTCTTTTCCAACCAGTCTGTTCTTCAAATCAGGTGGCCAAAGTATTGGAGTTGAAGCTTCAGCATCAGTCCTTTCAAGGAATATTCAGGACTGATTTCCTAAAGGACTGACTGGTTTAATCTCCTTGCAGTCCAAGGGACTCTCAAGAGTCTTCTCTAACACCACAGTTCAAAAACATCAATTCTTTGGCGCTCGGCTTTCTTTATAGTCCAACTCTCACATCCATACGTGACTACTGGAAAAACTATAGCTTTGACTAGACAGATCCTTGTTGGCAAAGTAATGTCTCTACGTTTTAATACGCTGTCTAGGTTTGTCATTGATTTTCTTCCAAGGAGCAAGCGTCTTTTAATTTCATGGCTGCAGTGATTTTGGAGCCCCCCAAAAATAAAGACTCTCACTCTTTCCATTGTTTCCCCATATATTTGCCATGAAGTGATGGGACCGGATGCCATAATCTTAGTTCTCTGAATATTTAGTTTTAAGCCAACTTTTTCACTCTCCTCTTTCACTTTAATCAAAAGGCTCTTTAGTTCCTCTTCGCTTTCTGCATAAGGGTGGTATCATCTGCCTATCTGAGGTTATTGATATTTCTCCCGGAAATCTTGATTCCAGCTTATGCTTCATCCATCCTGGCATTTTGCATGATGTACTTTGCATATAAGTTAAATAAGTAGGGTGACAATATACAGTCTTGATGTACCCCTTTCCTGATTTGGAACAAGTCTGTTGATCCAGGTTCTAACTGTTGCCTCTTGACCTGCATACAGACTTCTCAGGAGGCAGGTACAGGTGCCCTGGTATTCCCATCTCTTTAAGAATTTTCCACAGCTTGTTGTGATTCACACGGTCAAAGGCTTTGGCATAGTCGATAAAGCAGAAGTAGATGTTTTCTGGAACTCTCTTACTTTTTCGATGAGTCAGCGGATGTTGGCAATTTGATCTCTGGTTCCTCTGTCTTTTCTAAATCCAGCTTGAACATCTGGAAGTTCATGGTTCATGTACTGTTGAGGCCTGGCATGGAGAATTTTGAGCATTACTTTGCTAGCATGTGAGATGAGTGCAATTGTGTGATAGTTTGAACATTCTTTGGCATTGTTCTGCGTGGGAAAACTCAAAAGCACCTAGATCGATGCTGGGAATGGGAGAGGGGGCAAGGAATGAATAAATATAATGTGGCATATGATAATCAATTTTGTGAACACAATAAACCCGAATTTTAGATATCTGCAGCCAAATAGTTTTAGTGATTAAAAAACATGCTGCCCGATGATAAATACAGCATAATTCCACTTACATAAAAAAAGAAACTTTATGTTATTTACAATTATCTCTAGGTACAATTTAAGTATACACACAATTGTGCGCATCCACCTGTGTGTATAGAGAGAGAGACATTCACTTATACCACTTGGACAGTTTGACTATTCGTCAGCTTATTGAGGAAAAAGAATAGAGGGTTGCACAAAACTGTGATCAGCTATTTGTCGAAGGGAAACTTCAGTTTTACTTGCAATTTATACTTATTTAACCTCTTAAAAGTAAATTCACACTAAAATGTAGGTAGGTAGGGTCCAAAGCTAGGGATCAGTGAAAGGTAGGTTTGGGTTATTGTGAGGAAAGTGAAATTACCAAGAAAATACCAGTCTTTGAAAATAAGTAGCTAGTGTCCAGCTGCTCCAAACAAGTCTATCCAGGGCCTCCTGTGGTCTTGCCCCATCTGGTTTTGTCTATTCTAGCTTAAATACTAAATGGGTGATTCTAGGTCTGTGGCTTTCTGGGAATTCCAGAATACCAGCAATGATTCCAAGATCTCTAAATAGTGGGCAGTTGTTTTACCATTTTGCCTGCAAAATACTGGAAATGCAGGGACCCACAGTCTGCTTTCCCATCCCAAGTAGGGGTGTCCCTATTTTCTACCTGGCTTCACTCTCTTTCTCATTCTCCCCAGGCCATCACAGAGGATGAAAATTTAGCCTGTAGTAATGCAATTATGCAGGTAATAAATAAGTATTGGAGGTCAGCAACCAACAGGGAGATTAATAAGGAACCATAAGAGGAACAGCATAGGCTAGAGAACCCTGAGCATTCACTGCTGCCACTATCACTACAGGCCTGAAAGCTTCAGGAGGGAACATTCCTTGGAATAAAAAGACAAAGTCGAAGTCATCACAGAATATCACAAAGGAAGTATAGGATAAAAAGTTGAGATAAGAAGAAGAGATGCATACATTCCAGTATCTATTCTTTAAGAAACTTAGAAAAATTTTAAAACCAAAAAGAACAGTGGGATGGCAAGAGTTGAATAATAGCTAAGAACATTCCCAAAACAAACGCAAACATCCACAAATTGAAAGATTCCATGGAATTCAAGGTAAGTAAGAAAAATTACATCTAGACACATTGTAAGGACATTTCTGAATAAGAATAAAAGAGAAAATCTTAAGTCACCACAGCAAAAACAAAACACAATGCATGCAAAAGAATAAACATAGCAGATTATCTGTTTTCACAATGCAATAAATTTAGAAATCAGCTGCAAAGGCAGCTTCAAACTTCCTATCTATTCAGAAACTTAAATGCATATATTTGAATAGTCCATGGGCTATTAAAAGACAGAAGTGACAAAATGTTTAAGTGACTAAGAAAACATCAACATACAAAAACATAAAGGATAAAAAGATTTATAGGATGTAACCAAATCAATACTTAAAGTGCAATTCATAGACTTGGATGAACTAATTAAAAGGTGAAAGAACTAGCCAAAAGAGAGACCCACAGGACCTCCAGATGGTAGTTATCAGAAAAATACTTCAAAATAACTGAGTACTGTGTACATAATGATTGTAAGACTGAGAATGGTGGCAGAGAACTGGAAACTGGGGTGGGAGATAAGGAAGGTCAAGGAAATTTGAACAAAAGACCAAATAATTCTAGAAACAAAAATAATCAATAACAAGATTATTAAGAAAGAATAAATGCATGGTTTTAATAGCAGATGAGACACAGATGAAGTAAAAATTTGAGAAATGAAGTGGTACCAGAAGAATATATCCAGCATGAAGCAAAGACAAAAATATGGCAGGGGTCGGGGATGAGTATCAGAAGTCAGATCAAGAACACCGGATAAGTTATTAAGCCCCATGTATGTATAACTATAAATCCAGGAAAGGAGATAGTGACTGTGACAGAACCAATACCTAAGATATGATGACTGACACAGTCCCCAAACCAACAAAATGCATCGAACAATAGATTCAAAAAACCCTATGAATCCCAGCAAAGGAAAAAAAAAACCCAAACCTGGGGTAACACAGAAAACTGCTGAAAATCAAAGATCAAAATAAAAAAACAAACTGCTTTTAAGCAGCATCAATAAGACCAATAGAAACTATGAAAGCCAAAAGAATTAGAATAATGACTTCTTTAAAGTGCTCTAAGATTGGACTTTAACTACACATTAGATAGATGGATCTAACAGACCTATATGGAATTCCTATAGAACAGCAGTAGGACACATATTCATCTCAAGCACACATAGAATACTCTCCAGGACAGATCATATATTAAGCCATAAAGCAAATCTTAATAAATTTAAGAAGACTGAAATCATAACAAGCATCTTTTTGGACCACAAACTGAACAACCTAGAAAAAATGGAACCAATAAGAAATATATACAACCTGTCAAGACTGAGTTATGAAAAAAACAAAATCTGAACAGACCAATTATTAGTAAAGAAATTGAATCAGTAATTGAAAACCTCCCAACAAGAGAGGTCCAGGGGCTTCCCTGGTGACTCAGTAGTAAAGAATCCATTTGTCAAGGCAGGAGACCAGGGCTCAATCCCTAACCTGGGAAGATCCCACATGCCACGGAGCAACAAAGCCCATGTGTCACAACCATCACGCCTGAACTCTAGAGCCTAGGAACCACAATTATTGAGCCCTCACACTGCAACTACAGAACCTGTGTGCCCTAGAGCCCATGCTAAGCAATAAGAGACGCCACCACAATGAGAAGCCTGTGCACCGCAACTAGAGAGTAGCCCCCACTCACTGCAACTAGAGAAAAGCCCTCACAGCAATGAAGACCCGGCACAGCCAAAAAAAAAAAGAAAAGAAAAGAAAAGAAAGGTCCAGGACCAGATGGCTTCACTGGTGAATTCTACCATCAAACTCTTCCAAAAAAACAGAAGAGAAAACACTTCCAAACTTATTTCATTAGCCAGGCTTATTCTGATACCAAAGCCAGACAAGAACACTAAAAGGAAAGAAACTAAAAAGTTCTGAAAGAAAAACGGCAAGCTAGAATTCTATTAACAAAAGTACTATTTAAAAATAAATGGAAGAATCATCCTCTTTGCTTTCAAAATATATTACAAAGTCACAATTACAAAAAAAAATACTAAAAATAGGAAATAAACAAATGGATCAATAACCAAGAGAATCCAAATGCATATCCAAGCATATATTTGAACTTCATATATGAGTAAGAAGGTTTTGCTAATAATAAATGTAAATTAGTCAATAAATACCCCAAATGCCCAAAATGACACTGGGGAACTAACTCAAAATATAAAAAATAAAATTAGGCTCCTGCTTCCCCCATTCACCATTCACAAAATAAACGATGAATTTACTAAAATGAAAATGTTTAAAAACCATTAGAAGGAAACTCAGGAGGATGTCTGTGACTTTGAATGGTGAAAAAATTTGAAAGAAAAAGCACAAAGCATAAGAAGTAATAGATACAAACTTTTTGTATATCACTGTCTCTCTCTCACACCCACAGACATAATTTCATTAAGGACTCTCTATTTAAGAGAGGATTAAGGATTCTTATTTACTCAGAATCCAGTACTCAGTACTGACCCAGCAAGTCCTATAACCATGAACACATTCACTCTCACAACTCATACCCTTTAAGCCCTGAAGAAACACTCTCCCTGCCTATATCTTTACAAGAAGGGGATAGGACTTCCCTGGTGGTTCAGGGCTTATGAATCTGCCTGCCAATGCAGGGGATATGGGTTTGACCCCTGGTCTGGGAAGAGTCCACATGCTGCAGGACAACTAAGCTTGTGAGCCACAACCACCGAGTCCTCGTGCACCCTAGAGCCAGTGCTCTGCAACAAGAGAAGCCACTGCAGTGAGAAGCCTGAGCACGGCAACTGCAGAAAGTCCACACAGCAACAGAGGACCTAGCGCAGACAAAAATAAATAAATATTATAAAAATAAAAATTAAAGGAAGGGACTGCAGTTAATTACACTAGTCTGTTTATTCTGTGTGTTAGAAATCTTACATAACAATACTAAGTTTAAGGGACTTGGGGCGGGGGTGAGGGAGAAGCTGAAACAATGCAGAGAAGATTGCAGGTTGTGCTGATACTGACATTTTAGTCCCTGCTTCAGAAAGGAGATAAAACTCGAGCAGCCTAAGTGCTCAGGTAAGAGAAAAAGACATTAGTTAACTGTCAAATTCTTTCTCTGGTAGAGCAAAACTAATTGATTCTTGCATAAGGAAAAGCTGCTTCCTAATAGCGCCAAATGTCCCTTTTCTTGCTTCTCTTTGTATTCTAACTTGTGGCTCTGGAAGTACTAGCAACTAAGTGCACAGTGTTCACAACAGTTGCACATGGTGCCAGAGAAACATTTTGTATTTCTAAGCAACCCATTATTGTTTAATTTGTTTCTACATAAATCTAGGAAACTGCATGAACATGATATGGACTATGCACAGTTAGAGGGCAAACACAAGAATAGTGACTTTTTATAAAAAATATTTAATAAGATGTATTAAAAATTTCAGTGTAATTAGAAGAAATTATTTTGATTAATGTTCACTAATAATTTGTATTTACCTTAGTTTTAAGAAAATTTTAATATTGCAGAAAATATTAAAGGAAAAGTACTATTTTTTACACTTACATCATGTTTTTGGTGAAAATATACTCAAATTAGTACATTTTGAACAAAATTACCTGTTGTTTTAATCCTTCAATTGTACTGTCAATACAACACAGTAAAATTCTTGATTTACTGATTTTACTAAAATGAAAGTTTGTGAAATATATACTAATTCATGAATTATACAGGTCATTATACTTCTCCAAAAATGCAGTCCATCAAACATCCATAATAAATGCATTCAAGTATCTTTGATATTTTTGCCAACACTCAAAAATAAGAGCTTCATATACATTTTTCCGTTTTGTTGCAATGAAGGTATGTGTCTGAAACTAAAGGCTAGAACATTTTATTTCACAATTTGAAAATGTAATTAAAAAGTTTAAATACTTAAAATATTTCAGGGGCTCTATTTGTGCTTTTCCCCTACTGTCAGCAGTTGTTGGGGCAGACCTGCCTATTACTTTACACTTTCCAGCATCACAACCACAACAATGTGAATTCGAATTTACATGTAATTTACAAAGTACTCTAAGAGAGGAAATATAACACAAAAGAATTACTTATGGCCAAGAGGCACACAAAGCTAAAAAGATGGTTTAGTTCCTAGTCTACTTTTGTTCAAGAAACCATTCAAGGGGAAGGAAAATTAATTAGTATCTACACAGGAAGATTTTTCAAGTAAGGAAACTGAATTCAACAATCCAGTTAACTACTCCCTCCCTTCCAAGGCTGAATGCAAATTGACTTTAACAGAGCCCCAAATTGGGTACTAGGCATTAAACAAGACAAACATTTGCAGCTGAGAGGAAAGGCTGAATCTAGAGGGTAAAGCGATACACTTCTTTCTACCATAACGAGTAAACAATTTAAAATATCTTTAAATTGCTTTGAAGTTCTATTCACTAGAACAAGGAACAACAGAACGATCTAGGGAGACCTAGCACGGAATAATAATTTTTCAAGAGTCTGCTTGTGTGTATGTATGGGGGTGGGGGGAGCGGTCAACTAAGCAGGTTTGGCGTTACAGGCAAGCCTTACAGTATGAATGTGTATATGCAGGCCGATAAAAGGGTTAAGGTTTAAAAAACACCCAACAACTTGTCAGAGGCACACATTTCCTCCCCAAAGCTGACTCAATGGAACAGTCCGCTCAGCCACCAGAGCAAACTACAACAGTTCCGAACGTGAATCCGGACTCTTCCCCAACACGACTCAAGTGTTAACACAAGCTATTTTACCAACAGCTGCAAAATGGCATCGCCCGTGACCGCCAGACCGTGACACACGGACCCATCTCATCACCCTTCTGCTGGTACCGTGGACATCACGACTCCACCTCAGAAAGGGGGGGCCACGGAGAACACATTCGCGAAGAATGGGTGCAGTGCGAGGGGAAGGGAAACAGTTGCGTGCACTGCTGCCGCGAGGCCAGAGGCGAACCTCTACACACACACACACACACACCCCTCCATCACCCCACCCCACAGGCGAACCTCTACACACACACACACCACACACACACACACACACCCTCCATCACCCCACCCCACAGGCGAACCTCTACACAGACACACACACCCCCCTCCATCACCCCACCCCACAGGCGAACCTCTACACACACACACACACCCCCTCCATCACCCCAAATCCCCCCCCGCCCCCAGCACAGTTACAAAGCGTGGGGACGGAAGGACTGGAGGGGGCCAGAGTCTCGGCTTCCGCGCCCGTTCTGAAACTCCGACCCGCGTCTCCACTCGTCACCATCAATATTCTGATTCTGGTCAGTGCTCGCGTCCGCAGTCATTCCCGGACCCGCGGGCCCGCGAGGCACCCCGCCCCTGACCCCCATCCCCGTCCAGGACACCAGCTGCCCAAGCAAGACCAGCGCGGTCCAGGCAGCCGCCGGCCCCAGACGACCACACGCCCCAAGACTCGTTGGCGCGAGGCCCGCACCGCCCACCCGACGCCCCGTCGTAGGCCTCCCCCCCTCCCTCCACTCCCAACCCTGGCTGCGCCACCACGGCCATTTCCTCAACGGCTCCGCCTCAACGGTTAGGAGGCCGCTCGCTAGTTCCACCGCCCTCGGAGGCCCGGCGGACGCCGCAACTCTCCCCTAACGCGCCCCTCCGTCAAGGAAGCCCTCCTGGGCAACCAGCTCAACCTGTCGGCTGAAAGAGGCCTCCGCGTCGGTCTCCTAGATTCGCAGCAGCCTGGCGTCGAGTCTCCAAGCCTCGGTTATCACCTCTGCGCCTCAGGCGGCCAAGGGAGGGCGGGAAGCGCCCGTCCAGTCGGCGTCGCGTGCGGTTCGGCACCACATCCAATCAGCGCCGCCGCCGGACAGGCCCCGCCCCTCGCACCAGCGCAGGCACCTCCCAAGGCCGGAAAGGGAGGGCCTAGGTGGGCGCGGCTCGGGGCTTCAGGTAAGTGGGCGGCCGGGCACAGGCCAGACCCCGACCCCGACCCCTGACCCCGCTCGCCCACGGCCGCGCCGCGAGAGGCGGCGCCAGGGTCCTTCCTCTGCCCTCTCTTCCCTCCAGCGGTGTGGACGCGCTGGAGGGGTCGACCGGGCCTACGCTGCCCGCAGGACGTGAACCTGAAGGGCCAGAAGCGCTGGCGGCCCAAGGAGACCCCGGGCTCCCCACAGCCACCCGAGAAGGCTGGACGGGATGGCAGAGACACGAGGACCCTAGACGAACCTGCCGGGACGCGTGGTCAGAGTTCCCTTAAAGAGGCCCACGTTGCGGGCCAGCAGAGGGCAGCAGAACCACTCCTGATCAGCCTCCAGTGACCGCCGCCGCGCTCCGCCCCGCCCTCCCGGCCACGCCCAGCGCGCCCCGGCCCCGCCCCCGCCCAGGCCCTGCGCAGGTTTCCTAGAAGCAGGTGCTGTGAGTGCTGTCACTGGCTTCAATCCCAGACCCCTAAGGGACAGAGCACTGAGGCCGTCTAGGCTTGGCACTGAGCGAATCAAGTGTTTCCCCAGGAATTTTAGAATGTTTCAATTTAAAGTAGCAGTTTAAATGATAAAAGCAATGGATGATTGTGTAAATTAGGCAGGGAATTCACAAATTACAGCAGACAAGCAGGTCAATAATTAAAAATAGTGACTCCTCACCTTGCCACTTTTTAGTAGAGGAAAAACGTTTAGAGCCCTTTTTATTGTTCAGAAAGTCCAAGGATTATGTCGTAAACGTCACTACCACATGGAAGAAAATATCATTGATTTTATTTAATTTCATTTGAATTGTTTTTGAATAGGTCTTTAGATTATGTTAGATGGAAAACCTTATCAGTCATAATCCAAATGGACGTTCAATTAAATTTAACAAACTGTTACTGGGAGCGTCTTCTCACATGGCAGAGAGAAGGTGGGCTTTGCAGTGGGTTTGAATGCTAACCTTGCTACTTGCCAACGGTGGAACTTTAGGTGAATTACTTAAATCTCTCTGAGCTTCATTCTTTTCAGCTGAGAAATGGGGCTATTATCTACTAGGTAGTGCAGAATTAATTTTATTTAATTAATTATTTAAATTAGTGTATTTAATTATTTTCAGAATTAAATGACATCAAATACTTACAGCACCTAGCATTGTAGGCCAGCAAATAAGAGAGGACATGTTGGTTTCCTTTTCCTGTGTTCAAAGCTCTGTAATTGAGTGACAGTCACCATGGGGGTGGGGGGGGGCGGCAGATACACAGTAGTTATTCCTACATGGGCTTCAATAAGCACTAAGATGAAGTACAATAACTATTCCATCCCCCGTGTTTTCCTAGAGCTTTCTTCCTATGTAATACTGACCTGGCATAAAAGGATGCATCTCAGTTTCTCAAAGATATACACGACTGTGCTGCTGAAGCTCAGGTGCCATCATAAAATGCATTTATTTATATTGGCAAGATACTAAACATGACAGCATTCTAGGAAGGATAAGACATGTGAAACCTCTTAACACATTTCTAAAGCCTTTTTTCACGCTATTCAGGCCACAAGAAAAACACACTTCAACCAACAACTTGTGCACATATAGTTTAATAGTGAGGCTTAGGTGAAGTCATCTTAAATGGCAGGTATTAAAATATGTTTGAAGAGACAACCCAACAACTGCACAGGTCACAACAAAACTTTAATTTCTAGGCTATGTCACTGTGTTTTCAGGCCTGCAAATCTCCTTAAGCTATCCCAAAGCTACTTTATTAACTAGGCAGGTATATTTAAGCTTTAAACCTAAACAGAATGACTAATAAAGTGCAGATACACAATTATCAAACATGTACAAGTTTTTAAATGTTGATCTTTTTTCAAAGGCACATGGAGGTTTTCTTAATATTGAAGATATAACATTTACTACATATTCCTTGACCAGACCTTTTTTGGCAAATGACCTTTACACAGATTATAAGATTCCCCACATGCCTTTACATAGCAATATATTTGCCAGCTCTTGCTCATACGTCAATGCTGTGGATAATTGCTTTGCACACTGGCTAGGATCCAGGGCATAGTGGCTGAGGCCCTCACGGGCTTACAGACCTAACTGGACAGTTTGTCAAGCAGCAGGAAATGCGACCAGGCTTCTCTACCTCTTGCATGTCAATGGAGTTCACAGTGCTAACAGCCAGCGATTGTTCAATTCAGTCACAATGTTTTAAATCAGAATTCCATATTCTTAGACCAGAAGGTACCAAAGAAAGCCATCCTTGTTGCTGGAATTTTTAAAACACTGAAGTTGCCATTATAAAAAAAAGAAATTGGTTAAAAGGCAAAATTCATCCTTTGCATACTTATTTGACAAACAGTAACAAGCATTCAAATATTTAGAGTTAATTCACTGGTGACAGCTATCACAAGATTTATCACACTGGCTTCAGCTCTTGAAAACCAGCTTCCCAAGCTGGAGACCACGTCCACCTTAGCTGGGTTTTCACACCTCTGTGCTAGCACCTGCTATCAGACCACCACTCAGCACCAAGAGAAATAGTCAGCCCCTCGCTTTGAGTTTTAAGTTGTTGTGGTACTCTGCAGGAGACAATGGCCTTGACTTCTTGGTTGGAGAGTTAAAAAAAACCAAAACAAACCATTTAACATTTTAAAATTGGGAAACAAGTCCAGACAAGGTTACAAAGTTATCTATCTGAAGGCACAAAGAATAAAGTTGGCAGGTAGTTGATAAAACCAGGCATATACAAACACAGCTTAAAACAACTAAAATGTATAAATATTTGTGTATTGTTTTTCCTCCAGTCTGGTTGTTGCTGAAAATACCTGCTAGTTCCACTTGGTAATGTGACTTCCGAAGGATGACTGCTGGAACCCTGGACACTTAAGACGACATCAAGAGAGTCACCATAACCGTCAAAAAGGTAACTGCAAAGGGCATTGTTGCCCAAATTCCACAGAGTTGCCTGAAAACTGAAATAATGAAAGGCAGAATTTCTTTAAACACTTAGGTAGCTCAAACCTAAACAGAATGACTAATAAAGTGCAGATACACAACTATCAAACATGTACAATAAAATACATCAAGTGCAAAGAAACACGCAGAAGGGGCTGTTTTGCTAACTAAAAGTTCTAAGTGTTTTCCTTCTTGGCAGTTGCTGATGGAGGAGACACACAGCCTAATGGAGCAGCCTGAACTCCCAGGAATGATTGTATGATGACTGAAGAGGCATCAATTTCTTGCCTATTAATAGTTTCCCGGCTGTTAGAAGCCTACAGACATTGGCATGCAAATGTGACTTCAGGTTTTCCTTGTCCCAGGGCAGGAATGCCTCAAGGGACCATGATGGGGGTCACAGCATATACATTCTGTTTACAGTGCACACAAACACACGAGAATGACTTTTCTTTTTTTTAGCTTACTGAATTCAGAATGCTCCCAAGAAGGCATGGGCTAAGGGTAAAAGGTCTCAACATCGCAGTGATGATAAAGAAGAGCTATATTCACAGAGACGCGATCAGGACACATGCAAAAGCCACAGGCTTTCCCAGCGCAGGGTGCAGGCCTTTTTAAAACCACCTGCCTGGGCCTTCTTCATAGGGCCAACTCACTCGTGCATCTACTCACCCAGCGCCCCACCCAGCACATGACATAGCCGGGCCTTCTGGCATCGGAGGCCACGGTTTAGACCAAGTGACTCAGACGTTTCAAGTAAAAGACAGCATAGGCGGGCCACAGCGAGCACACGTTGCAGCTGCGGGAAGCGAGGTCCGACGGCCCCGGCTTGGGGGTGCAGTGTGAGGCAGGGCCACCTCCCAGACACGCGAGCCCCGCCAAGCAGCTCAGATAAAGTGGATCCAGCTCTCCTCGCACTCCCCGCGCGGCATGTGCAGTGCGTGGTTGCGGCACGTGAGGCTGTAGTCGCGGCCGTCGTTGTTGTCCCAGTGCTCGGCTCCGGCCACACGGTAGCGCAGCGCGAAGTGCACGCGGGAGCCGAGCTCCAGCAGGAAGGGCGGCACCGGGAAGCCGAAGGCGAAGACGTCCTCGGAGCCCCCGGAGCCCGCCGGCCCGCGCCACCGCGCCGCCACTTCGTGCGCGCTGCGCCAGTCCGAGAAGGTGTAGCGCACCACCACCTGCTTCTCGAAGGCCACGTTACGCACGCGCACCGTGCCGCTGATGCCCAGGTCCGAGCAGGTGACGCGCTCCAGGCACACAAGCTGGCGCCCCAGGCGCTCGCCGAAGTCCGGAGCCTCGACGGGCGGCGGGAAGTCGGGCACCAGGCACTGCAGAGTGAACTCCAGGTCCTGGCTGCTGCAGCACAGGTCCGAATTGATGGCGAGCCGCGACAGCACGTGCAGCGGCACGGACGGGTCTTCGCCCGCATTGAACACCTTGACCTGTGCCAGCTCCAAGCCCAGCGCGTCGGCGAAGCGCACGCGGTGCTGCCGGCTGCAGCCGGGTCGGCACGCAGCGCCCGGAGCGCCCGCGCCCTTTTGGCGGCGTTCGGGCGAGCTGGGCAGCGAGCGCGCCCGCCGCAGGATGATGGGCCGCAGGCGGGGGTCGCAGCCAGACGGCGCGGGCGGCGGCGGCGGCGCGCTGCCCGGGCTCCCCGGGGGCCGGCAGGGCCGCGGCTCCCGGGCCGCGCCGCCGTCCAGGTCCGAGAGGCAGCTGAGGCTTCGCGGGGCGGGCTTCCGGAACCCGACGGTGGCGGGGAGGACCGCCGAGCCCGGGCCTCTGGACATGGCCCGGCCGACCGTCGAGCGATGGGGAGGCGGAACCGAAGGGCGGCCTCCCTCCCGACCCTGCGTCCGCTCCTTCGGTGTCCCGGGACGTGCTCGGCGACCGTGGGGAGGGTCCGCTGGAACTGCCGCAGGCAGAGGAAGCAGTGGGCCGGCTGCGCGCTCCCAGTTCACCACCTGGTCCCTCGAGTCCTCCCCCGGGTTTTCCGCTTTGGGCAGGAAAAAAAAAAACAAACCAGCTGGTTTCCAGGACGAACCCTTGCTCGCGCAGACGCTCCTCGGGGCCGCAGCGGAGCGGGGGTGGCGGCGGCCTTGGGCTTCCTCCGGGTGCTAGGAAGGAGGTGTCCGCCCAGCGGCCCCTCCCCGGCGGCGCGTTACTCACCCGGCCGCGACTTGGAGGAACTTCCCGGCGAGCCTCCGCCCCGCCCCTCGTGACGCGGCAGGCGCGGACTCCCGCCGCCCGGCGCAGCCCAGCGCAGCCGTCTGCCTCCCGCTCGGCCCCGCGTCACGTGTCCTCCGCTGCCTCGAAACAGGTCTGGTCAGTGTCTGTCTGCGGCCGGCCGGCCGGGAGGCCGGCGCGCCGATCGGTGTGAGATCGGCGTCTGCTCGCGCGGAGGACCCGGAGCGTGCACGCTGCGGTCCCGGGATTTCTGGGCTAATGCGGGCGGGGGAGGGGCGCACCACTCGGCCTGCCCAGGAGCAGGTCCCCGGCTCATTTTAAGCCTCGAGGGTAGCTAGCTCTCTGGACGTTTGCGCTGCAACACGGACGCTAGGCCAGACCGTGGGAGCCTGGCTGCGTAGACGAGAAGCGTCGTGTCCCCGCGTCACCCACAATGCTTTGCCGCGGGGACCGCTGTCCCTGTCCCTGGGGGGTGGGGAGGGGGCGGCACTGCTGCTGCTGCTGTCTCTACAGAGGCTCCAAACTGGAGAGGAAGATAGGAGAACGAGGGTTAAGACCCTGTGACAAATGATAAGGCTGCCTTTAAGCAGCCTCTGGCTCTTGGGACGCATTTTTGTAGGCAGAATCCAGACTTTTAGCTTTGTTCCCGAACCTTCAGGGAAACCTGAGCTTGCTTTCTGCATCCTTAGGGACCCTGCAGGCTGTCACCTCTTCTCTCTCAGTAACTTTGTCCAGAAAACAGAACAGCCCAGGGTGTAAAGCTTGCCAGGTGAAATGAAGTGGAGAAGATGGGAGTGCACTTTCTAGAGAGTTCTAGAGTGTTCCTGTACCATCCAAAGGGACAAGGCAGCAGGAAAACCAGACTAATGAATTGATTTGGCGAAGAACGTTTTCTACATCTGAAACGAATCGAGCAGTTGATTATGGTCTCATTCATTCATTGTAAGGGCCCGCATGTGATTTTCCTTCTCATCATATATACACAGATCAAAATGGCATACATGCTTATTTTGAAAAATAACAGAGCAGAGTTTTAGGAAGGAAATAAAAATGTATAATTCCAACTCTTCCATTTTTTCAGAGGCAGGGGATTTTATGGAAGAAGGAAGATTCACATTCAAATGGGGCACTTTTAGTAGGCCACTCAAGAGGAGGGAAGCAGCTTTGGGTGGTACCAATCAACAAAATGTCACAGAGAGAGAACACTGTGTGATATGTATTATACTGATAAATTTGTCATGGACTGATGTGATAGTGAAGGCTGGAGGCCTGAAAGGGGCCCTTTCCAATAGAATTCAAGCTCCATGAGAGCAGGATAGGTATCTAACCCTGCTGTTTTCTAGGCACTCTCTTTGTGGAAGGAAGGAATGGATGAATGGACATGGGAACTTTGGAGTAACAGCCAGACTTAATTAGTCCCACAGATTTCCTCAACAAATTATTTCCAAGGAGATTTTGTGGGTGTGTGCATGCATGTGTATGTGTGTGTGTATGGGGAGAGAGATGAAATCCATTTATAGTAGTGTGATCTTGTATCTAATACCTGCTGTGAAAAACAAGCAATATAGACTAAACCATAAATAGAAGGCAATATTCCCCCCATTCAAACTTTTTATACAATTTGAATATTTAAGAACAAAAAAGTGAAAAGCAACACGATAAGGATGATAGGGCGTTTGCAATTGGTACTTACCAACACTGTTCCATTGCTTCTAGTTCCCGTGGTAAGGCATCCTTCCCAAATATTAAAGGAGGAAAGAAGTCACTTCCCCTGCTGTCAGCATCTTCCAACAGATTTAGCAAGAATATTTCGAGCACTACAGAAAAGGTGATGTAAACTTAAGTAAAATCTCATTTAGATTTGTTCTAGTTTTTCATGTTTCTTTCTTCTGTGTGTTCGTGTGTTTAGGGTATTTATTAACTATATGTCTTTCTTTTTAGACAGTCCGTCCAACTCTAAATGATGATCAGCCATGTGACTTTTTCAAGAAAGGGAATAGGGTGAATGAATCTTATCAGAAAAGCAGGTAAGTAGTTTTTCATGTAATTACTTTATCTTGCAAAAGGCTCGGTATCTTAGTTCTCCAGATTGATATGTGTGGTTGGGAGAAAAATATGTCTGTAGACAGAAGTATATACACTATATTTCTTGTCTGACAGAAATGGTTTTGAACATCACTAGTTGGTAAAAATTCTAGGAGGTCATAATTCTTGCACTGTTAGCAGAATCCACAATTTTGGGTAATCATCTTTCTATGTTTGTTTTCCTTTTCTTAAAAAGGATACTAGTAATAACTTTTATGGATGCACATAGACAGCTAGAGGTAAAAGAAGGTTTTAACAATGTTGGTTATGAATTCTAAATCATGGCAATTACTTTATCCATTTCTTCATTTTTTTCAACATTTATTGAGCACATGTTATGCTGCTGGCAATTATTTAACCTCCTCCATGTTTATCAAGAGGTGGCACATTTTCAAGTAACCACTTATTGTGGTGGAGACCTCCAGCAAGTGAACCTCTGAGGTTTCCACAAAGCATGTTTACCATCCATTTTTTTTTTTTTAACCACACCAGACTGATGTTGCTGAGAAGTGCTATTCATCTTGGTAAAGTGCATTGTTCTTGGTAAATAAGTTGAAAAGAAAATATTTTCACCTCTGATATGAGATGCTGCCTCAGAAATAAATTAGAGGAAGAATCAGTTGCCATGCTAGTAATGTGTACATGTATTCATGAGATCTGCCTCCCCACTGTTCAAAGGGCAGTATTAACAAGGCCCTACTGCAGGGCACGGGGAGCTGTGTTCAAAAATATCCCAAGATAAACCATAGTGGAAAAGAATATTTAAAAAAAAGAAGGTATATATATATATATATATATATATATATGTATATATATATATATGTAAAACTGAATCACTGTGTTGTGCACCAAAAACTAACACAACATTGAAAATGAACTATACTTCAATTTTTAAAAATGATAAATTTTAAAGAAAAAAAGTAGCATTTAAGCCTTTTTAAAAATTCATATTGTGTTATCAGGCATTGTGTGATTTTATTCCTATCCCTCTAAACACTGTTTTCCCTAGTGTGTTTTCTATTTGAAGATACTCTGACGCTTTGATAAGCTTTTGGCTCAAGGTGTAGGTTGTATATGCTACAGTTTTCCTTAGGATATTTAATGGCTCAGAGTTACCACCAACCAGCAATTAAGTTCTGTAAAATGTTTATTTTACATCCTGTCTATGTTTAATTTAAAATAGGTATATAAAAGAAAGGTGTGGATTTTACTTGTTTGTGTTATTAAACAGTGCTCATCATTAACAACAGACTGAGCGTTCTGCAAGAGATATTTTTCAAAGTACACACAATGGGTTTAAGATAATAATATAAGTACTTTATGAAATGTTAGTGTTTTTCTTAAAAGTTGATATTTGCTGCAAAATGAATCCATGCATTTACTTCTGGCACCTGCTTTATATTAATATTATTTCCTAAATAGAGTTATCAAGTGGAAAACTGTCCTGTAACTTGAGAGTTTAGAGGCCTCACATTTTCTAACCCGTTGTCATAGCTGAAATGTACAACTAGAGGCTTCTTTTGATTACTTTCTTAAATCATTAGAAGGCCAGTTTGTGTCACATGGACTAAGAATTGCAATTTTATTTCTCGCAGCAATATGAATGCAGGCCCATCTCGGAATAAAGTACAACATCCCAAGAATTCCAGAAAAAGACAGAGTAAACCCCAAGTCCCCCACATTTCTTCCCAGCTGAAAAGCAGTCTCAGAGGAGGTGTCCCCCAGCCAACTGACGATAAGCTGAAGGAAAGCATTTCCCCAGAAGGAAACCTCAAAAGGAGTCCCCTCAGCCCCAGGTATCGGGGGCCCTCAGGGAACAAGCTGTTTCTGGACTTTCAGTCCATGAAAATCATCAAAGGAGATGCCGAGGAGGAGGACAGTGCCAGTGACCTCTCTGATTCAGAAAGGATTGCCATCTCCCCATCCCCCCTCACGCCTCCTGATCTTCACCTTCGAGCAGAAGAGATTGACCCGGTTCACTTTGATCTGCACCTGGGGCAGGGCCCCACCCGGCCTGAATACTGTTACCCCGACTTCCTCCCGCCCCCGTGCAACTCCTGGGACCTGCGGGACATGGCCATGCTCCTGCACTCCGAGCACAGGACAGAGGCCGTGCCCAAAGCTGGGGGGCTCCTGGGCAAGTACATCGACAGGCTCGTCCAGCTCGAGTGGCTGCAGATCCAGACCATCCAGTGTGAGAAAGGTAAGGTGGCCAAAGGGAGGCCTCCCACTGCCCCTGGGACCTCGGGGGCCCTGAAGAGCCCTGGAAGAAGCAAGCTTGCTCTGTCTAGGCCTCAGCAGAAAGGGCCTCCGAAGTCAGGCCCTTCACGAAAGAAAGACACGCTCTGCGAGGAAGTCCATCCATTCTGTTATACTGGTGAGGCTTCCCCCAGGCCCCTTGATGTGCTGAGCAGTAGCCGATTATGTTCTCAGAAGCAAGCCCTGGAGGTGCAGACAGAGAAGAAGAAAAAGAAATTTAACAAGAACTCCAGGCTGCAGCCCTGGGACTTATCCTGTGGGGACGGTGGCCCCAAGATTGAGAGCAATGGGAACCTCCGTGCATCCCAGCCGCCAGCCGTGATCCTGGATCCCTCAGACGGCTGCAGGGATGCCCGAGCACCAGCACACACAGGTCTTAAGAAGAAGGGAAATGTGAGTAACTGTGCTCATGCCACGATATCCAGCGAGAAAAAGCTCAAAACAAATGGTGGAAAGCAAAACACGTACAAATTCAAGAAATAACTGAGATGATGAGTTGCAAGGACCTGCAGATGACTCAGTATTAAAGCTCTTCCAAAAGTTCCCCTCCAGTGAATTACAAGAGACTTTGGGTTTACTGAGCTTGAAGGGGTGGACAGTTCTTTAGTCCACCCACCCTCACCTCCACCCCAGCCACACAGGGTTGTTTTCAAAGAAAGAAGTCTTTAGGTAATCATACTTTGTGTTGACAGTCTTAGGCAAACTTGAGGTAAACATCAGCCAAAGTCTGTGCCACAGAAAGAAATAAAACCACTGCTCTCTAGCGGGACTTGAGTGAATTCCACTTCTGAAATCTCAGCCAGGCTAGATATAGCACATGTGAGCTAGTGGGTATGGCTTCAAACAGTAGAGAATCCTGAGTGTCTGAGACAGGGCTCTCTGCACCCTGGCCCTAAAGGATTCAAACAGAAGTTCTGGCTGTTTCACCCCAGGGGAAGCTTGGGCCCTTCCTCAACAGCATCTGTTTTGAGCAAGGTCATTTATCACTAAGTTTCCTGCTCTTGGGAGACAGTGGAATCTAGGGCTTTCATGTGCTTTCCCTAACATGGGTTTGTTGTTGTTTTTTTTTTTTTAAGAAGGCCTTTTAGAGGTGGTGTGAAGTCAATTTTTTGTATCCTGTCAGCATGCAGACTTCATCCCAGTGGAGGTTGGTGGGTCTAAGCATGGTTGTTGGCATATGGTGGGAGGAAGAATGAAATGTTGACACCTGGAATTCCTGGCGGCTGGTGTCTCTGAAGAGGTGCCACAGGTAAACTGCTTTTTAGAGTTTGCAAATGCATGGCCTATAATCAGACAGATATACATGGAACCACTTTGAGTGGAACCCTTATTACATTCCTGATTTGGGACCTGGACCCTCTTCTGTCGTTAAAATGATGATCTGTCTTCATTTGCAAGAGCAGGACTTTATAATCTTGCTGGGGGTGGGGGGAGCATGACTAAAGTTACTTCACATCCTTACATGGCCCTGTGGCTTCCTGACTCTCCTAAATGCTTCTTATGTTACTGCTGTTAAGTCACAAAGATAGAATGCAGGAGGAGAAGGGGACAACAGAGAATGAGATGGTTAGATGGCATCATTGACTGGATGGACATGAGTTTGCACAAGCTCCGGGAGTTGGTGATGGACAGGGAAGCCTGGCCTGCTGCAGTCCATGGGGTCGCAAAGAGTCGGACACGACTGAGCAACTGAACTGAACTTAAGTCACATCTACTTGTCCCTATGGTTGTGTGAAGTGATTGCTTTTGATATTATTGTAAAAATCTTTAAAACCTTTGGTTGACAATTCTTGATGTACAGTATGTTTTAATGACTATAGCTGATTTTATTCCTTCAAACGATTCTTCTATTTTTCTTTATATATATGTCTCTGTTTTTTCATCTTTGGGGCAAATGAAAAACTTGGCACATTTCATTTGAAAATATTTACCAACTGGCAGACTTTTTACCCAGCAATTCAGTGTCATCCAAGTCACTGTTTAAGTTAACATAAAGACAAGATGCATTTATACATAATTAAAAAATAATAGGTCAAAATGGAATATTTAGATGCCATATGAAAATCTGAGCTTAATCATATTAAACAACAAAATTGTTTATGGTAGTCCTTTTCTTTTCAGACTTTATTTCCAGATTCACTCTTACAGTCTTTCTTCCTCACACTGCCCTACTGGAGAAAGCACTGGTTATGGTAAGATCTTAGGCCTTTTAATCTTATAAATGAACAAAAGATATATATCTGCCCAGCATCACTTCCATGGTTTACAATTATACTGTAACTTTTGTACTCAGTGTAAGTATGATATTTTTAAAACATATTGTTATTCATAACTGTTCCTTTCTGTAGTTCCTGAGCATTCCCCCACATGTCCTTTGACGGCCCTGCTTCTGTGATCACTGATAGGCAAGTCCTGTCTACAACCCACTCATGATTTCTTTTTCTGCTAGATGTTCATGCAGCTCTGTATGAAGTTGCAGGGCCAATAAATCTCTGTAAGCATGTTATACACACATATATGATCCTGATATTAATCCTGATAAAAACCCAGGGTTTATGCTGAGCTGCTGCCTCTTGCAGTAACACACCTGTGCAGGAGATCTGGACGGTGACATGGTTTACCTTTCCTGGCCTTGTGTATGTCTGAGCTGATTAAGAAATGTTGAGGTAATACCTCGGATGTTACATTTGTTCCTTGCTCTTTGACTTGGTTGCTTAATTCGGAAGCATATTTATAATGTCACATGTTAGGACAGTTTGAAAAGCCTGAAAAAGTGACTTTGCTTGTTTAGTTTTTGGCCTCTGGTTGGTAATTTTAAGAGACGTTATTGTGATTGGATCAGAGCTCCTAATGAATATAGGTTCATTACAGAGCAGAAGCACACTTCTGTGATTTCTGATGTGCACATCTTAATGCACTAAATGCTGCAGATAAAAATCTTGCCACTTGAGCAGACCACATTACAGAGTTGAGTCGTGAACTCATTCAGTCCATCAGATCGAAGTCATGGAATCTTATGACGTGAGTCACTGTATTCCTAAGAAGTGCCTGTCATTTCTCTGCAGTTGTTTACATACATGTTGCATTTAAATCAATTAAAGTAACCAATGAAATGGTAGCAAAAAAAGAAACAACCCCAAAGTTTAGAAAAAGTGCTAAGAAGTGTTTCAGGCTTGGAATCAGGGGGGAAAGTTGTAAAAACTACAGTAGTTAACTACCAAAATATATCAATATTAGCTACAATTGTTTAAGTTGGGACTATTTAATGACTATAAACTGACTGAAAGTTTGTAACTTAACTGGGATAGCATGGGGTTGGCAACCTATGACAAAAAAGATGGGGGGAGAGGGTATCACTGGTTTGTAGTGGTTCTTGGGCCTATTTGGTTAGTTTCCAGAGAGAAGAATTTCTACCGTTCATGTTTAAATATCACATATTTTCTCTTTCCTTTGTGCTCATTTACAAGAGTGGTAAAACAAAAATATAAACCTCTTGGTGGTACTGTATTTCAAGGTAATAAGCAGTATTTATTATTTATTCATAAACATGTACGGAGCACCATTCAAAATTTAGCATGTTTGTTATTTGCTATGTAATTATTGTATGCTTGGTTTTATGTATAATAAAACAATACACAGGTTTTTGTGAATCTGGGCTTTTTCTTTCCTTGAGATCAATTGAATATCGGGAAAACACTGGATTTTTCTGGTATGGTTTTGATTTGCTTTTTATACAGTTCTATTTCAGAATTTGTCTTCATTCTCCCTGATTAGTTAAAAAAACTGCTGAGGAGGAAATTCTGTACCAATTACTTTCGTAATTCTGAGCCGCAGACATGACAACAGGACTAGACGCATCTGAGGAAGATTTCTGGCTGCACCTTTGCTGAGTCCCTCTTCCTCTTATTATACACAAGGGTGGTTAGGGACACAGATGGAAATTCAATAAAATTAATACGTTAGAAATAAATTGCATTTTAATGTCGAGCCCTGTGTCTTTTGAGGGAGTCCTCAGGTTAGGAAATAGCAATTGTGAGCAGCTACTGCTGTAAACATTCTGAAAACCTTTTTGTTCCTCTTTCTAAATTCACTCTGACAATGAGGTGTCCTCTTTGGGGTCTGCCAAACAGTGGCAGTTTAAAAAGAATAATTTTGGGGGTGTTAAAAAGCAAGTTCACTGAGTAAATTTAAATCTTGTTGGCTTTATCCTGTGATTAATGAATTGACAGCATCCAACCTAGCAGACGGAAAGGAGCTATGAGGGAGGGGCCGTGCAAAACGGAAGCTTTACAAGCAGAAGGGACCGCACAAGAAAGTGATACCAGCAAAGAGCAGATTGGTTGTGGCAAGGTCACCTTCCTTCAGGGGCCAGGATGGCAAGGGACAACCAGGCAGATGCCTTACCTGACTAGGCTATTCCTGATTACCGTTCCTTTTCAGGAGAGCCAAAACAGTCAGTCTCAGTTGGGTGAAGTAGGGCTTAGCATAAGCGACTCATCTGGGGCTTGCTGTCTCATTTTTAACAGGGGGTTTACAAATAACTGTTTGATAGTTTGAAAATGAACCATGCTGGAGGTTTCACATCATTAGTTTGTACATAAAATGGTAGATTATTTTTGGATGTGGCAATTTTCTTATCCACAAGGTGGCGACTAATCCTTTTCAGGCAGCATTGAATTGATTCTGTGATGCTTTCTGATCAAATGAAAGATTTTTATTGTGATCCAGAAGACATGGGGAGGGAGGAGGAGTGTTTGATTTCAGAAACAAGAAAATTTTAAGCTTTTTTTCTCTGAAAGATTTGAGAACTCATTTGAGCAAAAATCAATTTGTATTGGGCAGTACCAAAGGCTTAGAGGTTAGGAGCACTTTCCAGACAGGACCTGAAGGCAAGGAGAAGATGCAAAACAAGGGAACCATTTGATTGGCTGTGGCTTAAGTGGTTTCACCATTTGGGAAATCCTGACTGGCTGTTTGTGTTTGGGTTGTTTTTCTTACACTTGAGGCATTTACAAGAAATACTCCACTAAGGGTTTGGTTCCATTTGGTAGGCAAGGAAAGGGTAAAAACCACCTCAGTCCAAAAGCCTCCTTGCATCATTACTTTGACATCATAAAACACTGTTTATAGAACAATGCTCAATGAAGGAACATAAATCATGCGTTTTATAAAAATCTTCATAGAGACTCAAAAGATCCAATTCATACATCTCTGTCCTCAGCAATTTGATGTTTAAGAGATTAGCTGAGATAACTCTGGAAAATATACTTGAAATTTTAAAAACGGGATAGTCACATATATCATTGTCCCAGCTTGTTGGATATTTTAGAGAAAATTAATGATGCATATTTAACTTTTGATTCCATTCAGCTAGCACTATTCTATGCCTGTTCCTCATATTCTGAGCCCCACTTCAGACCCACTGAATCTGAAGGAGTTCAGAACACACCATGTATGCCAAAATCGCTCTGGCATAGAGATGATTTTGAGTTAAAGGCATTTGAAAGACAGCAAATATAAGAAAAACACTCCTATCTTCCTTCTTTTCTTTAAAGGCAGGAGATGAAATTCCTGTAAGACATGTTCCCCATACCAGGAGGAAAGCAACATATTTATCATCAGGGATGAGAAGTTGAGGCCAAGAGAATTCTACACAAACTTTATTTGTTCAAACGATACTCATCTGTTGGGGTCCTTTAATGGACCGGAGTGGTCCGGAGTCGACGATGAGAAAGTGAAAGAAGGAGAGAGGCTAATATTCTCTGCGTTACGCAGCCGGCTTTCGTATTCCAGGGAATCAGCCAGAAATAGAGAGAGAGAGAAAGAGAAAGAGAGAAAGAAAGAAAGACAAGGGGACCCAAGCAATGATGGAATAAGGGTGCTTTATTGAATTCCGTAAGAGTATATACACCGTAATACAAGGTAGCTTCTTCAGATAAAGATCAAGAGACCAGACTTTACAAGTTTACCAAGGAAGCAGGGAGCAATAGAGACCATAAGGCCAAAAGGCGATCCATATCAAAAGAGGGTCGGAAATAGTTACTTTTCACCATAAGTAAAAACTAACAAAGGAGATGCATGCATTCCTCAGTCCTGGGAGAGGCTTGCCTCTCCTCTTAATTCCTGAATATTCAGGAATTAATAAGGAACAGAGGATTCATGACACATCCAAAACACCACACAGGAAGCCTCCTGTTAAATGTATCCTGACACTCATCATCTCATCTCCCCTGAGTTTCATCACTTTTCCACTTTGTTCAACCTAATATGAGAGCAAGGAAGAGTTGCCATTTCTCTGGGTCTTCATTCTTTATGAAGTCTAGAGTGTCATGTATTAATATTAAATAAACTGGTGTGTTTTTCTTCTGCTGACCTATCTCTTGTCAGTGTAGCTGTCAGGCCCAGTTTAAAAAAAAAAAAAAAAACTGTAAAAGGGTGAAGGAGGCAAGAATCTGCCATCCCAAAATATGCCTCATTGGCGCGAGGATTGTTTTCTAGGTCGGTTATTTGTAAGAAACAGCAGATACTGGAGAGGCTCTGAAAACTGAGAAGTTTCCTTTTAGTAAAAGACATTTGGACTTGTAAGGGAAATCTCCTTTTGTAAGGATATCTTCCTGTCTGTACCTGGAAGAGGAGGCTGAACTAAATCTAGAAATTTCAGAAATTCCTATTCATCTTATCAACTCTGATCATATTAAGGCAGGAGTTAAATCTGCCTAACAACTATACTCTCATTTTCTGGGCTTTTCCTGACAATCCCCTGTCAGTTGCTCCCCCAAACCCACATGTCCTTTTTCCTCTTTGGCTGGAGATGTTATTTCTGGCAGTTCGGTCTTTTCTGGGAGTCCCTCACTTTTCCCGGGTCTCTCCCACATATACAGGGGACACACAGGTTACTAAACTTTTGTTGGTGTTTTCTCTTGTTAATCTGTCTTTTATTACAGGGCATCTCAGCCAACACGCTAGAAGGGCAGGGGAAACATGATCTTTCCTTCCCCATTAGAGTAAAGGCAAACATTGACCTCTAGAATCAGAGGCTACATTTTAAGATCTCTGGAGGTTAAAGTCTGAGAAGTTCACCTTTATAGCACTTTAAGTCTATGACGTTGAACTGGCTGCTCTCACAGCATTCCACCTGCCGGACCAATCCCATCTCGTGCTCTGGCCACAAAGTCTTCTGCTTGCCTCACTCTGCTTTCTCGAGGGTTTAAAGGCAGCTAGCTGGCTCTTTACCTCAAGAATAGGTCACTCATCAGTCATTAAAAAAGAAGGAAAGTTTGCTCTTTGCAACCACATGGATGGACCTGAAGGGCATTGTGCTAAGTGAAATAAGTCAGAGAAAGAGAAATACTGTATGATTTCAGTTATATGTGGAATCTACTATAACCAACTAGTGACTATAACAACAAAAAAAGAAGCAGACCCACAGATACAGAGAGAATCTAGTGCTTACCAGTGGGGAAAGGGGCAGTATAGGGCTGGAGGATTAACAGGTACAAACTCTTATGCATCAAATAAGCTACAAGGATATATGTACAGCATACGAACTGTAGCCCGCCAGGACCTTCTGCCCATGGAATTTTCCAGGCAAGAATACTGGAGTGGGGTGCCATTACCTTCTCCAGGCTATCTTCCCAACCCAGGGATGGAGCCCAAGTCTCTTACGTCTCTTGCATTGACAGGATTCTTCACCACTAGTGTTATCTGGGAAAGCATTTAGGGAATATAACCAGTATTTTACAATAACTGAAAGTGGAATAAACTCTTTAGAAAGTGTGAATCATCTGTAACTTATCGGTATTACACATCAATTATACTTCAATAAAAAATACAGTAGGGCACAAAGCTGAATGTTTTATGGCTCTGATTACCTAGGCCACAGGTGAATATGAAGGAGTGGAGGTTTTTCAGAACATGTCCACCTTGAGTATGTTTTTCTTACATCCACACTCTTCTGTTTTTAAACTTCAGTTGTGGAGAATTCACCCTGCCCTCAGCTGATTTTTTTTTTTCCACACACTTCATTCAATACTCCAGCCAGGTGTGGAAGGGTCATCACTGCCTTTGGAAGGGTCACCAAGTTTTCCCTCTAATCTCTCTAGACACGTTCACCTTAATAAAGTAAAGGGAAAGAAAGGAAGACTTGGCTTTCTTCCTGTGTTGTTCCAATTTTCTCAATACTGCAATGAAATGCTTTTTGCTAATAGGTCTTCTACAATAAAGAAATGAGGGCTTCCCTGCTGGCTCAGATGGTAAAGAATCTGCCTGCAATGCAGGAGACCTGGGTTTGATCCCTGGGTGGGGAAGATCCCCTGGAGAAAGGAATGGCAACACTCCAGTATTCTTGCCTGGAGAATCCCATGGACAGAGGAGCCTGGTGGGCTGCAGTTCATGGGGTCACAAAGAGTTGGACACAACTAAGTGACTAACACACACACACAATAATTAAATGAGTGATCCACTAAATTTAATTGAAATATATCCTAATTTAAAAAGAAGTATATATTTTTACCTCAAGAGGATGATTTTGATGTGGGAAGATAAAGTAAACAGCCTCAAATCATTCTTGCTATCTCCCTCTTCTTCCCCCCAAAAGCACAGAAACATCCACATACATAAACAACTCAAGAAAGAGCTTGGTAACTCCACTATCAATATTATTAGTATTAAACTATACTTGCAAAAAGTGAAAAACACTCCAATCTGTTGTATTTGGCAGCATTTCCCTCCCCTATTGCTCATCTACAACGATTAGTTGAACAAACAGGGATAAGAAATTAAAACCTCTCAAAAGAAATTTTCCAACCAGTTCTTGGGGGAGGACTTGGAATACTGAAACGTAAGGAACCACTTCTGATCAACCTGAGTGACTTGAGTCACTGAAAATAGATCCAGAAATACAAATGATGGATTATTTTATTCCGATGTGAAATCTAACAAACCTTAGATGTGTTGGCTCATACTCGTTTTAAACACTGGGCTACAAGTAGATGTACAATATTGATGTTGGGGTAAAATGACACAATAATAACTTGGATTTGTTACTGCTAGAGTCAAAATCACTTAATAATTTTCCTCCCAACACTGTATTATAAAAAATCTTGAACACATGGAAAAGTTGAAAGAACCGTGCAGGGAACACCCACAAACTTAGTACCCAGATCCCAGCTCCTGTCTGTTCATCCTCTGTCCGTCTGTCCTCTTCTAGGAGCTTGGCTACCCACAGTTTCTATGTCTCTGGTCTCTCTCCAGAGCCTCCATGTCGCTGTTATTTTACATGTTGTTGAAAGGGGATCATTCCTCAAGGCAGGGCTGGGCTTGTAGGAACCACTTCATTTCTCTAAGCACAGCCCTTCTTTGGGTTGTTTTGTTCCTTGGAGGCTGTTCTCAGAAGTTAAGCTTTTTGCATCACTGTGAAGAAATGGACTTATCCCCTCTTCTCTGCAGCTCCCACCAACACAGGAGGATGTGGCTGGGGTGGTCCCACTCGGACACCTCCCCTCCCTCCCTCTTCTCTTTCCAGGTGGTCACTGAGGTTGGCTCCCCTCTGTAGATAGGGCATCTAAATGTCTCTGTGCCTGGGGGGTGTCCTCCGCCTGCCCGCAGCAGCATCCCTCTGGGGAGGCAGGAAGAAGGCTGGTACCGGATCATCTCCTGTCTTCCATGTTGACTTGACCCCCAGGAGAAACTGTCTCCTTGCCATGCCAAAAGGAGGAAGGGATGGGCACTTTTGTGTTATCCTTCTCTGAGTCCTGCTATATACCACAAGGCCCTCATCTCAGCTGGGCACAGGGCCACTGACCAAGCAGAAGTCGGAGTTGGGGTGGGTGGGACCCTCCTGTGGGACCAGTGATTCTCAGGAAGCTCCCGTCACATTCACTGGAGAAATCCACCCCGCTCCATCCCTCTACCCCAGACCCCCACCGCTTCTCACGCCCCTGTCCACTTTCCGAGGTGGAAAGAAAGCATCTCATGTGTCTGCAGCAGGGAGGGTGGGATCGGCCCTCAGTGCAATTGAGGCCCAAGGAGGCCAGCTGACTCCTGACCAGTGGGCGGGGCTGGACCTGGGGGTGACGGGGTCGGTTCTGCCATTCAGGGGATGCCAAAGGGGTCTGGTTCTGACTCTTGCTGTCTCTTTAGAATATCGTGAACTGACTGCTTCTTTACTCTCAGTGAAGGGCTCTACTCACCACTTTCTGGGCAAGTAGAAACCTCCCGGACCACAGGCTTTTCCTGAAAAGATGGAAAATGAATCCGATTCGGTTGTCTTGACTGACAACTCTGAAAATGCAACTCACTGCATACCTGTGCCTGGCATTTCCAGGAATCTAAAGGACAAAGATAATTCAAGACAAAATTAATCCTTGCTTAGAAGCAGTCATGATGCGTTTATATTATAAAAAATACTGAGAACTTGAAGTGGGTTGGGCTCCCCTTGATGCCCAAGGTGAGAATGTAGAATAGAATGTCAGTTCAGTTCAGTTCAGTCGCTTAGTCATGTCCGACTCTTTGCGACCCCATGAATCGCAGCACGCCAGGCCTCCCTGACCATCACCAACTCCCAGAGTTTACTCAAACTCATGCCCATCCAGTCGGTGATGTCATCCAGCCATCTCATCCTCTGTCGTCCCCTTTTCCTCCTGCCCCCAATCCCTCCCAGCATCAGGGTCTTTTTCCAGTGAGTCAACTCTTCACATGAGGTGGCCAAATTATTGGAGTTTCAGCTTCAGCATCAGTCCTTCCATTGAACACCCAGGACTGATCTCCTTTAGGATGGACTGGTTGCATCTCCTTGCAGTCCAAGGGACTCTCAAGAGTCTTCTCCAACACCACAGTTTAAAAGCATCAATTTTTCAGCGCTCAGCTTTCTTCACAGTCCAACTCTCACATCCACACATGACCACTGGAAAAACCATAGCCTTGACCAGACAGACCTTTGTTGGCAAAGTAATGTCTCTGCTTTTTAATATGCTGTTTAGGTTGGTCATAACTTTCCTTCCAAGGAGTAAGCGTCTTTTAATTTCATGGCTGCAATCACCATCTGCAGTGATTTTGGAGCCCAAAAAATAAAGTCTGACACTGTTTCCACTGTCTCCCCGTCTATTTCCCATGAAGTGGGACCAGACGCCGTGATCTTAGTTTTCTGAATGTTGAGCTTTAAGCCAACTTTTTCACTCTCCTCTTTCACTTTCATCAAGAGTAGAATGTAGACTGTAGGAAATTAATTCTCATCCTGACCTTCCTTTTAATCAAGTGACTTTGATCTCACCATCACGTTCTTCATTTAGGCTTTCATTGAGCTGGGAGCTGCCACCTTGTGGCCATAAGGCATTACTGCACTTCTAAGAACACAGGAACACATGTCTTCTTTGGAATCGTGCCTACGAAGAACAGAGAAGCCACATCGTGGAGCTCTGACTCACCTAAGACGTGTGGCAGGTGAAGCCCAGAGTCACCAGCCGACTGAGCTACACAGCCTGAGAAGGATTGTCTTGTGGGAAACTGGCTTCCTGTTCAGTTTTAAATGTTTGAGAGTGTTGAAAATTTGGTTGTTTTAATATATTAAAACACCACAACTTAAAGCAAATATTAAAGTGGAACCCTTTGCTCACATTCCCTGGCCCCTCTCTGGATCTCTGCAGGCCAACGCACTGTTTATTTTTTCTTTTTAATTTTTATTTATCTTCTAATTGGAGGAAAATTGCTTTACAAGGTTGTGTTGGTGTCTGCCTTTTTAAACTTTTTTAATTGGAGGGAAATTGCTTTACACACTGTCTTTCTTGATCAACATTATCAGCCCCAGTATTAGGGATGTACAACATGCATCTCTCACAAACATTCTACATGGCTTAGCTTATTTACCTGACATATAAGTTCTGAATTCACGACTCTAACAAGTTTTTCAATAGATTTCAGTTCAGTTCAGTTGCTCAGTCATGTACAACTCTTTGAGACCCCATGAATCGCAGCACGCCAGGCCTCCCTGTCCATCATCAACTCCCGGAGTTTACTCAAACTCATGTCCATCGAGTCAGTGATGCCATCCAGCCATCTCATCCTCTGTCGTCCCCTTCTCCTGCCCTCAATCTTTCCCAGCATCAGGGTTTTTTCAAATGAGTCAGCCCTTCACATCAGATGGCCAATAGATTTACATGGAATAAAAATATCCATGTTGAAAGTAAACGCAAGGTTTATTTATTCAAAGTTGTAAATTTGATAATTATTATTCTGCTTCTTTTTAAAAAATTATTTCTTTATTTTAATTGGAGGATGGATAATTACAATATTGTGATGGGTTTTACTATACATCAATATGAATCGGCCATAGGTATACACGTGTCCTGAACACTCCTCCCAACCTCCTCCCCACCCTATGTACAGGAAATATAGAAAGGTTTTAAAATTACATTAGTTACTCTTTTTAGTAACAAACAACTTGGATTCAGATTATAAACAATTCAAATTAAAAAGTGCAGCAACCTGTCACAGAGCCATGAAAGTACATTAAGACAAGATAAAGATTATCTTTTATTTCACCTCTTGAAGAACAATTTAGTATTTTCAACAAGGTGATGTGATCACAGGTAATATGTTAAGGTAATGAGGACTAATGAGTGTCAGATCTTGTTTTCCACTTGGTCATTGCAGCCTGAAGTATTGGTATGTTAGAACCTCAACTTGTCTTTTTTTCAGAATCCTAATGTAAAGACCCCAGGTTGGTACAGAGACCCTCCCACGGGGAGCCTCTTTCCCATCCCTCCTCCCTCTTTCTTTCATCTCAGAATCAAAAAGTCAGGTTCATCTAAGTGTAAAGGAGATTTTGGTGAAGTCTATAAACCCGAGAGCCTCAAGACATGATTGGGATAAAGATGGTTAATGCTTTGGAAAGTAAAATTATACTGTTTCTTTTTCCCCTCCCTTAATAAAGTTATCCTTTTTCGAAGTCCTTTTCCAGTTCTTTGATTTCAAGCAATAGAGCCTATAAGGAAATGAGCATTAAAATACTCTGCTACAAGGAAGCGGTCAGTAGGCATTCCATTGATTTTTGAAACAAAGAAACCAAATCCCTACTTCCCCATAGACATTGGCTTCACCCTCCTCTGACTGAGCCCTGGTCTCCTGGGGTCAGATTCCCAGCCTGAAATCTGCTGTGCGTGTCGCTGGGGCAGTTTTATTTCTCCCCACTCCCTTCCTGAGAATTCTGCCTGTGGTTAATGAGGCCAAAGGCTAAGTCTCAGCCCCCACCCCCCACCCTTGATAAATACAAGAACGCTCCGGAGCAGGGAGGAGAAGAGTTGACACAGTGTCTGTGACAAGGTGCCCAGAGGGTGATTGGAGAAGAGAGCCTGCTGGGAAGGACGCGCTGCCGGTGAGCCCACGGCGGGGAGGACTCGCCACCGCCCGCAGGCGGTGGGTGCGCAGGCGGCATGCGCTCCAGGGTTCACCCCGCGCTGCCGCTGCTTCTCACGCTGCTGATGCCGGTGAGCAGGGACTGGTACCCAGAACGTGGGATTTACCTGCCAGGGGCCGGGAGCTGACCGCGCAGCTCCAGCCGGCTCTGCCTGTTCGAGGATGGGGGACGGGGCTGAGTGTGATGGCTTGCAGCTGGGGGCGGGGGGTGGAAGCTTTAGTACAGGGAAAGAAGAGGGGTTCCAGAATTTACACCAAGGAGGGGTTTGGCAGAGTAGTGGGAACAGGCTAAGACTGGTTTATATAGGTTTATAGGTTTATATACGTTTAGATTTGTATCAACGCGTTTCCTAAGGACATTTCTTTTCACTTTCTTTCACAATCTCAACTGTGTATGTGGAAGAGGGTTTGAGCAAACCCATGGGGGTGGGATGGCTAAATCCTCCTGCCTCACCACCCCCTGCCCCCCACCAGTTGCCATGGCTGAACCCGGAAACAAACAGTAGAATCAAGATGGACACATCCGGGCCTGTTGCTGGTACTTACCGTGGACGGAGTTTAGGCTGCATCTGCCTGTGGGGTGCAGCCACTTAGCCCGCTTTCCTCAGACAGAAAGGGAGAGCCATGGGGTTCTGGCACTGCTCCTGGGTTCTCCCTTATAAACCCAGCCAGGGCAGAAGCGGGAGGCCCTGCAGTGGATGGGGGTCCAGACGGTGGGTCTACCCTGCATTGTAACCTGGCTGGGCACCGTGGTTGTCGCTTGGCCTCGGTCCTCACCTCGGTTCAAGCTTGACTCTTCTCAGATGCTGCGAGAGTCCCAGTGCCCAGAGGCCACTCACCCCTGGATTCAGCAGAGCTGATCTGGGGATGCGGCCTGGGCATCCGGGTTCTCAAGGCTCTTCCTTCATCTTGTTAAGCCTCGTTGCCTCCGCCTGAAAATGGAGCTCCTGCAGGCACTTAACTTGACCTGGTGGTTGTGGGAGTCAATGAGGAAATGCAGAGAGGGTCTTTTCTTGCTGTCTTCCACGCCCTGGCGGGACGGTTATTCTTTTCACTCAGCCTGGGCTGCTGCTGTTGCTGGGACACTCGCTCCGGGTGCTTTCACAAGCGCTGGGTATTACAGTAAAACACAAGAGGAAACAAAAGTCCCTAGTCGTCTGGCCAATTCTGCTTCTGAAATTCGATGCCTTGTTCGCCAACCTTTGCTTAATGTTCAGAAAATGTTCTTGGCTACTTTAAAAAAAGTTTCAATTGGAGTATGGTTGCTTTACAATGTTGTTACTTTCTGCTGTAAGGCAAAGAAAAAGAGCTAAATGTATATATTTTGGGGGCATTTCATTCCCGTTCAGGTCACCACTGAGCACCAAGTGGAGTCCTCTGTGCTACACAGTAGATTCTTATTAGCTATCTATTTTATACATAGTAATGTACATATGTCAACCCCAGTCTCCCAATTCATCCCACCTCACACTTCTCACCATGGTGTCCGTACATTTATTCTCTATGTCTCTGTCTCTATCTCTGCTTTGCAAATAGGTTCATCTGTACCATTTTTCTAGATTCCACATAGATGCATGATGTACGACACTTGTTTTTCTCCTTCTGACTTCAATCCTAGTAGAGTTCTGTTTCAGTAGCCCACATTAGCCTGGATTTGAATACGTAACAAATCAAACCTTGTTCCCATCTTTTTCTTACTTCTGCTCTTACCCCTAACTGGACTCATTAGAAAACAGAGTTTTTTCTTCTTTCTGCATGTTAGGACAGAGCCCAGGCAGGTTCATTCCTGACTGAGGGTGTGGTGGGTGGGGTGGGAAGTAGGCAGCAGGACTGGACTGTGTTTGGTGGATGAAATTATATTTAGCTTCCAGGGATCAAGGCTGAGGGAGATAATGGGATACACCAGTGTTCCATGGTTTTGAGCAATCCGCACTCTGGACCCTCAACTGGAGAAGACCTTTGTGTCCAGGAGGTGCCCAGCTTTTTGCTGAATTGGCTATAAGTAACCTGTTCCTTTCAGCCCCTACCTTCCCCCACCCACACTGACTTCTAACCTTGCTGTTATGCAAATAAGGCACCCACTCCCCCTCCCCTGACCTCCAGATTTAAAACCCATTCTGCTGAAGAGCTGCAATGTCTACAACAGTGTTCTCCCTAAATCTCCACCCTCAGCTTGTCATCCTGATATGAAGCAAAGAACAAAGTAGCAACTCTGCTGTGGGTCTTTGTTCCAAATCCCACGACAAGCCGACAAGCCGCAGAAGCGGGGTCCTATCCCCCTCTTTGCCATTTCCAGACCTGAGAGCTTGTACATCCTCAGTTTTGGGCTGGGGCAACTTCTAGGACCTGAGAGGAGGGAGGGTTTGAGAATGAAGTTAGTCAACAAAGTCTGTTATGGTTGGTGGGTTGTTGTTACTTTTTAATCTGGGAAATTCTGATTATCGTTATCGTTAAAACGTATGTTAGCATGTATGCCCTGCCCGATTAATTCACTCAAACCCCTCATTCAAGAACAAGAGTCCGTGGATTGTAGGATAGGAAGAATTATGTGGTCAGAGGTGATGCTGAGCCCTCAACAGAGACCGAGTGGCCAGGCTCTGTCCTAAGAATCCTGGGAACCCTGTTTTCTGCTGCCCCGTGCTGAATCTGCACTTGTAAAGGATCAGCCAAGCTTCTGTAGGCAGAGACTGTGTTTGGACTGCGTACTCGTCTCCAAGGGCCACCATTACAAAGGAAGCTCGTGGCTTAAAGAAACTGAAATGTACAGCATGGCGGCTCCAGTTAATAAGACCACATGCATATATGAAATTCATTAACAGAGTAGATGGTAAAAGTTCTCATCACAAGAAAAAATATCTGTTACTATAAATGGTGACAGATATTAAGTCGACTTATTGTGATGTGCCACAGATGGTAAAGAATCCGCCTGCAACGCAGGAGACCTGGGTTTGATCCCTTGGTGGGGAAGATCCCCTGGAGAAGGGAATGGCCACCCACTCCAGTATTCTTGCCTGGAGAATCCCACAGACAGAGGAGCCTGGCGGGATACAGTCCATGGGGTCTCAAAGAGTCAGACACGACTAACACTTTCACTACTTTTCAATGTGGTGATCATTTCGAAATACATACAAATTTTGATTGAATCATTGTACTGTTCTCATGAAAGGAATATAATGGTGTATGTCAATTATACCTTAGTAAAAAGGTTGTTCTTGAATTCAAATTTGCTATCAAAAGTGAAATACTTGCAGGAAACAATTATTTCTGTATTGGCTTCTTAGTTCTTTAGGACTTCTATAAGCATAAAGCCTTTATTTACTCAGATAACTTCTTCCCTGAGGTGGCTATGGCTACTCAGCCAGGCCAGCACAATGCTGGTGACATTCCCTCAAGTCCAGCAGCACCTTTCAAGTGACAGGCAGGTTGGATCTTGCAGTGACTGCCCCCCTGCCACACTCCCATGAAATAGTCAGGTGGCCACTGCAGCCGGAGAACCACTTTGAGAACATTTTTCTCCCCCACTGAATTATAGGAAGCATTATGTAAATCAGTTGAATGGCATCCTCTTTGGACAAACAGCCTAAAATTGTCAAGGATGGGACATATAATAAGCATACTTACAAGATCATTTTTGGCAAATGTAACCGTTTTCCAGTCTTTCTGCCTCACCCAGACAAGATGGTGCAAGTTAATTCTAAGCTGTGCACCAGAGGAGAAGTAATACACGTGTACATACAGGATGTGAAATTTCAGGCTCAGAGGTTAAAGCGTCTGCCTGCAGTGCAGGAGACCCGGATTCGATCCCTGAGTTGGGAAGATCCCCTGGAGAAGGAAATGGCAACCCAGTCCAGTATTCTTGCCTGGAGAATCCCATGGAGGGAGGAGCCTGGTAGGCTACACTCCATGGGGTCGCAAAGAGACAGACACGACTGAGCGACTTCACTTTCACTTTCACTGGGTGAAGAAATACACTATCTCAGGCCTCTTTTCCCACTCCCCAGCCACTCCTACATGACTGTCGGCTGTGCCCTATGTGTCATCCTAGGAAAATGAACCTAGAGCTTTCTGGTTGAAAGGGCCTTAAAGGTACCTTGCCTCACACCCTTGCTCACAGAAGGGGAAACCGAGGCCAGAGAGGAGACAAAACCTTAAGGTATTCTTGGTTCATGACCTGGGTCACCTGGAAATACACCTGTTTTAGAAATGGGATGAATTTCTTCATGCTGCCCCAAGACTGCAATTTTCTCCATGTTAAAACTACACACCAGGTTGTGTTAGTTGCTCAGCATGTCTGACTCTTTGCGATCCCATGGATTGTAGCCCGCCAGGCTCCTCTGTCCACAGACAGAGGCAAGAATACTGGAGTGGGTAGCCATTCCCTTCTCCAGGGGATCTTCTTGACACAGGGATTGAGCCCAGGTCTCCTGCACTGCAGACAGATTATTTACCATCTGAGCCACCAGGGAAACCTAACACACCTGGTTAGGCCCTGCATTTAAAATTAGCAACATTAATCAAGAAGCAGTTGTCTGAATAAATCAATATTTGATATTTTGGAACGGAAGGAGTTAAAAAAAAAACTGTCTTTAGGAAAAAAGACAGAAATAGAGTCTGTGGCAGGAAACAAATATTACGGTTACATTTGACGTTAACAAAACCAAATGATTGCCATAACATCCCCCAGCCACCAGGAAGGTGGCCAACCACAAAAAGTGAAGATCTGAAGGATATTTCTTCATGCTCTATATTAAGTGTTAGTCGCTCAGTCGTGCCCAACTCTGGGATGCCATGGACTGCGGCCCACCAGGCTCCTTTGTCCATGAGATTTTCCAAGCAAGGACACTGGAGTGGATTGCCATTTCCTTCTCCAGAGGATCTTCCCAACCCAGGGATCGAACCTGGGTCTCCTGCACTGCAGGCAGATTCTTTACTGACTGAGCTATAAGAGAAGCCCTATACTGTTACCTAATACACAGTTCTTTATGCTGTGACAAGCCCTTGGCTAAGGATAAATCTTTACAGGTGGGGGCAGGGGCACGACCACACTGAAGGATGTTTGGCAGGATCTAGGTGGGCTGGTGATGTCTCACCCTGTCCCCAGGAGATTTTAGGTGTTAATCCTAGAGTGCTACTGTTCTGTGCTAAGTCACTTCAGCTGTGTCTGACTCCTTTTGACCCTACGGGCTGTAGCCTGCCAGGCTCCTCTGTCCGTGGGACTCTCCAGGCAAGAATACTGGAGTGGGTTGCCATGCCCTCCTCCAGGGGATCTTCCTGATCCAGGGATCGAACCTGCATCTCTTATGTCTCCTGCATTGGCGGGCAGGTCCTTTACAACCTGGGAAGCCTCATAAATCCTAGAGTAGCAGTTATCAAGCCTCTTACTCTCAGGATGTCTTTCCACTTGTAAACTTTAGGCAGAACCCAAAGAGTTGTTGTTTATGTGGTTATATTTACTGATGCTCCTCATATTAGAAATTAAGACTGAATTTTTTTTTTTTTGGCCACACTATATAGCTTGTGGGATTCTAGTTCCCTGACCAGGGATCAAACCCAGGCCTCCTGCAGTAGAAACACAGAGTCCTAATTGCTGGACCACCAGGACATTTCCAAGACTGGGAAATTTTAAACGTACTTCTCAATTCATTAAAGATACTGATTAAAATAGACAACTAACAAGAACCTACTGCATAGCACAGGGAAAATATTCAATATCTTACAATAATTTATAATGGAAGAGAATGTAAAAAAGAATACGTATATGTATGTATGTCTATGTATGACTAAATCATTTTACTATACACCTGAAACTGATGCATTGTAAATCAATTATATTTCAAAAAATTTTTAAGTAAAAATAAATTTTTAAAAAGGAGTTTGGAACTAGCAGATAGAAGCTACTGTATATAAAATATTAACAGATAAACAAGGACTTACTGTCTAGCACAGGGAACTATATTCAACATCTTAACAAACCATAATGGAAAAGACTATGAAAAAGAATATGTAGATACATATATAACTGAATCACTTTGTACAGCAGAAACACAAATTTGTAAAGAGATAATGATAAATCCATTACAAACTAATATAAACCAAACATCTATGAAAAATTAATGTATTTTCCACATTTCCATTCAGTGTGAAGAATGGCACAATTTCCTATTTTTGCAAATCTCTTGGCCTTCTGGCTTAAAAGCAGACACCTGGACTCTTCTCTCTGATTCTGAACTCAGTCTGTTGTAGATGTTGTTTGCTTCAAGTATGTGAAGCAATTCTTGCCTCACATAGGTATGTATATGGAAAGGGACGAATATTTTTATAGCCTGGAACTGGGAGTACTTTTTTTGATGTCACGCCAGAATTTGACAAGTAGTCCATTTTTAACAGTCACTTGCCATGTGGAGCCTGAAAGCATATTAATAACTTTCGTTACTCTGTTCAAGTAAAACCATTGGAATCACTTGAATTTTGAATAACTCTCACCTGTGTGTGATTTTGGACTGTGATATCTTAATCAGGAGGAAATCTTTGCTCACTGAGCTATACAGTTCTTCCATATGTTGACATATTTCATTCTAAAAAATCAAAAAGTCATATTCATTAATCTGTCCACCAATATCAGCAGAAAAATCTTTATGTGTTGGGAAGCTGTCAAGCTCAACTTTTCCAAAGTTCTAATTTTTTGCTTGAAAGCTTAAAATTTATCATTGGCAACATGACACTGTCCATTGTTTTTCTTGAAGTGATGGGCTGACTGTTCATTATCAAAGACCTGTCGATCAAGTAACCATTCCTGAACAGCCATGGTCGGTCAGTCATTCTTTTGGGGGAAATGCTGCTTCATAAGAAAAAAAAAATGTGGTCTGTTTAGCTGTCAACTCTGACAATCACACACGTGCTTTTCTCTGAGACAAACCTTCTACACTGATGGGCAGCACTGGGGTTCATACCTCCATCTAGACACACAGAAAGTCTAAAAGATACACAGGCAGGGGTGGCATGGGGTATAATTAATAATATTTCCTGTTCATCCATTCTCATTTCAACAACGAGGTGAATTTATCAATTATATCATTCTCAAATGAGACTGACCGTTTTTTTCCCTTCCTTCATTCCTCCGTTCCTCCTTCTCTCCTTCCCTCCCTCCCTCCCACCTCCCCTTCTTCCTCCCTCTTTTCCTCTTCCCTGCCTGTTCATGGTGATGAAGCATGCAAGACTATCAGAGGAGTTTGTGTCATGGTCTCCGATTGTCCTAAAGCACCAGCATTTTTATCACCAATATTTGCTACCATCAGTGCAAATGTCACACAGAGAAATAGACAAGTAGTGTCTTAGATTATTATTATAAATGTGTTTGGCCTTGTGGAGTCTCTGATAAAGTCAGGGACCCCGGTGAAACAAACTGAAAACTGTGCTCCAGAGAAATTTTCTGTGTGTATATTCTATAACCACAGCATCACCGTGTGTGTGTGATAACAAACAACTGGAAGTAACCTAAATGGCCATCACTAGGAGAATAACAAACTGTCCTCTATTCGTATAGTTAAAAGTTATATGAGAGTGAAAATGAATGAGGTAGAAATATGAGTGTCAGTGCACACGCACACGTACATGCACACATATACAGAAACATACAGGCACACGTGTTTTGTGTTGGTTTGACATGCATTGCATAGCTTGTCTCTTTCAAATTCAACACTCCTACTGTTCATGTGTGGAGATTTTTCCTGAGGGGGAATGTTGTTGAAAAAATGATGAATAATTATCAAGGCTTCCCAGATGGGAAGGAACCTGCCTGCCAACATAGGAGACATAAGAGACAGGGGTTGATCCCTGGGTTGGGAAGATCCCCTGGAGGAGGGCATGGCAACTCACTCCAATATTCTTGCCTGGAGAATCCCTATGGACAGATGAACCTGGTGGACTACATTCTATAGGGTCACAAAGAGTTGGACACAACTGATGCAACTTAGCTTAGCATATCATAATTATCGATGCAAATCATTATGTAACTGTAAAGTACCAAATTCCTTAGTTTTATTATTTTATGCTAAAGTCTAAAAATAAGGGATAAGTCTACAAATAAGGGAAAAATAAAAAACCTAAAGAAAAGTCCACTTGAATCCCACCACCAATTAACATTTGGTGCTATTTTACATGTGCATGTATAAATACACTTGGCTCGCCCTGAACAGTTTGACTTCCCACTTATTATGTTATGCTCACATAAATGTAGCAGGTAGGGCTTTAAATGTCCCTACCACTGGTAACACTGGATCAGAATTTTCTGGTTACTTCTCTTACAGTCACAGAAGGGAAATGGCAATTTTGAATTGAGATGTCAATAGCAAGAAATTAGTTATCAAAACCGAATACAGTTCCTTTTCTTCTCTGCTCTAATTCTAGAAGATTTGTGTGACTTCGGGCAGGGTCTACCTGGTTCTGCTACATACACTCCCTACTAATTAATGTCATTTTTATTTTTAAGGTCAGCATTGTCAACAGCACCCGACAAGAAAACGATCTTACTAATCAAACAAAGGTGGGGTTTGGAATTTGGTTGTTTGATAAACCAAATGAGATTGTACTTTACTTAGAGGCTGCCTTGCAATTTTGAGTTTTTTAGTGTTCTGTCGATATTCTGTTGCCACAAAATAAATTAGTAACTAGATGTGGCCTTTTAGAATCTTGAAGGACTGTGGAAACTTGCAGAGGATGCCTTTATGTCTAATTAAAAGAGGAGCAATCTGCGGAAGTCAGAAGTTGAGTATACGGTCCTGGCCCAGAGGTTTGCCCACACTCTTTTCCACTTTAGGGAGCTAGAGGGAGCAGACGCTGTCTTCCAGGGTGTGGGTGCAGGCCACCACCGCTTCGAGGTTTCGCCACATCCTCATCCACCTTGTGATGATTTCCTTCCTGTAGTTCCTGTGATCAACTCACTGTCTAATTCAGTAATTTTTTAGGAGCGCATCTTCTGAATGAAAATGAATGCGTCTAGATACCAGCTATACTTATATTGGGTTGGTCAAAAAGTTCGTTCAGGTTTTTCCATTAATATCGTATGGACCTGAGCGAACTTTTTGGCCAACCAAAATAATAACTATACCCTAACAGTAAAACTGGAAAAAATCAGTTTTCATTCCAATCCTAAAGAAGGGCAATGCCAAAGAGTGTTCAAACTACTACACAATTGCACTCATTTCACATGCTGGCAAAGTAATGCTCAAAATCCTCCAAGCCCGACTTCAACAGTATGTGAACTGAGACTTTCCAGATGTTCAAGCTGGATTTAGAAAAGGCAGAGGAACTGGAGATCAAATTGCCAACATCTGTTGGATCATACAAAAAGCAAGAGAATTCCAGAAAGACACCTAATTCTGCTTCATTGATTACACGAAAGCCTTTGACTGTGTGGATCACAACAAACTGTGGAAAATTCTGAAAGAGATGGGAATACCAGACCACCTGACCTGCCTCTTGGAAAACCTGGATGGAGGTCAAGAAGCAACAGTTAGAACCGGACATGGAACAACAGATTGGTTCCAAATTGGGAAAGGAGTACGTCAAGGCTGTATATTGTCACCATGCTTATTTAACTTATATGCAGAGTACATCATGCGAAATGCCAGGCTGGATGAAGCACAAGCTGAAATCAAGATTGCCGGGAGAAATGTCAATAATCTAAGATATGCAGATGACACTACCCTTACGGCAGAAAGTGAAGAGGAACTAAAGAGCCTCTTGATGAGAGTGAAAGAGGAGAGTGAAAAAGGTGGCTTAAAACTCAACATTCAAAAAATGAAGATCATGGCATCCGGTCCCATCACTTCATGGCAAATAGATGGGGAAACAATAGAAACAGTGATAGACTTTATTTTCTTGGGTTCCAAAATCACTGCAGACAGTGACTGCAACCATGAAATTAAAAAACGCTTGCTCCTTAGAAGAAAATCTATGACAAACCTAGACAGCTTATTAAAAAGCAGAGATATTACTTTGCTGACAAAGGTCTGTATAGTCAAAACTATGGTTTTGCCAGTAGTCATGTTATGAATGTGAAAGCTGTACCATAAAGAAGGCTGCACATTGAGGAATTAATGCTTTTGAACTGTGGTACTGGAGAAGACTCTTGAGAGTCCCTTGGACTGCAAGGAGATCAAACCAGTCAATCCTAAAGGAAATCAATCCTGAATATTCATTAGAAGGACTGATGCTGAAGCTGCAGCTCCAATAGTTAGGCCACCTGATGCAAAGAGCTGACTTATTGGAAAAGACCCTGATGCTAGGAAAGATGGAAGGCAGGAGGAGAAGGGGACAACAGAGGATGAGATGGTTGGATGGTATTGCTGACTCAATGGACACGAGTTTGGGCAGGCTCTGAGAGGTGGTGGGGGACAGGGAAGCCTGGCGTGCTGCAGTCCATGGGGTCGCGAGGCGTCGGACACAACTGAGCAACTGAAGAACAGTAAAATACATGTAAAACACATAAAACCCCATTGTTCAATTCTATCTATATTCCTTTGCCCAACAAATCTCTGACCCTCATGTTTGGGTCTAAGTCTCAGTCTCTGTCATGAGGGAGATGTGTAGACAGAGAGGCATTGAACACCCCACAGTACTGAATGGAGGCTTTCTCAACCAAGGATTTCAAGAACATGAAGAGAAGAATGTGTGTTGGTCACTCAGTCATGTCCGCCTCTTGAGACCCCATGGCCTGTTCCCTGCCACACTCTTCTGTCCATGGGATTCTCCAGGCAAGAATACTGGAGTGGGTTGCCATTCCCTTCTCCAGGGGATCTTCTCCACCCAGAGATCGAAGCCAGGTCTCCTGCATTGCAGATTCTTTACTGTCTGAGCCACAAGGGAAACCCAGAGTGAGGAATAGAGAGGGGGTAATTTTCTTATTGATCCCACAACTCTGTGCATGTCGACTTTAGGTGTCAGCACACACTAGACAATGATCTTTATTAGCATTTTCTCCATAGCCCCTGAAACATCTTAGGAGCCACGTATGAATATGAAATCCCCGGGGCGTCACGTGGCCCACAGTTTAGTACCAACTCTGTAGTTGTAAAGAGAATGGGCACTTGGGATTTTTAGTTATTGGAGGCTGTTGTGAAGATGAGAAAGGGAAGGCATGTCAATCACTGTGCGCCCCCCCCCCCCCCCCCCGCCTCCAGTCGCTCACCAACATCCTCCCCCTCATCGCAGTCTCTGTGATCCCTAGGGAGACAGCCAGCTTCTACAGCGATCCAAGAGAAGTTGGATTATTACCACCTTGGAGCTGGAGGAGGAAGACCCGGGACCCTTCCCCAAATTTGTGGGTGAGGTAAGGCTGCTGCTCTCAGGAAAGGCCCATCACCCTGTCCAATTCAGCACGATCCTGTTGGCAGGAGGCTAAGACGCCAGGCAGAGAAGTGGTAGGAGGCATGGGTGTCATATGAGGGGAGGACCCCTATGAGATTCTTTCAATAAGGGATGGACATTTATGCTGTTTCCAATTCTTCACTATTACGAACCTAACTGCTGCTGTATTCCTTGTTCCTGCATCTTTCCCTACCTGTTTATTTCTTTAGGATAAATTCTCTAAACTATAATTTAAAACTGCCTTTAAATATTAGCCTAGATATTTGATAGATATAATAGTTTACTCTCACCCTGTTTATTTCCCCCCCTCCTTTTCTTCCCTTCCAGCTGTTCAATAATATGTCCGCTAACATGGAAATAATATATTTAATCAGAGGACCTGGTGTGGATGAATATCCAGAGATTGGTTTGTTTTCTATAGAGGATAATGTGAATGGGAAAATATATGTTCACCGCTCTGTTGATCGAGAGAAAACACCGTCTTTTAAGGTAACTAAAATGTGACGCATTCTAAACTTGGGCTTCTCTGGTGGCTTAGACGGGAAAGAATTTGCCTGCAATGTAAAAGACCCCGGTTTGATCCCTGGGTCAGAAAGATCCTCTGGAGAAGGAAATGGCAACCCACTCCAGTATTTTTGCCTGGAGAATCCCGTGAACAGAGGAGCCTGGTGGGCTACAGTCCATAGGGTCACAAGGAGTCAAACATGACTGAGTGGCTAAGCATGTAAACTAGGATTTACTGCAAGGATTGTGCAGGATCATTGTATTTGGCAAGCATTCTGTAAGCTGGCTGTGTGCCAGGTTCTGGGAGCTTGACATCTTATAAACTGTGACATGCTTTAGAAGTGTGCCTGGGGCCTAGAGATTAATTTTGTAATCTCTTCGAGTTCTGGACTTTGGCTTTGTCATCATTTCTGTAATCTGTGAATTGCTGTAGGTTCCCCTTCTAACAACTGCTACGCTGATATGATCAGGATATTTGAAAGTGTTTGGCTATAGAGCTATAGAATGTTTATAAAATGTGCTGATTTAGTTTTTGGTGAGTCACAGATGAAATCTATGGAGAGAGGCTGTAAATGGACTCCATGGATTTCGTAGTAACCTGATGAAGGAGGAATTACAGCCCTGGCGATGGTTTGTTCCTATGAGTCTAGGTGTTCTTTATGATTTATCACCCCAGGAATATGGTCTGGGCTTCCCAGTTGGTAAAGGATCTGCCTGTCAATGCAGAGGCCTCAGGAGATGTGGGTTTGGTCCCTAAATTGGGAAGATCCCCTGGAGGAGTAAATGGCAACCCACTCCAGTATTCTTGCCTGGGAAATCCCATGGACAGAGGAGCCTGGCAGGCTGTCTGTGGGGTCACGAAGAGTCGGACACGGCTGAGCAACTGCACATATACCGTGGTCTGCCATGAGGCTGAAGTTCAAGTTCAAAACTGCAAAGGAAACTTGAAATAAAAATGCCCCCAACCACGTGGTAGTATCTTGTGCTACCAGCCAAAGCTTATAGGGCTTCTTAGAAGTCTGCAGCCTGTGTTCTGGTTTGAATTCTGCCGGAACCTGGGCTCTGTTCTCGGGCCTACTTGCCCGAACATTTCCTCCTTCAAGGGGGGAGATGTTTTTAATATTGGCAAGAAGTGATTTGTGAAGCTTTTCTCCACTGACTTAGAAAATTTATACACATGATAAGCTATATACCCTTAACACATTAATGGTCTTGGGCTCTATAATTTTTAAACAGGCAGAAATTCTCTGAAACTTCAAAAGGACATGCAAAGATGACTGTCTAGGTCTTCACTCTCCATATAATTCTTCAAACCCATCCATAAAATGTGCAGTGTTTTTTTTTAATGTGCAGTTTTTGAATAGGAATATAAAGACTTCCCTGATGGTCCAGTGGTTTAGAATTCACCTACCAATGCAGGAAGCCCAGGTTCAATCCCTGGTCCAGGAAGATCCCACGTGCCACAGGGCAACTAAGCCCATGTACCACAACCACAGAGCCCCTGCTCTAGAGTATGGGAGCTGGAACTACTGAAGCCTCTGAGCCTAGAGCCTGTGCTCTGCAATAAGAGAAGCCTCCACAATGAGGAACCCACATACCACAACTAGAGAAAGCCTGTATGCAGCAGTGAAGACCCAGCTCAGCCAAAAATAAAATAAATAGATAGATAAATAATTAAAATAAGATGGAATATAAAGTCATAAGGGGGACCCTGAGACAGCACTTCTCTATCTTTACTGAGCAAACTGGTCACCTCGGAATCTGGCTAAAATGCAGGTTCTATTTCAGTAGGTGGAGCAGGCCTGAGCTCCTGCATCTCTCAAAAGCTCCCAGGAGATGCTGCTGCTGGTCCCCAGGCCTCTGCAGGTTGACTGTGGAGGAGCTAGGATATAACAGTTAACAGGCACAAGCCATGCAAGGATGGAACACAACATGTAGTGCTTGGGGCGGTTTTATTTTGGTTATTGTTGCTTGGTTGCTTTTAACATCTTTAATAATGTACTAAGGTTGGCATTCGGAATTCCCAGGTGGCTCAGTGGTAAAGAATACGGAGTTAATCCCTGGGTCAAGGAGGAGGGAATGGCAACCCACTCCAGTATTCTTGCTTGGGAAATCCCATGCACAGAGGAGCCTGGCAGGCTATAGTCCATGGGGTCGCTAAGAGTTGCATATGACTGAGCATCTGAGCACCATGCTGAATTGGGTTAGGTCTTAGTCTAGAAACCAGCATCCTTGTAAGGGGAGGGAGATTTGGATACAGAGAGAAAGACAAGGAAGAGAAGGCCATGGGAAGCTGGAGACAGAAACTGGAGTGATGGGTCTACAGGCCAGGAAATACCAAGGATCGCTGACACCATGGGAAGTAAGAAGAGGGGCCTCGAGTGGGCCAGTCTACAGAGCCCCAGGAAGGAACCCACCCTATAGACACCCCGATTTTGGTGCTGGCCTCCAGAACTGCAGGAGAATACATTTTTTGTCGTAGGCACCCAGCTTGATGCAAAAGTCATAGGGGACTAACCCAGCGGGGGTTAGCTACTGGTTAGCAAGACATGAGACAGGCTGCTGAGGATTATCAGACCTGAAGGTGGGACAAGCAGAATGTCATAGGTACAACTACCCAAACCGAGTGCTCTAGCTTAGCCACCGGCTTCTTTAAGAATGCTGACTACTGCTTTTTGACTGTCTTTAAGGACAGGATGTTATTAAAAATTCAGTAAGCCTAATGTATTGGCAAGAAGACAGCTCTAGCAGCACTGCCTTACTCTTGCAGATAGCAAAGGAGACACTAAAGCTGGCTAAAACTTGTGTTCCAAAGGTAATGGGGTGATGGGAGGAGCCAATTTCTGGTTAATCTCATAGAAAAACCTACAAGAAAGCAGTAGCAGGGGCTTCCCTTGTGGCTCAGCGGTAATCTGCCTGCCAATGCAGGAGACCTGGGTTTGATCCCTGGTCTGGGAAGACTCCACATGCCCTAGAGCAACTAAGCCTGTGCACCTCAAATACTGATTTTGCGCTCTAAAGCTCTGCAACATAGAAGCCACTGCAATGAGAGGCCAGCGTGCACCAAAACTAGAGAGTAGCCCCCACTCACTGAACCTGGACTAAAGCCTGCACAGCAATAAAGACCAAGAACAATGAAAAATAAATAAGTAAAAAAAAAAAATTCTAAAAAAGAAAGCAGCAGCACCAACTGAGAATTGCTAGAAGACTTAAGACCGAGAGGGAAAAAGTCTTTTTTCTGTGTAGAGATCTTTTCTATTTCTATCAAAATATGCTCAATTTCACAGGGTACAAGTACACTCAAGAAAGTCACCTTTTTACATTCCTCATAATAATTATTTGTGGCTCTTTATCCCAACATAGTTATCTTCACCTACTTCTAACCTACCCATAGATGTGAGTTTGTACTGTGTGTTTGGCATTTAAGATGTTTCTTTCTATATGCTTGTGTCTAGGATAAAGGATCTTGTACATGTAATTTCATGTAGCTATCGTGTCAATGCCCTGTGGTGTGTTTATCCAAGGATATAAATCTGAAGGCTGTAACAAAAGTCTGAAAACCCTTTAAAAGGGCGGAGAATAGCCATGACATTTCCTTTCCCCATTGTGATTCTGAGCCCCTGGAAATTCTTAGCATCTTGCCAAAAACAAATAGCACTTATGCCTCTCAGGCATCTTTCAGAACGAAAGGTCTCAGACGTAGCTTTAGGATAATAAATGGAACATAAAATAATAAACATAAAACAAACATGTGGCTCTTGTTTTTAAGTGGGAGGATTATAGTTGGCACAGACTTAGAGCCAGAAGTCAGGGTGATTAAGAAGCAGAGCTTTGCCAGCACCGTCATAAATTATGGAGGAGCATGTGGAAACAGTGCTGGAGAAAGCCAGTTAGCTTGCACAGAAATTTAAAAATGTATGTTGGAGTCCCCAAAGCAGACAAGTTCAGGACTAGCAGCCTCGCAGCATCCTTTGTCTCACAGTGGGAGAGGAGAGAGCTGAACGAGAGTGGACATGGGGCCCGGGACAGCATCTTAAGACGCTGAGCGGGACCACGAAGGTGGCTGCTGATCAGTGAGCGGCAAGTCTGCTGGGATAAAGGCCTGAGGAGGTACAGACAGCGCAGTAGAGCAGCCCATGTGGGCTACGAGGAAAAGTGGAGGGTGGGGCAGATGGCTGTCTGAAGCTCTCAGGGTCCTAAGGTGGCTGGCTGTCTGGTGAAGCAGCTTGCTCCGGACTCTGGGGCCATGGATGGAAGAGACGAAGTACCAACTGGTGGCACCGTCAAGTCGACCCCACACCTAACTGCACTTGAATCTGGGCTGCTCTGCCTCCAGGCTCTGAGCCTGACAGCCATGGACCCTCTCAAATAATTCAGAGCAGGTGGGCTTCCCTGGTGGTCCAGGGGCTAAGACTCAGTGCTCCCAGGGCAGAGGGCCTGGGTTCAATCCCGGGTCAGGGAACTAGAGCCCACGTGCTGCAACTAAGAGTTCATATGCCATAACTAAAGATCTCCCCTGCCACAAGAAGATCCAAGACTTTGTGTGCTGCAGCTAAGACTCACTGCAGCCAAATAAATAAATATATTTAAAAAATGTGGCAGAGGAGGAATACGAGGGAGCCTCCCTCCAGGACTTATGAAAGAAGAAAGGAGCTGATTTACGTAAGGGCTCAGCCAGGCCCCGGGTGAGTCCACCCTCCCTGGGCCTCACTGGAGCTTCTTCTCTGGCAATAAACCCCATACCTACTCATTGTCCCTGAGCAGGGCTCTGCATCTGGTCATCAGAGGCTCCTCGAGAGGAGAAACCAGCATTCCCACCATAAAGGGTCGTTGGCTTGAGAGCTCCTTGGTGCTCCCTCTGACTCTCTGCAGACTCCCCGAAATCTTTGCAGTCTTCAACAAATAAAATCACTATTTTTCCTAAAGCAATGAGAGATTCAGTAGCAAGTCAGAGTAGACCTATTTAAAATTACATATATGAAAAAAAATACATATATGATTGCCTATGCCTTATTTTGCAAGCAGGGGCCCTTTTTTAAAATTAATAGACTTTATTTCTTAGAACCACTTTAGGGTTACAGAAAAGTAGAAAGTACAGAATTCCTACAGGCTTCCCCAGTGACTCAGTGATAAAGAATCCACCTTCTGGAGATGCGAATTTGACCCCTGGGTTAGGAAGATCCCCTGGAGGAGGGTATGGCAACCCACTCCAGTATTCTTGCCTGGAGAATGCCATGGACAAGGGACCCTGGTGGGCTACAGTCCATGGGGTTGCAAAGAGTCAGACATGACTGAAAGGACACAGCAGGTATGCATGCACAGAGTTCCTATATACCTCCTCACTTTCCCACTCATCCCATAGTTTCCTCTGTTATTAATATTTTGCATTACTATAGGACGTTTGTTACAGTCGATGAACCAGTGTCATACTTAATCATTAACTGAAGCCCATAATTTACGCGTGGATTCACTCTTTGTGCTGTACATTCTCTGGGTTTTGGCAATGTATAGTGACATGTACCCACCCTTCTGGCATCATGATTTCACTGTCCTAAAGTTCCCCTGTGCTCCATCTATTCATTCCTTCCTCTCCTCAAAGCCCTTGGCAACTGCTGATCCTGTTACTGTCTGCATAGGTTTGCCTTTTCCAGAATATCATAGGGTTGGAATGGTACAGGCTGTCACCTGTTCAAGATTGTCTTCTTTCTCTTGGCAATATGTCCTAAAGCTTCCTCCATGTCTTTTCATTGCTGAAAAATATTCCATTGTGGAATACTATGGATGTACCATTCTTTGTTTATCTTTTCACCTGCTGAAGGCCATCTTGGTTGCTTCCAAATTTTGATGATTATGAATAAAACTGAACATCCATGTTCAGGATGTAACATGATTGTTGGATTGTGTGGTAAGAGTATGTTTAGTTTTGTAAGAAATTGCCAGTGTCTTCCAAAGTAGCTACACCACTTGCATTCCCACAAGGAGTGAATGAGACTTTCCTATTGCTTATCTTACTTTTTAGGTGTAAAGCTAATAAAGGCTTCTTATGGAATTTAAAACTCCATAAGAATTTATTTACTTATTTATGTTAATGGTGTAGTCATTAAAAACCTCTCTTCACTCCCAAATTTCTTCTCTGATCTGATTCCACAGAGGTGACCACCTTGCATCTATGTCCTTGTGAGCATTTGTAGTGTCTATTGTCAATATACATAGGCTAAATATTTATTAAATTTTATGAAAATTAAGGATTCTGTTTAAACATTTTGACCTTGTGCAAGAACAGTGATTTCTCTGCATGAACAGTCTCTAAATTGCCCTGACATGACAGGTGCATTTGTGATACTGGAAAACTGCTCACTCTTCAGGGGGCAGGGTCATTGCTGGATCCCTCTGATGTGGTCTCTGAGTCACTTTTTGTTTCTTCTGCACTAAAGATAAATGACTAAGACAATGGTGCCTCGTCCCTTAAAACTTTGCCTTCAACAGTTGGCACCAATTGCCCCGTTGGTGCTGAAGCAATCTCACGGACCACCCTCTTGAATGAACCATTAGAGGAAGATGCTCTCTGAATGTCCTCAGGAGTGGACTTAAGAATGTTGCTTTTGCTTATATGTTTTTTTTTTTTTTCATTTATTTTTATTAGTTGGAGGCTAATTACTTTACAATATTATAGTGGTTTTTGCCATACATTGACATGAATCAGCCATGGATTTACATGTGTTCCCCATCCCAATCCCCCCTCCCGCCTCCCTCCCCATCCGATCCCTCTGGATCTTCCCAGTGTACCAGCCCTGAGCACTTGTCTCATGCATCCAGCCTGGGCTGGTGGTCTGTTTCATCCTTGATAGTATGCCTGTTTCAATGCTATTCTCTCAGAACATCCCACCCTCGCCTTCTCCCACAGAGTCCCAAAGTCTGTTATGTACATCTGTGTCTCTTTTTCTGTTTTGCATATAGGGTTATTGTTACCATCTTTTTAAATTCCATATATATGTGTTAGTATACTGTATTGGTGTTTATCTTTCTGGCTTACTTCACTCTGTATAATGGGCTCCAGTTTCATCCATCTCATTAGAACTGATTCAAATGAATTCTTTTTAATGGCTGAGTAATATTCCATTGTGTATATGTACCATAGCTTCCTTATGCATTCGTCTGCTGATGGGCATCTAGGTTGCTTCCATGTTGGCAATTATAACTGGCAATTATAAACAGTGCTGTGATGAACTTTGGGGTGCTTATATGTTTTTGTATTTAGTATTTTGTGTGTCCTTACAGCTTCACATGGGGCTTCCCAGGTGGTGCTAGTGGTAAAGAACCTGCTTGCCAATGCAGGAGATGCAAGAGATGTGGTTTTGATCTCTGGTTCAGGAAGATCCCCTGGAGTAGGAAATGGCAACCTACTCCAGTATTCCTGCCTGGAGAATCCCATGGACAGAGGTGCCTGGTGGGCTTCAGCCCATAGGGTCGCAGAGAGTCAGACTTGACTGAAGGACTTAGCATGCATGCACGCACAACTTCACATAACCATTTGCAAAAAATATGGTAACAACAGGGTGTAATTGGCTTTCAAGGAGACAGAAGGACCCAAGGATTCCCAGCTTTCGTTGCACACACGCATGCATGCATGCATGCACACACACCAATTTTAGCATCTGCTTAGAGCAGAATGATGGGAGGATCTCTGCAGCGGGGGTTGTGTAAGAATACTTGTCCTCTCAAGATGCTTCCATTCACTTACATCTTCAGCAGTTCCAGAAAATGCCCTTTCCAGCAAGCAATCATTAGTCAGTGCTGAGATGGGTACTGTTATTTTCAAAAAACAGAATCAAGGCTCTTGTGGTTCAGACAGCCTTTTTGTTGGTTTCCACATGTAACAGCTGTTTTGTGTAAGTGGGTGATGATGTAGTTCTTGAATCTCTTACAGATGTGATTTGGCTGAGGCAGAATGACGGACGTGGCCCATGAGCTTTCTGCTTTTGACAGTGATTCTGTTATGGGGCACAAATCAGGGACATGCACAAGACCCTGTGAGATCACGGCCCCTCAGATCAATGGCCATGTTTGTTCCTTTGTCGGTGGCAAATGTGTGTCTTATTTCCTTTCTACCTTTTCATTCCATAAATACTTCTCCAATCTGATTCACTGTGAGTTGAGTTTTGCAAGACTCCGAAGTCTCCAGGAACGCTACCAAAGCAGAAACTTTTACACCACCACACTGTCAGAAAGACTTCTGGTTACTTCTTCACACCCAAGCCTTTGATGTGAAGAATAAAAGAACCGCATGTTTATTTCACTAAACATTTTGTGTAAGCAGAATATAATTCAGGCAAAAGTGTTTTGGTAACATGCTTTCAACAGGGAATTTGAGACCTAGAAGTTACAGCACAGGCACATCTCAAAAATCCCTATTGCCAAACACAAAAATGGTTGGGTGTCTGTAAACAATCATTTTGCAAGCTTTTAGTGAGCTGCTAGCTTCTACAGAATAAAAGCACGCAGAGAAAGTCTGAGTTTGATATTTGAGTGATGAGAGGAAAATGCATTTTGATTTGTTGTGTTTTAATTACCATTCAGTTCAAAACATTTTCTGATTTCCATTGTGATTTCTTCTTTGATCTGTACATTATTTAGAAATGCTTTGCTTAACTTCCAAACACTTGGGGTTGTAAATTATCTTTCTTAATGATTTCTAGTTTATTATACTCTGTGTGTGTGTGTGTGTGTGTGTGTATGCGCGCGCGCGCGTGCGCGCTCAGTTGCTCAGTCGTGTTGGACTCTTTGTGACCCTTTGGATGGGAGCCCACCAGGCTCCTCTGTCCATGGGATCTTTCAGGCAAGAATACTGGAGTGGGCTGCCACGTCCTCCTCCAGGGGATCTTCCCAATCCAGGGATTGAAGCCTCATTTCCTGTGTCTCCTGCATTGTAGGCAGATTCTTTACCCGCTGAGCCATCAAGGAAGCCCATAGCTGTCCTAGTCTATTTATTTATTGGTTGTGGGGTTTGTGGGGATCTTAGTTCCCTGACTAAAGATTAAACTTGAGCCCATGGCAGTGAAAGCACTAAGTCCTAAGCACTAGAGCTGCAGGGAATTCCTAGTCCTAGTTGCTTTTAAATGCTCCCTCTCCCCAAAGCTTAAGTGTCTTCTCTGCAACGTTTCACCAATATTCAATTGTGTGCTTACTTCTCATCACAAGACATATAGTATGTAGGAACTGAGGCTCATAACAACTTGCCTATGTTGATACAAGTGGAGAAATTGAGATCTGAACCTACTATTAATAATAATAATGAAGTATTTTTTCAAGTCAGCTCGTTGATCTGTCCTACAAACACTTGTTGAGTGCCCAGTCTGCGCTCAGTCCAAGGGTCGCAGGGTGAAGGAGAGCCTGTGACCTCTGACCTCAGGAACTTTCAGTCTTTGGAGGATACTGATGCAGGGCACATAGTATTACTGACTGGAATGGGATTTGTGCCATCAAATCAATGGTTCTGCAACAGTAATATGGTTTCTCTGTTTCTTAGGTTTATTGTGATGTTGCCCATCGCTTAACAGGGCACATTGTGGATAGATCCTTGATTATCAACATCAGGGTCAGTGATGTGAATGATCACGCTCCCGAGTTCCCTGAGAAGGAATTTAACATCAGTGTGAAGGAGGACCACGCCGCAGGTGTGCATGGTGGGGTCGAGGGGGTCCCTGTCTTCTCTGTGCCATGACGGTTTTCCAGCTTCTGTAGTGACAGGGTGCCTCAGTCCTATTGTCTTCAGGGAGGCCTCTCCCTGTTCACATCCCAAAGGTTACAGGCCCAGGATGAGAGCAAAATGCCTTGAGGTCTCCACGCTTCATTTTGTATCAGCAGCAAAATGATGTGGAAATTGTCAGTTAGAAGGGCTAATCCGTAAATATCAACCTAAAATAAATGAATGGAGGAAGAAGAAGCAGCAGAGGTCGGTGGTGGGATCCTGCATATCGCTGCAAAGTTCTCATCTGTAAACATCTGTAAAATGGCAGCAAGATAGCATCTAAAAGTACTGAGCTAGGATTCTGTGAGTCTTGAAACCCGAACCATCCTCATTAAAATGTGCATCTATTTGAATAACAAAAAGCATTATTTATTTTGCAAAACAGTCTCTAGGAAATTTGGAAAATTCCAAGAAACAAAAAGACTAAAATAGGAAGCATCTTTAATGCTACCAATTAGAGATAAGTACCATTAATGTTTTAGTTTATATTCTTTCAATATTTTTCTTTGCACTTTACATATGTGTGTGTGTATACACACATGGTATGTTACATTTATATGTGTGTATATATTCACAGATTTATACATATAGTTACAAATGTATATTTGTATATCTACATTTTTTTCATCTTTATCATAGTACAAAATGTATATGTGTTTATATTACATATGTTTAAATATATGACCTGAAGAAGGACATGGCCACCTATTCCAGGATTCTTGCCTGGGGAGTCCCATGGACAGAAGTCTGGTGGACTATGGTTCATGGGGTCACAAAGAGTCGAACACCACTGAGTGACTGACACACACACACAAATATATGAGCATGCCTTTTTATGTGTGCATATTTAAGAATTTTCTCTTTAAAAATGCAATTTTACGGTTTATAACCTAACAGTATTCTCCTAGAGCATCTTGTGTGTCATATTTTATTTTATGGGTGTGCTTTAAGATTTTTAACCAATCTTCTTTTGTTGCACATTTACATCTCATTGTCACATTTTGTTATTTTTACAAAACATGCTTCGGTGAACATATCTGAGCTAAAAGCGTGTGCCATTCAAGCATTGCCTACTTAGCACAAATTCAGACAGGTGGAATTGCTGCTCCAAACCACACACACAACTTCAGTGTTGCAATTTATCCATAGCCCGGCAGCATATGACAGGGCTTAGTGTATTGTTCATCTCTGATTACCAAGTACTTGAACATGTGATAACTTTCCTGGCCGTTTCTAGTTCCCTTTTCAGTTGCTTGTTTCTTTTCTTTGTCCACTTCTGTTAGCGTCATTGTCATTTTTTCTTCTTGACTTCAACCTCCTCCTTTGACATTAAGAATGTCTATGTCTCTGTCTGCCAACATGTATTCCAAATATATTTTCCTGGTCTATCATGTCCTTCCTTTTATTTATAGTTTTTTGCCACACACTTAAAAATTGATCTATTGATTTTGTCCTTTAAACCTCTGTATTTGCAATCATGATTAGAAAGTCCTTCTTGACCTTATGATGATTTAAATATCCCTCTTCATTTTGTCTAGTATGTCTATAGCTTGACCTTTATATTTACATACTCAATCCATTCTGGTGTAAGCCCCAGTGCCATTCAGCAAAGAATCATTCTCCTACTGGTTGGATAGGCTGCTGTTGGCCAATAGTAACAATTTAAAAAATTCTTTCCAGGTCAACCTGTTTTTCAGATGTTAGCACTGGATCTGGATCAAGAAAATACTCCAAACTCTCAAGTGCTTTACTTCCTTGTTTCTCAAACACCGGTACTGAGAGAGAGTGGTTTCCGGATTGACCGTGTTAGTGGAGAAATACGACTGTCAGGATGCTTAGATTATGAGGTTATGTGCACTTTATTGTTTTGGAAAAATAAAATGGCTTCTCCCTCTCTGAGCCCCAGACTTAGGGTTTGCATTTGCAGTGAGAAACCCTCTGTGGCCAGATTGGCTACTGAAATTGCTAAAATGGAACATTTCTGTATTAGATTTCCTTTTCCCGTGTGTGAAGGGTTTCACCTACCTTTTCCTCCTCACATAGACGGCGCCTCGGTTTACATTAGTCATTGCAGCGAGAGATTGTGGCAACCCGCCGCTGTCATCCACAGCCACGGTTCATGTGCATGTGCAAGACAGCAACAACCACATGCCCAGGTTCACCCAGGACCACGTAAGTCCCCACACGAACAGTCTCCATGCCCCAGGCTCTGTTTGCTGAGGGAATTCCTCCATCACCCAAGATACAGGCAATCTCCAAAATAACTTCAGCTAGAATCAAGAAGTCAACTGCATTGATAGGGAACCAGTTAACGGCAATCATGTGAGCCTATATTTGTTACTATTTTGTGCCAGAACAGTGTTCAGAGTATTGACAGGAATCCCTAGGTTTTCATTGGTTGGAGCTGCCGCATTTTCCATTCTGCAGGTGAGAAGGCCGAGGCTCGGGGGGAATGGAGGATCCAGGCTCTGTCCACTTCAGGGCCTCTCACTTTCCACACTGCTGATGTTTTGGAGGTGAAGGAAGGCATAGGGAGGGTGGGGAGGGGCTACCCAGTGACCTGTAAGCATGTTGAACAATAGCATCCTTGACCTCTGCCCGCTGGAGGACAGTAGCATCCCAAGTTATAACAACCAGAAATGTCTGCCACCATGCCCAATTGTCCCTAGCCTGACCCACAATGTTCAGAGCTCTGAAATAAGAAGATGGGCAGGCAGACTCGGGCCAGGCCTTCCCCAGCTCACCTGGTTTGTATATTGGGCTCCACACAAGATTTCACAGGCTGCTAGGTCCTCAGGCTTGAAGAAGGTGCTGGCACTCACTGTCCCAATCAGTTTGGGAATACGAAACCACTTAAAATGCAGAAGATTGCTAAGAGAGGAAATAAAAACCCATCATGATCTGCTTTTAGCTTCTTAATTTTTCACTCTTCCATATGAATTTTTAAGAGGAAAACGTCCATTGTATTTCTGTCTTTCTTCTGACCCCTCTTAGGGAGGTCTTTCTGATGACCTGGTTAAATTCCCAACCTGACCACCCAACATACACACACTCAGTTCTCAGCTCCCTGGGGATGGGATTTTTGCTGTTTTGTTCACAGCATCTAAACCAGAATCTGGTACACAACAGTCTTTGTTGAATAAACAAATGCTACAAACACTTATTTTTTCTGTCATTTAAAAACATTAATTGTATAAACCGAAGTTTAAATATTTCCAATGAAAGCATCTCACTTAACAGTATGTAGTAACTGAAACATATTTATTATATCTGAGTCTTGTTTCAAAATCCTTCTCCGACTTAGTAAAAAGCTATACTTGCGAAAGTAGGGCTGGAAAAAATACACATTGTTATTTTGATGTGCTGGAGAAATTATCTTGTCACCAAAAGTATTGAATAAGGAGCTATTTTAAAGATCTATTATGTGTTAGAAAGATTATCACCTTAATTAAAATACATAAGGGCTTTATTTTAGTAGAGTTAGATTTTTGTAGGCAGCATAAACTAAGGTGTGTACTATTATTTTAAAAAGTGGTGCCTTGCATTGGATAGAAGGGCACTTTTAAAGTTACACAGCTCTTCAGTTATTTGGGCATCCAGTCACAGGGACGAGATATTTGTTGTTGACATGTTTTCTGCTGTAACAGACAGGCTTCCAGATCCTTAGTGGTCAAGTTCAATCATAGGAGAAGCATCCAAGTTGTCATCTCTCTATGTTTTCTTTCCTCTTCTCTGTTTTCTTTTCCGATTGTGTTTCTTTTTCTCCACGACAATGACGATCATCTCTCTCAGTATAACATTCAGATTTCGGAAGGCCGGGCCAGCCAGGGTGTGTTACGTCTCGGGGTTCAAGATGGTGATTCACCATTTACAGCCGCGTGGAGAGTGAAGTTCGACATAACGAATGGCAACGAAGAGGGACATTTTGACATTTCGACGGATCCTGAGACCAATGAAGGGATTTTAAGTGTTATCAAGGTAAATGCATCCGAGCAGGTGGCTGTAGATGCCGAGGCCCTTTCTGTAGGACTCCTGACAATGAAGTAGGTGCCAACAGATGATCCACGTGCTCTGAGCACATGGCCTGCTGGGTCACAAGTCACCATGGCCAGTGAGGAATGCAGGGCTGCGTGGATCCTCAGCTCTTTGCCTTCATCGCTCCTCCCATCAAAATCATATCAGTATTCAAGATTATCTTTGATATGACCAGTTACTTCAACATTAAATTCTTTGGGTCTGTTTTAGACAAAATTTAGTAGATTTATGTAGTCCCTAACGTGTTTCTTTCTCCCGATGTGATAAAATCATTTACGACATTTTCTCGAACCCCATGAGTTCATTTTTCTTCTGGATTTGAAAGAAATTAGAACATTTGCATGGACCCGTAAAAATACTGTGGGCTCCTGGCACTATGCCTGCTGTGCCTACTAGAGAGTTGGCCCTGCAACAAAGTATTATTATCTCATTTAATAATGAGGAAACTGAAGCCCAGAGAGGCTGGGTTGTTTTCATGAAGTCACATGACTGGAGTAGGGATTCTGACTGGAGCGGTCTGACTCCAGCACCTTTAGTCTTAATTGCTCTCGGTAGACCCTAGAATGACCAGTGCCTCTGGTGTAGTGCAAATGAGTCAGTCTGGGGGTCAGCTTCAAAGGCAGACCTGAATGAGTATATCTGGAGTGGGGCCGACTCTGCTTGTCAGTGTAACAAGCTCCCAGATGTTGCTGAGGGGCCATACCATGCTGTGAATAGCAGGGCTCTGTGGGTTTTCCATGCCAAAGGCCTGGGGCCGGATTTCCCAAATATTCCTAGTCTTTCAACCCTTTTAAGTCACTGACCACTTTGTCCCCTGAATAGCTATGATCATTAATATCCATATTTCCCTAAGCGCCACAGGGTTTTTGCAGGAGAGTTGTCACATTAATGTTTCATTAGGTTATGGTTTTTATTGCATTTTTCATTACCCTCTGACTGATGGTGGCTCTTTCCAACCAGGAGGAGGGAGGGGAAAAAAAAAGAACTCTATAAATGATTTGAAAATGGGCTGACAACTGTCTTTTGATCATTATCAAAGACAATGTAAATAATAAATGAAGCACAGAAGCCACAGGCACTGGGTTAACAGTGACAACTCACGCTGAGAGGCTCCCTCCGGCCAGCAGAGCCACGGGGGCTAATGAAACCTTCTCTCTGGGGTGGCAGCCTTTGGACCATGAGACTCAGCCAGCGTGGAGCCTGGTCGTGGCCGTGGAGAACGAAGAACCGCTCTTCTCCTGTGAAGGGGGGCAGCTGCAGAGGCCCCGGCAGGCCTCAGCCAGCGCCATCGTGAGTGTACGGGTGACCAATGCCAACGACCCACCCACCTTCCACCCGGGGACCTTCATCGTCAGTGAGGTCGATGGTGCAGGGCCGGGGACTCGGCTGGGAATGTTCAATGCTACAGATCCAGATAGAACCGCTGGAAAGATAAGGTGGGGAGACTGGAGTGGGAAGGATGGGAGTTCATGCAGAATTAGCCACGTGCCAGAGAGGGTTCCTGTTTGAAACTGGCTCCTTCTATGTGCTCCGGAGGGCGACTCCATCCTAGTTGTGAAAATGCCATAAGTCACCCACCCCAGAACTCCCCTAGCCCAGGTTCAATGCAGTTTTCCTTCTGTAGTGTCCTCTGACCCTCATGGGAGGAATTCACTTGTTCATTTCCTTTGCATAGAGCACAAAATTATTTTACAGTCTTTTTCCTGTATTAAAATAATTTGTTATGTATTTCCAGTTCCTCTTTACCAAATGTTGTAAACTGGCAGCCTTGTGGCTTCTGGCCAGCAGAAGTGTTTTCAGTTGTGGCAAAATGTACATAGAGTTTACCACTATCACTGTTTTCAAGTGTGTGGTTCAGGGACATTGACTACATTTATACTGTATGTCACATTGCACCTTCCCCACCACCCATCTGCAAAATCTCTCCTCCATCTCTTCATTTCGCCAAATTAAAACTCTGCACCCAGTAAACAAAACCTCCCCCATTCTCCCCCACCTCTAGGACCCTGCACAACCTTTTTCCTTTCTGTCTCTATGTATGTGACTACTCTAAGTACTTCACATAAATGGGATCACACAGACTTTCCTTTTGTGACTGGCATATTTCGCTTAGCATAGTGTCTTCAAGTTTCATTCATGCTCTAGCATGTGCCAGAATTTCTGTCCTTTTAAAGCTGAATAATATTCCATTGTGTGTATATACCACGTTTTGTTTATCCATTCATCTGTTGATGGATACTTGGATTGATTAGTGTTTTGTTTTTTAAAAATGAAGTTGCCACAATCCCCAGGAAGGTGGCAGAGTGGAGAGCGCCAGGAATCAGTTTCCCCATCCGGACAATGACGGTGCTGGCAGAATTTGTCTGATGGACTGAATTTGGAACTCAGGAATCTGTGGAAGGATTGCAACTTCCAGGGAAGACAGTGCAAACCGTGGTTCACTGTGGTTCATCTCGGCTCTTAGCGCAGTACCTCCCTCACATCCAGCCCCATGCAAGGCAGCTGTGCCTCTGTCCCTGGAACTGGATACACAGCCTGTGGGAGCCGGGGTGGGCAAAAAATTAACAGACATTGATTCCCTTCTCATCAGTAATTAATTTATATATGTAAAGATTAAACTCTCCAGTTAAAAGACAGAGCTTGGCAGAATGGATAAAAAACATATGATCTGACTCTGTGTTATCTTCAAGAGGCTTTCTTGATGTCCAAAGACACAAACAGAAAACCTAACAGCATATACAGAAATTAACTCAAGGGTTTCCCTGCTGGTTAAACAGTAAAGAATCTGCCTGCCAGTGCAGGAGACTCGGGTTTGATTCCTGATCCGGGACGATTCCACATGCAGTGGAGCTACTAAGTCCACGCGTCACAACTATTGAACCTGTGTTCTAGAGGTGGTGCCACTGTCGAAGCCCTCGTGCACCAGAGCTTGTGCTCAGCGACAAAAGAAGCCACTGCCATGAGAAGTCTGTGCACCACAACTAGAAAGTAGGCCCTGCTCACTGCAATTAACAGAAAAGCCTGAGCAGCAACCAAGACCCAGCACAGCCAAAAACAAATAAATAAAATTATTTAAAAAATTAACTCACAATGGATCAAGTAAGTAAGTGTTAAGACCTAAAATAATACAACTATTAGAAGAAATCCTGGGACAAAACCTCACAACACTGGATGTGGCAATCATTTCTTGGAAATGACACCAACGGCACAGATAACAAAAGAAAAGAGTCAAATTGGACTTCATGAAAACCGAAACGTTTTTTTTTTGCATCAGAAGACACTATCCACAGAGTACAAAGGCAGAATGGGAGAAAATACTGGCAAGTCATACATCTGATAAGGGATTAATATCCAGAAAGTATAGAGAACTTCGAAAACTCAACAAGAGCAACAATACCACCCTGATCCAAAAACGGACAAAAAACTTGACATTTCTCTAAAAAAGATATAAGTGGCAAACAAGCACATGAAAGATGCTCAACATCACTAATCATGAGGGGAATGCAAATCAAAACTGCAGTGAGACATCACTTCACACCCATCAAAAAAAAAAAACCAGAAAACAGGTTCTAGGTTCATCAGATTTGAACCACCTCAGTTCAACTGCTGATTCAAACTGTTGTACAGCAGAAAACAACACAACATTGTAAAGCAATTATCCTCCAATTAAAAAAAAAACAAACCAAAAAATGGAAAACAAGTGTTGGGGAGAATGTGGAGAAATTGGTATCCTTGGGCACTGCTGGTGGGAATATAAGATGATACAGCCTCTGAGAAAAACAGTAGGGGAGTTCCTCCAAAAATTAAAAATAGAATTACCATATGATCCAGCAATTCCACTTCTGGGTACATGCCCAAGAGAACTGAAAACAGGGCCTCAAAGAGATGTTTGTATACCCATGTTGATAGCATTAATCACAATAGCTAAAATGTGGAAGCAACCCAGGGAGCCATTGATAATGAATGGGCAAACAAAATGTGGTCCATACATGCAATGGAATATTATTCAGCCTTAAAAATGAAGGGAATTCTGCAGTATGCTCCAACATGGATGAACCCTAAGGACATTATGCTAAGTGAAACGCACTAGTCACAAGAAGACAAATTCTGTACAATTCCACTTATAGGAGGTACTTAGAGTAGTCAAATCTCATAAAGAAATAAAATATAATGGTGATTTCTAGAGTCTGGCAGGAGGGGAAATGGAGAGTTATTGTTTAGTAGGCATAGAGTTCAATTTTACAAGAATGAAAAGAGCTGTGGAGATGGATGGTGGTGACGGTTGCATAGCAGTGTGATGTATTAATATTTAATCCCACTGAAATGCACTTTAAAATGGTGAAGGTGGTAAATTGTATGTTATGTGCATTTTACTGCAATAAAAAGAAAGAGATAATAAAGCTGCAAGCATTTAAAAATCAAGAGTATGCTAACAACCTGAATTATCTGAATATTCTTGAAAAAGAGGAAGATTTGGCATTGGGTCATGATCATTGGGGGCATGGGGAGAGGTCCCTTTGACCTCTCGCTCATCAGTTGACACCAATCCTTATCCGACCAGCTTTGCTCATTTCTTGCACCTGCTCGGGACACCCCTGTGGGCACTAGAGTTTGAGATTCTTCCTTAGAGCAATGCTTCCGACTTAACCATTGAGAAGGACCAGATGTTGCTTTTTAAAATTTCCAGTTCACTGTGGAATAATAATTTTATAAAATATTAAAAGATAAATTACAAAACCATGATCATGTGCTTGGTGGTCACAGTAATGCCACTGACTATAAAAATTTCCTGATGCTTGCTTCTCAGTTTTCTCTCTTATCTCCTTGGGGGCAGCTACCCTGGAGTTCCAGACCACCACAGGTCTATGCAGGCAAGTGCTGAGTTAAAGAGGCCCAACTGCAGTATGAATCATGGTCACTTGGAAGGCCTGTTAAATGCCCTTTGCTGGGTCTCACCCTTGGGGTCTCTGATTTTGAGGTCTGGGGTTGGGACCGAGATTTGCATTTCTAACAAGTTCCAAGATGATGCCGATGTTCCTAGTCCCTGCCTGGACCTCTTCTAGGGGATACCCACAGAGACCCTAAATCTGATTCAGGGCTGTATTCCTGTCCCTAGAGTATGTTGGTCCCTTTGTAAACCCTGACTTGACAAATATCAGACAGGGAGAGTTACTGACCTTTTCCAGGGCCTTTAAGTGATGAGGAAGAGAAGGCACATGAAACCCCCTGTCTTCCGCTGTTTTGGGGAGCGACATCTTTTCTGTTTGCCTGTGGGTCCAGGCCTTTCCTTCTCTGGGTCTCTCAGCAGGTAGGTTGGGTTCCGATGGTTCCGCTTGGTTCTGATGGCTGCCCTCTGACTCTGACAGATCTTGGGGAATTCTGGAAGGCCAGGTGTGCTCATCCATTAAAATGGTTACCAGGTGCACACAGGTGAAGCAGGATGTAGACAGCCATGTTGCCTGGCTGTATTACCCACGTGTGAATCCTCTAGGCTCCAGGGGTAATATGGTCTCGTGCTTCTGTTGCAAGGGCGGGCTTGGTTTAACATGAAGCCACCAGCTCCTGCAGGCAACTGAAGATTGGCTCTTTTCCAGGATGAAATGTTTTCCCTGAGGTGGACAGAGTTATGTGCAGCCCGACAAGGACAGGACACCTGGTGTTCAGTGAATACTGATCTGACACTCTGGTTGGGTCTCAGGTCTCTGGGCCTTCATCAGAGCCAGGAACACTCCTAACAGAGGTTCTTACAATTTCCCAGATTCACAATGGGAATTGTGTCTGCTGTGGTATATTTGGACTTGTCTCTTAATGTAACTTTTTAATTTTAAAAATTACATGTGTTTTCTTCTGCAAGATACAAACTGGCTTATGATCCCGCAAACTGGGTCAGCATAGACGAGCACTCTGGGGTGGTCATCACTGTGAAGCCGGTTGACCGCGAATCTCCTCATGTCAATGACAGCATTTACGTAATCATCGCTCATGCTATTGATGATGGTAAGCACAGACCCAGAATTGTCAGAGGGGGCTATGTTTTCTTGCTCCTAAGGGGAAATGACACAGGTGAGTGTCTTTCAGCACAACTGGGAAAGATATAAACTTTTTATCATTGTGCTTCCATATTGATGATTATTTTTGATAATTCTTGAAATGGCAAACTAGGGGGCTATGCCATAGAAAGAGGGGCGATGTTCATTCAGAGATGATGAGCCTGATAAGGACACAGCCCCACCACAGCATCTTTTTCATCTGTTCATAAGACAACTCTCTAGCTCTTTGTCAAAGCCAATTGCATATGATAAACATGGGCAGTTTCCCTGCACTTGGACCGGTTTATAAGCTCAGGAAAATGACTGTGCAGGACAAGTTTGTCATCAACCAGGATCGGTGATTTTTATCAGCATGTTTTAACACTTTTCTCTGCAATCTCTCACAAGGCTGTATTTCTAAACCTACCAAAGCAGAAAGCTAGAAAAATAAAATATTTCAAGTAATTTTAATGACTGTATTTAAGAAAATCTGTAAGTTAGAGTTGTAATAAGAGTTGTCTTATGAACCCAGATTCCCAAGCATACATGGTTGTATATCCTATTTGCATAATTAACAGTTGTATAATTAATGTTGCTTAGGGAGCTATTAAATCTGTGTTCCTAATTGGTTTTAGGTGAGGGTTCCATAACTCTGTTATGGATGTTTTAATGAATGGCACTGTTTTTTCAGTGGAATAGTTTAAAAAAATTTTTTTATTTTGAGGTCATTGTAGACTCACATGCAGTTTTTAGAAATAAGATAGTGGGATCCCAAGAACCTGTTGCCCAGTGTCCTCCAGGGGTGACACCTTGCAAAACTCTAGTTCAGGATCCAGACCAGGATCACAGTGGGGACCCAGTATAGAAGCTGAGGTCTCCAGAACTACCTCACACCCATCCCCCACTGCCCCCCCACTCCTGCCTTAACAACTTCCATGGCTGATATTATCGTCTATTCGATAATTGTACCTCATTCAACAAGTGTTTTATTAACTTATCCTACCCAGATTTTCAAAAAAGCAGGAAAACAGATCCAGCCCTTGCAATAAAGCTTATTGAAAGGGAATTGGCTTCAGTGTCTCCGCAGAGTGGTTCTTTTCTGCAGAGGCCGAGAGCGCTCATTCGCAGGCGTCTGTGTGCTGGGGCAACCTCTGGAATTAATCAGCAGCCCTGCTGGGACACCCCCTCCTTCCCACCCAGGTGTCCCTCCACAGACGGGAACGGGGACCATGCTGCTCTTCCTGTCAGACGTCAACGACAACGCTCCCGTGCTCTGCCCGAGCTCTCAGCACCTGGAGGTCTGTCAGTCTGCCGGAGACAAGGCCCTCCTCATCGAGGCGGAGGACAGCGACCTGGAGCCCTACTCCGACCCCTTCACCTTCAAACTGGACAGCACGCGGGGAGATACAGGAGACATGTGGAGACTGGGGGAAAACAGGGGTGCGTATCACACTGGCCAGAGAGAAAGGCTGGAAAAGGACAGAGACCTGACTCACACAGACTCAGGCCAAGAGGAATGTGCTAGCTTATCTCACCAAGAAAGGGACAGGTAAGCCTGTGTCCCAGCACACCTGGGTGCCCAGAGGACTTCCTGGAGGTGGTGGCTCCTGACCTTGGCTATGTGTTCCCTTCATCTGCAGGCAGGCTCTCCTCTGGAGATAGTAGCATGGTGGCTGGGAGTCCCTGGGACTCTTTCTGGTGCCTCGCAAGAACGTGTACATCATTGCAAGGCTGGAGCCACCTGCCCTGCTCAACATTGGGTGTGGGTTGGGAGGGCAGATGTGCTGGATGGTTGGTACTGAGCCCACACCTGGACCTGGCTGGGATCTGGGCTTAGCCCCACCTGATCCACACGGGGGATGAGTTCAGGAAGTGTAGGTGCCCCTAAAGGAAAGCAGGGGTGCTGTTTCCATAGCCGTGAGTAGACAGTTCTCAGAGAGTCCTGAGTCCTTCTAGAGAATCATCAACCTGAGGGTGGTCTTGGGAACCACTTCACATGCCGCTGGTGTCCACGGGAGAGTGGTCGTGACCACCTCAGATGTCCTACAAAGCCTGGCACAAGGGAGGCATTAGGAAATAACCCCTGAGCAGCTGAACGAATGAACACATCAACGCAACTAAGGTCCCCCTCCCTCTGCAGGTTATTCAGTGGAACTTCTAATGCAGAGAAGCCTTCCACTTGGTGACTACTCTGTGCCGCTTCTCATCGGAGACAAACAGGGACTTTCCCAGAAGCAGACTGTCCACGTGAGGGTCTGCTCCTGTCCCGATGGATTCACCTGTGCAGAGCCCCTCGTCGCGAGAGCTGGGGTCCTGCAGGGGGCTCTGGCCCCTCTCGGTGTAGCGTTCATGGCTCTGGCAGGTCAGCATAGACAGGAGCTGTCCTGGGAATGCAGCTCCTCTCCCTGGGCTGTAAGCCAAGGGCATAAAGTCCTTGGCGGTGGGGTTGGCCGAGGTCAGCGGGTTGTCTTTGAGAATGACTCCCAGGCTCATGGGAGGCCCAGGCTGGAATGGGAGGTTTCCACCCTGGTCAGACAGGCTGCCTGGCAGAGGGGGCTTCTGCTCAGTAGCAGCACTTTACAGCAATGGAACCTAGAGATGGACATTGTCTAAGGACAGTGGTCCACTGTCTATGGATTCCTGCTAAGCAGGAGATGCAGGTTCAATCCCTGGGTCTGGAAGATCCCCTGGAGAAGGAAATGGCAACCCACTCCAGTATTCTTGCCTGAGAAATCCCATGGACAGAGGAGCCTGGCAGGTTATAGTCCATGAGGTCGCAAAAGGTCAGACATGACTGAGCAACAGAGCAGAGATGATTTTAATAGCTGAGGACAGCAATGTACACAAGCTCCCAGGCTTGGCAAAGGCTAACGGGGAAGCTCGATTTTCAAGGAGACTGTAGAATATTACTGGTCACGTAGTATTACTTAATCAGTCCGACAAATAGTTACCTCTCACCTACTGTGCCCCAGGCTGTGCTAAGCACTGAGGCTGCAAAGATTGACAAAGGCTCAGCTTGCCCCCATGAGCTCCCAGCCGAGTTATATGCCAGCAGCGCAGGCTTCTGTGGGAGGGAACCTCTGATCGGCCAGAGCTCCGGCATCTCCTCTCCCCCTTGTCTCGTCACAGCTGCTCTGCTCCTCCTGCTGCGATGCCGCCTTGTGTCCGGAGCCGAGAGGCAGGGTCGCCTTGTGCCGTGGGATGAGGGGATCCAGACCCTGATCACGTGGAACGAGGAGAGCAGAGCCGATCCTCTCCAGGTAGTGCGGCTGGACTGTGTCTCATGAGGATGATGCGGTAGGCTCTCCATGCTGCTCTCATTCACCGCCCCCTCATGTGATCATCTCGTCTCATTTGTTTAGGGCACTGGCTCTGAACTGGGGGCGATTCTGGCCCCCATCCCCACCCCAGGGGACATGTGGCAGTGTCTAGAGGCATGTTGGTGGTTAGAACTGAACTGGGAGTGCACAGTCAGCGGGGCGGGGGGGCGGGTGGTGATGCTATCGCGTCTGGTGAGTAGAACCGACTGGGGGACACTGTAGGCCGTCCTGCTGTGCCCAGGACAGCCCCCATGACAGAGAGGTCACCCGCTTGAGTGTTAGCAGTGCCGAGGCTGAGAAACCTTGTCTAGGCCAAATGACTTTTTTCAGGTGGAGTTTCTCTAGTATTACTAACAGCAGTTACCAGTTATGTCCTTGTAGCCACTGGTAAATAAGGCTGCACCACTGTGTTCACACATCCCAGTTAGTCCACCTTATGTGAATACACCTGCCTGCATCCACACACTGGGGACACTGCGCACTCTTGAGAAGATTCCCTTCACCCAGACAACATCACTGATTCCACCTGCCTTGTCCTTTTCTGCCACCGGACATGCCCCCTGATCAAGAGGGTCTGCAGGACAGCACGGGGGCCTCCCCTCTCTGTGGGGAAGCCAGTGAGCCCTTAGGAAAGAAATCCAGGCCTTCCCTGGTGGTCTGGTGGTCAAGAATCTGCCTGCCAGTGCAGGAGAGAGACACTGGTTTGATCCCTGGTCTGGGAAGATCCCACATGCTGCAGAGCAACTGAGCCCATGGGTCACAACTACTGAGCATGTGCCTTAGAGCCTGTGCTCCGCAACAAGAGAAGCCACCGCAATGGGAAGCCCAAGCACTGAGATGAAGAGCAGTCCCCACCTAAAGCAACTAGAGAAAGCCCTTGCAGCAACAAAGACCCAGCACAGCCGAAATAATAAATAAATAAATCTTTTTAAAAGAGAGAAGAAATGCAGCACTCCTCAACATCCGAGTCCCTCAGTGAATATTTGTTGAGTGAGAAATGGATAAGGCTCCACACAGCACTGCCCACCGTGGCGACCCCAAGAGCCATCATTGAGGCTTAGAAGAGGGCAAGGACCAGTTCTGAGATGCTGAGGCTGACTGAAACAAGGTTTTCTCTTTGGTTGCTTGGTTTTTGTTCTTACCATCTCTTTATGTGAACCTCTAAACCACAAGAAACTTCACTTCCTGACCAGTGATTACAAAATGTCCGCTTGCCAGGGTTGCCCTCCTGCTTCACAGCGCAGGCTGTGTTTTCCAGGGTCAGGATGCTGTCTGTGATGCCAGAGGGGAGACATTACTCCCTGTCCTCTGTGTTAAATGCTGCCATCTGTAATTTCAGCTGCAGTCATATTTCTTTCCCTCTGTCCCACAGGGAAGGTCATACCTCAGGGATCACATGCCAGCCCCGTCCATTAGCCCAGGCGAGATGGGCGCCAAGCTGGGAGCTAAGGTGAGTGTGGCTTGTTTGCTGCTTGTGTTGAAACAAGAGGAGTGGCTTTGATGACCGTTCAATGCGAGGGGGACACCATGGCTGCTCCCCCACCCACATCCTGGGATGTCTCCCTACAGGCCCACCCCACGCCTACTTTCACCCCAGCCCCACCTGCAAAGCCCCTGCAGTTCTGCTCAACCTCACATACCTTTGCTCCCAGCTCAAGTGTCAGATGGCTCAGGCCCACACTCCAGTCTGTCCAGCGCTAACTTCATGACTTTAAACATTATTTTCCTTTAAATGGACTTGTGTCCAAAAGAAGTGCATTTCTTTAAACAGGAAATTTTATATTTCAATTGTAAGCAGAAAACCAGTTTTACTTGTGTAAAGAGCAGGTGAGTGAAATGCAGACACAGCAGAAATGGAACCCTGTAATTCTAGGTAGAAAATGTGGAAAGAGAGAGCGAGCCAGGACAGGCTGGCACCTGACGGACATGTCCTCCTTGATGTTATTAGGAGCATGGAAGAGGACTTAGACAGGGACTGATTTTTCTTACCATGCGGTTCAATGTCATTTGAAACCCTGTTCTCAGTCTGGCTAAATTTGCCCTCCTCTAAGCAGACAGAGACTCCACTTTGGAAAAGAGAGAGTTGACCCAGGGCTTCTGTCATTTACTGTACAGGCACCTGGCTGGGGAGAGCAGGGCCAGGTCCAGAGGGCATCTGCCCACCACTCCATGTTCTCAGGGGGAGGGGCACAGAGACTCCTGGAGAGGGCTGGCAGGGGCCTCTCTTCCTTGACTGGTCTATAAGCTTCTGGAGGCCACAGCTCCAGGTAGGCACAGTAAGAACTCTGGTCCACTCATCGTGCCCTGGGGTTTGCACTCTGCAAGTCTAATCCCATTGCATCTTTACCAAACCCCTGCCGGAGGGTACCTTGCTCCCCCATCTGCAGGGGAGGACACCAAGGCTGCTCTTCTATTTTCTGGTGAGTCTCTAGGTTCCCTTTATGATGTCCTGCAAATAGTCAGTGTACCTGTTGTTGCTGGTTTGATAGTCAGCCATTCACACACCGTCCCTCAGTTAGATTGTCACTTACGATTACCAGGTGACCTGCTATTTTAAAATCTGTGACAAGGCATGGACTTCCTTAGAACTGTTACTGAGGACCTGCGCCTGCTTTATTTTCTTTGAAATTTTATTTCATGATTGAAGGGCTTATATTAAAAATAGAAACCCAAAGCAAAAATTGTCCACAATCCCATCCCTAAATCTAAACAGTTTCATCTGTCTATGTCAGCTTCTAGATCTTGTGTGCATATTCAGTTCTCAGGTGTCTATAATATCATCCATAGAATGTTAGAATCTACATCTTCAAGTCACATTGGATCACACATACCCACTTTATTTTATTCTTTTTTTCCTTGCTTCTCTTCACCTTTCCTTTTCTACTCCCATTTTCCCTCCCCCCTATCATAATGCTAATTTTTATTTGCACGTGAGTATCTGAGCAGGAAAAGGTGTAGCTTCTTTGTTTTCACCTAGAGGGAAATGCGTTACCTTTGGAGTAAACCAGCGTTTTCCCCTAGGATGTAAACGAAATGCCACTTTCTCTGTTCAGTGCATCTGACCAACTACACCTTGTCCCGGGAATTCCAGTGAGTTACACAGGTTTACTCCTGCTGCTGGGACTTCACTGGTGACAGACAGTGGGTTCCCTTCTAGAAGATTCTGTGATTCTGGTAGAACAAACACATAGTTGTGAAAACCATCTCATATATCTAACTAACTATTGTGATTGTTGGTTGCTACTGAGTTGTTATTTGATAGCTCTGATCAAATATGACACCCACAAATAAATACATTTCTCTGTGTTCATGTCTGGGCACCAGACATCATCTATAAGACTAAGAGCACTGGCCTTGGCCCTAACCAACTTCCAGTCCAGTGACTCCACACCTCCTGCCAAACTGAGCCATGTCCTTATACACTCCATATACATATTCTAAAACTAGAGCTTTGCTTTTTAACGTGACTTTTCAGGCTCACACAAAGTTGTAAAAATAGTTCAGAGTTCCTGTGTACCTTCCACACAGCTTTCCCCAAGAATAATAGTCTACATAGTATGTTAACAAAACCAGAAAACTAACTTTGATACAACACTATTGACAGAGGCCTCAAAATACAGACCTTATTTGGACTTCACTAGGGTAACTAGCTTAACTAGTGTAACTTAACTAGTGTAATATTTACTCTTCTAACAAGAGCTAAAATGGGTTCTCAAGGGCCAAAGAGTCATTGTTTTCATGATGGAAAGCTTTTAAGAAAGAATTCAAGATCTCTACAATTCATTATTTTTCTAAGGCTACGTTTGAGCCAAGATAAAAGAGTTCTTCTCTTTTGCACAAACATGATCCCATGAATCCTTGAAAGGGCATGTGCATTGATAGGTATGTCCCTTTGACCGTGGAAGGGTCAGCTTCACAGGCGTGGAACCCAGTCAGTCCCACAGGCCCCTGTGCTCAGAAGGGCCTTGTACTTGGTTAATACTCCCCTGCCACCATCTTGAAACACTTCATATCTGGCAAGGGGCTCACATTTTTTATGCTGGGTCCTTCCAATTATGTAACCAGTCTTGGGTCTTAGGAATGAATGGGCCACATTCACAGACTTTGAGGCCACACTCACGACACTCCGTGAGTCTGATGTGAATTTTGTAGACCCAAGATGGGCTTGGAAATCTCATATTTTCATGTTCCCTCTGCACAAAGCAACTATAAAACTCACCCATGGATTTCTGCTAGGAATACCTACACTGCTCTCATTAGATACCTTTAGTGCAGAAACAGGAGGCCTTATGGTTACAAGAGTTTCTAGTTATGTGTTTTCATCTTTGGGTAATTTATATGAAACCAATAAACACTTCATTTTTTTTACTTTAATTAATTTTTCATTTTCTAAAATAATTTCAGAGTCATGGCGTGTTTTTTGAGTCAAGTGTGAGAAACAAATACTCTACTCCTGTAAGTACCGATGAAGAAGTTACCATGAAAAGAGTTACCTTACTGTCCTGGCAGCCATGGGAAGCCCTGAAAATGGGAAACTGGGAAGGGGGAAGGTGGTAAAAATATACCCAACCAACATCCAAATAAGCTGAAAGCAGTGAATGTGGGAAGCAGTGAAAATGTTACTCAGTCCTGTCTGACTCTTTGCAACCCTATGGACTGTAGCCCACCAGGCTTCTCTGTCCATGGAATTCTCTAGGCAAGAATAGTGGAGTGGGTAGCCATTCCCTTCTCCAGGGGGTCTTCCCAATCCAGGGACTGAACCTGGGTCTCCTGAATTGGCAGGCGGATTCTTTACTGTCTGTACCATGACATCTAGGGAGCAGATGAGAACTAAATAAAATACTCACCTCTAGACCTGAAAGCACCAGAGTTTTTCAGTCCCTGACAAGTTTCTTTTGCTGCTGAGAAGCTGGGAACTTGATGAAGGCCTGAGTATTCTTTTGCTTTGATTCTTCATGGATTTATAGAAGTTTTGAACTAAGGGGACTATAGAGGCCATTAGTCATTTTCTCCTAAACCTTTCTAACAGCAGAGTCCTTCTTTACAAATGAGATCTTACAAAGAATGACATTATAAATAAAACAGAAAAGAGCTGTTTTTTATTAGTACTGATTTGAAGTGCAATGACATTTACAACATACACCTGTTACCAAAGCAACAAATAAAAATAGTGATTCAACTGGAAACAATAACAATAAAAAAGAAGTTGGATATTGTGGAGGAAGTTTGCAGAGCTCTTCTTTAGTGCCTAATTCATTGCCTCACATTGTTGAAATCGATTCTTAAGGTGTCAAGAAGATTTCAATTTATGACAATAAGCAGTTTCAAATATTTTTAAGGGAGCTTAGTTTATCGTATCAGGTTCTCTTCGATTTAGCAAACAAGAGACAAAAAGCTTCCTTCAAGTTTCATAAAAGCAAATTATAACATTTTTGCTTTTATTAACATGTTGAGAGGACTCAGTTAAAAAGATGTAAGCCCTTCTCCATTATATTAGAAAAATAACATTAAATATTATTATTAAAATAACTTTCACATAATTAGAATGAAATTCAAACACTCTTGCTGAAGCACCTTTGAGGAGTTGTGGGTCGTGGGTCCTGGGAACATGCCTGAAACTAGCTCCATGCCGAGCTGCCAGGAGAGGGAAACAGTGCTCTCGGCCTTGACAGAGGCATGTGCAGTAAATGCAGCAAAATGAAGCAAAAGCAGCAAAAAGTGGCATGTGGTAGAACCTAAAATCTACTCAAGGCAAAATTGACCCTGAGTTTTCCTGGCGACTGCTGGTGTACCTTCCACCGGCCCGGAAAGGACCACAGGGTCTGACCAGCAAGCACACTGGAGGACGGGCCTGTGTCTCTTGTATCCTCCTCCGAGAGGCCCACGGGGGCTGGAGGGAAGTGATTGAGGACACAGCATCGCCAGGCAGCAGGCCTCCAGGGTTGTTGGTAGGGTTATCCCTGCTATCTCTTTGGCTAAGAGTGTTTAGTTCAATTCGCAATGGTGGGATGGGATGGGTTTATGTGTATAGACAGATATAGGTACAGACAGGTGTGTGTGTATATATCTTCATGGACATGTAAAATTACCCCAAACTTCACAATGTTTTTTATACACATCTTCTGGAGTATACAAAGTACCCCTAAATCCAGGGGTGATCAGAAGTCACCGCAGCTGTAAAAGTCACCAGTGTGTTTCTGAAAGTGAAAGTGAAGTCACTCAGTCGTGTCCCACTCTTTGGGACCCTGTGAACTGTAGCCTACCAGATTCCTCCATCCATGGGATTCTCCAGGCAAGAATACTGGAGTGGGTTGCCATTTCCTTCTCCAGGGAATCTTCCTGACCTAGGGATCGAACCTGGGTCTCTTGCATTGCAGGCAGACGCTTTACCCTCTGAGCCACCAGGGAATGCTCTCATGTCACTCTCTCAATTAAACCCACCTGACAGCTGGTCGTTGTCCTGGGATGGTCTGCAGCCCTGAGACCTGGGGTCATCTGGTCTCTCCTGCGCTGTGCTCTGCCTGCAGGTCTGGGCTGCCTCCAGCCTCCCGGCCTCTACTGGCCTTCCCTCCTCGTGGGCCCTCCTCTGCTCCCGTCCCCAGGCCCTCCTCTTCCTGAGAGGCCCCAGGTGCAGACGGCTGAGGTCTCTCTTGCACCTTACATGCTCATCACCATGTTCCTCTCACCTTGGGTGCAGGCCCCGCACCTGCGTGAGCCTGAGTGAGGGGTTGCTTGGCCTTACCTGTGTGGGCCTGACTCCATGATGCAGGTGGGGCTCTCTGGGGTCCCGGGTGGCCCCCACGTGGGGCATGCTAAGCCCACCTCCTCATAGCTCTACCCCACTCTTCAGCCAGAACCCGAGACCCAGGTGCTTGCGAGAGAAGGCTGCACGGCAACCTGTGTGCACGAGGTGCGGCTGACCTGCCAAGGCGGGAGGAAGGGGATTAGTACCTGGGACCAGCCGTGCGTTGTGGGGACCAGTGGTGGGATGAGCTTCCCCACGTGGGGCAGTCAGCCTCTTGCTGATTCCTGTTTGTGGACCAGACCCAAACCCTGCTGGCCAGGCTCACTCGGCTTCCTTCTTCCCTGGAAGCCAAGGCATGGAGGGTCCATCAGTCCATCAGTGAAAACCGGCAGGGCTGCCCTCTCTCCCTGCACACACGGAGGTGACATCTGGTTAAACTGCCCTTGGCCTGTTGTCCCCTCCAGGAGAGCTGAGACAGTCCTCCGCCTGGTGGGGGCCCCCATGTGCCAGCCAGCAGAGGCCATCAATTGAGGGGAGCTGTGAGCTGACCCTGCAGGGTTAGGACTCTTTTCTTCGCTTTTCAGGTTTTCCTCGATACCACGGTGCCCAGAGGACCCCTGGAAATGAGAGCAGGAGTGATGATGGAGGTGCTGAGTCAGGTAGGAGGCCCTCAACTCTACAGATCCTGCGTTAGAGGGCCTGGGTGCTCATTGGAGCCTCCCGGGGCTCTGTTTTGTGAGATGTGCCTCGGGGTCCCTTCCTCTGGCTGTTAGAGTGGATGAAGATGGGTCACGGGAAGTGAGAACCCTTCTAGTCTCATCCCTGGTTATCATCACATGTCATCTGGCTTACCCACATTCACATCTGTGTATCTGCCATCTCTGCCCCACACAGCTGTGCCCTGTGGATGGAGCGGGTGGGGACCAGTTCACCGTCTGACTGGGCTGAAGGAGGCTGCTTCCTGGTGAGGCCCATCCTCCTGTTCCCCAGGCAGGCAGGGAGCCTTCATTAGTGCAAAGTTGGAGCTGAGCTGGGTGGTGTGAGTGGAGGGAAAAACAGCAGATTAGAAGGCCCAGCGCTTTCCCTTGTGAGCCTTCTAACTTGGTTGGGGTTTATGATGAATTATTGATCTCACAGGGCTTCTAAACTGCTGAATCAGGGCTGGAAGCTTCTGCTGTCACAGGCCTCGGGAGTTTTGAGCACAGACCCCCTGCAGATCCCGATTTGCTGTGTGCTCACCAGGCCCATCCCAAGTTATCTACTTGGCTGCACTGAGGGGACATGATGGGACTGGTGACACCCAGGTCACAGCCCCTGGATTCACCTGTCGGCTAGCTTTCCGCCCCCACCCATGCCCCAAGGCATAGGCCACACGGTGACCACAGTCCCTGCAGGTGTGTGATGTAAGGATGAAGGCTCCCAGGTATACCTGTGGGCAGCAGGTCTGGGCACCAGTAGACGCAGGGCAAGGAGACGGTATTCCCACTAAATGGAGAGCCTGGAGGGGTCCCCGTGAGCCGAGCAAGGTGGACACAGCTGGCTGAGAGCCTGGGAACATGAAGGGGTCCTTCCCTCTTCCTCCTGCCTCTCTGGGCTCTGAGCTGTCTGACTCTGAACGTCTTCAAGCCCTGGATGAGTTCATTCTCACACGAAATGCTGTGAGCCAGTGATGGCTTAGAAGAGTCTTGTAAACCCATCCCCACCTTGATCTATGAAACAGGCTCAGACTTCCATTAGCGACCTTCTAGGGTATTGGAAGGCCAACAGGGGAAAGCCCTTTAACCTCATCCATCCATCCATCCATCCCTCCCACAAACATATATTGGGGATGGTCATTCAAGGTGACAGAAGGCGTAGGGCCAGGAGGGGAGGTCTCAGCCTGGGTGAGGGAGGAGTCTACCCTGTAAGAGGGTAGAAGGGGTGGGCGGTTTTCTTCCATGTTCCCGTCATCCTACCCAGGTCAGGGCCACCGTCATTGTCAGAGTTCCCTCCCCGAGATCAGCAGGAGTGTGATGGGGTCCCTCCCTTCAGCTTGGCTGCCTGATCTGAGTCTGTAGAAAGGCCTGTGACGGGACGAGGCTGACATGCCATGGCACTCACTTCCTCTCCCTGGTTCTCCTCCGGCAGCTCTGTGGCACCCACGACCCCGAGGGTAATCCTGGCTACCCACCTCACATCTACGCGGAGGAGGGCGAGTGTGAGCAAGCAGACAGCCTCAGTTCTCTCACCTGCTCTGAACATGACCTACCGCCTGACTTGCTGGACTCTTTGGGGCCAAAGGCTGCTCCACTAGAAGAAATATATTCTGAGTCAGCTTTTCGTTCCCCCCAAAATGCATATTTTGGTTGATTGGAATAATTCACAAGGGGAAATCACTATTCTAGAATGCTTTTTTTCTTTTGTTTTTAAAAAATTACCTTCTAGTTCTAACAGAATGAGGGTAAATTGAGTCTGGATTAAATGATTGGACATTCTGGGACACCTTGAACCAAAACAAAACAGCAGGTCATACTTTTAAAAAAAATTTGTCAGGCATATTTTCTAGAGAAACTTGAATTTAATTGTGTAATTCCTTGCTTCCATGAGCAGCCCAACTCTGAGAATAAATGAAATATAATCTACAGATTACCCCAATTATTTGGGAACAACAGGTAATACTGGGAAAACAGATTTTTCAGTGCTTACTTAAATTTCTTTATTATGGTTCTGCTTCAGTTTAAGTGAAAAACAATAGGGTAATATTTTGTAGAATATTTGCAATTAGTATTTTTAGTGATTTTTAAAAATATATTAATCCCATTGCACTTTTTGAGTAGATAAATAGATAAAATTTATTACTATAAGAGAAATAATTAAAACTTAAAACTTTATGAGTGGTAAATATTAAAAAAAACTTACATAATTTAACTTGTATATACTATGTAATTAAAATAACTTAAGAGCCTTTGAGTGACTAAATTCTGATTAAATTCTATTTTTATACAATACCACAAACTTTAATTGATTTTTACACATCCACTTACCACTAGTGTAAACTGTGGGGGAGGTGATAGTGTCCTTTATCTAAAAAAAAAAATGTAAATAGTAGGACATGTGCCCTATATATACTCAGTTTTCTTGGCTGTGTAATAGATAAGAAGCTGGTTAAGAAAAATTCTAAAATATACCAAGACACTTTAATGTATATATTAGATATCTAAAAGCCTATGGCAAATTCTAAAAAATTTATATGATTAACGAGCATAGTCTTTTGTGCACACCCTCGAGTCCAACTCTTCATGATCCTATGAACTGTAACCCACCAGGCTCCTCTGTCCATGGGATTTCCCAGGCAAGAATACTGGCGTGGGTTTCCATGACTTCTTCCAGGGGATCTTCCTGACCCAGAGATCAAACCTGTGTCTCTTACATCTCCAGCACTGGCTGGCAAGTTCTTTATCACTAATGCCACCTGAGAAGCCCCAAGTTTTAGCTGATGCAGAGTTAAAACTTTTCTTTCTAAAGAAGCTGTGGAAATACTAAAAGAGATCACAAGAATTAGTACATAGTTATTTCATGTGTCACCCAGTGCTTTGGGTAACTGAAAAAGAAGAAAACCATCTCCAAAGGATTGGAAAGTCTAAAACTGACTCACAGTTGTGTAGAACAGCTGTGCTAATTCTGGAATGATTCTGAGGAGTCTACGATGTTTTCTGGGGAGTTCAGGATAATAGTCCTATCTTAGAACAGTATACTTCTTGAGTCTGAATGGCTGGTTAGCGTCAGTAGGAAGTCATTGGACCTTCCTGGATCTGAGGCAAGGGACAGAAAACTATGGCCATGGCCCACCATCTGTTTTTGTAAATAAAGCTTTATTGGTACACAGCTGTGCTCATGTGTTATTTAAGGGCCATCCATGACCACTTTGTGCTGCCATAGTAGTGCTGAGTAATCATGATGGAGATATATGGCTCACAAAGCCCAATACATTTACTTCCTGGCCTTTTAAAGAAAACAAGAACACTGACCCCCTTGTCTAAGGCATTCTTTTTAGGAACTCCACATCTCATCTAACACTTAAATATATCCATGAAAACGGAAAAGTGAAAGTGTTAGTTGCTCCATCACATCCGACTCTTTGCAACCCTGCCAGGCTCCTCTGTCCATGAAATTCTCCAGGCAAGAATATTGGAATGGGCGGCCATTTCCTTTTCCAGGGGACCTTCCCAACCCAGGGATTGAACCCGGGTCTCCTGCATTGCAGGAAGATTCTTTACCTCCTGAGCCGCCAGGGAAGCCCAAATATATCTATACTCTGTGTTAAAATCAAATGCATTGCCATACACCTCTGACAGGTTTAAGATAAGTTTGCTTTTGGCTGTAGGTAACTTGACTCCTTTACTAATGGTTATGAAATCTTGGCAGTTGTGCCTATTAGTGCATTCTTACGAGGCTCTCTCCCACTAATTGTTCTCAAAAGTAATAAAATACTCATGAAAAATTCAAGAACGTGGAATTGAACAATTAGCAAGAACAAAATGTTACATTTTGTAGATATTTAATTAGACATTTATTAATTTTGATTTTGCTGTTTTCTTTTTGTATTCTGAAGCCTGTGTGTATGTGTTTGTAGGTCTCGAGCCTTTGGAGTGTATTGTCCAGTGGAGACACTGGCCCTGTTGGCGTGTTTATGAAGCCCATCTGGAATAATGCTTTGACTTTTCCCTTTAGATTCCAGTCTATATTATATATTATCACCTGCCCCAACTGACGTCTGCAGGGAACATTCTTGAATATTGGCTGGTTCTCCCCACAGATTGATTCCCAGGTCTATCTCCATGCTTTAAAAGCTTTCCATTAGAAACAGCCTCACCAGGAAGTTTTGGGGAAAAAAAAATGTTAACCTCCAGTGGAATTTATGTACACTCGTGAATGAAACCAAGTTTTACTAATGGCAATGAAGAAGGCAATAAAACAGAAATAGTAAATATTTTCCTAGAAAATGTGGTTTTTTTTTAAGAACATTAGCCTCCAAATTACTTAGCAATCCAAAGATAGCTGCCGTCTCATAAGTTAAATATTTATTTTGCATTTCATCAATTTTGGGTTTCCATTTCCATTTACAGTCTCATTGGCTTTATGGAGTTTTTCATCAAGGGAGTTTGTTTTTCTTACTTTTCTAATTTACTGAGCACAGAAGCTATCTTGGTTGTTAAAAGTTTCCCAGCTGAAACACTAACCCAGGAAACTTTATCTTATGTCCTTGTTAAGTAGGCATAGCAACAGTCCCATGAAAGACGGCATGTGGGCAGAAGACGGCAGACCTCATGTGGTTGTTGTCTCCTCCGAAATGTGTGTGTTAGAGGCCAAATAAATCTGCCTCTGCCATCAGGAGATTAAGGAGGAGAAAGAATGCTGGAGCTATAAAGACAGAAAAGACTGGTCCTTTCACTTTCCCAGTATGAGGTCACTGGTACTGGAATGTGACAAGAATATGTGGCTGCAGCATAATTGCTTCAGTATCTGTTACCTCTCCTTCCTCAATAAAAGACCCAGAATTGTGGCCATCCAGAATGGGAATGACATTTCCCATCCTCCCTTGCAGCCAGTGTGGCCATGTGGCTACATTCCAGCCAATGGAAGGCAACTTCCAGGAAGTGTCCTGGAAGGATGGAGATGTAGACTCATCTCTTCCCTCTCTACTCGTTGGAATGAGGAGATGATGAGACAGGGGCAGCAGCTCTGGACATTGTCATTAGCTGTCATGCACTGACAGGATAGAAGGGGTGGAGGTATCTAACACCAGGGAGCCCTACTGGACCCATCCCGGGACCACGTTACTCTGGACTCAAATGAAGGAGAATTAAATACATTTTGTTCAAGCCACTGCTGTTTTGGATTTTCTGTCACTCAAGGCCAGATGTACTTTTAAGTGTTATAAAATATAGGAGCAGGATAAGAAAGCTGTAAATAGAAGAACTCAAACTTGGGGCATGGGCTTGTAGACGCATCTGGGGGCAGGGATTCAAGCAGTGTGTCTGGGGGACAGGTGACCCATATCGTGCAGAAACAAAGCATTTACTAACAACTCTCATCTGTTATTTTTTGGAAAGCAGTTCTTGGGCTTCTCTGGTGGCTTAGATGGTAAAGAATCTGCCTGCAATGCAGGAGAGGGGCTTAATCCCTGGGTCAGGAAGATCCTTTGGAGAAGGGAACAGCAATCCGCTCCAGTATTCTTGCCTGGAGAATTCCATGGACAGAGGAGCCTGGCAGGCTACAGTCCACAGGGTCACAAAAAGTCAGATATGACCGAGTGACTAACACTTTCACTTTCCTTATTCTGAAAAAGGATTGAGGAAGAAAGTTGTGGGAGAAATTCATACTGTAGAAATGCATTAGAGCAAAGTCCCACAGGAGAGATGGACATGGGCAACTCCTGGGCAGGGCAGGAGTGGCATGAAATGTAGGCAGCTGTGCTAATGGAGACGGTCTCGCCTGCAGCCGGCAATCTAAGTTGACTGAGAGCTGGGTAATTTGGAGCCTTGCAGGGCTGAAAAAGCAACTGCTGTGTCTCTCGAATGACATCAGTCATTGGAATGGTTTTGTGCAAAGCAGTACACTTAGTGGAAAATAAAACAAGTGCCCCGTCCCACCAATTTGTGAGCCTGGGGGCAAGAGTCTCTCTAAGGATGTTGCCTTCCTACTCGGGGCCGTCATTTCGGGTGACTTGAGGTGGGTGGTGCCATGTACCAAGGGACGGAAGGTGTCAGCCGAGAGAGAGAGTGAACTTGGAGGCCAATGAGGAAGGTCAGACGCTCCAGGGTTATAAACTATGTCTCAACAAAGAAAGCCCACTGGAAACAAATAGATCAGCAATCTTTATGTTTTTGAAAAAGTGCTTTGCCTAAGAAACCACAGCCTGGTCTGAAAAAACCTGTGATTGTTCAACTCTAGAGCAATCCCTGAAAACAAGGAGCAACCTGTGAAAACCACGCAGGTCCCAGGAGGGGCATCCTCTGGGTGCCCATCCCAGCCCAGTGCAGGGGAGGCAGCAGCTGGGACGTATGTGGGGCCAGGCATGGTGATGCTGCCGAGGGGTTGCCGCTCTTCCTGCTTCCCCGGGTTTGCTCCTGCGTGTGGGTCACTGGTGACGCTGGTCGGTATTTTGCTTTTTTCCAAATGGCTGCATCCTCCTGTTCGTACTCATCAACCTTATGTTCGGTGTGCTGAGACCAGGAACTTATGATCTAGTTTGTAGGTTGTGAAATCATGAAGAACCTCACCCATATCTGTTGGAGGGGATGCTGCTTTGTCTGGGATCCTGGATTGGGAGCCAGGTGCAGAAATTGGCTGGGGCCTTGTAGTTGGTTCCCTTGGGGGATGCAGGGGAGGGTGTTCTGTGGTGGAGGAAGGGTGAGCACAGATAGGTGAGCGCCCAAGGGTGGGTGGCAGCAGAAACTACGGTCCCCTGTCTCCACTGTGTCTTCTGTCCCTCTTTCCCAAGTCTGAGCGAGGGCAGTGGTTTCCCTAAATGACAATGACATTTCCCAGCCCTCCTTGAACTCGAAGTGACCAGGTGACCACGTTCTGGCCAGTGAACCTCACACCGCAGCAGCACGTCTCAGTAGATGCTGAGATGAAGGAGAGCAGGGAGTGTCTTTCCAGCCCTTTCCCCTCCTTGCTGGCGGGAACGTGGCCGTGAAGGAAGGCTATTGGGGACCTTGGGAATGGAGACTTCCAAGTGGGGAATGATGTATTAGAAGAAGCCTCACCCTTCACCTTGGAGACCATGAGGGCCTGAATCACCTCACTTTCATGAGCGAAAAATACATTTGTCTCTGTTTACTGGGGTTTGTGTTCTGTCATTCACAGTCAAACTTAGTACTGATTAATGCAGGTTATATGACCTACAAAGCAAACCAATAAATAGAAAAAACATTGACATAGCAAAATATGTGTGTCATACTTCAGAGTAATTACCTTGTTTAGTTTTCTTCATTGAACAGATTTTTTTCCCATTTTGTTCAAATATTTGTACAGTGAAGGTTTCATTCGTCGTGTTGCATGACTTACTGTAGTTCTAAAACTCTCCAAAATGGCTGTTGCTCCCCTGTGACAAGATTATTTTAAATATTCTTTTTTTTTCTGGCCACACAGTACTTTTTGAGCTTGGGATTTGACTTTTGGAAAGCGCCAGAAGTCATTCAGGGCCTCGCTGGGTAAGCAGGTGAGGAATTAGCCTGAGTGACAGCTATGTGGGCTAAAAGTGGGGTGGAGGGGGGCTGGGGTTCAAAACCTGGGAAATGTTTGGGCATCACTGTGCAGCTGGCCCAGGTGAGTGGAGAGTGCGCCTTTGACATCTATGTTCCCCATATGTCTATTTAAAAACAATCAATTCTATAGTCATTGCCTTGTGAGATTCCCTGGAGAAGGAAATGACTACCCGCTTCAGTATTCTCGCCTGGAGGATCCCATGAACAGAGGAGCCTGGTGGGCTGCTGTCCATGGGGTCGCAAAGAGTCGGACACAGCTGGGTGACTAACACTGACACTTTTCACTTTCACTTTGTGATGTGATTCTGGCTCCTAGGATTCTGTGGCTAAGTGGATTCACATACCTGGGGAGGCTGTGTTACCAGGACACTTGTTTTAAGAAAAAGGTAATTTCCTGAGGATGCTATGTCTGCCAATCAGGAAAATCCACATAGAAATCTGAACCCGTGAAGGAGCCTTCACCAGGGAAAGATCACTGGGCAGTTCCTGGGTTTTAGGAACGATATTGTCCGTGGTTTCCAGATGCTGCAGTTTCCATTAATTGATCATTTATTAAACTAACTGAGGGGAAAAAAGAGTGATTTTGTTGTTATTCTTATTCCCATCATCCTAATGAACCACCCCCGACAGTTGCAATTCACTCTGTATTTTGCTGTCTCCGTGGGGAGAAGCCCAGCTTAATGAAGTTGGAGTCAGAGGCCACTGAGAGCTCTAGGGGGGTGTACTTTAAAGGCATGTTCCGCAGGCCAGGGGTCCCAATCAGGGCGATTTTGTTTCAGGGGCCCTGGGCGATGTCTGGAGACAGTTTAGTTGTTGCAACTCAGGGAAGGGTGCTCCTGGAATGGGCGGGGGGCGGGGGGTGGAGGCTAGGGATCCTACTAAACATCCCACAGGGCACAGGATGGTGCCCACAACAGAGGATGAGCCAGTCAAGAAGGCCAATAGTGCCAAGGGTGGAAAACCCTGCCATAGACCCATGCGGGCCCACTCTGAGATGCCGTTCAGATGGCAGGAAGCTAATGACCTCTCTTTTAAAAGAGCGTCCCCCCTCAGATGAGCTGAGACACAGAAGCTGTGCAGTCAGTCGTGTATCTCAGGGGGTCCCTCTGGGCCAGGGCTGCCCCCCTCCCACCACTTACCCTGGGTGACACTGTCCTGTCGTCAAAATGCTCTTAAGCCACTTCCTGCAGGGACTGAAAACAGAATAAAGATAATTAGACAGGAGCTGTTTGCCCCTGACCAAACAAACCTGGAGTAGACAGAATTCATATGTGAAATGCTTTTGACCCAGCAAAACGAGCTCATCGTGCCAGGTACCATGTTTAACAGAAAGTTGATGTGGAATCTGTAGCATTTACGGAGACCAGAGCCAGACACAGCCCACAGCAGGACATATGGTCTGAAAAGGGGTCCAGCTCTGCCTCTCCCTTGCTGGAATCTTCCCCAATCTGTGCATCAGTGTCTATGTGTAAGACTGAGGTTCCATTCTGATGGATGGTTTTCCCACCTCAGCTCCCCAGAGTCTCAGCATTTTTAAGGACATCAATGTGACCCAGAATCAACTATGGCAGAGGAACTTTGGTATGTTGGTATTGTAGGAATCTGTCTGTAGGACTGTCTTTCCAACACATCTCTTCACTCTTCTTCCGGGAATTCCTTTGGGCAGTCCTCTTTCTTATCCCCTGCTCACATGGGCTCTAGAGGTAGATTGTGAATTACCTAAGCTAGTTAGGGTCACAGCCGTAATTGGCTCAGAGATGAGCACATTGGCCAATCTGAGGCAATGAGGGTCAGGCTCAGGAGATCTACTCAAGTCTTTGGGTAGGGAACCTGAGTGGGTTAAGTGCAGGGGCAGTGGCAGCCATTTTGCAACCATGAGGGGAAGCTGTGGCGTTTCAAGGGCCAAGGGGACCATATCAGGCAGCATGGAGGGGAGCTGACGAGAGAGAAGGACAGAGGCTGACCCCTAATAATGGCTAGCTCCATTTCTCTGGTCCTGCACCAACTTGTGATGCCACAACCCCCTGGACAATTATCTGTACCAATTAGCTTACTTTTGTGCTTGATTTCAGTTTTTAGAAACAAGCCTAAGTGAGAAAATTCCCTTTAATGAAATGATTGCTCCAGAAGTTTTAACTGGGAGTCAAACTTTTCCAGAGACCCCTGCGATCCCCATGAGCTGCTACCCCTGCTTTGAGTGGCTTAAAGGGGCCACATTGATGAGATGGGCCACAGCTGGACAGGGGCGGCAACAGAACAGTTATGAATGACGAAACTAAGACTAGCAGAACCTGGAAGATGGAAACAATGGGCTTTGATCCAAATGACCAATTTCATGAAAGTTCTTCCTTGCCATCAAGGTCTGAGTTTATGTTTGTGCATGTAATGGATTTCTCCTCCTTAAAAAGATTCAGTTAAGGATTCAGTCATCTGAGATTTAATATTTGGGGGTTAATTGAACTTAATTATTTGTAAAAACTTCCTCAGGTTCTTTAGATGAAAGGAGGGTGATATTCATGAAATTCTGTTTGTAATTTTCACAGAAGTTGATATTCTTCTGTTGCATTTTTTGCGCAGCTTTGCGGGATATGCAAGTTTCTTTGGAAGACAGGTTGAGGGAGAGTAGAAATGGGACAAGGTGAGCAACTACAGGACTCCTGCCCCTACTCTGGGCTTCTCTGGGTGTTTATTAGAGGCCATGTGGCCAGCACTGTCTTTGTGTTTTCACTTTCTGGATCTGCCTTTCTGAAGCTTTTATCTCCTACTTTGGAAGCTTATTAACTTAATCCATCACATGACTTGTAAATCAAGCCCCAACAGGCAGCTGTCTGCTTCTCTTAGCTTTTAATAACTTCAGTGACATTGACTGTAAGACTTGACACATTCTATAAGTCAGTTTTTAAACATGGAGCAAACACTGAATTGTTCCTCAAAAGCCAAACAGGCTAAGAATAATTTTAAAATAATGCAGTAACTCTAATTATTAAAGTGCCACCATAAAGGCCTGAGCTTTGCAATGAATGGGAGAAGTTGGAATGAGAAATTAACCGTGAAATTAATCTCTGTATGCAGTCAGGGAAGTTAAAGCAAGCAGCTTTAATGAATAGATAAATCCACAAGTTCCCTTAACCTAACAAAGCTTTATTTCTCATTTTGACAAAGGCCAGTAACAGTACAATTTGGACTTCCAAATTTGCTGCAGTGGGGAAAAGATGAAGAAACATAGTGACTCTTTAATCCTTTTGGCTAGAAGTGGTCCCTTGGCCACAAGTGATTTTCACTGGGAGATGGAGAGGAACACACGGATATTGAAAGCATATTACCTCTCTACCACCATGAGATGGATTTCTATTCCTGTGTCTGTTAGTCAGGAACTAAACTTGAGACTCTGAGATGGTAGAATTATGGAGAACTCGAATGTAACCCTAACAAAAGAATCATGTTTCCAACCCTGGTGCCCCAGAGGGGATGAAAACACTGTATATATTAATAGAAGACATGAGGTAGGTGTTTAGAACATCTGCTGTGGTTTGGGAGAAAGCCAGGGCTTGGCATCAAGTCCATCATTCACCTCCTGCCTGATTAAGTTTATTCAACACTTTGAGCCCCTGTTGCTTGGTCTGTAAAGAGGGGAAAACAATAGTCCTTCTCTTACAGGTTTTCAAGAAATCATTGATATCACTGTCATTAGCATCACCCTCTTCATCATCACCATCACCTCCATCATCACCATCACCTCCATTATCACCATCACCTCCACCATCACCATCATCATCACTATTACCACCATCACCATCTCCACCACCACCATCATAAATAACATTAACAAACTTGGAGTTTTAGGGTCCTGAACAGATTAGTTATTATTTGGGCACCACATTCCCATGGAATGGTCTCCAAATACTAACATCTACCGCCTGTGGCCATAGCTCTAGAGAGAACTTCACGGCCAGGTTAAGCAGTGGTGCATCGGGTATGAGGGTGATGGGAAAATGAGAGTGGCCCTGGGGACTCTGCATCTGTGGAACCATCTACAGGCTGTCAGTCGTCATTGAGCTGCTGAGCACTGTCCCTTTGAAGAAACAGCCTAGTTCTGAAACAAGACAACACACTGAGGGCTTGCACACATACAGGTTCTGGATCTGACTTAGGAAGTCTGGCTCCTGGTCTGGGAACCTGTCAAATGGTGATCATGGTGATGCCAATGATTTCTCAAAAACATGTAGGAGCTCTTAAATAGGCTGTGGAATATTGTTTAAGCTCAGTCTGTATACAGACCGCTTGCATTCCACAAATATCTACTGAGCACTGATTAAGTGCCAGGCCTGTGTTAAACGTTTGCCTACATTATTTCTCCCATTCTGTTATCAACCTCACTTTGTAGACGACAGTGGTAGACTTGGGGAAAACAAGTAACTCACCCAAGGCCACACAGCTCGGAAGTGAATAAGGAGGGGAGCTGAGTCCAGAGCTTGCACTCCTCATCACCCCTTAACAGAAAGGGGTCTTTTCCAGGAGCCACCAGAGCACGAAGCACAGTAGGTAATAAAACTATCAGGCCACCCAGGGCTGAGGAGAAGCTAGTGGAGGGGTGAATGTCTATTCTCTGAGGTTAGTACCTTGGAAATGGACTCCTGGAGGAGGTGTCAATTATTCAGGAGGGCAAGAGGGGTGTGTGTGTGTGTGTGTGTGTGTGTGTGTGTGTATGTGTCAGGAAGAGAGAGAGGGGTGGGGAAAGAAAGTGAGAACACGGCAGAGGAAATAACTTGTACAAAGGCCTGGCGATAAATAATTTTCCCTGGGTGAACCAAGGGGGCTACAGTGCAGTGATGTTTGCAGTGTGATTTCCTCTCCACTGGTTTATTACTGCTTATCAGAGGCACACAGGAGAGTTTCTTTTTCTACAAATTTTAATAAAAGTTCCTTTTAGGCATGGGAGAAAATAACTAATAACATGTCAAACCTATGATATTATATATGGTAGTGCTTGGAATGTAGCTAAAGTTAAGACACAGGTTAAGAAAGGGCTTCCCTGGTGGTTCAGATGGTAAAGAAGTTGATCCTTGGGTTGGGAAGATCCCCTGGAGAAGGGAATAGCAACCCACTCCAGTATTCTTGCCTGAGAAATTCCATGAACAGAGGAGCCTGGTGGGCTATAGTCCACAGGGTTGCAAAAGAGTTGGACATGACTTAGCAGCTAATACTTTCACTTAAGAAAGTGTATTGGGCTTTTCCTGTGGGAGCTGCCGGGTTGAGAGGAGCGTGGCCTTCTCCTCTCCCCGCCATGGCGTGTGCTCGTCCACTGATATCAGTGTACTCTGAAAAGGGGGAGTCCTCTGGCAAAAATGTCACTTTGCCTGCTGTATTCAAGGCTCCCATTCGACCCAATATTGTTAACTTTGTTCACACCAACTTGCGCAAAAACAACAGACAGCCCTATGCTGTCAGTGAATTAGCAGGTCATCAAACCAGTGCTGAGTCTTGGGGTACCGACAGAGCTGTGGCTCGAATTCCCAGGGTTCGAGGTGGCGGGACTCACCGTTCTGGTCAGGGTGCTTTTGGAAATATGTGTCGTGGGGGCCGCATGTTTGCACCAACCAAGACCTGGCGACATTGGCATCGCAGAGTGAATACAATGCAGAAGCGATACGCCATCTGCTCTGCACTGGCTGCCTCAGCCTTACCAGCGCTGGTCATATCTAAAGGTCATCGTATAGAGGAAGTTCCTGAACTTCCTTTGGTTGTTGAAGATAAAGTTGAAGGCTACAAGAAGACCAAGGAGGCTGTTTTGCTTCTGAAGAAACTTAAGGCCTGGAATGATATCAAAAAGGTTTATGCCTCTCAGCGAATGAGAGCTGGCAAAGGCAAAATGAGAAACCGTCGCCGTATCCAGCGCAGGGGACCCTGCATCATCTATAATGAAGACAATGGTATCATCAAGGCCTTCAGAAACATCCCTGGAATTACTCTGCTTAATGTAAGCAAGCTGAACATTTTGAAACGTGCTCCTGGTGGTCATGTGGGACGTTTCTGCATTTGGACTGAAAGTGCTTTCCGAAAGTTAGATGAGCTGTACGGCACCTGGCGTAAAGGAGCCTCCCTCAAGAGTAACTACAACCTCCCCATGCACAAGATGCTCAATACAGACCTTAGCAGAATCTTGAAAAGCCCAGAAATCCAAAGAGCACTCCGAGGACCACGCAAGAAGATTCATTGCAGAGTCCTGAAGAAGAATCCACTGAAAAACCTGAGAATCATGTTGAAGCTTAACCCATACGCAAAGACCATGCGCCGGAACACCATTCTTCGACAGGCCAAGAACCACAAAATCCATATGGATAAGGTAGCAGCAGCACTAGAAGCCAAATCAGATCAGAAGGGGGTTGAGGGCAAGAAGCCTGTGGTGGGAAACAAAGAAAAGAAGGCTGTTGGCGATAAGAAGCTGAAGAAGCCTGTGGTGGGGAAAAAGGCTGCAGGGACCAAGAAACCAGCAGCTGAGAAGAAGCCCACAGAAAAGAAACCCACCTCAGAGGAAAAGAAGGCTGCTGCATAAACTTAAATTTGTTTATTCCGTAAATGCCAAATCATTTTGGACAGCTAATTTTGAATAAAGACCTGAACAAAGAGGCAATGAAAAAAAAAAAAAAAAAGAAAGTGTATTGGGATAAATGCCATTATGGAGGGTGAAAGGGATGGTACAAATGGTGAAGGTGGGGAGCCCAGGGGAGCTGAAGATTCAGGAAACTGGGTCCAAGGATGTCTCTGTTCTGTCCAGGCTGGACACCTTGCTCTTGGAGTTTGTCTGAGTGTGAGTGGCTCTTTTGTCAATAATGCCACATTCTTTCAAGTGGGGGGAACGGTGTCCCAGTGCTGTTAACCATAAAGGGATGATGTGTTACAGGCATTAGGGCCAAAGTCTGTCCTGACACTGGTCAGGAAGAGCTGTGTGCTCTGGGGAAAGGGTTGGGAGGGAAGCCATGGGAACCAGTCAGCCCAGAGCAGGGACTCACAGTTCAGGAGTGTTCTCTGGTCCCACCCTGACCATAGCCTCAGAGCCGTGGCCATCACACGATTGGCTAAAAATACCTTGGTCACGAAGCTCCTGGGAGAGGACCAGTGCCATCAGCTGCCCATAGCATTCCTGAAGGGCTTCTGTACACTGCTTGTCCTGGGTCAGGGTGGGCCAGGGCCTTCTTGTACCCTGGAGGGTCTGGCTCCTGGGAGCCTATAGGAGCCCCTCTGCTGGGGACAGCAGTTGTCTTCTCTTTCCTGACGCTGGGCCCAGGGCCCTCTCTGCTCCCCTCTCCCGCTCGGGCCTACATGTTCCCCAGAGCAAGCTTGCCACGTGCCCCCAGGGTGTAGGTGCAGACCTGTCCTCTGGGGGCAGCCAGCAGTGTTCACAGAGCTCCCTGGGCCCAGTGACACGATGAGAGTGACATCCAGGGTGTCACCGGGGTGGGGTGGGGTGCAGACTGTCGGCCCTGCCCCACCCCATCAGGCCCCTGATCCTAAGCCATCCCTGGGGGCTCATTCAGCCCTTGCTTCATTGTTTCTATTCTGACTCATTTTCTATGGGGAGCAGTCACGGGTGGGGGTGGGGGGGTGGTTAAGGAGGGGGTGCTGAGGTGGGAGCTTTTGGACCCGGCAGGCCCTGCTCTATTGTGTAAATATTTTTCAAGGTCTTGTTTTTTTAACTGAGAAGCTAAGGGCTTGATTTCTAGCCCCGTTCTGTGGGGCCTTGGGTGAATTCAGTTCCTTGTAACCAGGCTGCCAAGAGGGGCCTGGGGGCACTGACTGGGTTCTTACTCTGTGGTTCATTCTGGCCTGTGGGGAGGGGGCAGGAAGGGCTACTGCATAGGTGGGTGCCCTTGGAAGAGTTCCTAGAGGATGGGGCTGGAACAAAGGTGAGGCCCCACAGACCCGCTGTGCTGTTCCAGCACCGGCCCCTGCCTCCAGGTAGCCAGGTTTTGTTTGCGCTCTCCTGTAACAAATGCTGCACTATTGGTTCTTAATTTTTTTTATCTCCAGATTCTAATTTATGCCTATGCAAAAAATAAATTATGCCCAGGGTTAAAATAAAATAAAATAAAATAAAAATACCTTGGTCCTGGGCTGAGGGCTTACATTTAGAGAACTGCTCTCCAGAGGCAGCCCGGGGAGAGCTGATATAACCGAGGGTCAGCAGGCAGGCCTTCTGGCTGCAAAGGTCAGCCAGCTCTGGAGGCTCACACTTGGCTTCTGCCAGGATGGCCTTAGCACTCAGGCTCGAGCGAAATGCCACTTTTGGCGCCTTTGCTTAAGAGATTTGCAGAACTCTGTAACCCAGTCCCCTTGGCTTGACTGTCTTAACAGCAAAACTTTACTGGAAAAGTTTGCAAAGGAACACTTTGAAAGGAAGCATGCATGCTATGCTGTTACTTTAGTCATGTCTGACTCTTTGTGACCCCAAGGACTGTAGCCCACCAGGCTCCTCTGTCCATGGGATTCTCGGGGCAAGAATACTGGAGTGGGTTGCCACTCCCTCATCCAGGAGATCTTCCCGACCTAGGTATCAAACCTGAGTCTCTTACATCTCCTGCGTTGGCAGGCGGCTTCTTTACCCCTAGCACCATCTGGGAAGCCCAAGGGGCAGGGCTTTAACCCCATAGTGCTTCAGAAATGCGCCCCCATGTCTCTGGGCAGCTGCATCTTAAATTCCTGCAAGTACCAGCAGAACTCACAGGGACGTGGGTGCTAGCGTTATGCTTTCAGGTCTTGGCCTCTGAGGAGGGACAGACATGGACAGGAAATGAATCAGTTCACTTGGGGAGGGGCTGTGGGCAGGAAATCTGTCCAGCTCTTGCTGCGGACCAGCCTGGGGCAGAGGGTGGAGTAGCTGATTAATGCCCCAACTATGAACAAGAAAGATGGTCCGCTGAGAAGCCACACAAACAGGCAGGACTGTTGTGTAACTGATTTATGAGCACAGGCCATCTCTTCAAGCAGACACTAGGTTTCCAGGGGCAGAATCGGGTGGAGCGGCTCTTAATAGTATAATTCACTGCAGCTGCTTTAATTGAGCCCCTAGTACGTGCTGGGCCGAAAGTGCTTCTCCCTGTTATTTAGTCACTAAGCGGTGTCTTACTCTTTGCCACTCCATGGATTGTAGCCCGCCAGGCTCCTCTGTCCATGGGATTTCCCAGGAAAGAACACTGGGGTGGGTTGCCATTTCCTCCTCCAGGAAATCTTCCCAGTCCAGGGATTGGACCCGCATCTCCTGGACTGTATGAGGACTTTTTACCACTGGGAAAGCCCACTCCTCCCTGTACCATCGTGATGAATCCTCAAGGCAAGTGCACCTGGCGGGACCCTCTGCTCACTGGGGTCCTGCGGGCGGCCTGCATGACCCTGCTGGTCATGGGAGAGTGGGGATTGGCCTAGAGTCCTCCAACACTCTGCTGATCTGCCTGGGCTGATGTTCCCAGGGCTGGGCAGGCAGGGAGCCCTGGTTCAGTGCACTGAGGGATCTCATGGGCCGTGATTAACGAGGCCAGGTCATGATCCTAGCATTGGTTATTTTTGAAGGCAGGATTTGGCCAGGATCCTGAGGCTGAAATAGAAGGTGCACTTTTGGTCCCTGCTGGGGTGTTCTGCTGGGTTCCTGGTGACCTTTGTCCTAGACCAGAAGCCTCTGACACAGACTAGAGCAGTGGTTCTCAAAGTGGGGTGCCTCTAGGCCAGCAGCAACATCTTGACCCAAGAACTCCTTAAAGTGCATGTTCTCAGGCTCAGCCTCAGACCTACAGGCTCAGGTGATGCCAGTGTTGCATGCAGTAGCGAGCCCTCCCCAGGGATCTGATGCTGAGCCGTCTGAGGAGGATGGCCTGGGGAGATGACCGGTCTCCCTCACGTCCTTCCCTGGGGTCCTTGAGAACCTCTGTAATGACAGGCAGTGTAGAGGTAGGTCCCGACAAGGAGACCCTGATGGTGAGTTGTCCCTCTTGGGAAGGGCTGGGGGCCGGTGTCAGGTCCCTGGTGTGTGGGCAGTGAAAAGTGCCGGCCTGGCTGGGCGGCTGTTTCAGGACAGGGCCCTAGTGAAGGGCCACCTAGTCAGTCACAGAAAGCATGCTTCTGTCCCACGGCTGCTCCAAAGTGGCCAGGCCTGCTGCGAGGGAGCTTTCTGGGACATAGGTGAACAGGGAATTAAGGGACCCCATTGTGCTCCCCAACATCTCAAATGCACAGAGAGATCTGAGCTCAAGGCTGAATGTCAGCCTCTGATTTGGACTTTGTTTCCACTAGGAAGACAGATTGTTCAAGTAACGCACATTTCAGCTTTAGACGAAATACCCATCCGTTCAGGATCTGCTGTTCGTTTGCAAAGTTTCCTTGCCCAATACATCATTCGTTTGCAGAGATGCCATTAGCTAATAATTCAAAGCGGGTAAGCTTCACTCAACCACGATTAAAGAACTATAGCATGCTTTTCTGAATGCCAGCAGCGAAATCTGCTTCCACCATCCATCTTTACTTTGATTAAACCGCCCTTAACTAATAATTCCAGATGGAAGGATTTTAAATCAAGCATGGGGCTGGAGGGATCAGGGCAAACTCTCAATAACCGTGAAGACATTTATTGCAAACAGTCTTCAGATGGGCGATATTCATTTAGGTCCTAAGAGTGGATGATACTTCCTGGGAAGATGTTGCAGAATGTGGGCCATTCACACCCATTGCCTAAGAGTTGGGCCGCGAGGTGCAGCCTTCACATGCTGTGTTCTCGGATGGACGGCCAGGTTCTGGGAGTGCCCCTCCAGCCTGTCTCGCCCACGCCTGGCCTGGAATCCTATACCCCAGTCACACTGAGATTCTCCTGGCTCCCTCCCTCTTGCCTGCAGGTGCCAGCTGAGGTGGCCTGGCCAGCACCCAGGCCCCGGCTGTGTTCTCCTCTGGCCCGCGGGCTCCTCACACGGCCCCCTCGCATGGCACGGGCGAGGTGCGCCACCTCCTGGCTTGTCTGCCTTCCCGTTTGGCCACGGGCAAGCCTTCCAGGGGCAAGTGCTGTCTTAGCCTCTTCTGTGACACTGCACGGTGCCTGGTGCGAGCTGGATGCTTCAGCCGCGAAAGCTGAAGTAACAGCTGAGTGACAAAGCCCCTTGCCGGTTCATGTGGAGGACAGATGGCCGCAGGATACACGGTAAGGATGGATGGAATGTGCCAGAACGGCCCAGGGAGCTTATTAGAAATGCAGAACCCTGGGCCCCGCCCCAGGCCTGCAGCACCTGTGTCTGCATTTTAGTAAGTGTCTGAGATCCCCCGGTGCTATGTGTGCACCTTAAAGTGGGATAACCACTAACACCCACTATCATTGGGCAAAATGTGTTATGTTTAAGTACGTGTCTGTGACGGAGTCTGCGACTTTCACTTGATTCTCACGTCGACCTGTGACCCCCAGAATTTAATTGTGGCCTCAGGACCATCGAGTCCAGGGCTGTGTTGATAAGCAGTTGTGCTTCCTTGATCCAATCCTGTAAACTATTTGGAATAAGATTTATTATGGGGCCTGTGTGTTCTCGGATGGATGGTGAGGTTGTGAAGTGATGATGAAGTTATGTGGTGATGAAGGTGGTGATGGAGCCTCTGGAAGGCTGATGCCTTCATGCTGGGTGTTTGGCCCAAAGTTCCCAGGGGTCAGCAGGGCAGGGCACACAGCAAGGGGTGAGGTGGCGTGAGACTGGAGCCCACAGGATGGACTAGAACCTGCTTCAGTCTCATAGCATCCCCAAATCAACAACATGCGTGATTTGATGGCCACCTTCATACATTACTGTTAGGGGAAGCACACTGATTGAAACCGCCCACCCTGGTCAGGCACCATAGTAACCATTTGCATGAGTTGTTTTATGACAGGAGGTCCTGGTAAGGAACAAGGAACTAATAAGCCTCCATCAACCAGAAGAGTTAGGGAAAGGTCAAAAGGAGACACCACCTGTCCGACCACCTTCCAGAATCCTTCTCTCTGGCATCCATCTTGGCTGAACAAGGCATGCACCACCAGGAAGGACTCTGAGTCAGAATGATTGGCTAAGGACAACCTGGAAACTACTCCCCTCACCATAAAACCCGAGACTGCAAGCCATGTGACAGAGCAGTTCTCCTGGGTTCCCTTACCCTCCTGCTCTCCACCCGGGTGCCCTTTCCTAATAAAATCTCTTGCTTTGTCAGCACATGTGTCTCACATGTGTCTCCTAGGACAATTCATTTCCGAGTGTTAGACAAGAGCCCAGTTTTGGGCCCTGGAAGGGGTCCCCTTTCCTACAATATTACTGGTCACGCACCTGGCCCAGGATTCTCTGGAGCCGGAGGAGCCGCTGGTCCTCTTGCTGCCCTGGGACAATTGGCAGTGACAGGCAGGAGCTTCCACAAGGCCTGGCCCATCAGAGCCCATTTCATACCATGTCGCATCTGCCTTCCAAACTGCCCAGACATTTCTCTCCTGGCAATCCCTGACCTGGAACACACAGTCAAGGGAATGTGGGAGATGTAGGTTACAACATGTCAGGATAAGGACCCACACCTCACCAGTCATATCCCACTGGGTCCAAAGCTTCACACACACTCGAGTTTTATTTCTACTCTGGGGACAGACTTTAAAGTCATGTTTGAATAGCAGAAGAGAGAGGAAACAAATTACCCCTACTGGTTTCTGAAGTCCCACCAAACCCACAAGATATTCAGACACCAAAGGGAAAGGGTTTTAGAATTTAGCACATTTTGATTATCTGCCAAGAAGGTCAACATAGAAGATGGCAGATTTGTGACCAAGATCAAGGGGATTAGCAGCTTCTTGGGCAGCCTTCCAAAAAAAAAAAACCAGCTGGCCTGAGGTCATCCAAACTCCCAGCATGGAAGCAGAGAGCCACAGAGATCTACTCTGAGAGGAAATAGGACCAGGAGAAGGTCCTGCTTGAAAACTGCACATAAACCATGCTGGCTGCATTGCCAAGTGGAAGGAAAATTCACTGTCAGAGAAACAGTGGGGCTTATTTGTCACAAGAGACAAAGTGCAGGGCATTGCCTAGAATAAGGACATCTCTGCCACATTATTCTGAAAAGTAAGATAAACATGAGTCCATGTTCCAATTAGAAATGTTCACTCTTGGGGATGGAAATGTTCCCCATTGTAGTTTACACTTCCTGGTCCTCTGAGCAGTGTCCCCTAATGCAATTCTTTTGGGAGGCCAAAAGAATTGGGAGGCCCAGAGAAAGAAGGTTTGAGGCAGGCATGGGGCACCAGGGAAGCGGGGTGAGAGGCCCTGGGAGAACAGGACCCTGTGTTGGGGGCAGGGAAGAGCAGTTTGGAGCTCCCGTGATGGGATGAGGCTGGCTCACCCATCCCTATCCTCTGAGTGTTGTTTCCACTTGTCTATATTTGCCATCACTTGCCTTTATCACACTGCTCCTCCCCTGAGGCAGGCACGGGTGCGTGCTCAGTCGTGTTCGACAATTTGCGACTCCATGGACTGTAGCCCGCCTGGCTCCTCTGTCCATGGGATTCTCCAGGCAAGAATACTAGAGTGGGTTGTCATTTCCTTCTCCAGAGGATTATCCTGACCCAGGGATGGAACCGGCATCTCTTGCGTCTCCTGCATAGGCAGGCGGTTTCTTTTACCACTGAGCCACCAGGGAAGCCCTACTCAGAAGCACTGTGCAATCTTATGCCCACTAACTCTACATGAGCCTTGGTGGGGTCATGTACTGGGGAAAGGAATGCAGCAGGTTTGAGACAGAATGCAGCAGTGCGTGGACCCCAACTACGACAAAGATGAGACATAAGGGGTCCTGGACAGAAGTAAGAGGAAGGGTTCGGTGACTGTCGGAAAGGATATGCCTTCCTCCCTTATCTCCTAGAATCCTCAGAAATATTCTGGGGAGGACTTGACCAGAGAAATGTGTGATGTCAAAGCTTGGGTTATTGAGACCAGATTGTGAAGGGCAGGGAGGTTCTGGAGGCTGGAAGGTTGCTGCCCAGGTGTCCAGGAGATGTGTCCCATCTCTGGGTCTGCCACCCCAGGACTCTGCTGAATGATCACAGGCAAAGGATGCCATCTGCCTCCTTGGGTCTCCTGAGCAGTCGGTGGTCTCGTCTGCCAGCGTGGAGCTGGTGGCTATTGACAGGGCTGAAATATTGTTCCTAATGGAGCGGGGATGAATTAGTCTGTTAATTTGCCCATGGTCTAAAACCCAACGAGCATCTGTTTGAGCCGTAAGGGGCATATTTTTGTGACTGGAGGGAAGCCCAAGTTGAGGGGTTTGATTGCAACCACCAGCAGGGATTGTTTGGAAGCTTCAGGGAGAGAAGGCAATGAATTGCCACCCGACACAGTGGCTCTAGTCCCCTGTGTAGTTACCCTTCTGCCCTCAGAGCCCATCTATTTTCCCAAAGGGTGGTGGCTTGAAGTGGGTTAACACAAGCTGGCTCCTCTGCTCACACTGGGCCCGCTAACCAGGGCTAATAATCCTAACGGCAACAGCTCCAATTTACAGTACACTTACTGAGGTCCTGCTGTGTTAAATCCACTACCTCCAGCTCCCCAACTTCGGTCGTTCAAATACCACCTTCAAGATCTTTGTTGTCTGTGTAACACTGGTCCTGTTATCTCCTTCGTTAAAAACAAAAAACAAACACACTCTCATTTTTCCCCTTAAAATAAATGTTCTTAAAAAGTAAACCTCCCAAATGGAAAATGTCTTCTAAATGGAAAACTAATAACATTTGTCACAAATGGGAGAAAACCATAAAAAGATGATATGAAATATGTAATTAGAGACTTCTGGTTTCTGGCCCTGCAAGTAAGAAGCTGAAAGACGCCGTTGCATCTTGCGAACAGGTAAAAAGCTGAAAAACCTGAAACCACCAGCTCTTCTTTGATCTTTCAGAGTAGTGAGGTCACGGGGCCGACTGTTGCCCCCAGACTGGAGAGATTGACAGGAGGTACAGAGAAACACAACGTGCTTGGGCAGAAAGCTCGCAGTGGTCAGTCCTGGGGGAGGGAAACCTAAACTCTGGTGATTTGCTGAAGCTCAGTGTGGACAAGTCTGAGAAGGGCAAGCTCCATGAGGATCCAGACGTCAGGGCCCTGACACTGTGTGCATTTTACCTGGAGGAGCTCGCCAGGTTTTCATAGTGAGCCTGGCAGGTGGAGGAGAGGGGTTGGGGGAATTCACTCTTGCTTCCAAGAGGGTAGGGGAAAAGGAATCATTTTGAAATACATCAGGGCATTCTGTTTTCAATAAGGTCTGCACTCAGGAGAAACGAGTCAGCCAGAATCTAACCTCTTGGGGATTCATCAGCTTTCCCCTCTACCCGCTCCACAATTGACCTTGAGGAAGGGAAATACCCAACTCCTGCTCACAACAGCCATTCTGTCCTACCTACCGGGAAATAAAAAAAGTCAGAAACATTTGTGAAGTTCACAGCCCAGAGGCACAGGCTTATTAAAAGATTGAGACCTGAACATAATAGGCTAAAGGACTCATCCCCTTCCCCCACTCCTCACCAACATATCACTAAAGGCCTATTTACAGCATTTCCTTTTCCCCTTCCGGTACATCATATTCACTTATCAATAAAAAATTACAAGGCATACCAGAATACAAAAAACACAATTTGAAAAGACAGAGAAAAATAGCAGAATCGGATTCAGATATGGCATGGGTATTTGGAATTATCAAACCATGAATTTAAAACAACTATGATTAAGATGCTAAGAGCTTAAACAGATAACAAAAACAGCATGTAAGAACAAATGGGCAATGTAAGTAGAGAGAAATTCTAAGAACTGAAATGAAACGCTAGAGATCAAAAACACATGAGAGAAATGAAGAATGGCTTTGATGGATTGTTAGTAGATTGGATATGGCTGAGAAAAGAATCTCTGCGCTTAAAGAGATCTCAACAGAATGCAGCCAAACTTAAAAGGAAAGAGAACAAAAGATTAAAAAAAAACCAAAAAACAGAATATCCAAGAATTGTGGGGCTACTACCAAAGGTATGACACACATGTAATGAGAATTACAAAAGGAGAAGAAAGAGGGAAGAAACATTTAAAACAACAATGACTGAGATCTTCCCCCAAATGAACGTCAGATACCAAATTACAGATCCAGGAAGCTCAGAGAACATTGAACATGGTAAAATGCCCCTACACCTACATCTAGGCTTATCATTTTCAAACAAGCTACAGAAAAATCAAAGATAAAGAAGAAATTCTGAAAGAAGTCAAAGGAAAGAACACACAATACCTCTCGAGGAGCAGAGATAAGAATGGCATCCAACTTTTCAAAAACCATGCAAGCGAGAGAGAGAAGTGAAAGATATGAAGTGTTGACAGGAAAACCCCACCAGTCTACAGCTCTGTATCCTGTGAAATTATCTTTCAGAAGTGAAGAGGAAATAAAGGCTTCCTCAGTCAAACAAAAATTGAGGGAATTTGTTGCCAGTAGACCTGCCTTGCAAGAAATGTTAGAAGTTCTTTAGAGAGAAGGACAATGATATAGGTCAGCCACTCACATCTACATGAAGAAAGAAGAGCATCAGAGAAAGAAGAGGCCAAGGTAAAATAAAAACCTTTCTTTTTCTTATTCTTAATTGATCTAGAAGATAACAGTTTATTTAAAAATAATTATAGCCACTATGTATTCAGTATGTGTCTCTATATAATCTTTTGTCTGCTTATGTATAAATGAAATGAATGAAAATATCTTTTCCAATAATATAGTGTAGTGTTAATCGCTCAGTCGTGCCTGACTCTTTGTGACCCCATGGACTGCAGCCCACCAGGCTCCTCTGTCCATGAGATCTTCCAGGCAAGGATACTGGAGTGGGTTGCCATTTCTTTCTCCAGGGGATCTTCCCAACCCAAGGATCAAACCCGGGTCTCCTGCACTGCAGGCAGATTCTTTACTGACTGAGCTCTCATTAAATTAAACCCAAGAAACTTACAGCCCCTGGATACAGCAGGCTGAGTAAATACAGTAGACATGTGCTGGAATTTGTTTAGAAATCATCATGTTGGTTTCTGAGGCTTCTGGTGATCAAAAAGGCATAGGTTGCCAGGGTTTAAATCTGAGCAAATCTTGCCCATGAGTAAGTAACATCAACCTCTCTGGTCTCAGCGTTCCCGTCTCTGTAATATGGCAACAGCGGTTCCTACCTCCCTGGTTTGTTATGAGGATTAGATATGTTCACGTAACACTCCACAAGGTTAACTGTAAACATGTTCACACAGGCTCACAGCCCGATTCTTGTGGAAAAGAGACGTGGCCAGGAAGCTCACTGCCACCGGAAGGGATGTCAGACTGTGTCACGTGTACTCAGGAGGAGACTGAAGAGAGGGAAGAAGCCCGCAGGGAGAGCGGTTACTGCTTTAAGTTGGGAGCGGGAGGAGTCGGCCCGAGACCTGCTCCTCACTTTGTTTTGTCTACCAGGCAGAGGCCTCTTTCCCATTCCATTTATTAGTTGAGTGAACTCCGTGATCCTAAATGAAAGCACACCCTGAGCAGCACAGACAAGCACTGTTCTCTGCACACACTGCTTCTAGAAAAGCAAGACGGATGACCGGTCAGCAGGCTGAGAGACGGAGATGGAGCCAGAGCAGCTGCGTGTGTGGCTAAAAGGCCCTGCAGGGTTGGCCCATTTGTTCTCCTTCATCAGCTTGTTCATTCATTTGTTCATTCGTTCACTCCAGCATTTGTCTTCCTGCCTCACGGGTTCCTTTCTCTCCCAGATTTTGACCCCACATATTCTCATTAGTCTGTTAACTCTTTGATATCTTCGAACAGATGATTTTACATTTTTGTCCAGATTTTGTTGTTTTTCAAGTGAGAGGACTGGTTCAGAGACTTAGGCTAGTGTTGTCTAGGAAGAAGAACTCTCCCCAGACTATGTGCATGAAAACTTAGAAGCACCTTAAGTCTAAAAATAGGGGGTCCATTATGGTACCTCCAGGTAAATGGAATAACACACTGCCATTACAAGTGTTAAACATTTTACTATGATGATAAAATACTAACAATAAAATTTTGACGAAAAACCAGAATATAATTCTTTTATATTATTCCCATTTTTGAAAAAGACGAAATGTCTGCCTGAGCATAGGTAGATGACTAGGAAGAGAGTCATCTAAACCATTTATGGTGGTTACTGCTCACTGGCTGGGTTTCTTCTCTATAAGCTTCTACAAACCCTAAATTTTATGCCTAGAGAATATATTACTTCTAGAGTCAGAAAAATTAGGAAGAAGTATTTACATTTGCTTCAGGCACACAGAATGCCATGTTACATCTGTGTCAGAATGCTCTGTGTACAAGAGCATGCCTTTGTATCTGCACTGATGTCCACTGGAGGCCAGTGCTGCCTTGAGAGGGTCCTTGGGCATTTCAGACCTAGAAGCTTTGTTTCACTGATTTCGTCTCTGAGTTTGGGGGTAGACGAAAAGGGCACCGGGTGTGTCTCCTGGATGTTTGGTTTGACACACATGCCCCGCCCCAACTGGGTGTCCTAGATGGGGTATGTGTGAGTCTGTGTGTTTATATGTGTTAATGTATGAATATGTGTGTATGTGTGTATATACATGTATGTGCATGTGTGTACATGTGTGTACACGTGTGTGAGAATATGCATGTATATGTGTGTATATATGTATGAGTGTGTATGTGTGCCTGTTTGTGTACGAGTGTGCATGTCTATGTGTATAAGCGTGTGTATGGATGTGTGTGTGTGTGTTTAGGGGGACATCCACCACTCCTGAGGTCTTCCATCCTCTCCCGACAGGCGGCTTAGGGCTGGCTTGTAGAGCCCCATGTCCTACAGAACATCCTTTGAACACAGAAGCCTGGGGCCTCTCCCTGTGGAGGTGGGCTCTCAGCCTCCAACTAGGTGGGGCCACATGTTGTCTTCACAGCACACAGTTCAAAGCCCTGCATGACTGCCTGCTTGTGGTGCTGCCCTGCCCACGGCCCTGCCCACCAGGTCCCTCCACGTGGCTCTTGATGCCCAACTCCTCGTCATTCTGTCCTTCAGCGGTAGCCTGGCCTCTCCTGGCATGAAGCCACCATTGTCACAGCTTCTCCCCTTGCCAGAACACTCCCTCCCACCTCACCTGTTCCCTTCACCTGCCTACGCTTATGCTCCCCTCTGAGTTACCTGACTCAGCAGAGTCACCACGTTCCCTCCTCAGAGCAGCGTGGGAGAGGAGCCTCGTGACTCACCGTGCAGTTTCGGTGTCTCCCGGGCAGGAGAGTGCCAGACAGCACCCCCAGGGCCTCGTCCCAAGCTCCTGGCCTCGCCGCGTCCCGTCTTACTAACAGGGGTGGCCCACGGGGTCTCAGGAGCAGTCACTCTAGGAAAACTCTCAGAAGGCTGGCTGGTGGACGTACTGTGCAGACCGGTAGCCATGACCTGGTGCTGGTTATGGTCACAGCTTCAGGGCAGGGATCTCCCACTGTCGACCTCCAGGCCTTGTCACTGCTCCTAAAAGCTCTGCTTTCTGATTCAAGGGCTTCCTCATCATGAGAAGGAAATGCAGCTCTGTAGCCTCAGCAGCCCTCAAGCCCACCTTCCTACTTGCTCTCTCTGCAGACATGGCCTGATGCCCACGCACTTCCCTCTTCTCAACTCAGACCAGTCACAGAGGCTGGTCGCTAGCTTTCTCCATCTGGCTCTGGGGTGTTGCCCCAGTAGGAAGGAGTGGTTTCCCGCTCACATCCTGTGCTTTGGGCCTTGTGAAATCTGGAGGGACAGTGACGCCCTGCAAGCCTGAGTGTGACCAACGACTGCCGCGTCTCAGGAGGTTACCTGTCCTGAGCGTGAAACACAGAGAAAGGGTATCACCCGGAGGCAGGCCAACCAGCAGTTCTCACAGCCCCGGGCCTGGGGACCGCAGGGCCTCTTTGCAGCCATTTGGCTGATGGTAAACTTTCACGACACAGTGCAAAAGCCATTTAGCACCTTTACAGAAATTGGAAATGGGTGTTTCATGTGTGGTGGTGCTGAAAATTGAGAATAATGACAGAATTATTAACAACCGGCTTCCCGGGCTTGGACTCTTAATTGCCTGTGGTCTGTAAAGCTGACAACTAAGCACTGCAGAATCCAAATGTGAAATATTTAGTTTTGGGAGTCTGGGAGAATGGCTCCTAATTCCTTTGTTTATTGGTGGTGAGAAGTGCCTTCGGGGTAGAGAGATGTTGTAAAGGCAGCAGAGAGCTTAGAGCTTGGAGCCACGGGTCCAGGTTCCTGCCCTGATTCTGTCTCAGTGGGGCCTGCGGTTCTCGTGACTTTCAGGAAGCCGTGTAAACTGATGAGGACAAACGCTTTCTGTGCGACGATGCATCTTGCTCGGTTCCATGCTGGCACTGCAGGCTGCTACACTGGGGAGAGGCTGAGCAAGAGTCGAGCAGAGTGCTTTCCTGCAGGACTTCTCAGAGCCTTGAATAGTGTTATAATGACAGGTAATATTTATTAAGCACTTACTCTGAGCCAGCACAGCACACCACTTTGCATTTGGCCTCCTTTTATCTTCATTAATCCATAGGCCAGGAGAAGCTGCTGCTGCTGTTGTTCAGTAGCTAAGTCATGTCTGACTCTTTGTGACCCCATGGACTGCAGCACACCAGGCTCCCCTGACCTTCACTCTTGGGGTTTGTCTCCTGGGGTTTGCTCAAACTCATGTCCATTGAGTCAGTGATGCCATCCAATCATCTTGTCCTCTGTCGTCCCCTTCTCCTCCTGCCTTCAATCTTTCCTGGCATCAGGGTCTTTTCCAATGAGTCAGCTCTTCATATCAGGTGGCTAAAGTATTGGATCTTCAGCTTCAGCAACAGTCCTTCCAATGAATATTCAGTGTTGATTTCCTTTATCAACTGGTTTGATCTCCTTGCAGTCCAAGGGACTCTTAAGAGTCTTCCCCAGCCCCACTGTTCGAAGGCATCAATTCTTCAGTGCTAAGCCTTTTTTTTTTTACAGTACAGCTCTCATATCTGTACATGACTACTGGAAAAACCATAGTTTTGACTATATGGACCTTTATCCGTATAGCTGGGGCTTAGAGATTATAAACAACTTCCCTCTTGTCCACAGAGCTACTGAATGGAATTGCCGAGTCTACCATGGGTCTGTCTGACCAAAGAGCCTGTCCTCTAACCATCATACTCTTTTTCTTTCTATTCTGTCCAGAGAACCCTGGATGGAACCTTGAAATCATGCTGTTCAGTGCTTGCATTGATCAGATCAGAAGATGAAAGTCAAAAGATGGAGGCTTCTTTAAGCCTCTGAGAGGATGGAGATGAATTGCAGGACCCCTCTGCCCTGTCCTCCACGTTTTCCCACATCCCTCTTTCTTTGGTGCTCCCTCGGGGTCCCTTGGAGCAGGAGGGGCAGGTCACCTGGGCCATTTGCATAGTTGTTGGTATGTGTGCTCAGGTGCCTTACTGCTTGGCTCCACCTCCTTGCCGTGCAAGCTTACTCAACGTCTCTCTGACTTCACACCCTCATCTGTCAATTGTGCCCCTTACTCAGGTTTGATATTGAGTGCTGATAGAGTAAATACATAAAGTGGGGGAGTCATAAGCTGCGGGGTCAGGTGACTTTCCCCAGTCTACCTGGGGCCTAGAGTCTGCTCTACTCAAGGGATGGGTCAGCCAGGCGGCTCTTGCCAAGGGAGGAGTAAAATTGGCAATGAATTCTTCCCAGAAGGAAACAAAGGCCTGTGTGAGCCTGGGAAACAGGACTCTTCTTCTCCCATGCATGTCAAGGAGCGGCCAGCAGATGGCAGAAGCGAGCCAGGAAAGGGAGCCTGTGACCTGCCTGTCGGGCGGCAGCTGCTTTATAAAACCCTGTGGTGTTTGCTTGTATTAAGAGGTCTCCAGCTTGAGAGCCGTCCTTCATTCTGAGCAGGACTCTAAACAAACTCAGCGCAGGCTTTGTGGCCGGCGCCCAGGGCCCTGGGGCTCCTGCGTGCTCCCAGCAGGCACTGACGCTCACGTGCTCCACAAGTGGGCCCCTTGTAGAGACGATGGCCTTCTCTCTGCTCCTTGAACATCCAGAGCACCAAGGCTCAGGGTGGGAGTGGTGAGAGCATGATGCTCTCTTTAAGAAGGAGTCCTTGACAGTGTTCCCAACAGGGCAGTCCTGGTGCCGTGGTTCATCACTCACTCACCATTAAAGGTTGATGGGCCTCGACTGCATGCCGGTCCTCTTCCCAGCTCTGGGGTGCAGCATGGCCAGCGCATGACAGGTCCGTGACTGCCAGAAAGCTCACATTCCAGTGGGATGGAAAGAAATAGCCTGTGAGGAGTTAAGATAAAGCAGGATGGTGCTAGGTGCAAAGAGGAAAACCCGATTAAGGAAGGGAAGAGGCTGTCTGGTAGGATTTATGTGGGGGACAGCTTTAGCGACAGTGTTTGGGGAAGGAAGGCTGAGACCTGAGTTAGCGGAAGGAGCTGCCGCCCAGGGAGCAGGAGGGTGTCCCAGGCACGGGGTGGCTGGCCTGATCCTGGAGGTGGGGTGGCTCCTGTGTTGAGAACCAGCCACAGCAGAATACACGGGGGTGGGGGGAGAAGAGGGGCAGGGCGGGGGCCCGGGCACCTGCAGGGAGGAGCAGGAGTGGATTCCACCTGCAGAGAAGGTGAAATTGCCCATATGGTTCAACCTGGTGCATCCACACACATCCCTGAGGATCTGGTCAGGAGCTTTGCAGATTCCCTCCTTCCGCCAGCCCCTCCCTCCAGGTGACTCAGTTGCCCAGGCGTCTGGAAACGTCTTCAAGTCTTCAAGCGGCTCCTCACTGTGTCTCAATGACATCATTTCCCCCTGGTTTCCTGCAGACAGCTGACCCGTCCCTCACCTGCACATATGGCTCTCCCCTCCCCTGCCTCCAGCTCCAGGTCTAGGGAGGCCCTGAGCAGTTTGCTGGGGACTCTTGGGGGTGGGCGGGGGGCTCAGGCCTGCGGAGCCGGTGCCAGAGGCCGGCATCCTTCCATCTCCAGCTTGACTTTTTCCTCCCCTGGTGCTGGAAAGCTGAGACGTGTTCTCCACACCTGAGAAAACAGTTAAACTGAAAATTCCTCACAGACTTCAGTTCAAATCCTTATTAGGCTGTTAAGTGAGATGGGATTTCACTTCCTTCCCAGACCTCCTCTCAAGGCCTTGCCTCTCCTGGCCTGCTCTAGTCACACGATGTGGCCAGGGAAGCGGCCGAGGTCCCGGCAGTGTCTGGGGAAACTGGGACCCGTGCAGCGGAGCTGAGGCTGGGGAGCCCCCAAGACAGGGCCCAGAGGGCGGGTGGGGACCCAGAGGTGAGCCTAGCAGGTAGTCACTAAGGGGTCCTGGGAGCTTGTGTTCCAGGGACACAGCCATGGAACACCTGCCTCCTGGCTGTGTGGATCTTACAGTGCAGCTGTGGACACACGCAGAGAAGTACATGTAAACACACATCCATACACATGGACACTCACACATGTATACTCACACATACACACATAGACATAAACATAGACATGCAAATATACACACATAGATACACATATACACACTCAGACCCACGCATATAGGCATGTGTGTATACATGCATACACAGACACACATGCATGTACATATACATATAAACCTATGCCTACCTGTACACACATATGGATGCCTATACAAACAATGAAGACGTATACCTGCATAAATCAGCCGGCCTGGGTCCAACCCTGGTTCAAGGAGGCCTGCAGGGAACTGCCGGCCCTCTGTAGGCTTAGTTCTCACCTGCAGCCGGACAGGCTGACAGCACATTTTCGATGAGAAGATGCCTGGGCATTGTGATCCGGGCCTGTGCATTTGGGGCACCCTTGAAACATGAGACTTCCTGGGGGCACACACGGTCCTGTTAAAAACTGGATACTGCTGCACAACATAGGAAATTTAAGGAAAAACCAAAACAAGCTTTCCAGTGGAACTTGGGGCCCCACCTGTCTCGATCAGATCAGTGCCCCATTTAGGAAAGCACAGCCCAGCGAACAAAACCCCCTCAAGGTGAGTGGAGTCTCAATGTAGGTTTCTCAAAGGACTTTAAAAAGATCCAGTTATGACTTCTCACTACACCTAACCCTCTTCCTTGGCTTTCTGCTCTCCAGGCTCTCTCACCCTCCTGCACACCATGCCTCTTCCAGAACCTTTCTCTTTCCCAGACCCTCAGCTGAGCCACCCTCAGGGGGTTTGTCTTGCTTTCTGCTCCTGCCTGGTCCCTCCTCCTGGTGACGTCACCCCAGCCTGGGGCTTGTGTGGGGAGGAGGTGGATGGGGAAACAGCACAGGGACCATTTTCTGGAACAGATAATGGGGAGAGGAGGGCCGGAGCCCTTCCCCGTGGTCACTGCCTTTCTTGTCACACACAGCTATTGGTCAAGGAACTTTGGGAGACAGGTCCAAGTACTGACCACCATGCCACCCAAACTCCCATGACCTAAACAGTCACGTTAATGACTAGTCAACATTTCATGCAAATTCACCCCTAGAATAAAAAGTCTCTGTGACTGATCTGAGAGGATGGGCCAGCGGAAAGCATGGTGTAGGCATGCAGCTGAGTGGCCGGGTGGGCACTGCAGGAACCCCCTCGCTACCCCGGCTCTCCTCCTATCAGGCCTCCCCTGCCTCCCTGCCCTGGGGCTGAGCCCTCCACGGGGCCCAGACTGCTCATGCCAGGCTCTGGGGGCACTCCCAGTGGGCTCTACCAGAGGAGATCCTTTCTTCAATCTGCATTTGTGGGGCTACATTTTATATGTGCCCCTTGCAGTGGAGAAGGAAAATACAACTTGAATCTGATTCTGTTCAGTGCAGTTAAATATTGCACCTCAACACTCCCCTCTGTGAGATCATTCAGTGTGGACTAATTAGAAAGGAGGTGTTTTACAGGCTTGTATTATGCAAAAACCCTTAGTGTGTTGTTATATGGGTGTTTCAGAGTGTTTTAGTGATATTTGGAAAATTGGTTGGGGGTTTTTGAACAGTCCGGGAATGCGTTATTGTTTTATCCCATTTCACATAATGGGATCTGAGATTCCGATGTCTGAACATTCACTCTGCAAAGCATTTTCAGGAACTGATAATAGATGGATAATGAGGGGCACCTGTATTTTGCTTGATCTGAACTGCTGGTGGAAGTCATCACATGACTGACTGAGGCCAAACAGACTGAGAGTGGGGAGAGGACAGGGGTCCACACGATGAATCCCTGCCTCTCTTTGTCATTAACAGAAAATTAGGAAACGCCTCAAGGAAACTGCCGGTGATCAGCTGCTGAAAATCCTCTCTCAGGGCTCCCCTGCTAGTTGTCTGGTAGCGGCCCCCTGCCACCACCACAGCAGGGGAGGGCACCGTGCTACCACGCTGCAGCTGGACACTGGTCCAGCCTAGGGCTGCGCCAGGCCGGGATGTAGGCTCTGCCTCTCACGGTGCCAGTCGCGGGGTGAGCTGAGCTTGAAATTAATCAGAGTGCAGCTGATTGATTTTCTCAAGGCTGGCACTCATGCCAGGGCCCGGGAGGCCCGGTGGGCCTGTTGGGCCAAACTGCAGCCTGGCCTGCCCTGGAGCCAGCTGCAACCAGGATTTCACCACAGCCATTCCTGCAACAAATTGGAGATAGCCAACAGCCTGCCTGACACCGGGGCGTGGACTGTGCGCGCCCACTGCACCTGGGAGCTGAAACAGCTCGGGTTCCGCCTGAATACGCCTGTGGCCTGGAACAGTGGCTCTGCCCTGAGCTGCAGCTTCTGTGTTGGCAGGATCCAGGCAGACAGAAGCCGCTCTGCTCCTCCTCCTCAGGCCCCCCTGGCCTCCACTGTGATGTCTGCCAGGGACAGCCACCGGTGACCCTGTTAATTAAAACCACGGCATCGGGGCAGGAAGCCCATTACAGACTCTCAAGTCGTGTTTCCCTAATAGAAATCTCACTGTAGAGGTGTTTGCGGAGGTCAGGCGGACCAGAAGAACCTGTCAGCCTCAAATGAACTCAAACAGACTTTCTTAGTTTACTCACCTGGGGGCCTGGAGGCAGAGTGGGGAGAAGGGCCTGCCATCTGCCGTGGATCAGGGCAGCCCCCCACACCTGGAGCCCCAGATTCCATCCTGGGACCGGGAGATGGAGGAGAGAGCCTGGCTCTCGTGGAGGATCAGGAATGGCTGAGTGGCTGCTTCGGAAATCGCTGACCCAGGCATCTGGGAGTGAGCCTGACTGGCCACCTCTGCGCAGAGCTATCTGTATTTGGGCAGCTATAATTGACTGGAAATTCACTGTAAAGTCGTGGCTGTGATTGGGGAGTGGCTCTGTCTGGGATCCATTAGTCACACACAGAATTCCTCCTTTCTGTGTTTCCTGGCCCAGGTCGCCACTTTGAATGCTCACGGCTCTTTGCAATTGGCAGCATCTCCGGCCAGACCGAGCTGGCTCCTTGGAGAGAAGCTGAAGTGACTTGGACGGGCCCAGAGGGAAAGGGCGGCAGAAAGCCTCTTGAACGTGTGGGCCCAAGCCTTCTGTGGTGGAAGGGGCCCCATTCCCGCCTCCGAGGGGTTAACTTATTCGGGGTTCTCGGGCTAATTTGTGAAATTATGTCTTCTCACAGGGCTGGGAGAGAACAGCCTTAAATAGGGGCAATTTAATTCCTGGATCGCTGTCCTACTCAACGAAAAGTCAAATTTTATCCTCTCTCCTTCATTTGCCCATTTAAAGCCTGAAGCAGTAGGGCTGGGAGGGTGAGGGCCTGGAGTTGCTATGGAAACACAGAACCTGGAAGTGGACACACGGCCTGAGTACAGACCGTGGTCCCCCTGCCGGACATGGCTGCTCTTCCTCTCCTCCGCCTTTGAGCTCTGCCCACCTGCGGTCCTGGGGAGACCTGGAGGCCCCAGGGTCCGGCCTGCCCTGCAGGCACCTGGCTTTCCCCAAGACTCACAGAGCCCTCCTATTGGCTCTTTCCAGAATGTTCTCCAAATCCTCTCCCAATTCAACTTCCTGTAACTCCACAGCAAGTAACACCCCATGATAAATGGCCATGCCCATTACTGTCTTTGTTTTATTCCTGGCATCTTGGGCCTCTAATAAGCAGACGGGGGTTTCAGATGCCTAGGGGCAGCTCCCCCTGATTCTGTTGGAGCTCAGAATCCTCCAGTGACCTGCAGCCATATGAGAGGCCTTCTTGCCTCTCAGTACGCCCTCCCCCCGCTCCAAGGACATTCAGTTTTTTCTTAGGGTCAAGGCATAATGTCCTTTGATGGAACCAGGCTGGAAGGCACAAATTGCTGCTGGCAGGAGCCGGGGGCCTCAGCAAGGGGAGCTGTGAGCTTCCAGGTGTGGGGCGCAGGGCAGAAATATCTGCAGCACCCGTGGCACCTGATTAAGTCTCCGTGACAGTTTTCTCAAGCCTGAGCTTTTTCCCTTCTCCCTGAGCACTCTCATCTCCTACCAGGATGATGCCCACAGGCTCTCTCCTCTTCCTCCTGCTCCTCCTTATAGCAGCCATGGTGGTCCTTTTAAAAGTCAATCAGATCATATCTCTCTCTTACTGAAAATACCCCAATGGGCTCTCCTCTCACTGGGAGAAACAGGAGCCTCTGTCATCTGTCCCTGCCTGTGTCCCCCACCTCACTTGGTCCATGCCTGAACAGACTGTAGCAATCTGCAGCCGCACTGGCTTCCCTTCTGCTCCTCCCAGAATCCCTCTCTCTCTTCTACCCCAGGACCTTTGCATACACGGTTCCACTGCTGCAATGCTCTGCCCTTCCTCCCACACTTGGCCAGGAAGGTTTCTTGAATTTCATCATCATCAACCCTCCTCAGAGAGGCCTTCCTAAAACAAAATACAGAGGGTGCCCTACTATTGTCCAAGACACACTCGTTTGTGTCCTTCATAGAAATAATCAGACCGCTTAACACATGTTTACTTGTTTGTTTTTCCTATCTTTTCTACTGTTCTGTTGGGTGTTCCACCCAAGGCCTTGCACATAGTAGGTGCTTATTTTAGTTAAAGAGGTAATAAGAGTACAGTAGGCTATGACCCTGATGCTCTCAGAGGCTCATCTTGGAAAAGGTTCTTTCTTGATCACAAGGCTCACCCTCACCTAGTGTTGATGGGTGGGGAACTCTGCTTGCCCAGTCCCAGTAAATGGGGGTCCTGCCATCTCAGAGTCTCTTCATCTGGACTAAATGTCCTGCAGTTTGCCAGGAGGAGGAATCCAGAGAAAAAGGAGGCGTGTGACTTTCACAGCCTGGCAGCCCGTGCACCACTTCTATTCTTGTCCATTTGCCCTGTCCGGCCACACGACTCCAACTTTCTGGAAAATGGAGGAGGTAGGCAGGATGTTGGGTGAGCGTGAACAGGAGGATCTGGTGTGAGAGAGGATTTATGAGCCAAACATTCCACAGGGGAGGGGAACCACACCCATGGAAACAAGCATGGAAGCCTCCCTGAGACCTTCCGTGCCTGTGTTCTTCCAGACACTAATGGTCTCGCCGAACAGTGGGCAAGGGCTCGGGACAAATCCTCCATTTCCTTTCGTATGGACTCTGACCTGGGTGATGGAGTAGCTGTGTCTTCTGCAGGCAGTGTATGTGTTAGGTGGACAGAGACTCTGCAGCCATTATCAGGCACTGCTTGCCTAATGTTCCACGAAGCACCCTGGAAAACAGGCCACCATGGGAAATAAATGATTGTGTCGGCTCAGGCGACCTCCAGCTCACTTCAGGGGCACCCTGTTCCCCAGGGGGCCTCACGCCTTCCTTGTGGCTCCCAGGAATGGGTGGCAGAAACTAGCCCAGTGATTTACCTCCTGCCTTCCTGTGACTTCTCCCCGTCCTGTGCGTCTCATGTTTAATTATGAGGCCATGGACGGCTGGGATATTAATTACAGGGCTGAGGCTGTGTTACTCAGAGAAAATCAGTGCACACCTAATCGCACTTTCCTCAGGAAGGAAAATTGTATTTTTCCTGATCTCAACAAGACTGCCAGGGAAAGGAGTAGAATCACATGGAGGAGTTTTAAACCAATGAGATTCAGTTTAAAAAATGAAAAACCATTTTATATGGAGAAGGTTGGGAGAATCTATGTCTGAAGTCTGGAGTTTCTCCTCAGCTGTGGTGCCTGGTGGTGGTCTGCTGAGGGGCTATTGGCTTTCCTATGGGGAGGGTCTGCGTGCTATCTTAGGCAGAGTTAGCTCGGTTCCTGGTACAAAGCCAGGAATAGTTTAGGCTGGGTTTTCTAAATACATATAACAAAAGCACTTCTTGGCAAGAGTTCTTCTTGGCAAAAAGCAAGCATATATATTCAAAAGGGTGAGATGGGGGGAGAGTTTGACATATTTTGGTTTGTGAATAAATATAAACCAGACTAATATTAATAACAATAACAACAATAAGAAGTGTTCATTGAGCTTGCGTGACATGCAAGGCTGCAGTCCACGTGCTTTGGGCGCACTCTGCCATTTACTCTTCACAGCCGTCCTGAAGGCGGTTCCCACTTTACCCTCCTTCATCGCTCAGGTGTTTCTGTGTACACGCATGCGGGCACACATGTTCTTGCACTCACATGTGTGTGCGTGTGTTTGTGTGTATGTGTGACGCTCCACACCGGCTTGGGGGGTGGTCTATTTCATGGGCTCCCCAACAGCATGATGAGGCTGGTCTGTCACCTGCCGCACTTCGCAGGTGAGGAGAACGCTGATTCTGGATGGAAATGAAGGCTGCACGGTGGAGGTGGGACCCGAGCACAGATTAAGCCGGTCACGAGCCTGAAGATCCTTTCAGTCCCACACTACTCTGTAGTTTAGCCTTTATTCTGATTTTTTTTTTTCTCTTTTCTTCCAGGTAGTCCCTCTTGTGCTCGGTAGGAGCTGGATGGGACTGTTTGGGTGCAGATTGTTAGGGCTCAGGCCACTGGCTGACTTGTCCATCTTGCCTTTCCCAAGATCCATGGGGCCCCATGAAAAAGTTGGCTCATGTGATCAATTATTCAACAGAAGGACAGAAAGTTTTGTTTGCATCGAGCCTAAAAATCTGGGGTGGACAATGGTAGCTTATTCATAAAAGGAGTTCCCCCACATTCTCATCCTGCCCTGGAAGACAGACAGAGCCATGGAATCAGCTCTGAGGGAGGCATCAAGTTTAAGCTGCTAATGACTTCCTAATCACGCAGAATAAGAGATACAGCCCTTAAAATACACCAGCCAGCCAAACATAATCTTTGCTTTTCCCAGTATCATCTAAGGAATCCAGATGTTCCTGTAATGACAGCTCTACAAACAGAAGACCCAGCTGTAGGACAGACTTCTGTGTTCACGTGCCTCCCCAAGTCTCCTCCCAGGCTGGGGTCCTGACTGCTGCTCAGCATGGCCATAGCCCCTACTGGCGTGCGGGCAGGGGGCTGTTGGCACAACCACATACCACAAGGGAGGCTGCTGGGAGGAACCTGCTGATTGTGAGCATGATTAAACCTGGGACACATGTGAAACCTTTGTCTGTGGTCCTTAAGCAAACCTTGGGGGTCTGGGTGTAGAAAAGGATGACTTAAACAGATTGAAATACATTTAACTCAAATATTCAAACAGGGACTTCCCTGGTGGTCCAGCGGCTAAGGTAACTAGATCCCAACACTACAACTAAAAGATCCTGCTTGTCTCAATGAAGATCAAAGATCCCACTTGCCACCACTAAGACCTGGTGCAGCCAAATAAATAAAAATACATGTTAAAAAATTCAAACATACTTAGATGGTACAATTTAATTGAGGTCCATCAATATTAGTGACAGGGAAAGTAGCTAATATTTATTGTGGATTTTTTTTTTGGTGGTTACACATGATTTTTTTTTCTTTTGTAATTTTAGTTTATACTGAAGTATAATTTATTAACAATGTTGTGGTAGTTTCCGGTATATAGCAAAGTGATTCATACATATACATGTGTATGTATGTACATATACATATGTTATACACATACATGTATCTAATCTTTTTCAAATTCTTTTCCCATTTAGGTTGTTGCAAAATACTGAGCAGAGTTCTCCCTGCTCTACAGTATTGGGGGATTATTGCATCTTAAACACCTTGCATCCTCCACTTGGTGAGGTAGCTCATGTCGCAGAATGAGGTTCAAAGAGGTGAAGTGATTTCCCCAAAGTCCCTCTAGAAGTGGGTGGGAGAGGCGGAATTTAAGTACCGAATATCTGGTTCTACTATTTTACAAGTTTCCACTGGGTTCAAGCTGGCCTTTCCTTTTTCAAAACAACTTCAGTAGAACTCATGATTTTATAAAATAAAGTTGGTTTTGAGATACAGCAAAAGATTGCATTTTAGTGTTACTCTTTTTTTATCTTGTGTGCGTGTAAAATGATACCTGCTCACTCATTGTAAACATTTTCAACAACACAAAGTACAAAGACAAATTAACAACAATACACAAAGTACTCAGTCATGTCTGACTTTTTGCAACCCCATGGACTGCAGCCCATCAGGCTCCTCTATCCATGGGGATTCTTCAGGCAAGCGTACTAGAGTGAGTGCCATGCCCTCCAGGGGATCTTCCCCACCCAGGGATTGAACCCATGTCTTGTGTTTCCTGCACTGGCAGGCAGATTCTTTACCACTAGCGACACCTGGGAAGCTAGTGACCATCCAAATCCCATCCCCTAATTTAATACTATGCTGAGTATTCTTCTGGACATGCACCATGCCAGAATGTTCCATAATACAGGTTACTCCAAAGTGCTCCGAGCAAGGGGCTCTGTGGTTATGATCGCTGGGGACTCTTGGAGGGTCATGATGTGTGTTCTCATGTTAACGGATCTCAGATGTTTTGAGGTAAACAAACTCGTTTGTCTGACCTCATGCTCCCCAGTCCAGCTTGTCCATGTAGTGCCTTATTCCATAACGGGCTTGTGCTCCTTGCAGGGAGCATGCTCTAGTAAAGCCCGCTTCAAGACCCTGTCCCCATCCACAGGCATTTATCAAGCAGACTCTGGGCCAGGGCAGTGCTGGGCTGTGGAGACTCAGGGCTGAAGGAGGCAGGCTCCCATCTCATGGTGCCTGCTTTTGCTATTATCTTGAGTTTTTCCAAAAATACAACCTTGTTATCTACAAATTATGATTGTTTTGCCTCTTCCAACATTCACGACTGCTTTTATATTCTTGTCTAATTGCTTTGTTTAGCTTTTCTGGAAAAATGTTATACAATAGTAATGACAAAGAGTACTCACAATTTTGTGACTTTAGTGGAATGCTTGTAACATTTTTACAATGAATTATGATGGTAATTTTTAGAATGAAATGTGTACTTAAAAAATATTTGTAAGGAGGTATTCTCCATTTCCATTTCAAGTATCAGAAGTGGGTACTAAATTTCATGAGGTGTCTTTATGACTTGTAAGAAAAGAAATCATCGCAAGCTTGTTTCCCTTTATCTTGTTAATTTGGTAAAGGGATTTTTAAAAGTTTGCTAAACTGAACAGTTCCTGGACTATGCAAATTGTCATGGTGTGTTCGAGCTGTTCACAGAAACTTCCTCTAACTACCTTTTCTGTGGTGATCCATGCCCTGGCTTCCAGGTTTTACAGGTTTCATAAAAACAACCAAGTGATCTTTGTGTTTCTCCATGCACTGGCATTGTTGGAATAGTGTAGGGATAATCAGTTCTTGAAGATTTGGGAAAATAGGACTCTGGCAATCACCAGATCATGCTTTGCTATTTACAGTATAAATTGTTCAGCCACTTTGGAAAATAATTTGTTAATATCTAGTTAAGTCGAAAACATTTATACCCTATAATCCCACAACACCACTCTATCTATAGCCTAGAGAAACGCTCTTATGCACACAGGGAGACATGTACAAGAATTTTCACTGCAGTGTTGTTTTGGTTAACAAATCAAAAATGACCTAAAGCTTCTAATAGGGATTGGATAAGGTAATTTATGCAATAGATTAATCTGTGGCAGTTAAAGTGATTGAATTAGATCTCCCATATCAACCTAGAAAATGCTCAAAAACAAAACATGAGGGAAGGGAGAAGAAAGAGAAAAGAATACATCCATTTAGATATGATTTGCATAAAAATGACACAGAAAACAACAGTCCGGTAAGATTTTTGGATGCACATATGTTATCAAAAGTACAAAAAGGAAGGATGTTCACCACTTTTAAGAATCCAGGTTTCCACTGGGGAGGGAAAGAGAGGAACAGAAATGGTCCTTGAAATGTCTTGTGTTATTTTATTCACTAAATCAAAAAGGTCTGCTGTAAATACAGAACAATTGTGGCACTTCCTAAAGCTGAGTGGTGGGACATGGGCATTTGCTACATTAACCACATTTCATTTATGGCCTTACCGCAGCCTCTGCTGCCTTTATCAGTTTTAACCTGGTTTCTAGATAAAGGGCTGAGAGAGGTCTTCCAAAGTCGTCGGTTACGTCTCTGATCATTTCCCCTGCTTATGCCCTTTTCAGAATTGGAGATGGAGGCTGGTGGTGATTACTGATATTCTCTGGGTTCCCTGACCTGGATGGCACAGTGCTCAGGACAGAGCAGGTGTCCCATAAGCACTAGATGATATCATCCCCACTCCAGCACTGCCCATGTCTCCCCAGATTCTCCGCACCCCCTGCCTGGGTGTGACACCCTTGGGTGGTGGTCATTTCCAGGCATGGGTGGGCACAGCAGCAGTGAGGAGGGGGGGGCATGGACGCTGGTGCTCACTGGGCCCTGCGTGTGTCACTGGTGTGCTCTGCTGACTCCCAAGTTTCTCTTCAGGACCTGCCCTGTTGGGCTGGTGGTGATAAGAGGGCTGTAGCTCTGCCCCCTCCTCTGTCCTGCCTGTGGGAACAGCCCATTCACCGAGGGTCCTCCTTCTCCCTGGCAGCCTTATCAGCTTCTCCTCTAGCTTCTCAGTGAGGTGAAATGATGCATGTCCCTCAGTAGTCTCCCAGTTCTGACTGCAGCTGGTGGATTTCTGTCCGTGTATGTGGCTTGAGGAAGGGTGTTCTTGCTTCCTTATTTAAGAAGTCAAGTTTACTTGTCCATTTGAGTCCTTAGGTCAGTGGTTGTCAACATGGAACGATGTTTCCTGCATCCAGGAACACCTGGCCATGCCGGAAGATATTTGTAGTTGTCACACCTGGCTTGGGGGTTGGGTGGGTGAGGACTGTGTTTCTGGCATCTGGTGGGGAGAGAGAGGAAACTGCTAAACACCCAACAATGCGCAGGGAGGCCAGTTCCCATCCCAGTGAAGAAGGATCCTGCTCCAACAGTTCAACTGTAACCGGCACTGAGGCTGAGAAACCTTGCTTTAGTCTCAGTGAGCCATTTATCCAGGTCTGCACCATTTTACCCAATGGTTTGGGCTTGGAGAAGGGATGTGTGCTCCACCATCAAGGCCATCTAGTTTATTTAACACATACCAGGTATGTTACTGGCTGGCTGACCTTCCATCTATCTTGTAAGTCTGTTCACATGCACAATACAAAATGTTTACTTGACATCCGAAGATGAGTTTGAATCTTTGTTATGTCACCTTCTTCCATGTATTCATTTAAGAAATCTTTGCAGAGCACCTATGAGGCACCAGATCTGGAGCCAGAATACACCCTTCTGGTGCTCACAGTCCAGCGGGAATACGGGAAGTAAATAATTAAGCGCATAAATCACAGCATGTTTCAAGACGGCAGTGTTCAGCAGGAAGGAAGTAATTCAGAGAGTATGTTGGCAAGTGCTGTATCAGTTTCCTGCGGCTGCTGTAACAAATTACCTCAAGCTTGGTGACTTAAAGCTCCAGAAAGGCATTATCTTGCAGTCTGGAGGCCTGATCTCTGTCTAATCCAGGGGTGGGCCGGGTGGACTCCCCCACAGACTCTGGGAGGCCTTCCTCGCCTTTCCAGCCTCTGGAGGCTCTGGGACTTCCACGGTGGTGGCAGCCTCACCCCGTCTCTGCCTCGCCTTCACATGGCATTTCTGTGTCTCCTCTTCTGTGTCCTGTTTCTCGTAAGGACACTTGACATTGGATTTAGGGTCTGCTTGGAATGATCTCATCTCAAGATCATTAACTTAATTACACCTGTAGAGACCAGACCCTTTTTCCCAGATAAGGTCACATTTAAGGTTCCGGGGGTTGAGGTGTGGACGTGTTTTTTTGGAAGTTACCCTTCAACCCATCATAGCAAGGAGTCATTTCAGCTGTGAAACCCGTAAGACACACGCAGTTACATTACAGAGTAGACAGAAAATACTCAGAAATGTTCGGGTAGAGTGTGCAGATTTCAGTAAGATCCTGAAGCAGAGGCCACACCCTACAGGACTGTCCCTTTGCCGCCCACCCCCACCCCCAACCCAGGGCACCCTGCACAGAGCTGCTTGCAGGTCAGGGGTTCAGGCCTGGGAGAAGTGAACAGACTAATGAGGCTGCTTTCCAAGCACCTCTCTTACCCTAACACAAATGCTTTTGCAACCCCTGTGCCCCAAGGTCGTGTTTCACACTGATGCAGACCCTGGAGGCAGAGCTGAGCTGATATTAGGCAGCTGACCCTTGGAGGAAAAAAGCATTTGATTATTTGAGGCCAGAATGGTCCAGCCTTCCCCTCCCTGGCCTTTTGCCCTGGAACAAGGCCAATTGATTCTGTCTGCTCTGGCCGGTGGTGACTTGGTTTAATCAAACAACTGCATGTCTGGGAGAGTTCTGTGGCTGCACTGATTACACACGCCTCATCCTTGCCCGGCCTCGTACACACTCCCCAGGTCATTCACCTCATAACTAATTCCCGTTCGTCCTGCTGGAGTGTTTTCGGTACTACTTCCTTCAGGAGTTAACGCATGACCGCATTTGTTTGCCAAGTACAGTGTGTGGCACAGAGTGAGTGTTTGTGCACATTCCTTAAACAAGTTTACTAATGCAATAATGAAAACTAACATTTAGTGAGTGGCCAGAGTTTAGTTATTTATGATGGGCGCAGTTCTAAGGATTCACACATATGAAAATCCACACTATGCGTTTTTCACAATGCTCAGTAGAAACTCAAAGGAGAAAGTGCTTGTAAGAGTGTTTCATGAACTGCCCTCATGGTGAAAAAGCCGTTTCCCACAGGTCAGCCTAGAACTCCACTGCAGTATTCCCTAACACACATCAGCGTCCTGTGTGGCCCAGTCTTTGCAAGGAATCATGTTCAAAGAAGCAAATCCACAACTAAAAATGATTAGAAATGAACTGCAATCTTTTCTTACCTCTTTTCACAAGCATTAATGGGGATCCTATTAGAAACCCAAAGCTTCCTTTCTCCAAATTTCCTTTTCTCCCTAATCTCCTCAAATCCTCCATCCTTCTCACCTGCCAAACCCCCAAATAAATCTCCTGATACCCCAAATCTATCCTCTCTTCCTCTCCTCTTCCTGGCCTCCCCTATCATTGTGTAGATTCTTCAGCCATTGCAGCATCTCCTGAATTTACCTAAAACCAGATTCTTCATAACAAAGGAGAACCCTAGGATTTTCCCAGCTGGCCAGAATCCTTTTATTGGAATCCCTTCACACTGGATCCTGACTCTTCCACCCTGTCTGTCTCCACATTGTGGGGAGGGGAAGAATTCGGTCCAGCAAAAGCAAGGTTGTCTTTAGTCGATGGAGGGTGCAGGAGGAAGAAGTCTGAGAATTTTCAGCCCCAGTCAGTCAGATCTCATTGGCAGTCCTGCTCCTAGCTGTGTGCCCTCTTCCACTTTGTAGAGAAGCTTCCTTTCCATTAGCTGTGTGTCTCCAGGCCAAACCTGGGAGGTGGTTCTCCCCTCGCCTTCACATTTTTGTTTCCTCTCTCGATTTTTTTCCAGATGAGAGCACTGAGCTCAGGTAAGTGAAGTGACCAAATAAGGACCACAGCAAGTAGGGGACAGAATGAGGATTAGATGATGCAGCTCTGACCCTGGGGCTCACCAGTGCGAGCTCTGTTGTCATCAGCTTACTAGGGATCTGGCCCCACATACTCATGAGCTGATGCTGTTCTAGTCATCCCCACGTAACAGGAGTGAACTGAGGCTTAGAAAGCTAGAATAACTTGTGTGAGGTCTCCCAATCAAGAATTGACAAGTCTGGCATTTGACTCTGTTCTGATTAATGAGTCATGGATGCTCCTCTCATCTATTCTCTTCCCATTCTATTTTTGTCCCATGATATATGATTGAAACTTTGTACTGGTTGTTTCATGTCTTTTTTTCTAAGTGTAGCACTGTCTCTTGAAGTAACAGTGAAGTCAGAACAATGTGTCCCTTGCAACCCTTCTCAGTGTCTCCTCCCACTCCTCTGTCCCAAGGGCAGCGGCCATCCTACCTGCCTCTGCACACCCTGCCCGATCTTGCTTGCTTCTCTAATTAAACGAAAGTCCCCCAAAGACTTAGAGAACACATTTGGGACTAAGAAAATAAAATTAAGCCCTTTGGGAATGCTGGTCTTGAACTTCACCTGGTATTATTGGTGGTGGTGTCCACAGCTTCCGTCAGACCCCGAGTCCGGCCCTGGCAGCCTGACCTCATCAGCAAGATCTGAGCGAGAACCTGGACCTCAGCAGGGGTACAATTTCATGCAGCTAGCCCTCGGAGTCAGACAGGCATGGGTTCACATCCCTGCTAGTTCCCTTGAACCTTAGGCACCACGGGCAGCTGCTTTAGGTCGAGAAGGGGGACTGTCAAATAGTTTCTTTTTGTGTGCAATAAACCAGGGGCCCCTCCCCACCTCCTGGCACCCTAACTCAGAACCCAGACTCTGTGGCACTTCACATCTCTTCTCTCCCCTTCCTCTTCCTTCTCTCCAACCCCCATTGTGATTCAGCCACTCTCAAGTGTCAAGAAAAACCTTTTTTCTTAATCAAAAGGGGAGAATTCTAACATCTTAAGTCTGGATGGTGCCTTGAAAGGTCACCTGTTATACAACCTTGACTTTAGACAGGACCACTTTCAACTGATCCAGACAAATGGAGCTTTCTCTGCACATTTGCTTAAAAAGGACAGTCCTTTCTTTTTTTGTGGTTTAGGAAAAGGCTAATTTTAACACATCAGAAGAGATATTTAAAGGATCGGGCAATCTGCAGTCAAATGTGCCAATTATACCTAAGCTATTTGCAGGGAGCTCCGTAATGAATGGGCGGCTTTTACAGGCAACCGTCTGGGCCAGGTCCTCACACAATCCACAAGTGTCAGCCTTTCTTTCTTGTTATTAGTTTTGTAAGTCAGATGAAGCTATTCTATACATGCACGTAGGAGCCCGATCAGTAAATTGGGACAGATTACTTGAACTGATCTATAAATGATAATTGTGGGGGAAAGTCTGGCCCTTAAACCTTCCTCATCAAAAGCCCCTCACCTGAATAGGCCAGTGCCTCCTGAAGGGTGAGTGCCAGTTTTTACCCATCTTTACATATTTTATCTCATTATTTGAGTAATTTACAAAAATATACTGGTAAAAGGAGGGCAATAACATCAGAGCTTCCAGCCGATAGAAGAGGAAGCAGCTGCTGGGATCCATCACCTGCGTCTAAGGGAACCCTTTGACCCCAAGCCGAAAGCCTGGGGAGGGAGAGAGGGCCGTGGGGAAGAGGGACAGGAGAGCTGTCACAGGACCTCCCAGGTGGAATCAGGCTCAGAGAGGAGTGGTGCAGGGACTCCAAGGCCAAGGTGAGGCCTCTTCTGCCTTGGGGCCCCCTGAGCAGCTGATGGTGGGCCTGAGCCTAGCATATGCTTCTTGGTGGGGTCAGCAAGGCCTTGAAAAGTCTCCCTGCTTTGCCTAAGCTCTGAGGCATCTCTTGGGCTGACCACCGAGTCTTTGCCCACTGAGCGGTCTGGCCTTCCTCTGCACATCACTGTCTTCGTGTCTTGACTGGGCAGTTTTGACTTCCAGGGGCCTTGGTGATGTCTGTAGGGGGGTACGGGGAGGGGGGAGAGGGCTACTGGCACCTAGGAGAGGTGAGGGAGACTGCTAAACTCCCCACAGTACTCGGGGCAGCCCCTAGCAGAAAATCGAGCCAATCTCTGACGTCAGAAAGGTTGACAAATCCTGCCTTGGGGTCTTCGGTTGCAATTCTTCAAACTACAGTGCTAGCCCTTCAGAAGCCTGAAGAAGGCGCCTGGGGAATGAGCCCTTCCCTGCTCCCTGCTCCCTGCCAGCCGTCCCACATGTCAGTGGGCAGAGATGCGGAGGGGCCCGGAGGTTGCCAGCAGCTGCAAGTGGACAGAGCAGTGAGAAGAGAAGGGAGTTGGCCAGGCCCTCCCGCTCCCACCACTCGGGACCCGAAACCCCTTGGGGCAGCAAGGTCACGGCCAAGCAGAGCCCACAGAGCGGTGGTGATCAGACAGTGTTCTCCAAGACACTGGGCTGCAGGACTGCCTCATAGACGGCCCCGTGGTTCACTGAAATGGGATGAAATTGGGTGACTGTGACCTGAACTAAGAGTGTGTGTGAGGCTGGGCAGCGGTGAGACATGGGTAACCAAGGTAGCCAGGGAGCTCTCCCAGGCACGCAGTTGTTTGATTAAACCAAGTCACCCCCAGCAGGGGCAGACAGATTCCACTGGCCTTGTTCCAGGGCAAAAGGCCAAGGAGGGGAAGGCTGGGCCATTCTGGCCTCGAATAATCGAGTGCTTTCTTTCCTCCAAGGGTCAGCTGCCTGGTGTCAGCTCAGCTCTGCCTCCAGGGCCTGCATTAGTGTAAAACATGAGCTTGGGGTGCTGTGGTTGCAAAAGCATTTGTGTTAGGGTAAGAGAGGTGTTGGAAAGCAACTGCATTAGTCTATTCACTTCTCCCAGGCCTGAGCCCCTGACCTGCAAGCAGCTCTGTGCAGGGTGCCCTGGCTTGGGGGTGGGCAGCAATGGGACGGCCTTGTAAGGCACAGCCTCTGGGCCAGGAACATGCTGAAATCTGGAGGAGACCCATATTCCCGGTCAACACACCAGGCACTTTAGTGGCTTTGCTTGGCCTCTCTCAGCCCTGTCCCCACCAAGGAACACCCCTGGATGCACAATTCCACCCAGCACAGCTGGGGGAGCAGACATATCTGACTTACCTTGTGCCAGAGAGAAAAGTATATTCACCAGCATTAATATTTACAGGCCGCCTCATCCATGCCATGAGCATTTCCCCCTGCTCCATCACACCTGATACTCCTGAGATTAGGGTTAAGTGGTATTGTACCTCTTTTGCAGATGGAGAAACTGAGGCCCAGGGAAGGCCAGTGGCTTCCCCCAGGGACCCGTGGCAAGCACCAACTGAAGACAGGCAGCCTAGAGTTCGGAGCCCACTGACACGTAAGCTCTCGCAGCACCCACCAGCTCCTCAGAAGAGAAGACTGGATGACTTACACTCAACGCTGTCTGATGGGTGTCATCCCTGTGTGTGTGTGTGTGTACTGGAGGCTGGGACCTGGAGACCTGACCCTGTCCTTGGCTGTAAGACACAGGCTCCGAGTGAGGCTAAAAGGGAGACTCCAAGAGTAAATGCCACAGTGAAGAGGAGGCAGGACCTGGAAGGTCCAGGTGGAAGGGAGGCTTGAGGATGAATTCCAGAGTCGAGAAACCATTTCAACCCAGAGACTCTCAGAGTGTGGTGCCTGGACCAGTAGACGGCAAAAGTGAACCCAGCCCTCCAGGTGATGTTGATGCATACTTGGGCTCCAGAGCCTCTGCTTCAGGGAAAATAAGATGCAGAGCAGAGAGGGATGGGCACATTTGGTGGGTCTGGAAAGCAAGGCGAAGGGAAGGAAGTAAGAGATGAGGAAGTCCTTGAAGTGTCACATGTGATGGCCGGGGACACTATGTCTTCAGAGATTGGCCCATTGAGCTGTCTCATCACTGATCCATTTTAGGATCTGTATCTTAATTTGGACATCAGTGACATAGAGTCCAACCTGTATAATTTACCAAAATGCAACAGGATGCCATTTTAATTTATTCATCATCTTAACCTAATCTTCCCATATGTGTCACTAATTTTTGAATTTTTCAATATTTCATCTAGAGTCTATGTTAGGATATACTTGAGTCCAGCAATTCTGTGTTGATCTCTCTTTCTAAAGATCAGCTGTTTTTCAAATTAAAAGTTGACAACTTGCTAACAGATAATTCAGTGAATAACTTATTTAACTATCTCCTTAAGTTTATTCTCTCAGCAGTAATATGACATCCAATGTCTTGGATCTTTTAGAATCCCTCAGAGTTTTTTCCGTTTTAAAGAGGAGATGGGGGCACAGGATGATGAAAAGATTTGTCTATGGTCCCCCCACTAGTAGGGCTTCCCTGGTGGCTCAGTGGTAAAGAATCCTGCTGCCAGTGGAGGAGATGCAGGTTTGATCCCTGGGTCGGGAAGATCCCCTGGAGAAGGAAATGGCAACCCACTCCAGTATTCTTGTCTGGGAAATTCCATGGACAGCGGAGCCTGGTGGGCTACTGTCCATGGGGTTGCAAAAGAGTTGGGCACAACTTAGTGACTAAACAACAAGAAGCCCCCACTAGCAAGGGGTCAAACTGGGAGAAGAAGCCAGCTTTGCTGATGGAGGGCTATGCCTGTAAGATCACACATGGGTACCGTGGTAAAAGGCTCTTATGTCCCACCTCTAAGGGCCTTTTCTCTGCGATCGCAGGCTGCCTGCATCCTGGCATTCATACTGGGAGGGGTGTTTGTGCAGAGGGACCCTTCGAGAGCGGCTACATTATGCAAACTTGATTATCCTGTCCGACGTTATTGATGTCAGCAGCCATTGTGAAATGAAGTTTGGGAGATGGAGTGTGGAGGATAGCACTTGTAATTTTTAAATCTTCCTCTTTTACTTCTTGTGGGGAGGCAGTGGAGAGAAGCAGGGTTTCAGGGCTGTGGGTGCTTTAATGGAATCTGTCTGTCTTGACAAGGAAGTGTCTTAGCAAGCTCCAGATAAGCTCTGGCTTCAGCCTACTTGTTTCTGGTGAACAAGTTCCTAAAGAAGCTCAGATATTCTGTACCATCAAGGCAGCCTGGGAACAGCTGCGGGGCCAGTGAGATCGTGACCCCATGATGCTGACTCATCTCTGGAACTTTGGTGCCCTTTCCAGGGTGTGGTACCCTGCAGGTGTCGGCACAGTGATGGCTGATTCCAAACTTAAGGGACCTTCCCATCTAGGGTTTCAACAGCTCCTGCATTGTGTTAGCCACCCCTTTAAGATCAAAACCTCCTTATCCAAATACCTAGTCAGTTTCTCCCTTTGGATGTCACATGGCCAGGACAGGACAGATAACACCTCCTTCAGGGATGTTTCACGTGAAGCCCAAAGAATGGCACCAACACCAGCTCAGTCCACAAAGGATGACACCCTGGCATCATTTTTGATTTCCTTTCTTCTTTGCCCCACATACCTACACACTTCTCTCCATCTCTATCACCAACCCTTTGGACCACAGCACCTGCAAACCTAATTGGTTCCCCTGTCAACCCATTCTCCACATCATAGCCAGAGTGACATTCAGTCAACTCCTACTTAAAACCCCATGGCCCCTCAGGTCAAGTTCAAGGTCTTCACATGACCTAAGGCCCTGTGAGATGGGGTTCTCACCAACTTTTTCATCCCTGTCTCCCACCCTGCTCCCCGCCTCCCAGATCCAGTCTCTAACGCACCATGCCTCCTCAGAGCCAGCCTTCACACGTGCTGTTCCCTCTACCTGGAGCATCCTTCCCCTGCTCCTCATCTGGCCAACTCCTGCTTGTCCGCCAGGTCTCAGCTTGACAGTCTGGTCTTTGGTGAGGACTTCCCTGAGTGACAGAAAAGGCAGACATTGTAAAGTCCTTGCTCTGTGCCAGGGACGCCCCCCACCCCCGCCCCGCCCCACAGCACTTTATATATACACTGACTTGTTTAATCCTTGCAACGATGCTATGCATAGCTAACATATTACCTACAGTTTTCAGATGGGGAAACTAAGGTTCCAAGAGGCAAATGAACTTGCCAAGGTCACATGTTTAGCAGAAGAGCCAGGATACAAATGCAGACATCTCGGGTCCCCAGCCCATGCTCTGGTCCCCACACCTCGTGGTGACCACAGGCAGTGGCTGATGAGGCACCGCCTATACCTCACGGCCTGGAGGGCTTCCCACTTCTGCTTCTGGTGCCACGAACCTGGCATCCGTCTCCTCACCACAGCTAGAGCATCACATGGGGGGGACATGTCTTCTTGTTCACTGGTGCATTCCCTTTGCTCATGAGCACATGCTTGACTCAGTGAATAAATGATTACAATCCTGCCTCAGCACGTTTGCTGTTGGAGCCACTGTTGTTCCCCCTAAGTGTTCCAGGTTCACTCTGGGGCAGAGGCAGTGGCTCTTTGTGAACATTCTCAGCTGATCAAAAGTGCCCAAACATGGAGGGGATCACCCACCAGGGGCTTGTGTCACAGAAGAATTTGCCTCTTGCTTGGTTATCTCCTCTCTCCAACCCTAGGAAGCATCCATGCTTTCACGTGGGAGCGCCAAGCCTCTCCTCTTTAGAAAAGTGAGGCTTTAGTGACTTCTTCTGCCAAAAGTAAAAACTGCCAGGCCCCTGGAAGGAGCATCATCCCCTGACTCCCCGGGGAGAGGTGAACTGGAGCCACTCAACCAAGGGGAAGCAGACACCTTCTCCTCTGGGGCTTGGCCAGGGTCCGGGTGCGAGACTTGACTGCAGCAGACAGCCGGGAAGGGGTCCGGCCTGGACAGCCGCTACGAGGGTCCTGTGGGTCCTTCTGCATTGGAGTGGACAATGGTGAGGGGCAGCTCAGCCCTTTCCCTGGAGTTCAGTGACAGTCCAGGGCCAGGGGATCAGCAGCATCTGAGAGCTGACAGCCCTGCCTCCAGGTCTCCCTGCTAGAGTCTGGTACCTGTGAGCTCAAGTCCTTAAAGCTACCCCCTGGGGCAGGAAGAGCAATGTGCCCCAAGCTGAATGTGTTGTCAATATTGTTGCCTAAATGTGACTCAAGGATGTGGTGTGTCTTTCTCTCTAGTGTCGTCAGCACATCTGAAGCTCTGACTTGGGCCTCGGGACCTTGTCTTAGGTGCTGAATACGAGAAGCAGGCTGGATAGGGGCAGGAGGGGGGGGCTGCTGGCAGAACCTTGGGCAGGAGTGGCGTGGTCCCTGCAGGCATGCGATGGGGAGGCTGTCTTCAGTGCTGGTGGGAGGAAGGTGAGGTGATGCAGCTCCGAGCTCTCTGCGTCTGCCCTGTTAGTTCTCATACCACCTCCTGCATCCAGGACCTCGTAACTTCTGGCTTCAGGGGCTGGGAGACTCGCTTTGCCCAGTCCCTGTGGATGTCTGTGTCTGGGGCTCCAGACCAGGAGTCCCACTTCTAGTGGAGCAGTCAACCCTCTCTGGGGGGCGGGAGGACCTTGCTGGTGAAGAAAGGCTTGGAATCCCTTCAGGAGGGCCTGCCGGTACTTCAGAGAGGCCCCCTGCAATGATCAGGTTCACTGTGTTTGTTCAGCTGCACTCGCTTTTCCTCCTGCCTGTGGGTCCCATCTGTCACAGGGGCTGTCTCCACAGTGGGTCGTAAAAAGAATCCACCCTTGGGGACACAGGAGGCCCAGCCTGCCAGGCAAGAGCAGGAGAAGGGACAGTGATGGATGAGGTGGATGAGGCAGAGCCAACTTCACGGGAGAGTTTTATTCAATAATTAAGAGAAGTGGGCCAAGTAGATGTGATGTCAGGAACATTTAATTAGAACATGCAACTTATAGATGGAATTGGATGCCTGGGGGGTAATCATAGTGTATTTTCACAATACCTCTCTAACCAATTGAAAAAGGGTTGTTTTGAATCATGAAATGGGATCCGTGGTGAACAGCTCCAGACAGGGGGCTGTCATTTCTGCCATCCTGAAGGTCACTTCTGTGGCCCTGCCTGTGGTGAAGGGCACTTCGCCTAGTAGGTGCTCATGATATTTGCTGTTACGGAGCTTTCTGATGAGATTAAATAAGTTGGGGCTTTCAGCACATTTAATCCCAGAATGAGTCTATTTAGACTGAAAGTGGCTCTTCTTTATTTGCAGCTTCTTCTTTGTTGAGGAACCGAGCTAAGAGCTCATGGTGGTCCTGGGTTACCCTGGGTGGTCCTCCAACACTACTGCAGGTATTCTCCTACATTTTACAGCTGAGGAAGCTGAGGCCCAAAGCCTTTTCCATTCTTGGCCAAGTTCACCCGATAGGGAGTGATGGAGTTGAGACTTGAACCAGGGCTTCAGACTCCAGAGCCCCTGCTCTGAACTGCTAAGTAAATACCTTCTCCAGGGCTGTCTCCACATGGCAACCCTCAGCCTTGCACACGAGGCTCCTGGGATCAGGAAGGTGTGAAGCACGGTGGATGCAGCCATGAGGTTTTCAAAAATGGCAGCAGCTGGATTTTGCTGCTCTACCTACGTGAGCAGGGGATCATGGAACAAGTGAGGCTGTCAGGTTGTGGGGCATCGGGTCAGACAGTTGAGGCCCAGATCCCAGCTCTGTGTCCATGGGCTGTGGGATTCAAGACTGTAGTCATCTCCACGAGGCTGATTCCTCATAGGGTAGAGGTAAGACTAACGAGGCCATGTCCACCTGGCTCCCTTTTCATTTGCCCCGCAGCAGGCTGAGTCCTGCTCTCTAAACTGCCCCTCTGTCTAAAACTCTGATGTCTCCCATGTCACAGGGTGAACTCATATCCTGGTCTGGACCCCCCAGGCCAGTGGGCTCCGCGTCCTGCCTGCACCTCCGACCTCCTTACTCACCCCTGCCATCTGCTGGCTGCCAGTGGTTCCTGCCTCTGGACCTTGGCACGTGTTGTTCCCTCTGTCTGCAATCCACCACCCCCCACAGTCTCATGACTGTTTCTTTATTTCCCTCTGGCCTCAGCTCAAATGCCATCTCATCAGAGAGCATGTCCCCAGCGCCACAACTAAAGGAGTCCCCTACCCTGTCCCTGGCAAGCTCCGCCTTTTCTACCTGCATTATTGTTCCGCGTGATACTTTCTGCCATCTGGTTGCCACAGGGGGGCCTGGACATCACTGTGGTCCCTGTGCCTAGAACCAGCTCAGAACAGGTGTGGCGTGAGTAAGTGAAAGAATGAACGTGGTGAGCACTGAATCAATATTAGCAGTTCCTAATAGTTTGTGTCTTATTTTTTAGAATTTTTCATTACCATTTGGTTTATAGTTACTGCACAGAGTTTTGAGGTTAATGAAGTCATAAAGAATTCTGAAATTGTCTATGAAACCAGTGGGTGTTAATAACTTTTCTAGTGTTAAAATAGTACTTCTAATGGAAAATTTAGAAATTGCATTAATGCATAACAAAAATGAAAATCACCTGTAGTATTTTTTAACATTTTCATTCCATCTCATTTAGGGTTGGGTAAATGCTTAGAATTTTGGCCTTTCATTTTTGTTGCTTAGGTTTTTCAAATTGTGGTAAAATGCACATAACATAAAATTTGCCATTTTAACCATTCAATGGCAGTAAGGGCATCCATATTGTTGTGCAATAGCTGTTTTCTTAAACCCACACAATCCTTTCACCTTTTCATCTCTGTTAAAACAGAGAACAGTTTCTTGGGAAGGAAAGCATGCTTCTTGACTCCTGCATGCATAGGACTGGATTAGAAGGAAGCCTGGCGGGTGGGCCTTCCGAGGCTCTGATGGGAGGCCGCCTCCCTTTCATCTCTCCAGCTTCCAGGGGCCCAGCCTCCGGCTTGCTCTCCTTTGGTCTCTTACCTGGCCTCCCACAGCGCCTTCCCAGACAGGAGCTGTCCTCACTGTGGCTGTGACAACGGAAGGCCAAGCGTGGAGGTCTGGTTTGTCTGCTGGAATGTGTCTGGTTGAAGTGCAGCTCGAAGACCCCCACCTCCCCCTGGTCACCAGAGGCAGCTTCTCTGGGAGGTGGGTTTCCCCAAGGGAGGGCACAGGACAGCAGAGAGCTCCTTGCCACATGCAAGCTCATAGCATCCCCGCAGGTCATTTTCGTCTCTCCTCCGATCTTGCTTCAAATTTCATGGAAAAGCAAAAAAACCCCCAAAACTTTGGATCTTAGAAGACACCCAAATAGATGATTTCACACTGGGGTAGGGGCATGAGAGGAACAGACAGCCTCTGTCTTTCCTGGCAGCTCAGGGAGAGCCTCTCGGAAGAGGTGGCGTTTAAACTGGCCCCTGCGGACCAGAAGGAGCAAACAGCTAAGGGGAGAGCGGGTGCCAGGCCCTGGGAGGCTCACTTGTGTCTTTGGCACTGGAGTGGACAATAAGACTGTGTAACGAGTCTGGACTTGAAGGAAGGGAGGGGGGCTGAAAGGTGCCAAAAGGGCTGCTAGCTTTGACCAGCATCATAATTTGACAAAAAGCAGGCTCCAAGCAGAGGAAGTGCCTACTGCCTGCTAAAAGGCATGGGGCTGTTACTATCAACAAGAATGTATTTACTTAGTCTAACACTTATTGCACAGTTATCAGTTCCCGTTTACTGTGTTAAGCATTTTATGTACATTTTTCATTGACTCCGCACAACATCCAACAGGCTGCACAGGTACTTGCCTTGGTCTTGGTTCACAGACAAGAATGTGGAACCTCAGCTGGGCAAATTTCTCACATCCAGAGGGATTTGGTGTATAATACCCCAACACTGGGCCTGTATTCTCAGTCATACTGTTCTTGGGGATTAAAAAAATATATATTTATTTATTTTTGGCTGAGCTGGGTCTTCGCTGCTGTGCACGGGCTTTCTCTAGGTGCATCAGGTGAGGGCTATTTTCCAGTTGCAGCGTGTGGGCTCACTAGTTGTGGCTTGAGAGCTCTAGAGTGTGCAGACTTCAGCAATTGTGGGCTTAGTTGCTCTGGGGCATGCGGAATCTTCCTGGATCAGGGATCAAACCTGTGTCCCCTGCCTTGGCAGTTGGATTCTTTACCATTGGATCACCACGGAAGTACTTCTTGGGGACTTTCACAGACTTAAAAAAAAAAAAAGGCTCCTCTGCTTTTGGTAGCATCATGAGATATATCCCAGCCAGTACACAGCGATGACTGTGCTAACTCTCCCTGGGTCTTAATCACTGATGTCAGGGCTGCCATCATCACCCTTTCCCCACCTCTGTGCCCACAGATGTTCCCCAGCCCCTGGAATCCCACCTTCTCGTGGCATGGCCACCATCTGTTTTGGGGTCACTCTGAGTGTGAGTTCTTTGCGAATTGCTTTAGCAGAACCTGCAGGAGGCCCCTGCAGTCCTGGGAGGACAAAGTAGTAGAAAGAACCTTGGATTTGGAGGGGGGGGTCTAGTCCCAGATCCTGTCCCTGAGTGCTGACCAGCTGCTGGCTGAGAAAGAGCCCCCACTGCACCTTCTCATACAGTTGTAAAAAGGAATCCAAAGGCGGGGCTCTGTAACCCCTGCAGGCCCTGGAGGTGGGAACATAGCAGTTCTGAGCTCACACTTCCGTCAGGCAGAGTCGAATTCAACTCCTGGCTCCCTGACACGACCTCACTGGACCTCACTCAGATTCTTCCTGCAAATTGGTCTCACATGGCCAGCAGAGCCCTGTACCTACAACTGGCGCAGCGTCTGTGACCCATCAGTTCAGTTCAGTTCAGTCGCTCAGTTGTGTCAGACTGTTTGCGACCCCATGAATCATAGCACGCCAGGCCTCTCTGTCCATCACCAACTCCCGGAGTTTACTCAAACTCATGCCCATCGAGTTGGTGATACCATCCAGCCATCTCATCCTCTGTCGCCCCCTTCTCCTCCTGCCCCAATCCCTCCCAGCATCGGGGTCTTTCCCAATGAGTCAACTCTTCGCACGAGGTGGCCAAAGTACTGGAGTTTCAGCTTCAGCATCAGTCCTTCCAAGTGACCCATAGGTGTCCATAATAGCGGCATTATTGCTGCTGCAGCAGCTGCTGCTGTTACTATTACTGTCATTGTTTGCGGTCCTGCAGAGTCCCTTCGTCTCATTCCTTCAGCACCAGGTGCCTGTACCACCAGCCGCCCTTCAACAAGCATTGTTCAAGGTTCCTGAGGTTGCAGGCAGCCCTCATTCTCCCCGGTTCACTTTCAATTGCCTTTTAATGGGCGAGAGATAAAGTGAAATTACAGCCTTGGGTAGCTACTTGCTTGGGAGGCCAGGAGCAGCCCAGCCCAGCCCTCCGCCTCATATACTATAGCTGCATTTACAGTCCCAAGAGCAGAGGGACAGATCGCAAATCAGATCATTTATAGCTGCTGCTAGCTCAGCGAGGAGAAAATTCCCGAGGGATGGAGGTGGGGGCTCCCGCTGCGTCCCAGGGCTCCAGAGGACAAGTCTGGGCATGCCGGAGATATTGGGTTATGAGAGCAATAAATGGGCACCAATATGCCATGTGTGTGTTGGCGGGGTGGTGTCTATATACATTCTGCTCCTCAGTTACCCTGTGATTCTGTGCATGAGATGAGGAGGCACTCTGACCAATAGCCTGCAAAAATGAAACACAGTTGGCAAAACAAACAAAAAGATTGAAAGTATATTAAGAGCCCCAGGCCTCTTGCTTTATCTGTGACCTTCAGGGCTCTGCTAGAGTGTTTTTAGGAGAAGATGCCAGGAACAGCTGAGAAGCAAAACCCATTTCTCTCCAAACCCCAGGAGGCCTGAATCAGAAGGCACTTGGTCCACAGACAGATCTCAGAGTCTTCACAGACCAGTCTATTGTGTTCATCAAAGTCTCCCTATTGTCCAGCATGGGGTTTGGCGCAATGCACAGGGTGTCTGTAGTAGATGCATTTAAGTCGTAATTTTTGTGAGTCGTTGTTGATGGCTCAAGCGATACATTCAGAATTCTGAAATTTGTATCAGTCCCTTTACTCCTCTCTGCTTCGTGTTATAGTCGTCTTATATTTTACATGTACATATACTGAAAACCCACACAGAGAGAGAATAGTTATTTCCAAACCTTAAATGTATTTTTTAAAAACTTAAGGAAAGAATAATCTATTTATTCATTTACCATTTCTGTTGCTTTTCCACCATTCCTGATGCTTTGAATTTCCTTCTGATTGAGTGTGCTTCAGCAATTCTTGTAGTTAAAAATCTGCTCACAGTATACTCTCTTAGTTTTCCTTCATCTGGAAGCATCTTTATTTTGCCTTTGTTCCTAAAATTTATTTTTTCTGGATATAGAATTCTGGATTGACACTTCTTTCCTTTCAGCTCTTTGAAAATGGTATGCCACCTCCTTCTGGCCTCTGTGGTTTCTGATGAGAAAACGAGCCATTCAGACCACTGTTCCGCTACGGGTTACAGACTACTTTTTCATAGTGTTTTCAAGATTTTTTTTCTTTGATTTTAGTTCTCAGTGGCTTAATTACAATGAGTCTGGGTGTGAATATCTTTGGGTTTATCTCTTCTGGAGTTTGCTAAGCTTCTTAAATCTGAGAGTTTATGTGTTTTAACAAATTTGGGACTCTTTCAGCCACTATTTATCAAATAATCTTTCAGCTCTATATTCTTTTTCCTCTCCTTCTGGAGCTCATTTTGATTATTACGGTTGTGGAGACTTCTGGAGAATGTTGACATTTTTGCTTTCGCAGGCATTTGGACTGGTTACGTCTAAGCCACAAGTTCCAACCCACCTATGGGCTGTAGTTCCAATCGCCAGCTCCGTTTTCAGAGTCTTTACCTGCTTCTCAGATTTGCTGCGTGTGTGACACCCAGGGGCGAGGGACTAACAGAGCAGCTCTCAGGTTAGCTGGCATGAGGATTAGGGTCAGGTGCTCCTGTGTGCCAGCTGGATTCATAAGCATCTTACACCTCCTTCTCTCTGTAATCCCCATGGTGCTTTCTGACTCTCTGGAGATCTTCTTTTCCATCCTCTACCCAGAATGTTGGGGCTTCAATTATCCACTCTGCCATGTGTTTCTGTAGCTATGCCTGTCTTAATTCACTGAGGCCGCTGGCTGACACTTTCTGGATCTGGGGTGGGGGCTCATCTGGGTGCAGATTAAGGGCTCTGAGATTTGTGCATGACATAAACTCCAGGGCAGGTATTGACTGGTCTGCTGCCAAGACTACAGCATGCTGCTTTTTTCCTGCATCAGAAATAGCTCCCTGTGGAGTGTTCCCTTCATTCCAGGAGGGGAGTTAGGTCCTGGGATGGCTCTTCCGGGCAGTGAGTGAGAAGCAGTGAGCACCAGGGCATGATAAGACTCAGCACCAGCGGCACATTCAGAACTTAGCCCGTTCATGGTGCATGCCTGACTTGCTCCCTTTTGGCTCTGCTCAGAGCATATTCTGGGAGCCTCAGACAGTGACTTGGGTGGATGCCAAGTCATCTTTCCCAGATCTCCAGTCCTGTCTCCTCCCCTCCCTCAACTGGGAGAACAAAACCTGGGGCTCAGAGTTGAACCAGCCATCGTATTCAGGCAGGATTTAATAACCTTCATTGATTCTCATAGAGTTTACTTTTTTATTACTGCTTTCTATTTTGGCAAGTTTCACTTCTAAGTGTATTTATTTAGGTTTGAAAAATGAGGTAATTTGAAGAAAAACATGAGACAATATGGTGCAGGTTGTATGTGGCGCTCGTATAATTCATGTAGGGGGTTCCTAGATTCTTTGAGTTGGGAACCACTGAACTCAGGTGTGAATGACTAATGGCAGGGCTTTGAGAGCAAGCTCGGAAGAGGGAAGGCTACATACAAATGGGTGCAAGAATGTGGTCCAGAGTCATGTGGGGAACACCACCAGTTTTATGTATTTGCTGAGAACTGGCCCTTCCTTTGGGCTGCAGGCTGCCTGCTGAGGGGAGAGAAGAGGAAAGAGGTGGGCCCGCCCAGGGCAGGCAGGTGGACGGATGGTGGAGGTGACTACAGCCTGCTGGCTGCCTGGTGCTGCTGAAAGTGGCCTCACCTGTGAGGAATGCCCCTGCCCTCTGTGCAGATAAGAACTTTGGTAGCAGATATGCATCTGCTCTCCATTCCCCGCTCCCAGAAGGCCGGTCTCTGTTTTCTCTTGAGGGCACATCTTATTTCTGCTCTTTGTCCACGTGGGGCTCACAGGACCCTGCTCTGGCAAGCGTGCAGGTTCTAAACTTTTAGCCTCAGAGATTGGTTCAAGGCTTATTACCCAAGACTGTCCAAACAGGATGAGTCTGAAGGCTGTATTCCTGCTGGGTTAGGGTTGCTGAGCTGATAGTGGGTAGGGGGTGCAGGGAGCTCCTCGTGAACAGAGAGTCTTGAGTCTGAAGCCACTACCTGAGAAGTGGAGCTGAGAGGAGGAAGGGCTGGTCCCCGTGTCCCCATTTGAGCATATGCATCCATCTAGGACAAGACTTTCCATTTGTGGAGCCAATAGTCCCTTCTTTTCCCATTTTATTTCCTTTGAGTTGGGTTTTTGTTATGAGCAGCTCAGAGTCCTAATACACCTCTTTATTACCTAGAGAGACTGCGGTGCTCTGGGTTGCTGTCATCGTGGCAAAGTCGTCATGGAAATAGGCACTGGAGCGGGGATGTGGGCTGAAACCCCAGCTGGGCCTCGATGGGCTGCGTGAGTCCCAGCAAGCCTTTCCCCAGGTTGCACTGCTGGTGAGGCACACGGACCCCCCAGAGCTCACAGTGAGACACTGAGTCAGTGTGACTGCTGACGTAACTCTGGTAGTTACAATATAATCTCAATTACGACGAAGCACCTGCTGCCTCCAGTGGTAAACGCTGTCTCACCCCGTCTTCTTTGGTCACAGGTGGGTGCTGGTGGAAGTGGGCTTGGAATTAGGGCTTCCACGCACTCCAGGTGGCGTTTTGGTAAAGCCCAAGACTGCAGCGGCTGTTCAAGGGTAGAAAGATGCCTGTCGTCGGTCCCACATGAGTGACACCCAGGGCTGTGGGGGCTTTTGGGGAGACAAAAGCTCCACCTCCCTCCAGACAGTGTGCTATGTTCACTCACGTGGGGCCAGGTCCTGCAATGGCGCTCATTCCTCACAGAGGCCAATCTGTGGGCTGGACAGAGACAAACAGCCTGGGGAAGGCCAGGGCAGTAGCAAAGAAGACAAGTGTCCTAGTGAGGCCGGGAGCTTCCCTATGCTGCTCCATAGATCAGCAGGTCGCCGTTCTGGGAAGAACTCATTCTTCAACTGCTTTCCTTACTCAAGTGTCCCCCAGCCTGGTGGCCCTGCTGTGAAGGTCTGTGAATATTCCACTTGTTGGACATGCTCCCCCAGCTGCTTGTCAGGAGTAACTCATGGTGAATAACAAAGAGACAGACAGAACTGCTAGTTAAATGTCCCGTGCTGCCTGTCACCAGGCAGGACACCACTCATAGTCAGGTCTCCATGCAGCTGCCGTGCAGGGCCTCTGTTTTACACTGAGGCCTCCTAGACTCTAATCTAACATTGGCCCCAGGGAGTCCTGGTGCCCTGTTTCACAGCAAGTCTGGGCTCCTGTTTGCTTCAGCCCCGGACTTGTGGCCCCAACAGTGGAAGGCAGCTGTGTGTGTGGAATGCAGATGGATGCATCTGATCACATGCGCTGTTAACTTCCTCCAACAATCAAATTATTTACCTGTCAGCGCTCTGAGACACCATCCCAAACCAGTTGTTGGCACCTCTTACATTCACCGTGGAGAGGAGGGCAGGGAGGGTGAAGCGGAGACTGTGGCACCCGTAATAGATGTTGTGTATTGATTGTGCTGCTTGTTAGCTGGCTCGAGAGCCGTGTCTGACTGCTACAGCGTTCCAAAAAGATGAGTGGCCACAAGGACCAAGTCAGTGCATGAAGGCAGCTTGTTCTCTGGGGAGAGGAGGAGCCAGCAGTTCCTTAGTGTTTTTTTTTTTTTTTTTTTAGCTTTTAATTGTTACACATTTATTTTTATTTATTTATTTTTTTATTATTATTATTTTTTTTTTCCAGTGGGTTTGTCATACATTGATATGAATCAGCCATGGATTTACATGTATTCCCAATCCCGATCCCCCCTCCCACCTCCCTCTCCACCCGATTCCTCTGGGTCTTCCCAGTGCACCAGGCCGGAGCACTCAGATTGGGAGAAAATAATAGCAAATGAAGCAACAGACAAAGGATTAACCTCAAAAATATACAAGCAACTCCTGCAGCTCAATTCCAGAAAAATAAATGACCCAATCAAAAAATGGGCCAAAGAACTAAACAGACATTTCTCCAAAGAAGACATACAGATGGCTAACAAACACATGAAAAGATGCTCAACATCACTCATTATTAGAGAAATGCAAATCAAAACCACAGTGAGGTACCATTACACGCCAGTCAGGATGGCTGCTATCCAAAAGTCTACAAGCAATAAATGCTGGAGAGGGTGTGGAGAAAAGGGAACCCTCTTACACTGTTGGTGGGAATGCAAACTAGTACAGCCGCTATGGAAAACAGTGTGGAGATTTCTTAAAAAACTGGAAATAGAACTGCCATATGACCCAGCAATCCCACTTCTGGGCATACACACTGAGGAAACCAGATCTGAAAGAGACACGTGCACCCCAATGTTCATCGCAGCACTGTTTATAATAGTTCCTTAGTTTTTTGAAGTTGGGCATGTAGGATCATGGTCAGTGGTTTGCAGACGTGGCATAAAATGATGTGAGTCACAGGGGAAATCACTTCGTTCAGCTCTCTGTTGACCTGGTGACATCACATAAGACTCAGCTCCTGCTGGGTGAGCACCACTCACAACCCTTACTCCTTTCTGAAACAGAGAGAGGGTCCCGGAGTGGCAGCTTCTGCAGGTGACTAGGCCAAATGTTCAGTAACACTGGTCGTGTTTCATAAATTTTTAAGGTTATGTCTAGTTAAGAAGAGTGGTACTGCTTTTCCATTTATAGGAATGAACGTTCTTTGGAATTTGCAACTTAGGTCCATTTAAAATATCATTCATTTATCATTGGCACGGCAGTACACTCACCAGGCTCAAAATGAAATGTGTATGAAAAGGTGCACATTGATGGTTTCTGCCTCTAGCCCTTTCTCCCATCACCCAGCTCCCATCCACATTACATTGAGACTCTTGCTTCCTTCCTTCAGAGCAACTTTCCAAAGAGTTTATGCAAATGAAGCCTCCTTTGAACAGACACACTCCCCCAGTGCAGGCTACTACACAAAGTGGTAGGTACTTTGTGTACAGGCCTGCCTCCTGCAACCCTCTTTGCATAATAATACACCTTGGCAACCTTTCTCTATTTGTGTATTTCCTCACTCTGTTCTGCTGCATAGAATTCCATTGTATGGATGTGCCATTGTTCAACCACCATTCCCTACGGATGGGCACAAGTTGCTTCTCATCTTTTGATGCTAAACGCAGAGCAATTGGAAGTAACTTGCACTCACATCAGCCCACATGTGTGAGCCTATCCAGGAAGTGGCATTGTTAGGCACCGCCAAGTCAAAGAGAACATTAGCTTGCAGGCAAATTGGGGGGGCGGGTGTCATAGTTTTGTTCTTAAAATTTTTTTATTAATTTTACATTTACCAAGAAGATACTATAGGGGAGCAAAACTTGCCACCGCCAAATGTATCTCTTTGGCATGAGGATGTTTTTAGGCTGATCCTTTTTAAGAAATGGGAGACTCGGGAAGTTTTTCTTTTTACCTGTCCCTTCAGTTCAGTCAATTTAATCACTTAGTCGTGTCTGACTCTTTGCGACCCCATGGACTGCAGCACGCCAGGCCTCCCTGTCCATCAGCAACTCCTGGGGTTTACCCAAACTCATGTCCATTGAGTCGGTGATGCCATCCAACCATCTCATTCTCTGTCGTACCCTTCTTCTCCATCCTTCAATCTTTCCCAGCATCAGAGTCTTTACAAATGAGTCAACTCTTTGCATCAGGTGGCCAAAGTATTGGAATTTCACCTTCAGCATCAGTTCTTTCAATGAGCACTCAGGACTGATCTCCTTTAGAATGGACTGGTTGTATCTCCTTGCAGTCCAAGGGATCTCAAGAGTTTTCTCCAACACCACAGTTCAAAAGCATCAATTCTTGGGTGCTCAGCTTTCTTTATAGTCCAACTCTCACATCCATACATGACCACTGGAAAAACCATAGCCTTGACTAGACGGACCTTTGTTGGCAAAGTAATGTCTCTGCTTTTTAATATTCTGTATAGGTTAGTCATAAATTTCCTGCCAAGGAGTAAGTGTCTCTGAATTTCATGGCTGCAGTCACCATCTGCAGTGATTTCGGAGCCCCCCAAAATAAAGTCTGCCCGTTTCCACTGTTTCCCGATCTATTTGCCATGAAGTGATGGGACCAGATGCCATGATCTTAGTTTTCTGAATGTTGAGATTTAAGCCAACTTTTTACTCTCCTCTTTCACTTTCATCAAGAGGCTCTTTAGTTCTTCTTCACTTTCTGCCATAAGGGTGGTGTCATCTGCATGCTGCTGCTGCTGCTAAGTCGCTTCAGTCATGTCCGACTCTGTGCGACCCCATAAGATGGCAGCCCACCTGGCTCGCCTGTCCCTGGGATTCTCCAGGCAAGAATACTGGAGTGGGTTGCCATTTCCTTCTCCAATGCATGAAAGTGAAAAGTTAAAGTGAAGTCGCTCAGTCATGTCTGACTTCTAGCGACCCCATGGACTGTAGCCCACCAGGCTCCCCCGTCCATGGGATTTTCCAAGCAAGAATACTGGAGTGCGTTGCCATTGCCTTCTTCATCATCTGCATATCTGAGGTTATTGATATTTCTCCCAGTAATCTTGATTCCAGCTTGTGCTTCATCCAGCCCAGCGTTTCTCATGATGTACTCTGCATATAAGTTAAATAAGCAGGGTGACAATATATAGCCTTGATGTACTCCTTTCCCGATTTGGAACCAGTCTGTTGTTCCATGTTCAGTTCTAACTGTTGCTTCCTGACCTGCATACAGATTTCTCAAGAGGTAGGTCAGGTGGTCTGGTACTCCCATCTCTTGAAGAATTTTCCACAGTTTATTGTGATCCACATAGTCAAAGGCTTTGGCATAGTCAGTAAAGCAGAAATCGATGTTTTTCTGGAACTCGCTTGTTTTTTTGATGATCCAGCAGATGTTGGCAATTTGATCTCTGGTTCTTTGCCTTTTCTAAAACCATCTGGAACATCTGGAAGTTCACGGTTCATGTATTTTTGAAGTCTGGCTTGGAGAATTTTGAACATTACTTTACTAGCATGTGAGATGAATGCAATTATGCAGTAGTTTGAGCATTCTTTGGCATTGCCTTTTTTTGGGATTGGAATGAAAACTGACCTTTTCCAGTCCTGTAGCCACTGCTGAGTTTTCCAAATTTGCTGACATACTGAGTGCAGCACTTTCACAGCATCCTCTTTTAGGATTTGAGATAGCTCAACTGGAATTCCATCACCTCCACTAGCTTTGTTCGTAATGATTCTTCCTAAGGCCCACTTGACTTCACATTTGAGGGTGTCTGGCTCTAGGTGAGTGATCACCCCATCATGATTATCTGGGTCGTGAAGATCTTTTTTGTACAGTTCTGTGTATTCTTGCCACCTCTTCTTACTATCTCCTGCTTCTGGTAGGTCAATACCTCTCCCTTAACTGCCTAAAAGAAAGTAGACACAGGGCCTGATGCAGGAAGTGAGGTGTGATCAGAGAATATGGTGAGGTGTGATGAGCTGGGGGGAGCTGGAGATCAGAATCCTCTCTGTGTCCTACTGTCTATGTCTGGTATATTTATTTACCAGACATTTGCTTTCCCACTTCCTATGAACTGTCTTACTCACTTCTGGTGTTGACCCCTTACCCTCTTCTCCTTAGCTTAGGACTGCTGGTAAGTTTCAGCTGTCTGTGGGTCTCCAATTCTTATGGAAACTCCATACACATGTAACTACACTTTTTCCCCTGTTAATATGCCCTATGCTAACTTATTTGTTAGACCAGTGAAAGAACCAAGAGGGGTAGAGGAAACATTTTTCCTGCCATGCAGTATGAAGCCAAGGATAGTGCAGATGTGTGAAATCTGTGATGCTGGCATATCACTGCCTCAGGAGAGGACTAGCAGGCTCTGTCTTTAGCCCCAGAATTGCTCGGTTGGGGAACAACGTGGTGAGGGGCTTGGGATGCTGCATTGTGCTGCTCTCAGTGGGGCCCTGGCCTGGTGGGAAGGGTCCCAGGCACTCAAGCAGGGCTGCCCAAAGTCCCAGGGGCCTTCTGTCTCCTGCCTATCCTGTTGGAAACTGGCCACTTCCTTGTTCCTGGATTGCATGAGATTCCTCAGAATAAGTGCCCCTTTGAGGCAGTCTGAGTGGCTGCTTTTCCCTCTAAAGCACCCCATCCTTAGACATTGCTGCTCGTGCCCCAGTAGAAGTGACCTGATTAGGTCATGTTAGAAATTCCTGTTGCATCTGCTTCTTCTGGTTACATCTTAAAAACGAAAAATCCAAGTTTGTCTGGGTTTTCTCTTGGGAAAGAATCCGGCTTGGCAAAGTCTCCACTTCTTGGGGGCCGACCCCTAATGGCGAGTATCAAGAATTTCTTCTTGTGTCCAAGGTGCAAAAAGGAATTTTTCATTCAAATATATCACAAAACAGATTTATGTTGAAAATAATGAGAATTTTGTTGGTGCCCTGGAAAAACACGTGAGAGAAGCAGACAGCGATCTCTTTTATTTCACTGGATTGTGGAAGCTAATGCACTGGTCTCCAGGGAAGGAAAAGGTCTATTCTTCACCTTGGCAATTTGTTTTCAACAAAAGATTCAGAATGCCTTTTCTTTTTCTTTTTTTAATAAAGGAAGGATATAGTTAGTTGACCAGGGATTAGCTAGGGATTAAGGGCTGGTTGACTTTGCAATATTTCCACCTGCCTACAGTGCATATACGTGAATTAACAATGGTAAATAATCAAAAGGGTATTAAAATGTGAGCCGGGCCTCAAAGAGACAGCCCTGAGTCTGTCTCTCTGCTGTATGGAGGCCGGGGGCCTCACTTTACCTCCCTGGAATTCTGTGGTTTTGAATTTATAATGTCCAGAAACTTGGGGGCTTCCACAGGCCCCAGGATCATTCCCACCACGTTGCAAATAGCCTTGATTTGGGGTAATTTTCTTTAATGGTGAAGTTGACTGAGAATCCAGGTTCTATTTAATTGAGAGGCCTGTTTATCAGCAGCATACAGTTATCGGCAGAGACACACTGAAATGACACAAAGGGCCATGAGTGTGGCGGTGTAGGAGCCAGGAGGAAGGCCAGCGCCTGCCCATGACCATCGCAACCACAGGACAAAAGATGTAACTCACAGGGAAAGATTCCCACCTCAGCCGCTTTTCACCTGCTTAGTTAAATTTAACTCAAAAGGCTGGAGGACAATTTGATTAATTCTGAATCTCAGCGGAAATCGGAGCCTTAGAAGATCAAGGCTTACGAATTCTCCGGGGGGGAAAGACATCAGCCACACCGCACAAAGGAAAACCTCCTTCTGTTTGTCAGCGGAAGACATAATTGTGCCGCTTCCTCATTGAAAAAGTTTACAAACATTTGCAAGTTGTCAGAAATAATTAGTCTAAAATTGTTTCATAAAGCATGGAATGAAACAGTACGTGCCTTGTTGAGATCAAAGGGCTTCTGTTACCTTCTTGTAAACTCAAATGAAATTCTTTTGAAAGTAAACTCCTGGAATTAGTGGTGGTTTCTGCTGAGTGTTGACAGCGGTCGGGGGAGAGGAGCAGAGAATTAGATCAGGAGCTTCAGACAGGAAGCTGGAGGAGTGGAGCCCCGTCCTGGGAAAGTAGAGTGTGTCTCTAGCAGTAGCTACCTCCGTGGGACAGATGAGGACTTTCCCGGAAGTCAGGCCCTGCCTTCCTGCCAGGATCTCAATGGGAGGCCGATACCGTGACCCTGACACCCCAGGTGGGAGTGAGCATCAGCTTAGCACCCTCTCGCCCTGATAAGCTCTGGCTAACAGCAGCTCTATACTTATTAATAATACTGTTTTTCATTATTAGTGATAGAAACCAGCTGATGTTCGTTTACTGAGGGTGTTGGTGCCTGGTGCTGGCGAGGGGGTGTCTGGCAATTAACTAAGAGCTTAGAGGGTCTGGTTCCTTTTCTAGAGAGGAGGTCAGATGGGAGACTCCCTCATCACATACCTGCTGGGCTGTGTCCTGTGTGAATGGTGCCCCCTACAGGCGAGACGTGCAGCTGCCCGGCAAACAACTCCAAGGACACCCCTGGGAGAGGAACATAGAGGGGGCCTGGAGGGACTGGGGGGCCCCTGGGGAAGCCTTTGGGGAGCCCTGCTGAAATCAGTGGGCAGAAGGAGGCGAGATGATAAAGACTGAGAGGAAGCAGATAAACCGGAGCCAAACAGAGTGCTGCCTCCCTCCCCCCCTCCCTTGCTCTCTCATCCCTTCATATATGTATGATGTATATATGTATATGATGCATACATATATATATATATATATATATATATATATATATATATATATATATGCACACACACACAATTAACACCTGTACTTGGCGATCCATCTGTCCTTTTCGGGGATGGATTGTTTGTTGCTATGCTGATCAGAAGCTTGATGTCTGAAGACTCAAATGCTCTCCTTGGAGTCACTATTCCCTCCTCCTCACTGAATCCTGCCCCCCTCCATTCTCTGCACTGTCTCAGAAAATGGACCCTCTGCACACACCCCTGCAGACTCCCTCACCCCACGTCTCTCTCCTTGTCTCCTCGCTGGAGGGCAGGATCCCCCGATGCGCAGGGCAGAGCTGTGGCCCAGCAAGGGCAGGAGCACGAGGCAAGGGCTAAGCTCTCACCACACAGACAGGGCAAACCTTTTAGGGGGCCCCCCGAAATTCAGACCCAGGAGTTTCAGCTATAACATGACCCATACAGTCTTAAAGGCTTCCCAGGTGGCGCTAGTGGTAAAGAATCCACCTGCCAATGCAGGAGGCGTAAGAGATGCTGGTTCCATCCCTGGGTTGGGAGGATCCCCTGGAGGAGGGCATGGCAACCCACTCCAGTATTCTTGCCTGGAGAATCCCATGGACAGAGGAGCCCAGTAGGCTACAGTCTATGGGGTCTCAAAGAGTCAGACACGACTGAGGTGATGTAGCACATGCCCACAGTCTTAAAAGCCTGTCATGTGAAATCATGCACGGAAAATAAAACCAAACAACATGTGTGCATGTGCTTATTTGCTCCTCCAGGAGGTCTTCCCCACCCAGGGATCCAGCTCTTGTCTCTTTCATCTCCTGCATCTGAAGGTGGGTTTTTGACCACTTGTGCTACCTGGGAAGCCCAAACCAAACAACACTTGAAAACAAATAAGGCCTATGGGTAAGAAAGGTTTAGGACAGATCACTCAAAACCTGTGGGTCTTTGTTACCAAAGCACTCACAGAAAAATAACAAATGCAGTAAAACCCCTAACCCCTTTCAATTTAGTATCATGGTCGGAGAAGCCGCCAAGCCTGAAGCTCCCTGCCGGTGCTTCCTTCTATGACAGGTAGGTCCTGGGGGGTGTTCACTTTGAATAGAGATGATTTTAAAATGAAGATTAAAAGCCGAGACAAGTCTGCCTTTATATACGGATCCGCTGTTCTATGGGGGAAATGGCTGTAGTTTCTGCTCGTGGATGTGCATATTCTCCTAGTAGCTTGATGGGCGGGGAGTGGAGTGGCTCTTGAAGCAACTAACACAGTCACTGCTTGCATTACAAGAAGGTATTTCTAGGGCTTTTAAGCACTTTTTTAAATTGATGAGACTTGCTTTTCAAGTGGGAGAAAGCTTGCCTCCGACTGCTTCAGACTATTGCTGCGCTTGGGGAAACCGTGAGAGTGGACCTCAGAGGCCCACCTCACACCTTGTCTCTCCTCTGACAATAGCTGAGTTTGTTCTTGGCAAGTAACCCAAGTGGCTGCAATACCTACCGCTGCTAACCCTGGCAGAAACCAGGGGCTGCCTTCCTATCTTTGTGCTCAGAGGGGCCTGACTTCAGGCACTCGGGACCTTTTGAACAAGGGCCCACGTTTTCATTTTTCGCCTGTGTGGCAAGTTCCATAGCTGACCATGCCTCTGACGTCCTGCTGCCCTCACCACGGAGCTGACAGTACATACAGTAAGAAGCGAGGCCTCACAAAGACTCTCCACTTTCAGGACAGCAGCAAAAGAGGGGAGTGGGCTCCTCCTGCCCGTTTCCCCATGAGCCCAAACCAGTCAGGCTGAGTCTCCCATCAGAACCCTCTCTCTGCCTCAAGTGTTCCTGCCTGGACCAGCTTGGCCCCTCTACCCATCCCCATCATTGCAGCCAGGGGGTCCCTTCATGGGGCAAACATAATCACAGACTCCTGACCTAAACCTTCCAGTGGCTTTGCATTTTCCTTACGAGAAAGAAATGATGAGATGTTGAGGCACTTGTAAGGCCCACCTGCTGTGCTTCTTGTCCAGCTCACATGTCTCCCTATCCACCTCACACATGCTCAGGCAAGATGGGCTCACTTAGTTTTTCCAGCTCCTACTCCTCCTTCTCTCTTTGCCCTCCTTTTCACACATGTAGGTCCCTCTGCTAGGTGGACCTGAATCCCTGATGACTGTTATCCAGTCTCAAGCTTCGCCTGGAACCACACCACTTCCAGAAGCCTCTGTGATGCCACGGGCTGCGTGAGCCTAGTACCCGTGGTCACAAGGCTGTGTCTTTCCACCTCTCCCGATGTCTATCTCCCCCCGGCTCCAGGAGGAGAGAGCCATGACCGACACCCTCAGCACTGCTTCTTCAGTGCTTGAAGCATGATAGTAAATTATGCTCAGTAAACATCTACACCTTCATTAAGAAACAAGGGCTCAGAAGCTCATTAATGTAGAGAGGTACCCACTATGCCTTAGAAACATTCAATTCTCAGATATAAGACACATTCCAAACATATCAAGGTGATCATGTGAAAATAGGCAAGAAATGCTTACTGGGGATCCTGAGACAGGAAACCAACTTCTCTGGGCTGTTCACATCAGCAGGGAATGTGAGTCCTTGGTGTCGGGGATGAGCATTGCTCTTATTCTTGAACATTCAGTCCTCAGTCCACAGAGAATCTGCAGGAGGAAAAACAGATATGGGTTACTTATGGTCAAATACCTCCAGAAAAATTACGTGCTTGGCAACTTAAAATGTCTTTTTCTTCCCCAGCCCCCCACCAGTGTAAAAGCAATACATCCTCATTAGATTTCTGCAGCATTTGAATGTTTACGTGTTCTGTAAAATGAAATCCCCTCCATTTAATTCCCCACATTCTCCAGCAGCTTTTTTCTCTGTAGGTATGTGGTAGTACCTCCTCATTATTTTACAAAATTGAGAGGAAACAAAAACAGCTTGCTTCTTTTACTTAACAAATTGTGTATTCTTTCTAAATTCATATCAACCTCATTCTTTTCAACTTTTCTCTGTTGTTTGGGAAAAATGAAATGACCATAGTTTAATTAGTATTGGTATTGACGTTAATATGGGTGTTTCCAATTTTTCACATTTACAAGCCATACTGTAAAAACCATTTAAAAAATATGTGTTTGTGTAACTAGGTGACAATTTCTTTAGGATAAATTTCTTCCTAGAAATAGAATTCATATGGCAAATAGCACAAATATTTTAAATATTAATGACAATCCAAATTACTTCTCACAATAAGGTTGTGAAAAACGGACACCCTTAACAATCTGTGGGAACTCACAGCAGAAAGGATGCTTTTGGATGGAAGTGACGGAAAACCCAACTCAAAATGGCTTAAATGAAAGGTACTGGATCATGTGATGGGGAAGTTTGTTGTAAGAGCCTCACAGGTAGCTTCGGAGCCAGATTGTCTTGGGTTCCCAGCTCAGCTCTGTAGGCTGCTGTGTTCGCTTCTTGTCAGACAGATCCCTCCTCATGGCCACAGGAAGGCTGCCAGTAGCGACTAGGTTATTAATACATGGCCCAAGGTCCACATCAGGGGAATAGAGCTTCCAGGAAACACCCTCATCAGGCTCCTACTCTGGTGTGGTTCGCATGCTCACCCCGGAACTGCTCATTGTGGCCGGAGCAATGTGATGCGGGGGCTGGTTTGGCACAGGGTCATGTGTTTTAACCCTCAGGCTGGGTATAGCTGGAAACAGTGCCCACACTGCCATATGGAGGAGAAATAGTGTGCGTACTCAGCCTGTCCTGTGCTCAGAAGTGCCCTGCGCTTGATTTACTGCTCTGCTCTTATTGTGATGTTCTTAATAATTGTTAAGCAAGGGACCCCAGGTTTACATTTTGCACTGGGACCTGCAAATTATATAGCCAATCATAGATGAAAAGTGGGTCTGTTTTTAGAAAACAGAGGGAACGTAGCCAAGCTACGTTCTAAATGTCCACTGCAAGGGCCTGTGCTAAATAATATGATTTAAGCTTAATCTCTCCTTGAATAGCTTTATCACTTGCTGTCTCTAATCCTTTGCTGTGTACATAAAATGACAGAGCTGGGCTAGGTGGTCTCTAGCAGTGTTTCAGCTCTGCTATTATTATCCAGTGGATGACTGCCTCCCTTAGGCTGTGAAAATTAATCTCTACCTTGCACCAAGTTTATGGACACAGTGATATTCTTAACCATAAGTTGCCTCAACTGTATCAGAATTAAAAGGTGACTGTAAATTAAAAGAAAAAAAACCCATATTGCAAGAATGAGAAAACTAAATTGATGGGCTCCAGCTTTATTCAGCTCTCAACCACCTCCAGTATTATGGAAAATTTCCAATAAGAAAATTCCAAGGTTTAGGGCAATGCTTTTCGAAGATCCTTGTAAATTGTTAACAGCTTGGTGTAGTGGATCAGACATATTTTCTGAGTCTGCTTTCTTTTCGCAAGTAATCCAATTATTTTTCTCTAAGTGAGGAGCAAAGCAGACACTTAAACGGCATCTAAGTATTTTTGATGTGCTTCCTTTTCATCCTCATAAATGGTTCCATCTGTATATTTCAGTGAAAATTATATGGCCATCTTTCAAAAAAACTGATTAATATTTACTTTAGCTACCAACAAGTGAATATCTTCTCTCATAAAAAGAAGGTGGAGCATTCCACGTGAGGTTAAAGTCCTTCCTGGCCAACTCTGTCATTTCCCTCTACCCATCACTCATTCTCTGTCCTCACCCCTTCTCAGAGGCAACCACTGTTACCAGCTCTGCATCTTCTGCTAGAATGTTCTAAGTGTGTGTGTGTGTGTGTGTTAGTTACTCAGTCGTGTCTGACTCTTTGCGACCCCATGGACTGTAGCCCATCAGGCTCTTCTGTCCATGAAATTTTCCAGGCAAGAATACCAGAGTGGGTTGCTATTCCCTTCTCCAGGGGATCCTTCTGACCCAGGAAGTGAACCCAGGTCTCCTGCATTGCAGGCAGATTCTTTACCACCTGAGCCACCAGGAAAGCCCTAGCTAAGCATTCAGATAGCTACATATCTCCACAGAGAATGTCTAATATTGTTTTATTCTGTTTTGATATAAAAAGCACCATGTCTCTTTTCACTTTTTTAAAAACTCAGCTCAGCCTGATGAGTTTTTCATATTATCACACACAGATCCATCTATTCTTTTAGCTGCTGGACAGCTTGTGCTATAGGAATATTCCACGTTTTACAAAGCCTCTGTGGGCCTTCCGGGTGATTTATGTTTTTCACTATTTCACAAAAACGTGCTGCAGTGAACACCCTTGTGTAGGCCTCTGGGGGCAGTGTGCCTGCTCAGCAGAGACACCAAAGGTCTCCAGCAATCCCAGGGACGGTGGCGGGCAGGGTGTGGTGCTAGGGCCTTGACTGTGGCTGTCAGCCACACACACAGGGGCAGCGTGCGGATGGAGAGTTGGGGTCACAAGGGCGGAGCATGGGCAGAGCCCCACAGACCCACAGGGTCCTCACATTTAAAGAACAATGCGAGATTGCCTTTGATGGGCTATGGACTATAGGGTGGGTGCAGTCTGGAGAAGATGTTTGGTTTCAAGTGGAGAATACATTGTCAGATAACCTGAGGCAAGATGGGAGGCCCAGGGACAAGCACCACCAGTCTGCATTTCAATCAGTTCCAAAAGCAGCCTTGACCTGCAGCTGCTAAGACGATGTCATCCATAACCACCAGGGTATCTTGACCATATCCTCCTCCCCGTCCAAGTGAGTGACTGTGAGGGTGACGTCCAGCCTCTGACTCCTTATCAGATGCCTCTGACCAGCACCTCCTTCAGAGCTGTGGAGACTCTGAATGCAAATATTCAACTCATAATAGGCACTGCACTTGGGCAGCCACATCAGCTGAAGGAACTTGAATAAATTGGGGTTTGATAACTTGTTTTTCTACAATAAATTTTATTAAACATAAATGGGAATCGTTAGCTGAAACACTTAATTAAAACCATGGCCAAATTAGATAAATGCTAAGGAGAGTTCTCTAAATTTATTGCCCAATGATCTATAGGCTCGCGCGGTAATATACTCCCAGAAACCTCCTTAATGAAGCTATTAAGTGCATAAATATCATATGTGCCAAATGGCAAAATTTAGCGATGATCTATCCCAATTTACTTGCTAAGTAAATAACCCCCCTTGAAAGAACCCACTAATTTATGCTGCTGATGACCACAGGACAAAATCCCTCACCTGCCTGAAAACAAACCTTTTAAAATAGGCAATTTATTACACCCCGAGGCTAGGAAGCCAGGAGATGCTCACCACCAGGAGAACATGGGCTTTTGAACTCCTGTTCTATTTCTTGAATTTTTCCTGCAAATGTAGAGCAAACACCACAGCCAACAGACATATCCAGGCTCTAATTCTCTGTGCTAATTTGATGTGAGGTCCAGTGACTGGCAGGGGTGGGTGAGTTCTTGGCTGACTTGGCACCCGGGAGGGCCAAGGTGTGCGCCGTCTGGAGGTGCGGCCTTGAAGACACCTGCCTCCCCACCCTCACCCTGGAGCCTCACTCACCTGAGCTGCCAGCCTCCCTTGCTAACAGGTGGATGACCTCTGGCTCCTCTTTCAGGAGCTCAGGGAGGGAGGCTGGGAATTAAGGATCCCTTGATGGTGACCTTGAACCGTGGCAGGCATGACGGGAATTGGTTCGCCTTCCCCGTGGACCTCACTGACCACCCCTCTGCTGCTCCTGGGCTGCAGCCCATCCGTACCGTGGCCCCTGCCTCTCCCCCACCCGGTGTCCTCCCCCCATAACCACATGGCTGCTCTCCCCCACTGATGCCCAGGCTACCAGTGAACCTCTCCTCACTGCATCTCAATATGACTCGAGCTCTTATTGAAACTCATCCTGCCTTTTGCTTGTTTTGTAGCGCTTGTCACCATCTGACATATTTTATATTTATCCATTTATGGTCTGTCTTCCCTCCCGTGAGTGTAAACGGCAGTGGAACTGAGGGAGGGAACAGTTACTTTTTTTTGTTGTTCACTATGGAGTTGGTGATGGACAGGGAGGCCTGGCGTGCTGCAATTCATGGGGTTGCAGAGAGTCGGACATGACTGAGCGACTGAACTGAACTGAACTGATGAATCTGTAGCACCTAATTCAGGGCCTGGCACACAGTAGACACTATCTTAAATCAATGAATGAATGAATAGTATGCAGCAGCCACTTTCAGCCTGCACTGTGCTGGGATAAGAGTTCCAGCTGCCCCCAGAAGGGTTCCCAGCTACAAGGATCTGAGACAAAGTCAACAGAAGATGACAGAGAAGCAGGCTGAGTTCTCTCACAGGAACTGAAGTGCTGGTGTGAAGCAGCACAGGGGTGGGGAGAGTGGGGATGTGCCAGGCTCCCCAAAGTAGTAGAGTGGGAGCTGAGTCCAGAAGGGGATCCCCCAGGTGAGCAGGGCTGAGGAGGCGATTGGCTGAATGGTGCTGGAGCCACGGGAGCCACGGCTGGAGGCTTGGACCTGGAGGTGCGTACCTGCTGATGGGAGGGCAGCCCTGGGGTGGTGCGATCACCCTGAGAATGTGTGCAGCGATGGGGGAAGACTTAGGGCAGATCAGCACCAGGCTCAGACCCCCAGACAAGACGAGCATCAGCTCCCGGAGGCAAGGCGGAGCCAGGAGCTGTGGTCCCAGCTGTGAGCAGAGATCAGCCATGGCTCCATCAAGTCAGGCACCTGCTCCTCCTCCTCAGTAGCCAAGAAGGGTCAGGTCAGGAGAAACACAGTGGCCTGAGCAAAAGGCTGCCGTGGGTGACTGGTGGGTCCAAGCCAAACTGCAGTGAACCGAGGGGATGTGGTGAAAGGGTGAATGGAGATGGGGGGTGGACACTCCTTCCAGAGGTTTGGCTGTTGGGTCTGTAACAGTAAATCCCATTGACTGGGGAGCAACCTGAAGCCCAAGGTTGCTAAAGTGGACACAGGTCTGTCTACCTTCACGGTGTGGTTGTGGTCATTTTGATAGTGGGTCCCAAGTGCAGACATGTCTGGGAGATGCTTTCAGGTGGTCCAGGGACATGACACCAAGGCACCAGCTACATGCACACCAGCCCTGGCCTTTGCGGCTCCACCTGCCCTGAACACTGGAGCCGGAAGTCTCCTGGAGGTGCCAACCCATCTTCCACCTGCCAGTCTGCCTTTCTTCCTCAGACAGGAGCTGTGGCAGATGGCAGCATCCACTGGACACTTACCAGGATACCACAGACCTTCTTAGAACTGATTTCTAAGATCATCTTATACTGCATGCAAGGGAGGTTTGTTTTTATCACAATGGTGATACCAAGTTTCCTGTAAAAACACACTCAGTAAGAAAGTGAGTCAGTTGAATAAAAAAATAAAAGGTAAATCAAGTAACGTTAACTAAGAGGAGAGGTGCTGGACCAGGGCAGGAGGTCCCCATTATGGCAGGAAGATGATGTAACCTCACCGCATTCCAGGGAAGTCGTGTTTTGTGACCATGGGTCTGGGGATCCTGTGTACCATTCTGCTGGGTTGAACAGCATCCCTAGAAAGTCATGTCCGTGGGAACCTCAGAATTCCTCAGATTCTCAGGAATCTCAGAACCTCAGAATGTGACTTGTTGGGAAAGAGGGGCTCTACAGATGTGATTAGTTAAGAGGAGCTTGTATTGCAGCTATGATGGGTCCTAATATAATGACGCTTGTACTTGTTAGAAGAAAATGTGGACACAGAGACAGATGTTCAGGAAAGAAGGCCCGTGATGACGAGGCAGAGACTGGAGGGACACAGCCACATGCCAAGCAACATTGAGGATCGTGAGCAACTGTCAGAAGCCGGAAGAGACATGGGGAGGTCCTTCCCAGATGCTCTGGAGGAAGTGTGGTGGTGTTGCCTATATTTTTATTTCAGACTTCCAGCTTTGAGAACCATGAGAGGATACATTTTTGTTGTTTGAAGTGCCCCCAGTTTATAGTCATTGGTTACAGCATATATAGGAGACCTCTATAACCACATTCTGAAAGCTGATCATTAGAAGATCAATGAATAATTAAGAAAAATGGCTTTATTTCATATACTGATGAACATTTTGATATTCATAACATTTCTTCCTTGCAGTTGTTATCCTAGGTGAATCCTTCTGAGATTAGAAGGTGAAAAAATAAGATTATGACCCAAACCATGGAGTCTTCACAATAGTAAGTGTATTTTATCTTAAAAAATAGAAAACTACCAAACTTTTCAGGAAAAATAGGTGTCTGTTGATCTGTATTTTTATTTCCAATAAATCTGATGAAACTTCAGGCGGTGGGACAGGTAGCCTGGCTTGGAATAATGATCCTCCTGGATATATCCTTGTCTTGTTCTCATTTACAGCCTTAGAGGCATAAAAGCATATTTTCATAAAACCAACCCTTCCATGTGAAAGCAGATTCATCATTCAGATCCACCATTAATTTCCCAATGACGTTCTCACTGGCCATAAAAAAGACTTAGAGCTCTTTATGAAAATTTTATTCCAGAGAAAATGGTCTTGGAACATGGTTTGCACTGACCTCTTTTAACCTCTGCTTCCCTGTGTTATTATTATTAAGTAATAACGTCGCTTCCTGCCAACATCACTCTTTCCTCTTGGCACTTCAGAAACCAAGCAGTGCCTTTTAGAGTGGAGGACAAGTCAGCACTTAGTCATCGCCCCGTGCTCCTGGATGGTCCCTGGACACCTGCTTGGATGGCAGTCTTACATCCTCTTTTATGAGTACATCAACTTATTTGCAATTAAGTTTAGATTGTCTAATAAAATCTGGTGACATTTTAGCTTACAGTTTATGTCCCAGTAAAAGGCTCCAAATGTTATTGCCATAAGAATCCATGTGACAACCCAACACAAACCTTTTATTCCAGGCTGGACAGCTGACTGTGCGCTTAGAAATGGTCAGGCAAGGAGATGGAGGGACCAGGTGTTGTTGATGATTCCTGAGGGCTTCATTTTCACTGTCAAGTTCCCCTTCCAGGATTCAAAATGATTCTGCTCTTTCTTCCTCTCCTTATCACTGTGGTAGGAATATTTGACATGTGATCTACCCTCCTAATCTTTCCAGTGGTGCTAACTACAGGTACACTGTTGTTTAGCAGATCTCTGGGATTTACTCATCTTGCATAACTGAGACCAAGCCTCTTGATCATCAATTCCCTATTTCTCCCTCCTCCCAGGCCCTGGCAACCACCAATCTACTGTCTGCTTTTGTGAGTTTGTTTTAGATTCCTCATGTAAGAGGATCATGCAGTGTTTGGCTATATCACTGAGCATAAGGTCTTCCCTGCTCATCCCTGTGGTTCATATGGTAGGATCTTCTTTTCAAGGCTGGAAAATATGTCATCGTATCGATATGCTCCATTTTCTCTGTCTCTGTCAGTCCGTGGACACTTAGTTATTTCCGTGGTTTGGCTGCGGTGAGCTGTGCTGCAGTGAACATGGGGTGCAGGTGTCTTCGGATCCTGATTTCAAATGTTTGGATGGAGATTCAGAAGTGGGGCTCTGGGGAGAATGGGTTCAGGTGCTTCTACTTGCAACCTTTAGGTTTGGGCAGTAGATGTGAGAGCTGAAGAAATCACAGAGGAAGTTGGGCTTGCAGGCGGGACTGTTTCTGGTCATCAGAATATTAGGCTTCGGAATTCAGCTTTGGAAAGATTACTTTCATCACAGTCATATGGGAGCTCAATAAACATAGCGCTCAGAGATTCTCAACTCGGAATGATTTCCTCCCAGGACATCTGTCTGGCTGTCACACCTGGAGTGGAGTGATACAGGCCTCTGGTGGATGGAGGCCAGGGGTGCTGCTACACGTCCCACAATATGCAGGACAGCCCCCCACAGAGAATGACTTGGTCCAAAATGTCAGTGGTACATGGCTGAGAAACCCTGATCCAGCGGAAACTTGTTATGACACACAGCCTTGACTTTCAGTCCTTGTCTTTTGTCTTTGAATCACATATGTTCAGTTTCTGGAGGTCACGGGACTGCTCTGGATAAAATCCTGGGTAAGGTGGGGGCTGGCTGGCCAGTCTCAGCCCCTGCCTGGTTCGGGAACACAGTGGACAGCAGCCTAGAGATGGTGCTCCATGTTTTAGGGAGAAACACAGGACAGACGTGCAGCTGGGGCTTGCAAAGGAGAAGAGCCCCAGTGAGCTGCTTCGGTTTCCTATCGAGAGAGATGCAACCTGGAAGCAGTGACTTCATCCTCAAAAATAGAAAGTGAACCTCTGAGGAAAAAGCCTCCCAGAGCTCTGGAAGTGGCCTTCCGGAAGCCCTTGGGATTTATGACCCAAAACTATGCCAATGGGTGCTCCAATGAACCTCCAGGTGTAACTCAGATGAAGTGTGGGATATTCTATGACTCTCATGTCTTAAAAGCTCACAGCTTCCAGAAATGAAGCCAGTTCGTGCATAAAATATCAACTCTCGGAGCACAGTCATCTTGATGCTTGCCCTTGTGTGGGGATCTGGGTTATAAAGTATCGTGGTTAGACCCGAAAATCCTCAATCGCGTGGACAGAGGCCCCTCTATTTATAGCTCTCTTCGTGGTGACTTGCAGCAAGCACATTAATCTCCATGTGAATTCTGAGCTCCCAAGTGCCTAAGGAGATATGCTAAAGCCTTTTCCCCATGGCATTCTTCCAGACGGAATTTAAGACACCAGAGGATGGCACATTTATACTGAGTATGCAGTTTCCTAAACATGAAGAAGATGAACAGCTCTCAGTGAAGGAACACAGGGCAGATAGGAGCTTGAAATTGAGCATTTGAGCTGACACAGGAGAGAAACACCAAGAGGCTTCGTGAAGCTTGCTGCGTCTCTAAGCTTCCTAAGACCCTATGATTAGAAATAGATTGAGGTCAGAGAGTGTGGTCCTATTTGAATTAATGAAAAAGCCAAATTGCCCAGAGTGCTGGTTTCTGCTCTGCGTATCTGACTGCTGGATTCTGGTGGTGGTAGGGAGGCAGCAGCTGGTCCCCGCCCCTCCCCTCCAGTACTCTGGTGTTTGGTAATTTATTCCAAATGCGACTTTTGTGGAGAAAATGACAAAATGACTCTGCTATTAATTCAAAGGAGGGGGGTGGCTTCTAATGAAAAGATTGAAGGGAATTACTTAAAAAGAAAAAATCAACTTGTTTACTATTGAATGTTGAAAAGGCTTGGGCGGCGCAGAGCAGGTGGACCTTGTTGTCAAACAGACCTTGGTCAAAACCTAAGTGCCCACTCACTGGTCCCGTTACCTGAGCCCTGCTGTCTCAGGTTCCTCACCTTCAGTGGGGAGAGTAACTCACGCCTTCCTGGGCACTGTGAGGATAACGGATAACTCTACCTAGAGCTCACGTGGGCTACTGCTACTGCTGGGGAGGATCTAGACAATGAACCTGCCTCAATGCACACAGGAAGCGGGGTGACGGCTGGTAAGTGAGGGGAGGTCTTGGTTCCTGTTGACTGCTATAAGACATGGATCATTTAGTTCTTCAGTAGCAAGCAAGAGAAGCCAGCTCTGCTATTTTAAGCAACAAAGGACTTTCTTGGAAGGCTGCTGGGTGGCTGGTACAAGTGGACAGGAATGCTGGAGACTTGGGCTCAGTGGTAAGAGAAACACCAGGGAAGCCCCATCAGAACACAGTGTTGAGCTGTGAGTTACTGGGCACTCGTTGGTGTTTTTCTCTCCTGATCCAAGTCCCTGACCATTGTCTGGGTCACCAGCCCATCACTTGCAGGCAGGCAGAGCACCTTCACTAAGATGCTCTAAACTTGAGCACAGGGAACAGTGATGCCCCAAAGTAGATCCAGATGCCGGATTCAAAATTGCAGGCCTCATGGGACCTGAGCCTCCTGCCTGCCCTGCATGCCCCACATCTCCTCCTCCCTCCAGCTTTCTCACTGAAGCCTCCATCCTCTGCCAGCTGGGTGAGAAGTTATTGTCAGTTCCGAGTCAGCTGCTCCAGCTTGTTTATCTGAAGTCAGGATTTTGCAGAAATGTCGGCGGCTGCTGCAAGTATTCCTGTCATCAGGCAGGCAGGCAGGCAGCTAGTGGCATATGCTACCGTCTAAGGGAGTTTGAGATCTAATGATGCACTCCAAAACTTGGTCTTAGATCTCAGAAGTTTCCGAGTTAACTAATAACCAGAGTCCCCAGAAATAACGTGAGCAAGCATTCATTTCCACTGCCTTTTCTGAGGCAGGGCCTGGATGTGTGGGCTTGAATGAACACTGAATAAATTATCGGCGTGTGTTATCTCATGCAAATGCCCAGCTCCGCGTTTGTACCCTGTGCGATGGCTTCTTTAGTATTTTGAGGGAAAATTCCTTAGATTTGTTTTAAAAGTATCTTATTCTGTAAGAGGATATGAAGAAATCTAGGGAAGGAGAAAAAGAATACAGGCATATGGGCTAATTAAAAAAAAAAGCTTGCAAAACTACGAGAAACAAACAGCCTCTGAGTTTCAGGCTTATGAAATATTTATCCAGTAGCAAAGAAGACACTGCAGTCGTAAATGAACTTTGCAAAGTAATTACTTTTGATCCCAGCAAAATGCATTCAAAGGCCTCAGGTAAACATCATCTTTGATAGGCGGGAGGTGAATTGCAAAGCAACATTATGCTTTTAAAGGAAACAAGGAATGAATCAAAGTCAGCAACTTGTTTAAGCCCTGTTGAAAGTGTTCCTGTGTGAAATTTTCAAGATGATGCTCCACAAGCACAGAGCCGAGATGTGAATAGGGGAAGATGAGATATGATCAAATGGCAAATGAGAAAAGCCACAGGCAGCCAAACCAGAGTAGGTTTTCCTCCTTCTTAAGGAAACTTTAAATAATGCACATGTATTTAAAAATAGAGTATGTGCAACTAATTTTGATAAAGATCTTTAAAATGACATTAAAATGGAAATACACTCAAACTAGACATCTCCCGGGAAAATGTCACTAGTTATGTTACATTTGTTTTCCGTTTTGTTCCAGTGCTTTTGTGAAAATAGCTTTATCTACAATACTCCTGGAGTGGAAGGCAGAGGTTTCAGGGAGAGGGGAGCATTATTTTGTTTTTAAATGAATTCTCTGGGGAGAGTTTGCTCTGAGCCACGCACATGAGCTTTCCCAGGGACTGAGTTTATCTAGTGCTGCTTCCAGGAGTGTGTATTGCCTGAGTGTGTATTGCCTGTATTCCTTTATCTTTAGATTTTAAGCCTCTGTCAGAGCAGGCCAGGGTCCATTCCCAAGCTTATTAAGAAGTAATACCACTGTCCAAAAACCCTGTAAAAGTGGTCCTGGTTCCAGGGTAACTCAGGGCTTATACCCTGTGAGACCTGGTTTCACTTGTCCACATGGACCCAGCTAGGGATGACAGATGACTGCAGAGGATAGAAGCTTGTGGTGGGCTATTTTTATCTAGGGGAAAGCAAACCAGCCCCCTTTCAGGAAGACACACCTTTACCATTTCACTCTCCACAAATGTCAACTTTGGGGCTGGTGGGAACAGGTTCCCTTCTTTGAGAGCTGTTGTAAGAAGAGAATATTTTATAAATTCCTCATATGGAAAAAAAAAAAAGAGTAGAAAAATTTGAACCTGTCTTTCTGCTTTCACATCCATATTTCAATAAAAACCCCAAAACAATTTCTTATAACCCAAATGTCATTTCTGAAACATTATTCCTGGAACCCTCCTGTTGAAATCTTGGGCCACAATTTGAAAAGAAACACACAAACAAATTCTCCCTTCTCCTGCCTGTCTCATAAGAAGTAAAATTCTACTACCATTTTTGAAAGAAAAGCCTGAAATTGGTCTCTTCCCCTGCTGGACTGAGCAGCAGGGGAGGTGAGCAAAGATTCAGAATAGTAATAAAGGTCAGGTCATCCCTGGAAGAGGCTACAGCTAACCTCAGCCTTTGTAGTTGGACACAGTGTGGATGCTGAGGGTGCTCTGGAAGGCCTGGAAGCCAAACCGGAGGTGCTATCTTTGTGGTTCTGTGATGAGGTTGATCCTTGCTGCCCCCTGAAGGGGGAGGGAATCTGGGAAGAGCCAAGCCTGCAACACAAGCTTATGAAGGCCAGTGAGAACCCATGCGGGAGCAGGGGAGTGCCTAGGAGCCCTCCCAGGACCCTCCAAGGGAGGGGAGAGCAGGATGGGAAAGGCGGAGAGGCCAGGTGAGGGTTCGTGGAGGTGACCCTCTGGGGAGCTAGGGGGGTTTCTCAGATTGGGACTTGCACATCTCATGGCAGTTGGTCATTGGCTAAGGGCTCCCCTGATGGCCATGAGCTCCTGGTATCTACGCTTTTAGTAAGTCCTGGCAAAGGGGCTCAGGAGCTAACCGAAAGCTGGCAGGGAGCAGGATCCTTGACAGACTTTAGGGGATCTTGGCAGGGCACTCACAGTGTCCTCTGCACCCAGCATGCAGGCTGAGAAGCCCTCAGAAGACTGAGCCCTCTGAATGCTACATCCTCTGGGAAAACTTCAAGATGATGAGCAAGCTTGTGTATCTGCCCCATTGATCTCAGTCTCTCATGGGTGAGTGCATGAGTCTAAGTGGCCAAAGTTATTTGCCCAAAGGCACTAAAAGCAGGTCGGGCTTACTCCAAAGCCACCCCCTGCACCTGCACCAACCCCCTCCACCAACTTTCAACTTCAGTCCACTGTCCTTCTAGGCAACTTGTTGGAAAAGCATTTCCTCTCTGAGATTAAACAGACCCATTTGCTCAGCTTGCTACTTTGCATGCTTTGTGGGATCCTGGTGTTTGCCTACACTCCTCTCTTCCACAAGACAGGCAAAGGACCCCTTTCCCCAGCAGATGTGATGGTACTGCTAAGTGACAGTGAGGAGTAATTAGCACCCGAGTCCCACACTGCCTGAACCTGTGTGCAGCGTTTCCCACGTTCCCTGTCAAACAGGCTCCAAGGAGTATGGATAATTCATGGTTGCAGCCCGCATGCCTGCAGAGAGGCTCTGCTGGGGCTGCTGCTGGAAAAGGAGCTCGACTTACTGAGGGAGGTGGTTTGCCTTCTGAAAGAGGGTTGGCACTCATGGAGCTAATGGGCTGATGACCAGCTCGCAAGAGCTCTTTGGAGCACACAGAATTGCCCATCAACTGCCCAGAGCAAGACCCTGAGGAAGGCTGAATTGGTCTGGGAGTTCTGCTTGTAGCTGTTGAGATTTACTCGTGTGCATCACTTTATGGAGCATTACTGAATGAATGAAAGAGCCGGGGCTCTGTCCCTGGTCCTCCATAAGGACACGCAGATGCTGACAGCTTCCTTTGTCACTCTGATGTTGCAGGTGGGGCATGAGGTCAGCTGAGCCCCAGCTAGGCCAGGAGGGGCTCCAAGAGATAGGCCGTATGAAAGATCCCCCCAGAGAGAGTAGCTGGAATTCGTCTGGGGCAACCAGGTTTCTCCTTATATCTGATACTCAGGATGGAGCTATTTCCAAGTTTCAGGGGTCTACTTACTAACACGCTGTCCAGGACAGGGTCTCAGAAAAGTGGCCAGGCTCTCCCTGTATGTGTGTGTTTCTATGTGTAGGTGTGTGTGTGCATGTTTTGTGTGTGTGTGTTCATTTGTGTGTGCATGATCAAGTGTGTATGTGTGTGCATATGCAGTCTGATGTCTGTCCATGTATTCACACTTGAATGTGTAAACATAAATGCTCATGTGTAAACATTTAAGCTATGCATGAATATGTGCATATGTGAATGTTTGTGTACATGTGTGCGTGTTCATGTGCAAGCATGTATTTGAATGTGTGCATATGTATTTGAATGACTTGTGTGTTTGAGGGTATAGGCACGTGTGAATGCATGTACATGTGAACACACAAATGCGTCCACACACAAAAGTATGCACATGTATGTCTGAGTGTGTGAGAAATGTGCGTGTGTCTGTGTGCATGCATAGAGGGCTGGAAAAAAAAAAGAGTCCCTGCTCGCCACTGTGTCCACCCCAGAATCATAAACCCAGCACGCTCTTGGAGTAACTCCTCTTTTCTCTCACCTCGTCTTCCATCAGCCTCCCCAGAGGCATGGCGCCTTTGAGACTTCCCTGCTCTTCTGCCTGGTCCAGTCCCACCTTCCAGGATGACCAGAAGCCGCAGTGTCCTCGCTGACTCCCCTCCTCTCTCAGACACAAGCAACAGATGCTCGGTAGACAGCCCTGCCCTCAAGGTCATTTCCCCCTCCTCTGCATCACTGCTGCTTCTAGCCTAGGCTAGCCCCTCATTCTCTTTTCATCTTTTAATAAATTTATTTTGGTTTGTAACTGAAGTATACATTCAGAAAAATAATAAGTGTACAACTTGGTGAGTTTTCATGAAGTAAACACACATGTGTGTTTACATTTGGGTCAGGAAAATGATATTGTCCTCCCTGATGACCCATCCCAGTCACTGGATCCTCCTCCCCAAAGATAACCCCGTGGAACATGGAACATTCCAGATCAGCTTCGTCAGTTTTTGAACTTTGTATAAAGGGGATCATGCAGTAAAGTTGCTTTTATGTGTGGCTTCTTTTGTTCAACATTTTGCTTGTGAGGTCCATCCTTGTTGCTTATAGCAGCATTTCCTGCCTTTTAATTGCTGTAGAATATTGCTCTGTATGCAAATACCAAATTCATGTTTCCATTTTATTGCAGATAGTCATTTGGATTGTCACCAGATTTTGGCTAATTTGAATAATACTTCTATGCCTGAATGTCCTTATAAATTTCTTTTGGTGAAGGTACATATGCACTTCTGTAGGGTATACACTGAAGAGTAGAATTCTAGGCTCCCCCTTACTCTCTGCTTGGACTTCTCCAGCAGTCTGGACTGAGTTCCCCTTGATCTACCCCAGCCTACAGCTCTCCTGTGTGGGCTCATCTGCAGGGATCCCAGCTCAGATCCACTCAGCACTTCCCAAATGTTCCCCCAACTGTGCCACTCAACAGGCCTTGCAGGGCATGTTTCATGCAGCCACACAGGACCACACACTCCTCCCCCATGGATCCATGCCCCTTTGCATGCAGTGTTGCAGCCCATCCCCGATTATTCACCCCTTGTATCTGGGTTGGTCTCCTGATTGGTTTTGATAGACAGAAAGTGGTGGTAATTGGCTCCTGGCAGCTTCCCTTCCCTCCCTGGGGCCCTGAAACCCATCAATGTGCTGTGGGGAAGTCTAGGATGAAGTGCCATGTGAGGGGAAGTCAAGGCGCCCCAGCTAAACCCAGCCGTGACCAAGCCACCTGCCATCCCACAGAATCATGAGAAAGAGCTGGCTGTGATGAGCTGTTGGTACTCCTGGGTTGGTGATGTAGCAGGAGGCTGGCTGGTAGGCCACACCTTTCCCCTTCGTGTTCCCTTTCCTGGACAGTCCTTATTGTGTCTCTGCCTTCCCAGTTCTCCCCTGTCCCCAGGTCCATACTCCAGTCCCCCAGACCCCTGTGCATGTGTGTGTATGTGTGCGTGCATATGTTTTTTGTGTGTGAGGAAGCATATGCACATGTTTCCTCCTGGTTCTCCATTTGGATGTCATCCCTCCTTCCCTGGAACTTCACTTCTCTTGGCCCCTGCTGTACGCTGCCTCGTGACTCAGTTGGCTGAGCGATTATTTCTCCTCAAGAGCGGTCTTCTCCAGAACAGGACCATCATCACCATTCATGTCATCACTGCTCTGGTAACTAAGATGCTCTCTCTCCTTGAGCATCTGCTCTTGGCGGGTCCTTTCAAGGTGCCTCACAGGCATCATCTCATTCACTGTGGTCCTCCCTCTGAAGAAGACATGGCCCTCTTGAGTGGTTTGGAAGACTGAGGCCATGGGGGTAACGGGACTTCAAGATGAAGTGGGACTTGGACCAGTAGTCAGCCCCGTCGTCCTGTCCTTTCCACCCGCTTTGCAGTCTTTCTTTGCACTGCATCCTGCCAGGTACAGAGGAGACTCTCAAATATCTACTGAGTATAAACGAAGCTGAGTTACTGGACCTGTAAAGGCTAATGTGCCACTGTTTATAGGTAGAAAGTGATTTAAGTGATTTAAAGGAAAGCAGGAGTAGAAGACTAAGTAGTTTCCCAGTAAAAGCAGCCTGACATGAACCATACACTGCACTGTTTTCTGGTTGAACTGGATGCTCAACCACATCCCTACCATCCAGCGCTGCACTACAATGTAGAGCTGGTGCACTGCAACGCTCCCTCACGTCTTTTAGCTCAGTGACACCAGGAGGTTCTGCTGGTTCCACCATTTCACACGTAAGAAGTCAAGTCTCAGCGGGGTGGGGCGGTGAAGCAGTGCAGGCCCCACAGTTAACAATGGCAGAATTGGTGCTCATCCTAGGTCTCCCGTGGGCTGTTCACTTATTTAGCAAACATGTATTGAGTTGATACTATATGTAACTTCTGAGACAATGGGATCAGCTCAGTCTGAACCCCTTCGTCCTCCTTGAGATGGATGTTCTCCACACTTGACATAATAAAATTTCTTGCTAAGCTGTTTTTTGGTTCTAAAATCTGCTTTGTTTGAAGGCAGGCTCTCGCTGTGTGATGTGAGTAACAGGGGGGCTGTAGGTCTTAGGGTTTATTTCTTAGACTTCTAACCTGTTAGTGGGTTGGCATAATTTAGAGACTTGTTGACAAGTTTACTGTAAAATTTGTCAAGATGAAGACTGAATAGTAACATTTTTCCAGTACTTTCCTTTCTGTGGCATCACCTCCAGATAAATTTAATGCCTGAGTTTCCAGAAGCTGTAAGCAACCACCTTTTTTTTCCCCACACTGTTTAACCACAAAAAGTATAAGGTAAATGTCCACCCACAGAAGAATGGTAAAGAATATGCAGGATATCCTCAATGGAATACTATTCAACCATAAAAAGCATGCAATAATGCTATTTGCAGCAATATAGACAGACCTAGAGATTATCACAGTACATGAACTAAGACAAAGACAAATATCATCTGATATCATTTATATGCAGAACCTAAAAAATGATACAAAACAGAAATAGACTTGCAGACACAAGACGCAAACTTATGATTACCGAAGGGGAAAGAGAAGGGGTAAACTAGGAATTTGGGGTTAGCAGATACACACTATTACACACAAAATGAAATAAACAGCAAGGACCTATTGTATAGCAAAGGGAACTATATTCAATATCTTGTAATAGCCCGTAATAGAAGGTAATCTGAAAAAGAATACATATGTATATATATTTGTATATGTATTCTGAAGCACTTTGCTATACACCTGAAACTAACACAGCACTATAAATCAACTATACTTCAATTTTTTAAATAGAGTATAAGGTAAATTTTTGTGAAGTTATAATTCATAGCTTAGTTGTTTTATCACTGGAAAGGTTTTATCTTTGTATTCTTTCTTAGATAAATGTCAATGAAAAATGTGCAGTAAAACATTTCTGCTTAAGATTTTGCCTGGTTGTATAACATGGGTCACATTCTCAATGAGTGTAAATATGATTCCCTCCACTTAATGTTCTTACTTGTTGATTGTTATTTGGAAGAATAATGATGAGAATTTGAGAAGTCTTTCAGATGGAACTTAGGAACTCACATTGAATATTTAGGTGTAGAGAGGCTTGAACTGGCATTTCCAAAGTCAGAGTGTAGGGGAATGCGGAAACTTGTTCTGGGCGCTGCTCAACCTGATATAAATCAAACTGGATGCTTTGCTTTAATTGCACATCTCATCAGGATGCAGGCTGAATGCAGAATACAGTGAATGCTTTGCCACGCTTGCTGATGCCAACAATGCATTTCATTTAAAGATTCTAAAACTCGGTACACAGAGATGGTCCTTATTTATGTTGCCCATTACATCATGTGCTATGCATTTTCTAGCTCAGTGTAAAAAGGCTGAGCTCTTAAGTCAGGGGTTCAAATCTTGGCTCAGTTCTTTAAAAGCACTGTGCACTGCTGAACTTGGAGCACCTCAGTTTCTTCATCTGTCAAATGGGGACTGTGGCCACATCACCTGTGTTGTGAGAGGTGAAGAGGAGAATTTTCAGGTCATACCTGCATTGTACCCAGTACTAAGCAGGCCCTGGAATCAAACTGCCAGTATTATTATTTCTGATTATTTCAAGATTATTTGTAACTTTACATACATACATGAGACGAGACTTCTTCAGGGCCAAGAAAAAGTGGGCCACAAGATGCTGGCTATGAGGGGCATTGAGTGGGAGGACAGGAGTATCTGGAAGACTGTTTCTTAGAGAAGTTGCTGTCCACAGCACTCGGTGAGGAATGGCTGGGATTCCTCTGACAGCAGAGGAGGTGGGGACTGCAGGCCCCTCATGCTGCGGGTGGTAGACAGGGAGATGATTTGTACCTGCTCCCATCCATGTTCTGTCTATTGTGGAGGATGGAGAATTTGTCTAAATCTGTGTATATTGTTCCTGGAGTCACACGGTCCCCATTCTCCCTGCATTTGGACCTGTCTTTTTGGTTATTTCTGTTCAGGATGCAGAGACCTAGTTCCAGGAAGAAACTGTGTACTTGTTGCTGGTTTGGAACATACCAGCGCCCTCCACATGCTGGCAGATGGTCCCCCAGGACTGTGTGGGGAGACCCAAGAGAAGGAGAAAGAGTGCAGGCTATGGGCGCAGAGGCGCGAAGGTCGTGTAGGTGGGCTCTGTTCTAGAAGCTGGGGTGGTGCTGCCTTCAGAGCCTGTTAGTTATTCAAAGAGGAAAGCAAAATTTTGCAGAAATAGGATAAATGTTCCATGCATTTGCACAAGTTTTCTTGTCAAATTAAAAACACGAACAGTGTAGCAGCAGCTGAAATAATTTCTGCTTCTCTGTGCCACCTCCAGCAAAAATGAAGGAAGAAGACGTGGGAGAAGACAAAAAGGAGGGGGGAATCCCAGCCCAGGTGAGGCTCGGTGTGTTGGCTTCACAAATCAGCAGAATCTGTTCATAAGCAGCGTGGACGGCTGCCAGGAGAGGTGAGAGGGAGGTGAGATCACTTTTGAAAGTCGTCTGTCACGGTTCTGAGCGCATTTGGCGCTCTTGCTTCTGTTGTGCTGCTAGAGGGTGAGAAAGCTGTGATGAAGCTGACTAGCACCCAGCGCTGTGCCCATTAGAACATCTGCCCTGATGCACTTCAGACCGTGAAACAGATGTGAGCATCCTCCCCCGCAGGCAGGCAAGGTTTTACAAGAGGAGAGAACATCCTGGAATTGTCCCTCCCCCTCCACTCAGTCTGGTGCATGATGCATGTGCCAGTCAAGACCGTTCCAGCAGCGAGGGAATTAGGTGCTGACAGCATTGCTGGTAGAGTTGAGGCATGCAGAAGCTGTTGGGTGGGGGTGCTGTCCAGAAATCAGGAAACTGGTGGAACCCGCTAGAACCTGCTGGGGATGCCACCACTGTTGCCTGGGGCCTGGAGCAGGAGGCTGACAGGGAATCGGGGAGTGGTGGGAGAAGGCAGGAAGATTTAGATGCCCCTGCTGCTGCTGCAGGAGAGACTGACTGATACTTATCTTTTGCCTTCCAGGTCTCAGTAAGCCCCTCTCATAGGTGGAATTTGACTGGATTCCTGCTTCAAAGGGATTCTGGAAAATGTAGTTCCCGGGTTTCCAGCCACTGAGATAACAGGGCATGGCTGAAAGGTGTGATGCTCAAGGCCAACAGATCACAGCTGGCACAGTCCAGGCATATGGACACTCAGCACCCAAACTCACGTTCTGCCTGCATTTAATTTCCAACCAGCAGTTGTAAAAAAAAAATCATGCTTCTTCATGCTCACTTAACCCTGAAGGAAACAGACCCACAGCCTTATCAATTATGATGTGTCTCTGACTGATTCTCATCCCTCTTGTTCAGTAAGAGTTGCCCTAGAATAGAATATGGCCTAAAGTCTGAACTACCAGCTAGCCACAATCAATACAAAGGGGAGAGCAGGGGAAGAGAGATGGGCTAATGTACATAAAAACACACAGGAAAGCAAACAAGAACATGTGTATAGGTACCAGAGTCCTTAGTTTCTGCAACTGGTCACAAAGCCCTGGTTGACATTTATAAATTCCTTCTTCACCATCCCTTGTATGTTCTTGCTGTCTCAACTATCTTTGCAGCTACTATAGTTCCATCCCAAACTGCATCCCCAAGCAGCCAAGCTCTTAGGGGTCTCACCTGTTTGAGTTTGCCATGGTTTTTTCACATGTCCTAGAGGTACCCTAGAGAGTCCCTTGGTTTCAAGTCTCCTCCTCCCTGCCCCGCTGTGCACCAGCAGTCATGGGCCTCTCCTCTGCATGTCTGAGAACCTTAACCCATAAAGGAAGCCCTTTCCCTGTCTTGGGAACCATGAGACGTTTTCACATTGTCACACCATTTCCCCCCTTGGCAACCAAGATCTCTAAATAAATCTGCAGGGCTGAAAGTTGGGCAGATGGGAGGGGGCTGTGTGGGGGCTGTTAGGTATATCAGTGAGGGGAGCCACTTGCATCTCTGCCCTGTGAAGTACTGCTGAGCAATTATAAGAACAAACCAAGGATACACATAAACTTTTATGTACAAGTGAAAAAAGCCAATCCAAAGGCTACAGGCTTTTCTACATATGATTCCATTTCTGTAACATTCTTGCAATGAAAAACTACAGACATAGAGGACAGATCAGGGTCCCAGGTGTTAGGGAAGGGGCTGGGGGGGGGTGGTTCTTGCTATAGAAGAGGAGCAGTAGGGACCCTTGTGATGGACCTGTTTTCTGTCTTGGCTGTGGTGGTGGCTGCATGAGACTGCATGTGTGATAATACTGCATAGAACCACACACACACACACACAAGTACTGTGATAATGCACTTGGTTTTGCTAAATTCACCACTAGAGGAAAAGAAGAAAGGCTACACGAGATCTCTGCATTATTTCTCACAACTGCATGTAAACGTACCATTATCTCCAAATAAAAGGTTTAATAAATAAGGAAAAGATGGTGAGGAAACAGTAAAAGCATTAAATCTCCAGAGAGGCCCCAGTGACTCATTTCTCCTGCTATAAAACAAGTTCCTTGGGCAGAATCAAGGTTTCAGCAGATATTTGTTTGATGGATGAATGAATGATCGTGGCAGCTTGCATTGACTCTGCCCAATGTCTGCTTGAGTCAGTCTGATGACCTTGCCTGCAGAGGGATCTTGGCTGGTCTGCCCGTTTTAAACTGAAAATAATTTAAATTTATTTTGACAAAATAAAAACATTTATAAAAGGTTGAAAGAGTTAGTCGATCAGTCATGTCCAACTCTTTGTAACCCCGTGGATTATAACCTGCCAGGCTCATCTGTCCATGGGATTCTCCAGGCAAGAATACTGGAGTGGGTTGCCATTCTCTTCTCCAGCAGATCCTCCCGACCCAGGGATGGAATTTGAGTCTCTGGTATTGCAGGCAGATTCTTTACCCTGTAAGCCTCCAAAAAGGTAAAGAATTAATTGTATGTATGAAATATTATATGATAATTTTACATCCTGCTACCTTAATGCATTATCTTATGGTCTGCATTTCTTACTTGGATTTTTTTTTTAATGAAAAAGAAAGTTTGTATGAAAATAGTACCTTGACCTGTGGGATATAAATTTATACAGTTTTCTTCAGAGGTAACACAACAAAATAAACAGACCTAAGATAACAATTAAAAAAAACCTTTAGTCTAGGATCCAACTTTTATGATTCACCCTAAGAAAATAATTGGAAAAGTGTGCAAAGATGTTTGTGTAAGGTCATTAATTAAAGTACTATTTATAATAGTGAACAAACACAAAAAAGCAAAGTATCCACAACAAATAATAAAAAAGGCTGTGTAACTAAATTGAGATGTTGCACAGTTTGAAACAATTGGAAGGGATCTAGCCATTCAAAATGATGCTGAGGGCCTGTATTTACTACAGTGAGAAACTATGCCAGGTGGACATCATGGGTTTCACACCAGCATATTGCAGGAGTCCATGCTTATTTATAAAACACCAAGCCTCTACATGGTGGTCACAGAAGCACACAAGCAGGACATCATCTGGAATGCAAAAGACCCAAAGCTTAACTATGCTAATCCATGTGTGGGAGAGTTCAGCTAATTATATGTTTTAAAAGAACTTCTCCCTTGGGCATTTGTAATTATTTCCCATAATGATTACTTATATACATAAAATAATAAAATCTCCTGAGTTATCACATTATGAGAAATTTTTATTTTATCATGTATATTTTCTTTTAATACATTTCCCATTATATGGGAACTCTGAATAAAAATGATAACAATTATTTTAGATCTGATTAAGGAAGACAGTGTTGTTCTGATACAGATGTTAACTATGCTGCTAACACAGAGCAGAAAGGATGAGACATGGGTACTCAGGAGGATGCTTGAGGTTGGCATTTGGTCCTAAGAGCTGAACATTCATTGAAGCCATGGAGCAGGGCTTGACCATGAGCTCTTGGAAGGCAGAAGACATTTCCTCATTCATCTCTTGGTCCTCAGCACACAGCCAATACGTTGCAGTTCAAAATATTTGTTGAGCAATAGCATAAGCTGATTTTGTTAACTCAGGAAGGATTTCTGGCCACCTGCCTTATACTGGACATTGTTCTTTGCACTTGGGGAAGCTGCTGTGAACCGGGGAGCCATAGCCTTGGCTTCGAGTTGGGGCCGAAGAGGTCAGCAGAGGAGAGCCTATGAAGAACTCATCAGGTCATGAGAAAGATGTGAGGCCACCACAGAGATGGGACTTTCAAAGCCAGGCTGGAGTCCAGCCAGGTGGGATGGCCAGGAGTGGTGACTGGGAGAACACGCCTCAGAGCCCCAGGCAGAAAGGAGCGTCAGGGCCCAGGAGCAGAGAACAGGCTGGCAAGGAGCTGGATGGAGGACAGAGGAGGATGCTGTGATGTGGGGCTTGGCGGGGGAGGAGTGCAGAACCGGAGTTCATGCCAGGGGCCTTGGGCAAGTATTGGAGGGCTTTTAAAATAAACTCTACTCAGGGTAGAACTGTTCTGGATTGACGGACTTGTCTTCAGTTTACAGAAAAGAGGGTTCCTTCATACCCTTTCCCAGGTCTGCCTGTTGCTGATGTCTTACATTTCTCTGGTGCCTTTGTTATAATTAAGAAACAAACACGGAATATTTATGTCAATCAAACTCAGACCTGACTCAGATTTCATTGTCCTTTTCCTGGTCACGGATCCCATTCAGGACACCACTGTGTGTTAGTCTTCATGTCTCTCGAGGCGCCTCTGGGCTGTAATGGTGTCGCCTACTTTCCCTGTTTTTGATGACCTGGACATCTCAGAGCAGTGGCCAGGTGTCTTGCAAGATGTCCTTTAGTGTGGATGTGTCTGATGTTTTTCACATGGTTGGACTGAAATTATGAGTTTTAGGGGAGAAACCCACAGAGAGGAAGTGACTTTCTCATTATATCAGAGTGCATGCAGTCAACATGACCTGATCACTGATGAAGTGAACCTTGGCCACCTGCCAAATACTGGAGGGATTTAGTATGGGAGGTGACCTGGTCTGTCACATTGCTTCAAAAGGTCACCTGGCCCGGGTGAATGGGATTATGTGAGCAGAAACAGTAGGATGAGAGCCAAGGTGTGTTGGGGGACAGTGTGACCAACTGGCCCTGAGGCAGATTCATGTGGGGGGTTGTGGTGAGGCTATGAGGGGCTCTGAATGCCATGGGAGGTGGTCTGAGTTTGATCCTGGTAGTTTGCAAAGGATGGGTCCTGAGTTCTGCCTTCAAATAGAACTTAGCAAAAAAAAAAAAAAAAAGAAAAAGAGAAACAACCTGAAACCTAATAATGAGCTTTCTGTGATGAAGGAGACATTGAGTTCAGTCACTGAAGGATCCTAGAACCCTTGGATGGAGCCCCCTAGGCAGCCAAGGGCAACTCATCAGCAAAGCATAGCTTCAGGCAAGGTGAGCGAGTGAGGAGTTGGCTTGAGGGTTGTCACACAAGCAAATCCCCTTCCCTTGTCCAGGTGGGAAGCACCTGTAGCTGGGTCAAGTGTGCAGAGTAGAAAAGAATTCTTGGCTTCCAGAAGTGTGAGGAAGAAAGGAAAGAAGGAAGGGAGGGAGGGAGGGAAAGAAAGAAGGAAGGAGGAAGCGCAGGGAGCCTGAGTGCCTGTTGAAGGGGTGAGGGAATCAGATGATTCTGAGACTGACGAATCAAGAGCTCAGCCCACCCTCTTGGGGAGGAAGACATGGTTGTTTGTTTTTTTTTTTAAAGACAAAGGTGGGACAAGTACATTCCTGGGGTCCACAGACTTCATCTCCTCTCCCTGGTCTCACAGAATAATTCAGATAGGACATCAAGGCTGCAAAAGACACTCCAGATAAAACTTCATATGTAGGTGGGCCACTGGTGAGCTGAGGTGTCCTTGAGCTTAACCTGGGCAGCTCTCTCCCAGACCAAGGTTTCTCGCTTGCTTGAGGGCTTTTATGATGTGGTAGACAGAACAGGGTAATGACCACGAAAGATTGCCCAAGAGGAAATCTCGTTTAATATTTAATGTGCAATAAGAACTGTGAGCTGTAGCACTCCTTTTCCTCAGGGGCCAAGGGGGTTTATTGGCTGGGAAGTTCCAATCTAGTAATGAGATCATTATAATCCTAGCTTCCTCTGAAGGATCCTTCACACCAGAGAAAGCACTTCTCTGAGTCCTCTGCAGCTCTTTCCAGCAGGAGTACCCATGCCCGTGTTTCTCCCGTGCCCCTCACCCTCACCCCACTCCTCTTCCAGAAGCTGCTCCATCTCCCAGGCTTCCTCATGGTGCTTCCTGTCCATCCCACGGATTAAACATTGAGCATCTGAGGTGTACACACACTTGTTCCGCGGGGTGTGACCAGCTGGCATGGCTCAGGGCTCTCCCTGTGCTCAAGTCTCAGCGTGTCTGGTTGTTTAATCTCTTGAAAGAATCCAGAACAGAGACTTGTTTTGCAGGTGGATTTTGTCTCTTGCTAGGCCGCTGTGCTTCGTCGGCAGCAGGCACTGGGCTGTACTAGTTGGTGGAACAGTGCATGGGTGTGTAGTTACACTTTACAGGCAGGGCGGGAGACTCTTCAGGGATAAGGGGGTTAATGCATGGGCCATGAGTCTCCAGAGACAACTTTATGAGACCCTCCCAGTCTAGCACATGGAGTGGAATTAGTGTCCAGAAGTGGCAGGTAGGCCTGGCTCTTGCTGTAGTGATAAAAAAAACAATAATGACCATGATACCCGTGCAGGCATGGTCTGCTGTGTGCCAGACATGGGACATCACCTGTCTTATTCTCAGTGGCTTCTCAACCCAGTAGAGCAGACTCTGTAGCCCCATTGCACAGATGACAACCAGAGGCCTCCGGAGATGGCAGTCCCTGGGAGAGGGACCTGGGAGACTATAATCCCGGCACTCACAGCGGGCCGGCACCTGCTCCACAGTGCAGGATGTCGGCCTGGGAGGCACAGTGCAATGGCTCCCACTGACTTCAAAATGAAAGAGTCAGGACCCCAGCAAACACGATCTCTCAGACCCTGGACTTTCCTTTGTTCTTGTTCGGCTCCAAGTCAAGTCAACCCGCACCGACTCAGCCAAACAGTAGCACGTCTGGGAAGAGCTCAGAGTCCAGTAACTGTCACTCTAATGGGCTTTGCAGGGACAGAGTCATCTGTATGTGCCAGACTCAGCGCTGCTCTCATTACGGTAATTGCCCTCACTGTACAAGCAATCAAGGCCCTCGGCGTGTGTGGGCATGTGTGCCCCAATTAGTTATATCCTCTACCTAAGACAATGTTAATATTTGACAGCAGCCCTAAAAATTAAACTTAAATAATTATATAAACCGAATTAAGATAGCATAATATCACCAATCAGAGTAACACGGCTTCACAATCCAGTGCGATGTCATGTGAATCTACCAATTAAGCAGTGCATCAGAGGGTAAGAAACATCCTTTATTGCTTGCCTTCAATAATTTAAAATCTGCCCGGTCCATGAGCAAACAGCTGTCTCTTGTATCTGAGACAGCTCCTTGTGTCCAGATTAGGATAACTCGATGGCAGTACCTGGTCTGACTGCAGGTGCCCGGTGTCAGGGCAGAGACACAACGGATGGTGGGACGGAAGTCCAGCTGTTCGCTGAAAAGCTGAAGGTCAGGGACACAACCTTTGAAGTGGCCTGGGAATAGGTGGGGCTAGGATTTGCTGAATGCCATTCTCCAGTGAGAAGTTCCAAGATGGCATAAAGATTCTATCCTCCAGAAGTCAAGCCCTGTACCCACGGAGCAGCACTGCCTGTGTGCCATGAGGGCAGGTGTGAGCAGATGTGGAGCAGAGTGATCTCACAGATCTCCAATCTGTGCTGAGGAGGCAAACAGAAGAGCTAAATGGGATGACTATCACCAAGATTCATGTCCTAGGTTTTCTGATCCAATTTTTTGTGAATTTCATTAAGTAATCAAAGTGCTAAGCATGAAACTTGGGTATGCTGTCACCAAGTGGCAGCATTCACTCTTTCAAAAGTACACTTTGTTCCACACCTACTATGTGCAAGATATTCTGGGCATAGAGCAGGGGCCAAGGCAGAGAGTGTCCCTGGTATCATGGAGCCTGGAGGCTAATGGGATGGCAAGGACTTAGATCTTATAATCTGCAGTGAGATATAGCTAGCTTTCAATGACACAATGATAGTTAACAGGGGGAAAAAAACTGCTTAATCTAACTCAAAGCAATAGCTATTAGAATAAGTGGAAAATAAATATTAAAATAGCCATTAAGTAAGTGAAAAATAATATTATGTTCAGTTATAAAATTAACTAGTGCTTTCCAGTGGTGCTAGTGGTAAAAAATCAGTCTGCCAAAGCAGGAGACACAAGAGACAAGGGTTCGATCCCTGGGTTGGGAAGATCCCCTGGAGTAGGAAATGGCACCCCTATGCAGTATTCTTGCCTGGAAAATTCCATGGGCAGAGAAGCCTGGTGGGCTATAGTCCATGGGGCCACAAACAGTTGGACACGACTGAACACATAAAATTAAGTAGAGGTTTTCAAGTATCTTCAAGCTTTAAGTAACTGACATTATATGAGGAAGGAAAAATAATGAGTACAGAAAATAAAAAGAGCTTTTCTGTTTGAGATGGAAATGGGGATATAGGGGAATCCCTTCCAACATGACCAGTTGTTGAGGGCATAACAGAACATAGCTGGAAAAGTGTGAACACATAGCGACTGTTTCTATGCCCCATGGCCCACAAGCCCAGATTGCAGTTTGTTACAAATCAGTCTCAAGTGCAAACTTCAGAAATCAGTCTTGCTACTTTTTTCTTTACACATCTATTCAAACAGTTCCCCCTTGCCCATGCCCCGAACTTCAGTCCCCTTGGAGTCTATTTTTCAGCAAAAGAAAAGGAAGAAGGAAAATAAAGTCTTGAAATGGCCGATGCAACTGGGAATGAGAAAACATTGTGACTACTTGTGTCCCCTTTTTGAGCAGAAGGAGGTGATCTTCCACTCTCCTCTTTCTTGCTCTAATATCTTTCATTCTGTAAAGTGTTACATAGAATGAAACCTTAGAGCATTTGGAAAGTAAAGAAAATAAAGAATTAACAATTAAAATCCTCCATCTTATTGACAACACCTGATATTTGTTGTAATTCCTTCCAGTAATTTTCCCCAATGTTTATTATTAATCAGGTATTTGCAATCATACTAAAATTTTGAGTCATGATTTTTACCTTAAATATATCTTAAGATTTTTATTTGCAGGTGGCTGAGTTTCTTCAGAAAACATATTTTAAAGGGCAAACTGCTGTGTCCTTAGGATCAGTTTACATAACCATTCTTTGACATCTATTTTGCTTCCACTTATTTGCAGATGAAGGCAGTGGTGAATATCATTCCCTTTCTATTTAAAACAACAACCACTTCAGACATCTGATTGCAGGACTCCAATGATATGAAAATCTATAATAGCTCCTCAGATGTGTTAACTGGTACTTTCCAACTCATTGTTATTATTTATTATTATTATTCCCATTTGCTGGTTTGGCAGATGCTTCCAGAAACACATAAGAATGCCATTTTCACTACATTGTTGCCAGCACTAGATATTTCCACTACATACATTTTAACACTAGTTTAATAGTCAAAAGGGACTTGCTGCTTGTTTTAACTTCTGTTCCCTTGTGTAACAGTCAGGTGGAACATTCCAATCCCCTGGAGAGGGCAGAAGCATCACGTCTCCAAGGAGCCCCCCATGGCAGCTGCTCTCCCCCCTGCTCCTGTAGGAAGCTGCCCCGGTGCCCCCATCTGTTAATCACTCCCAGTATCACGCATGTGTGTGCCTTTGTCACGACATGTTTGTTCCACACTCTGCTTCATCATGAGGCTGTCCATGCCCCTTCTCTATCCTTGCTGGAGTCCCAGCTCTGGGGGTGGGGGGTGATGGTGTGGGGAGACAGATACAGAGAAGCTATCTCTTAATCCTCGACTTACAGACTGTCAGTACCAATGTTCCGATTCCCCACATGTCCCATAACTATAAGTTTATTTTCTACATCTGTAACTCTGGCTTTTGTAGGTAAGTTCACTTGTAGCCTTTTTTGGGGGGTGGTTCACATATAAGCAGTATCATATGGTATCTGTCTTTCTCTGTTTGATTTACTTCATGCAGTATGAGAATCTCTAGGTCCATCCATGTGGCTGTCTGAACCATTTGGTGCTGTTAGAGCTTGGTTTGAAGGGAGTCAGTGGATCAGTTTCTGAGCTAGGAAGCCCTTTTCGGTATTTGGCATCACCTATAACTTCTCAGGAGAAGGCAACGGCAACCCACTCCAGTACTCTTGCCTGGGAAATCCTACGTAGGAGCCTGGTAGGCTACAGTCCATGGGGTCGCTAAGAGTCGGACACGACTGAGCGACTTCACTTTCACTTTTAACTTTCATGCACTGAGAAGGACATGGCAACCCACTCCAGTATTCTTGCCTGGAGAATCCCAGGGATGGGAGCCTGGTGGGCTGCCGTCTATGGGGTCGCACAGAGTTGGACACGACTGACATGATTTAGCAGTAGCAAGTAGCAGCAGTAACTTCTCAATCCTCTAGGGCAGTGGTTCTCATACTTTAGCAAGAATCAGCATCACCTGCAAGACTTGTGAAACTGCAGATCCCCGCGCCCATCCCCAGAGTTTCTGACTCAGCGGTCTGGGGGCAGGGCTGAGAAGCTGCAGTTCTAACACCTTCCCAGGTGATGCTGATGCTGCTGGTCTGGGGACCATGATTTGAGATGTGCTGCTTCTATCTATAGGAAATTTACCATGTGTCGTGTATTCTGCTAACCACTTAGCTTGCATTATCTTCATCTTTGGAGCAACCTTATAAAGGAGCTATTGACAGCTTAATTTCTGAGATGAGGCATCTCGGGGTAACAGAGGGCAAGAACCTCTTTAAGCTGGTATGGTTGGCGAGCGGCACAGTGGAGCCTGAACTGTCTTTGGCGCTAGAGCTGAGCTCTGAACAACTCTGCCTTCTTGGTTCATCCACTTAAATCATTAGGAACTCTTGTCCTTGATAATTATTGGATATAATTATCCAAGTCCATCTTCAAACAACACTGCACCTCTCCACAGATACTGCAGGTACCTTAATCAGTATCCACGCGTCTCCCACACATGCCTGTGACATCATCACTGCCATTTACTCCACTTCCCCAGGGGTCATGATCACCCAGCATGTTGTTCATGTTACTGCTTTTAATGTCATCTGTACAGATCAATGTAGCACACACATGATTTTCTTTTACCTTCACTGCTTCTTTCTTGATGCTTTTCCTTTCTTTACATCAATCCATATTTCTGATCTCTTCCATCTTCCTTCTGCCTCAATAACTTTGAACACTACTTGCCTGGTTGGTCTACAGGTGATGGATTTCCTCCATTCTTGTTTATGGGAGAAATTATTTCTCCTTTATTTCCAAAGAACAATTTTTCTGGATATAGAAAGCTTTTTTTTTTTTTTTCCTTTTAACACTAGATACTTCATTTCATTCTCTGGCTAGCATCAGTTCAGTTCAGTTCAGTTCAGTTGCTCAGTCGTGTCCGACTCTTTGCGACCCCATGAATCACAGCACGCCAGGCCTCCCTGTCCATCACCAACTCCCAGAGTTTCCTCAAACTCATGTCCATTGAGTCAGTGATGCCATCCAGCCATCTCATCCTCTGTCGTCCCCTTCTCCTCCTGCCCCAAATCCCTCCCAGCATCAGGGTCTTTTCCAATGAGTCAACTCTTCACATGAGGTGGCCAAAGTATTGGAGTTTCAGCTTCAGCATCAGTCCTTCCAATGAACACCCAGGACTGATCTCCTTTAGGATGGACTGGTTGGATCTCCTTGCAGTCCAAGGGGCTCTCAAGAGTCTTCTCCAACACCACAGTTCAAAAGCATCAATTTTCCTCACAGTCTAGCTCTCACATCCATACATGACCACTGAATAGTTTTTGGTAAGTCCACTGTGATTCTTAAGTAAGGGCTTTTTATTTGTTTTTTTGTTTTCCCTCCTCTTTCTGCTCTGTCTTGTTTCAAGATTTTCTGTTTGTCTTTGGTTTTCCAGAGTTTGAATATGATATAGCTAGATGTAGTGGTTTCAGGCATTTATCATTTATTTTGGAAAGTTCTTAGCCATTATTACTTCAAATTCTTCTGCTCTATTTCTCTTTTCCTGGCATTCCAATAATGCATATGTCAAAAGTTTAGATGTTTCCCCACAGTTCTTGGTATTCTGTTCTGGTTTTTGTTTTTTGTTTTTTTTGGTTGTTGTTGCTGTTATTGTTCATTCTTTTTTCTTTTCAGTTTGGAAAGTTTCTATCAATATATCTTCAAGTTTCCTGATTTCTTCCTTAGCTCTGTCCGCCAAAGGCATTCTCCATTTTTTTTTTTTTTTTAGTTTTAAAATTTCTAGTACTTCCTTAAATCCTTTCTTAGCGTTTATAACTCTCTGCTTCTATTACCAATCTGTTTTTGCATGGTATATACTTTTTCTATCAGAAACTATAACATATTAACCAGAGTTGTATTCAGTGCCTGGTCTGATGATCTGAAGTAACGGAAACTGGGAGTAAGAAGTGAGGTAAACAAGCTTTAGGGTGAGGGGTTAATGTCACCTGACTCTGTCAGACGGTGTTTCATGCTTGCAGTAGCCACAGCTGTCCCAAGCTGCAAATTTCTCTAGTGTCCTTGTTTTAGGCTGCTCTCTTGATTTTGAGTTTCTCTAAATCTGGCAAAGACAGCCTCTGTCTTGTAGTTCTTGAAGCCATAACCCAGCTCCTATGCTGGAGCCCTGTTGGCGTGGTGAAGAGGTGTGGGGTTGGGAGTGTTCTATAATCTTTGGGTAAAGCCCAGATTGCTCTGGTTGCAGCATTCCCAGCCTCTTCTCTGTAGCCTGCCTCTGACTGTTTTTACTTTGTCAGCTGACCCTGGAAGGTAGAAGGGCTCATCCCAGTGGGGTAGGTCTCAGGCAGACTCCCTCCCTTGTAGATTGGGCCTTTGTTATGGCCCTGGGTGTTTCAGGGATTGTCCTTCCCCTCCACTGTTAGAATAGGAGGGGGCCTTTTTAGGGTTTACACCATGAGAACCTGGCAGGGAGTGTTTCTGGAGATAAAGTCCACCAGAGCCTGCAGCCCAGGAGTGTCTTGCTCTCCAGCCAGCACACACTTGGCTCACAGCAACATGTCAAAATCACCACCAAAGAGTGTTCGCAGTGAGCAGACCTCAGCTGAATCTCTGGATCATCTGCTTCTCCAGACTTCAGGCTGTGGTATAGGAGAGGATATGGGTGTGTTTCTTCAACACACTGAGATTAAGGTATATTATCAAGAATGTTCTGAAGATTTTTTCCACTCCTTCTTCCCTTCTCCTCATGGCAACCCTATCCCTGGATCTATAATAGAACCCTCGCCATGAGCAGTCGTGAGGTCACTAATGCTGGCAATCCGCAAACGACGTGTAAGTTGTAAGACAGTCTGGAGGCCCTTATCGGTCCGCATGTTCTGTTTGGTTGAGAGGAATAAAACTATTAAAATCTGGATGAGTTCTGTTTATATTCCATTTACTGTCACATCATGGATGCTTTTTCAATATGGAACCGTCCAACACTGACAGTGGAAAGGAACAGGCCCTTCCTGAAACTCCTGTTCCAGGTGAGGGGGTGAGACCCCTGCTCCGGTGAGGGGGTGAGACCATTAATAATGTTTGGAAGCCTCCCCTCCAGTCTCCCTGAGGGATGAGGTTTTCGGCTGATTTACCTAAACAGCTGTATTCAGCGAGAAGGCAGACTGGATTACTAGAGTTTTTAAAATATGCTGTTTCAGGAGGAAAAGCAGAGCAATTTCAGGTGCTGTGGACTTAGTGAACCTGACTCAGATGGTGACGGCAGCTTTTTCTGATGCACAACTGGCCACTGAAATGCCAAGGAAGCATCTGTCCGGGACTCGGCTTCCCAGACAGGAAGACTGTGTTTTGACTAACTGTGCTCTCTAATGAGGCCCCCAAACACACGTCCTCTGGTACACTGTGTGAAGTACAAGGTCTTGAAAAAACCCCAGGTGCTGAGAGTCCACCTGGCTCCCCAGGTACGTCTGCCAGCTTATTCCCCACGCTGCCCCAACACCAACACGGCTTGTTCTACACCAGCCAAGCATTATGGCAGTGGCCCAGAAGGGGCAGCCAGAGAAAGCCACATACATTTATTTTGGATGTCTCTGACCAACGTGCTTTGGGAGGGCATAAATAATTTGACTTATTATTGAATTTTCCACTTTTATTCAGCTGTTTAACTGATCTATCCATTTGGATGTCACCTGATGCTCAAATTTATTGTACATGCCCTAAATAACATCACTGGATGTTAATTCCTACAACCGATTTCTCCAGCATTTTCTCCATCTGCTTGCCTGCTGTTTCTCTCTCTGCAGTGGGCTTTTCCCAGAGTTTCAGATGACAGTCTCCCTCCCATTCTCCAAGGCTCACCAGAAATGTCATCTGCTCAAACAGTCTTTTCTTGACCATCTGCTTGAACTGTTGTAAACAACAGGAGGATTTGCTCTCTCTGCTTGAGCTAGATCAGTCTTCTACCTCTGGGCTCAGACTTCAGCCATTGGCTTCATAGATTCTCAGGCCATCAGACTTAGATGGGGACTAATGATTGGTTTTTCTGGGTCTCCAGCTTGTAGACAATAGACTATGGAGCTTCTCAACCTCCATAATCACGTGTTGTTGTTGTTTAGTCATTAAGTTGTGTCCAACTCTTTGTGACCCCATAGACTGTAGCCCGCCAAGTCCCTCTGTTCATGCGATTTCCTAGGCAAGAATACTAGAGCTGGTTGCCATTTCCTTCTCCAAGGGATCTTCCCAACCCAGCAACTGGACTGGAGTCTCCTGTATTTGCAGGCGGATTCTTTACCCCTGAGCCACTAGGGAAGCCATAATCATGTGAGCCAACCTTATAATAAATCTCTTTACATGTCTATATATCCTAGGATTTTCATTTGTCTCTTGTTGATTCTAACCCTGACTAATAGTGATTCAGGTTACATAAGATCTTAGGATGGGGTCCCCATCTGATAGGGCTGGCCTTATAAGAGGAAGAGAGAGCTTGCTCTTTCTCTCTCCAAGCACATAAACTGAAGAAATGCCACATGAACACACAGGGAAAAAGAGCTGTGTATGAACAGAAACCAATCTCACCAGGAACCAACCCTGCCAGCATCCTGATCTTGGACTTCAAAGCCTCAAGAACTGTAAGAAAATAACTTTACTTTGTTTAAGCCACCCAGCCAATGGAATTTGAATGGCAGTTGAGTAGACTAAGAGACCACCCGATATGAAGGACCCACTGTTTTCCTCAGCCTAGCACCTCGGTTCTTCCTTCATAGCATCCATCACAATCTCTGGGTGTTTTGCTTATGATCTGACTAGGCCAGTCTCAGGAGGGCAGGGACAGTAGCTCTTTCATGTCTCACAGAAGCTCTTCCATGCCTCATTCACCTCCCATGATCCTCCCACTCCCTGCCCTGGGAGAGTAGTGCTAGGCTAAAACAGGGAACAATACATGCTTACTGAAACAAAGAATTTGAGAATGTGGATCTAGTTTAGTGTTAATACTTCCTATATTTGTAAGAGGGTGTGGAGAAAAGGGAACCCTCTTACACTGTTGGTGGGAATGCAAACTAGTACAGCCACTATGGAGAACAGTGTGGAGATTTCTTAAAAAACTGGAAATAGAACTGCCATATGACCCAGCAATCCCACTTCTGGGCATACACACCGAGAAAACCAGATCTGAAAGAGACACGTGCATCCCAATGTTCATTGCAGCACTGTTTATAATAGCCAGGACATGGAAGCAACCTAGATGCCCATCAGCAGATGAATGGATAAGGAAGCTGTGGTACATATACACCATGGAATATTACTCAGCCATTAAAAAGAATTCATTTGAATCAGTTCTAATGAGATGGATGAAACTGGAGCCCATTATACAGAGTGAAGTAAGCCAAAAAGATAAAGACCATTACAGTATACTAACACATATATATGGAATTTAGAAAGATGGTAATGATAACCCTATACGCAAAACAGAAAAAGAGACACAGATGTACAGAACAGACTTTTGGACTCTGTGGGAGAAGGCGAGGGTGGGATGTTTCAAGAGAACAGCATCGAAACATGTATATTATCTAGGGTGAAACAGATCACCAGCCCAGGTTGGATGCATGAGACAAGTGCTCGGGCCTGGTGCACTGGGAAGACCCAGAGGGAGCGGGTAGAGGGGGAGGTGGGAGGGAGGATTGGGATGGGGAATACATGTAAATCCATGGCTAATTCAAGTCAATGTATGACAAAAACCACTACAATATTGTAAAGTAATTAGCCTCCAACTAATACAAATAAATGAAGAAAAAATTAAATCCCAGTAAAAAAAAAAAAAAAAAAAGGTTGGACAATATTCCAAACATCCATGCAATCTCAGTAGATCCTCCCAGGAACCCGCTGAAGTGGTAGGCAGGGCGTCAGGGCATCCACATTTCTGTCTCATTTTGGGAGGAGAACATTCAAAGCAACCTGAATGCTTAGTTTTCTGTGTGAAGAGGGTGCTTTATGGGTCTGTTTCATAATTAACAGAGAAAGATAAAAACAGGTAGTGAGAGAGAGAAACAGGTAAAGATGTAATGAGCAAGAGAGAAAAAAAGAAAGCAAGTAAGGTGGAACATACAAAACCCAGAAGACAGCTATCAGAAAGGCAGAGACCAGGAGGGAGAGCGAGGGTGTTTGTGGAGAGGGAGTGGGAAGTTCAGAAACCTGCTGTGGGAGGGAGCAGGGACCAGGCCTGTTATACCAGGATGCCTGGGGCATCAACTAGAACACGACCTCTGATGGCAGTCTCTGCTCTTGTTCACTCTGCTGAAATGAAGGTCTGGGGACTATGGCCTTCTTGGTCACATCCTCACCTTGGGTTGGATATTTGTAAGCACTTAATGTTTGCAATAATGGCCAACTGGTGCCAGGCCCTATGTCCTGAACTCCATGACCATGAGGATAATTCTTAATTAAATAGCTTTTTCTTAGCACAGTGGCCAACTCTGGGAAGAAGATGCTCCAAATCAGATGACCTCCTGTGTTTAGGAGCTGAGTTCACTCAAGCACTGAAGACAGATATGCAGAAGCCGTGGTGAGCTGCCGGCCATCCCTCCATTTCCACTCTTATTGCATGTGTTTTGGTCACCCTCTCCACTACTGAGAAATGCTTTGTGTCTGGCTCCACTGGATGACATGCCAACCATGGAGATCACACTGGCCCCCTAAATGCTTAGTGTTAAGTGGGTGCAGGCACACACACTCACTGCTCAGACATATGACCTCACTTTGTAAATAGTGAAAGCACCTGCTCTCTTCCTTTTGTTTGGCTTTCCAGGGTAGAAATCTTATAAAGTCCATGTGCCCAAAAGTAGATCTGTGGGGGAATTCTGATAATCTGGATCACTGGCATCAAGGTGATCCTTCTGACATTAATTAGGAGGATATGTTGATTTCTAAACTAGGACACATTTTGTGAGATCACCCATGTGTGTTCCCAATTCCTTTTGCTGTAAAAAATGAAGATAATTTGATCTCTCTTTCTTCAGGCATATTTGCAAGTTATCAAAAAACAGAACATCTCCTAAAATTCTCTGTGCTGCCTATTTCCTGTTGGCCACAATTTGCTCAGGAAATGAGTCAGGATTGGCTCCCACTTGGCGTAATGTGGGAGGGGGCCAGCAGGAAGGAAAACAAAGTGAAAACAGACCCTCTTTGCTGACAGGGATGGAATGATGCTGCAACTCAATGGCATCAAGCTATTTACATGTTCTTTTTGATATTTAAACCAGAGCATGAATTAAAAAGTGAAGCAAATGAGATAAATCCATTAAGCTGGATTAGTATTGAACTCCAGTCAAGACCATCACCTATGGTCATTAGATGTGGCTGTGAGTAGAACGAAAAGTAAAATAAAGTCTGGTTTCTGCTAGTCGCTCAGTCGTGTCCGACTCTTTGTGACCCCAAGAACTGCAGCCCACCAGGCTCTGCTGTTGACAGAGATTCTCCAGGCGAGAATACTGGAGTGGGTTGCCATGCCCTCCTCCAGGGGATCTTCCCAACCCAGGGATCAAACCCAGGTCTCCTGCATTGCAGGCAGGTTCTTTACCATCTGAGCCATCAGGGAAGCCCACTACATTAATCTAAATTACCTGAGAAGATTTAAAACAATCTTTTAAGTGGCATTGGACAGTGGACCTCAGGTGGAAGCTTTCAAGCAAGAACCATCCACCATGCTGTCTCAACAAGAGTCCCAGATGTCTTAGTCTGAGGGTTGAAAGGGACTATCAGCTGAACAGAGCTGCCCTTAAAAACCCACACAGGAGGTGGAGTGGCTTATGTGAGAGGACCATTGGGGAGGGTCGTTGGGACCACCGTGTTAGCTAGAATGCTGTGACTGCTGAAGTGATTAACCATGACAGTTGTGGAAGGCTGTGAGAGGAGGATTGAAGAAAAAAGAAATATTTAAATGCTGCACAATGTGTGATGTTTCATTCCGGGAGCAAAGTCCAACCTTCAATCAATAGATTTCACATGCAATGAACTCAAATTGGACTAGGACTCAGTGGGTATTTCACTTTGCCTTGGTCTTGGGTTAAGTAATTAAACTCAGCATCAGATTCTGCCTGGAAGCCAGGGTGGCTAACAGCAGCTAATTGTTACAGCAGCAAAATTAGCAGATGATCAAAGAAATTGTAGAATTTCTTGCACAGAATGAATATGCATGAAATTCTATCTTCTAGTCCGACAAAATGCATACAGAGGAAAATTAAGTTTAGCTAATTAAATTAAGCATAAATTAATCCATATTTTTTATTTACTAGAGTGCATTAACATTTATCAAGGACTTATCCTAAAATTGTGGATTGTGTGAGTTGTATGGACCATGCTGGCTGGTCTGACTTTAAGTCCCTGGGCATATCATTATCTACTCTCTGCTTGAAAACTCCCAGAGACAGGGACCTCACCACTCCTCCACTCTCCCTCTGAAGTAGAGGTGGGAGATATACTATATTTCAGAGTATTAAGAGAATGTTAATTTCTCAAATTCAAGGAAGACACTGGAGGAAGAAACAATTACAAAGAGGGGACTGCAGGAAGTGAACATTTTAGTGATCACAAGTGGGATGAGGAAGAAGCAAACAGTTGTAATGTAACAAATGGGACATGGGGTAGAGACTGCCCTTAGGGCATCACTGCCCAGGGAAGGGCTGAGAAGTAGACCTCAGGGTTTGAAGGGTTTCTTTTCTAGCAGCGGTGGACTTCCTTTCCCTTGATTTCATCAGAGACACTGAGCTTACTGCAAATGGTAGTGAGGATGACAAGCTGAGCATCTCAGTTTTCCTTGTTGAATGGTTTGAACCACTGTAGCAGTCTACTACCTTGTCTTCTCCCATCATTTCTGTGACCTCTGTCTTAAATTCTGCCCACTTAGCACCAAGGGGATAGACAATTAAAAATATTTTTATAATCAAGAATTTACAAATATACACAGGGCTTAAGCTTTAGTTCAATGATTTTTGTCAGTTGTGTGTATTCAAATAATCATCACCCAAGACATACATGATCCAGAATATTTTCATCACCCCTACCCCTACCCCAACCAAAGTTCCATAGTCCCCTTTCCAGTTGATCTGTTAAAAGGCAAGAACTTCCTGATTTCTGTTAATATAGATCAGTTTAGTTTTATTCTAAAAGCTCACATAAACAGAATCACACATAATGTATTTTTTCATGTCCTTTTTTGGTTGTTGTTGATTTGTACTAGCAGCAGTTCATTCCTTTTTATTGACAATTAGCATTTCATTTTTTGCATATGCCACTATTGTTCATCCGTTCACCTGTTAAGGAACACTTGCCTCGTTTCCTGCTATGGGCCACTATAGCTAAGGCCATTAGGAACATTCTTGTACTAGTCTTTTTCTGGACACATATTTTCTTATTTCTTGGGGCAGAATTGTTGGGTCACAGAGGAGTTGTAGATACAACTTTATACAAACTTTGAACAGTTCTTCAAAGTACTATTCTACATACCCACCAGCAATGAATGAGACTTTCAGTTGCTCCACAGCTTTGCCACAGTGAGCAACTGTCAGTCATTTATTTTGATTTCAGTCCTGTTAGCGGACGTGGAAAAAGTATCTCGCTTTAATCTGAATTTTCTTAATCACTAAAGATGTTAAACAACTTTCATGTGCTTATTAGTTGTTCATTCTCTTTTGTGGATTGCCTATTCAAGTTGTTTCCCCACTATTTTAATTGGAGTCTTTGTCTTTTTAAAATATACTTTTAATTTTTGCTTTTTACACACCTTATCTAAAAATCTTGACCTATCTCAAAGTTGTGAAAGTATTGTTTTCTTCTGGAAAGTATATGGTTCCAGCTTTTACCTTTAGGTATAGAATCTCTTATTATTATTTTGGTATGCATCAAGATGGGGTCAAGGGTCCATTCCCTGCCTCCCTAGCTTCCCCCCAACTCCGGCTCCATACAGCTATACAGTTGTTTCGGGATTACTTATCGAAAATACTTTCCTCTCCCCATTGAATTAACTTGTTATCTTTCTCAAAAATCAATGGAGTGGTCTATTTCTGGACCTTCATTCTATTATCACTGATGTGTGTTCTATTCCTATAATTCGGTACTTTTTTCCCTTATCAGTCTATTAATTTGCTTTCTATTTCCCCCTATGATTTATTCTTTGACTCATGCATTATTTGGAGATCTTCTGCTTAATATCCAACCATTTTGAGGTTTTCTAGATGTCACTATTGGAGAAGGCACTGGCGACCCACTCCAGTACTCTTGCCTGGAAAATCCTATAGACAGAGGAGCCTGGTAGGCTGTAGTTCATGGGGTCGCTAAGAGTCGGACACGACTGAGCGACTTCACTTTCACTTTTCACTTTCATGCATTGGAGAAGGAAATGGCAACCCACTCCAGTGTTCTTGCCTGGAGAATCCCAGGGACAGGGGAGCCTGGTGGGCTGCCGTCTATGGGGTCGCACAGAGTCGGACACAACTGATGCGACTTAGCAGCAGTCGCAGCAGCAGATGTCACTATTTTTTTAGTTCATACTACTTTGGTCAGAGAACATATTCTGTATGTTTCAGCCCTTTGAAATTATACAGACTTGTTTTTATGGCCCATCGTTACTCTACCTTGGTAAATGCTCAAGGTGCACTTGAACACCATAGCAACTGGTAGTGCTGAGTGAATGTTTTATGTTCTTATAGGTTTGTTCTGCAGTTTTCTAGTAATTACTGAGAGAGAACATTAAAACCTCCAACTAAGACTGTGGATTGGTCTATTTTGCTCATCTCTCTGCCAATTGTTACTTATATTTTCTCAATCTCTTTTTATTTGCATAACATTTAGGATTGTAATATCTTTTTCATATATGACTCTTGAATAATTATAAAACAGCCCTCACTGTCTCCAGCAATATTACTTAGTAGTCTTAAAGTGTTTTTTTGATATTGATATAATTTTCTTAAGTTACTTTTTTGCTTGATTCTTTTATAATAATTTACTTTCAACTTGTATGTCTATATTTTGAATGTTTCTAGTAAACAGCATACAATTGAGTCTCGATGTTTTTTTCCCCCAATTTGACAATGTCTGTCTTCTACATGGAATATTTGGTCCTCTAACTTTTAATGTAGTTGTCACTATAGCTGAATTTAAGCTGACTATCCTGTCATTTTTTTCTATTCGCTCCATTTAGTCTTTGTTGCTCTCTTTCTACTTTCCTATCTTCTCTTGGTTTAACTGAATATTTTTATAGTATTCTTTTTATCTTCTCCTTTTTTAGCTCTATATTTTGCATTTATTTTAACTGTTGGTTTAGATATTATAATATTCATCTTTAAATTAGCACAGACAGCTTCAAATAATATTTTACTTCATGAACAATGTGAATCTCTTATAACCATGTGATTCCATCTATTCCCCACAATACTCGGTATTCATACTGTCATATATTTTACTTCTATGTATGTTATAAACCCTTCAATACTTTATTATTTTGTTTTAAACAGTTAAGGGTGGGTATCATTTCCTATAAGCCTGAACATTTTTTGAGTTTGTATATCTGTTGGATATGAATTCCCTGATTTTGTCTGTCTAAAAAACTATTTATGTTTTTAAATTTTGAAGTATGTTTTAACTGTACAGAGCACTCTAGATTGAACAGATGTTATTCATTTTTCTTATACTGGACAGCTATATGTAAAAGAATGAAATTAGAACATTCTCTAACACTGTATACAAAAATAAACTCAAAATAGACTAAAGACCCAAATATAAGACCAGATACTATAAAACTCCTAGAGGAAAACATAGGCAGAACACTCTTTGACATAAATCACAGCAATTTTTTTTCAGCTCTGTTTCCTAAAGTGAAGGAAATAAAAGCAAAAATAAACAAATGAGTGAACTTAAAGTGAACTTAAAAGCCTTTGCACAGCAAAGGAAATCATCTACAAAATGAAAAGACAACCTACTAAATGGGAGAAAATATTTGATAAGGGGTTAATATCCAACATATATAATTAACTCATACAACTCAACATCAGGGAAATAAACAATCGGACTTAAAAATAGGCAGAACTGAATAGACATTTTTCCAAAGAGGAAATGCACATGACTAACAGGCAAATGAAAAGATGCTCAACATTGCTAATTATCAGGGAAATGCAAGTCAAATTCACAGTGAGGTATCACCTCAAACCTCTCAGAATAGCTTTCATCAGAAAGAACACAAATAAAAAATATTGGCAAGGAAGGATGTGGAGAAAAGAGGACCCTCTCATACTGTTGGTGGGAATGTAAATTGGTACAGCCACTGTGGAGGTTTCTGAAAAAACTAAAAATAGAACTATCATATGATCCAGCAATTCTACTCTTGGATATATATTTTACAAACCCCAAATACTAATTCAAAAAGATACAAACACCCCAATATTCATGGCAGCATTAGTTACAATTTCCAAGATATGGATTCAACCTAAGTGTCCATCAACAGATGAATGAATAAAGATGTGGTATATATACACAATGGGATACTACTCAGTCATAAAAAATAATTAGAATTTGCTATTTGCAGTAACATGGGTGAATTTGGAGGACATTATGCTAAGTGAAATGTCAAAAAGAGACAAATACTATATGCTATCGCTTAAATGTGAAATCTAAAAAATACAACAAACTAGTGGGAAAAAAAAAACAGACTCACAGATATAGAGAACAAACTAGCTGTTACCTGGGTAGGGGGAGGGAAGGTAGGAAGGGCCACATGGGGTAAGAAATTAAGAGGTACAAACTATTAAGTATAAAATAAGTTAAAAGGATATATTGTACAACATGGGGAATGTATCCAATATTTCATAACTATAAATGAAGTATAACCTTTAAAAATTGTGAATCACTATAACTGTGATTCACATCTGTAACTTGTATAATATCATACATCAATAAAAACATGTTGCTCTACTGTTTTGGGCCTCCATAATTTCTGCTGAGATGTCAGCTTATATTCTTTCTAGTGCTGCATTGTATCTAATGTCTTTTCACCTGAGGCAAAGGGGGAAAAGAAGGAAGAAGAGGAAGGGAAGGAGAAGGAAAAAGGAGATGGAGGGAAGAAGAGAGAAAAAAGTTTGTTGTTGTTGTTCAGTAGCTAAGTCATGTCCAACTCTTTGCAACCCCATGAATTGCAGCATGCCAAGCTTCCCTGTCCTTCACTATCTTCCTGAGCTTGCTTTAACTCAAGTCCATTGAGTCAATGATGCCATCCAAACATCTCATCCTCTGTCACCCCCTTCTCCTCCTGCCCTCAATCTTTCCCAGCATCAGGGTCTTTTCCAATGAGTTGGCTCTTTGCATTAGGTGGCCAAACTATTGGAATTTAAGCATGAGTCCTTACAATGCATATTCAGGGTCGATTTTCTTTAGGATTGACTGGTTTGGTCTCCTTGCAGTCGAAGGGACTCTCAGAGTTTTCTCCAGCACCACAATTCAAAAGGATCACTTCTTTGGTGCTCAGTCTTCTTTATGTTATCCAAACCCCTAAACCAGCCATGTCTGAATACCAACTCCTTGGGCTTCTCAGTTATAAGTTTATGAATTCCCTATTTTGATTTAGCTGATTTAAGTTTGGTTCCCATTTTGCAACTAAATGAATTTTAACCTCAAATTGATAAGCTTTTGTTCAGTGACTGCTTCTTAACCTATTTCTCTATGTGTTTAAAGCAAAAGTTGGCAAGCTGAAACCAATGGTCCATATCTGGCCCAGTGTATTTGAACAACCCATGAGCTAAGAATAAGAATGACCACTGAATTTTTAAATGGCTTAAAAATTGCATTTTTAAATTTTTAAATGGCTGAAAAAATATTTCATGACATGTGGAAATTGTATGAAATTCAGATTTCCATGTCCTAAACGAAGCACTATTAGAACACAGCCATATCCTTCCACTTATGTTATTGTCTACGTCCACTTTCAGCTACATTATGCTTCAGTGAGGCAGAGTAGAGAAGTTTGACTGAGGTTATATGGCCTATACACTTGAAATAATTACTGCCAGGCCCTTTATAGAAAAAGTTTGCCATCTGTGGTCTGAGGCATGCAATGCAGAAGCATTGACATTCATTGGTCATTAAGGACATGACCTGCACTTAGGGAGGAGGGGGACAGGAAGCCTCTATGTTTATTCCAGGATTGCCCCTCTAACTACATGGGAAGGGTCACTTCACAATTTCCTTGTCCTTCACTTTCCTTCTCCTTTCTTCATTTTGAAGCCAGTGTTTTCCAAGCTCTTCTAGGCATTCTTGAGTGGAAAGAGCACTTGCCAAAGGGTCCAAAAACTGTTTACCAGCCATGTGGTCCCAGATAACCTCACCAACCTCTCTGAGCTTTGGGTTCTTCACTTGTGTAGTGGGGTTATTTAATAAAGCCCATTTACAATGTTGAGTATGAGAATTAAAATGAAATCATGGCACATGTATGGTCTACAGAAATGGCCAACTGCTTTCTCACAATCTATTATTGTGAGAAGCAAATGAGACAGCCTTGGAAAAGAGCTAGAATGCACAGCTGAAGGAAGACGAAATGTTTTAACAATGACCACATGTTCAGTTAGAGCCTAAATGGCTCTGGATTCATTATATTTACACCCCTCTGTTTAATTTTTAACTTACTCCACATCCTTGGGAAAATTCAGAATAGTACAAAAATATACATAGTGATGATTAAGGTCCCCCATGTCCCTTAACATGGCTATTACCTTATATATTTCAAAAGGGGTCTTTGGGAACGTCACTAGTGAACACATGATGTGTGTGTGGTATATGTACATTGATCCTCAACCCTTTAACCTGCATCCCCAGATCAGTGTAAGTGCACTGTGACACCCTGATCTGTACCTGGCTGTGATGGCTTTGAAAAGACACATTTTCAAATTCATCAGAGATGTATGCGAGACTATTTAAAGCAGTACTATCTGTAATAATTAAAAGTGGAAAGAACTCAGATGACTGTCAATGGGAAAAAGAGTAAAAGAATTTGTAGTGTATTTATGTAGGCTTCCCTGGTGGCTCAGTGGTAAAGAATCTGCCTGCAAAGCAGGAGACCTGGGTTCAGTCCCTATATTGGGAAGATCCCCTGGAGGAGGGCATGGCAACCCACTCCAGTATTCTTGCCTGGAGAATTCCACGGACAGAGGAGCCTAGTGGGTGATAGTCCATGGAGTCGCAAAAAGTCAGACACGACTGAGTGACTAAGCAGCAGCAGCAACAGCAGTGTATTTATGCAAAGAACATTATCCATCGATGAGCACACATAGTTCAGTTCAGTTCATTCACTCAGTCGTGCCCGACTCTTTGCGACCCCATGAACCGCAGCACATCAGGTCTCCCTGTCCATCACCAACTCCCGGAGTCCACCCAAACCCATGTCCATTGAGTCGGTGATGCCATCCAACCATCTCATTCTCTGTCATCCCCTTCTCCTCCTGCCCTCAATCTTTCCCAGCATCAGGGTCTTTTCAAATGAGTCAGCTCTCCACATCAGGTGGCCAAAGTATTGTAGTTTCAGCTTCAGCATCAGTCCTTCCAATGAACACCCAGGACTGATCTCCTTTAGGATGGACTGGCTGGATCTCCTTGTAGCCCCAGGGATTCTCAAGAGTCTTCTCCAACCCCACAGTTCAAAAGCCTCAATTCTTCGGTGCTCAGCTTTCTTTATAGTCCAACTCTCACATCCATACATGACTACTGGAAAAACCATAGCCTTGACTAGACAGACCTTTGCTGGCAAAGTAACGTCTCTGCTTTTTAACATGCTGTCTAGGTTGGTCATAACTTTCCTTCCAAGGAGCAAGCGTCTTTTAATTTCATGGCTGCAATCACCATCTGCAGTGATTTTGGGGCCCAGAAAAATAAAGTCAGCCACTGTTTCCATTGTTTCCCCATCTATTTGCCATGAAGTTACGGGACTGGATGCCATGATCTTAGTTTTCTGAATGTTGAGCTTTATGCCAACTTTTTCACTCTCCTCTTTCACTTTCATCAAGAGGCTCTTTAGTTCTTCACTTTCTGCCATAAGGGTGGTGTCATCTGCATATCTGAGGTTATTGATATAAGCAACAACGTAGAAAAACCTCAAAGATATCACGCTGATGTAAATAATCCAGATGTGAAAGGTAGATGGCTCCAGCACTAACCTCTGATGTCGGGGTAGTGAATACTCAGGGTGAGAGCACAAAGGAGTTCTGGGATGTTGCAATGCTGGCACTTGTGGGTGTTGGTTACCCACGTTGTGTGCACCCTTCGTGAGACTTACGGTTTTGTGCCTATTTCTGTAAGATTTTCTTCAATAAAATTCACGCTAGAAATTTAAAAACTCCTATGTTGGAAATCGATTTCAGACCATACCGGTTTACCTCCTCCTCTTCTGTAGCTGTGGGGACTTGTGTTATTTAGATGGCCAGCAGTTTCCTTTCACCATTGGCCCTCTGATGCACAATTATATTGTTTCCAGCTGCTATTTTCTGAGCTATTTTCTAATCACTCTAAATGGAAGCAGCTTGTTAGGAACACAGATGATACCTTGTTGCACAAAATCAATTCTACCCAGTGGATGCCAAGAGGCAGGTCAGCCTGTTCTGACTACCACATGTGTGTGGGACCCTGATCCACACTGAACCCACATAGGCATCTTGTGGGCAAACACATCGATGGCCCAGCCGTGTTGCTGCTAATGGATATTCCCAAGGCATGGCGTGGTTATTTGCATTTTGTCGCTGTCACAACACCCAAGTGTTCTGAATATTAATGAAGCCATTCACAGCCTCCTTTGCAGGCTTAAAATATTCAGCATCAGACATACTGTTTTGCTCCCATTTCAGCCAAGTTTAATTTCTCTTAACCAGCTTTGTTTTTGTAAAGTAAAATTAATGTATAATTTCAGTGTTTAAATCTCAATTCTCAGCAATTCACGACAGATTGCAAGTGAATATGATTTGTTCGTTAACACCTAATGGGTTGAAATAATTTATTGCACAAACATTTCCAGGAAAACGACGCCACTTGAGCAAAAGCAAATCAGGAAATGTTACTTGTTTATCTAATAAACTACCCTAGAGTGAGCGAGTACATTAGCATTGCACAAACTTTGTGACTTATTCATCATCACTATTTATTATTAAAACTTTATCTGTTTCAACTTAGTGAATGGCTGCCTTGGGATACACTGCTTGCAGCAACAACAGCAAAATAAAGTTTATGCAATTTGCATAATATTGTACAAAGAATATTAGCTTAGAACAATATGAATCCCTGGATCATTTGCACAGCCCTTTGGTGTTTAATGTTGGTAAATATTTAAGTAACAGCCAGTCTGTATAATTATAAAGATTTCTCTTTCTAATCTGCCCATGATGTACAGCTGCTATAGATCACCTCGATCACATGGTTTGGCTGGGAGAATGTGAGGGGCTGATGAAGAGGCACCTGTTGCTAATGCTGGCAGGGAGGATAGAGACCTGAAGCCTGTGCTCAGGACAGGAGTCTGAGACAAAATGCTGAAGTCTTGCTCTTTCTTCTTTTACACACAAACTGGGTCCTGCTTACAACAGGCATGCGGAAGATGGGTCCCTGGACTTCTGGATCCTCTTTCATGAATGGGGCCTCTGCACATTAAAGAAGACCTGAATGAGTCTGAGTAAACTTCGGGAGTTGGTGATGGACAGGGAGGCCTGGCGTGCTGCGATTCACGGGGTTGCAAAGAGTCAGACGTGACTGAGCGACTGAACTGAACTGAACTGAATCATACCTCAGGACTTTGAGGTGCAATTTTCTTTCTTTGAGCTGTTCTTCCTTTGTATTACTGCCTATCTCCTAGTTATAGCTTACCCATCCTTTCAGTCTCAGTGTAAACTTCAATAAATCTTCCTGACCACACCCCCCCACCCCATCTAGCCTGGTCTCCTTATCATGCACCTTCTTGATACCTTGCATTTCTCCTTCCCACCTTACTTATTCAAACATCTGTCCTTTCCTCTGGACTCGGAACCCCATGAGGGGAGGGACTGGTCTATGATGGAAGTCCTGTGTCCAGGGTGTGGCAAAAGGTAAATGCTGAATTACAGTTTTGTTGAATGAAAGAAGGAATAAATGAATACCTACAGGGATCCATTTAAAGAAATGTCTACAGACTCAACAATCACATGCTATATTACCTTTCAAATTAGACAAATTAAACAATGAATGATAATGTCTAGTGTTGGTGAGAATTTAGGGATTTGAGAACTGTCAAATACTTCAGGAGAGCGATTTAGCTGTGTGAAACAAGTCTTAAAGTGATTATTTTATTTTTAAATTTTTTGGTTTTGCAAATGCATTCATGGGAATTTATCTAAAGCAGTAATTTTGGAATATTTGCACATATTTGGTCCTGAGGATACTCATCACAGTATCGTTTAAAACTGAAAAATTGTAAACAACTTAAACGGTCAACAATAGAGGATTAGCTGAGAGAGCTGTAAATTCATCTAACTGATAAAATACCAGGAAGGTGCTAAAATAGTGATTTAGAAATATTTTATGACATGAGAAGAGGTTTATGATATACTCTGGAATGAATAAAGCAAATACAAAGTCTAACTGTGATTCCATTTTTGTCATAACATTCATGTACAAACAAGAAGCATATATGTTAAAAAGTTGAAGAAGTCATTATCTGTGGTTTGGTGAGATTTTGCTTTTTATGTGACCCTTTCTTAAAATCAAAATGAAAGAAATTACCCTATGAGTTGAGTTGCTGATTTAACCCACACAGAGAGGAATTAATTTAAGTGACTGTAAAGAACAGTAATTTGACTGTACATCTTAGTGGGATATATATTAAGGACAGAAAGAATAGCTGTTCTCTTCAGTAATTGTATCGTTAGCTATTACATTGGCAGTTCTCTTTGGAAGCTACTTAAGTAAATTATAGAAAAAAACAATGAATTGTGTTCATGTCATCAGTAAACAAGATATTTAGCTCAAGAGAATGAGAAAAACAAAGGAGCTTAAAAACACTACAACCCTATTTTGAATTGGAAATATCACTATAGACTCTTGATGTGTCTTCTCTTAAAACACATTTTCTGCATCTGTCCACTGCACAAGCCTAGAAACCAGGAGTAATCTAGTAGCAATGGACACTCCTAGCATGCAGACTGTGAACCCTCAACAGCGCTTATCACTGAAACAAACCAGACCTCCTTAGAGACATGGCTGATTCCAGATTTGGGGCAGGGTGTGTACAAGAAGATACTGCATCATCTTATCTCACCAAAGGAAACAAAAAAGAAGGCACTTGGGTCAGCAACTTGATCAGGCTCCCCAGTCAGGGATGGCACACTTGGAGCACCAATAAGAATAAAGACAGCAGTGGATTGAAACACACCAGTTATGTGAAATTACATGCATAAAACAACAACATTGGTTTGGGGTCCTTCTGAAGGATGAAACTATCCTGAAAACTAGCAAATGAGGGTAGAGCACTGAGCAATTTTCATGCCTCTACTTTGAAAAAGTACCTCAGGATAACCAAATGGTTTACTTGAGAAAGTTTCTGCTTTATACTGATGAATTCCAACTCAAGAATGAAGACAGAATGACAGAGTAGAAATCACAATTTTTCAACCTCAAATGCAGTCTTGAATCACCTCCAGTGACTGCTGGGATCAAAAATGAAACAGCCAGACATTGTGTACCTCCTGATGGAAATATGTGACCACATGTACAAGATTTTTTTTTTTTTTGTCAACATACTGAACTTGAAGACAGAGGATGGGGAAATAATGGCACTACAGGGATATGATAAGCAAAATTAAGAATATGGAAAATCCTATGACATCATCAACAAATTAATTACAAAGAAATTAAAAAGAGAGAAGGGAAACACTATACATAAAGAGATTTCAAGGTATGGCCTTGTGTGGATCATAATTTGAATAAGCCATCTATTAAAAAAAAAGATTTTAAAAAGAGGCTGTCTGGGTGTTTATACACTTACTGGATATTTGGAGATACTAGGAAATTACTGTCACTTGTTACATGTGATAATGATATTGTAATTATTTTTAAAAATGTTTATCTTTTGGAGATATATGCTAAATATTTGCAGGAAAAAACAAGCCCCTAGAATCACTAACAGATGTAGGCTTTGTTTATACTTTCACTAATTTTTTTTTAGGTCCCTGGAACACTTTCATTTAGAAGACTCAACATGAGACTTCCATATTTTTAGTGCTCAGAAATGTTCTTCTATTATTTTATTGACTCTTTCCAGAAATGTATTTACCATTTTCTCATTTTGTATTTCCCTTGGGTATATAAGGTAATCTGGACTAATTCTATATCTCACTTTTCTTTTTTTCTCCAAATTCATCATCTCAGAATAATTGAATTACTTTGAATTAATTGAAGTTGATATAAAGCAACTTATATCCAACATGGGATATACCAGCAACTAGATATTACTACAACTGAGAGGCCTCTTCAAAGATGAAAAAAATACAACAAACACCTTTCATACTTTGGAGCAGCAGTATGAGGAAAGAGCCTCAGAACCACTGGAGATAATATTAAGTATCTGAATCAATTATATGAAGGCAGCAAAGAATAATTCTATTTTCTTGAGCCAACCACTAATTGCACTATAATGTTCTCAACACTTTCATCTGTCATTGCAGGGAAATATTAATGGAGTGCTTTAGACCAGGAACTTGAGAGAGCTATTGGTTAATGAAGACATAAATCCTCATGCGTACCTAAATGCATGATATAGGACCAAGCTAATATTAGAATGGGGATGGTGGTTTCAGAACAATACAGATAAATACCTCCACAGTGTCTATAACTGTAAGACATCAGATTAAACCGAGTTTGTTAAAAAGGATTGCACTGAAAGAGCCCAAACTGTATCCCTGATCTAATTGGCTTGTTTACAAAGTTTAACTGATTTATTTTCCTTAAAACACCTTTCTCTGGACTTCCTGCAGATACTGTTTTATGTTTTTTTCTACAAGTCTTCCAGTTACCTGCTATTGAAACTCAGCTCAATAAATAGGTTAGATTTCCTTTTAAAAGGGAATATATTGTGTCACTGAGTGGAAAGCCAGAGGCCAGCTCCTTGCACGTGGCTGGCCAGGTAGGCAGCCTTCAGGAAACTCTCTCCCAGATCTTGGTCTAGGTCCTGCAGCCTTTTGCATTGGCTTCCTTCTCTGGCAGGTTCTTTCCACTTGGTGGTAAACATGGTCAACAGGAGCTTCAGCCACATCCCATCAGTTCAGCAACCCAACTGGGAAGAGGCTTTCCTCACACTGGCATCCCCACATACACCATGTGGCCAGAGGCATGCTGCGCATTGGCCAAGCTTGGATCATATTTACACCTCTGGGGCCATGTTGTGGATTCAATGCCTACATCCATCAAACTGGGGAGGGTGGTTCTTTGATGGGAACTCATACTCTGCTACTTGGAAAAGTAGAAATGGATGTCTGGCGGCCAAAAATGTCTGTCTACTGGTATTAGAGGTAAAAAAAATCACTATGTGATGAGGCTGGCCTGGTCTTTCCAGATTAAAGGAATGGCAATAAGGCCAACTTTGGAAGTTTTACTTGTTTGTATTCAGGGGTAGAAGGAGGAGCAGTTTGATGAGAAGGCAGAACATCTAACTTTTGGTCTCATTTTTCCCTCTAAGGATGCAAAGGCGGTAATTGTCAGATGTTTACTGGTAGATCTCTACTTTTTAAAATGTCTTAGGAAAAAGGAAACTTGTGTTTTGAGAGTTTAGGAATGATAATGTAAATCCCTTTTAGTTATCTCCTCTGAGGGGCAGTATTTAACAGCGGCTTATTTATTTTGCTTTAGCATTGTTGAAGGTCACATGACGGATGGAATAATTTTATTGGAGAACATGAAAAATTCCATCCTATAACTTCCTGGTTGGTCAAACAGTGGTGTGACACAGTCACAAACACATGCTCAGCCATCCAGGAAAGTTCGCATCTGTGATATTTAGGGATGAGTGTTCAAAGAGGCTAGGGTCTATACATTTGGGTAGTTTAAAGTTCATAAAAATTTAGGCCACATGTATTGAGCACTGACTGCATACTACATGATCTGTTGTGCGTTGGAGAAACAAATATACAAATGGGCATTGATGTGCTATTATTATTTATAGCAACATATAACAAAATGTTTAATAAAAGATATGTATTTGTGTCATTTATGGCAAAGAGCTCCTCCTAAAACCCTTGAAATTTCCTAAGTGATGAGAACAATAAAGGTGTCTTTTGTGATGTGAGTGAGTTGACTGGCAGAAAGTTCAGAAAGGTGCAAGGTATGGGCTGGTTGGTAAACACACGGAGATGAAGTGTGGGTGGTGCTCAAGAGGATAACGAAGCCCTGAGCCTGTCCCCCATGCCTTGCCTGTGAGCTTCTTCACCTGGCTGTTGATTCATATCCTTTAATGTCTTTTGCAACAAACTGGTAATCTAATAAGTAAAGTGCTTCTCTGAGTTCTGTCAGTCACTTCAGCAAATTACTTGAACCTGAGGAGGGAGATGTTGGAATCTTCAATTTACAGAAGCACAGGTTTGGGACTGGGGTCTAAAGAGGGGGTGGTAGTGCAGTTCTGAAGAACTGAGGCATTATCTGTGGAATCCGAGGCTATTTCTGGGTAGAAAGTGTCAGAATTTGGTTAAATTGTAGAACACCCATCTGCGGTCCCGGAGGACTGCTTGATAGTGCTGGGGGACATGCTCCACACACACATAACTGCACTCGAAATTGATCTCAGGACATCCAAATAATGAGGATACAAATGCACATATATGGTATTTTTTTTTGTCAACTATATTATGATTTGCTTGTTATGGGTGACTCAGAATAATTCAAATAAAATGAGGGAGAGGGATGAAGTTGTGAAAAGTCAGGAGCTATATATGTGTTTATAGAAATAAGATTTTATTCCTATATCTTCTGGTAGCATGAATAGAATAAAAATAGCATTTGATTTTAAGATTTTTGTTCCAAAGTTCCTTAGTCCTAAGGAGTACAGGCATGAATCTCTGAAATGGGTGAGTTTATCTTGGTGGATGTTGTATACCATCAGAATACTCTTTAATTGCTGTTTCTTTCTGCTTGACTAGAGACTGAGGTTTGCTGATATCTCTGCATATCAAATATGCTTTCCACTTGGTAGATGGCTTGCTTATCTACAGAAATACATATTCAATTGGGTTCAGAAAGACCAGACCGTGATTGTTCAGAACCCTGGGGATGTGGCTTACTCTTGTTAGTATTTAGCTATCTCTGGTTCCTATACACCAAGCTCACTGTCAACCTTCAGCATAGAAATCAGTACAAAAATATTTACACAGATATAAGGACGAGTTGTCTTAATATCTATGGCTGGTAGAGGAGAATCACTCATCAAAAGAGTTAAAAAACCAGGGCCAATTTATAGTTCTTTATAAATGCCAGATTCTAATGAGCATACCAACCGCAGTGGGTGATAATAAATTAATGTAAACAAGGTTTTCCTTCTTTTACTTACTCCCTTAAATCTCCGTGGGGCATATTTAGAACTGGTCCCTGTTGCTATCACCTCAAGTTCACAGATATCTGCATGTGTGTGTGTGGTGGGTGTGGGGGAGCTGGGGATCTGTTGCATGGGCATTTCAGCCCATCTCAATGAAAGCACGTTTCCAAATGTGTATTTACCAAAACTAAAGCAAACTGCATTCCAGTAAGAGAGATTTCAAGCAGATGGTTTCTGGGCTGATCATGGCTAGCATCAATGGAAATAGATCCTCTCTGTGATGAAGGTAGTCTGATGTCTCATCCAGTTTTGGAGGCTCCCAGTATATATTTTCAATGTTTGTATTGAACTAATTCATGCTTTCCTGCAGCAAAGTGCAATTAATGACTACATGTGTGATCTTCCTTGATTGTGTATCTGGTAATTACTGGTTGAACACGTGTGAATGTGATGGCGAGATCATGAAAGGCAGAAGGCACAGAGAAAGGGAGGCTGGGTTCTTGGCAGCATCACTGAGCCACTAAATCACAACTCACCCGAAGTCTTCTGGTAGATGTTGTACTATCAGACCCTTCCAAGTTGAGCCAATACTGTCCTTTATTTTCCAAGTCAGGGCAAGTTTGGTGTTGGTTCCTTGCAGCTGAAATTGTCCTGATACAGATTTGGTTTTGCACACTGCTCCCCGCCTTTAAGCACTCTTAGCTCATACTCTATGCTAAGACTGTCTTGATTTAATAGAAAAGTTAATTATAGGAAGAGGTCTGTTGTACAGTAGGTGGTGATTTTGGTCTCTGTTAATAGTAAACATGTCTGATAAGTCCTCTTGGTTTGCTGATATCCACTTGACTAAATGGATAGATTGTTGATATGACTTAATTCTAGTTATCAGCTATCAATCCTTTCAACCTTAAAGGTGCTGTTTTCTCTTCTTTACATTGGTTTGACAGTTTATATTGTTGAAATTATTTTCCCATGCATTATCTCATCACAAACTCAAGCTTGGGCTTCATAGGATAGACATTTCCTACTTTTACGGAGGAGGAACCTGAGATAGGAGCCAGTGTGAGAAAGGGATCCTGGACCCCCCAAGGAAGCCTGTTTGCTCTCTGTGGCTCTGCAAATGGATTGACCAATCCTGTTAGTATCTGTACTGGTTGGTGTGTAATAGGTTCTAAGTGACAGAACACCATGACTCAGGCCACTCCAAACCAAAAGGGCATGTATGATGCTGTGCAACGAGAAGCCCAAGGATGAATGAGAGCCAGGTGTGGACATCAGGCTCTGGTGCCTTTATCTCTGGTGCATTTCTGGGGCTCCTTTCCCAGTGCCAGTTTCATCCTCAAGAGGAGAGCATGGTGGCTACAGCAGCTCAAGTATCAACACAGTCCAGAAGAATGGGTACTGTCTCTTCCCCCAAATCTTTCCAATAAGTACTCTCAGCAGATATTTCCATTTTGTGCATCAGTGGGTCCATGACTACCCCTTAACTGACCATTGGAAGGGGAAGGGGTGTCCATCATCTGCTCAGAAAATCAGCTGACTGGAGTCAGATGTTGGATAGTGAGCTGCAGACTACTGCATCCACTTGAAACATGTCTATTTCAAGTATGTAACAGTTCAAGAGGACTGGGCTCACATCTGATGGGTTGTTCCTGTTATGGTCCCTCATTTCACGCCCCCAGGACCCACAGTGACTCAGGGCTTGGCCACAGGATTTGCTTTGGCCAATGAGAAAACAGTAAATGTTATACAGGGAGCTTGCCTTCTGGTTACTCTTAGGATCTGTTATGGACTAAACTGTGTATGCCCCAAAATTCATAGGTTGAAGCCCTAACACCAAATGTGACTGTATTCAGAGATGAGGCTTTTAAGAAGGAAATTATGGTTAACTGAGGTTATAAGGATGGTTCCGAATCCAAAGGACTGGTTTCCTTATAGGAAGCGTAAATGACAGCAGAAATATTCAGAGAAAAGGCCATGAGAGAAAGTATCTGTCTGCGAGTGAGGGAGAGAGGTCTCAGAAATCAATTTTGCTAGCACCTTGATCTTGGACTTCCAATCTCCAGAACCATGAGAAAATAAATTTCTCCTGTTTAGGCTACAAGTTTATGATTTTCTGTTACAATAACCTGAGCAGACTAATAGAGGAGCCCTACCACCACCAGCACCACCACAGGAACAAGCCTAGGATAATCTCCCAGGTGGGAGACACAAAGCCCCGTTACGTTCATGGTCTCAACCTAGAGCCAGCCAACATGCAACCATGTGAGTGAGTCCGCTGACCACAGGTGCGAGAATGAGTCCAAGTTAGGGCTCCTTACTATACCCAATAAGGGCTACTTACCAGAGTCTAACCCAGATTTCTGACTCACAGATTCAAAAGCCAAATAAATGGTTCTTTTAAGCCACTGAGCTTTAGGGATAACTATCAGCAACAGATAACTGATAACACATGGAATAAGCGGGGTTTTCAGTCACATAGTCTTATACTTCACTGAAGAACTTGATTACATATACTCCTGTTAGTCTGATTTGGAATGGAATTTGTCTACCCCATGTCAGAGCCATATTTATAAAGATCAGACAAAGTAAACGAGCAAGGAAGTCTAGGTATAAAAACAGTCATAGGCTCTTTTAACATGATTTTTATTTGCCATCTTTGATTAAAGACAGAAATACTCTCACACTGTAAGAATACAACAGTGTGGGTGAGATGCTGCTGCTGCCGCTAAGTCACTTCAGTCGTGTCTGACTCTGTGCGACCCCATAGACGGCAGCCCACCAAGGCTCCCCTGTCCCTAGGATTTTCCAGGCAAGAACACTAGAGTGGGTTGCCATTTCCTTCTCCAATGCAGGAAAGTGAAAAGTGAGAGTGAAGTCGCTCAGTCGTGTCCGACTCTTAGCAACCCCATGGACTGCAGCCTACCAGGCTCCTCCATCCATGGGATTTTCCAGGCAAGAGTACTGGAGTGGGGTGGGTGAGATACTTGGTGACAAATGAATACATAGTAATAATGACAGGAGCACTAAGGACTGTTGAGTGGGGCATGAGGAATTGAACATGCCCTACTGAAGAAGATGACCACTATTTGGCATTGACTCTTGTTGAAGTTTGGTTCAAAGCTCAGATCTTCTAATTTAAAGAGAATCAGAAATCTGGATTTTTATATAAAATATGTTAATTTTAAAACATTAATTCCATTCAAAATAAAATACTCTACAGGCTAACTAAAAGTTACTGTAGCCTGAAGAACCTCTTTGAAATGTTTAGTGTACATACATAGCGAACATGAAAGTTGAAAATCAGTGAAACACACTAATGTAACACAACTGGCTCGATGGAGCTTCCACTTGTGTGTTTGTTTGGGATGTGCATATTGTCAGTAGACAGATGCAGATGGGTGATGTGCAGAAAGGTGGGTCCTGAATCCAAAATATAACAAGAAAAAAATGAAATGATGAAAAAAATTACAGACCATAATTGAAGGTCTTTCACCTTTAAGCTCAGAAAAACCAAACAAATAAAACACAAAAACCTAATATGGTAAACCCAGCACAGAAAATGTTTCAAATTGAGAAAACAAATGAGGATTTGATCCTTCGCATTTCAAGATGATTCTCAGCCAGATGGTGAATTTCTTGAAGTGAAGGGCCTGATTTCATTTATCTTTATATATTTGGCAGCTGGAAGCACCTAATCATGGTTAAGTGAATAAATGAATGAACGAACAAGTGAATATTCCAAAAAAACTTATAGATGACTAACAGGGATGTGTGTTGGAAGTGGCATAGTGTGGGTGACAAGCCTGCAGTTAAGAGTCAGTTGACCTGGCTTTTTTTCTAACTGCTCTACTTAACTTCTCTATGCCTCCATTCCTCATGTATAAAATGAGGATAATAAAAAAAATGCCTACCCAATAGTATTGTTATAAAGATGAAGTGACATCTCCTTCTAGACTGCAGAGCAGCGCCTGAAATGTAACATGGGTTTCCTAGATGTTTTCACTAGGGCTGATGGCTAGTTAGGTTAAACAGTAGATTACCAGGGAAGTTGAAAAGAGACAGCATATTTAACTCCTCTCAAGGACATAGCTTTTGTATAAAGCACTGTGAATCTGGACTAGATTAAGTAAAAGTGTTCTTTATATGGCTTCTGTGAGAATCAGCTCAGGTCACATCTTGGGCATAGGTCTAAGAATCTGGAAGAAAAAACCAATGCTGTTTCCAAAGCATTTTCAGCAGCAATGAGGCCCCAGATGCTTCTCTGGGGGATGATTCTTTGCTATAGAAATTGGCCTTTTTCAGCAGCACACACTGATGTTGTAATGAGGGGGATAAAACACATGAGTCCACAGCCGGCTGTTTATGGAGTACTCCGTACAGCCTAGTTGTTCTTGGACCAGCAAAAATTGCCTTCTCTACACTGGCAGAAGCTTGTGGCTTTTCATTTTCTGTCTCTTTTTGGGTATTGTTGCTTTCCTTTTTACGTTGCCCTAATAAGGAATGTTCTCTCTAGAGCAAAATAGACGCCAATCTGCAGCCTTTCTGAAGGAAGGACTATTGTAGTTGGAAATTACTGAATAATTCTCAGAGTATTATTTTGCCATTATTACAGCACTTTCACTATTATGTTTCTGATGCTTTCTGGGACATCCTAGTCCTCTGAGATGAGTGTAAGGTCAGTGCCAGACCCTCTACTGCATATTCTGCAAAAGAAAAAAAATCTTTCTGTTCTCCTTTGGGTAGAGAGAGGTGAGTGGGTGAGTCAACAGTGGGGGCTCCTCTTCCTGGTGCCTTTGCATGGGGGGCGCAGGAGGGTAGGGTGGCTTTCTTGAATGTGGGCTGTTTTGCTCCATGTTGATTCCGATAGAAATAATGAACTCCTTTACCAGTCCCATAAATGGATCTTATTCACACATAATGTATGCGAACATAGCAAATGCTTCTTTTTTTAAACTGGGGAGGAGGGGAATCTCGCACTGGAAAAAAAGGTGAAAAAATTGAGACCCAACTTGAAATGGAAGCATAGGTAACACTGCTCCTTTAGTAATACCCTTTGAGCCCCCACCCCATTCTTGCCCCAGGGACCCTCTGACTCACTATTTCCTGCCCCTTCCCCAGGTGGGCTCTGGAACTCCAGCCTCTCAGAGCACCTGCAGCTCTGCCAAGGTTGCTCTGAGGCCTCACACGGAACCCACGCAGACCCTGGAGTCAGAAAGGCATCCCCTTTCCCCTACAAAGTGGTTGAGGTTGAAGAGGGAGCTTTACTCAGATATTAAAAAGAATGCATTTGAATCAGTTCTAATCAGGTGGGTGAAACTGGAGCTTATTATACAGAATGAAGTAAGTCAGAAAGAAAAACGCCAATACAGTATATTAACACATATATATGGAATTTAGCAAAATGGTAACGATGACTCTATATGTGAGACAACAAAAGAGACACAGATGTAAAGAACAGACTTTTGAATTCTGTGTGAGAAGGCAAGGGTGGGATGATTTGAGAGAATAACACTGAAATATATATATTACCATATGTGAAATAGATTGCCAGTCCAGGTTCGATGCACGAGACAGGGTGCTCAGGCCGGTGCACTGGGATGACCCTGAGGGATGGGATGGGGAGGGAGCTGGGAAGGGGTTCAGGATGGGGAACACATGTACACCCATGGCTGATTCATGTCAATGTATGGCAAAAACCACCACAATATTGTAAAGTAATTAGCCTCCAATTAAAATAAATAAATTAATTTAAAAAAAGAGGGAGTTTTACAATCTGGTTTACACATCCCATGATCAAATCCACCGACTTATTATTGAGGGGAGAGACCCTTCTTGCCCTGGTGTTGCTCTGAAGGGCGTCCCCTCCCCTGTACTGACTGGACCAGCACATCACAGGTCATCCTGGAAACTACTTTCCTCACCATTTCCCTGGAGCGAGGCTCCTCAGGGGAAAAGAGGGCAGCAGCCCTGGGCGCCATTTACATTTTCCCAGCAGCCTCGTGCAAACACAAACACCAAGAGGTGAAATTCATTTAATCCCATCTTTTATTAACCCATATGTCCAAATACTACCACTTCAACACGAAACCAGTATAAAAATGCAATGAAGTACTTTACCTCGATCTTCACAACTGGGAAGAGCATGTTTTTCCCACAGCGCACCTCAGAGTAGGCCCCGACTACACATAGGTCAGGTAGGCTGAGCACCCCGAGCAGCGGCTGGGGGCCAGCTGGGAGAGGAGGAACTTGCGGGCGGCAGGCAGTGGTTGGTCACCCAGCACTTCAGGGTCCTTAGGCCTCCCTTGGTCCCTTCTTCAAGCCTGCTTTGGCTCCTGGTGACCAGGAGGCCCCAGCTTTTGAGGTACTCACCAACTCTTGTAAAGCCCGCGGTCTGAGCTTCAGGGCGAGAGTCACTCTGACTGGTTAAGCTGGATCACGTGTCCAGAAATGAGCTGAACTGATTGGCTACTCTCAAGGTCCATCTCAGTTCAGTTCAGTTCAGTTGCTCGGTCATAGACTCTTTGCTACCCCACGGACCGCAGCATGCCAGGCTTCCCTGTCCATCAGCAACTCTCTGAGCTTTCTCAAACTCTTGTCCATCCAGTCCGTGATGCCATCCAACCATCTCATCCTTTGTTGTTCCCTTCTCCTCCCACCTTCAATCTTTCCCAGCGTCAGGGACTTTTCAAATGAGTCAGTTCTTCAAATCCGGTGGCCAAAGTATTGGAGTTTCAACTTCAACATCAGCCCTTCCAATGAATATTCAGGATTGATTTCCTTTAGGATTAACTGGTTTGATCTCCTTGCAGTCCAAGGGATGCTCAAGAGTCTTCTCCAACACCACAGTTCAAAACCATCAATTCTTCGGTGCTCAGCTTTCTTTATAGTCCAACTCTCACATCCATGCATGACTGCTGGAAAAACCATAGCTTTGACTACACGGACCTTTGTCAGCAAAGTAATGTCTCTGCTTTTTAATATGCTATCTAGGTTGGTCAATTTTCCTTCCAAGAAGCAAGCATCTTTTAATTTCATGGCTGCAGTCACCATCTGCAGTGATTTTGGAGCCCCCCAAAATAAAGTCTGTCACTGTTTCCATTGTTTCCCCATCTATTTGCCATGAATTGATGGGACTGGATGTCATGATCTTAGTTTTCTGAACGTTGAGTTTTAAGCCAACTTTTTCACTCTCCTCTTTCACTTTAATAAGAGGCTCTTTAACTCTTTGCTTTCTGTCATAAGGGTGGCATCATCTGCATATCTGAAGTTATTGATATTTCTCCTGGAAATCTCGATTCCAGCTTGTGTTTCATCCAGCCCATCATTTCACATGATGCACTCTGCATATGAGTTAAATAAGCAGGGTGACAATATACAGCCTTGACGTACTCCTTTCCTGATTTGGAACCAGTCTGTTGTTCCATGTCCAGTTCTAACTGTTGCTTCTTGACTTGCATACAGATTTCTCAGGAGGCTGGTAAAGTGAGTGAAGTCGCTCAGTCATGTCTGACTCTTTGTGACCCCATGGACTGTAGGCTACCAGGCTCCTCACCATCTGAGCCACCAGGAAAGTTGCTTCTTGACCTGCATACAGATTTCTCAGGAGGCTGGTAAGTTGGTCTGGTATTCCCATCTCTTTAAGAATTTTCCACAGTTTGTTGCAATCCACACAGTCAAAGGCTTTAGCGTAGTCAATAAAGCAAAAATAGGTGTTTTTCTGAACTCTCTTGATTTTTCTATGATCCAATGGATGTTGGCAATTTGATCTTTGGTTCCTCTGCCTTTTCTAAATCCAGTTTGAACATCTGGAAGCTCATGGTTCATACTGTTGAAGCTTGGCTTGGAGAATTTTATGCTTAACATTTGCTAGTGTGTGAGATGAGTGCAATTGTGTGGTAGTTTGAACATACATTGGCATTGCCTTTCTTTGGGATTGGAATGAAACCTGACCTTTTCCAGTTCTGTGACCACTGCTGAGTTTTCCAAATTTGCTGGCATATTGAGTGCAGCACTTTCACAGCATCGTCTTTTAGGACTTGCAATAGCTCAACTGGAATTCCATCACCTCCACTAGCTTTGTTCTTAGTGATGATTCCTAAAGCTCACTTGACTTCACATTCCACGATATCTGGCTCTAGGTGAGTGATCACACCATTGTGGCTATTTGGGTCTTTAGTATCTTTTTTGTAGATCTTCTGTGTATTCTTGCCACCTCTTTTTAATATCTTCTGCTTCTGTTATGTCCACACCACTTCTGTTCTTTATTGTGCCCATCTTTGCATGAAGTGTTTCCTTGTTATCTCTAAATTTCTCGAAGTGATGTCTCTGGTCTTTCCCATTCTATTGTTTTCCTCTAATTCATTGATCATGGAGGAGGGCTTTCTTATCTCTTCTTGCTATTTGGAACTCTGCATTCAAATGGGTATATTTTTCCTTTTTTCCTTTGCCTTTAGCTTTCCTTCTTTCCTCAGCTATTTGTAAAGACTTCTCAGACAAACATTTTGCCTTTTTGCATTCTTTTTCTTGGGGATGGTCTTGATCACTGCCTCCTGTACAATGTCACAAACCTCCTTCCATCATTCTTCAGGCACTCTGTCTATCAGATCTGATACCTTGAATCTATTTGTCACTTCCACTGTATAATCGTAAGGTGTTTGATTTAGATCATACCTGAATGGTCTAGTGATTTTCCCTACTTTCTTCAATTTAAGTCTGAATTTGGCAATAAGGAGTTCATGATCTGAACCACAGTCAGCTCCTGGTCTTGTTTTTGCTGACTATATAGAGCTTCTCCATCTTTGGCGGCAAAGAGTATAATCAATCTGATTTTGGTATTGACCATCTGGTGTTGTCCATGTGTAGAGTCTTCTCTTGTGTTGTTGGAAGAGGGTGTTTGCTAAGACCAGTGTGTTCTCCTGGCAAAACTCTGTTAGCATTTGATCTGCTTCATTTTGTACTCCCAGGCCAAATTTTCTTGTTACTCCAGGTATCTCTTGACTTCCTACTTTTTCATTCCAGTCCCCTATAATGAAAAGGACATCCTTTTTGGGTGTTAGTTCTAGAGGTCTTGTAGGTCTTCATAGAACCATTCAACCTCAGCATTACTGGTTGGGGCATAGACTTGGATTACTGTGATATTGAATGTCTTGCCTTGGAAACAAACAGAGATCATTTTGTCATTTTTGAGATTGTATCCAAGTACTGCATTTCAGACTGTCTTGTTGACTATGAGGGTTACTCCATTTCTTCTAGGTATTCTTGCCCACAGTAGTAGATATAATGGTTATCTGAGTTAACTTCACCTATTCCAGTCCATTTGAGTTCACTGAGTCCTAAAATGTCAATGTTCACTCTTGCCATCTCCTGTTTGATAGTTTCCAATTTACCTTGATTCATGGATCTAACATTCCAGGTTCTTATGCAATATTGTTCTTTACAGCATCAGACTTTGCTTCCATCACTGGTCACATCCACAACTGGGTGCTGTTTTTGCTTTGGCTCTGTCTCTTCATTCTTCCTGGAGTTATTTCTCCACTGTTCTCCAGTAGCATATTGGGTACCTACCGACCTGGTGAGTTCATCTTTCAGTGTCCTATCTTTTTGCCTTTTCATACTGTTAATGGGGTTCTCAAGGCAAGAATACTGAAGTGGTTTGCCATTCCCTTCTCCCGTAGACCACATTTTGTCAGAACTCTCCACCATAACCTGTCCATCTTGGGTGGCTGTACATGGCATGGCTCATAGTTTCATTCAGTTAGACAAGGCTGTGGTCCCTGTGATCAGTTTGATTAGTTTTCTGTGATTGTGGTTTTCATTCTCTTTGCCCTCTGATGGATAAGGATAAGAAGCTTATGGAAGCTTCCTGATGGGAAAGACTGGGAGAGACTGACTGAGGGAGAAACTGGGTCTTGTTCTGATGGTTGGGGCCATGTTCAGTAAATCTTTAATCCAATTTTCTGTTGATGGGCAGGGCTGTGTTCACTCCCTGTTGTTTGACCAAAGTATGGTGGAGGTAATGAAGATAATGTCTAACTCCTTCAAAAGGTCCCATGCATGCACTGCCACATTCAGTGCCCCGACCATGCAGCAGGCCATCACTGACCCACGCTGCTGCCGGAGACTCCTGGACACTCAGGGGCAAGTCTGGGTCAGTCTCTTGTGGGGTCACTGCTCCCTTCTCCTGGGTCCTGGTGCACACAAAGTTTTGTCTGTGCCTTCCAAAAGTCTGATTCTCCATTCCTGTGTAACTTCTGGTGGCTCTATGGTGGGGTTAATGGCAACCTCCTCCAAGAGGGCTTATGCCATACCCAGGTCTGCTGCACTCAGAGCCCCTGCCCCTACAGCAGGCCGCTGTTGACCCATATCTCCGCAGGAGACACTCCAACACTCAAAGGCAGGTCTGGTTCAGACTCTGTGGGATCTCCTGGTGCACACAAGGTTTTGTTTGAGCTCTCAAGCATCTCTGGTGGGTATGGGGTTTGATTCTAAATGTGATTTCACCCCTCCTACCGTCTTTCTGGGGCTTCTCCTTTGCCCTTGGACGTGGGGTATCTTTTTTTGGTGAGACCCAACATTCTCCTGTCGAGAGTTGTTCAACAGTGCGTTGTAATTTTGGAGTTCTCTCAGGAGAAGATGATTGCACGTCCTTCTACTCCGCCATCTTGTAGAATGTTCGGTCCATCTCAGGAGTGGGCAGATCTTATTGGCTGGCGTTCCCAGGTCCTCTTACGGGAAGTTGGAGGCTGGCTCCACTCTGGAGGACCCTGATTGAGGGAAAGTGGAGGCCGCTGCTCAGGATAAGTAGGTGGTGGGAGTAATAAGCAAGGGAGCTGGTTAGGACTTGTCTGGGGAGTCAGAGGAGTCTGTGTGCTGCCTGTCAGAATCTTAAAGTTGATGTGGAAACTTTAATGGGGTTCAATCAGGCCACATGGTTCTGCTCCTTGAAAATGACTCCTGCTGTGGGCCTGGAGGGCAAGGCCCACATTCCAAGGACACCAAGGGTGAGGAGCCTCCGCATGTCCCCACCAGCTTGAGGGGCAGCCGGTGATCATGTCCTCTCAGTGACCTCCTCCATGAGAACTGCAGTTAAACAGGACTGGGGTGGGCAGGCTAGAGCACGAGGGGAAGTCAGAGTCACCTTGAGAATGGGAAGTGGGGGTGCAGGCGGGTGGAGAAGGCGTTTGCATCTGACGTCAAGCTCAGTGTCACATTTCCTTATGAATTTTGTTTTGTTTGTGGAATGTTAAGATTATTTTGCTTCTCACAGGCACATAGGTGTGAACTGTAAATGTTTTCAGTCCCTCCCTTTCTGTCTCTTTAATTAAGCAAATCAGTGAGATGAAAAAGGAGCAGCAGGGATGGATGTCAAATAGGAATGACCAGTAATCAAGATGGGTACATGCTTTGTGGCGCCCAGTGCAAAATCAAATGTGGACCCTTGGGCAAAAGTTATTAAGATGCAAAAAAGATTATATATGTGTATCTGAATCACTTTGCTGTACAGAAGAAATTAACATGACATTAATATGACATTTCTGTATAGCAGAAATTAACATGACATTGTCAATCAACTATACTCCAGTAAAGTTTTTTTTTTTAATTTTTTTATTTTTTAAGTTTGTATGATTATCAAGACAGTGGCAGTGGAGAAGTAAACCAAGGTGTGGGGTCCAGTGTGGCCATGCAGGTTGCACCCCATGAAGCCAACCCTGCCAACAATAGCTATCACAGCTCACATTCCTTTCCAGGGAGCACCCTAAAATAGTAGGTGCTAAAATATCTCTCCTGCAGTTGGACCTCAAGATGACGTATCCCTCAGAGTGGCACGGGTTAGTGGTTTAGACCAGATTCTGCTGGTGCTTCTGTTTTTTTGCTCTCCCACTAACTATCTATGTGATCTTGAGCCAGTTATTTTATCCCTCAGTAAAGAAAAAGTTATAAAACACCAAAATCCATTTACCAGTTTCTCCCTTGGTAAAATGGGATCGTAATATCATCTAACTCATGGGATTGTTTTGAGGATTTGGATGATATAATGAAAGTAATGTGCTCAGAATGGGGCTGGCACAGAGTGTCCACTGAGCAAATTCTGACTAGTATTGAGGTTATGAGCATTGCCGCTGTTTCACCTTCAACATAGATGTGCAGTATCACGCACATAGACATACTTCAACACAGTACTGGCTCATGCCCTGCAAGATGCTTCCCAGCTTTGCCTGGATGTGCTCAAGAAAGGCTTCCCAGTGTGCTTACTTGTATGATTTTATAAAAGTAGAATGCAGATACCTCTGAATCTTTACAATTTGCAGTGCAGAGTTTCAGCCTTCTTACTAAGCCAGTGAGACATGTTTAAGAAGATTAAATTTTGCACAAAAATTGTGGAGAACTTTATTCCAAGGCCTGCACACAGTCTAACTTGTGTTCTGATTTGTTATGTATGACTTATAAGAAGGCATGTTTCTCTTCCTTATATAAGTTTTTTGGAGGGAATAGTTAAAATACATTTTAAGAAAAAAGGGAATTTGAATTAACTTGGCAGGTCCCTCAGACTGTGGCTTCTGTCCCTGTAGCGCCTTGTGATCCTAGAATATTGGCCTCTGGCAAAAGGCCTCATAAGTGACTTCACTGACAACGGTTAATGGGTATTTGTTACTAAGTGCTTAAAAAAACTAAAAACAAACACAAAAACTTGATTAAAATAAAGTTTCATCTTAAATAATGAAATTAAAATTGTGAGGATAATTTTGCCTTACATTCAAAATTCAGATAATAATCACAACTATAAACTAATTTTAACATGGAGAGTCAGGGGTTGATTTTCCCAGTTTTTTTTACTGTGATGAAACATACCTGACATGAAATTGCCCATTTCAACCATTTTCCAGTGTACCATTTAGTAGCATTAAGTACACTCATATTGCTATGCTACCATCATCACCATCCATCTCCAGAACTCTTTTCTTCTCAGACTGAAACTCTGTCCTGACTAAACCCTAATCCCCCATTCTTCCACTCTCTCAGCCTTCTGTCTCTATGAATTTGTCTGCTCCTGGTACCTCAGATAGGTGGAGTCATACAGTCTTCATCTTTTTGTGACTGGCAAATGTTGCTTTTTGGGAGCGTAATTTTCCTAACAAGGCTGGATGACAGCACACTATCCTTCACTTTGCCCTTGCTCTCAAAGAACCGTCAGGGAGAGGGCATTTTTGAAGAGTCATTCAGGGGCTTCATCCTTTGCACAAGAACACACTTAAAATTTTTTGATTGAAATATTATTATACTAAAGTGCATATGTCTTAGGAATTCAGTTTGATGACCTTTTCTATCTGGCTATGTCCAGATCCAGATGTAGAACATTCAGATCATCCCAGAGTTTTCCCTTGTGCTGTTCACAGTCAGCAACTCCTCCCTACCCAGAGGACTTTCCTGACCCTAGCTAAGTTCTTCCTGCTTCTGAACTTCATGTAAATGGAATCATTGTTATGTGTTCTTTCACATCTGTCTTTTCACTCAACACAGCATCTGCAGTGTTCGTACAGATTGCTGTTCTTTGCAGTTAACTCTTAGATATTACTGCATACTATTTCATGCTATGAATATACCACAATTTATTTACACTTCCTGACAGACGTTTGGGTTGTTTTAATTGCCCATTATAAATAAAGTCGCTATGACCGCTCTGCCAAGAACTTTTCCTAATTTAAACAATTTTTCTTTTAAAATGCCTGTGTTGTCATCATTCTTGTAAATTTTCTTTTTCAGTTCTTGACTCTGCCTTGTCCTCATTTGTGAATGCCTCCGCAAGAGATTATGTTTTCCAAAATCACATGGCCAACTTTGTAAAATCCTGCATCATTTGTAAGATTTTCACGTTTCCTTTGAAACCAATTTGTCCTGTCCTTACAGATAACGCCCACATCTGCTCATGGAAAGAACTGGCTGATGAAGACATTGGTGCAGTGGTGAGGGCAGGAGCTGGAGGTAAGTGGGCTGGGATGTTTGAAAGGCTAATATTCTGACAGTCACTTGTAGGGGAGTGTTTTTTTTTTTTTAATGACAACTCTCTCTTCCCTCTGCAACCTTGCAACTGGGGGTTGGGTTAATGTGTACTCAGCTAACTAGATCCTCTTGTGTTCAGCTGGAACTGACTGCTGTACAGAATCCCTAAACTTGCCACTTGGAGGATCATCTTCCCATCCTTTGGCCTCATGCCGAGGTCTTTGATTAGTGTTGCAGCAACGCATGATGGGGACAGTTGTCACTGAAATTACAGACAGCTGAATGGCAATTTGAATTGCATGAGCATTAAGTTAGTCTTCCTTAAGAAAGATATGCAAAACCCATGATTAAAATGATTTTATTCAGGCATTGGGAAGTATAGATAAATCCCCCTGACATCAACACAGCAGGAGGCACTCTGAGAACCTAATTTTAATGAATATACATTTTGACTTTTCAACTACATGGGAAGTACAGCAGAGGACTTATTTAGATCATCCTAATTAATAGCCTGTGTATTCGGGCCATTGTCGAGCTATTCAGCTTCTCCAGAGAAAAGGAACCAATAGGTGTATGTATATGTATACACACACACACACACACACACACACACACACACACACACACACACGCACGCAAGTGCACATGAAAAGTGAAAGTCACTCAGTCTAGTCAGAGGTGGCTGGTTGAGGGGCCCCACGGAGCTCTCTGCTGACTGACAGGAGTGTGTGCTTAATGCTGAGTGAGTACTATGTGAACCCTTAGGAATCTGAAACTTTGTAGGTCAGGAAAATGCAGTTGGAAGACTAAACAGAAGAACCCACACTCACTCCCAGCTACCCTCACTCTCTTCCTCTCAGCCAAGGGGTGCAGGTGTCCCTCCCCACATGTCCCCCTGCTCTCTTAATGGTACTCTGCTGCCCTGGGTGCAGAGAGGATTCCTACATGCAAATGTGGGGATCTGAGAAGTGTCATATTTCTTTATTTTCTTCCAACTGAATTGAATATGGGTCTGAGGCAAAACCTGGCAGTCTGGAGGGAAGTTCAATCACAGACATTTTGGAGACCATTTGCTGTCCTTTTGAGGCACAAAAGTTCTGGAGGTTGAGGAGTCATGGGGGGAGATCTTCCCTTCTTCATTCTGGGGTCCTCACTGCTAATGTTCTGGAGGGTGGCTGCAGATTTTCTTCAGGAAATGAGTCAGAGAGGCAGTCCTTCAGCAGCTCCTGTTTCTATTCTGTCATAATTTTTGAATAAATACTTATCTCTGTACTTCATAGGCTTCCCGGGGGATGGACGAGTGTTGGATTCCACGCAAGGCCCTTTCCAGGGTTGTAATCTTATTCACAGCTTCGGCCCCAGAGTCCAGAATAGTGCCTGGTGCCCAGTGGGTGTTCATTGACTCTCTGCCGGATGAATGATTGAGATGGGAAAAGTAAACCTGCGGTGCATTTGTATTATTTATTACTGAATATATAAGAATGTGATCTATTTTTAAAAAGTGGATGTTATTACATCGTAACATCTGTACATGAGTGTCTATAAATGATACTTGTAGAGTTAACAAATGTATTCCTCTCCAGAGCAAGAAAGAGGACATTATCAGCATCTCAGAAGCACCTCCCACAATTACTACTCTCTCAAGAAGTGACCCTTCTCAGAAGTCCTGTCATTACGATTCACTCTGATTGTCTTGAATTTCATATAAACGTAAGCACATGGCTTCTTTCCCTCATCGGTGTGTTTAGGGAGGCATGCATGTTGGTGTAGTTGTAGTGTGTTCCCTTTCATTGCAGTGTAATATTCTACCACAAGAAGAAACTGGTTTATCTACTATATTGTTGATGGATATCTGGGATGCCTGTTATAACTGGCTTTGCCGTGAACATCCTTGCTTGTGTCCTGGGTGCACACTTCTGTGGAGTACTGCTGAGCAGCTTGGGTCATGTGGCCCAAAGCAGAGCCTGGGCAGAGTACTGCCAGGCTGGTGATTTACAGAAACAATGCTCCCTGGAGCAGCCTATAGGGTGGTGAGGGAAAGAGGAGGAGGAGAGGGAGCCAAGCCAGCCCATGGCAGGCTGGAACCCACGGAGACCTGATTCCATGGGGCTCTGGGGATGAATGGTGCTGCAGAGTCACCCCCTGAGGACTTCAGTGACTTTTCATCGGCCAGGCATTGACTGTTGGGTTCCCCACCCTGAGGGTGAGCACACCATAATAGGCATTTCCAGATGAGGCAGCCCCTGTCAGTACAGTCATTCTCTGGAAAAGGTGTGACTTCTCAGGAGCCAGTGATCACAGAAGTTGGGAAAGGGGTGCCCTGGTTTGTAAAAATGATCTGAGTAGAAATCAGCTCCTACACAAGAGCTTAGGAAGTGTACAGCTTTGATGAGTGTTGCCAGTTTCCAAAGTGCCTTCGCCAGTATACACATCCACCAGCGTCATGGGATTGTTTCAGTTCCAGATCCTCTCCAACACGGGGGCAGTTGGACTGTCTGACTTTCCCATTTTAGCCACGTTCATAGAATTACAATAGTATCTCATGTGATTTTAGCTTGCATTTTTCTGCTGACTAATGAGGTTGGGTCCCTGTTCTTATATTATTGCCATGTGAATATTCTCTTTGGAGAAGTGTCCAACTCCTTTGCCAAGTTTTTCTAATGTGTTGTCTGCCTTTCCTTGCTGTGTGAGCTCTTTATTCTGGTCAGTAGTCCTTGTCAAATATTTGTATTAGAAATATCTTCTCCAGCACTGTGGTTTGCCTTTTTACTCCATAATGTGCCATTTGCTGAACAGAAGTTCTTACCTTAATAAAGTCCAATAAATCAACCTTCCCCCTTCGTGGTTTGTGCTGTTGTGTGTCCTATTCAAGAAATTATTATCTGGCCTCGGGCCATGAAGATATTCTGTTATATTGCCATCTAGAAGCTTTGTTTTAATTTTCACCTTTAACAGATCTACAGATCATTTGGAATTGTATTTTGTCTGTGAGGCAGATGTAGTGTGTGGTGCTATATCCATAGCATGAGGCAATGCTTTTGTCATGAATTGTGGAACCATAGACGTGTGGTCTGTTTCTCATTCTCTGTATAGTGTTATGGGCTCTATTTGTCTATTCCAACAGTTCTCAACTAGGGTGATTTTGCCCCCTCCAGGGACATTTTGCAATTTCTGAAGACATTTTTTTGTTGTCGTGTGTGTGTGTGTGTGTGTGTGTGTGTGTGTGTGTACTATTGGCAACTAATGACTAGAAGTCAGGGCTTCTGTAGTACACCCCACATCACACAGGATCGCTCCATAATGAAGAATCATCCATCCCCAATGTCAGCAGTGCCGAGATGATGAAACCTGGGCCACCCCCATGTAGTGTCATTGTGTCTTGACTGCTTACTTAACATCACAGTGTCCATACATTTGGTCCTGCAAGCCTCCAGTTTCCTGAATCCTTTTAAGCCTGCTATGACTCTTCTTTTGCTTTTCTCCCACATATGTTTTCTTTTTAATTAATTTATTTTTTATTGAAGGATAATTGCTTTACAGAATTTTGCTGTTTTATGTCAAACCTCAATGTGAATCAGCCATAGGTATATATATATATCCCCTCTTTTGAAACTCCCTCCCATCTTCCTCCCCATTCCACCACATACATCTTTGACACAGCTCATCAGTTTTAAAAAAAACCTGGAATTTTTTTGTGATTGCATAAGACCTATATTAATTTGGGAAAATTGACATCTTTCCAATAACAGTCTTAAAATCCATGAACATTATATACCCTATTTATCTATCTCTTTAGAATTTTTTAAATTTTGTTAATATTTTATATTTTCCTCCATAGATATCTTGCATCTCTTTTATTAGATTTATTACTGGATAGTTGATACTTCTATTGACATAGAAGATGAACTAAAGAGCCTCTTGATGAAATTGAAAGAGGAGAGTGAAAAAACTGGCTTAAAACTCAACATTCAAAAAACTAAAATCATGGCATCTGGTCCCATCATTTCATGGCAAATAGATAGGGAAACAATGGAAGCAGTGACAGACTTTATTTTCGGGGGCTCCAAAATCACTGCAGATAGTGACTGCAGCCATGTAATTAAAAGATGCTCGCTCCTTAGAAGATAAACTATGACAAACCTAGACAGCATATTAAAAAGCAGAGACATTACTTTGCCAATAAAGATCCATCTAGTCAAAGCTATGGTTTTTCCAGTGTCATATATGGATGTGAGTTGGACGATAAAGAAAGCTGAGTGCCAAAGAATTGATGCTTTTGAACTGTGGTGTTGGAGAAGACTCCTGAGAGTCCCTTGAACTGCAAGGAGATCAAACCAGTCAATCCTAAAGGAAATCAATCCTGAATATTCACTGGAAGGACTGATGATGAAGCTGAAGCTCCACAGCTTTGGCCACCTAATGTGAAGAGCTGACTCATTAGAAAAGACCCTAATACTGGGAAAGATTGAAGGTAGGAGAAGGGGACAATAGAGGAGAGATGGTTCGATGGCATCACTGACTCAGTGCACATGAGTTTGAGCAAGCTTCAGGAGATGGTGAAGGACAAGGAAGCCTGGTGTGCTGCAGTCCATGGGGTCACAAAGAGTTGAACATGAGTGAGTTACTGAATGACAACATTGGTACTATAAATATTTCCACTATTTTCCATTTTGATTTCTAGTTACTCATCACTGGCATATAAAATGTAATTGCTTTTTTATGCTTTTTATATGCTTTTTTATGGGGCAGTGATACTGAATTCTCTTAATTCTATTAGCTTGTTTATTTTAAAAAATTTTCTATATATCAGTATTGAATATGACAATTTTTCTTTTGCAATTATTGTTTTATTTATTTATTTATTCTTATTGCCTTGGTCAGGACCTCCAGTACAGTTTTGAATAATGATTATCATAGCTTTATTTCCAGTCTTGGTGGAAAGTGCTCAGTACTTCACTGAGTTATCCCTGATGACTTCCCTTGTTTCAAAATCTGCTGTGTCTGAAATTAATATAGTTGCTCTTACTGTCTTTGGTTACTATTAGCATGGTATATTTTTCCTTATATCTAAAGTGGATTTCTTGCAGACAATATAATATTGGGTCTTGTTTTTTGACCTACTCTGACAATCTGTCTTTTAATTGGTGCATTTAGACTGATGTTCAAAGTGATTATTGACATAGTTGGATTAATATCTACCATACTTATTACTGGGCTTCCCTGGTGGCTTAGATGGTAAAGAATGTACCTGCAATGTGGGAGACCTGGGTTGGAGACCTGGGTTTGTTCCCTGGGTCAGGAAGTTCCACTGGAGAAGGGAATGGCTACCCACTTCAGTATTCTTGCCTGGATAATTCCAGGGATAGAGCAGCCTGGCGGCTATAGTCCCTGGGGTCTCAAAGAGTCAGACATAACTGAATGACTAACATTTTCACATACTTATTACTGTTTTCTATTTATTACCCTTTTCCTATGTTCCTATCTTTTTCTTCATTTTTTTTGTCTTTTGTGGTTTTAACTGAGTATTTTATAAGATTCCATTTCTTTCATTTATTAAAATATTAGCTATACTTCCTAGAGTGGTTGCCCTAGAATTTGTAGTATACATTTACAACTAAAGCAGGTCCACTTTCAAATAACACTTTATCCCTTCACAAATAGTACAAGTGATTTATAATGACAAAAATAAACCTGATTCTCCTTCCCATCCTTTGTTCATTGGTGTCATTTATTTCACTTGTGTATAAGTATACATAAGAATATATTCATATATTATGTAAAATGCATACAAATATATGCATAATTGAGTACATTGTTGCTATTATTATTTTGAACAAACTGTTATCTCTTTGGATCAATTAAGAATAAGAAAAATAAAGATTTTTATTTTTCACATATTTATTTTTCAGTGTTCTTCCTCTTTTACATAGATCTGAGTTTCTGATCTACAAAAATTTTCCATCTCTCTGAATAACTCCTTTGAACATTTCTTGCAAGGCAGGTCTACTAGCAACAAATTCCCTCAATTTTGTTTGACTAAGAAAGTCTTTATTTCTTCTTCAGTTTTGAAGGACATTTTCTCAGAGTACAGAATTCGAGGTTCACACCATTGATGTTTCAGCTCTTTCCTTTCTTATATGTATATTCAAAGCCATGAATTGTCTTCTAAGTGTGGCTTAGGTGCATGACACATGTTTTGATATATGTTTCTATGTATGTATGAATGTATGTTTGTGAGTGTATATACATATGTATATACATACATATATATGTAATATTTCATGCATATTTGAAAAGTATGCAAATTCTGCAGTTGTAGGGTGCAGTGTTCATGTAAATTAGGTCAAGTTTGTTAATCATAGTGCAAAAAGCTTTTGTATCCTTTTTTGTCATTTTGTCTGCTTATTCTTTTATTTCCTGAGAGAGGCATGATAGACTCTATCAAAGCAATTGTAGATTTTCTGTTCCCTTTTTTATTTCTATCAATGTATGCTGTATATATTTTGAATATATGTTAATTAGGTACTTGCAAATTTCAAATAGTTACATCTTCCTGATAGATTCTTTCACCACTGCAAGAGATCTTTTTTTATTTCTAGTAATGCTTTTTTCTTTACAACTGACTTTGCTTGGTATTAGAGTAAACCTCTAGTTTTTTGATTAGTGAGTGTATGTATACCTTTCCTGTGCTTTGATGTTCAGCTTGTCTGTATCCTTGTGTAGAAAGTGAGTCTCTTCCGCAGCACAGATTTAAAAAAAAAACCCAATCAGACATTTTTTTAAACTGGAGAATTTAGTCAACTTACCTTATGTAAGTACTGGCATAATTAAGTTTATATCTTCAATTTAATTATTTGTTTTCTCTTCCATCATTTTACCTGTTTTTTCTCCCTTTTCCTGATTTCTTTTATATTAATCCATACTTTTATATATATTCTCCCTTTTAGCTTATCAAACATTCAATTGCTATTGTTTTAGTACTTAAACAAGATGTTATAACATGTAAACCTGAGTCCTTATTGTGTATCTGTCTAATATAATAATCACTTTCACCACTTCCAAGATGAGTCAGTTACCATAGAACACTTCACTTAACCTTTCACATTTGTGATTGGTATATTTTTAAATATATTTTAAACACCACTAGACTGTATTATTATTATTCTGTACCATTAATAATTCTTGAGACTGACCCATTTATTTACATATTTATTTTTATTCCTGAGTCTGTGCTTTTGAGTGGGATTTTATACCTATAGATAGCACTTTCATAGTTCGCAGATTTTTGTTTGTTTGAGAAAATCTTTCTTTAGTCCTCACTTTTGAATGATAGTTTCACTGGACAAAGAATTCTAGGTTGGATGTTGGTTTCTTTAACCACTTTACAGATAGTGTTCCTTTTTCAACTGGAATCCACTGTTTCTGTTGAGAAGTTAGCTGCTATACTTACTCTTTGCTCCTTGAGGGCAATGCTTTAGTTCTGGGCAACTCTTCTCTGTGTTTTAAGAACCTAGGTTCTTAAAACAATTCTGCTTGTCAGACTTACTGTTACTCCTTTGAAATCATATGATCTATTTTTTTTCTGGTTGCTTTTAAGTTTTTCTCTTTGTCCTATATTCTCAGTGGTTTGAACACATTAATCATGGTTACTTTAAAATCCATAATTTACAGTGTTAATAAATGGATCATCTATAGATCTGTTTCCATTGTCTGCTTTTTCTCTGTGTCTTATTTCATAGTATACATGATGTTTTTTTTTTTTTTTTTTTTTCTTTACATGATGTTTTTTAAACTCTTGTTTGCACAATGGAGTAGAGCCTCTCTATGATACTATATTCTTCCAGAATATGATTTTATTTAATGTATCTTCTCATAGCAGGCAGATACGTTAGGGGAAAAACACCTTAAGCCAGTTAGAATTTCTTTTATCATTTCGAGGCTTGGTCTCTTCTTTCTTTTGCTCCTTTTCCTAAGGAGCCCTGAGCTCCAGTTTTACCTTATTAGGACCACGAGCTGAAAGTGATGCTATTTCTCTGACACGTAGTAGAGTTTTCTGCTTGTTTTCTTAGCCTTTCACTATTCCCCACTTAGCCATCAGCAAACATCTCCAGGGAAAAATAGAATATGAACTTGTGTCTCTATGTCCAACTTCCCTTCAAGGTCTTGGGTCTACATGTCCTGAGAACCTTGGCATCCTAGAATACCCGCTTATTTTGCAGCCCTCTGACACCACCCAGAGCTCTGCCTGGCCCCCACCTCCAGTGGCTTGCTGCTGGCCTTCTCAGCCTGTGTCCACACTCTTTGCAAACCGGCAGAAATTCATGGGGATCAGTGTGGTAAACTGGCCTCATCCAAACATGTTTTCCTTTTCTCTGGGCAAAACACATTGTTTGGTAGTTCTGTCTTTAATCTTGGGGAAAAAGCACAGTTTTGTAAAATTCAACTTTTATATGTGTATATTTTACCTAGTTTTTCACTAAAAGATTTATCTTGCTGCAGACTGGTCCTTTATACCTTTAACCAGATGATAGATACCCTATCATAAAGTAATATCTGTATTTAAGTCAAAAGTTCTGTTGTTGTAACAGGACAGAAACTGATCCTGTTTAATGTAAACACATAAAAAATAAACAAAATAAAAAAGTACCCTCTGGGATAGGCATCACCTTTCCCCTTGTTGTGCACCTGACCATCTGAGGCTGCGGAAGGTTAAGTAACAGGCTGCACAGACAGGAGGTAGTGGATGGGATTCAAACTGATGCTCTCTAGCTCTGAAACACTACTGTGTACAGAGTCTCCCTGGTAATAGTGTAGATTCCCATGGGGTTGTAAGAGATAACACAAGGAAATCCTATATATTCAACTCTTCCTCAGTAACATCTTGAAAACCTACAGTATAACATTGATATGAGGATATAGATGTGCATTCAATCAACGAACTTTATTCATACTTCATCAGTTTCATGTGCACCCATTTGTGTACGTGCATATCATCTTGTGTGGATTCCTGTGACCTTCACCACAGTCAAGATACAGAATCTCTATCACAAGGACTCTTATGCCACTCTTACAGACCACAGACACCTCTCTTTCCCTAGCAACCCCTAACCTGCTTTCTATCTCTATAGTTTTGTCATTTCAAGAATGTTATGTAAATGGAATCATACGGTATATAATCTTTTAAGATTGACTTTTATCACTCAACATAACTCCCTTGAAACCCATCCAGGGTTTTGCATACATTAATAATTTGTTCATTCTTATTGCTGAGCGGTATTCCACATGGGGTTACCTTTAGGATCGAATAAGATACACTATGTAAAATGCTTAACACAGTGAGTGCCACATAAAAGGGCATCCCAGAGTGGGAGTTGGTGCTGCTTCTCCAAGCAGAAACATGATATAATTTCTAAAAATTGAGTTCAATTACACACACAGCTTTAGAAGTTGAAGTGATCCAAGCACACTTACAGTATGCTAAGTGTTTGGAGGCTGAATTGAGGCCCTATCCAGTCCTCCAGGACTTAGAAATACGAGCTTATGTTGGCTTTGGAGAAATAGAACATCACTGAATTCCCTAGAATTGAGAAGCAAAGCCAGTTGAGGAGGCAGACTCTTCTGGGGCCCCCAACTGAATCTATTAGCATATCTAAGGAGAGCTTGTGCTGTTCTAGGAAGGGTTGGTCTGTCAGGGAAGCACAGCCAAGTAAGAATACTACTAGCAGATGCTGGGAGATGGATTCAGAGCCTCTTCAGGGGTACAGGGGGCTGAGCCATCCGAGCCACGTCTGCCCAGAGCAGCAAAACCTGTCGTGTGAGGCTGATGCATCTTCTTCTCAGCCTGACAGCATCAGCGATTCAGTGCCCCCAACTCTTCTTGTTTCTATTCCAGTCTCCCCGGGTTAGTTGCTGATTGTTTTTGATGCTCTTCCCCCCACCCCCGTCTCCCCCCACCCCCCATTTGTCTGTCTACAGGGAGATAGTGCAGGAGTCCCAGGGGCTGTAAGCCTTCAATTCTCAGTAGGACTGACTTCTTATTGTTAATTCAGACAAGTGATATTCTAAATATGATTTGACTTATGTCTGTGGTGAGGGGCAGGCTTGGTGATGCAGAGGCAAATTTTCCAATTACCTTGATACCAGGCTTCCTGTGGACACTTTTATATGCATTGCCTTGTGCTGATCCTCACTTCAATCCTAGGAGGTCTGATTAACCATGTTTGAGGATGCAGAGCATGGTTAGATGTGTGAGCATGGCTCCTTCTATCCAAAGCGAACAAGTGGCAGAGCTGGGATTTGAACCCAGGGAAGCTTGACTTCCAGGCTGGGTCCTTAGCCACTGAACTACAGAGCTGAGTTACCATAAGCAGAATGGTTGGCATTTGGGTCTTTTACTTCAGCTGTAGAAGAGGGATGCCCTCTCAGAGAGCTGGCAGAATCACTATTTGGTCTGTAAACCAGTGGCCACAGCCTGAATCAGGGGGAATTTATAGGCTGAAGGGGACCATAGGAATGAATATAATATACAGCCATAAAAGGAATAAAATCACTGGACTTCCCTGGTGGTCCAGTGGATAAGAATCTGCTTGCCAACGCAGGGGACATGGGTTTAATCCCAGGTCTGGGAAGATTGCACGTACCATGGAGCAACGGAGCCTGTGTCCTGCAACTACTGAACCTGCACTGCCTGCGCTCCCCAACAAGAGAAGCCATGGCAATGAGAAGCCTGTGCCCTGCAATGAAGAGTAGCTCCTGCTTGCTGCAACTAGAGAAAGCCCATGCAAAAGCAATGAAGCCCCAGCACAGCTAAAAATATTCAAATAAAACAAATTTAGAAAAAAATAAAATTGCTGATACTTATTGAATGACTGTTTGCACTACGATACCAGGCTTCCTTATATTTTATATATTAACTCCTTAATCCTCAAAACAAGTCTTTGGGATAAAATAAAACTATTACCTGCATTTTGCAGATGAGGAAACTGAGGCACAAAGAAATTAGGTAAGTCACCTAGGGTCAGTAAACATGGCTCAAATGATAAAGAATCCACCTTCAATGTAGGAGATCTACATTGTTCAATCCCTGGGTCAGGAAGATTCCTTGAATAAGGAAATGGCAACCCAGTCCAGTATTCTTGCCTGGAGAATCCCCATGGAGAGAGGAGTCTGATGGACTATGGTTCATAGGGTCGCAACGAGTCAGACAGGATTGAAGTGACTTAGCACGCACGCACACAGAGTGAAGAAAATTCAGAATTATCTCTTTCCCTTCCTGTCACATTTAATTTCCATGCCATTCTTTGTTTCAAACCAGGTAAAAATCCATGAAAAAGTTAGTGGAAATGAACGGGTCCTTGTTGGACAAGTCAGATCAGACAAAGCTCCTTCATGCGGAAATTGCCTTAAAATTTGCCCAAGAGTTTACCCTGAAAATTGGGCTGTCTCTGAAACTTTAAGAAGGTACAGGCTTATCAAAAAGAAAGGTAAAAAGAGATGAAATAAGTTCAAAGATATTTCAAAAGGAAAGGGCTTCAAATAAGAAGATTCCAAATGATTCCTTTGAGTCCTAAGAAAAGGCTATTTGTAGGGGGGGAGTCTGCTGGAGACATTTGCCCCCTGACTTTGCTGCAGGGAGGTGAACTGTGAATATTTAAGGAGATATAACATCACTGTGCATATTTATATCCACCAAAAAGACCAAGATATTTGATTGGGAGCAGCTGCTTTTAATTCTTATAAGGCTTTGAAATCACCAAAAATAGGATGCTTTTGCTCACCATGAGATGCCCAAACTTTTGCAGGGAAGATGTTCTTAGAGAAAAGCCCCCAAAGAGAATGAGTTCGGGTAACCCATGTCTGCTATACTCCCCTCCCCACTGAGATTCCAACAATTCTTGTGGGGGTGGGTGAGGGTTGCACCTAGCTTAGAGTTGTAAGACATAGGACTTCAAGAAAGTCTTCTAAGAAGAAAAAAGCCCCTGTGTATATTTTATTAAAAAAGAATTGTTCTGTGCTCATTTAAGAGAGCCATTTCACCCTCTGGGAGAGTTGCATGCATTCATATATTAAAGTCTCTTAGGAGCCCTGCACAGAGGAAACTTAACCAATGAAGCTCAATGTTCTTCAAACTTATTGACCACATACCTTTTGTTTCAAGGAATATGTGTTTTGGAGATGCTCCTTTCCTAGATTTTCAGTTAGCACTTGGGCCCTCCAGTGGCCCAGCAGTAAAGAAAATGCCTGCAATGTAGGAGATGCAGGTTCGATCCCTGGGTCGGGAAGATCCCCTGGAGGCTGGCATGGCAACCCGCTCCAGTATTCTTGCCCAGTGAATCCCATGGACAGAGGAGCCTGGCGGGCTACAGTCCATGGGGTCACAAAGAGTCAGACACAGCTGAGTAATGGAGCACACACACATAGGCACCCCAATCATGGGAAAAGAGCTGGGGTACTCATGCCCAGGGCAGAAGGCTTTCAGCTGAGAGCTCTCACCGCTTTACTCAAAGGAAGTATTTCCCTAATGCATCTTGCTTCCTTAAAAGACTGACAGGTTAGTGAGTCCATTTGGTTTCAAGCAGGATGGTACAATGTGACATACTATCATACCAGGTATGTTATTATGACATCAATGACATACTTTGGTTATTGCACCAATCTTGCTTCAGTTTTGACAATACCATCAAAGTAAGCACATTTGGCAGGACTTTTTAGGTAAAACAAACAAAATCCAGCTCAAACAGGATTAGGCAAAGAAAAGAGGAATTAATGGGCTGAAGGCCCAGTTGACCTGGGGGCCATTAGGCTTTTCTATCTCTCATGCGTGATGTTGGTTTCATTTCTAAGAGGCTTCATACAGCGGGTTCTCTCCAAGTCAGGGCAGAGCTGGCTGCCAGCAGCTCCAGGCTCACATCCTACCAGCTCAGCACCCTCACCAGGAAAAGAGCACAAATCTGGCAACCCCCTAGAGCACCATTTCACTGGACTGGATTGTGTGTCCATCTCTGAGCTAATTACCATGATTGGATGTGGAACGTGGGACCTGTTCCTGGAACTGGAGTGTGAGTCAGCTCCCTCCAAAGACACGGTCTGAGAGTGGAGGAGGTAGGATCTTCAGACAAGATGAGGAGGTGATCCAGAAGGAGGGGAGTGCGTGCTTGGAGGTGACAGGGCCACTCCCTATGTTCAGGCTGAGAATGCAAGATGAATGGTGCTTAGGCTTCAGGAGAAGTGAGGACCGACAAAGTTCTCCTGACTGCCTATCCAACTGGAATGTCCCTGAGGCTGGTGCTTAACATCTTTGTAAGCAAAAAAAAAAAAAACAACGACTTGGGAAAACAGCTGATGTCAAACTGTGCTCTATATGGCAAGGTGGCAGACTTCTGGAAAGAGGCACGGATGCTGACTGCCTTGTACCCCAGTGGCTCGACAGGCAGACGCTCTGACCCCAGAGCTCCTCCGAGAGACAAGATGCCACAAAGTCTGGGTGAAATCAGGTGAAGTCCCTATGAGATCTGCCACACCCCAACATTGGAATCCCAGGCTGATGCAGCTTTCAGCCCCTGAGAGCCTGTGACTCTGCGGGGGAGAGGGGGCCTCATATAGACGGGGCTCCCTGCAGTGCCTGTGGAACCCTGAGGAGGAGGGGATGAGGGGATGGGACCCTGTATGGAAGCTTCCTGCTAAAGCACACGCTTGATCCGGGCAGGTAACTGCCATCATGACAAGCCTGCCTGCCCTTGAGCCTCTCTAAAGCCACGGCCTGGCTGTTGTGGGGACCTGACTTACTCTGGACTCGCAAGGGGTTGATCTCAAGGGCTCTGTAGACAAGTAGGTTCTGGGTCTCCCAAACCCAAACTGCAGTTTGCACTTACCTCCCACGTGTTTATTTCATCGTGATCTTCCACTTACATGCCTTTGCAGACCTGAATCCCAGATGGAATGACTGCAGTCCCAGCTTTTCCTCCTCCAGGCCTGTAATTGTCTTAATAATAGCAGGTGTGGCCCAGCCTGGATGGAATGGGCTCCCTGATAACTGATAAGTGGGTCTGAATTAGAACTTCATTTTATGCCAGCTGTGGGTCATCGGGATAGAGGGGTTTGGTTTCTTTTCTTTCTTGACAAACTTTAATTTTAGAATAGTATCTATTTACAGGAAAACATCTAAGGTGCTATAAAGAGCTCTCATAACACCCCAAACCCAGTTTCTCCTATTGGTAACAAGCTACATTAGTATGATATATTTGTTAATGAGTCAATATGGATAATTATCATTTACTGAAGTCCATACTTTAGACAACCTAGACAGCATATTAAAAAACAGAGACATTACTTTGTCAACAAAGGTCCATCTCATCAAGGCTATGGTTTTTCCAGTAGTCATATATGGATGTGAGAGTTGGACTACAGAGAAAGCTGAGTGCCGAAGAATTGATGCATTTGAACTGTGGTGTTGGAGAAGACTCTTGAGCGTCCCTTGGACTGCAAGGAGATCCAACCAGTCCATCCTAAAGGAAATAAGTCCTGAATGTTCACTGGAAGGACTGATGTTGAAGCTGAAACTCCAATACTTTGGCCACCTGATGCAAAGAGCTGACTCATTTGGAAAAAAACCCTGATGCTGGAAAAGATTGAAGGCAGGAGGAGAAGGGGATGACAGAGGATGATATGGTTGGATGGCATCACCGACTCAATGGACATGAGTTTGGGTAAACTCCCAGAGTTGGTGATGGACAGGGAGGCCTGGCGTGCTGCAGTCCATGGGGTCGCAAAGAGTCGGACACAACTGAGTGACTGAACTGAACTGAACTGATACTTTATTCAGACTTCATTGTGTGCTCAGACACTCAAGGGGTGCTAGAGGTAAAGAATCTGCCTACCAAAGCAGGAGGCACAAGAGAGGAAGGTTGGATACATGAGTCGGGAAGATCCCCTGGAGGAGAAATTGGCAATCCGTTCCAGTATTCCTGCCTGGAAAATCCCATGGACAGAGGAGCCTTGCAGGCTACTGTCCATGGGGTTGCAAAGAGTCATCCTTTTCCTGTTCCAGAACCCTATCCAGGACTCGTTTTTTGTTTTTTTTTCCTTCAAATTTATTATTATTATTATTAATTTCACTGTGTGCCTTGTGAGATTTTAATTCCCCAGCCAGGGAACAAACCCAGGACCTCAGCAGTGAAAACACAGTCCTAAGCCCTGGACTACCAAGAAATCCCCAGGACTCAAGGTTTTTAATCCTCATGTTTCTTTTCATTCGTCTGGGCTGTGACAGTCTTCCAGGCTTTCTTTGCTTTTGATGACGTTGGCAGTTGAATAGAGCTTTTGCAGAATGCCCTTGGTTGGAATTTGTCTGATGTCTTTCCCCTGATTTCCCTGGGGTTGTGGAGAGACTTTCGTGTTTGATGCCCTGTTTATTTTCCCATGTTGAACACTTTCTGAGCACGCGCTCAGCCAGCGCGGTGCTAAGCATTCCCCTGATGACCTCTCATCCTCACGACACCTGACAGCGGCCGGACCCCATTGTTAGCCCATTTCACAGACTGGGAAGTGAAGCACAGCCGTCCTCCCAGCCTCCAGCTTCTGATGGCAAATAAGCAACCTTAACCAGAAATTTGTAGGCCACCTGTGGAGTTTTTACAAATCCTATACCTAATAGGTACAAATAAATACCTATTATTTATTTATTTCTGTAGCTGGAATCATCTTAAGTATATTTATAAAAAAAAAAAATTTTCTGTTATTACCAACAATAGATTATGCCATTCAACCATGATGGAAAATCTTGCCATCATTATTTTTTTATCTGTATGATAATAAAACAAGTGTTTGTCCTTGTAGCACCTAAAATCTCTCATCTACCATCAGTGCTGGTAACAGGCTTTTGGGGAACCCTGGGGTCTTCAGTCAAATAGCATTTATTGTGTGCCTGTTGCTGCAAATGGTTTTGTAATTGCTCCGAGGAGGTTTTTCGAAGGTGACCTGGACCCACGGCGGCATTAAATCAGGCTTTCAAACCTTCCTCTCCCACCTCCTTTCCACCCACGATGGCCACAAAAACACACAGGTTTGGAATCCTTTGAAATACCTCTGGTGGCACTGGCTTCTGTCCCTAATGAGTGTGGCTTGTGGGAAGAACTGGAGACCCCCAGTGAGATGAACTTGAATTACTCATATCACACATTAGCTGAAAACCCCTCAGAAGTTTAAAAGGACATTATTTATTGTAATTTATGGAAATATATTAGAAAATTTCCTGATGTAACTGAAAAGTTTTAAATTATATTCAAAGGAGAATATTTAATGACATGTAAGAAGGTGCTATAGTTGAGAGCTATTTGTTAAAGTGCTCCCAATTTTGACAAACATTTGTAGAAGTGATTTTGTTTTTCATCTTTGAGGGAACAGAAGTAATATATGGGTAAAAACTTTGAGTAATATTCACAAATGACATTGGAAAAAATAAGAATTTAGCATCTGACGTATTTTCTCTTGCTTGCATAATAAATCAGACATCACTGGCTTATGTACATAATTATCAGAACTCATTTTTATAAAACCAACAAAGAATGTTAAATCAGAAATTTTGTTAAGATTTTAAGTTAAACAGATGGTAAAAGACTCCTACCAGTGCTGATTCATCTAATATGAATCTCAGGATATTTCATCTAATTTCATAAAATTAAGACAAATAGAAAAACTGATATATATATATGCATATATATATTTATAAATGTATCCTACATTAAGTTTGCTTTCATGGTGGCTCAGTTGTAAAGAATCTGCCTGCAATGCAGGAGCCACAGGAGATGTGGGTTCAATCCCTGGGTCAGGAAGATTGAAAGAGGAGGGCATGGCAATCCACTCTAGTGTTTTGTTTGGAGAATCCCATAGACAGAAGAGCCTGGCAGGCTACAGTCCACCTGGCCACAGAGAGTTAGACATGACTGAAGCAACTTAGCACTTACGTGCACATATTGCATTAAGTATGTTCACACTAGTGTACAGTTATAACCACTATTTCTAGAATTTTTCACCATCTCAAACAGGAATTCTGGGCCTCTTAAACGTAGCTTCTGTTCCCTCCACTCAGCTTAACCCTTGGCAATGACCATTCTACTTTCCCTGTCTATTATTTTGATTACTCCAGGAACCTCATGTAAGAGGAACCAAACAATATTTGTCCTTTTTGAGGGTCACAGTTTAAGTCATTTATTCCACTTAGCATGTCTTCAAAGTCCATCCATGTTGTAGCATGTGTTGGAACCCCATCTTTTTTCAGGGCTTAGTAATATTCCAGTGTATATGTATACCACATTTTGTTTATCTGTGAATTTATTGATGGATATTTGGGTTGTTCCCACCTCTGGCTATTGTGAACAAGGCAGCCATGAATATTGGTGTACAGGTGTCTACCAGGCTGGCTTTCAGTTCTTTCAGGTGTTTATGTAGGAGTAAAACTGCCAGATCATATGGTGATTTTATGTTGAACTTTTGAGGAATGCTTTTGCTGTATTTTTACTCCCAGTGAATCATATGGAAATGGAATTTGCTTATCAGGTATGAGGGAGACACCCTTTTTTGTTCCATTAAATAATCATTGTTCATTGTTAATGGCCAGTAGGATTTTAGACTAAGGGCCGATCGGTAGCCAAGAGAAAAATGCAAATCTTTGTGCTCAAGGAACTTAAATTCTAATGTGCAAGACAGAAAGCATGCAAGTAAGTAGGTGAAGGCAGAGAATAAAAAATAAATAAAATCACGGAGGAGAAACAGAACTACTTTGTTCAGCAAGGTTTCATAAACTTAAGATCCAGATATTCTTTCTAACCATTTATTGCTGATGAAATGAAAAAGAAGAAAAGAGGGAAAGATTAATTGGTTCACTTGGAGTATGTTTCTTTTGACAGGTGCAGTTATTGCCAAATTTTATCTAAAAAAAGGTTTTATGACTTGACATTTATCACTTGTATTTACTGAGAGTAACTTATTTCCTGAAATTCAATAATTCTAAGAAGCAAAGTTAAGCTGAGCAATTCCATGGAACAAGTCACGCATGCCTTTTAACCCCTCTTGGGAAGCTGAACAGGGACACCACACTTTGCAGTTAGTGATGAAGACTGTATGTTTTCTCACCTTCCATACCTTGGTATCCTTATTTTCCTTACATGTCAAATCTCATCCCATACCTTACAGAAAGGCCAAAAAGATAATAAAGGAAATACAAACAAAATTAAGTGACAGCAGAGGGTCAGACCACCTTGAAATATAGAAAGCAAGTAGAATCAGCCTTACAGGGAGCAAAAGCTAGAGGCAACACAGAGGAAGGAACTGAGAAGGTAAAAATAAACAGAAGATCCTGAGTTCTGAGTTAAAGATCTGAGACGCAGGGGTGTGGGGAGGGAAGGTTCATGGGGACTAATTGGGAGTCTTATTAATTAATCGGTGAGGAGGCCCTTCCCCTCTTCCTACTGAGTCAGGTAGACTGGCATTTCCTGAGGCCAGGGGAGTTGGTGAGGGCTCTCAGGAATTAGAGGTCTTGGGAGGGATGTGTTGCCCTGCACCCAGGAAGCAAGATGGGTCACCTGTCCCAGCAGGCCCTCCCCCTCCCCATACACACCACAGGAGCTCAGATACTGGGGGAGGAGGTGTCCCAGAAAGGTATGCAAATACCCCTGCATCAACAAACACGCGAGGAGAGGTAGCACCAGGCACGCACGCCTTAGTCCAGATGCAGCAAGCCAGAGAGCCAAAAGGTCAAGAAATGGGTAACAGCAGAGGACAGAGGAGGAATCTCAGGACACCTGGAGAGGTTCAGAGAGACACAGAGCCTGCAGTGTGGCCTCCCAGGCAGAGCGCTGCTCCTGAAATAGGAAACACTGTCCCTGGGCTGAGGAGCAGAACAGCCGTGGCTACCGGTCAAGGTCAAGGGGTTCTTTGCCAAGACAGGCACGATAATGAGAAAAGTGAAGAGATGTGGAGGATGAACCTAAGTTTGACATCTAGTTAAAGATCCTGGAAAAAGAGAAAAGGGGGATTAGAGAGAAAGAAATGTAAAAAGAAAACAAAAAAAGAAATCGTGGAAAAGCCTCCCAGAGTTGCAGAAAGACATGTCTTCATAGTGAAAGGACCCACTGCACAGCGAACTGGAGGAAGAAGGCCCATCCGCTGACACTTTAGAAAACCAAGGGTGTGCCCAATACTGAGAGCTTCTGGAAAGAAGAATGGTGTTTCTTCTAAGAAACAAAATTCGGATAGGAATTCAGCTTTTCATTGCCAACATCAGATGCCAGGAGATGACGGAGCCACATCTCCCCAGGCTCCAGGGAGGTGTGTTTGCAGCCGGAATCCCACTCACTCTCAGCCACACCAGTATTAAGGGTGGAGGCTGAGTTGAAGAGTCTCCAGATATGCAAGGACTCAGGAAGTTTGCCTTTGACTTGAGTATGTCCTCTATCAACATGTACAATAAAACCAACATTAGTACCTGTTTGCATTAGTACCGAGTTTGTTGTTAGTACCTAGCTGTGTTTGCAATACAACTCAGTTAATACAGAAATGTGGAGAGTAGAATCCCCTCCCTGTCCACTCCTCCCATGATCATCACTGTTAGGAAGATATTCTTCCAGATCCTTCCTATGTATATGCCCACAGTTCAGTTTTAAGTGTTACACTTTCTGTGAACATGTATCTTTGCAAAAAGGCCACGTTCTGCAGAATGTTGGCAAAATTGCTTTTTTGCAGCTTGACATTTCCAAGAGTGGAAAACCACTCTTGTGTAGTTTCCTTGTTCTTTGTTAGGTCTGTGCCAATTATTTAATCAGTCCCTATTAATTAGGGAGACCCCTAATTATTTAACCAGCCCCTACTAATAAGTGTTTAGATTGCTTTTATATTTCACTATGAAACGAATACTGCAGTGAATATTGGACTTTTATCTCTGCATATGAGCTGATATTTATACAGGATAAACCCTAGAATTGGAGTAATTGCTAGATCAAAGGGAATGGGCAATTAAAAATCTGATAGATCTCGCTAAGTCTCCCTGGAACATCATTGCCACCGATTATTCTTTCGACGAGGGGGTCCTGTCTTGGCTTTTCCAGGGATATGGTGAAGGGCGTCGGCCCCCGAGCCCCTGAACCCTGAGTGTCTGGGGTTGGGCGGACCTGGGCTGTGAAATTTCTCCTACAGATGGCGCCCTTGCCTCGCTCTGCATCTGTCTTGCCCCGGGGGAAAGCACCGTAATTACAAAACAAAAAGAAATTAAGCTGCGCACACAGGAGGACTGCAGGGTTTTTAATGTTTGTGCCCAGACAGCCAGACCTCCGTTTCCTTACTTTCCTGGCTGTAAAACTCAGATAACTTTGTGATCCACTGTTCTTCAGAAGGAAAAAAGAAAAGATTATATTTGACCATCTTTTTTGAAATCTTTAGAATTTCACCCTTTGAAAATAAGTCTTTGAGAATTTCCAACGATGTGCATCCATCGTTAGTGTGTCAGGAGAGAAGAAATAATTTAGGCTTCGGCTTAATATTTTTAAAAATTCTCTTCCTCTTGAAAGAAAGAAAAAAAGAAGAAAAAAAAAATTCTCTTGATCCCAAGGGAACAAATGGAGAGCTATACGATAATCTTGCGGAATGAAGTGTTCCAGGTGGTATTTACCTCTGTAGTCCCACGCACCCTGGCAATAAATCCCAGAAGATCTGGTGTATTGGGAAGGGATGCAGGGTCTCGTGAGGAAGAGAACATACTTTGTGGCTTCTGGGTGTGTCTCCTCCAGGTCCTGGGAGATAGACCCCAGTTGATCATAAATCAGAGTGCCTCTCCACCTAGGAGGCAGTCAGGGAGTAAAGTGGGTGGGCGCTTTGGGCCGTCAGGCTTCCTAGCCTGGGCAGAGCTCAGAACACGCTTAAGAGGGAATGTGAATGTCAGCAACAAACAGAGGAAAGATGATCAGTGTAATGCACACTGGCCCATTTGTGCCTTGGATCACCCTTGTTCAGCTCTAAACAGCCCCCAGGCATTGCTATACAGTCAGGATTCAGAGCTCCGATGAACCTCACTCATTCTGCTAAGGATGAGAGAGAGCAGAAAGGGCTGGAAGTGAAAGTGTTAATCACTCAGTGGTGTCTGACTCTTTGCAACCTCATAAACTGTAGCCCACAGACTCCTCTGTCCATGGAATTCTCTAGGCAAGAATACTGGTGTGAGATGTCGTTCTCTTCTCCAGGGGATCCTCCTGACCCAGGGATCGAAACCCCAGGGTCTCCTGCATTGAAGGCGGATCCTTTACTATCTGAGCCACTGGGGAAGCCCAAGACGATGCTGGGGATCAGCAGAGTCTGCTTTCTGTTAGAGAATTATTTCATGCATCCTTTTAGAAATGAAATGCACCGCCGGGTCCTCTCAGCACAAAAGGTTCAGGGATGCAGCGACCTTGATGAATCCCAGTCAAGACTCTGAATAATTTAGAAGTAATAAACCCAACCAGAGAATGCACTCCCAAGCAGGCTGCTGTTTTCCTGGATGTCTCTAAATGGGCGATCCTGGCTTTTTCCTGTCTCTGAAGCTTCTCTTGTCTGTGAGAAACAGAAACGGGGCTCTATATATGTCAGCCAAGAGGCTATGTTAAAAGTTACCATGTTTATTTGTGTAAGTTTCTCCTTCCACTGAAAAAGAGGCTTTTTTGTTGTTACTAGAGCCTTAATACACACAGGAGAAAGCAAGGGTACCATGCTGGGTACCATGAAAATGTGGTGCTTGATATTCCTGCATGTCTTAAATGAAAGAAAATCTGACAGATGTGAAGGTGGAGTGAGCTGGTGTTTGCAGAGTTGATGGTGGCTAAGAGGAGACCCCTGCACACGTGTCTTGGATAGGTCTATGTTCCAGACGTGTTTTTAGTGCAGGGTAATAGATATCAAAGGTGGAAACTTAAAGGCTTGATCTTGGAGTGGTGTGCTAGAATGTGAACTGCAGTGAACTGGGCCTGGGCAGAGGGAGCTAGCTCCACTGGAGAACCCTGGACCCATGTCAGGGAACGAAGGGCTTGAGGTCATGCCCCTGAATGTCTAGAGCAAAGTGGTGTCCTGGGAGCCAAAGTTCCAAGCAAAGGACTCTGTGAGTGTTGAATCTTAGGCAGAAGCAAACCCCAGATTCTGGAGGCAAGAGTTCAGCAAAGCAGGAAGGAATGGGGTAGGGGGTGAACCCAGGTAGTAGCGTATTGGAGTCACCCTGGTGATAAAGCCAGAGGCGTGAACCAGTACGAATATGATGGAGACATCCCTCTGTGTTTGTGGCCCGTGAATCTTGGGATGCATCCATTGGTGCTTCACAGAGTTTCTCATTTACTCCCCACACCAACAGCCCTGTCTGCAATCAGAGCTTGGGGAGTCGGATGGCCTCGATGAGACCTCACAGCCAGACCAAGGTTGGAACGCAGACACCCCCACCTGACCCCAGAGCCTGTGTTTTCCTGCACCACTGGTTCTGCTCAAGGTTGAGCAGCTGGGGGTTGGTGGGTCTGCTGGAAGCTAGAGCCCATACTCCCAGCTTTGGGTTGCTCTGCCTCTAAGGCTGGGATGGAGGCTGGAAGACGTGGGTTCTAACCTGTTCCTTCCCAGTTCAGTGTCCCAGTTAAGGGCCTTCTTGCCTGACTCCTTCCCCTTTTCCAGTCACTCTAAATCCTCCCCTTTCTACCTGGGAAGTATGTTCTGGCCTTGGCTCCCCTCTCTGCAGTGTCCCGTCCCTGATAGCTCTCATCAGGATGGCCTGGCTCATATGAGTCCTTAGGGGAGATGGAGGACAAGGAGGACAAGCAGAGAGGACTCATTCGGAGCCGCTGGCAGCCAGCTCTGCCCTGACTTGGAGAGAACCCGCTGTATGAAGCCTCTTAGAAATGAAACCAACATCACGCATGAGAGAAAGGAAAGCCTAATGGCCCCCAGGTCAACTGGGCCTTCAGCCCATTAATTCCTCTTTTCTTTGCCTAATCCTGTTTGAGCTGGATTTTGTTTGTTTTACCTAAAAAGTCCTGCCAAATGTGCTTACTTTGATGGTATTGTCAAAACTGAAGCAAGATTGGTGCAATAACCAAAGTGTGTCGTTGATGTCATAATAACATACGTGGTATGATGGTATGTCACATTGTACCATCCTGCTTGAAACCAAATGGACTCACTAACCTGTCAGTCTTTTAAGGAAGCAAGATGCATTAGGGAAATACTTCCGTTCAGTAAAGTGGTGAGAGGTCTCAGCTGAAAGCCTTCTGCCCTGGGCATGAGTACCCCAGCTCTTTTCCCATGATTGGGGTGCCTGTGTGTGTGTGCTCAGTTACTCAGCTTCTTGTCCTCCTTGTCCTCCATCTCCCCTACTTCCCCCCTTGCTTTAAGTTATTCTCTCCATTGGCTCCAGATAGTCTCTAAAGCTCTGATGGGAGCTTGAGCAGTGTCTTCCCCTTGCCCTAACTCCACAGTGTGGCCCTGACTTCCTTTCTTCTCTGGTCCCAGCTCTCGTGGTGGAGGCAGCTTGGAGCCCCATCTGCAGGAGTTCCATCCTGAGTCAGAGCTCCCTGAAGCTCAGAATGTGACTGACTAGTAATGCCTGCCAGGGGCCTGGACATGGCAAGCAGGGGTGAGTCTACCTAGATCTCTGACTCCTTGTGGTCACTTGAATGTGCTCCATGTTTGTGTGAGTCTGAGTTCTGCACACGTGTTTCTCAATTCATGGGGTGTCATTATCCCTTTCAGATAACCTTGCAAGCACTTAATCACCTTCAGCTCTGCAGAATCCTTCCTGTGAGGCCTTCACTGGCCCCACCAGCTGTCTGGTCCCCACTCCCGCTGCTGCAGTGGCTACCTCTTTACACGGCTACCGCTTGCCTCACCCCCATTCCCCACTCCTGCACTGTATTATAACCATCTGTGTGTACTGCCCCCCACCTCTCCCTATAGTTCACTGTGAGTCCCTGAGAGCAGAGAAGGTTTTAGAAATTGTGTATTCCAGTGCCTGGCATATAATCAATATTCAAAATGAGTGTTGAGTTTTGGAAATCTACATCCTTCATATCTGCCTTTAGAATCAGCACAGGGTAGCACGATTAAATGGAGTTCTTATTTAAGTATATAAATGAAGTCCTTTACCTGACTCAACTTTCATGATAGAGTAAGGGGAAAGAAATTAAAAGGAAAAGATAGTAGGAATCTGGTAAGGAAAAGAAATTAACTTTCAGGTGGATTTTGAAATTAGCTTTGCTTCAGTTCACACCTGGTTTCTAAGCACCGACCCAAATGTGGACTCCCGTGATGGGTTCTCCTGTACTTTTTGCAAGACTCGGTGTCCACGTCTGTTCAAGGAAAGAAAAGTCAAAGTGTTTAGTTGCGTCTGACTTTTTGCGACCCCGTGGACTGTAGCCCAGGATCCTCTGTCCATAGGATTTCCTAGGCAAGAATACTGAAGTGGGTAGCCATTTCCTCCTCCAAGTGGTCTTCCTGACCCAGGGATAGAACCAGGGTCTCCTGCATTACAGGCAAATTCTTTACCGTATGAGCTACCAGGGAAGTCAACACGGGTGTTGGATCAAAACCCTGCCTTCTGGGGTTATTGAGAGGGCCACATGGGTGAACCGTGTCAGTGCTTCCCACAGCACCTGGTGGGTGTCCAGCCGTCCTTGACACTGTCACAAAGTTAGGTGACAAGTCACAGTATTATGCAATGTATCAGTGGCTTCTGGTTATGAAAATACCAGAGAGATATACAGACATATGCTGATTATGCCCAGATGATTTCTGGGCATAATTTGTGACTGTCACAAAAGGGTCCCTAGAGAGAAATAGAAGGCTGGAGACTGGGATCAGAGGGACAACTGTAAATTTATGATAAAAGATTTCATCTAAATTCAGATGCCTGGGCCCTATTTCTAGCATTTTGATCCTATCGCTTTTGAGTGAGATGGTGAGGGACAGGGAAGCCTGGCATGCTGCAGTCCACAGGATGGTGAAGAGTCAGATATGACTTGGTGACTGAACAACAGCTTTTGAGTGAAATCTGGGAATATGTATTTCACAAAGTTCCCTAAGTGAACTATCCAGTGCACTAGATTTTGGAACCCCTTCTGGTGTTTCTGAATCAGCACCACCCTTGCAGGGAGCAGTCCATAATTTTGCATTTGTTGAACTGACAAGTTATAGAAAGGAAATTGAGGCTAATGCTTTGAGTCAACAAATCTAACATCAATTCCTGACCCCTTTCTCCCTTTTCTGTCTTCACTTCAGCAATTGAAACTTGAAATATCCACTTTCTCAGTGTCCCAGACATTTAAGAGTGGCCATACAAAAGCACACATGCTCTGAGTGGTTGCTGGAAAACTTTGGCTTTGGGGAGAGAAAGGATTTATTTAGATACTACCCTTTCCTTCTCCCTCTTGCCTTGAACATCTGTGTGATGTCTGGAGCTGTGGCAGCCATTTTGTACTCACGAAGAAAGGCCAGGGGAAATTGTGAAGACTGCAGTCCTGACATCATTAGAGGCCTGAAATGATGTCAGCAACTACCTTCTCAAACTTCTTGTAGTGTAGGTAAAATTAACCCCCTTTTATTAAAATTGGTTGAGTTTTCTGTTATTTCCAGTTGAAATGGACCCATGATAAGGGTACTGAACTAGGGAAGCAATAGACTTGAATTCTGGCCCTTGTTTGGGGTTTGGTAAGTATTCTTTGGCAGGCATCTATCCCTCTCTGATCCCCAGTGTAACAACCTATAAAATGTGGTGATAGGACTTGATGACACCATATACCCTTTGTGCCTTTTGCTATTTGTTAATAACACAGATGTAACACCTGCCCTTTCTCATCTGAGAAGCACCTTCTAGATCCATGAGGTTCACGTGTTTGCCAGCAAGGGAAAGCTGATGTGTCATGTTAGGTTGATTTATTTGAAGAAATCAGGAACTGCCTTAGGTTAATAGGACCTGCAATTGGAGGACTGACTCTGAAAAGGTAGGAATAGCACAGATCCTGAGATAAAGAGCTGAGGTCTGCAGACTCTGGTCTGCAGGCCAGATCCTATGTGCCATCTGTTTTATAAATAAACTGTTATTGGAACAGAGCCGTACCCACTCATGGATGCTTTGCCCACAGCTGTGTTCATAAGGGCAGAGTTCTGACAGAGGCTACAGGCCACCCAGAGCTGGAAATATTTACCATCTGTCCCTTTACTGACAATATTTGCTGCCCCTGACCTAGGGGGTTGGAACCACCCATAAGCCTCAAGAGAAAGTGAACAGAGGAATTAAGAGTGGAACATGCCCCGCCCCTGCAGGAGGCTGTCCTAGAGGGGATCTGTCAGCTCCTGTTCCCTTCTTACGCCTTCTCCTCCTCCCCCTTTTCTCCCCCTCCCTCTCCCCTTTCTCTTCCTCCTCTTTCACAACACTTACCACCACCTGGTGGCAAACGGCTTGTCACTTTGCTAGTTTCTATGTCACCTCCCCCACCCCCACCCCCATGTGGCCGTATCTGGTTCCCGAGGCCAGGGGTCTGGTGGTCTCCTTCCCCATGCACCCTCAGCACCCAGCACGGTGTCTGACACAGAGTGGGTGCTCAGTGAATAGTCACTGAAAGGACACCTGTGAACTGCTCCTTGGACTCACTGTGCCATTTCCAGTGTCCAGGAGGCAGTTTTTCTGCTCTAACTTGAGTCACATGTGTCCGTCACCTGGAGACTGATGGGAACTTTGCTTTACAAAGACAAGTCCATCAAGAGGGGGGCAAGTCCCCCAGAAGAAATGGAGTTACAGTTACCAAGGATGGGAGTGGTGTGTGATGGATGCAGAGTGTCTACAGAAAACAAAGATCAACTATAGAGAAACGAGATCTTTTGGAAATGCGTGTGCATTGAGTCTGTGTGACCTTTCTTTTTCTGTTCTTGTATAACCTTCCATTCTTGGTGCCTTCTTTTTCCTTCGAGGTCTCTGAGGATATTGAGGGCAGGAAGCCTAGCAAGCTACCTAATTCTTCCTCATCTTTCACTGTCTTCCTGCCAACCCCCAGTGCCAAGCATACTGCATGCCAGAGGTGAGGGTCTGAGTTTGGGTTTGATGAATTTTAATAGTGATAGAATTCTGCATGCGTTTATGTGCCAACCTTTCAAGCCAGAAGACAGAGATATGGGGAAAACAACAGGTTGGGACTTCATTATCACCCAAGACATGTCTGGCTGGTGTATGAATCCATCTGCAGTGACTGCCTGGATAACAGTATTCCATATTGGAGGCTCTGTTCTATTTGAATGTACAGATTAATCAATACCATGACTACTGTTTCCAGAAAGCTTCTTGCTGAAATTATGAAATGGTATGTTTAGGCTTCACAGCTACAAAACATGATCTTCTAGGTGAAAGAAGATGAATAGCTTCAAAGAAAGGTGTCCCCCTCCCTTCCTGCCCCAGGGAAACACGACCAGATGATGAAGAAAAATGACTCAGGACCTGCCTACACCTCCCGTGAAATGTTCCACTTCTTGAGCATTTTATTCAACCAGCATCAGCCGGGTGCAGTGCATTAACACTGTGAGTTTCTTGTGATGTTTTGTGACTGATAATATTTTCCTTCCGAGTTCTCTATAAACATTAAAGCAGTAACAGTGAAAACCAGGCCTTTTTTTTTTTTTTTTTTTGCTCCTGAAAGTGTCTGATTTCTCACACTGGATGGGATTTTTCTAGGTTATGTGATATGTCCCAGGAAATGGGGTGGGATGGGGCATTTTGAAGCTCATCATTTGGACATCTTGAATCTGAAAATTGGGTTGGGGCTCCAGGGCCAGCAACAAGCCAGTGCCTCAGGGAGATCAGGGCTCCGTTGTGGTAGCAAAAATGCTACCCATCAGCCATAGGCATTCTTTTTTTTTTCAGGGTCAATTTCCTTTATTTTTTTTTTTTTCCATTTATTTTTATTAGTTGGAAGCTAATTACTTTACAAGCCATGGGCATTCAAATCCTGTCCATTTCCCATCAGAAAAGCAACAGTGAAAGTGAAAGTGAAAGACACTCAGTTGTGTCCGACTCTTTGTGATCCCACGGATTATACAGTCCCTGGGATTCTCCAGGCCAGAATACTGGACGGGTAGCCGTTCCCTTCTCCAAGGGATCTTCTCAACCCAGGGATCAAGCCCAGGTCTCCCACATTGTAGGTGGATTCTTGACCATCTGAGCCACTAGGGAAGCCCAAGAATACTGGAGTGGATAGCTGTTCCCTTCTCCAGTGACTCTTCCCACTCAGGAATTAAAGTGGGGTTTTCTGCATTGCAGGCAGATTCTTTACCAGCTGAGCTATCAGGGAAGCCCTTAGATGTCTTTGCTGCATGTCTGGGAGCAGCATCTCCAGACTACACGCGGGTGCCAGCAGCACCCACAGTTGTGATAATGAGAAGCGTCTGCAGACATCGCCAAATGTCCCTCCCTGGAGGGAGAGGGCAGAATTGCCCCTGGTTGATGAGCTTGCTGTGGTTGAGGTGCCTTGGTGATCAGCATAGAGGAGACAGTTCAGAGCGTGTCATAACCACACACCCCAGCTCTCACACTCCCAGTTATTTCCAGTGGCCCCTTGCCCTCCACACCAGGGAGTATAATGCAGAGGAATAGGGAGATGCTTCTGGGGGTCAGAGAGGCCTCAGACCCAAACTGCCTATATCCTTCAAGCATCGGGGAAAGGAAGTCTGCTTACAAAGGGAACTCTTCACACTCTTTGGGACTCTCCAGCATGAAGCTCTTTGCAGGAAATGTCCACTCCTGTTGTGAAGTCTGTTTCTACAGAAAACTGTCCTAAGGCTGTTGGAACTGGTGATTTATCATCTTTAATAACAATGCAAATTTTAGCACTGCGGTAGTATTTACAAAAACTGTATATGATCCTGAAAAGAGTTCTGTATTGAATTCCAGCCTTACTGAGTGGAAACCAGGCTGAGAGAGAGAGATCATCAGAAACTTGGGTCTAGTAAGTGTTGGATGGGGTGTCCCCTGGACCTTGTGATTCTGAGTCAACAGCAGCAGTGACTCAGAGCACTGGTCAGCATGCCAGACACACTTAGGTTCCAACACCAGTTCTACCAATGATAACTGGGGCATTTTGATCCACCTCATGATTTCTATGAACGTATATTTTCTGGTCTACAAATGTGGATGAAAAGAAGAGTAACCACCTCATGAGGTTGTTTCAAATATTATACATGAGACTGTTAGCACATTGCTAACACAGTGAGTAACTAACAAGTCTTGTTCAGTTGTTCAGGCACGTCCAGCTCTTTGTGACCCTGTGGACTGTGGTGTGTTATGATACTTCATCATTGGTCATGCAGGTGCCCGCAATGCCCAGACATGCTGTGCCCATCCTGCATTCCCAGAGGCCTGCCCACGTGGAGACATAGCTTCTCATCTCTGCCTCTGAGGCTCTGCAGCACATGATCTCTGGGGGACGGTCACTGACCTGACGGGGGTGGGGGGTGGGGGCAGAGAGAGCTGGAGGCTGAGCTGGAAGCAAACAGACCAAGCACAGGTCGCCAGTCCTCACTCGATCATTTCATTTTCGTCTCCATTGTCCCCTTCTTACTGCCATCAGAGTAAACTAAGGGCCACTCTGACCATTTGTTGTCAGAAGTCCTATTATCTTTCATTTTTCTGCATTTCATCTCATATACCGAGGAGGAAAGGAAGCTAGAGGAAGGGATAAAATGTGCACTGTGGCTCCAGATCTCCAAATGTTCTCATGATTGTCGCTCATGGGGTTGACCAGTGAGCAGGCAGAGTGTATGAGTGCTCAGTCATATCCACCTCTTTGCAACCTCATGGACTGTGTGGGATGTTTTGAGATGGGATCCTGTATGTATAAAATGGGCCTAAGAGTTTGTGAAAGTAGGATGTGTGGGCCTGTTTGTGGGAGGCGATGGTGAGGTAATGAGTGTGATTGGGTGGTGTCCCCAGTCAGTAGGCCTGAGCTATTGTCTAGACCAGCCAAGATTTGCAGGAGGGGCCCAGAAGCTCCACGTTCTCACAGTCCAGCAGACTGAGGCCCTGAGCATAGGTGGCCATGTGGGACAGAGAGGTCCCTGTTGAGGATGGACTGAGAGAGCTCACTCTAGGCTGCCCCCAGGCCCGTGATCTCTCAGTGAACAAACAGGACACAGGTGAAGTGAAGAGTAAGGGGTGGATGACCTCTGAGCTCTGGGGCAGCCTCTGGGGCTGCCTGCGTCAGTTCTCCTGGGCACCTTGGACGTGTCACCTGCTGTGGGTAGGCCAATCCACAAAGCTCTGCAACTCCACCCTTGGCTGGAAGGAGCCCTGAATATAAGGCTGAGGGGGCCCTGGGCTGGCTTGAGGATTTATCCACTCAAGATGCCACACCTTCTTTATAAACTGGGGCCCCCAGCACCTCCTTACTGCTTCATGAGGTGGTGAACTAGAGCAGCTGACTGGGGAAGTGGGTATGATGGCAGCTTGGCCCAGGAAAGGACCTTGGACAGCAGCAGACTCAGAGAAATCAATGGTTGACTCCAAATTGTTTAAAACAGACTTTGGGCAAATTACCCACCCTCTCTGAACTCCAGAGCTTGTCTCTACTGATCAGGAGATGCCAACATTGCTGAATTCATGGTGAGGAGCATGATGATGATGACAATTCTAATAACATTTATTTCAGACTTACTGTGTGCCAGGCACTGTGTTAAGCACCATATAGATATGATCTGAACAAATTCTCAGAATAACCAGGAAGCATTATTGTCATTTTCCAGGTAAAGGATCAGTGCTGAAGGGGGCTAAGTAAATTCCTTGTTGTCACTAAGTACTAGTAAGAGGCTGCAGTGGGTCAATGGCAGTCTCACCAAAAGATATATCTACCAGGAACCCACGAATGACTTGATTTGGGAAATGTTTTGCAGATGTCATTAAGGATCCCCAAATAAGATCATCTTGGACTATCCAGGTGGGTCCTGAATCCATGAACACCTGTCCTGATAATAGACAGAAGAGAAGGTGGAGACACACAGAGAAAGAGAAGTCCGTGTGCAGAGGGAGGCAGGAATGGGTATGATGCAGCTGCAAGCCAAGGAAGCCTGGAGTCATAGAAACTGGAGTAGCAGCAAGGGAAGTGTCTACCTTGGAACCCCAAGAAGGCACCATGCCCTTTCACATCTGGATTTCAGACATCTGGCCTCTGGAACTGTGAGAGAACAAAGTCCTATTGTTTTAAGCTGTCCAGTCGGTGTCCTTTGTTGCAGCAGCCACAGGAGACTGAGACAGAGGTTCAGCCAGCACTGGAGCTCAGACCATTGGAGTCTTGGCAGTGACGAATATAGAGTGTGTTAGACACACAGTGAATGTGCAGCTAACCCCACAGTCGCAGTGTGGCCTCTTCTGCTAATAGTCTGGGGAGAGTACTTCCCCTGAGATGTTGTCTCAGTGGAACCAGGAGGAACTGGTGACTCTTCCCCAGTGAGATGAGTCCTGTTTGTGTCCATGCCACACCCGAGGCTTCGTTGTTGGAGCATACACAGGGACACCATATCCAGAGGTGCAGCGTGGGCAGCCGGGAGACACGATTCTCTTTCTGCAGCATCTGTAGACTCAGGTTTGGGAGTTTCACTTGGGCCGTCAGTGTGGTGGTGAAGGGCAGAGTGTGGGAGTCAGGGGACCCTGCTCCTAATTCTGGGAAATTGTCTACTATAGCCCAGCCCTGCTCTTCCCACCCAGGGAGTGGAACTTGAGATCATGCAGGTGAAGCATTCAGCACAGACCCTGGAATAGGGGAAAGAGTATATATACGTCTTGGGTTGGCCAAAAGGTTCATTCATTTTTTTTTTCCTTTTTTCCATAAGATGAGTCTAGTAGAGCTTAGTTGTCTTTCACTTCATTTGAAACAATTTTGTTAGATTATATTGTGACAGCTGTCATATCAGCATGCATTAAAAAAAGCGTATCAAAATTGGTGAGTTTGGGGGTAGCCATTTGTAATATTGAAGATGGAAGAAAAAAAGCAACATTTTTGGCATGTTATGCTTTATTACTTCAAGAAAGGTAAAAATGCAACTGAAATGCAAAAATAAAAAGGTATGTGCACTGTGTGGAGAAGGTGCTGTGGCTGACTGAACGTGTCAAAAGTGGTTTGCAAGGTTTTGTGCTAGAAATTCCTTGCTAACTGATGCTCCATGGTTAGGTAGACCAGTTGAAGGTGATAGGGATCAAACTGAGACATCTGTTGAGAACAATCAACATTATATCATGTGTGAGATAGCCGACATACTGAAAATATCCAAATCAAGTATTGAAAATCATTTTTATCAGCTTGGTTATGTTCATCTTTTTGATGTTTGGGTTCCACATAAGGTAAGCAACAAAAACCATCTTGACCATATTTCCACATGTGAGAAATATAATGAAAACATTCCATTTTTTAAAATAAATTGTGATAGGCGATGAAAAGTGTACACTAGACAATAATGTGGGATGGAGGAGATTGTGGGGCAAATGAAATGAACCACTGTCAACCACACCAAAGTCTGGTCTTCATCCAAAGAAGGCGATGTTGTGTATATGGTGGGATTGGAAAAGAGTCCTCTCTTATGAGCTCCTTTGGAAGAGCAAAGGATTAATTCCAACAGGTACTGCTCCCAAGTAGACCAACCGAAAGCAGCACTTGATGAAAAGCATCCAGAATTAGTAAACAGAAAATGCATAATCTTCCATCAGGATAGACCACATGTTTCTTTGATGACCAGGCAAAAACTGTTACTACTTGACTGGGATGTTCTGTTTCATCCACTGTATTCACCAGACATTGCACCTTCAGATTTCCATTTATTTCAGTCTTTACAAAATTTTTTTAATGGAAAAGTGAATTCCCTGGAAGACTGTATAGGACACCTGGAACAATTCTTTTCTCAAAATGATAAAAAGTTTTGGGAAGATGGAATTAAGAAGTTGCCTGAAAAATAGCAGAAGATAGTGGAACAAACTGGTGAATATGTTGTTCAATAAAGTTCTTGGTGAAAATGAAGAATGTGTCCTTTATTTTTACTTTAAAACCAAAGGAACTTTTTGTCCAACCAAATATTTAAAATATACATATTTATAATTCATTTATACATATATTTATTATATATTTGTATATGTACTGTTTTATGTATTTGTATAACTATATGTAACAGTAGCTTATTTATTTGAAACATATATTTAAAAACCATTTTTAATCACAAAAGTTATGTTGTTCATCTTGAAGTTTCAAATTTTTGAAATGACATATAACTAGGAAAAGAGTGCATATAAGATAAGTTAGACGCAAGCAGTGAAGTTTTAGTGTATAACACGTGCATATTTCCTCTTCGCTGATGTATTTCTTTACTTCGAGTTTGGATCTAATTGTACATAGTACTTTGAACTCTTTTCTTTTGACAATACACAGTGCATGTTTTCCCCTGTGGTTAAACATTCCTCTTCAAAGCCAAGTTTAATGGCTCATTATGTTCCATGTGGGTGTTTCCAGGGGGCTCCCATGGACTGAACGATGTCTACAGACACAAAATGAGAAAGACAGCTTTTGGTTGGCAGTGTGTGCAGAAATTGTGTGCATGGAGATGGTGACAGGAAGCAGGCAAAGTCCCAAAGCCTCCCTCAAAATGTGCAGCTGGTGGGGTCCCTCTCTCCCTCCAAACGGGCTGTTCAAATACCTCTCCTTCCCCCTCCCTGCATGGCATAAAACTGCCATTTCCTCGAAATTTTCCAGCAAGGTACCCTCAAAGTACAAATTTTGCCAATCTGAATGTGAAGAAATTCTATCTTGTTTTCATTTGCATTTCCCATATTGCTCAGGAAGTTAAAGATATTTTCCATCTGTTTTTCCCATCTCCCCTTCTGTGACTTGCCAATTTCCCCATTGGCTTCAGTGCATTTTTCTTATTAATTTTTAGGAGGTCTTTGTAGTCTGGGTACTATTTCTTTGTCAGTAATATGCATTGCAAAGACTTTTTTTTTTTTTTATAGACTGCAACTTGCTTTACTCTGGCTTATGGTATCTTTTGTCTAAAAAAGATTTTGAAGTTTAACATAGTCAAAGTTATCTATCTTTCTTTTATCACTTGTGCTTTGGATTTCTTGTTTAAGATGTACATACTACTCCAATTCTATAGAGTTATTCCTCTGTTTCATAGCAGAGTAATGTTAGATAAGCTACTAACACTTAGTAGCTCTGTGATGTGGGAAAGGCCTCTCTCTGGACCAAGGTTTCTCATTTATTGAATTCTCTTCATTGAATCATTTTGCAGATTTATTAAAATTTACTCATGTAAAATACTATGGCTCTCTCTTTTTCAAGGGTTTCCACAAAACAATACACAGTCAAGCAAGAATTAACCACACTTCCATGACTCTAGGAACCACTGAAGAAGGGATGGCCCAAAAGAATCTGATAAAAGCTGTGAACTAGGAAAACATACCTGATTGTATACCTGATTTCAGGGCCTTCAGGTTCCCTGGGCTTCAGGAATCCTTGGTTAAAAGCTGCAGGCGGCACTAAATTGGAGTGTAATGGTCGTGTCAAGAGATGCCAGAAATCAATGTCCAAGCACCCAGGTGGTCAGAGTCCTGTGGATGCTGAGTTCTGTGCTCCTTCTCACTGCTGTAGTTTGCACATGCTGAGCCTTTCAGGGGAGAGGAACCTGCCTCCTTTGAAAGCTTAATGACAGCTCAGAAGACTGCCTCTAGTGCTTATTTCCTCGCCTCCCTTGGGGCAGGGTTGAGCATCAGCATCACCTTCCAAATTCCCACAGCCCCTCCCTCACATCTTCCGCTGCACTCACAGAGCTCTGGGTATTTGCTTATGTATTTGTTTTTCCAGGTTGACTTGGGATGCTTAAAAGCCGAGATCACGTTTTAGTTTCTTGGCTTCTTTGGCCTCTCATTGTTCAGTGCTTGTACCATGATAGTTAATAGGAGTTGCAAAATGGCAAAGTGCATGGGTATTTCCAGAATTAAAAGGCAGGGGAGATTTATGTGAGTGACTCTCTTGTGTCTACATATCAGGGTGAGGTAATATGTACATTTGGGCAGGGGCACACATGATTTGTGACTCTTCTTTAAAAAAATATTTCCCCCCAATACAACTGACTTGTCTTGAATCAAAACTCAAGTTCCAGAACCAGGAACGCATGCCTGCACCATGGGTGTAGGGTGAGCCTGGGGAACTTCATCTCTAGCAGAGCCCTGCAGAGGGACAAAGTGCCCATGTTGGGGTCTTGGCATCTGGAGCTGCGCTGTGGCTCTGAAGACTCATCTCAGCCTCACTGAACTGTGGCGAGGCCACATCCTCAGTGTATGTTGTTTGGTATGATCCCAGAAGAAGGAAGAATCCCTCCCTCGAGGCTTCCTCCCAAACATGATAAGTCCGTGACTCCTCTCTGGCTCACTGCCCCGGGGACCCTGGCGAGGCTCGAACCCTAAAAGAGAAGAACTGGATTCCAGCGAGTGTCCAGTGCCCGGGGGGAGTGATGCTCCTGCCTGCCTACACCTGTCAGGATAGCGAAGCTGGGGTCACATCCTGCTGCCTGTGTGCCCGCAGGAGTGGGAGGAGAGAAAGTGTCTGCCTCCATCTCTATGTGTGTTACACACAACTTGACCCGTGTATACAGGAAGGAGAGAATGAAGAAGGGAATGGATGCTTAAATACATACACAGATACACAGATACGGTGCTGACTGTACATTCACTTGTGGGGTGATTGAACAAGTGGTGTCCTGGTAGTCTTTCTGGTCAGCTCAGCCATTCAGTAGAGACAGTGAACATTTTAGTCATTTTATCCCAGATTCTCTATTTCCTCCCCATCCTCTTTCTCTTCTTCCTTATCAATATCATACATCTGAATGGTCCAATAGCCTTTGTCTCTCCATCATATTTTCCCACGCTGTTAAAAGCTCTGCAATTTTTATGGTTATATAACCTGCCATAATTTAGATCACCATGTCTTTGTTCTTGGCACTTCAGATTTTTCACCAGTATTTACCATTGTAACTATCATTGTAATTATATTTACCATTGTAACTATCAATTCTCTGATGTCTTCATTCTTGATTTCTTTGTCTTCATCCGAGATTATTTCTCAAGATATTTTCCTATGAGGTTAATAGCATCAGATTCTGTCAATAATGCATTCTGTTAACTTTTGTTCCCCAGCTCTATACATTGTCCATTTCATGTTTACTTGAGCACCGAATAAGCATCTTAGCTTTCAAAATGTCTCCCAAGCTTCTAAGTGAGAAATGGTATATTGAATTCATTTAGTTTCTAAGCTATTTGAACATTTGAATTTCCTTTTGTGATTACCCATTCAGAACTTTTGAATATCTTTTATGGAGGTCTTTCTAGATTTCTTATTTAAGAGATATCTTTCTGTATTAAGAATTTAATAAAAATATTATCTCCGAGTTACCACTTCCCTTTTAACACTGTGGTCATTAATCCACAGAGAATTTACTTAGGTGTAAGTCATGAGCCAGAAATCCAGCTTTGTTTCATCCTAAATGATCACCTGGTCATCACATCTGTTGAATTATCCACTTTTATCACAAAGTATGTCTGGGTTTAACTGGGCTTCCCAGGTGGCACCAGTGGTAAGAATGTGCCTGCCAATGCCAGAGATATAAGAGATGCAGGTTTGATCCCTGGGTCGGGAAGATCCCCTGGAGGAGGGTATGGCAACCCACTCCAGTGTTCTTGCCTGGAGAATCCCACGGACAGAGGAGCCTGGTGGGCTACAGTCCATGAGGCCGCAGAATCGGACATGACTGAAGCAACTCAGCCCGCAGCACATCCTTGGGTTTGTTTCTAAATTTTTCTTCTGTCCCAGTGATCTCTTTGTTTCTAGATGGGAACAGACTGTTATAACTTAGTGTTCATGTTTTGTGGAGATAATCCACACTTGTGCTATTACCCTCCTCCCTCCCTCCTTCCTTTCTTCCCACACTCCCTATCTCTCCATTTCTTCCCATTTCTCTCCCTATCTCCCCTTCCTCCCATCTCCTAACTTTAAGGCTGATCTTATGCATTTATTCTTCTTGATAAACTTTAGAATCATGTTATCAAGCTTCAGGAAAAAACCCATGTTAGGATTTCTACGGGAATTTTGTTAAATGTGTAGTTCAATTTTAAAAGTCTTGATAGATTTTCTACATCATGCTTTCTTGTTCAAGAATATAATACATCTTTCTATTTCTTCATCTTTTGTGTTTCTCAGTAAAGCTTTAAAATATTTTTATGAAGTCTTAGACATTTGTTGTTGAGATTATCCTGAGATATATTTTGTGGCTCTTATACATCTTTATTTATATTTTTTATTTTATTATATTTTTATCTTTATTATATTTTTATCACTGGTTATTATGTGGATTTATTTATTAACAAGTCACTTAGTAATCTCTCTTCAATACCTCAGTAACTTTTTAGATGATTTTCTTTTGTTTTCCTGGTAGACTTTTTGAGTTTTAAGTATGAGAACAATGATCTCTGTCTCTAACTTTACAACAGATCATTTTAGAATGTTTAATTACTTTTCATAGAACAGTGATAAGTGCAAAGATGGTGAGGATTTTTGCCTTTTTATAGACATAAATGAATGCTGTATTTTACTGTTCTGTGTGATGTTGCATGAAGATAGTTATTCTTTACCATGACAGCAAATTTCCTTCTGATTTGATTTTACTAAGAAGTTTTTGTCAGAAAATGAACATTCAATTTCCTTAGATGCCTTTCTATGCCTACATCTTACATATGCCTATGTAGGAGGCAATGATAAGATTTTCTCAGTTAACCTCATAAAATACCTTACTCTAAATATATAAGTACTTTTGTAAGTACTCCTACCATTGACTTTTCTTTGTCACTTCGCTGGTGTGTCTTTTGTAGACATGCTTGGATATGTGTTTACCAATATGAGGTATTTTGTCACAAGGCAGAGTTTAACCCATTTACTTTTTTGTTGTAATAGATACAATATGCTTTATCTTCTTTGCTTCATCCTGTTTTCTGTATTTATGCTTCCTTGTTTTCTTTGCTACATGGCTTATATTGTCTTTATTTTGTCAAGTGATCTTGAAGATTTGTGTCCTGCTTTTTACTGCCATTAATAGTTGCCTTTAAGTGTTAAAAGAAACACCAAAACATGTATTTCTGTAGTTATTAATGTCAAGAAGAACAAATATCCATTGTGTCCCTTTCACACAGTAAAAGGAATATACCAGTTAAGAAAACTTTGGCTAAAAGAAACAGAAGTCATACTCACTGTGGCTTAAATAACTGAGGGCGTATTTTTCTTAAAAGATGAGAAGCTTGAGATAGGCAGTTCTAAGCATCGGTTCAGTAGCTCAACAGTGTCAGAGCTAAGATCCCTGCCAGTCTCCTCTTCATAGTGGCAACATAGCTGCCACAGCTCCAGCCATCATATCGACATTCAAGGCAGTAAGAATGAGGGAAGGTCTGTGCTAGCTGTTTCTGTCCCAGAAGTCCTAACACCTACAAGACTTTGATTAATATATCATTGGCTGTAACTGACTTGGGCCCTTACCACCTGAGCACAAAGGATGTTCGGGGAGAGAGCATCTCTCCTGCCCAAGTCAGATAGGTGGCAAGGAAGAAGGTATGTCAGCTTCAGATTAATTTATCCACTTGTGTTTCCTCCCATGGTAATGCCCTCTCTGGGGACCTTCCCACCAAATGAATGTTTTCTTTTATAAGTTGCATTAAACAATTGTCAGTTAAAATGAAAGATGACTTAAAATTTTCCCAGCCCACAGTAGGTGGTTAAAACCCATTAGTTGAGCCATCTTTTCCAGCCTATTCACAAATCACCTTCATTTAAGTGGCTTTGCTTAAATTGCCAAATTCCATATCCTTTATTCTATGATCTCATTTTTTATCTGCATTTCATTCCAACATTATTGCCATTTTTATTCCAAGTAATAACAAAATACATTTTCTTTCAAATAATTTGTATTGAGTTATCTATGAGAAAAGCTCCTTCAATAAAAACCACACATAACAAATACTGTCACTAGCATCAGGAAAAAAACAAACAGATATCTATCTCTGCCCACACTGCTCTCTGATGTTATAATGCATTCATGTTTAGATACACGGTCTGTTTTGGTTAACTCCTTTATGGTTTTAGAGCCTGTCTGGTTTAACACTGGGACTTGAGGGGACAGGGTGTTGACTGCAGACATCTGTTCCCACTTCTCAGACCTCTCAAGTCAGGAAGAGGCTTACTTTAAGGCTAGATGTTTCTCTGCAGAGCCTGGCATGTTTATGTGTGTGTTGTAAATTTTACATATAATTATTCCATATGTGTGCTTGTGTATACTCAGTCGTGTCCAGCTCTTTGCAAGCCCATGGACTGTATAGCCCGCCAGGCTCCTCTGTCCATGGGGTTTTTCAGGCAAGCATAGTGGAGTGGGTGGCCATTTCCTTCTCCAGGGATCTTCCTGACTCAGGATTGAACCTGAGTCTTCTGCATTGCAGGCAGATTGTTTTCTGTCTAAGCCATCAGGGAAGCCCAGTTGTTACTTAAATGGGCACAAATCAATTGAAGGTTAGTTAAAAAAAAAAAAGAAGAAGAAAGAAAGCCACACGGTATGCGTGTCTCTATGGTGCCTGAGACGAGCTGCAGTTGAGACTACCTGCAGGGCCCCATCCTTGCCCTTAGAACCTGCCACAGAGGCAAGGTAGCCTGCTCCTCTTGCCCTCTGACCACAACTGGGGAGGTCCTGGCAGACTCTTTTGTCTATCGGGCAGTGATGTGGGGAATAAGCCCTGGTACATTTGAACATGAACCATGAAGCCACAGAGGTGGAGACATGAGCAAGTAAGACTCTTGACTTCGCCCATGCAGGGGACACCTGGTCTGAGAGCTTGGCTTTCAAGGATATGCTTTTGTGCCAGAGCTGCCAGGCAGAGTGGACGCCCATGTGGCCTGCTGAGCACATCCACCCTGGTCCCACAGTTTGACTCTGCAGCCCAGAAGCAGATTTTCAGGCCCTGCAATAAAACAGTGATTCCCTGAGTGCCAACCCCGGGGTGTGCCCTGGGCCCTGGGGTCTGCCCTGAGCCCTGGCAGCATCTGTGCTGAGCCTGCTCCTTCCAGGACTGCAGCTTTCTGCTGCTTGGTGCTCACATCTGCTGTCACCAGGCAGATCTGGTGACAAACAGTCACACTCCACTGGTTTCCTCCCATATTTCCTGGGACCTCTTCAGAGTGAAAGGGAATCTCCAATTATGTGCTCCTATTTTTTTTTTTTCTTTCCCAATCAAGACAGTGTTCAGCAATTAATGGCATATTTTAAATATGCCAGGGAGATCTGCGTTTTTCTCCAAGGAAGACCTAAGTGGCAGCACCTGCTTAAACGCGAGTCCAAATGCAGCCTCCTTCCGGGTGGGGACCGGTGGACCTGCTGTGCAGGCTGGCAGGGTGTTTTGCCCTGCTGAGAAAAACCCTTTTTGTTTGGGGTGGGTGGGACTTTTCAGCAGTGTGTGCTGCTGCAGAGGCATCTTGGCAAGGCCTTTGTTAAGATGTATTTCTCAGCGTTTATTAGTGAGATTTGGTTTGGGGAGACTGTCTTCTGGAGAGTTAAAACCCTGGCAAGGAAGGCCGTGTTTAAGAGTTGGCGGGGATTTGGCGACAAGTGATTCAGCAGCTGGTACCAGGGCCTTCTGGCTGCAAGGAGGCCGGTTGTTGGGGGAGGGAGCAGCTGGGCAGACGGTCCTGCAAAGGGTGGTCATCAAGAAACAGACATTGCCCACTGTCACTGGGTCCACTGGGATCTGCCTTCCCCTACCCTATGATTCCCCCAGAATCTCCATAGATGTCTCAAATGAGAATGTAGTCTTCTTTTTACTAAAAAGAATTATTTGGCTGCACTGGGTTTTAGTTGTGGCACACAGGGTCTTTCATTGTAGCATTCAAACTCTTAATTGTGGCATGTGGGATCTAGTTCCCTGACCAGGGATCAAACCCGGGACCCCTGCATTGGACTGTGGAGTGTTAGTGACTGGACCACTAGGGAAGTCCTGAGAATGTAGTCTCTTAAGCTAAGAATGCTTGGGTTTAGGGGGTTTCTGGTGGAGCCTCTGCTAGCCTGTGACCTTGGGCAACCTCTGTCCACCATCTGTAGTGTGAGGGCCTTGTTGCAGGATTGTGGATGGGATTCAGTGGGAACGTCCTGGACAGAGCTGGCCAGCAGTGCAGGGCAGGCTCAGCACATCCCACTCCGGCTTGTCGAATGGGGCTCAGGCAGGTTCCTCTCAGCTCTATGAATCTTTAGTCTTCCCTGGAGGCTGTGCACGCAGCCCTTTTATTCTGGAATGAGGTTTCCTGGCTGGCTGACTTTCTCTCCATGTTTGATAAAACTTAACCCATAGACTGTTCATAGGAGCATCACTTAGAAAAATCCAAAGTGGAAATAGCAAATGTCCACCAGCTGGCGTGTAAATTGACAAAATGTGGTCTATCCATACCTTGAGGGTATTAAGGAGCTCTGGTAGATACTACCTCATGGATGAGTCCCAAAATACGATGCAAAGAGAAGGAAGCCAATCACAAAAGGTTGCATTGTGTATGATTCCATTTATATGATGGGCTGGAGTAGGGAGGGTTGGGGAGTGACTGCTAATGAGTGTGTGGTTTCTTTTTGGGGTGATGACAGTGATCTAAAATCAGATTATGATGGTGGTTTCACAGTTGTCTACTGGCATACCTCATTTTATTGTGCTTTACTTTAGTAAGCTTCACTGATACTGCATTTTTTTTTTATAAATAGAAATTTTGTGGCAACTTGGCTTCAAACAAGTCTATTAGTGTCATTTTCCAAGTGTTATTTTAAAATTAAGGTCTGTATATTGTTTTTTTTTAAAATGCAGTGTTATCACATATTTAATAGACTGCACTATAGTGTAAACATTACTTTTATAAGCACTGGAAAACCAACAAATTTCTGTGACTTGCTTTATTGTGATCATCATTTAGTTCTGTAACTGAATCTAAAATATTTCCAAGATATGCCTGTAAATATAAAAATAATTGAATTGTATATTTTAAATAGGTAAAGCTGTGAATTGTATAAATTAAATCTTAGTTGTTAATTTAACAGAAAATGAATTACTGTCCCTCAGTGTCTGTTTTGTCTGCATCGTATACCACACATACTTTTGTATATAATGTATACATTTATATCCCTTGTACACAATGCATATGTTTATGTGTAAGACAGAAAATTATCAGAGAGAAACCATACTATGTTGTATTTAATCAAGTTAGATTAACGCAATGGTTCTCAAACACTGATTCATGGATTAGTGTTATTTAGTTATGAAATATTAAAAAAAATAAGACAAAGTAGGTAATAAACTTTATCAGTACTTTGGCCACCTGATGCAAAGAGTCAACTCACTGGAAAAGACCCTGATGCTATGAAAGATTGAGTGCATGAAGAGAAGGGGGCAAGAGAGGATGAGATGGTCGGATGGCATCATTGACTCATTGGACATGAGTTTGAGCAAACTTCGGGAGATAATGAAGGACAGGGAAGCCTGGCATACTTCAGTCCATGGGGTGGCAAAGAGTTGGACATGACCAAGCAACTGAACAATAACAACAAAGGTTAATTTTTTAGTTTTGACAAATGTGTTATGTTTATAAGATGTCATCATTGCAAGAAGCTGGGTGAAGGGTATATAGGAACTCTGCCATATTTTTGAAACTTTCCTGTAAATATAAAAATTCTCCAGAATGGAAGTTTACTTAAATAACCCCTCCCTCCAAGCAACAACAAGCAACAAAATAAGGATGACGGTAATGACTTTAGTACACACTCAAGATTAGAAGACTCTCCTTTATTCTAAAATTATTCTCTTCCAACCATTTGCTGTTAAAGTGTCCTTTTATGAAGTGGCATTAGATGGAAATTGTATTTGTTTCCCACTTGAGTGCAGAAAAAATGAGAATTCCAGGTGAGTTCTCCAGGGTTGTAACAGATGCTGTTCGGTCCTGTCCCCATTGTCGGCCTTCAGTCTTGCCTGCATGGCTGGGAGTCTCCAAGACTCGCTGTCCACACTGGCCCCTAAGGCCCCAGTGAGACTGAGCCCCCTTGGTCCACACAGGCACCGTGCCCTTCGATGTGCATCCATCATATTGGCTGCTTCCTTCCCTGCCTAACCTCCCCACCCACAATGGTGCTTGCTGGGATCACTTGAATTTCCTGCTCTCAGAGGCTTGGTCTTCTCCTGGGGTAGCCAAATTAAGTCACTTGAGGCTTGTGAATTCCAAGTCATCGGGACCACAGACTGAAAGTTAGGCAGAGACGTGGACTAATGTATATGGCCCTCAGGATGGCTGTTAGCAACAGCCAAGCTCAGTGATGGACCTAGCTTAGATTCCTGAAGCTGCCACGAAAAATCTGAACAACTGAGTGGCGTATGTAGCAGAAATCTAAGTCTCACGTTTCTGTAGGCTCAAAGGCTGAAACTGAGGCATTGGAAGGGCTCTGCTCCCTCTGAAGGCTTGGGGAGCATCAGCCCTGGCCTTGTCCAGCTTCCCACTGCAGCTGGCCAGCCGTGCCTCTTCCTGGCTCACTCCGCATCACTCTCACCCCTGACTCTGTCTCACGTGGTGTTTGTTCTCCTGCGCATCTCTGCTTTCCTCTCCTTCTCTCATACTCCAGTCGTGTCGTACTAAGGGCCACCTTACCCCAGTGTGTATCCAAATAAGGTCACATCCTGTGATCCTGGGAGAACATGGATCTTTGAGGGATTCCACCCAACCCCAGGCAGGATGCAGAGAGAAAGCAGATGAGACCTGCCTCAAGATGCTGTCACGTGCGTGGGCCTTGCAGGGGTGGGGAGATTTTTAACTGAACAAACACACTCATCAGTGAATAACCACAAAGGTGAAGACTTTCCAGGGCTTCCCTGGTGGCTGAGGGGTGAAGAATCCATCCGCCAATATAGTAGATGTGGGTTCGATCCGTGGGTGGGGAAGATCACCTGGAGAGGTAAATGGCTACACACTCCTGTGTTCTTGCCTGGGAAATCCCATGGACAGAGGAGCCTGGCAGGCTTACAGTCCACGAGATCGCAAAGAGTCAGACATGACTGAGGGACTAAGCATACAGTGGCTTTGCTAGCAGGGCCCACACGTGCTGGCTGCAAACCACGGCAGCGGTTACACCCAGAAAAACCACACTCAGCACTGGCTTCCAACATAAGTGGCCTAAGTAATTGCATCTAAAGCCCCATTTGCAGAAAGCGGCTGACTGACAGTTCATTCTCTCTGAGACATTGAGATTGATTACCTAAGAAAGACAAGGAAATCGACAGGAAGCCCCATTATTGGGGCAAAGGGTATAGCTCTGTAACTCACTGACTGTACTGTGTCCTCAGAGCAGGGGGTTTGACGCCGGGCTCTCTGGGAAGCTCTAGATATAAAATGACTTTGCATGATGCAGCTCCGATGCTAAAAGCGCAGTGCTCAGGACTACATGATTCAGTGAGAAAATATAAATGGAAAATTACTGGAGCTGAAATTTTATTGCCAAGTTATTTATCTTTGTTATTACTTTCTGAATCCTTTTGTGCGTTTTGTTCACGGCGATGGATAGAGGCTCTCTTACTTACACTTTAAACAGAGATTAGGAGGGAAAAATATTCCTCACGACACCACAAAATACCAGATTAAGTCTCAGCCAGGCCTGTGACTTCTCTCATTATAATGAAATATCTAGACACTGAAGCAACAATAATAGTAATAAAAAAAAAGTTCTGTAGTTCTTTTCAAAGACAGTTCACATGGCTTCCTATTGATGCCACTTAGCATTTCTTATTAGAATAATAATATTAGAACAGGGCTCCCAAAGACATGGCCTGGGATTTCCTAATTTCCTAATTCCAGCCTCCAGCTCATCAGGCAGGTATTCTGGACCACTTCCAGGAGGGGATGGATGTCAGTGACTTCGGTGAACCAGACCAGTAAGAGAATATCAATATTAATAACAATAATAACCTGCCTTTTACTCTTATAGAGCTCTGTTTACATTCTTTTATTTAATTAAAAATTGCATACGATTTTATTAAATTGAAACTGATTTTCTTTGTAAAATAAAAAAGACATTTAAAACATATGATACAATAACATACTTATTTATATATTCTAGCAGAAGTTCACATTTTTTTGCATTTATTCTTTGTGCAATGATTTCCTGCCACATTCAGAGAAAAAAGAATTATGCTTTTACTTTTGGTTTTCTTACTTGATTTTTTACAGTAACGCAGCCTGGGCATGGGGCAGTGTCACTGTCCTGACACCAAAGCGCAGGGCTGTTCAGAGGCCGGCTGTGGACCAGCAGTGCTGAGGCTGGTACCTGGCAGCTTGTGAGAAATGATGGAGATGCTGACCCTCAGCCCAGGCCTGGACCTGAGAGTTGGGGCCCCGGAATCTGTGTGAACAGCACTCCAGGCGACTCTCAGGAGGGCTTTTGAGGTGCAGAAGCCGTTTCCTTTATCAGATCGCAGTTGGATGGCCATTAAGACATTGTTGTATGAGGTTAGGTCCCCTGGGTTCAAACCTCTGATTCACCACTCCATCACCGCCCTCTAGGACATCAGAAGAGTCAGTTCTTCACTTGCCTGCCTAAAACTAGGCACATTCTTACAGTGAGGGTCAGGCGGGGGGTGTTTTCATTGGTCTGCATTCTCATTCTTCATGTAACCTTCCTAGCCACCCCATAAGCCAGATAGATGTGACATACCTTCAAGGAAGAAGGGAACCGAGTTTTCGCATGGGCGAATCACGTTTCCAAGCTGCTGGTCTGAGTGTCCATCGGAGTCATGCATGCTGCTGATAGAGTGAGTTCTGCTGCCCCAGAAACCGGATAGTCTGCAGCTGGGCTGGAGGAAGTGGGGGACCACACAATCAGGAGGTGTGGTGGGGAGAAGCATCAGCTAATGTGGAAGCAGAGTTCAGGAAACTGTGAGGCAGCAGATTCTGCAGATTGCAGATTCCACAATGATATCCCCCCATCCCACAAGTTCTTACAGAACTCTGCCCTGCCCCCTCCAAGGTCCGAGTCTCTGCCCCTATTCTTTGTGCAGGCTGTGTCGGGGTGGAAGTGGTGGGAGTGAGGCTGTGTGGCTTCTGGGGCTCTGCTGGAAAAAGTGAGGCAGGGTTCCTTTGGCTCTGTCTCTCTCTGGACAAACCCCTTGTGGAGCTCTGAGCTGCCAGGCTGGGATTCCTCTCACCTGCAGTCACCACATTGTGGACAGGCATACAGAGAAAGAGAGAGCGATATCCCATCTTGGCAGTGCGGCATGGGGTCAGACAGGGTCTATCTGCTATCAGAAAGTAGGGAGCTGGTAGCCAAAAAGCACCGATTACGTCCGAAGGGAGCTGTTTTCTGTGAATTTGTGTTCTAACATGAGAAACAGGGATGGGGTTGCATATCAAATAGAACAGGAGAGAGTGATGGATGTCAGGATTATCCCAACAACCGGGATATTTGGGGAAAGGAGCTGAAGAGATGGTCAAGACTTCTAGAGTAGTGTGCTGGAAAACCTGTGGTGGGCCAAGTATTGGCTCCCAAAGATGTCTGCTCTAGTACCCAGTAGTTGGTGATGGACAGGAAAGCCTGGCGTGCTATAGTTCATGAGGTCGCAAAGAGTCGGACATGACTGACCGACTGAACTGAGTCTCTGGGACCTGTAAATAACTCACCTTACATGGCAAAAGTGCCCCTGGAGATGTGGTTACATTAAGGACCTTGGGATCGGAGATCATTGTGGATTATCAGGGGGCTCTGTGCAAACTCACGAATTCTTACGTATGTGGAAGAGGAGGGCAGAGGAGTATTCAGAGATGAGAGAGGGCCTCCACCCACCACCACAGCGCTGAAGGTGCAGGCAGGGAGCTAGGAGCCCAGGAATGTACGTGGTGATACCGAGGAGCTGGGCAGGGTCCCCAGCTGACAACCAGCACGCAACTGGGGCCTCCGCACCCCAGCAGCAAGGAAGGGCGTGCTGCCCTCACCTTGAATGAACAGGAATGCTTTTCCTTTGAGGCCAGTGCAAACTCCTGCCTTCAGACTGGGGAAGTAGCAAGTGACTAGACTGTATCTGTGACCCTTTGCTACGGTGATAAGTTACTCAGTCGTGTCTGACTCTTTGTGACCCCGTGGACTTCAACCTGCCAGGCTCCTCTGTCCATGGGGATTCTCCGGGAAAGAATACTGGAGTGGGTTGCCATGCCCTCCTCACAGAAGTAGCCACAGAAAAGGGATAAGGAAAAGAGCTGTGTTGTATCAAATCACCAGACCTGAGCTCAGCACAAATTCTGGCTCACCCTCTTAACTATGACCTTGACCTCTTAGAGACTGAGCCTCCCTGCCTCTTACAAAGAAAGAATAGAATGACCCACCTCTGGGGGATTGTGTGTTAATTGGCTAAGATTATCCTTGAGGGCAGTTAGCATAGTAATACCTAACTCAGCCTAAATGCTCAATGACTGTGGGATTGAGAAATGAGGGAAAGAGAGCTCCTGAACAGTCTTCAGGATTTTTTTTAAATAGATAAACTAGGTCAAGAAGAAATATAGCTTGAATATATGTTGCAGGTTAATTCAATTTTGAAGTCTTTTGAGAGCTTTCGTATTTTCAGCACTCTGAAATTGTAGACTGCTGAAAATACTCCCAATACATTGAAATTTCATTAGAAGGTAATGCACAAAGCCACACCTTATTTTTCTCAAAAGAAAAAAGGATGTGAAGGGAAGGAAGAAGGAACACATCATTTTAAAATTCCAATTCCAAATGCATCCATTTTGTGACATTTAAAATAGCAATCAGATCCATATGCCTCAGCTATAGTGTCGCAGAGAGTTGAAAACCAACCACATGAACATGGGATTATTTCTGTCTGTAAAGGTTAATCTTGTACGAAAGCAAATGTGCATGTCCCCAATTTCATATGGCCTAATGTGGGGTTTCTCTTCTGAATTGTTTTTCCCTTACACACACACACACACACACACACACACACACACAGAGTCCTTTACCCAACTCATTTATTTGTATCTTTTCGGAAGGACTATTAATAGAAGCTTGGTGTCTTGGGGTTCAAGTCCTAGCTCCACCACCTGCCAGGGCTTGGGATTGGGTCGTTTCCTTGTCAGCTGTGTCTCCGAGCCTGTGAGCCCATGCCTGTGACAGGAAGCCTGTGGGGGTAACTGCGTGACAGGTAGGGCTCCTGGAGGGGGGAAGCAAGAGAATTCTTGTGGGGCACGTAGCAGAGGTGGTGCCTCGGGTCCTCAGGTTCTCGTGGTTTCTGTTGCATTCACCCAATCAGGCAGGCCAGTGTCTGACCATGCTGGAGTTTTCCAACTCTAGCATCTCAGAAGTTAATGAAAGCTCCAGGACTGGGCATCTCATCAGTCCGTCCTACACCTTACAGCTCCTGGGAGTTCGGCCGAAGACTTTGCTGCTATTGTTCTGATGCGGTGCGCACTTAAACACATTCACCATCCTCCACCTTGCTCCCTCCCCCACCTCACAGTCTGAATATTCAGACTGAGCCTTTGTCCTCAAGTGACCCAGCTGGGCCAGCCTCACGCACGTGCAGTGACAGAATCGGTCTTTGCTCACTGATTTATTAACATAAAATCACTTTCTAACTCACTATTACAATAACAATGATTATTGCAATTGAATTGCAATTCTAGGAGCCTTGCGGTGGTTCAATGATTATTTTTATCTTGCCATTACTGATGTTGTTAATAACTCATGAGAGTTATATTCATTATCCACTCCGATCAGTGTCACGTCACCCACAGTGGAAGCAGGCGCCCTTATTAGAACCCTGTCCAGGGTGCACATCCTTGTTGACATCCTCACCAGCTTCTGTTTGACCCCTGGACTGTCCCCGGCTTCCACCTGTCCAGTGGTCTCCGTGGAATTCTCGGGTACGGCAGCATCTCAGACCTGTTCCCCTCAACACATTCTTCGGTTCAGGGGGTGTTTATGCAGCCCATTTGCAGGATGCCATGATGGAAACTCATTCCCCCCTGCCTTCGAGCTGGGGAGCAGAGGGAGGGAGGGTTTGCCCACAGACCCCGGGCAAGAGCCGCCTTGGGAGGAGTGCAGGCCCTGGGCTGCCACTTTTCTTAGGGAAAGGGTGGGCATGGGGCCAGACATTCATCCCGAGACCCAGTGGTGCTGCTTGGCACGAGGTGGGGGCATCTCTGTATTAGAAAATGGCAGGAAACAGGACTGCCTGGGCTGCAGAGCGCTCGGTCCGTTGTGATCAGACCAGGTGAGAACAATGACACATGAGGGAATCCTGAGATATTGCTGGAAGTCATGCTTTCCAGTGTCTCCTTGAGGCTGAGGTCAGAGAGGGGCTGGGGCTCTGTGGGGAGAACTGTTTATCTGAAGTGGGAAGTCTGCAAACCCCCCCAACCCCGGGGAAGGGGGTGTGACTGTGGGGCACCCAGTGGTGATGCCACAGGACGTTGGGGTTGGGAGAGTGAGACGGCTACAGACACGGAAAATAGAGGAGGATGAAGGCTCCCAGGAACTCTTAGACGCACCGATGGGGTGGCGTTTGTGGGTTCCCAGGGGGCAGCTTCCCAGTCTGCTGGGAAGCTCTGTGCAGGGAGCCATCAGTGTGGCCTCGAGCTCCAGGGAGTGCTGTGGAATCTCCATGAGCACCAGGGAGGCTGAGCAGGGCACTGGCCACCGCGTGTTAGGTTTCTACATTTTTAATAATGTTTTTATTTTTTTTTTGGTCCATTTGCGGACACTTTCTGCATGGGAAAGGCTGTGCTTTGGGGGCGGGGATGCAACTCAGGGTCCTGTCAAAACTGCAAGCACATCCAGGTGACCCACAGCTTCTACTGGCCCTCACCCATCTCTTCAACCAGTATTTCTGAGCAGCTTTTAAATTACCAGACAGCAGGGCTAGAGCTGTGAGCAAAACTGTGAAGTCCTTGCCCTCAACGAGGCTCTTGTTCTGGCCCAGAGACAGGCAGGAAGAAGGTAAGTAGTCATGTGGCTTGTCCTAGGGTGGGGTGGGGGGGTCATGCTGCCAAGTGAAACAAGCTGAGAGCTTGAAAGATGGGTGGAGACTCTATTGGGAAAGGTCTTCCTGGAAAGATGTGGCGGAGGTGGTGGGGTGGGGGCGGAGGGGAGCGGTGGGGAGGGGAACAAGTGCAGCAGGAAGTGAGGGACCAGCCATGAGAACTCCCTGGGGGCAGAGCTGTGCTTGGTCTTACAGTGTCTTTGCAGAAGAGCAGGGGGCGGGGGAGGGTAGCTGGGGAGGGGGCAGACCACCAGAGAAGCACAGCCTGGGAGCCTGGGGAGGTGTGCTGAGACTGATGCAGGAAGCGGGCTGTGGGGCAGAAAGGTAGGTGTGCGTATCCAGGTCATCCAGGGGATCCAAGTAATCCACTCAAATTTAGCCTCTGTGTCTCCTGATGACTGTAGGTGGGGCTGTGGACAAAGTGTGTGTAGTCCTCCGTCATGCTCACGGTGGGACCCGGCAGAGGTACCAATGGGGATAGTACACACAAGGGGATGGTTCAGCTAGCACTTCTCAACCAGGGGTGATTCGGCTCCCAGGAACTGCCTGAGACTCTCTGGTTAGAGCAAGACTGAAAGTGACTCTTGGCAGGTCCCAGAGAATTTGCATTTTAAACAAAGAGAGTTTCTTCCTGTATTCAGTTGCAACATGGGCTGAACATCTATCCATCCATGGGCAGGACACCCTGCGGTTTGCTCCGTCTCCCAGGAAATCATTCAGAATGTTTACACTACTGGCTCCTGCTCATCAGAAACAGCCCTTCTGCCAGGCAGCGGGGAGCCACGGTGATGCCACATCAGACTCCAGGAAACCGATTCAGCCACCAGGCCCGCTGCTCGACTCACGATTTACCTGGGAACTGCAGGTTCCAAGTGTCACGAGTGCCCCCTCCCAGGGCCTCTGACTGGTAGAATGTGCCCACGAGGGCCCCTTCTCCCGGTCGCTGCCCATGGAGCTCCTCCTGGTAAAGGCCTCTGGATCTGCTCTGCCCTGCTCTGAGCTGTCTGCTGGCGGGACCTTCTGCACCACAGGCATTGGTGCTGTTTGCTGAATGAAGGAAAGAGTGGTCGTAGTGTAGCACATGGCACTCATCCTGTCTGACTCTTTGTGGCCTCATTGACTGTAGCCCATCAGGCTCCTCTGTCCATGGGATTTCCCAGGCAAGTATTCTGGAGTGGGTTGCTATTTCCTCCTCCAGAGGATCTTCTCAACCCAGCGATCAAACCAGAGTATCCTGCATCTCCTGCATTGGCAGGCCATTTCTTTTTCCCACTGAGCCACCCGGGAAGCCCAGCTGCGGTATAAGGGGTTCAGTGAAGCTCACTGCAAGGGAAGCCATGAGCCCATGTCCAGCACCTTTCCTGCAGAAAGCAGGGACTCTGAGTGCCCAGCACCAGCCTCACCCACTCTGGGGGTTCCGAGACCAGGATGGTTATTGTGAGTATGTGCACAGCAGCTAGGGACCCGCATGAGCTGGCAGAGTGGCTGGAGAAGGAGGAGGGGTTAACTCAGGAGCAAAGTGAGGTCCCGCCTGCAAGCCACACTGGAGCCCAAGGTTGATGTTGTTAGGATTTTCAACTGCAGAACATCCTCCTCCTCCTGCATTAGAGGAGAAGCCCAAGGGTGTTCCCTCCCCACCTTGGAACCTTCTGGAAACCGCCAGGACCTTGGACAGGGAGGTCATGAAGATTTTCTGCAGCAACCAAAATGAAACCCAGAACTAATCTATTTTTACCACTTCCAGTGTGGGCTCAGCTGACCTGTAATTGTGATATTACACATGCTAGTTTTACCTCTCCACTCCCACCTATCAATTTGATTTGGGAGATAAATATGCTGTGGCATCATTGAGAGAGAAATACACCTCAGAGAGTGGAGTTGGGGGCGCTCGGAGGGCGCTGAGTGAAATTTTAATTAGTTCTCTCTGGTCTCTACCTGCTTGTGTAACTAATCGCATACACGTGTCCAGAGGGCAGAGTTTGGCATAATGTGTTTCCATTAACAAATCATTTCTTAATCAGCCTTCCCCACCCAGGGCAGCTCAGGGAACAAGAGGAGGTCTTCCTGTGACTTGGGACGCTTGGTGGAACACAGCCTAATATTTGTGTGTGGTGGGCGTCCCATGCGTGACCTCTCACCGAGTCAACTTCTACATTTCTCAGCCCCATAGTTGGGTCCACAGGGACCTTGCCTGCGTGGACTCACCTCCTCCTCTCCTGCTTCATGATCTCGGGGCCAGCTTCATCCTAGACCCATTAGTCAGTGGCTGATGGCCACTCACTCTCATTCCCACCTTGGAGAGGGGTCTTCTTATTGGGAAAATAATTTTCCTTAAATGTGTCAATACTTGGTTCCCACAGATTCTGTCCCTCCTGCTGGAAGTCCAGACCACCTGCTCAGCCAGAATGGCAGGTACATCGTGTGCTATGGGGTCTAGGTGCACCGCAGTAACCCCGAACTCACCCCTGTAGCTATACTTTCCCCATCTCCAGTGAGACCACCTGCTTTCCTGCATCCGAACACAACACAGGGGACAAGTAAAACCTCTTGGTGGTGGTTGCTAAGAGTTCTTGTTACCAAGAAAATCCATGCAAGTAATAGAAACTGCTCTTGGGGTTTTTATTTTTTTTAAGAGGACAAAAATCAGGGTTAAGCCTGGGTTTCAGTCTCCTGCCAAAATATACTAGAGAAAAATGGGGGTTTTGTGAAAGGAAACACACACAGGATCACAGGAAAGGCTTAATAGCTGGATTTTGCCTGACAGAGGCTGTGTCCACTGTGAGATCAGCTTATCTCTTCGTCTCTCTGTCTTTCACCCTCCTTGGCTTTCTCATCAGTAAAATGAGGTTGGAGAAAATAGACTGTCCTATAGGACTGGAGATACTGCTTGTAAAGTGATTATTAGCACAGGGCCTGGCACACAGCAAGTGACCAATAAATACTTGGCTGTTAGAATGGAATTACTATGCTTATTAGCAATCAATCAAAAATATGAAAGTCAGGCCATTCCTCAGTGATTAGCCAGTACATAGGGAAAGAGCAGAAAAGAGTTTGGGATTTTCTTTCCAGAATCTCTGTTCTGTCTTATTTTCCTATATCTAGCTCACTTTTCTTCGTTAGTCATTAGCTCCTCTTTGTTGAGTGTTTACTAGTCTTGGTGCTTTTCACAGACTGTCCTATTGAATCCTGAATTCTCTGTGACCTCCCCACCTTGCACTCTGTGTGTGTGTAGATCAAGTGTGATCAAGTTTAAGTGTGTTGCTGAGTGTTTGAGCCACTGGATGATGTGACTGGGATTTAAATCCAAATGGGTGACTCTGAGTTCCTTCTCCTGACGGATACAGGGTGATGAGGCATCATCGAGGTAAAGGTGCTCCGTATAGCCTGGGGTTTACATCATCCTGGGTCTCTCCTGAAACTCATTCCTGGCCTTCCCAGGTGCTGCAGTGGTGAAGAATCTGCCTTTGAGTGCAGGAGATGTAGGTCTGATCCCTGGGTCCGGAAGATCCCTTGGAGAAGGAAATGGCAACCAGCTCCAGCATTCTTGCCTGGAGAATCCCATGGCTAGAGGAATCTGGTAGGCAACAGTCCATGGGGTCACAAAGAGTTGGACATGACTGAGCAAGCACGCACATTGGAAAAAAAAAAATCCAGAATGAAGCTTATTGCTATTGACCAACATATAATAATAAGGATTCTCGTGTGCAGCCTCCAGCAGGGGGTTTCACTGTGTCCATTTTTGACAACGCACCACGGATGTTCTTGGTGTCCCCTGGAACCTTCTGGAAATAATGCTTGTCATTGCAGCAGCTACCCAAAGTAGAGAGAATTAAGTTTGCGGCAACGTAAAAAACCACCCACCCAATCCATTTTTCTTTGCTTGCAGTTCATTTTGTATTTTCTTCTCCTATCTCCATCATCTTTTTTCCTCCATGTGACAAGATTCACATCTAATCGTCTATTTAACATACCAATGCTTCTTGCAGAAACTATTATCTACTGTTCCTTAGAGTGTGGGTTCATTAGCCTTTGCTTGAGAGGGACTGTGTACTGTCGCTTCTCTGCTGCCTTTGTAGGGTTTAGATTAATTCCTGCTGTGGTCATGTTCATTGGGATAATTTTATCAAGATTTCCTTTCCCTTGTGTTATTACTTGCTTTCTTGGTTACTTTATTAGATTTTAAAATATCTTATTAAAGCCACTTCTTTGCTTCTGATGAAAGTATAACTTTTCCAACTTTACTCTTAAAAACTTGCAGACCAAACTCTTTTTAGGGCCTCCCTAGAAGAGTGGGGCAGGGCTGGGTGGGAGGGTTGGTGAGAGAAGATTTTTACCTTTTAATGTAAACGGTTCTTTATGGCTTTATTTATAAACATCAGAAACTCTTTCATTGAATTAGTTTAGTCAATAAAAGAAGACCTGGGAATGCTAATGTTTTTTCCTTTTTAAAAAAGAGCAGTTTTGCTTTCCAAGATATAGAAATATAACAAGTGTGCTGTGAAAGAAATTTTAAGAGCCGGATGTTAAAAAAAAGTTGACTAATGGCTGTCCATCCAGTGAAAATAATATCACAGGTGCATGCAGTTCAGGAAAATGCCTTTCTTACATTTATTTTAATGTATTTGTTTGGCTGCATCAGGTCTTAGTTGTGTCCTGCGGGATCTTTCACCGCAGGGCACAGACTCTCTTGTGGCAGGCTCAGTAGTTGGGGCACTTGGGCTCTAGAAATCACAGTGTACAGGTTTAGTTGCTCTGCAAGAATGTGGTATCTTAATTTTCAGACCAGGGATTGCAAGCCAGTCATGGGTTGGTTGGATTCTTAACCACTGGACCACCAGGGACGTCTCAGGAATATGCCTTAATAGAGATGTTTAAGGCCACATGGTCTAACTGCAGTTTACTGCTCAGTTGCTCAGGTACTGGGCTTTGCTGGGATGTCCAGTGTGAGGAGGTGTAGCTGCGTCCCCTACATTCACACCACGGAGTGACACCTGATGCAAGCAAATGATTTCCATCTTGGCCTTCATGGAAAACCACGTGTTCAGTCGCTAAACTGTATCCGACTCTTTGTTACCCCATGGACTACAGTACACCAGGCTTCCCTATCCTTCACTGTCTCTCAGAGTTTGTTCAAACTCTGTCTAGTGAGTTGGTGATGCCATCCAACCACCTCATCCTCTGTTGCCCCCTTCTCCTTTTGCCTTCAATCTTTCCCAGAATCAGGGTCTTTTCCAACGAGATGGCTTCTTTGCTTCAGGTGGCCAAAGGATTGGAGCTTCAGTTTTAGCACGAGTCCTTCCAATGAATATTCAAGGTTGATTTCTTTCAGGATTGACTGGTTTGATATTGCAGTCTGAGGGATTCTCAAGAGTTTCCTCCAGCATCACAATTCGAAAGTATCAGTTCTTTGGTAAAACCCACATTGATTGGCAGTTGATGAAGACTGGGAGGCCTTTGGTGATTTAGATGATGACAGGCCTTTTGAACAATGACCAACAGAGAAAGGAGACAGAGAACACCCCATATTTGGTCTTCACCAAGAGGTAAGTCCTTACCTGGGCAGGTGTCTGCTTCTTGCCTGCAGACAGGTAAGCTGGTTAACTTGTTATGGAGGCAGGATACCTGTGGATGGAAAATGAGCTGGGCTTGGAGAGCGACCCCTGATGGACAGAGAGCCTGCTTGCACTTGGCTGACATCCCTGGCGGGAAGCCAACCTCCTCCCCTAACAGACATCCTGCAGGCACCTCCTCCCTGGCCTTTGCCTCTCCCCGCCTCTCTCTCCCAGTCAGCCAAATAGAAACGCTTTTCCGAAGCTACAGTAGCCAACACATTACCAGTCCTCTCTCTCTTCACCCAGCCCCCATACACTCCCCCACTCACATATGAGATGTGTTACTTAGATACGAATCTAAAATTAATGTATTCAAGCTTGGTTCTTTGGGGAAAAGGGGGATAATCAGCAAATGTCAAAATGTTTCTTCCAGATTTCTAAGTGAGTGTAAAATAAAACAATAGAGTCCCCCCTGCCTCCTGGGGAATTACCTGGCCATCCATTTTCCCATAGACACAAGGCATCTATTTGCTGTTTCCTAGAGTGAATCCGGAGAAGGAAATGGCAACCCACTCCAGTGTTCTTGCCTGGAGAATCCCAGGGACGGGGGAGCCTGGTGGGCTGCCATCTATGGGGTCGCACAGAGTCGGACACGACTGAAGCGATTTAGCAGCAGCAGCAGCAGAGTGAATCCAGTTGGGAATATTTTTTTTTTTTTTTCAGTTGGGAATATTTTATGCTGAAGATCTCAGAGTGCCGAGGGAGATGCCACCCCTTTTGTAAGAGGGGTGCTGAGTCCCAGGGACCTAAGGTGGCACCCTTGGACTCCAGGCGAATCACTCAGCTGTGCCCTCATGACTACCATGTCTCTGTAGGTCTAGGAGACCCTAGCCACACACCGAGAGTGGGCACCTTCTCTGGAGAGCTCCGGTAACCTCTAGAATCTCATATAACTGGAAATCTTTATTGGAATTATCCAAGCCATTACCCTGCTCACTGTATTAGCTCTGCCCTCGAGCACTCTTGACTGCGTATCATGGGGATGGAGTGCTTTGTCAATTGGAACTCAAGCCTCCTGATCTTAATTAGAGATGTGCCAAAGTACCTGAATTTAATGGAGAAGGTTGGCAGACAGTTCTCTCTCCACCCCTCTTGCATTTAATGACTTCATTACTGATTACTGTCCACAGCCATGCAGAAATTAGACATGCTTTGCAGAAAAGCACCAAGGTTGACATGCAGCTACATCAACACAGCAAGTTCCATGTGGAACTCTGCACATTTTGCAAAATGGGGAGGGCCAAGATGTCAACACGTTCCCTACCCCCCTGTCCGTACTCAGCTCAGCAGGCCTGGGAGGGGCCGCTACCCAAGGTGGGGCGATGCATTATTCATGTGCTATCTCCCAGGCACAGATAATTCAATATTCTGCTCTCAATAATCTTTTCCAGTGTTATCTGTATTCATCCTCTCCTTTTGTAAAGAAGGCTGCTAAGTAATTGTTAAATATCTCTCATGTTCCCTGAATAAATTGGAGATATAGAAAAATAATAGGGATATGATTGCAGCAGATTCATTTGGTCGGTCGTGCTTGCCCTGATTCAGCGGGGCAGCATGGCCGCAAAAGCTGCAGCATCCCTGAACCACCAAGAAGAGCTGAAGTCACAGCTCTTTTTCCAACAGAAAGACTCGTCCTGACATCCGTGGTCCTTCGTACTCCCTAATCACACATCACCAGCTCCTACGAGCATGAGGGGGCCAGCTCGTACCATCGGCAGCTTCCTCTCCACCCAAGAGCCAGGCAGTGATCCCAGTCCTGTGGATATCCTGCCAGCCTCATTCTCTTATTTAAGCTAAACATTTCCCTCTGAGGCAGGAACATTGTAACTATTACATCCGTCTGCTCTGCAAAGTGAATTCACAGGTTCAGATTTTCCCAGTCGAAGCAACGGCTTGTAAGCACAGTAAATACAGCTGGAGGAGACTGTTTCTGTAACACTTGATTGGAAGGAATAAATAGCAGTAAGTTCTGAAAAGAAAGGTAGAATGTTCCTAGAGCTGCCATGAGGAGAGCAGAGTCAGGAAGAGGGTGACTCTGTTTCCAGGAAAAACTACCCAGTGAAGCCATGGTTGCTCTAGCTTTTACATGGAAAGAAAACATCCAGGGAGCGTGATCTCAGGCATGGACTGTGGGCTTGATCATTCTTCCTCAGGGAACCATGGGCTGGCTAAACTCAGAGGCTGGTCAGGGGGTGTGTCCCCTTCCTCTGAGCACCGGGGCTCCCAACAGGAAGGAAAGGAGGTGTCTTTGGAGAAGAGCTGGGCTTTGAAGGTAGATCATGAGAGGGAGGGCCAGCGATGGGCACAGGTGACTCCGGCTTTAGCACAATCCTAATAGCCTGCTCCAAGTTTGGGCTTCACTCTCGTGGGGGCTATTACAAGCTCCTCTTGCCATTGTCTTGAGCGGCATAGATCAGCTCAGGCACTTGACATTGTATACTGAGAATGGAATCTAAGACCACATGGTCACAGGTATTTATAAACATGTGTCTACCAAGTAACTACTCACCAAGGCTAGTCTCTCTCGCTGTCAAATCTACCTTTATATTCCTGGCCTTCTGGTCATGTTCAATGTATCATTTGTCCACATTCTTCTCCTGTCCACTGGGATGCTGTCCTGTGCTGCCTCCTCTTCTGCTGGGGCAACTTTATTTTTCCCAATACCATCTCTCTCTTCCTGGTCTCTGGCCAGAGCTCCTGGCACATGCCCCCTCCTTTCTTCTGATCACTACTCACAGCTCAGATTTGTGTCCTGCTCTTTGGGAAAGACCTACTCCCTTGACATCTTCTTGTTCTAGAGCTTGTCACATCAGTCATTAGAAAAGACCCTGAAGCTGGGGAAGATTGAAGGTAAAAGGAGAAGGGGGCAGGAGAGGATGAGATGGTTGGACAGCATCACTGACTCAGTGGGCATGAATCTGAGCAAACTCCAGGAGATACTGAAAGACAGGGAAGCCTGGTGTGCTGTAGTCCACGGGGTCACAAGTAAGAGACAACTTAGGGAATGAACAACAGCAACACCATAAGTCCAGACCTGAACCTCCAGAAGTTTTTGCACGGGGTAGACACCCCAGACTCACATGCTCTAACACATGGGATCTGCCCACGGCCAAATTCCTTTCTCCTCCAACTTCTGAGGCCTTTAAATAGAGCCCTGCCCTGCTTTCACACTCTCCACTGTCTGGGAGAGGGATTTTTCCCAAGGCAACTTGTCCATGTGGGGTTGTAAATGGGCCTGTGTTATCAACGCCTTTGAAGCTGCAGGCTTCTACTCTGTTCTGAAGTGTCACGTGTCGACGGCATTAGTAGGGTTTGGAATCCAGAACTAAAGGTGTTATCTGCTGGATAGATTGTGAGTGAACCCACACAGCCCTCATTTGATGCTGGACTCACCAGTCCCCAGCTCTGTGACCTGGGCCAGTTAGTTCACTTCTCTGGCTGATATTGTCACCTGTAAGAGACGCTGGGCCCTTAGGATGCAGACTCTAATGTGTACTGGCTGGTGCTGCCTGCTTCCCATTGCTTCCTTCTTGGCTAGTGGGGCCCCCATTCCCCAGGAGTCCATTTGATTCAGCGCAATCTCCCAATCCTCCCTTAGGGATGGGCACACAGCCCAGACTGGATCAAGCCAATCAGCTCAGGATGCTCACATGACCTGGACTAACCAGTCATCTCTGCGATGCACATCTGACCAGGTAGCCCTGGTCCTCTCCTTGGATTACCAGCTGGTGTCCTCTTAAGATGGAGGCTGGACTCAAGGGAATTCTCAAACACGTAGACTTAGATAGGCCTGCAGTCCCAGAGTTTCCTGGCCATGTGAGTTTATTTCCTTTGTCCCTGCTAGTCTGATTGAGAGTTCCTGTGACTGGCAGCTGATGAATGGTGCACAGGGCCTGGCACACAGTGGAAGTTGAGCATTTCAGAATGGGAGCTGCACCCCAGCCTGTGGGATGACAAGCAAGTGGGTTTTGCTCCCATGCAGGGCCTGGTAGCAGGTAGCTGAGCACAGGAAGAATGACCCTTTATGGTCGTTGGAAAGGCCACTAGCTTTGGAAATATCTGCGAGAAACAAAAGGCACCTCTTTAAGCCCTAAGCACTCAGCCTCTTAGCAGAATGGAGAGCTCCCATCCTTAGAATGGGCAGTGAATGAAAATGTATTTCTTCAGTGCGATTCCAATAGACATTTCCTGCCCAACTAGTAATTCTCCAGCATCTGAGAGAAGCTAATGAAAATGCACTTTCATTCTCAATTCCTGCTCTAATTCATTCCTTTTCAGCAAGGGAGAGTATGGCATTTTATCCATGGATTGCAGGCAGAGAAAAGCTTTGCTTTTCCAGAAAAGAAACTGTGATACTCTTTTGTATATGATTAAATCTTGATGTAACTTGAGTCAACGTTTTAGGGTCAAAGCGTATTGAATTCCTCCAAGCGTCGGTCTTGGAGGCAGAAGCTGTCTTTCTGATGAGCTAAACTAAAGTAAGCTAGTTAAGGCCCCTGTTGAATAAGTGACAATCAGTAATCTCTCAGAATTTCAGGGACCTAAATAAATTGAGGGAAGTACACGAGTTCAAGTGGAGTCTTGTCTCATAGACCCTGACAGTTGAGCCTCACGTAACTAGGACTGACAGTACCAAGCCATGAATTATTCCTGCATAATGATGCCCTTCCAGTTGAAGACAAAAGCTGTCATTACTTCATCACTCGGCTGTGTCTTATTTATTCTGGGGCTGCTCTGCACGATCCATGAGAAAACATTTTCTTTTTCCCCCATGGAGGACTGCTGCCTCCATAGGGTGAAAATAGTCCTCTTCTAATGAAAGAGTTCATAGTCGATTATCCCCATAGGGATGAAAGTTCCTGGCGATCACTGTAGGGGGATCAGAAGGAAGGAAATCTGCTGTCTCTCCTTGGTTCACTAGCTCTGCTTTTGCACCTTGCTGGAGGGAGTCCAACCTCTTCCCAAGAAGTGACTCTTTCTGATTTCTCCAGTCTGGTGACTGTTGATGAGAAAAGTCAGAGACCCATCAACCAAGGGCACTGCTTCTAATTCATTTTGAGGGGCAGTCAAGGGCATTGCCTCTAGGTCATTGGGGGCCTTCTGAGAGGAGACTCTGGCTGTGGGAGCACCTTTGGAAGTTCACAGGTGACAACCTGGGGACCCGGCCATGGCAGGGTTGGCTTGGCCGCTCCTTCTGGGGCCCCTCAACATGATGTGTCGCTTGGCTCCTGTTCGTTTTGGTAGACTCAGCATGTGAAGGGAATTTGCGGGTTTAACCTAGGCTGTGCATTTGTCAGTGAGGCAAATTAAGTGCTTCTTAGGTGGGTGTTTTAGGACCAGCACTGGGGACTCCAGTGGGTCGTAAGTAAGTGAAACTAGTAAGTGAAACTGCTTCTGATTGTCTGGTGCCTTTCTGCTTCTGCTTCTTGCTGGCTAGGGGCTTGATGTCTTAGTCCATTCAGGCTGCTATCACAAAATACCAGACCGGGTTATAAACAACAAGCAGTAATTCTAATAGTTCTGAAGTCTAAGAAGTCCAAGATCAAGGTGCCTGCAGGTTGGATATCTGGCAAGAACCCCCTTCTTGGTTCACAGATGACTGTCTTTTCACTGTGCTCTCATGTGGAGGAAGGGGTTTGTGAGCTCTCTGGGGTCTCTTCTGTAAGGGCACTAATCCCATTCAGGAGTGTGCCACCCTCTTGAACTAATCATCCCAAAGTCCTCACCTCCTGATGCCATCACCTTAGTTCAGTAATGTTAACATAGGAATTTTGGGGGAAATAAACATTCAGACCACAGCCCCTGGGAACGTTATCAACTCTCCCTGTTTCAGGAAGGTGATACTATCCATGTCCTAGTGCTATTGTGGGGAGCCAGAAATTTAACACATAAAAGATGCACAATGCTGACACAGTCAGAAACTCTGGCCTTTATTTTTCATAGGTCATTGGGCTAAAATGTTGAAGTCTTGAGAGAGGAGAAAAATACTCCCCTATTTTAGGAACTATCCTATTGTTGCTAGGCACCAAAAATTAATGTGCATTTTACCCCCAGCAATGGTGCAAGTCCATGGACAATGATGACTTGATGTACCCAGATTTTGCACTTGTCCACATCTTCAGATTAATCCACTTGCACACAGTGGGGTCCTTCACAAGTGAGCCCCTAGCTCTAGAGAGACAATTGTTATTCAGTTGCTAAGTTGTGTCTGACTCTTTGTGACCCCATGGACTGCAGCATGCCAGGCTTCCCTGTCCTCCACTATCTCCTGGAAGCTAATGAGAAGTGAAAGGGTTAGTCGCTCAGTTGTGTCTGACTCTTTGTGACCCTGTGAACCGTAGCCCACCAGGCTCCTCTGTCCATGAAATTCTCTAGGCCAGAATACTAGAGTGGGTGGCCATTTTCTTCTCCAGGGGATCTTCCCGACCAAGGGATTGAACCTAGGTCTCCTGCATTGCAGGAAGATTCTTTACCTTCTGAACCACCAGGGAAGCCTACTATCTCCTTGAATTTGCTCAAACTCATGTCTTTTGAGTTGGTGATGCTATCTAATCATCTCATCCTCTGCTGCCCCCTTCTCCTTTTGCCTTCAATCTTTCCCAGCATCAGGGTCTTTTCCAATGAGTCAGTTCTTCACATCAGGTGGCCAGAGTATTGGAGCTTTAGCTTCAGCATCAGTCCTTCCAATGAATATTCAGGAAGGGTGAGAGCTGGACAATAAAGAAGGCTGAGTGCTGAGGAATTGATGCTTGTGAACTGTGATGCTGGAGAAGACTCTTTAGACAGACAGTTGCAGCTTAGAAATTATGAGTCCTACCTAGTCCAACTTCCCTCAGGGAGAGTCCAGAAGGTGGAGAATAAGTGACTCTTGTAATCTTTGTGATCTAGTAAATACAGTGGTTCCTTAGAATGGTTGCTGCACTGTTGAATAGGATATTGGATTTAATGACAGCCATGGCATGAGGAAGCACTGATTTCTTTTAGACATAGATTCCATAATGTCCCTTGATGGCTGGCTAGTAATGACATACAGGATCTCCATTGGGAGAAGGCTGGAGTAGCGTTAACTTAAAAACAAACAAAAGCATCCCACATTTGGGAACCAAGATGCTAGCTGGGCATACTGGAGCATGTAAGGTGTTTCAGTGTTTAGAAGCCAGAGATTTAAGCTGATCTTAGTGAAAACTCACCCAACTCTCAGTCCTGCTTGTTGGAACCCTTGAGAAGTTTATACCTTAAGAACTGCTGACATTCCTATTCCAAATTTCAAAGCTATGGGTTGTAGCCCAGGAATGCAGGGTTGCAGTAACCTAGATAATTTGGGCCCAAGTATCTGTGAGGTGTCACTAAAGGATGGAGCTTGCCAGGACATGGGAGGTTCAGAGAGAGAGACAGATGCTAAACTGCAGATGTGGGAAGCCGGCCCCGCTGAGGAAGAAGGCAAAAGTCAGTGATTTAGGAGAATTTTAAGAGAATAGATCCCAAGGAAAATGAGAGGTTGGCATTGGAAGCGGAAAGAAATCAAGATACTGGTTTACCTCTTTCCTGATGATTCTATTTTTCACAGAAAAAAAAAAAAAGATTATAGTCATTGCTTGGGAATTTTGACTGAGGTTGGGCATGTCTGTTTGGGAATGGAGCACATTTGAAGGATAAGATTTTGGTAAGGAAAGTGATTTTATTTCTTTTAACATAGCACCTTTCTTCAAGCCACCAATCTCCTGTTTTCTGAATAGATGAGAATTTGTTGTTGTTTAGTCACTCAGTCATGTCTGACTCTTTGCATTCCTATGGACTGTAGCTCACCAGGCTCCTCTGTCCATGGGATTATCCAAGCAAGAATACTAGAATGGGTTGCCATTTCCTTCTCCAAGGGATTGTCCTGACCCAGAGATAGAACCCGAAATGGGGATGGTTTGTGATTCACATATTAACTGTGAGGTGCTCCTGGAATGCATGAGAATGATGCTTAAGAAAAGGACTGAGCAGTCTCAGTATTACTTTGACTCAGTTGCAAAGCAATTGACTTGGGCCACCGATTGACTTAGCCAGCACCCCCCACACCCAACCACACACACACACACTTTATACGGAAGTTAACTTTGCGACCTGCAGGTGTGGAGAATCACAGGTGGAACGTGGTGGTTTCTGTATAATACTTGCCTCCGGGTGCCCTTGTGAAAACAGCTAAAAATAGAGAACTTTGGAAAGAGAAATCACCAACTAGGGAGCCGAGGACTGGAAGTGACCTCAAAACCCAGGAAGATAAGCTTTCCTGTGGGCTGAGGCCACTGGGAACCTGTGAGGAATTTCCAATAAGTTAATTTCTGCACAGCTCTTACGTTACTTAGACTGCTATTTATTTAACTGCTGCTGGCCTTTGAGAGTTGTTTTCTTACTGAAAAATAACCAGCATTTGCAGTAGCGACTTGCAGTCTTCACAGCTCTTTCGTACACACGATGTACACACAAACTGGGAGGCAGAGGGAACAAATTTTGTTTTTCTAGAAAACAGAGATAGGGGAAGCTGGGACTCAGATCCAGTCTTCTGACCATCCAGTGCTTATAACCCCCCACCTCTCATTGGCATATCTGGTTCCTGGGTTTTCCAATGTCAGCCTAAAGAAAAACATGCCGTGAGAGTTGAGGATTTGAGTTTTATTTGGGGTCTCACTGAGGACTCTAGTCTGGGAGACAGCCACTCAGGAGCTCTGAATACCATGCTCTGAAGAGGTAGGGAAGAAGCCAGGATATGTAGGAATTTGTTGGCTGGGGTACACTCAGTCGAGCTTACGTCTTGGCAAAAAGAATATTGCTTATCACACGGAACAGACATGCCAAGATAATGATTCTAGTGCTTTTCTCTGTATGGGAAGATCTGAGATCATTGAAATTCTTTCTGAAATGTATGTCTTAACTGTTGAGGGGCCTGTTAGTCCAGAGTACAGAGTGCTTCATCCAGTCTTCCATCCCCTCAGGGTGCACTGTCCGTGGGTGAACAGGATCAGCCACGTTCTTGGTTCCTTATTTTGTGCACCAGTCACTAGAGGGGTCCTGAATTCTGTAGTCCATGGTCCTTACTGGGAGAACCTCTACTGTCTGAGCTGTTTGTAAGGCCTCCTCAGACAACCACTTTGTCTTCTTGCATTTCTTTTTCTTAAGGATGGTTTTGGTCACAGACTCCTATACAGTGTTATGAACCACTGTCCATAGTTCTTTGGGCACTCTTGTCTACCAGATCTAATCCCTTGAATCTAATTGTCACCCCCATTCTATAATCATAAGGGATTTGATTTAGGTCATACCCGAATGGCCTGGTGGTTTTCCCTACATTCTTCAATTTAAGCCTGAAATTTGCAATAAGGAGCTCATGATTTGACATATCTCAACAACCTCAGATTTGCAGATAATATCACTCCCATGGCAGAAAACAAAGAGGAACTAAAGAGCCTGTTGCTGAAGGTGAAAGAAGAGAGTGAGAAAACTGGCGTAAAGCTCAATATTTAAAAAACTAAAATCATGGCAGCCAGTCCCATCACTTCATGGCTAATAGATGGGGGAAAAGTAGAAACAGTGGCAGATTTTATTTTCTTGGGCTCTAAAATCACTGTGGAGAGTGACTACAGCCATGAAATTAAAAGACGCTTGCTCCTTGGAAGAAAAGCTATGGCAAACCTAGGCAGCATGTTCAAAAGCAGAAACATCATTTGCTGACAAAGGTCCACCTAGTCAAAGCTATGGTTTTTCCATTACTCCTATACGGATGGGAGAGTTGGATCATAACGAAGGCTGAGCACTGAAGAATTGATGCTTTTGAATTGTGGTGCTGGAGAAGACTCTTGAGAGCCCCTTGGACAGCAAAGAGATCAAACCAGTCAACCCCAAAGGAAATCAACCCTGAATATTCATTGGAAGGACTGATGCTGAAGCTGAAGCTCCAATACTTTGGCCACATGATGTGAAGAGTGGGCTCACTGGAAAAGACATTGATGCTGGGAAAGGGAGGGCAGGAGGAGAAGGGCTCAGTCGAGTCTGACACTTTGTGACCCCATGGACTGTAGCCCACCAGGCTCCTCTGTCCATGGGCTTCTCCAGGCAAGAATACTGGAGTGGGTTGCCATTTCCTCCTCCAGAGGATTTTCCAGATCCATGAATCAAACCCAGGTCTCCTGCATTGCAGGCAGATTCTTTACCCTCTGAGCTACCAAAGAAACTCTCCTTCTAAGGGACCTTACAGCAAAATTTGTGACTGCCATAGGGGCATTTCTTTGGGAAATTGGAAAAGAAGAAACAAGCCCACACAGAATGATACATACATATTTTATAGATCTTACCTTTTTGAGAACAACAATAACAGTGGCCACTGTGGACACTTTTCCTTTTAACTTAAAAGTTCAGGCAGAAGGCAGGAGAAGGAGACAACAGAGGATGGAAATGGCTGGATGGTATCGTCGACTCAATGGACATGAGTTTGAGCAAACTCTGGGAGATGGTGAAGGACAGGGAAGCCTGGTGTGCTGCCGTCCATGGGGCTACAAAGAGCCGGACATGATTGAGAAACGGAGCAACAACAACGATAGCCAGAAAATATGGCGCAATAACCTCCAAATTACAGTCCCCCGAATGGCTGGATCCCTGAGCACCTGGGTGGGCAAAGGACGCCGCTCCAGTGAAGTCCTTGTCATGGCTGAGTTATAGGTAAGGAGACCATCTGGTCTTGCCTGAAACTCTTTCCCTCCTGTTATTAAGAGATTATATTGGAAAGAGACACTTGCTGTTTTGGGCGCTATTAATAACTTCCCATTTGTAACATCACCGAGATCCCCAGAGAAATGCAACATTTCAGTTACTGCACTGCCACCAAACTCTTGCTGGATTGGGTGGATAGACGGACAGGTTCAAATGGGTACCGGGTCTGCTGGTACAGAGAGCAGTGAGGAAGGGGGCGCTTCAATATCATGTCAGGATGGCATTTGAATAGGAGAGAGATTCATCATGGCAGGAAGCAAAGGCTTCTCCGGCTCATGAAAGTATTAAATATAATTCACCGTGGAATGCTCAGACTATATTTAGCTGGATATTGGAAAGGGTGGAAGAAGGATGTGTTTAAATAAAGGTTTGGACAGCTTGTCGTATACAAACTCATCACACTCCATGTACACATATCTCTGCAAGTTAAGAAAAAACCAAGCTGCCATCTGATGGCTCCCCTCCATGGTGGTTTCTGCTCCTGTTCTGATCTCAGAAACTCTGAACACAGCAGTTCTCATTAACGCTGATCTTAATGGGAGATATTTGTCTGCTCTGCTCGGTCGTTTCTACTTGTATGAGATTGCCATTTACAACAACAAGTGTAATAGCATCTTTGAGCTTTTTAATTAAAAATTAATTAGGAGATTTAAGAACAAACTCATTGGGGGTTACTGTACAATAACATGTTTACAAAATTAGGTCTGGGCTCTTTGTTCCAGCCAAGTGTTTCCATCAATTCTCTGTCTATTAAATGTAATTACGTATGATGCGTCCTCAAAATTATAATGTAGCATTTAAAAAGCAGCTGGGAAAAGTCTATAATTTTAAGTTTGGAATTAGGGTAACTATTAAAATGCAAATAAAGGCAATCATGGTTGGTTGGTTGGGGAGTGAGGGGCAAGTGTCTTAAAAACAAAGTTTCAGCCTCAGGGTCCTTTTAGAATGACTTTCTCTCTGTTGGTCTTACCTTCTTACTTCAGTTGGGCTGTTTCCTTGGGGAAGCCAGACTGCACAATACAAAGTGATGAGAACAACGAGTGGCGAGAATAAATGTTCTATACATTCTCTTGGCATGTATTCTAGCACTTACTACTTTTTAATGAGAGACGGTTGTTGATTAAATGTTTGCCCTGGACTTATATGTGTGTGCTTCTGGAACGCTCTTCATTCTCTTATCAGAAATGGTGCTGCTAGTCACTTTGGAAACAGGTTCAATAATTTTTCTCTGAGTGCATCTCTTCCACAGGTAGTCAGTCAGATGATGAGAGTGTTTTAATGTCTGCTCAGGCAGGGGTTTAGGCTTCAGGACATCCGTGTTCTTTCTCATCTCCATGTTACCAGAGATCTGAGGCAGGGGCTTCACGTGATGTGGTGCATAGACCCCCACTTGCTTGATAACTTTTGTTAAATGGATGGAACTGTGTAACAACTCAAAATTACATGAAATAAGTAAAAACTAGTGCCTCTCAGAGAAGAACACAGGGTGTGCTTCTGCCACCATCTTCCTTCTCCAAACTCCATGGGAGAGGTTAGTCAGAACTGGACTTGGAGATTTTCCTTTATAGCAATCAGGAACATGGAGCACAAGTTAGGCAATCATTCTGTGGGTAGGGCTTCACATTTCCAAGCATTGTGTACTCTTGTGGGCCTTTTAGGAAACATTGTAAACAACAAAACAGGGACTAGTTATTCTGAAGATAACTGATGTATCCTTACAAGAAAAACAAACCATCCTTATATCATATAAATGAGTATTTGGCTTGAAAGGTAGGTTCCAGAAACATATTCATGTGTGGAGTCAAAAAGTGCTCAATTGCCAGCATCTGAGATGAAAGGCAAAATGCTGTCCTCTGAAAAAGTGTATCACATGATTTATACGGTAGCCCTAGAGATACAGAGTCACAGAGGTGAAAGACAAGGACTTTGAGTAAACTTATCAAATGCGAGACTGAAAAATGAATGCTTCCAAATTAACATTCTCTATTTGATTCAAGTATACATATGTGCTTAAGCTAATTACTCAAATATTAATAATAGACATTGGGCTTTTCCATCTTATTCCAGGAGTTTTTCTACCCAAGTTGGTCAAAGTACGCTTGGGGATAATCTCTTATTGGAGAAATAGAGAATCCCTTTACACTGGGGGCACACATTTATTTTTGTGTCTTTTTCCAAACCTGGGACCAGAATCGATGATGGGAATGATCAATGGAGGTGGAAAGAGCTGGTCACCAAACACCTGTGCATTGTGCAGGGGCAAGGTTAACCAAATTCTGATTGAAGTCAACTAATCTTTGACTGGAAGAGGGTAATGTGTGGTAATGTTCTCAATGTGTGGTGAACATCAGACTGGCCTGTGGCGTTTATTAAAAAATACATATTTTTGGTCATCATCTCCCAGAGGGCTAGAGTGGGACCATAAATATGTACTTGTAAGATGCATTTCAGATTAATTGTGATGGAGGGGGACTGAGGAACCCATTTGAGAAACGTGTGTCCTGGAATCGAGGGGCTTGTCTGAGGAAGCAGCCATCACATGAGGCCTGCAGACGGGTCGCAGGGAGGTGATGTGCGTGTGATGATCCAGCATCTTGGGAAAGCCTGGGTGACAGCCTCCAGTCAGAGGTCAGAATGAAGGACCTAGACTTGTGTGTGAAGTGAAGAGGAACTTTACCCAAAGAGGGATCTGGGCTTTGACCTTGGGTGCCGGAGGTGACCCCCCAGGCCTCTGAGACATCCTGCCCAATGGGAGTATCCTTGTTTGCTGGACCTTTGGACACCAGACAGCCCCATGGCGTGATGCATGGTGGGGCCTTTGGGGTGCATTGAATCAGCTCCAAACACTGGGGGACTGGAGGCTGAAAGTGTCAGCCTGAGCCTTCAGGAAGGGCTGAAACTAAAGTCAGCTGTGCAGATAGTCTGATCAGGGCTCAGCGAAGCCCTGAGTGACCATCCCCCCTTGGCTGTATTCTGGAGCATCGTTGTACGTCAAAGCTGGAGATGGTAACCACACAGAAACCCCTGGGGAGAAGACAGCTGGAGGCTTCCCATGTGGGCCCTCCCAGACCTTGCCTCTCTCCCTTTGACTGGTTCTCATTCTTATCCCTTTGCTACAATAAAACTGTAATTGTAAATATAGTGCTTTCCTGTGTTCTATGAGATGTCCAAGTCAGTTATCAAACGGGAGGAAATCTTGGGACTTGCAGCAGGTGGTCAGAGTGAGGGAGGCCCTTGGAACCTTGAACCTGAGACTGGCATCTGAAGTCATGGGCCAACTTGTCAGACTGAAGATCCGTGCCTCACCTGAAACTTCCCTACAATATGTGTCAGCTTGGACCAGCCTCAAAAACACAAGGTTGAGAGAAAAACAAGCTCCAAACATCAGTACAGTGTGACATCATTTATGCCAATTAAAAAAAAAAACACAAAACAACACCATGCACTTTTCATTAATCTATATGTACATATATACACAGAATCTGCACTTTAATGTATTTACAAGCTTGTAAAGTGCATGGGCTTCCCTGGTGGTTCAAGCAGTAAAGAATCTGCCTGCAATGAAAGAGACCCAGCTTTGATCCATCAGGAAGACCCCCTGGAGGAGGGCATGGCAACCCACTCCAGTATTCTTGCCTGGAGAATCCCATGGACAGAGGAGCTGTCAGGCTACAGTCCACTGATTGCAAAGAGTTGGACAGCACTGAACGACTAACACTTTCCCTTTTCAAAGTGCATGGGTAAATGTATATGCTATATAGTTTATATACACACGCATTTATTTTCTCATGTTTATTTATATGCAAGGTATTGCAATATTGAATTGAAAGATACACATCACTTCCATAATAGTGGCTGTGTCTGGGGCAGGATGAGAAAACCAGAGTGACAGACTGTTAATGTTTGTTGATTCTGGGTCATGATCATGGGATGCCTGTACTCTTACTCTGTATGTTTTCCTGTATTAAAAATGAATGCAGAAAAAAGAAATCAAGGCAAGGGAGACCGAAGTGCTTTGAATGCACTGTGAGGAGGCCTGGTGGGGGGAGTCCGGAGGCAGGGACACCTGGAGAACAAGGTGTGTGGGTGCTTTATGGAGCTTCTCCCACACCGAGCTCTCCAAGGACAAGTATTGTAGGAGAATTCTCTATCTGCCTGCCCTGCCCAAGAAGGGGTTCAGGAGTTGCCTGTCTTTGGAAGGTTGCCAGGGAGGGCACAGCTGTGGGACCCCAGACTTCAGCTTAAACTGCACCTGTCAACTCCTTTTGGGGGAGCTGGCCTAACTGGTGACCTGTCCATGGTCCTGGAGCCTTCTCTGGCGGCTCACGGTGCACACTGGACTGAGTCACCCTGGCCGCCTGGGGCCTTCGGGTCTGCCCGCAGCTGAGAGCATCTGCAGTCTCCTCTCCTGGGCCCCCTGCCTCCCTGCCTGCTGTCTGGCTCCTCCCATAACTGTGGTTTCTTGCCTCCTCTGTCTAATTATGCTCAGCAGTGGCACAAGTCAATAAAAATCCCATCTGGCTCTCACATCACAGAGACTATATATGCCTTGAAAGTTCACTTGTGCTGAGCTGAGCACACGCTTCTAAATCACAGGTGCCAACAGAGTCAAGGTGACATGGCAGGAACAGGAAAAAACCAGCCATTGGAACCGCAGCACCAAGGGGCAGTATTTCACCCTTAGTCAGGAGGAGAATGAAGGCTGCTTTCTGGCCGTTCAGGTGATCAGAGGGACTGAGGAAGCTTTACAGTACCTATGCAGACCCGTGTGTGTTGGGCCCTGTGGGCATTTCACCCAGAATATGTCACTGACCTGCAAATTGCACTTGGTGCTGTTTGATATATTTGGGGACCCAGTGAATCACAGATTCACCATCTCAGAACCTACAGGCATTTTGGCAGCCCCCCCACCAAAAAAAAAACAAAACCCACAGTACTGGTGGGACAATGTCAAACCACAGGTGGACACTGCTCCTCCCAACTCCAGAGGGTCCTGGGACCCTTCCTGACACAATAAAAAAGTTTTCCAGGTGAGAGGACATCTCAGGCTGGACAGCAGGGCTGGGGGAGCCTGGGTGTCCAAGGTGGACATGGATCTGATGCCCTGATGCACGTGAAGTGGGGAGCAGTCCCTGAGGATGGGATGTGTGGTAAGCCCTGTGGGGTGAGAGACAAGGGCAGCTGATGAGCTCCAGGGTCAGAGGACGTGGTCATGTGAAGAGTGTGAGAGGCTGCTGAGTGGAAGGAAAAGCCGAGTGGACACTGGGTAGACTGAAAAGACTTGGGAGGGATGGACATAAGTCAGTGTGGACAGAGGTGTGTGTAGGACAGACAGCAGCAGGAAAGGAGGCTGGAGAGACAGGCAGTCTTAAAGGATTACAGACAGTAAGGATTTGATTCTCAACAGGGTGGGTGTGGTAGTGGGAGGAGGAAGAGGAGGGAGAGAGAGACAGAGGCAGCTAGAGATACACGGAGAACCAGAGAGGAGAGGAAGGGGAGAAAGAACTGGAAAGGAGAGGAGAGAAGGATGGAGGGAAGATGGAGGCAAGAGGAAAGGAGGGTGGGAGTGGAGGAGGGAAAAAGGAAAGGGAGAAAAGGAAAGGAAGCACGAAGGAATGACTGTCAGCGTGTCACAGGGCTATGTGGCAGCTGCCCATCTTCCTGGTCACTGCCCCGTAGGCAACCACAAGTCTCCAGGAGCTGCCATGTTCCAAGCCCTGGCCCTGGAAACCACTGGCTCACATCTGATTCTCAAGCTCTCCCTTTGACACATCTCTATTGCCTCCGACTTCCTGCTTCTGTGGCCCCAGCCTGGTTCTCCACCTCTGGCCCAGGACTGGATGTTTCCTTAGACTGTGCCTCCAGTGACTGAGCCTTGGTGTCTTCCAGCAGCTCAGGCCTGGGGTCCCCTCCTGGGTCAGCCCTGCCCTTGTTCTGGCGGTGCCTCCCGCTCCTCCTGCCTGCCCCCAGGAGGGTGAGCAGTTGCTAACGCGGTCCTGCAGGGGCCAACCTCAGGGGTCCTTGCTGCAACCCTGTGCTCCGGGGCCCTAGAAATCAGCCATCTCAGTGGAAGGAATACATTTCTTGGCAACCAGAACTGGTGGACAGTGTCTGCCCGTACCACCCCACCCACATCAGGGCAGCTGCAGTGAGAGTGAATGAAAGGCTTGTTCTAGTGACAAATGTGATCCCAGTACCATGTCCCTCGCAGAATTCTAATTATGAACTCTGTCAATAATTCTAATAAAAACTTGTGATAATTAAATTAGAATCAGCCTATAAGTTTTTAACATGAAAGGAGAAACAATTTGCTGAGATAAGGCAATTTGGAAAAAAAAAGAAACTGCTTGTACTGTGTATTTATGAAGTAGGAATTCGTTTTCCCATCCAATTTTCGCTGGCTGTTTCATGTTGGGTAATAGGTCTGTCTGACAACAATAACAAGCTCTGATGGAAATGTGGGCACCCTCTTACCGTCAGGTTCCATTTTAGAGCAGGTCAGTGATCACACATGGTCATTAAGGTTTGGAGGTCTCATTTGACTGACGCAGGCTAATTACAGCGGGAGCAGGTTTGCCAGGGAATTCCCTGGCTTCCTACTTTCCTGGGGCTTCCCACCTTCCTGGGGCTTCCCAGGTGCCTCATTGGGTAAAGAATCTGCCTGCAGGAGACTCAGGAGACATAATTTCAATCCCTGGGTTGGGAAGATCGCCTGGAGGAAGGCATTGCAACCCACTCACATATTCTTGCCCGGGAAATCCCATGGACAGAGAAGCCTGGCGGGCTACAGTCCATGGGTCGCAAAGAATTGAATGAAGTGACTTAGCATGCATGAGATCAAGGTGAGATAAATAGAGGTGAAGGTGCGGTGCAGGTCTCGTCGTGTGGTAAGCAGTTAGCGGTTAGCTGTCAGTGGTTAGTAGATCTTTATTTCTTTGTCCTCTCTCTCCTGGCCTCACGTTTGTGCCTTGCAGCCCACCTGTCGTGTGTGCCCTTGTGGAAAAGACCATGTCTCATATGGTCCAAAGCATTCCCACGATAAGGTGTTTGGCGGGAGCTCAGTGAGGCCAGCAGGTTGGTGGGCCCATCCCATTACCTGACAGGCTGTCTCCTGTGCTGCCCTGGATCGTGAGGACTGGTTCTGACAGGGCTGCTCAGAGGAGCGCCCTGTGGTCAGCAGGGCACCCCATGGGGCTCCTCTCTGGCCGTGCTGACCCATCTCTGAGCTTCTGACTCTGACTGCCAGAGGCTCAGGAGCGGGGAGCATCTGCCCCTCAGAAACAGCTTGGGCACAAATGGACTCTCCTGTGAAGAATCATAAATTCATAATCACGTTTAATTCTTCAACAACAGAGACGCACATTTGTCTAAGGGCTAAATACTGAAAAATGCATAGAGCAAGGAGAAGGTCGTCAACAAAGATTTAACTTCAAGCCCCAGGACTAATGATTTATTTAGGGTGTTGTGTATTCTGGCTTGATCACAGCTGACCATGTTTGAAAACAACCAGATTGTGTGGGAGGCGCAGCAGAGGTGCCCTTGGGGCAGTCTGAGCTGGGCAGGTGGATGGGAGGCCCAAGTTTGTGAGCCCAGGGATTTCAGTGTTACACCATCTCCCAGGACCTCAGTTTCCCCACTTGCACAAGAGGAGCTGAGCTTCCGTGTGCGAAATGACCAAGTGGAAAGCCATTGCACCCTAGCTGCTGTCACTGTCATTTGTGTGTTTAGGAGTATGAACGGGGCTTCCCTGGTGACTGAGCAGTAAAGAATCTTCCTGCAATGCAGAAGACACAGGAAATGTGAGTTTGATCCCTGGGTTGGAAAGATCCCCTGGAGGAGGTTATGGCAACCCTCTCCAGTATTCTTGCCTTGAGAATCCCGTGGACAGAGGAGCCTGTCCATGGCTACTGTCACAAAGAGTTGGACACGACTGAAGTGCCTGAGCACACACAGCCAGGAATACAAATACAAACACAATTTGTTCTTCTTGAAAAAAAATCGTATCTTAATTTTTAGCACTCTGAAGTGAGACAAATATTTTAATTGACTGATACAACATGTTCCGCATCTGACATCTTAATGAATGGTGAACACATTTCCATTTATGAGTGGTCTTAAAAGAACCGGAGACTTTGTTTTGCAAAAAGATGTATCTCTGCCACCAACAGACCTGTCATTCATTACTGCAGACTTAGCGGGCTTTCAGCAATTTGAATGTGTGTATCCAACACAATGTAGAGGAAGCTGTGTGACCTTGAATATCTGTATTAGAACCACAGATTGCCGTGAACAGGAGCTCTTGCACAAAAGCTAAGAGCTTAAAGGGCACACGTAAGACCAGGTAATTTCAAGCTTGTGCCTTCTCAGTTGGAGGATTTTTACAGAGAGAAAAATGGGGCCAGGGAGACAGTGAATTTGACGAGGGACCTCACCATCTATGATGCAGACCCACTGCCTCTTCTTTCTGGCTATTTTAAGATAAATAGCCTGCAAAGTGTAAATGTTGGCTGAACTTGATCCAATAGTTATACAAAGAAGATACAGCCCAGAAAATAAGAAGTAAAGAGAAAGCAGTCAGAGGTTTGCTGGTTGATGGGTGTGTGGTGCTTCCACCTACTGGTACCAAAGCCCAGAGCTGAGCATTATTCCTCGGTTTCTGCAGCCTCTTTGATCCTGAAGGAGCGGCAAGGAAACTGTGGGTCTCAGTTTTCCTCCTCAGAGGAACAAGAAGCCACTGAAGCAGTGTAGACGGAGGGGTGAGATGATGAGTTTGAATTTCGGAAAGCTTGCATTGCCTGCTGCTTGCAGAGGGGATTTTAACAGGACACGGATGCCAGTGAGAAGTTTCCGAGACCAGGAGGGCAGTGTGGTGTGATGAGTGATGACGGATAGAAGTTCCCAGATGTGCCCCTCTTCTGTGGCTTTTCTGGTAGGCAGCTTTAGAGCTGGACTTTTAACCACTTTCTCCCTTGAGCAGAAAAGAAACCCCCCAGCCCATCACCTTCTTCCACTGGGAAATCCAGCAGGAAGGAGGAACCTCACCTTTGACATACGCAGCCACCTGCAGCAAAGGTTAAACAGCAGAGGCAATGCTTGGACCTGTACCTTCATCCTTTAAAAATGGAAGTTGAGAGGTAGGTTAACGTCAAATGGAACAATATTTGCTATAAACGGTGAATGCCACAGATACGGAAAGATAACTTTTTTGATGTTGGCTCTTTCTTTGAACTTTGAAGGGCCCACTCTTCGGCTGGCTTCTTTCAAGCCATCCACCCTTTCCACTGTCACCGCCACATCACAGATTAAAGCCCTCTGCACCAGCCTTTCTTAGCAGCGCTCCCTGCACAGGTTAGATGAAAGTTGATGCAAACAGCAGCATCATTTCCATGAGTTAAGAAGAGAAATTAACTGAATGAGCGGGCTCTGGGGAGAGGGGCCCTGATAAACAGGGCTGACATGCAGATACAACTCATGGGGAGAGAACTGGGGTTCAAGGCTTCCTGTTTGGGGCAGAGCACATGGAGTCCTGGGCCAATCTTTCAAGGGCATAACATTGTCAATTTGTTAAGCTTATTTGTCACACTCTTATGGATGCCATAATTAGTTATTTAATTATGATGTGTAAAACACGAAATTAGTGGGGATACAAATGATGAGATTTAATTATTTTGCCACCCCAAGGTATGAACTTCCATGTCGACCTGATGTTGGGACTGGAACATAGGTTCCCATAAAACAACTCTTGGTAGGCAGGATTCAAGACGCAGGGAATAGTCATCACACCTTCTGCACGTTGTGAGGGCCTGGAGGGAGACAGAATATGCCTGGTGCAGGACAGTGACTGTAACCAAACGCTCGGAAAGGTGCTGCTTTAGGCTCCACTCCTCCTGCCCTCCTGGGACTCACATCTGTCATTGGCTTTGTCACAGATGGGGAACTGGAGGTGGTGGATGCCAAGGAGCTTGTCAGGAGTGATACCTCTGGAAGGTGGTGGAGATGGATCTCCTATCCAGGTCACGCCTGTAGGATCACTCTCTGCTCTCCTGACATTATAGCTCATCTGGGTCTGCATGGAGGAGAGAAGGTCACACCGGAATCAGGAGGCTCATGGCTAAACTGTACAAGTGCTCTCCCTTGGCCCACAGCCAGGGATGTGCCACATCCAAGCTCCCAAGTGCTCTGTATAAGCTACTTGCAGATGGTTTTTACTCCACTATACACAACAATTTAACAGTCTCACACTTTTAAGATACTGCCGTAGAATGTTTGTGCTCCCCAGATTCAAATGTTGAAGCCTCATCCCCACTGGGATGGTTGTAGGAGGTATACCTCTGGGAGGTAACGGGGTCCTGAGGGTTCAACCTCATGATGGGATTAGTGCCCTTGTTAAAGAGACCCCTCAGAGCTCCCACCACGTGAGGACACAGTGGGAAGATAGCTTACTATAAACAGAAAGTGGGCCTACAGCAAACACCAGATCTGCTGCTCATGCCCTGATCTTGGACCTCTAGCCTCCAAAATGGTAAGAAATACATTCCTGTTGTTTGTAAACTACCCAGTCTGTGGTACAATTATAACAGCCTGATCTGATTAAGAGGAATACTGAGTTCTTTGAGAAAGCAACATGAAGATGTTTGGGATTGAACACCTTATCTATCTATATATCTATGTATCTATATTTGAAATATATTTATAACAGGTTTGGATGATACTGCTTCTTACTCATGTGCATGGAAATAGCCAAGTGAGATTAGAATAGTTTGCTGTGGCTGATATAACAGTTACCACAAATTTGATGGCTTAATGCAATTGCTACTTCTTCCCTTACAGTTCTGGAGGTAGAGGTTCAAAACCGAGGTGTCGGCAGAGTCATGCTCCCTCTGATGCTCCAGGAAAGGACCCTTCCTGCATCTTCTGGCTTCTGGAGGCTCCAGGTTCTGGTATCACTCTTTCTTGGCCTCAGCTTCACATCACATGAAGGACCCACCCAGGTAATCCATGAAGAGTTCATCTTGAGACCCTTAGCATAACTATGACTGCAGAGACCCTTCCCCAAACAAGGTGATGCTTACAGGTTCCAGAACGTGAACATGTTTCGGGGACTCACTGCTTAATCTTGGAATGACTGAATGATCATTTGTTCAAAAACGCCTGGCACCAGTGAGAGGTCCAGGAGTGTTAGCTGTTGCTATCATGTTAATAGTGATTGTTTCCTAGGGGAGGGACTCTCTGGCCCTTTGGTTAAACTGGACTCATGAGAAAGGAGAGCAGGCATAGTGGGGTGAGGGAAGAGGGTATGGGGGCCCCATTCTCACCCAGTATTGCTGCCTGTGGGAGCTCGCTGCCTTGGACCCCAGCATCCTGGGGAGAGCTTGTCTCTTGGCGTCTGCTTCTTTGTTTGCTCAGAGCAGATGTTCTAAAAATGTCACATGCTTTCCCTCCTGCAGAGCTTGGCTCTGAAGCCCCGGCCAGAGCACTTGTGCCATCCCTAACCTCAAACTACTGGTCACCTGCCCTCACGGGAGTCGCAGGTAGAGCCCAGGCATGTGGGTCCACTAAGCTCTCTCGGAGCCGCTCTGAGCACTGAATGGATGGATGGATATGATGTTTGTGAGGCTGTTTGAGCCCAGCTGAGTCTCCCTCTCCTCTGAGCCCTTAAATTCACTGAACTGACCGCATGCAGACAGCTCAGCTGCCAGAGGACCAGGATGGAAGGGCTGGGCTCCTGGCTTGCTGCTGGCACTCTAAATCAGGCATTTGTCCTCAGCCACCTCATTCACCGCCTTCTCACTCAAGTCTCCCACCCTCCTGACCTCATCAACCCTGGAGTCTGCCTGCTTGAGTTGCCTCCCATCCCATTTGTTCACCACCTGCCCACCTCACATGAGGAGAATAGTACTGCCTTTAAGCCGCTTACAGCCTGGCGTATGAGATCGATGGGGGAAGAAGTGACCCCCTCACCTGCCTCTGTCAGCCAATTTCTAGTATCACAGACTCTGTTCAGGAAGACCCACTCACGACTTCTCCCCACACTCACGTGCTTCCCCAGACTCAGCGAGTCGTTTCTAGTTTGCAAGTCTAGTTTGGTTAGCCCCACTAGCTGATGCAATTATACCATGTAATTAACTGGTACACAAAACAATGCCATCTGAGTGCAAACAGGAAGAAGGCTGTTGTTTTTATGAAAACAGTTGAATTTTTGGAAAGACTTAAAAAAGGCAAGGTACTAAAATCTTCCCTTCAAATGTTTCTATGAGACAGCAAGAATGGATTGAAGGGAAAAAAGTCACAATTCCAACGACTGAACCTGCTGTTGCTTCAGATTTCCTGCGAGTTCTCATGCTTAGTTAAGTAAACTGGAAATGACATCGTGGGTATAGTGGCTGCAAAGCCCAAAATCTAAAAGCAAAGGGGGATTGTTTTCCCAAAAAGTCAGCAAATATGTAATTGAACATATGTCTACATGTTTTATGTCCAAGTGTTTAAGGCATGTATCACGTTAATGATTTTCTACTTTGTGTGACTTTTAAAATTCACTGTTTGATCCTTATGCTTTTGTTGGATAAGAGGATATCTGCTGAGTAGATATCATGGTTGAGGGACCAGGTGCCCCATAGAGTTCACGGGAGGCTCAGATCACTCTGAGATCCAGGTCTGTCGTCTGCAGTCTGGAGGCAACAATCGTAACATCTCCCCCGTGGGGCTGTTTGAGGACTGAACGTGTCACGGAAAGCTCTAAGCAGTGCCTGGCTCATCCTAAGCATGAAACACTTGATTTTAATTGTTGTTATTATTCAGAGAAGAGGCGGTGTCCAGAAAGAGTGTTTATTTACTCCTTTAAGAAATTATGCGTGTGTGTGTGTGTGTGTGTGTGTGTGTGTGTGTGTGTGTGTACATGCCTACTCAGTCATGTCTGACTCTTTGCGATCCCATGGACTGCAGTCTGCCAGGTTCCTCTGTCCAGGGGACTCTCCAGGCAAGAATACTAGAGTGGATTGCCAGTTCCTTCTCTAGGGGATCTTCCTGACCCATGGACTGAACCCGCCTCTCTTATGCCTCCCTCATTGGCAGATGGGCTCTTTACTACTAGCGCCACCTGGAGAGATTTGTATGTGTATGTATCTGTATTTCTCTCTGTGTTCCTTAGAGGATAACTCCAGGAATGACTTTCCTTTCAGCCTGTTTTTTAAAAGTAATCCTGAAAACTCACTTCCTGAGAGAGAAAAATGAAATGCAGACAGAAAATGAAGTGTAAGCAGCAGTTACCCTGACTGTCAGTCCTCAGAGTCCCTAGGATGACTGCCAGCTGGCCTCTGGGTGTGAAAATCCTGTGAGTGGAGGGGCCACCTGGACTCAGATAGGGCCTCTAGGAGTTTACCTTGCAGAACCTGTCCTATCTGGTGTCTAGTTAGAAGGCAGTCTCTTTTAAAAGGTAAAATATAGCTCATGGAGATTATTTAACTTTTTTTTTTAAAGCTCCTTCTATAATAAAAAAAAGAAACATGTAGCATGGAAATGAGCGATTTATGGAAACACATAAAGGAACACATTTTCCCAGCAAGTCATTGAAATTTAATTTAGAGATGTAGACCCAGATGATGGGATGCATTTTAAAGTTGCTTGTTTCTCCTCCTCTGGGTGACTTTGACTTGCCTTTGTGAGAGCACCTGAGTCTGGGAAACAACCTGCAGGGTCTCCAGAATGGCCAGCCTCCCTGTGGACAAAGCAGGGATCATAGTTCAGTCAACAGGGAGGTTAGATGATGGTTTCCCCCTCGTAGAACCACAGGCCCAGAAGTCCACCCTGGCATTGAAAGGCACAGGAAGTGGGGTCTTCCTCTTTTCCTTTATTTCCACATCATTTGATACCATTGGAAATACCACTGGATACATTCATTCAAAAGTGTTAGCTAAGTATGGTCATCTCTCAGGGGACTTGTTCCCTGAGGATTCCCAAATTTGAGGATGCTCATGTCCCTTATATAAAAAGATCTAGTATTTGCATGTAACCTACACACAATCTCCCATATACCTTAAATCATCCCTGAAGACTAATAGTACCTAAAACCATGTAAATACTTGTAAGAACAATCTAAATGCAGTGTAAATATAGTTGAGCATTGAACAACATGCTCTTGAGCTGTGTGGGTCCATGTGTACTCTGATACTTTTCAAAAATGCACAGTCTGCCCCCTGTACTTGGGGACTTCACATCTCATCTGTGGATTCAATCAGCCTCAGGTGGAGATTTCCATCCTCAGTTGAATCCATGGTTGGAAACCCTAGTATACTGAGGGGTGACTCATTGCCAGAGTTCGGCAAATTCAAGCTTTGCTTTTTTGAACTTTCTGTAATTATTTTTTCCCAAGTATTTTTGAACCGCCTTTGGTTGAATCCTCCGATGTGGGACCTTCAGGTTACAGGGCTTCCCTGGTGGCTCATTGGTAGAGTTTGCCTGCAATGCAGGAGACCCAGGTTCAATGCCTGGATCAGGAAGATCCTCTGGAGAAGGAAATGGCAACCCACTCCAGTATTCTTGCCTGGGAAATCCCATGGAGAGAGGAGCCTGATGGTCTATGGTCCGTGGGGTCACATACAGTCGGACGAGGCCTAGCGACTAAACAGCAGCTAAGCTCTTAGTGGTTTTGTGGGCCCCAGCGTGGAGCTGCAGACTTTGTTTCTTATCTCATGCGATCCTCTTTGTACCCTGTGGGGAGGGTGTCTTTACTCCCATTAGACAGATGAGGAAACAGGCATGAAGAGATGAAAAACTTACCCATGTCCTCAGAATTGGTCATCAGGGTGTGGGGTTTTATACTACCCACCGGGGCTCCCATAGTTCATCAATTTCATCTCCTGATCGTCATTCCTTGGTTTCTCATCAGCTTCTGCATCATCATTTCCCTTCTTACCTCACTTGGATTCCACAGCGTTTCACAGGATCTTGCCCTGACATGCATTCTTGGCTGCTTCCCTTTCTCTTGGCTGCACTCACATGGCAAAACCCAGCTAGGTGAAACCGAGCCCATCTCTTCTTGCTGTGCCCGGGCAGGCGAATGTGTCTAAACAAACAAAATACAAACAAATAGACACAACCACTTGGTCCATGCTCTGTACTTATTTTTTAAATGCAGGACCACAGATGTCTTTCTTTTTGTCCATCAGTCCTATATTGTTTCTGTGCTCTGCCCACTCACCCACTCTCCGTGGTAACTGCTTCACACCTTTTCTGCTTCTCAAGTCACCCACACCTCCTTCACTGTATCCGTTCCTGGCTTTTGACCTTGTTCCCTATTTCACTCAGCAAACAGAAACACTCCAAGGAGACTTCTTGTATTTCCCCATCGCCATGCACATCCACCAAAACCCTCTGGTCTCCAGCCTCAGCCTTTCTCCTGCCACTGCCAACCTCCCCATCTGTCCATGAGAGCCAGCCCCTCTCACCTTCTCACACATGGCTCTCTAGCAGCTTCTCTTTTACATTACTCAGCATCACATTTCCTCCATCCATGCAAATATGTTAATACATGTTGTCTCTCAGACAAATGCCAGAAAACCCTTCCCTTTTAGTCACTGTCCTATTTCTCTACACCCCTTTACAAAAAATGCATGGAAACAATGTCAGTTTTCATTACCTCTGTTTTCTCTCCTCCCAGCCCCTCAGGGGCCTCTGAGATTATGCTTTCATTCCCACCCCTCCATGTAAACGGGTTTCATCACCATCTTCATGATCTATGTTCTGCTAAAGCTAGGGGACTACTCTAAGTTGCATGGGGCATTAAATATTACTTTCTCCTTTTTGAAACCTCTCTTGACTTGGCTTTGGGGACATTATTTCCTCTTAGTTTTCTTCTAGCTCTATGGCTAGTTCTTCTAAGATGTTTCTTTTCTGTCATCAGCTCCTTGTCATCTCCCAGGCTTCTTAATATTAGAATGATCTGGTACTCTGTCTGTGGGCCTCTATCTGCAGCAAACATCAGCCTTGCAGCAGAGTTTTGTTCAGGATGAAGGCCTGTGCATTACTGCACTGGGGAACTTACAGATGTATCAAGATGATGTCTGGGTTCCTTTATGTTTAGTCTGGTCAGGCTCATGTGTGATGTTTGTGTGTCTCATTTCCTTTGAGTCTGAGCATTAAGCCAGAGGGCCAGGTGATTGGTTATTGATTGTTTCATTCATTTAGCCATATTAATTGAGCATCTACTATATTCCAGGCTCTGGGCTAACCACTGAGGGTGGACCAGACTGGCTTCTGGCGTGCAATGAATTCACCCATACTGAGAGTTTCCCAATACCATGTCTCCAAAACAATCCTTGTGACGCTGTGTCTTGCTGTCCCTCTTCACAAAGGTTCCTGCAGGGCTTCCCTCTGCAGCCACCCCCACTCACGTCCTATACCTGCATGGGCATGGGGAGGTTTGAAAACACCAGAGATATCTGATCAGAACAACCGAAACACACGTCTTTGAGCACTGCTGTTTCCGCTATCCATTTTGATGGTGACAAATATGAACCATCATTAAATCCATGTTGGTGGCATAACTGTTCACAGCCGAATGGAGAACATGGCTGAAAATGAAAACTTTTGCCATGCGACTGCCTAATGTTATTTAAAACCGCCACATTATCCAGGAAAGAAGGAAGAAAGAGCCAATCCCTGGCCGGAATCATTCCTAAAATGGTCTAGTCTTTTGTATCCATTATTCAGCCTTTCAAAAGTACACCGCTTCCCTGGAGAGAAAGCATATTGACATAGTTCCCAATCTCTCCACCCAACCAGTGGTCCCATGCTGAGGAGGAGGATATGATGTACACTGCTCACATCCAGCTCTTTTTGACTCCTTGGACTGTAGCCCACCAGGCTCCTCTGTTCAAGGCATTCTCCAGGTGAAAATACTGGAGTGAGTTGCCATTTCCTTCTCCAGGGGATCTTCCTGACCCAGGGATCGAACCCAGGCCTCCTGCATTGCAGGCAGATTCTTTACGGTCTGAGCCACCAGGAAAGCCCTACATACACTGCAATTAAGTCCAATTACATTGAAAACTAACAGCCAGGTTTCTCTGCCCCTGCAGTTTCCAGAATGTGAAGAGAGAAGGAACAAACAGACCAAAAAAATAGTAACAGAGCCCTGATGATGAGAGTGTGAATGTGCCCTGTCTCAGGCTCTCACCCTTCACTTTCCTGTTAGGCCAGGGATGGGGAGGGTCTCTGCAGAGAATGGCCACACATGGTGCTTCTGGCCCCCCCACCCACTGCCCTTAGTAAAAGGTGCTGCTGAGTGACACCGTGCCTCTCTGCTTGGTTTTCTTGCCTTGAAACACATTTTTGGAAGAAATGACCTGGAGAGTCTCCAGGTTCCTCATCCTCTTTCTCTTCAGTAACTTTCTTGAGTTCCCCCTCCAGAATGAACAGTAAGGGGGAATTCATTCCAGATAAAAATTGCATGGAAAAAAAAAAAATAAAAAACCAAAACCCAAATGGGAGTTGAAATAAATAACATTGTGTTGCTTGATAAATGCATTTGCAGCCGCAGCAGAGACTCCCACCTAAGGAGATATAATTATGAATCTGACCTGGTGAAACCGATGCAACGGTCTGCACAGAAAAATGAATAGGCTAAGCAGAGCCTGGGGTGGGTTATTTCCATATATTTGTCCTGGAAAAGTTAATCAAAGTGAAGCAGAGATGGAGGAGCCAGAGTTATTCTGATAGTATTAAAAAATTAAATTCCTCTTAGCCCTTTGCAATCTAGTCACATCTCTCTCTTTCTCTTTCTACTTCTCCATTGAATCTATGCTACATGTGTATTTTCTTTGTGAAATGTATGTCACTCTTTACTTTGTATAAAGGGCCACACAGTTTTCTTTGGGAAAGTGCAAAAGCAGGAAAGGTGATTGTAGGAGAATAGTCAGTGACTTCTCACATCCTCACCCTCCTTCCCTAGGGATGCCTGAAAGGCACGCTGGGTACCATTTTACCTGAACTAGGTGTGGGCGAGGGTGTGGCTCTTGTGGTTTTAGCTGGTGTGTGTTTGCCTAGTGCGTGTCTCCAGGAGAGTTAAGAGCATCTACGTGTGAGTTCCTGAGAGCAGTGAAGGGACACGTCAGATACCACGAATCCTCCAGCCCTCCTCACCCTGAGCAGAGCTCAGGGCGGTGACAGTGCTGTTCCTGATCCCACTCTCCAGGCCCAAGGACAAGGTCAGTGAGCAGGCTGAGCCCCCTCTGCAGGTTGAGGTGGGAAAAGGGGTTCAGGGCCGAGAACTCAGATGCCCCTGGTTGTCGCTGGCAGAGCTGGTGCGGGGCCCTGCCTGGCCCCGGGATGTCTCCCCCAGCACGGTGCAGTGGGCCTGCCAGGCCAGCTCTGACCACCACCGTGGGAGACTAGGACTTTCTATGCACCCAGTCACTATAGTATCAGGAGTCAGCAGGGCCTCTATCCCATGCAGGACCCTGGTTCTGGTGGGAGGTCCTCCTCCCCTTTCCCCCCATCCCCACCCCCAAGCACTGGGTCCCAGGTGGTTCACAGTTAAAGCGTCTTCCCAACCCCGGCCATTGCCTTCCTTCCTCAGTGGTTTTGGTTGAATATACTTGGCACCATACTCCACCTTCATGATTTTGCCATTTCTAAATCACTTCTATTATTATTCACTTATTTAATCCTCTTAGTTGACTTTATATACTTTATTTGTGAGAGCTCTTTAGATTCACAGCAAAATTGAGAGGAAGGTACAGAGACTTTCCATAGACTCAGCGTTCCCACCCCACAGCCTCCCCCATTATCTGCATCCCCACCAGACAGTGTATTTGTTATCACGGATGAACCTACATCGACATGTCATCATCATCCATACTCCATAGCTGATCTGAGGGTTCTCTCTTGATGTTGTACATTCTCTGGGTCTGGGACAAATATATAACAACATATATCCATCATTATTCTGTCATACAGAGTATTTTCACTGCCCTAAAAATCCTGTGTTTCGTCTGTCCATCTCTTGTCCTTCCCCCAAACCCCAGCAACAAATGATCTTTTTTACTGCCTCCATAGTTCTTTCCTTTCCCAGAATGTCTTATCAGGGGAAACAACTTGATTTCTTTCGCTTAGAAATATACATTTAGGCTAACTTAGTTAACTTTTAAACTGAAATAAATTTATTTTTTAGGGAACCAGGACTATAGATGGAAGGAAAACTAGTGCCATTTGTTTTAATAGGAGATAACAGAAAAAATGGATACAATATAAAGTGAATACATTTTAGCTAAATGTCATTAATTATCAAAGAATCAGAGCCCAAGATCTTTTTCCTTTATTGAAAAGATAAATGGGTAAATCGAGGTGCCAAAGACCCACTATCATGAAATAGAGATATTCTTCTTTATCAGAAGAACTGAGAAACAATTAAAAAGGAACAATACACATTGCTGTGTATATCAAATAAGTTGATGCCGGTACAATAGTGGCAGTGAGTTCACATTTGTAATTAATTTCTCATTTAATTTTACTCTGTGAGGAGTTTGAGGGCAGAAAGAGAAGGGGGAGACAGAGGATGAGATGGTTGGATGGCATCACCCATTCAATGGACATGAGTTTGAGCAAGCTCCAGGAGATAGTGAAGGACAGGGAAGCCTGTCATGCTGCAGTCCATGGGATCACAGAGTTGGACACAACTTAGCAACTGAACGATGACAATTTCTAGATTAAAGATGAAGAAATTGAGGCTCAGAGAGGTTAAATAATGTGCCAGATTGAGAAGGCAGTGGAGCCAGGATCTGAACCTGGGTTTTGGACCTCAGATCTCATATCCGTGAATACTGTGTTCTGTCTGGATGGGAGGTGTGGTTTGTGTAAAAGCTCCCAGCTCCTGGCAGCAGACGTATACGTGGGATTTATTGTATTTGCTTCACCAGGGTTTCGATCAAGAGAGAAATTTTCTTCTCTGACACTTATTCCTGAAGATCTCAGAGCAATCCGCTAGCGGTCCAAGGTGCTCTCTTCCCACTTTGGGATCAGCTGTCAACCATGGTGCGTGAGTGGCGCCTGCACTGCTGGGATTGTAGGTCTCACCAGGAGAACTCCCCCCTTCATAAGCATCTTCCTTCCTCAAGTGTCTTTGGCAGGGAATCATAAAGCAACACACAGCTGCTTCCTGCACAGAGCACTACTTCCCAGCTCGGGGGTCTGTCTCCCTTAATGCCCAACACCTGGACAGATTAGGACCCAGGCTTGGAGTCAGTTTATCAGAGAGACTCTCCAGTAGCCTCAAGGAACCTTTTTAACTACTCAGTGATGAAGGATAGGAAGGGGTGAGTAGAATGCTTGTCCTGTACTTGGACAGTTTTCTGACCAGTAACCTGGGGAAGTGACCTGCTATGTTCACCAGACAGATAAGAGCTGTAAGCCCATCACCTTTGAGCATCTGACAGGGGTTATTACATGTGCAGATTTTATGCATGAAATTCAAACATGGAAAGAGGTGCCCCCTAACTTTTATGACCTGAAGATAAGTTATGTGCTGAGTTATGCATCTGACTAATGTTCTGGTAGGTCTGGGTTTTCTGAGTTGACTGTGTCTTCGGTTTTGAGCAGGAAGATTGATGTCGCTGCAGGTTCTTGTTCTGAACCCTCCTTTCTGCTTTCACTCAACAAATATTGTTAGTGAGGCTAGTACATGCCAGTCACTGTGCCATGTGTAAGAGTCATCCTACCTGTGTGTACCTGGGCTGGCTACCTTGTTCCACCCAGCCTCATCCGGAAGTAGAGATAATGAAGGTTCTCACCTTCCAGGTTGTGGTTGTGATGATTGGATGTGCATATGTTTCAGGAAAGCAAGCACAATTACAGGGAGATGGGGAGTGGGCGTGCTGAGGCTGTTTCCTCCCCATGATGGGGCTGTGTGGTAGGGAAAGATGGAAATGGGACCCATGTGGAGAACTAACTGGTGGGGGTGGTTGTTGTTCCATCATTGTCGTGTCTGACTCTTTGTGACCCCATGGACTGCAGCACGCCAGGCTTCCCTGTCCTTCACTACCTCCTGGAGTTTGCTCAAACTCATGTCCATTTAGCCGGTGATGCCATCCAGGCATCTCATCCTCTGTCACCCCCTTCTCCTCCTGCCCTCAATCTTTCCAGCATCAGGGTCTTTTCCAATGAGTTGGCTCTTCATATCAGATGGCCAAAGTACTGGAGCTTCAGCTTTAAGATCAGCCTTTCCAGCAAGTATTTAAGGTTGATTTCCTTTAGGTTGACTGATTTGACCTCCTTGCTGTCCAAGGGACTCTCAAGAGTCTTCTCCAGCACCACAGTTTGAAAGCATCAAAAAGAAGATTTTACACTAATAAACAAGGTTAAAAGATGTATAATCCACACTGGCGGGAAGGAGAAGGGAAGGGCACAGACCCCACTCACATTTCCGCTCTTCTGGACCCAACAGCTGCAGCACTCTCGCTGTGATGGGGAGGCACCGGGTCTTCCACCAGCCATTGGAGCAGCTGAACCTCTCTCTTCCCCATGTCTCTATCAGCTCTTGGTGCTATTACTCCATTAAACTATTGCCATTTTGATGAGTGTCAAGCAATAGCTCATGTGACTTTAATTTGCATTGCCTGATGACTAGTGAGTTCAAGAATTTTTTTTCATGTCCTTGTTGGCCATTGGGCTATACTTTTAAGAATGACCTATTTAAATCCTTTTTGTTCATTTCCAAACTCGCAGGATAGTTTGTGAGTCCTTCTTGTCATTTCTGTAAGAGGTCTGTGTCTGTTTTAACTATTAACCCATGACCTGTGATCTGTGTTGCAAATGTATTTATTTATTTTTGGCCACACTGGGTCTTCTTTGCTGCATGGGCTCTTTCTCTAGCTGCGGTGATGGGGAGCTACTCTCTAGTTGTGGTGTGTGGGCTTCTCACTGGGGGGGGGGGGTTTCTTATGGAGCACGGGCTATAGGGTATGAGGGCTTCAGTGGTTGTGGCTCCAGCACTCTAGAGCACAGACCTAGTAGTTGCGGTACATGGGCTTAGTTGCTCCGCAGCATGTGGGATCCCCCAGATCAAGGATCAAACCCGTGCCTCCAGCATTGGCAGGCAGACTCTTCACCACTAAGCCATCAGGGAAGCCCCCCAAATATTTATATTTTATACATCCTTCATTTATCTATTGACATTTTTGTGGAGACATTTTGCCATATACAATTTTTCAAATTTTATGTGGCCAGATATGACTGTTTTCTTTTACTCTGTCTTTGTTTTAAAACAACATCTGAGTTTCCAATCTTGGTCAGGGATGTTTTCCCTGCCGTTAGACTCTAGATACAATTTTCTAGATTTCCTCTGAGAAAACAGCCACGCCCCTACACACATACGCCCGGTTGAGCCTTGTCTTTTCTGAAACTTTAATTAAATTTGAAATGGGAGAAATATGAACAGATAGGAACTTGTTGCTTCAATATTATTTGGTAATCCTGTATCAAGATCCCTTTGAGACTAGCTGGGAAGGGAGCGTTTTGATAGAACTTTGGGCAAGAATTGGTTTGCTATGATTTCAGCAGTGGACAGTTGTTTCTCGTCCTTCCAGCCCCAATCCCACCTCCCTGGCCAGTGGCATCCCAGGTTCTTTGGGGAGATTGTCTCCTGTCATTGGAGGCATTCTGTCCTACTTTCCAGCAGTGGTTGCAAGTTGAGTCCAACAGACTCACCCTCCTGAGCTGAATGGAGGCCCAGGAGGGAGGGAAAGGAGTCCTGTGGCCTGGCTCACGCTTTCCAGGCTCAGACACCTTTTCTTTTGGCCTCCAGTGTGTGTTTCTCAGAAGTAGTGTGGTGACCCTGTCTAGAGCATCTTTGATTCACACTTCTGGACCATCTCCTGTTCTGGATGTTTCCATGGCCCTGTCAGTCACCAGCACTTTGGAGCTGTGTTAATGTTTCACACAGTCCATGTTTGCACAGCAGACCTGGGTCTAGGCTAAGCACTTGGACAGGCTTTGGCCTCCCAGAGGAGCTTATTTGGCCGTAGCTCCAGGAAACACCCTGGTGGCTCAGATGGTAAAGAATCCACAGCAATACAGGAGACCCAAGTTCGGTTGCTGGGTCAGGAAAATCCCCTGGAGAAGGGAGTGACTACTCACTTCATTATTCTTGCCTGGAGAATCCCAGTGGACAGAGGAACCTGGTGGGCTACAGTCCATTGGGTCACAAAGAGTTGGACACAACTGAAGTGACTAATACCTTCATTTTTTCACTTTCCAGAGGACATGGGTGACTCCAGGCTCATAGCAGACTTGGGGCAGGTAATTAGGTTCCCAACCTTTAGCCAGGATCCTGGAGGGTCACACACAGAGCAGGGTGGGCATTGGCTGAAGAGCCTTTCTCAGAGCTGTCTGCCTATGTAGTCAGGCAAGAGGTATGTACCTGGTGGTCAGTGTGGAACAATGGCATCAGCTGGGGATGGAGCTTTGGAGTTGTGATTCAAGTGTCCGAGCTCCGGCACCAGGGAAGCGTTCCCAGGAGGTGGTGATGAAGCATGTGCTCAGGCAGGGGGCAGCGCCCACACTCTCTGCACTTTGATGTTGGTTTTTCACATTCAGAGCTGTTTACAAGGCAAGTTCAGTCAGTCTAAATACTGTATTACCTGATGATTCATGGATACACTGCTGAAGTGTTTGGCTTAGTTTTCCCAAATTCAACAGCATTATTCTAAAAGAAATCAGTAGAGGCCCGAATTCCTGAAAACTAGGATTACGGATATTTTTGTAAGATGATTTAAGGCGGTTTGCCATATCCCAGCCAACCCATTGGAGTCCAGAGGAAACACATCCCTGGGAGCGATGGTCTGAGTCTTGGCAGCATTCTTTTAGACCTTTCTTTTGTTCACATCTTTGTCCATTAAAAATATGTTGATTTCACTCCTCTTATATAGATTCTAGTTTGAACAGAACTAATGGTGGCCCCTGCCTGCCTTCAAGGAGCTGAGATGTAATGGGGAGGACAGAAAACAGTTGTTTAAATTGTGTGCTGCTGTGCTATGCTTAGTCACTCAGTCGTGTCCGACTCTGCAGACCCAAGGACTGTAGCCCCCAGGCTCCTCTGACCATGAGGATTCTCTGGGCAAATATATTAGAGTGGGTTGCTATGCCCTCCTCCAGAGGATCTTCCCAACCCAGGGATCAATCGAACCTAGGTCTGCCACATTGCAGGCACATTCTTTACTGAGTCCCCAGGAAAGCCCAGGAATACTGGAGTGGGTAGCCTATCCCTTCTCCAGAGGAACTTCCTGACCCAGGAATCAAACCAGAATCTCCTGCATTGCAGGCAGATCTTTACCAGCTGAGCTACCCGGGAAGCCCTCTTAAATTATATACCTTTGTGTAAAATTTCAGTGTGAATGAATGAGCACCAGGGAGGTGCGGGCCCCCCCTGGTTCTGTGAGAGCAAATGATGGGAGGTTTTGAGCTGGTCTTGAGAGAACTGGGAAGCCTTCCTGAAAGAGGTGATGACTGCTCTGCGACTGGAGAGAAAGAGGGACAGCATGAGGAAGGACCTTCTGGCAGGAGGGAGCTTAGAATTCCAGGGCCTGGAAGAAGGTCCTAGTGGCTGGGAGTCATGGAGTAAGGGGAAATAGCAAGAAATGAAGCTGGAGGAGTGGGCGGGGCCAACTCCACTGGGCCTGGTGCCAGGTATGAGAATCTCGGCTCACCTGTCCAGCTGCCACGTGTCCGGGAGGCACTGGGGAGACCGTGTGGACACTGATCTTATGTCTGGTGTTTCCCAGGCCTCGCCTCCATGCCCAGCACATCCACCCGACTTGACTTTCAGGCTCTGGTGTTTCCAATTCTGCCTTGTTCTTCTCCTGACACCTGCCCAGTGCTCACACCTCGAGTGGCCTCCCACTCCTGTGGCCTGCTCACACACGCTTGTCTGTAAGCCTCCTTCTGCCCAGATCCCCCACAGCTTCTGCGCGAAGTGAGTCAAAGGACCGCCCAGATGTGAGCCATCACCATGGTGATGGTGACGGTCTCTCCAACATCCGTCTTCCCCGCGCAGACGAAAGCACCAAGAGGACCGGGCACTGGTCTGGCTCCTGCTCTGTGGCAGCCCTCGTGCTGCTACCCCGTCCTGCACAAAGCTTCACCAAAACTACGAGTTGGAAGGAGCAGCCCATGGAGCTCCCCCCACATCCAGATCTCCCAAGGGTGCCTGGGACAGAGGAGCTGTCTCTCCTGCAGACACAGACAGACAGACTGCAGGGCGGCTGGCAGCCTGGGAGATGGTGAGAAACCAGCTCCAGAAGCTTTCTGGCTGTCAGGACTTCACGCCCAGAGCTATTTTCAAATGCTAGTCACAGACTTTTTGAACTGCATTAGAATAAACAGAATTCGGAATTATCTTCTCAGCAGTACATGAAATAACTGTCTGTCACCCAAAAGGGAAGAAGAGAATGATGAATTTCTAGGGTAAAAATCCTAGAAGGGGAAAGATCCACAGGCAATTCTGGAATATTCTGCATACCAGGTGGTTGCCGCTCCCTCTCCAGCCCCGATTGGACTCGGGTGCTTTGGGGGAGGAGCAGCCATCAGGTCTGCAGGGGCTCAGGGTCATGAGCTGGGCTCTTGGAAATGGCTATGTATTTGCTCTCCTGGGGGCAACAGGTCAGGATAGAAGGTGCTCAGGCATCAGGGTGGAGTTTGGTGAGTGACTCAAGAAGGGAAATCCTAGCTGACACTGCGGGGCTGACCACTGAACCATGCAGCAGCCCACCACTCAGATCTGCACACCCAGCTCACCATTTCTGATCAAGCCTGAACCAGGACTGATATAAACACTTTTGTGGAAAGCTTCAAAAGTACCGCAAGTGCCTTCCCTTTTTATTCCCCAGGTATCCTGTCAAAGCTGGGCACCTACTGAATGACATCTGTAGGCATGACCTCTGGAGCCTTGGTCACAGCGAACCCCTCACCTGTGTCCCCCTTGCTCACTCCCTCCTGGTGCTGTAGCTACACTGTCTCCACCAGGTCCTTAAGTAGACCAAGGGCCTGCCCCTCCACCCATATACCCCAGGGCCTTTGCATGTGTTCCCTGCCAGCCCACCAGCATGTCCACCTTGTGTCAGCTCTCAGCTTGGGTGTTGTTCTCTGTGTGAGTGTGTCCAGTCCCTAGACCAGGCAGCGTCTTGGGAACAGTAGTGCTCGGGCATTCTTCCTGATAGATTCTGACTGCAGGGGCTGGATCAATGGATGACAATATACTCTGTCATGACCAATAAATACAATGAGTTTCTACCTGATGGATAGGCTGAGGGGCCTGTGGCTCAGTGTGGGTGCCTGTGGGTGGGCAGCCCGCTCCGTCTGCCAGCTTGGACCAGCCATCCTGTAGGTCCACACCCATCCACACCTGTGTCTCCACATCCTCAGTCCAGTGGGCCTCGCACTTTGATAAGCTCAGTTTGTCCCCACAGATATTGTGCTGCTAGCCGCGATGGGCCTGGAGACCGGCAATGGGACTGGCCATTTGACTTGTGCGTCTATACCTTTGGTGTGTGCCCTGGGAGCTGAAGGGTCACTAGTCAGCTGCCTCGGGGGTCGGTGCTCCAGGCACAGGGAACTGTCAGATGGATCATGGGCAGCAGACGGTCTAGGCCTGCGGAGTAGATACCAGGGCTTGATCTCTGATCCACAGCACCCTGTGGGTCCTGGCTCAGGGCGGTCACTCAGTAGTCACCTCTTTCCTGCCATGTGCCAGGTACCAAGTGTGTGTGTGTGTGTGTGTGTGTGGGTGTGTGTGTTAGGGGTACATTAACCCACTCAGGATCAGGCATCATGTGTCTCCCATCTTCCTAGAGTTCAAGGTCTGTGGGACAGAAGACCATGAAGCCCTTGTACCCGATGCTGCAGCAGACATACCCCAAGGGTCCAGGGGAGGGTGAGGTGGGCAGAAACTGCAGCTGGGCAGCGTGGGGGCCTCCTCTCCCAGTGTCCTTTGCGACAGCCTCTGTCGGGTCACTGTCAGCCCACTGTTCTCCTCCATGGTCATAACCACGTTTTAAGGGGAAACCAGCTCTCCTCTTTGAAGGGGGACCCCACACTTGGAGGGCGGGCCTGGGGGTGACATCCCTCACTATGCAGATGGCAGATTGCCCGCATCCTGAGATATTCAGAGCACAGCCTCTACAGGTGTTCATGCCTTCACACTCAAGCTGCTGGGAAAACAAAAATGCCATATAAGTCTCCTGGCCCCTCCCAATAATCCAACCTTCTGGTGAGAACGGTCACTGCTCCTGTTCTCTGAAGACCAGACCAGCAAAGGGCCTGGGTCCCTGTTTACAAAGAGAGCATGAAGTCCCTCAGCATAAACATGTATACAAAGGGGCTGATTCTCTTGCTCTCTGGAGGATGGAACGCCGCGGTTTTCATTGGAACACTGTGTTGAGAGAAGGACTGGTGTTTCCAAGTTGAAAAAGAATCCTGTTGGCTTTGATATTTGGAGGAAATGTCCAAACCATCACGCGCTCCTGCCTGCTGCTCCTTTCACTGCACCAGCTGGAGTCGACATTAAAGGGCTCTGTCTCCCATTTGCCGTGAAAGATGTTTAATTGAAAGGCTCTTCCTCGCGTTTCGGCAGGCCTCAGCGCTCAGCACCAGGTCTACACAGGAATTCTGGGATGACGATCAAGAAGGGAATGTGTGTGTGTAATTAGACCAGGCTGAGGAAGGATTGGGGAATCTTCCAGAGGAGGACACAGGAGCATGCACCCCCTTCATCAAGATCAGGTTGCCTGTGAGTGTGGCTGGTCCAGGTGCCAGCGCCTGGTGGTTCTCAGCAGAGCAAGTGAGCTCAGCTCCCCGATCCAGCTCTTACTGCCGTCTGCCTAGCCCATGGGTCCTCCTTCTCTTCTGGGACGATGAAAACTCCTCCCTCCCTCCAACCTCAGGACCTTTGCAGGTGCTGCTCCCAAAATGTTCCTCCACTGCTCCTCACCCTCTGTGATCCCTTCCCACCATCCTCCTTTCTGCTCAAACTCACCTCTTCAGAGGCTTCCTCTGAACACCTCGTTTAGAGTAGCCCTCCCCACACCCCGTCCAGTTATGTTCATCCCCTCCACAGTTTGACCAGAGCTGGAGCTTCCCTGGGTGTTGTTTACGTGTTGACCATCTGTGCCCTCCAGTGGAAAGTCCACCCCAGGGGAGTGAGGACCTATTGGTCTTCGCTACTGAGCCCCTGATGTCTGGGGTGGGGATTCAGTCAGTATCTGCTGAAGAAATATTGGACAGATGAATCCGTCCAGATCCAGGCCCGTGGGCTCTTATTAAAATTTACAAAGAATACAAAATCCCACACACAAAATGAGTTAGGAAAGAGTTTCTTGAGTGCATGTAAAGTTTCTTCCGTCATGTCCAATGCTTTGTGACCCTATGGACTGTAGCCCACCAGGCAGGCGCCTCTGTCCATAGGATTCTCCAGATAAGAATACTGGAGAGGGTTGCCATTTCCTTCTGCAAGGAAAGGGTTTATTTAAATGCTAAAAAGATGATGTATTTCAAAAAATTGAAAAATCTGTACAATTATTGAATATTTTTATTAATTGGCTTCCTGGTGATATAATACATTTTTCTGCTGCATACTTTTTACCTCTTGGCATTGTTTTCCACAGCGAGAACAGAAAGATTATCCATGTCTCTCCTAGTGGGGTCGGGTAAAAGTGTTTTATTTTTTTATTATGGTTAGGTGATGGCTCACAGCATGCAGATTGACACCCAGACACACTCACTGTCGCCTTGTATGAGCTTTTGCCCTGTAGACACAAGACTTCTGATGAAATCTCTGTCACCCCATCAGGAAAAAGAACGGAGTGTTGACACAAGCGTGTATGCAGCATGAATTCTGGGACAAGGTGTGTTTTGACTGACTGCTGACGAGAAATGAGTCCTCTTCTTAGAGTAACTTTTTTGTATTAAGAAGAATTTTCTTCATCTCTTGTCTGGCTCCGTGTGTTGCAGACCTTGTTTCTCCTCTGCTGTCTATGGGGTGCTGGGCACCGTGGGGAAGCTCACCTCATGCTGGATGCACCATCTGGTCCTGGACAGTGGGGTGTGGGGGGAGCTGGCCAGGCAGGTGGTGGGGCCGGAAGTTGCAGGGAGGCTGGCTGGGTGGAATGCGACCTGGTACTGGCATGAAGCTGCTACTAAACCCTCAAGGAACGCATCCCAGAGGCACCAAAGTCCTTCCAACCATCTGATGGGAGGGGAACACCAAGGAGGCATTTCATGGCAGAACAGTTGGTTGGTGGCCTGAACTGAGGTTGAAATATCTTCCCCTTTCAAGCACCTCAAAGCCTGTGACCACAGGAGCACATGACTGGGATCTTCCAGGTCATGGATGGAGGGCTGTATTAGTGAGGGGCTCACAGTGGGCCGGCCTCCAGTCCTGTTCATCTACAGTTCAGGGAAAAGGGACACCCCCTCCCTATTCCCCAGGCCCCCGCCCTAGTGGGCTTCTGCCTCCACGAGCTGTGCCTGCCCCAGACAAGCCACACCTGAATCAAGCCCCCTATCCCTCCCCATGGTCACCGTCCAGGCTCCAAAGGCATCTCCAGTCAGGACATGACATCAGACGTCACCTCCCTTGTTGCTGCTGACTCTGTGAAGTCCTTGGCAGCATGGGCATAGAGAGCTGTCCTGGAGTCTGTGTTTGGTATTTTCACATAGTTTTGAAAAGAAAGCTCAGCTCACAGCCCTGATGGAGGCAAACATGAGTGGTGAGCTGAACCCTTCAGCAGAAGTGGGCAGGGGGAGTGCAAGACAGCTCCTGAGGCTTTACCGGGGTGGGAAGGGAGCCCTCCAAGGTGAGATGATGACAGGGCTTCGGGTGGTGGGAGGGAGAGCCACGTGTATAGGGCTGCCTGCTGTGACAGAGTGCATGTGGCTGCCACTGTGCATTTGCAGTTAAGAATATTCTACACAGAGAGCTAGTCAAAGGAACACCCGTCCAAGCCTGCTTAGGAAGAAACTCTTCTGGAGCTTTTGGAACCGCAAAAGGGGATCGCTGAGAAATATCGATTCCCGGAAGAGAAGGCAACGGAGACCCAGTCTTCGATCCAGTCTCCAGCTTATGTCCTGGCGACAGTTCTCTCGGGGACCCAGGGGTGGTTCACCGTCCATCGAGCTTTAAGCAGTCTGGGAGCAGCATGTGCGGAGCAGGGCTCCTAAAGTCCAGCATGCATCCAGGTTACAAAGAATACCCGAGCCCTCTCCACTCAGATATCCCGACTCAGCAGGTCTGGGTGCAGCTGGGGATCCTGCTTTTCCAACCAACTCCTGAGCAAGGTGGCTGGCTCAGGGGGTTGGTGACTTAGAAGGCTGGGGCTAGGCGGACCTCGGGTCTCTGCCTGGACTTCCCATGCCCAGTGGAGAGCTGTGTGGTGACACTCAGGAAGCTGAATGTGACCTGTATAGGCTTGAGAGTGTGTTCTATGACGGGGGGGGGGGAGTCTTGGCCCCTAGCAGAGTCCTGGGCTGGCCTGGGGGACTGGGGGCCACCGGGGGACAGGATCCACGTGAAGGAGGACTCACTGGACTGCTAGGGAGGCAGCATCCTGCCAATGCCCTGCGTACCACGCTGGGAGCCCAGCCACCTCCCAACTCGCCTCCCGGACCTTGCCCCTCCAACCATATCAAGCTTTGAGGGGTAATTAGTGGATCAGTTGACATCTTCCCTGAGCATTCTCGGGTCACGAAAGCTAATTAACCTTTTTGTTGCCTTCCCAACAAAGTAACAGCCGCCAGAGCCAAGCCTCCTAGAACAAAATGAGGAGGGGAGAGAAAGCAAGATGATCCATCTCCGTTAAAGAGAAGATTGGCAGGGGATTTTTAGAATAAAATAAACACCAAGAGAGCTGGGTGTGGGCGACATTTCCCTGATGCAACTCCTCAAGCCCAGGACAGTTTCAGTTGTTGCTGTTGTTCAGTCACCAAGTTGTGTCTGTCTCTTTGGGACCCCATGGACTGCAGCACACCAGGCTTCCCTGTCCTTCACTATCTCCCAGTGTTTGCTCAAACTCATATCCATTGAGTTGGTGATGCCATGCAACCATCTCATCCTCTGTCACCCCCTTCTTTTCCTGCCTTCAATTTTTTACAGCATCAGAGTCTTTTCCAATTAGTTGGCTGTTTGTATCAGGTGGTCGAAGTATTGGAGCTTCAGCTTTAGCATCAGTCCTTCCAATGAATATTCAAGGTTTATCTCCTTTAGGATTGACTGGTTTGATCTCCTTGCAGTCCAAAGGACTCTCAAGAGTATAGCACCATAATTTGAAAGCATAAATTCTTTGGCACTTAGCCTTCTTTATGGTACAGCTCTCACATCTGTACATGGCTACTGGAGAAACCATAACTTTGACTATACAGACCTTTGTTGGCAAAGTGATATCTCTGCTTTTTAATATGCTGTCTAGGTTTGCCATAGATTTTCTTCCAAGGAGCAAGTTTCAGTTTCTATGTTTGCTGCTATTTGTTCCTAGCTTGAAAACAGGTGGGTGCGTTTACCCCAGGGAATCTACACTCCTGACAAGCTGGGACTTCTTTAACCCCCTGGGGACCCCATCATGAAACATTCACAGCATCCTACTGGATGGCTAAGATTTTCTGAGCTACTATTTGCTCAACATTTTCTTCTGAAAATTTCACATTAAAAAAATGAAATAGGTTTATTTTACTTTAGACCAGGGAGCAGCAAACCACAGCCCGTGGAACAAAGCTGGCCAGTAACCTGTTCCAAATATCAGGTTTTGTAGGGGCACAGGCAAAGCTATGCTCATTCGCTTACGTGTTGTGGATAGCTGTCTCAAACCACAGGCAGAGTCGAGAAGCCCTGTGGCCTCCAAAGCTAAATATTTACTCCCAGGCCATTTGCAGAAAGTTTGCCAACTCCCACTTCTGACAGATGCTTCTCAAATGTTAATGCGCAGACAAAGCCCCAGCATCTGGTCTTGGCCACAACCTTACACCAGAACTGAGTGTGAAGTCGGCAGTGCTGCCTTAAATAGCAGGCGCCTTACAGCGGAGATGGAAGCAAATCTAGGCAATATCGTGAAATTCTCATCGGAATCAGCTGCTGCCAACGGCTCCAAGTGTGGGGTTTCTCTTGGTCTGAAATGTGTGACAGACGTGCTGGCAGCAAAATACGACCCTGTTCTGCTTGAGAGAGATTAAAAAACGCAAAGACATTGTTACTTATTAAGGTGGTGAGGTTATTGGGCTAACGAATGGTTTTGTTCTATTTTGTTTTTTACACTGTTGGCCCACAGTACCACCTCCTTTTCCATATGTCTTGAACATCACTGAGGACCTAGCCTGGCTTTATATGGAAAGTGGAAAAGCGACTAAAAGTGATTGTAGATCATCTTTTACTAAGTTCCAATACTTTATACTTTAATGCCACATCTCTTGCATTATTTTAAAACCGTCTGGCATTTCTCTAAAACTAATGGTACAAACCACTGTGTGATAAATTAAAATACTTTCCTCTCTGTCACACTGCAAACAAGTAGCTACTCCCCAAGTCTTAAAAAAGTGCTCTTGAGATAAAATATGTACTTGTGGATTCTGCAGGTTTTTAAAAAAATCCCGAATCTTCACAGATTTACTCAAGGGAGGGGTGTTTCATGTAAAATGTGTTTTCCTTGACATTTAGAGGTCTTGCAAAGTGGTTTATTATAGATCTTGTGGACATCTTGATATTTAATTAAATTTCAGAAATATATTCTATGTGTTCATAAGAAGGAATTTGAAGAATGTATTTATTCACTGTCTGTTATTCTTTTTCTGTTTCTAACACAAAATTATCAGTTGGAAGTAAGTCATCAGAGGCACTTAAAATTTTCTGGGGTCGGAAATCTAATTAACCCCAGCAACTGTGCTTAAGATGTTAAATAATATAAGTCAAGTCCTTACTGGAATTTTCAATAATATTCAGTTTGTGTGATATATTTACAACAATTTTTTTTTGAAACTGACCTTTAATGTCCATTTTCAACAGGCATGAGGGAATGGAAAGAAGACTGGAAACCAGTACCTTCTGAGGTCTCATCTAACACATCTTAGTAAATTATTGTTGTGTGTAGACAGCCAAATTTGTAAACGATTTCACCCCTTTACATTTTTATAGACTTAATTAAGAGGAAGTTCATAGTGAATGGAGCTTTTGCCTGAAAATAGCTCTTTTTCCTCATTTATACTTGAAATCAGAAAGATGGAGCCCAAGTGTGTTCAACCTACAAATCTGGGGGATGCATGTGTTTTACGACCATCTTATTGGTGGCCTTGCTGAATGCAACTTACGCCTTTTGTTGTCTCCTGACAAATTAAGCTGCTCTTGCATGTTCTTGGGAGGTGTGTTTTGTTTTTCTTTGAGTGAAACTAGTCTAGTTTTTCCGATAGTCACTTTCACAATGCCCTGGGGACCGTGAGACTGTATGTTTTGCTTTTGCTCTTTTGCTCTTGCATTGGCAAGAGCCAATGGAAATGGTCAGAAAAGGCTGTTGAAATCTGGAAGGAAAATACAGAAGACATGAATGGTTATTATGGGAGGTCCTTGGTAGCAGTGAAGTATCAGAAGCAGACAGTGGGAGGAGCCAGGTGGGTCACCTGGGAAGGCAGGTGACAGGTGAGAGGAACTGGCCTGCTCCTAGCTGATCATCTCCTTGCCCATTAGAAACTGGAAACTTTAGGGGAGGTGAAAGTGAGAGGGAGGGGGCCTGGGGGCAGGCATTGATGTCCAGTGGACAAACTGGACTAGAAAGTTCTAGAAGCTGAATGTGGCATCAATGCTGGCTACAGATGAGGAAGCAGAGGTCAGTACCCAGGGACAGGGGATGTTTTTGCATGGTCATAATTACACTCTTAAATTTCAATCTTTATCTGGAACCCTCATGGCATTGAACTCTTGTTTCCTATGGCTACTGTAACAAAGCCCCTCAAACTCAGAGGCTTCAAACTATACACATTTAGTTTCTCACTGTCCTAGAAGTCAGAAGAGTGAAACAGTCCCCACTGGACTAAAATCAAGGTGTTATCAGGGCTAAGATCCTTCTGGAGGCTTCCGGAGGAGACCTTGCCTCTTCCAGCTCCCAGGGAGCTATGCCTCGGCTCATGGCCCCCTCCCCCATCTTCAAAGCCAGTGCCCGTGGTCAGAGCTCCTGTCCAGCTGCCATCTCTCTGGTTCTTTCCACTCTGCTTCCATCTTCTGTTTACAAGGACCGTTGTAATTGTGCTAGGCACACCCAGGTGATCCAGGATAATCTCTCTCAAAAACTGTTTGATCGTCTTCAGTTCGTCTTTATTCTTAATCCCCTCTTGCCACATAAGGAGACACATTCACAGGCTCTGGATATTGGGCTGTGGGCATCTCTGGGGGACCCTTCTTCTGCCTGTCATTAGTCAGTTCAGGACAAAGGGCTGTTGTGCAGGAGAAAAGTGACCCAAGTTGGTGCCCAGCAGGACACACCCAGAGGCCTGAATGACCCTTGGTTCTGCTTCACACACAACCTCCTGGTGTAGTTGTGAGTGCTCATGGTCTGGGGTCAGACATTCATTCAGAGCACATGTACTTCATGATGCAGAGGCCTCAGCTGGGAGGATTCAGAAACTGGGAGCGACTTGACAGCTGGGGGCTGGAATCATCCGAAGGCATCTTACTGTGCGGCTGGCCACTGATGCTGGCTGTTACCTGGGACCACGACAGGAACCCTGGCTGTCATCTGGGATACCTGCACATGGCCTCTCCATGTGACCTGGGGTTCCTCACAGCATGGAAGCCTCAGGGAGGTTGAGCTCCTTATGTGGCAGCTCAGGGCTCTAAGGAAAGTATCCCAGCTAGTGATGTGGAATCGCATGCCTCGGAAACCATACTGCGGCACTTCTGCCACTTTCTACTGGTTATAAGCAACTTACAAGCCCTGCTCCCTTGCCACCATCTTCAGTTCACAGGAAGTGGAGTTTGATTCCATCTCTTAATGGGGGAGTGACACGGACTGAGATGAGCATGGGGCGGGAGAGAAGGAGGTGACCATCTCTGGAATTCTAGGATCCTGGCCTGGCTGAGCCTCAGCAGGGATGCACTGGCTGTTTCTGGCTGAGCTCCATTCTTGGGTTGCCAGATGTAGCAAATAAAAATATAGAATGCTCACTGAAATTAGAATTTCAGATAATGAGAAATTTTTAAGTATAACTATGTCCATGTAATAGTTAGGATGTGCAGTGCTTAGTTGCTCAGTCTTATCAGACTCTTTGTGACCCAGGGCTACATGGACTGTAGCCCGCCAATCTGTCCATGGGGATTCTCCAGGCAAGAATACTGGAGTGGAAAGTCATGCGATCCTCCAGAGCTCAGTAACCCAGTAATTGAACTGGGGTCTCCCGCATTGCAGGTGGATTCTTTACTAACTTAGCTACCAGGGAAGCCCAATATTTAGGCTATACTTATGCTAAAAATCATTTGCTTTTTTTTCCCTGAAACTCTAATTTAGCTGGGTGCCTTTCATTTTATCTGGCAACCCTACTCCTGAATGTAGTGTTTAGATATTTTGAGCATGACCTCTGGAAAGGTCAAGGAAGGGGGGAGAAGATTTTGAGAGTGAGCCCTTGTAGAGGAGAAGAGATTCAGACCCGAGGGGGTTAAGCTTGTTCATTCCTCACTAATGCCTGCAGAATCAGCCTGCCCTTCCCCTCTTACCACTGTCAGAACACCCCGGCCTCCTAGTAATTAGTGGGAAGCATGGAACCCATTCTTCTGATGAGCTTTCAATTAGCCTGCGTCTAATTTTCAAATGCTCAGGAATAAATGATTAACTCAGATCAGAAACAAAATCAAAGACCTCACCGTTAATAAACAGGAGGGTTTGAGAGATTACCTCATCCTTCTTTCTGTCACCCTTTCCCATCGGGAAGACAAGGAGGACATCCAGCAGCTACTGAACTTGTTCTCTGCTGGGTAACACCCTGGATTCTCTTCTCTGTTGGTGATAGGTTTGTGGCAAACCTATTGGCTCCTTTCAAGTATTATCTGAACCATGCAACGCAACATGCTGGTGACCAGTCAGCTAGAAAGCTGCAGGGTTGGGAGGACACAGCCTGGGTATGCTCCTGGCCTGGAATTTAGTTTCTCTGTTCCACTCATGGTCTCCATTTCTCTAAGAGCAAATGTCCTTTTCTCAGAGGACAGAACAATGAGCTTGTTTGCAATACCTTGTGGTTAATAGATCCCTCTGTGGATTGAACATTGTTTCCCAAAGTGATATGTCTCATCCTAGCCCTGGTTCCTGTGAAAGTGACCTTATTTGGAAACCGGGTCTCTGCAGATGCAATTAAATTAAGGATCGTGGATGAGATCATCCTGATTTTAAGGTGGGCCCTAGTCCTATGACAAACTTAGACAGCATATTGAAAAGCAGAGGGTTCACTGCACCAACAAAGGTCTGCATAGTCTAAAGCTATGGTTTTTCCAGCTACGGATGTGAGTTGGACCACAAAGAAGACTGAGTCCCGAAAGATTGATGCTTTCAAACTGTGGTGCTGGAGAAGACTCTTGAGTCCCTTGTACTTCAAAGAAGTTAAAACAATCAATCCTAAAGGAAATCAACCCCAAATGTTCATTGGAAGGACTGATGCTGAAGCTGAAGCTCCAATCCTTTGGCCTTCTGATGTGAAGAGCCGACTCATTGGAAAAAAAAAACACCTGCTGCTGGGAAAGATTGAAGGCAAAAGGAGAAGGGGGCAGAGGATTAGATGGTTAGATAGCATCACTGACTCAATGGACATGAATCTGAGCAAACTCCAGGAGATAGTGAAGGACACGGAAGCCTGGTACACTGCAGTCAATGGGGTCACAAAGAGTTAGACATGACTTAGTGACTAAATAAGTTCAATGCCTGGTGTCCTTAGAAGAGAAGAGAGAGGGTAATTTGAAACAGACAATAGGGGAAATGACCATGTGAAGACAGAGCAGAGACTGGACGCTAAAGATACCAGTCAGCTGTTAGCAACTGGGAAAGAGCCTCCAGGGGGAACCACTTTGCTGACACCCTAATCTTGCCCTTCTGGACCCCAGAACAGTGAGACAGTCCATTTCTGCTTGTGTGTGAGACACAGACAGTGATTTGTGATCCCGAGCCTGCCCATGTGGCACTGGAGAAAGACAAATCATGTTAGCCCAGCCCCTGCTGGGGTCTTCAGAGGGAAATTTAGAGTAACGTGGAATCTGTGTGCTTTTCTTAGTCAAAGAATCAAAATTATGGTTGTTATACCTTGAACTATTCAAGCACTTAAATCAACTCCAAGAGCCAGCCAGCCAGCCGCTTAGTCGTGTGAGTCCCAGACGAGGAGGCAAGAGGCTCGTCGAGTGTAAATCAGAGCCCAGCCCCTCTGGCTGGAAGGAGAACTTTAGAAATGTTACAGCTCCTGCTTTCCCGTGTGCAGACACCACGAGGGCAGAGTCAGAGGCAGGAGCGACTCTCTGTGGTTTTCTCATCTCTTAGGTCAAATTCCAGAGAGTCACCTCCAGCCCTCGCCATAGCCCAGATGCCATGAGAATAGACCTTGTCATTCATCAGCTCGCCAGCTCCCAGCTGCTCTTTCCTGTGTCTGCTGGTGAGGAGCAGGGCTCTGACTGTGGGCTGTGCTAACCCCCTATACCATGGATTTCTGCAGAATCAGCTGGATTCTCCTTTCCCTGAACTACACAAAGTGCCAGCTTCAGCCCCGAGCCCTGAGCAGCTGCCCTGTGAAGACATCAAGGCCCTGGGAGAGGATGTAAAGATGTGTTGAGAATGGCTTTGAAGACCTCAAACAGGGCAGGAGCCAGCTCAGCATGGAGCCAGTGGAGAGGGGCCATTTTCTGGAGGAGTTTAATTTGCAAATGTGACCACAGAGGAAGGAGTACCTGCTGAGACCAGGGCACCGATAATGTAGAAACACTTTGTTTCCTCATTGCCTCCACCTCGAGGAAGTGAGGGATTCTTCAAAGTGGACACTCTGCAAGTGAAATCCCCAGGATTTGGGAAATGAGATGAAACCACTCCAGAATGCAAGGCACATTTTTTGCAATACCTGAATGGGCTCATTCACTTCCCAGAGCCAGGAAATGGCTGGGAGGCCTTGGGTTTTGATCTTTGGGCTTGATTTTCTTTCTCTCTGCTCCCTGGCCCTGAGCACGAAGGCCTGTGGACAGCGAGGGGATGAGCCTGAGACCCTCTGCTGTACTGTCACTGGTTTGTAACCTGAGCAAATCCTTATCCATTCCAAGCCCTCATCCCCAACAGTAAAGTTGGGAGTAGGGTCTCTCCTTACCAGACTCAGAGGCAGCTTGGAAGATCCAATAAGGGTATGGATGCCAAGGTAATAGTGTTGACTGACAGGGGTTGCCTGCTTCATGCCAGGCAGGTGCTAAGGTGCTGTCCATGCAGAATACAGGCTTGTTGCCTGTTTTACCTTCTATGGTAGGGAGGTCCAGAGAGGTAAAGGTATGCTCCCAAGGCCATGTGGCTAAGTGAGAAGACAGGATACCAACCCACATCTAAATGATTGCTCTAAATTGTTCCTCTCAGGGTCTCACTTTTTGTAAAGGACCAGCTAGTAAATATTTTTGTCTTGGCAGGCCATAAAATCTCTGTTGTAGCAACTCAACTCTGCCATTATTACACAAAACCAGCCATAGATGATACATAAAGAGAGGATGTGGCTGTGTGCCAGTAAAACTTTATTTACAAAAACAGGCACGAAATGGGAAGAAACTGCTTAGTGGGTAGAGGGTTTTTACTTTGAAGTGATGGAAAGAAATGTTTGGAACTGGGGTAGTCATTGGACAACCTGCAAATTTTCTAAATGCTACAGAATTGTTCATTTTCAGATGTTTAATTTTATGTGAGATGGCTTTCACTTCAATAAATTATTTTTTAAAATTCAGATAATGAACCCAGCTTGGCCCATGGGCCATAGTTTGCTGACATCTGCAAACTGTCTCTGGTTCCAAACCTAGCTAACTGAGGATGTTTGAAAGTAGTTAGGAATCAAGTCTTTTCCAGCTGATAGCACCTTACACTTACTGGGTCCATTTAGAGAGTAGAGACCTGACCCAGGCAGGCAAGACCACCAGTATGGACGTTGAGGTTCAGAGCATCTTGGCTCTCTCAAGTACCAGATGTGTTACCATAGGCAGATTGTCCAGTCTGGATTTGTTTCTGGGTTCTCATTTCTGTTCCATTGGTTCTTGTGTCTGGCTTTGTTGCCAGTACATTAGTGTTTTGATTACTATAGCTTTGTATTATAGTTTAAAATAAAGAAATGTATTCTTTAGGATTTTTTTCTTCTCCCTAAAGAATTTTTTGGGGCCATTTTTGGTTCTTTATGATTCCATACAATTTTAGGACTTTTTTTCTATTTTGTGAAAAATGCCATTGGAATTTTGATAGGAATTGTAATGTGTCTATTGAAGACTTTGGTATGGATACTTAATAGTAATTCTTCCAATCCATGAAAATGGGTGTATATTTCTATTTATTTATGTCTTTTTCAATTTTTTTAATCAATATCCTAACAATTTTCAATGTACATATCTTTCACTTCCTTGGTTAAATTTATTCCTATTTGATTGTATTTGATCTTACTATAAATGGGTTTTCTTTTCTTTTTCTTTCTTTTACAGATAGCTTATTGTTAGTGTATATAAATGCAACTGACTTTTTAATGTTGATTTTGTATACTGCAACTTTACAAAACTTGTTTATTAGTTCTAACAGATTTTTAAGGTGTGTGAATGTGGAGTCTTCAAGATTTTATATATATTTGATCAAATCATCTACAGAGGCAAATTAACTTCTAAGTTTATGATTTATACATACTTTATCTATTTTTCTTGCCTAATTACACTGGCTAGAATTTTCAGCACTGTGTTGACTAGAAGGAGCGAGAGTAGGCATTTTTGTCTTCCTGATCTCAGAGAAAGAGCTTTTGTCAAGAGTGTGTTTTCCATATATGCCTTTCCTTCTATATCTAATGTGCTGAGAGTTTTTATCATAAAAAAATGTTTAACTTTGTCACATGCTTTATCTGTATCTGTTGTGATAATCATATGGTCTTTATTCTGTCACCTTACCAGTTTGCATATGTTGAACCATCATTGCATCCCAGGGATAAATCCTTTCTGATTTTGCTGTGTGGCTGGCAGAGCCAGACTATTGGCTACTTCAGATGAGACTGTGGTTCTTTTACTCAATGCACAGGTGCATGTGACTTCTTCCAGGCTCCTTGGCATATAGTGCTGAAGGCAGAGCCAAAGACTAACAGACTGTAGCTGAGTCCTCAGGGGCATGGAGCTGTTTCTGAGTCTTTAGTCAAGAGCATAGTCAGAGAGTCAGCTACCTGGCTCTGTATTCTCAAAAAAGCTTTGGACTGCTTGAGGTTTCATCATCTCCAGCCTGGATCCCAAAACTCACACAAAGGCATTTTTGTTCACGGATAAATGCCAGATTATTGTTGCTGAGCAGGGATATGAGTGAGGGGGCTTTCTCTTCCTCTGTCTTACTATTTTCACTTTCCCAGTCCTGGTTTTCAAGAGTCAGCACATCAAGCCCTTGGTCAGCATCATGATGAGGACAGTTCAGAGGCAGCTCCAAACAGATGTGGCTACTTCTCAGGATTCATGAGGCTTTGTGAGAAAAGACTAGACCTGATAACTTGTGTTTATCATGAGTTTAACAGAAATCACAAGAAACTTCTTGTCAGCTCCTGGTATTGTCCAGCTGATAAGAAAATATGTAATCTGTTTGGCCATAAAATCCTGACCTTCACCTGGATATGCAAAGGAGTTCAGGAAGCATATGGATCACAAAATGGCCAAGCAAGAGAATGTACTAAAGAGTAATTGTCCCAACAGTAGCATGTTGAGGAAATCCCAGGCTGATGATAGTAGGGAGGACTGCTTCCATCCCAGGACCTGAAGGAGCAGGAGGAGGGAGCAGTTACAGGATCCCAGAGAGGACTATCTGGAGCCACTGTTGTATGGAGTGGTCACCTAACAGAAATGGTGGCTTCAAAAGAAGTATGCAGCCAACTTGTGGCACTGGAGCAGAGAGGGGACCAGAGGAATAAATAACCCGGCCATTCTTCATTCTCAGATGAACGCCCCCTTGTGGCACCAGAGCAGACCATCAGCGCCTCTAAGTTTACATCATTGCTACAGCAACCATCTCAGCCAACATGGATGGTTTCAGTGAAAGTCCTAGGGAAGGTTCTGATTGGCCAGGACAGAGTCTAATGCACTGGGATACAGCAATCTGATTGGCTAATTCTGGTTTGCAAAAGTGTTCAGACAAGAAAGAGAAGTTCTGATGGCAGGAGAATGAAGGCAAAGAAGGGAGTAGGTGATGTGAATTCTACCCAGTGATGTCCACTCTTAGAACCATGCTCTGGCCTTCCCCTGGTCATCAGCACTTGGCAGTTATCTTCTCCAGAAGGCTGATGATCTCCCTGTATATCTTTATTCTACATGTAGTTTAAGCTTCCCCCCTAATTCCTCAAAAGGGGATTGAAATCAGACTATTTTAACATTGACCAAAACTTCACTGGAAGCTTGAAGGGACAGGAAGAAGCTGAACAACGTTTATGATTTCAAGTCATGTTCCACTATGGGAGTGGGTCCCCACTGGACAGCCTTCTTTTTAACTGTCAACCTGAAACCAAGTACTTGCAGTTAGCCCACCAGTCCCGAGATCCCTCCTCCAACCTGCTAGCAGTGGAAGTATTTTGGGTATTTTGGAACCAACAGAAGGAAAAGCACCTCCCTCCCTTCACCACACACAGACACAGACACAGACACAGACACACACACACACACACACACACACTCCGAGGCTCATCTCCCAGGATGGGCTATCAACTCAGAGGTAAATTCTATCCAGAATAATGTTACCCCTCACATTATCATGCAGGGCAATTTCACATCTTCTTGTTGAGAATCTCTCCATTCCCAAAGAGGATTTTGGCTTCTTCTTTGCAAAATCAAAGGGCTTATTGAAATGTTTTGTTTTATTTATTTACTTTTTCTGAAATAAAAGAACAGTCTTACCTCCCAAAGATGGTTCAGAAAATTACTAAGGGCTCTAAAATAGCAGGGTGTTTCCACTCCCACCCATCAAGTATTCAAAAATGGAGGGGGTCGAGACTTAAGAGTATTCAACTTTCACAAAGATAAATTAAAATCAAAATGCATTATTGCAAAAATATGTTTCCTGCTGGGAAAAATTGACCCAACATGTGTCAAAGGGGACCATTCTAGACAGGCAACTCAATTTTCCCCATCCAACATGATCCCCAACTAGACCCCAGGGGCCCACAGGTCAGGAGTTTTGTATTTGGCAAAATGCATCCTCTCTTCTTCCACCCACGTCAGGCACTCTATTGTAATCAATCCCTCATGGGTCCTGTTTTTACTTCTTCTCATTTTTTTTAAAAGAGGTTTTTAATAGATGTGCTGTCTCTGCCACCCCCAGCCAAGTCTCTGCAGTTTCCATAATCACAGAGGTAGGAGATCAAAACAACAGAGGAGATTCTGTGTGGAGGTTCTGCATGCATCCCTCACAGTGGGGACATTTTGCCCAACAGAGATTTAATTGGTGCCTTTGCATTCTGAAGATAATGCTATTCCATTATCTGCTATTGTTATCAACATTTTATGATTTTTAGAGAAAATCTTTTTTTATTTTCATGTGTCTCTGCTCACATTGCCTCACCGTATTCTTTTATTTGGGGGAATGTTTACCACTTCTTCTGGCCCTGCTGCTTTTCAGTGAGGAAACCAGTTGAGATCAATCGGGGCGTTAAGAATTGATCTGAGAGGAGAGGCAGGGTGCTCCACTGTGGAGCCTGGCCAGCAGCTGCCGTCTCTATGCTGCAGTCTCCTGGGCTCCTGGTTACCTCCTGGAATGTCAGGACCCCAACCTGTGTCCCTCAGAAGCCAGGACAGCCACAGAATGTCAGGTCCTCCCTGGTTCTGCCGAACATGCCACGAGGCCAGCACTGTGTCAGCTTTCAGCAGGAACGTGCGTGCCTTGAGCTGTTCTTTCGGAAGCCAGTTTCTCCTGGGAGCCTCACACTGTCTCTGCACAACTATAGGTGTCAGAAGACAGGCAGAGCTAACGAACCCACAGCTGACTTGTAGGAAGCTGGTGTGGAAACACGGAGGGAACTCTTTGCTGGAAGCTGTTGATCGTTTCTACGCACACGGCTGAGTTTAGGGTCCAGGGGGTGGCTGAGTGCAAGGGTGGGGACAGATTCTAAAGTAATGATGATCCAGCAAAACCCTTTCATGGTTTTCACAGCAGCCTGCTGTTTTCAGAGAACAATACAAAGGCACCGAGAATGAAATCCACAGACACACAGGAATTTCCACGTGACCCCAGAGGAATCCTTGAGAACTTGCCTGAAGCTGTGGACCCCAGATTCAGAAGTCTTAGTCTCTCACATCTGCTGAGAACATGCTCCTTCATTCATCCGTTCAATAAGTATCAATCTGAGAGTTGATGGGGTGACAGCCTACAGTGTGATGACTGCGAGAATAAAACAGACACAGCTCCTCTCCTTTGGGGGCTTACAGTTGTTTCTGAGTTTTCAGAAGATAAGCAAGTAGGTGAGCAAATAGAGTTACAGACAGTGCAAGTGCTGTAACATTAGCCCAAGTCAGTAGAGATAGAGGTGAACTGTCCTGTGTGTGTGTGGTCATTCACTAGAACGCTGGTCAAGGAAGACCTTTGTGAGGGCCTAGCACTTGAGCTCTGCAGGCGAGGTGCTGGGAAGCATGTTCCAGGAAGGGGTGGGGCATGTGCAAAGGTCCTGAGTTCTGGAGATATTCGTCATGGCCCAGCACAGAATAGAGGCCAGTGTGGTTCAAGCACAGAGAACCAAGGGAAGGGAGATAAATGGGCCCATGCTGCAGATGTAGTTGGCAAGGCAGGAGTTTAGACTTTTTCCCTGCCAAATTTAATAAGAAGTTACAGCACAAATTAGGTTTAAAATTCTCATCAGCTGCAGAAAAGAAAGTGTGCGGGGAGGGGCAGGAACGGGAGCTGAGATGGATAACTCTAGCAGTGGTCTATGTGAGAGATGATGACAGCTTGAGATCAGATGGTCCTGTTAGGGTGTAGGGGGCATGTGTGATCATGCTTAGTCATGTCCGACTCCTTCTGACCCTATGGACTGTAGCCCACCAGGCTCCTCTGTCCATGGGATTTCCCAGCAAGAGTACTGGAGTGGGTTGCCATTTCCTCCTCCAGGAGATCTTCCTGACCCAGGAATTGAACCCACATCTCTTGTATCTCCTGCATGGCAGGCGGATTCTTTACCACTGAACCACCTGCAAAGCTGTTTGGGGGTGTAGGGGGCTGCTGGTAATCCAGCTCTCTGAAAAGAAAGGACAACAAACCTGAGGGCTGGGGTTTGCCAGTTTCCAGTGTAAACACTCCCTCCACTGGCTGGTTCCAAGCTATCCCTGGAGGTCACTGAGAAGCGACGAGTCAACCAGCTGTAGTTCCTGTAGGAGGAGGACCTTGGTCAGTGAGGCTGGACGGAAGTGGGCATGAGAGTGAGGGACACTGAACAGTCTTCCGCTTGTTAGTTGAGGTGGTGGGGAGGCTGGAGGAGCCACAGATGTGGACAGAAGGAGAACGGAAGGGTGGAAGGGTGCAGATTTGAGGGTGGGACATGGGACATGAGAACAGAGCTCACTTGAAGCCCCTTCCCTTCTGCATCCTCAGGCACAGGTATCAGGTCTGTGTGATCGATGATTCGTCCCTAGTGTAAACATGTGACCCTGCTCTTTCAGCACCTGCCCAGCTAGATTTGTGGGGATCTGTGCAGTGAGTTATGGAGCAAGAGATGGGCTGGAAATCTGGAGACTGGGAAACTGAGGCTTAGGGATGCTAAGCATGGGGTTTCATGGGTGAAGAAATGGGTCGGATCCAGGCCTTTTGACCCAAAAGGATGAGCCTCTCTTCTATGCCTGGCTGCTGTATTTGTTGATTGTTAAAAGTCTACTAAAAACAAAACATAAAAGCTAAATACTTTTTTTTTCTTCTTTTTCCCCCCACACCTCCAGGCACCCTAAGCACAGCTTGGGAGTGACTCTCAAAGCTGGTGGATGATGTTTATATCAGGACGCGATATGTGCTCATTTATTTAACACTTGATGGTGGCAGCAGTCTGCCCACTGCATGGGGTTAACCACTCACACAATGTTAGCAAGTTTGCAGGAGGCTCTTGTTCTCACAGCTACATCCTTTTATCCAGGTCTGCATCCAAGTAGAATGTGGAAGAGAAGATGGAGAGCAAGCTCTGGGGGGTCCCACAGAGGTGGGTTTGAATCCTCGCTCAGGCTTCATTGCCTGTGTGGTTTGGGTGCAGGTCCTACTCTCTCTGAGCCTCAGTTTCCCACTTGTGTAGGGAGAGTCATCTTAAGTTCCACCTCTCAGAGCAGTTCTGAAATCACGTGTCCAGGTTCAACCAGGACAATGGTGGTCATCACCATTATCCTCCTGTTTCTACTCTGAGTCCAAAGGCTCATGGGCCATTCAACTGCCCCCCACCCCCTGCCCACCAGCAGTGTCCACAGTGCTCCATAGTGGCTTCCGAGGGTTTGGAGTGTGACCTGGACACCAGCTCGATTCCTGCTCCTTCCTAGAGACCCTGTGGTTTCTGCACCTCCTGGGAGCCTCCCTCCTTAGAGCTTCCTTCCTTCCCTTCCTTCTTTGCTTTGCCATAATTGTGACATCTGGCAGTTCACAGCCACCACCACCCCACCCCACTCACAGGAGGTCTGTTTGTCTGGGGCTTGGAGGGCTTTGCATTGATAGCATCTACATGTGTGTCCCACCATTAGATCTGCTCGATGCTGTTCTGAGAAGCCTTGGGCTCCTTCAGAGGTGGCACCTGTGTGTTCCCATCTCCTGCCCCTTCTCTGGTCCTCCCTCCTGTCTCTGCTGCTCCAGCCCCAGGGCCTGCTTCTACGTGGAACTCTGACACCTCTAGAAAGACATGGGGATTCCAAGGCTCTGCTCCCAGCCCCTTCATCCTTCCATCTGAGGATCTTTGATACAATATCTCAAAAAAAAATTACCCATAGAAATTCCCTTACCCACCTTTTTATCCTCTCCCTCATGGCCACAGTTGGTCTATAGTTGGTCCCACATTTAAAAATCTTTAAAGGGTGAAAAACAGATGTTCAGAGTCCATTTGAAAGCACTGCGTGGAAAGGAATGTTTTTCATGTAGCATCATTGTGTTCCAGCTGAGGAGGGCTCCTGTCCCAGATACTGAATCCATAAACTGAAATGCTCTCCCACAAGGACCTTGGCGACATGCAGAAACCAAGAACTGGTTCCCACATTAAGAGTTAAAAGGAAAAGGTACTATTAATTTTCCATTTTTAGCCATGAAATTTGCAGTTGTACGCTTATGAGAAGTATTATTTTAACCTTTATATTTCTCTTTACATTACTTTCCAGAGACAGAATTAAAAGTTAAAAATTGATACCTGACATCAAAAACTCAGCGTGCTAAAGGGTACAAGCCATGAACAAAAATAAGAAGAAATGGTGGCCTTTGAAGACTTTGGGAATAGAAATACACCAAGAAGGACTTGAATTGTCCACAAAGATAAATGCCAGAGAAATTACCTATAAAGATAGGTGGTGGGGAAAGAGAAAACAAGATTTGAAGACTTTAGAATGAGTTCCCATAATTAAAACAGCATAAAATATCTGAAGAGATTTCCAGAAATTAATCAAGATGGTGGACGATAATGCATATCTGTTGGCTAACCGACATTTCTTTTCTGTTTATAAACTATGGGGCTTTGCTCTGTTTCTCCAAGGCTAATGGAATACTCGGCATTAGTGCGCCTTCCCTGCCGCAGTGGGGACCTCTCCTGTGCTGACCTGCCCACAAGGGGTCCCAGGGATTATTGGTCACGTGCTTGTATGGGGCATTCCTGTTCAGGTCCAAGTGATGCTCTGCTTCTCCCCTGAGAAAAGGGGAGGGGAACTTACCCCAAGGATCTTGTGCATCCCTTTGCTGATTATAAGAACAGACTTTGTCAATGAACCATGAGTATAAAAAATAAAAGGGGACAACAGAGGATGAGATGGTTAGATTTCATCACTGACTCAATGGACATGAGCCTTTCTTATCCGGTACCTGAGACTTTCAATTCTAAGAGCAGGATCTGTTTAGTCTGAAAATAATGCTGGGGATTCAGGGAACTTTCTACATCAGAAGAAAAAGTACATAGACAAGAAGATGCCTTTGCTTTGACCAAATAAAACCTGATGGATCCTTTAAATGGCCCACATCTGCAAAAAAAGACGGTTCCTAGATAGGAATGAGAATTGACTTAGAGCAGAGAAACTCTTCCACTGCCTCCTATCGTTAATACATGAAGACATAGGTTCAGCTCCAAATACCTTTTTGAAAATACAAAGAAAGACCCACAAGCTCACACCGCTCTGTGCTTCATTGTTTTGGCTAAGAACATAATGGAGAGGTATTCTCAGGCTCTGCAGTCCTTCTTTGGAGTTGTTTGAGCAGTTCTGTCATGGTGAACGTGTGAAAGGCTTCAGTTCTTTCACATCGTGGACCATTTGTGTTAAAATAGAACCACATCTTCTGTCCTGTGTACCCTGGAGGTCTGGATGTTCTACCTGAGGATCTCTCTCTCTCTCTCTCTCTCACACACACACACACACATGCAAGTGTGCATGTGTATCAGGATGACCAACTCACACTGGTTTACTTGACTCATTCAGCTTTAGGGGCTTCCCAGGTAGCGCTAGTGGTAAAGAACCAACCTGCCTGCCTGTAGGAGATGCAAGAGACGTGGGTTCGATTCCTGGTTTAGGAAGATCCCTGGAGAAGGAAATGGCAACCCCCTCCAGTATTCTTGCCTGGGAAATCCCATGGACAAAGAAACCTGGCAGGCCACAATCCTTAGGGTGGCACAGAGTTGGACACGACTAAAGCAACTTAGCACACACTCATTCAGCGTTAGCCCTGGGAGTCTTGTGTCCTGGGACACAGCCCAGGTGAACGAGGGCCCTTGCACATGCATGTAGAATGGGACAAGCTTCTTTTCTCCCCCTTTTGGAGCCTCGTGTCTCTGGTGGCTATGATGCTGGAAGGTGAAATGTGAGGCTGAGAGGGAGACAGAGGCTCCGTGAGCATAACAGGGAGGAGAAACAGCATGGGCTCCCAGGATCTTCTGCATGTTTTGCCCCAAAGCCTCACCCCCAGGGGCCCTACGGATTCTGAAGTCACTGGCTTTCCCTGACCTCCCCCGCCAGCCCCCCGGCAGCAGAACCAGAGGCAGGAAGATAGGTTGGGGAATCAACCAACTGGAGTTGACTGACTTGAGATTGAGAAGGAGCCTGTTTTATTTCCGTTCTTGATCTCATGGAATGTATCTACTTCTATCTTAATTAAAAAATAAGAAGAGACAATAAAATGCGTTATTACAGATTGGATGGGTAAAGCAATTGGCTTGACAGTAATCTAGGAACTTAATTATAGCCAAACATGCCCATGTAATACACATACTCAGGGAGGAAGGGTTGAAGAGGGTCAATAAATCACTGTTTTTAAAATCAGGAGAAGGCTTTGTAATCGTCCAGTTACAGCTGACAAGGCCATAAAGCAGCTATAAGCAGGCTGGGTGCCATGCATCGTGGGCTTTAATGTGCCGGTGTCACGTTGCAGTGGGAGGCTGTCTGGGAAAGAGCCGAGCTCCATGGTTATTTGTCTGGAATGGAAGCCATCACTCAGGGTGGAGGCTGGTTAGTGAAGATCCTTCATGGCCAACTGCAGCATGGTCATGCCTGTCTTTGTCTAAAGGATCAGTAGGGAGATGGAGGCTGGCCAGAAACAGCTGCAGCCTGATTTTCTTGGGGGGCAGATTCCTTTACAGGTGGGCTCTGGGAACTGACCCAACCTGCCCTTCCTCCAGGTTTGGGGGGACTCGCGGGGCATCCTCCTGGGGCCCACTGCCCTGCGTAGAGCTGCAGGTGCCTGATTGTCTCTTCCAGCCCTTGTCTGGCTCCTCCATCAAACACCAGCTCCTCAGAGAGGCCTCCTGTCTGCCTGTCCACTGAAGACCCTTCCACCGCCACCTGCCTCTTACCAACAATCCATTTACTGGTTTAATCTTCAGAGCAATTCTCCCCACTGGAAGATGTCCTGTTGGATGGGTTCTTTACATACCACCGGTCTCCTGAGTGGGATGCAAGCTCCAGGAAGGTGAGGGCAGGCTCAGACTTGCTGCAACTCTGCCTCTGGTACCTGGCCTGTGTGTGTCCCCTCCATCCCCGCAGTGGTAACAGTCCTGTCATGCTTGCCCAGCACCCGTATCAGGACAGCCGCCCTGCTCCCCTTCTTAGTCTGTGTGGTCTGGGTGGGGGCTCACCTGGCCCCAGGCACAGAGAGACCACCTGGCCCCAGCCCCAGCTAGGCCAGTGGGGTTCCTTACTCTGACTATGCTTGTTCAGGGAGGACCTTGAGACTCAGCAGTCAGTGAGCCCTGGGACTTGTGCTGGGATCCCTGGGAGAGGCTCTTCTCTTTGCTGAATGGGAGCTGGTGAGGGTGACCCCAGAGCTGCTGGGGGCCCTCTTTGCACACCCCTCACCCCATAAACTGGCCTCAGATCGAAGTCCAAGGAGATGGACGTGCACTGACAGCAGACTCAGCCTCTGAGCCTCCCAAGTTGCCCGGTCACAGGAACCATTGATGTTCTTGTCTCTGATCAGCTGGTTTGCATCAGGTTGGTGTCACATTCAACCAAAAGGGCCCTGACTAATCCATTAGTCTGTCTCTCGCTCCCCAATCTTGGTTTCACAGATTGCTTGTGAGGCTGGGCCTGGCACAGTGCACCGACAGTGGTGCTGGCGAGAAGTGATTCTCATTCCTGCAGGATGTTATTCTAGCGAGAGTCGGGCCAAGCAAGTTCCACTGCCAAAGGCATCACCGGGGACAGTCACACACAGGTGGCTGGTTTGTCTCAGCAGATGGTGGCACCAGCTCCTCTGAGCCAAATCTCGAGGACAGAAGGGCCCAGTGGGCCTGCCCCATCTCCCGTTGCCTCCTGGAGACTCTTCAGGGTCTGTTCAGAGGTTCTGCCATTCATTTCCTGCCCGTCATGCTGGCCCTGGCTCTAGTACATGGCTGGCTGCATCCTCAACTCTCAGGATCACCAGGCAGGAAAACTGCCTACGTGGGCTTTAATTTCATCTTTCATTTTTAAGAGAAGCAGATCAGGAATGTTTCAAGGAATCCTAGTGTGTGTGAATGATAAAACAGGAAGCTTCTCTGAAAAGAGAGTATTCTGTGGTTCAGGTAGGTCAGGGAAACACTGGTTTAAATAGAGTCGAGTCTATTTTGTGCTGTAGGAACGTGCAGGATTTCTAACACTTGTGCGCTGTCACTGTCCAAGAGGCAGGTATGGTGGCAGTTTCTGCCTTAGGACTCTTGTTTGGGAGCATCTCTTAGGATTTTGTGTCCTGCAGAATGCTGCTTGGAAGTATTTTAAGAATAATGATGTAGATGGGTCTTCTCCCTTCCTTGGTGTACAAGTTCCCTGGGTGAATCTGTGGGACTGGGAACTATAGTATAAGGAACAAGATCTCATGGTCCCCCCTGCTGCTTCAGAAGCTTCTGGAGGGCCGTGCAGGCCTCTCTTCTTGGCCGTCCCACCCCAGCACCTACCCTAGAGCCTGGGCGTGGCTGGACCCCCATGCTTGCTGGGTGAGGGAGTGGGTGAAATATGGCTGAGCACATGCTGACCGGGAACCAGGTGAAGCCATGGAGCAGGAGAGCTTCCTTCAGCCTCCAGGAGATTCTGATGTGAAGGGAAGGGCTATTTATTTCCCCTGTGGCTCCAGAAGCCAGAACTGTGGTTGATGGTGGCCTTGCCACAGAGGAGGAATCCGGCTCTCTATGAAAGAGGCTTTTCTAGTTGTCAGCAACAGCTTGACAAGTGAAAGACTGCCCCCAAAGTGGGAGCATGTGAGGGTTGTTTATTTTTAATCTTTTTATTTATTTTTAATTAGAGGATAATTACTTTACAATAATGTGTTGGCTTCTGCCATACATCAACATGAACATTAGGTATACATGTGTCCCCTCCCTCTTGAACCCTTCTCCCCCCTCCCCCACCCTCCACCTCTAAGGTGTCACAGAGCATCGGCTTTAGGTTCCCTGTGTCATACCTAGAACTCCCACTGGCTACTTATCTCACATATGGTAAAGCATAGGTCTCAATGCTATTCTCTCAAATCATCCCACCCTCTCCTTCCCACACTGTGTCCAAAATTCTGTTCTTTATGTCTGTGTCTTCTCTACTGCCATGGATGTAGGATCGTCAGTACTGTCTTTGTAGATGTGCATGCATGCTAAGTCATGTCAGTCATCTCCGACTCTCTGCGACCCCGTGGACTGTAGCCTGGCAGGCTTCTCTGTCCATGGGATTCTCCAGGCAAAATTACTGGACTGGGTTATCATGCCTCCTCCAGGGCATCTTCCTGACCCAGGGATTGAACCTGCATCTCCTTCATTGCAGGTGAATTCTTTACTGCTGAGCCACTGGGGAAGACTGATTCCATGTGCATGCATTGTTTTACTAATAGAAGGATTCTCATCTTAGGTTTGGGTTCACCCTCTGTGGTTTCTGACAGTAGCTCTGAGTCTGCAGTTGTGTTGAAAGGCCCATGTGCTCTCCCTGTGGAACTCTTCATCTGTGCTCTAAGCTGCTTCCAGAAGCTGTTGGCATTGAACTCCATATTTACTGAGCCAACTTCAAATATTTGAGGGTATTGGTAGTGTTTATTATTTGCCTTGAGAAGCCCTGAATCCATGCTACTGGGGACAGTTTGGTTTTCTTTCATAAATTCAGCATCAGTAACAATGAAAGAACAGAAGAGTTGAGAGGAGCCTGCGTCTCTGTGTGCACTTGTGGAGGGATGTCTTACCCTCAACTTCTTAGTAAGTCCCATTTTTCTGTTTAGATAGTAGGTGCTCCATAAAGGTGTGGACTAATTCGTGACAGAATAGCATAATACCTCCCAAAGGAGTGTCACCATTGCCCCCATGATGTTTGTTTAATGGGTCCATTCGATGCTCAACAGGACAAAGAAATTACCACTCATTGCTGGAGCAGTGTGTTATGGTGAGACAAGTCTGAACAAGAGCGATCTAGTATAAAAGTATGAGAACAAACTCTCTGTTGTTCATGAAAACTATTTTCTAGGTCATATTCTTGTCTACAGACAGATAGGTGTGGGGGCCCAAATAGGGTTGCTTTTGATCATGATGATTAAGGAACAGAGGAGGAAGCCAGTTTTCTAATCAGGAGTCTTGCACCAATGGAACACACACAAAATGCAATGAGCAAAATTGAGATTGCAGGATGGAGGGGGATGTACACAGAGTCACATCCTTCTGGCAGCTGTAGCCTGTGGGCCTTGGGGCTGGGAAGTTAAGATGGAGAACATTTGGCCACTGGCCTCTGAGCTGGTGTTATTGCCATATGATGCCTCGTACCATGGGGATGGAGTGATGTCCTAGACAGGCCTGAGCCAGAAAGCAAGCCTCTGACAGACATTTCATATGTTCCAAAATAATGTAAATTCCTGTGTCCCCTTCCATCAATTCACTCCTCCCTGCCATGGTTTATCCCCATAAGATGTGGTAGGTGAGGTGGGGAGAGGAGCAGAGAGAGATACCAATAGGGAGATTCAGCTGCCCTTCCCAGCTTGTCTTGAGTGGTCTAAGCTTATGTTGCAAATGAGCCATGTCCAAATCTTTGAGGCTCCATGCTGCACCCCCTGAATCTTTAATTCTCTATGGGAGAGATCAGTAGTCCTCCAGGTGTGGTCCCCAGACCAGCAGCATCACCTGGGAAGTCTACTGGGAATGCCAAGGCTAAGCCTCCATCCCAGCTCCTGAAACTTGAATGCTAAGGGTGGGCCCTAGCCGTTGTGCTTTACCTGTCTCCAGGTGATTCTGGTGCGTGATAGAGTTGGAGACCCACTGGGATGCATGCTCCATGGCGCTCTCATCCTTAACCTGGTGGACAGAGAGCTCTGCCTTTCCTGGTTAGCAGAGCTCCTCTAAATAAGCCAAGAATCATAAGAGGGAGCAGAGGCCCTTCACATCTCCGTGTCAAGGGCCTCCTGGTAGAGAAGCCATGGGCAGTACATTCCAGGGCAGGGATTCAGGCCAGACTTCAGGCGCAAATCCAGGCTTGATGCTTCTAGCTGTGTGACCTGGGTAAACCCCTTATCCTTTTTGTATCCTGGCTTCTTCTTTCGTAAAATGGCTATCTATAACTTCCTTCTAGAGATGTCAGAAGATTACATCAAATGAGTAAAGCATTTATAGACGTTCACCCGGAAAAGACTAAGAGCAGGGGGTTGTTGTTCGTATTACTCCTCCAAGTTCACTTTCACTCCTCCTCCCTGATACTAATGTGTCTCTACAGCCTCTTAGAGCTTAGCTCCTCATAGCAGCGCGTAGAAACAGAGGCATCGTCATCCTTTCATTTTCAATTAGGAGTGCCATCCGGTTACGAAGACAGACACTCGGTCTAAACAAATGGGCAGTGATGTTTCCCACATGGGAATCTGAAGGCACTGCTGGTGTGATGCCCTGATGTAACCCGCTTGGTGAGGAGGCAGATTTGGGGAACGAAAATTGATTGGTGATCACGTCCCCCTGTGCTCAACGGCTGCTTCACTCTCATCACTGTTTTAACTTTGTAATTGTGTGAACTCAAACTTTACGTGATTATCTTTCATTATTAATGGATTTTAGTCTGTGTGTACATACAACAGATAACTAAGTAGATAAATGATAGATAGGTAGATGGATAGATGGATAAACTTGATAAGTAGATAAGTAACACAACAGCAGACTAGCCCAGTTACTGTACCCACTTGCAGCCTTTTGACCAACAATGAATAATCAGCAATGATCTCTACTGATTCTCTGTGTTTTGCTCCCCTCCCCCCAAACCCAGGAAGGGGTCCTCGCCTTGATGTGGTGTAATCCCTCAGATGTGGCTGCCTGGTGGAGCCCAGATTTGCATCCTTCTTTAGGGGTCCAGAACCTATGAAGGGAAAGTAGCGAGCTGAACTCTGGGATGCAAAGTGAGCAGGTCATGGCCTCAGCTTGCATGAACTTTAAATATTAACTGGGAAGATAGAAAGTTCCCAGCCAAGTGCACAAGCACAGATTTGCCTCTGTGGTCAGTTCTGCAGAAGAAGTGTAGGGAGTGTCAGGAGAGTGGGTGGGTAGACATGGCCCAGGGGTCCTGGGAGGCAAAGAAGAGACATATGAGCTGATCTCTAAAGGACCAATAGGACTCAGCCAGGTAAACACTGGGAGATATCATGCGGGGGAGAGGAGCAGATCTTGAAGGTCCCAAGCAGGCAGGACGATGGAGTGTCCTAAGAACCGGAAGGTGGTTTACTTGTCACTTGTCCCACTTGAGGCTGCCCAGAAGTGGAACAGTGACTTCGGCATCTGGGAACTACCCTGTGCCTCTTGTAGGGGGTGGGGCCAGTCCCTGGCTCCCCACAGTCTATGACAGGGAGCGTCGAGATCCCAACCCGGGGCCAGAGATCAACCCAATGCCATATGGAGCTTAAATTTATGTGGTTAAAATGGGGAGAGAGCACCATGCCTGTGGGATGGCTGGGCCACCCTCAGCTCCCTTCCCATTCCTGAGCCTGGTTCTCTAGCACGGCCCTCAGGCCTGTGAACTCCCAACAGCCTTGCAGGAACCCCCTCACCCTCAACAACTCTAGGGAGTCAGAGAGATGCCCGTGTTGGCAGCCCAGACCCCTACCCATCTCAGGGGCATGCAATGTGGGAGGTAGCGCTGGAGAGGGGAGCACGCCCACTGCCTCCCCACCAGCACACAGGGCCTTGTGTCATTAGAGGAGAAAGGGGCAGGAACTGAAAGCCATATAGAAGTCTCCTTACTTTCTGGGGGATGAAGGGTTTGAAAGACTAGAAGGAAGACTCCACTTTCGATTTCTTTTGAACATCTGGAACTCTACAGAGTGTTAATTTTTAAGCTGCCACTAGGAATGATGAAAGAAACTGGTTATCCATTTAGAGGGTGATTATCAAGTTGCAGCCTGCATGAAGTCAATTTTTATAGCTCACTCCTGACCCCCTGAAATGCAAAGTCTATAATGACATTTTGGGTAATGTTTCGAGTTCAGTGGTATAGCGATAAAGAAATCTTAAGTGCAAAGTGCTTCTCTCCTTCCCAAGTAAGTCCTTCTCTCAGCAAAATTTCACTTCAAGTGTCTTTTCATAATAAAATAATTCTGCATTCCAACTGAGAGCTCCACGCACTCCCTCACTTGTCATGAGGTAAGAGCCTGCTTTTTTACCGCTGGGCACGGTTTGCTAATGGGCACTTTATTGCTAAGTGTGTTGTCCCTTTGGGAGAAAAAATAATTTTATCCCCAGCACATGCCTCGTCTCCAGGCCTACTGATCAGTGGTGTTATTATGTTTGCAAGAGTCATTTGTAAGCTTTTCAAGTGATATGCCAGTGTCCTTCTTTTTTTTTTTTTCAGGTAAAAGAGAGAAAAAGTTAAAAGCAAAAAGCCATGTATTGGGGGAGGGGCTGTGAGGAGAGTCATTGCAACCAAATCGATGTTTATCTTCCAAGTGCTGTGTATCACGGAACACCCGGCCTGCTCCTTCTCTGTGCGTTCTCCAAAAGCAAGCGTGGCTCTTAAATCAGATTGGAGTGGAATCAGAGAGAAACTCAAGTGTCCTCGCGCTTCTTGTTAGCTGTCAGACTGAGGGAGAATTGCTGAAAGGTTCAGAGCCTTTGTTTTCTCATCTCTGAAAAGGGGACGGTGATGCTCTTTGTTCCTAAAATGATGGCAAAGATGATGATATACATACTTCAGTCATGTCCGACTCCCTGGGCTGTAGCCCACCAGTCTCCTCTGTCCACGGGGAATTCTCCAGGCATCTAGAATTCACATGTTACAGTGCTCACAGCTGACACCTGTGAGAGGGGTGTGTGAGAGAGAGAGACAGTGTGTGTGTATGCGTATGTTTGTGTGCTTAGGTGAACCGGCAGTGTTTCCCATAAGCATTTTTGCAGGTGAATGAACTGCTGTCCAGGGGGTTGAGTCACCTGCTTGCAGACACTTCTTAAATAAAAGCCACAACTAGGCTGTGAATCCAGGTGCTCTTACCTCAGGTCCTGCCACTTCATGCTAAGAGAACCTGGCATCTTTCTTGCCATTCTTTGGTGCTGCCATGCTGAAAGAAGTTAATCCAGCTCTCAAACATGACAGCCTGGAAATCGTTGATTAGAATGTTCATGAAGCTCACTACTAGGGAATCCCAAAGCCGTGGGTACCATTCTTACACAGGTATACTGTCCGCAGAGTATGTTTCAGATTCAGCCTACATGGGCTATGGAGTCCACTTCTTCTGCCCTTGCAAAGGGAGTTTAAACCTTCTTGGTGGTAAGTAGCTGGGTTCGGAAAGAATGAACAGACAACCAACTGTTGCCAGGCAATTCTGTCATCTCCCCAAAGCTAAACAAGGATGTCCTTCCCACAGATGAGAGAGTGGGTCCCCCAGCTTGACTGGCTGTAGACAGACTAGGGGAACGTAGGGAAAAACATTCGATCAGTATTTCCACCAATAAAACATATAATTTATAACTTATTGTTTTTCAGTTGCTAAGTTGTGTCCGACTCTTTGCAACCCCATGGACTGCAGCATTCCAGGATCCCCTGTCCTTCACTATCTCCCAGAGTTTGCTCAAATTCATGTCCATTGAGTTGATGATGTCATCCAACCATCTTGTCCTCTGTTGCCCTTTTCTCCTCTTGCCCTCAATCTTTCCCAGCATCAGGATCTTTTCCAATGAGTTGGCTCTTTGCATCAGGTGACCAAAGTACTGGGGCTTTAGCATCAGTCCTTCCAGTGAATATTCAGGGTTGATTTCCTTTAGGATTGATGAAAGTATATTTTTCTTTTACAAAGTCTTCTACTCAATGCTTTTGATGAACTTAATTCTTAAGAGATTTACAACTCTAGTAGAGTTGAATCGGCTTCCAACCAAGTTTCCAATTACTTTGCATGCATGCATGCTTAGTCACTCAGCCATATCTGACTCATTGTGACCCTATGGACTGTAGCCCACCAGGCTCCTCTGTCCATGGGATTCTCCAGGCCAGAATACTGGAGTGGGTTGCCATTCCCTCCTCCAGGGGGTCTTCCCCACCCAGGGTTTGAACTTGGGTCTATTGCATTGCAGGATTCTTTACCATCTGAACCACCAGGGAAGCCCTCTTACTCCCCTTACTGTGCTGTATTTCTTAGTACTATTGTGAAAGGTCAATGAAATCTACAGAAAGATGTGTTTCTGCTGAGTTTTTTTTTTTTTTCATTGTGGGTGTGGCTGGGAAGTATATTTTCCAGAATCCCCATCTTTATGGTTCCAGGTATCACTACTATGCCCTACAGTTTGGAGGAGTTTCTAAAAAATGTGTGGATGTTTCTAGCTCATTACTAATCAGTCAATAATGGGGGTGGGGGTGGGGTCACCACTTCACATAGAAAGATTTGTGGTCTCTTTACTATTTCTGACACTGTCCTTCTAATCTTCTAAATCTGTGATTCTCACCCGGGGGCAGCTCTTCCTCTTTAATTATGGAATGTTTGGCAACATCTCAAGACAGTTTTGGTTGTCACAATGAGGGAGGAAGGGGCGCTACTAGCAATGAGAGGGTAGAGTCCAGGGACCCTGCCGAACATATTTCAGTGACAGCCCACCACAGATGCCAACATTTCAAAGGCTGAAAAATCCCACTTTAAAAACAGAAAGGGGCTTCCCTGGTGGCTCAGCGGTAAAGAACCCATCTGCCAGTGCAGGAGATGTAGGTTTGATCCCTGGGTCAGGAAGATGCCCTGGAGAAGGAAATAGCTTCTCACTCCTGTATCCTTGGATGAAGGAAATGGCAACCCACTCCAGTATTCCTGCCTGGAGAATTCCCCATGGACAGAGGATCCTGGCAGGCTTTCAGTCCATGGGGTCACAAAGAGACAAACAGGACTGAGTGGCTAAACAGCCTGTATCCTTGTCTGGAGAATCCCATGGACAGAGGAGCCTGGCGGGCTCACTCCTTTCTACTTGCGTCAACATATGGAATGTCCATACTAAAATGTTTTTAAAAAGCAGACGGTGCCCCAACCACAGAGTTATGCATGCCAAGTTCTAACAGCTGGAGTCATGGCGTCTAATACTGTAGACACTTACTGTGCACCCTGCCTGCAGCGTCTGCCAGCCTGGTGATGGCCTCCTATAGGTTTGAATCTGGGAGTTTAAGCAGCTGCCTGTGGACATGAGGAGGTTAGAGACAGAGCAGGTATTCCAGCTCAGGGCTGTCTAACCCCAGATTGTGGCAGGGTTTCTGCTCCATCACACTGGTGTCCACCTCCCCATAAAACCCAGGTGTTTAGTGTGGGAGCGGGGGAGCATGCATGCATCACAAGTGTGTATGCTAATCAGCTCCCTCCCAAGTCTGCACCAGAGCGCGCCTTGTCAGCTAGTATTTGGACAGCTAAACCTCTAAGGAACCACAACATAAAACCTGATTCCTATCCTGGGAGTTGTAAACTAACCCCAGGTTAGAAGTGTAAACATTTTCTCCCTGGGGAAGAGCTGTTTTTAGCTGATTACAAATGAGAGAGGTTGGCAGCTGTTAATATTGATGGTTATTCCTTGAAAAATGACTTTGAGGTATGACTAATCAATTGTCTCTCAGAATGAAGAATGGAACAGGCTGCTCTCCGGGAATCTCAACACGGATTTTTAAATCTGTGCTTTACAGAAGAGGCAGGAAAAATGAGCCAGACCTTTGGCACAATGTTGAGTTGTTCAGAGTAAATAAAGCAATTATTAGCATCTAGGTTGGACCTCAAATTTCTTTTTTTTTTTGGGACCTCAAATTTACAAAATTTCTCTTTTTTAAAACACTTGGATATTGCCACTGTTTTATGTTTCATTAAATGTGGTTCCATGAAACATTCTGACCAGTGTACTGAAGTGTGCTTCCTGGCACTGCATTGAGAGTTAACAAGAGCTGCGACTGGTTTTGTTTGTTTTTTTTCCACTTGGTAAATAAGTAGCTTTCACTCAGCTGCAAACATCTGGAGGATTTAGGCCCTGGCTTGTCACGGAACTTGCTTTGCTGTGTCTAGAACTGATGTTTGCAAGAAAGGTGCATGGCCATGAGCTGTTTTACTGTGAGAGGGGTGTGTGAGGGGACCCTGGCTGGGAACTGGGATCTGGATGTACAGTGAGCAGACTCTAGGGTGACTTCTTGGAGTCTGTGCCCGGGTAATTCCCTTCTTGAGTGAGGACATGATCGGTGGTTTACTTTTATCCTATTAAATATGGCAAAGGGTATGGAATGTCACATTTATAATTGCCTTAAAAAAGATGGTACTATCTGTTTTACTCTCTCCCTCACTGGTTTTGTGAAAGCAAGTGGTTGTGCTGGAGAGCTTGGTCCCCAGCATGGTCAGACAGCAAGGAGCTGAGACCTCAGTCTGACAGCTGGAGGAGATGTTGAATTCTTCAACAACCATGCTCCCCTCTTTAAATGAAGTCATTGCTTTTGGAGCCTCTTGAGTGGCCTTTGTCATGATAAACACTGCAAGGATGATTTCCTGAGCTTCCCAGGTGGATCAATGGTAAAGAATCCACCTGCAATTCAGGAGTCTCGGGTTCGATCCCTGGATTGGGAAGATCCCCTCGAGAAGAGAATGGCAACCCCCTCCAGTATTCTTGCCTGGAGAACCCCCTGGACAGAACAGCCTGGCTGGCTACAGTTCATGGGGCTGCAGAGAGTCTGACACGACTGAGGGACTGAGCATGCACACATATACTGGCTACTGTTGTTTCAGCTGGGGATGGAGTGGAGTTTGTAAAACCTCACTGTGAGGAGGCGTGTCACTTTGTTTTTGATCTGTGACAGCCCACTGGACTGTGAAAGATATGTGAGTAGGAGCTGAGTCTATTTTTTTTTTTTTTTGGCTGCACTGGGTCTTAGTTGTATTACCACCTGTGGGCTCTTAATTGCAACATGTGGGATTTAGATCCCTGACTAGGTATTGAATCTGGGCTCCCTGCATTGGGAGCGAGAATCAGCCACTGGATCTCTAGGAAAGTTCCTTGGGGCTGCATTTTAACCCCTCAGGACACAATCCTGCTGTTACACATGTGGGCATGAGAGTGTTTTGGGAAAGAGAAAGAAAGAGGGAAGGAAAAGAGGGAGGGAGGGAGGAGGGAAGGAAGGGAGCTGGCAGGAATCCAAGCCACTGCCCTTCTGCCTGGAGCATGTGTGAGTTTGGGGTCTTTCCTGGCTGTTTAGTTTAGTTTTTGCATCTGCTGCATTTGACATGTCTCTAAATTTGATACTCTTTTCTCTCTCCTTGTAGTTTATACCAAATTTCCTTACCTTGGGAATTCTGAATCTTTCCATCTTGGGAAAAAAATTCCATGTTTTTGATGCTCTAAAACAAAATTTATAAGAGATCTTTTTCACTCATCATTTTTTTGTTCAATTTTGCATTTCTTTTATTGATTTTATATTAGAATCTTTCTCTCAGCATTTTTAATTAGAACCAGTCTGCATTCCAGGCATTCTTGGAGTCAGAATGCAGTAATCAGTTGCAAAGATGAGCAGGGCTCTTGCCTGGCTGTATGTACCTGCCGCAGTGTTTAGCCACGCACACACACATTCTCAAAGCAGCCCAATTTCTGGTCATATCTGGCCAGAGCAGCCTTCCATGGCAGTTTCATTTCTTGGCCTCAAAGCGACTGCATTTTTCACCTTGTAATGATTTAGTTAATGCATCTGCTAAATAATGCAGTCACTTTTATAAATTCTCCATCCATCTATATGGGAGACAGTATCATCTGAACAGCCATATGGTTGACTTTTTAATGAATGCAAAATACCTGGATGTCACATGGAAAGTTCTGGCACGCAAATTAGGCCTCATGATTTCATGTTAAATACCAAGCCCAGATAACATCCTCTCCTCGGAGACCATTACTGCGTGGTTGTATATTTAAAAAAGGGAACGGTTCATGGAGGAGCCACAAAGCAGCAGTGCATACTTAATAGCTTGTTCCAAGGAGCAAATTAAGCCTGGATCTGTCGATGTATTAAAGTTAGCAGAGCGGGTCCTGAGTATTAAAGAGAGAAATTTCTGAGAGAGAGAGGGTTCATTCTTTTACATTGACTCGATGGTGAAATAAAGTGAACTCTGACAATGTGATTTAGCAAAGACTCTAAAACATAACGTGTTGGAATGGCTGTGTATCAAAAGGTATTTTTCTGTTCTATTACCTTTAATGAATAGCTTAGATCACTGAATATATTCACTGAGCTACGGCTCAGTGCATTTTTGATAAGGAGACGAAAAGCACTACAGGTTTTGGTGTAATTTTATTTGCGATGGGGTTGTGTGCTTGATGTTGTGTATATACAAAACTACGTGTGTCAATGCATAGGATATACATCTTTGTTTTCACACATGTCCATGTGAATATTTTACCTGTAGGGACTTCCAACGAATTAGAGTCAGTTTGATAGTAAAGAGTTCTATTGTATTTTTTCATCTTAAATAAATAGAAGTGCACAAAACCCTTTATTGGAAATTCATTGAAGGGAGACGTGTTATCAAATTAGTACCCAAAGGGCCAGCTGGCGACGCACGCGTTGAGTCTATCTCAGATAACTCACTGTTCCATGAAAAAGGCGCCAGTCTTTGAGCCCTTGGCCCTGCGAGGACTAAACGTCTCCCATTCCACAGTCTCAAGCAGAGTTGAAACCAACACACCCTTACTTTCTGAGTTGACATGGGAAGTTTCAATTTGCCTTCTGGTCAAAGTGTCTTTTGGCTGCTGGGAGGGGAAGCCCCCTCTGTCTTCTACCCACACTGGGACTCCCCACTAGTTCCACTGCCACCCCTCATCCTGCATCTTGCAGTCCTCTCCTGGGCCTGGGCTAATGGCTAGAGCCACAGCTTTGCGGACTCCCTTGTCACCCAACAGCAAGGCACTCTTAGATCTCCTCCTGTCCCATTCTGTGGACTTTTCTCAAACAATCACAACTCAGTTCTTCTACTCTGGCCTTATTTTCTAGCTAGGACACCCAAGTGTGTTAGTTGCTCAGTTGTGTCCGACTCTTTGCAACCCTATGGACTGTAGCCCGCCAGGCTCCTCTGCTCATGGGATTCTCCAGGCAAGGATACTGGAGTGGGTTTCCATTCTCTTCTCCAGGGGATCTTCCTGACCCAGGGATTGAACTCAGGGCTCCTGCACTGCAGGCGGATTCTTTACCATCTGAGCCACCAGGGAAGCCCCAAACACCCAAACTGACTTGAAAAATCTGAACCTGGTCCACTTGTCCGTATCAACCTAAGGCTTTCCTGTCTTCTGAAGCTCATTCATTCATTCATGAAACACATTTTCTTGACATATTCTGAATTGGAGGCAGTGTCCCAATGTCAGGTGTAGGTATGGCCTTGAATGAGACTGACAAGGTTCTGGCACAAATGGAGCTTCCTTCTAACCAGAGGAGACAGTAAGCAGTTAACTGGTAGAGAAACTGACGTCATGTGGTGGTCAGTCCTGTGGCGGTGGCAAGCCAGGATCTCCCCAGCTCAGGATTCCTCATCTAGCCTCTGCATGCTCTCATCACAGCATGTACCGTATCGAATGAAGAGAGGCCTTTCTGCTGCAGAGTAAGCTCTCGAGGGCAGAGCTGTGCTGCTCTGATCTTTTCATACATAGCATGGTGCCTGCTGGGCGGCTTCTGGAAAATAAATTCAGTAATCCAACCCACAAATATTTACTGAACTCTTGCTATGTGATTTGCCTTAATTCTAGGTACCAGAGAGCAAGATGGGTGAGGCCCCTGCCCCTATGGAGTTACCTGGGGGCATTAGGGCTAGAGAGGAGGTCCTGATAAACAGCCCAGGACAGCTGGGAGGGAGGCACCTGTGGCTGGGCTGTGAGGAAAACGGATACAGTGCAGTGATTCTCGGACATGCGTGAGCTTAGGAATCACTTGGGGCCCCAGTCTCAGAGTTTCTGATCCGGGAGATCTGGCTGGGGCCTGGGAATGTGCATTTGAAACAAGCTCCCAGGTGCTGCTGCTGATGGTATTATACACAGAACACTCTGTGATGATGCTTATGGATCCCTGGAGCAGGGAGGAAGAGGAAGAAGAGGGGGAGGAAGAGATGGGGGAAGAGGAGGAGAAGGGCCAACAGGGCAAAATCCCTGAGGCCAGGGGCAGCCTGGTCTTGGGACACACGAGGCCTGAGCCTGGGGTTCGAGAAGCAGGGAAAGAGGGCGCAGTGCACAGGAGGTTTGGCTGGTGGTTACAATGGCCCACTTGAGGCATCCAAGCTAGTCTCCCTATCTTTGCCAACTGATTAGCAACCTTAATTCCACCTGGGGCTTCAATACCCTTTGCTTTGTAACATCACAGTCTCACAGGATCCAGAGAGTTGGGCTTGGGTCTTTGCGGGGGTTGTTGTTTTGTCGACCACATCCTGCATATGTTTAAAACAAACACTGAGGATGTGGCTCAGAGACTAACAGGGAGAAAAATGGTACTAGGGAGACCAATGACTGGGCTGCCACCTTGGTCCCGGTGGGAAGTGGCCTAACCTGAACTGGGTTGGGGTTGCAGAGAGGTGGACACATAACCTTCTTGGGAATATAATGGGATGCTGACAGGATGAGCGTGGGGTGAGACAAGGAGAGATATAAAGGAATGGGAGGTGATGCTGTTAACTGGGGGAGAGCAGGAAAGAGAGGGTCAGAGAGTCAGGAGGAGGTTAATCTTGTTGAATCTAACCAATCACCAGTTAAACACTGGCTTTGGAAACACACTAACTTAACTTTGTGAACAAGACATGAAGCTCAGGCTGGAAACATCTCATGGACTCTGTCACTCTGTGGGTTGGTACTTACTGACCTTATGGGGTAAAAGGAAGCTATATCAGTTCTGGAATGTTCCATGAAGAAAAACAAGCTGTTTGGAGACCTAACTAAATGGCAGGCTGCCCTGAGTTTGAACCCCAGCTGGGAGGTACTGAGACCACCCTGAGTCTCCCCTTCATCATAAGTAAAATGGGTCTGAGAAATCTATTTTAGGGTGCTGTGAAGATCAGCTGTTCTGTCTGTAAATGCCTGTCTCTGCTCTGAGGAGTCTGTCCTTGTGTTCCTGGGGTCTCAGTTGGTTTATAATGGGTAGGGAAGCCTTGGTTCTTCCAAGAGTAATTGTAGGCAACAGTCTTTTGGACCTGCTTTTGAATTAATGACCCAATTAATGTGGTCCATGTAGATGCTCCTAAGAACAGCCTAGAGCTGTGAAAATAAGGTTTTGTTTTGTTTTTTTATTTCGGCATCCTTAAAAATAATTCTTATCACTCACTCTTCGGGATGGGCCAGCAGGCGTTCAGATAAGTTTTTCTAATTACATATCAGAGGATCTCTGTAAACATAAAGCAACTCTTTTTGAGAGGTAGAGATCACTAAATATCAAACAATACGTTACCTGTTGTTTTCTGAACTGACTCTCTTTCCTCCTCCAGTAATATTCTCCTCGTCTCTGTGTATTTTCCCATCTGGGTACACAAACAAAAACCTTGTAAAAAGTGAAAGCCCTACTAATATGTTTGTTTTTTCAAACAGTTGGCAGTGAGTGAGCAATTAACAGGTCCGATCTCAGTTTTGAATGCGGCCATGCATTCTGGGCAGTCATGCTTGACAGGCTTCCCAACCTGCAGACAATGGGAATTTATTTTTCCATCTATATTCATGACACTCATGATCTGAAATGGCCATTCTAATGTCCCCCCACCCCACTTTGCAGTAAATTAGTGGAGTCAATGGCTTCTGGCCCTAAGGTCTCACCTGTCGTGCCAATATAACCTGGACGCCAAATTCCCTTCCAGCGTCGGAAGGACACTCTGGTGCTTTATGGCACTCTGGACATGAAGGGATCCTGACAAGCTTTTTCTGAAGACTGGGACGGGGCCAGCTTCACAGAGCAGCTGTCCCCACTCCCGCCCCTGAGATGTGATGTCCGTGGTGAAAGTGGCTGCTGGTGGTCAGAGTGGGGATGGCTAGAGGGGAGGGGTCCATGGGGCTCTGCATCAGCATGGAGGTTATTCTTGGTTTAGGGGGGGAGTTAATAAATTTCAAACTCTTACTTTCACTGTGATTATTTGTGCAGTAACCTAAGGTTGTTGTGTATGGCTTCTTATATTCAACACCATTCTAATAATATTAAATGTGGTATACACAATCTATTATTTTTTTTCTTTTTTTGAAAGAAGACTATATCTTTTTCTTTTTAAAAAATTAATTTATTTATTTGGTTTTGCTGGGTCTTAGTTGCAGCCTGGGGGATATAGTACCCTGACCAGGGACTAAACCCAGGCCCCTCACATTGGGAGCAAGGAGTCCCAGCCACTGGACCACCAAGTCCCCAATATATGGCTTTTATAGAGTTGAATATATATGTAATATAGAATCCGGAGATATATGCACATATATGGTTTTTCAAAGTAGGATATAGATTATGTATTGTTTTCTTCACTCTTTTCATTTTATTATCATTTTCTATAAGTAATATTTTTAGATTTTGGTTATTTTATTTTGTATGTATTCTTATAGAGATGTGTATGTATCCATCACAATGTCATTTATATAATACTTCTTATCATGTTTACAAACATCTCCATTGTCTATGTGCACATCTGAGAAGCCTGATTGAGATGAATACTTTCATTTTAAATGCACCTTTTCCTTATTTAACTATGAAATATTTCAAATGTATGAAATAGCACATGTGCTCTGCTTATTTAAATAAGAAATACTTCACATGTATGAAATAGCACATGTACCAACACATGAAATAGCACATATACCATGTGAATGCATTTAAAAAACAATGGTGAATGGATGCTCCACCTATTAGGTGAAGGAAGTGTTAGGTCAGTATGATGAGGTTTAGAACTGATCATGAGATTTAATAAGGTGGTCCCTGGTGATCTGGCTGAGCAGCTGATATGGGTAGAGTGTATGAACACCAGCTGTGGAAAGGTTTAGGGAGAGTAAGAGAACAGGAGTGGTGAGCAAGTGTAACCATCATTCCTGAGATGTTCTTCTATGAAAGGGAGATGAGAGGTGAGCTCATTGCTGGAGAGAGAGGTGAGCTGAAGTAAGAATGTTTTTAAGATGAGAGGAATTTGAGTACGTTTGTTTGTAGATGGGAATGAATCTGTAAAGAGGAGAAAGCTGATGATGCAGAAAATGAAAGGCGACAATTGCTCAATGATGCTCTTGAGTCAGGGAGAGTGACTGGGGTCCAGGGTCCAAGCAGAGTCTCCCACCTTAGGAAGGTATTGACTTGTAGCAAGAAGACAGACAGAAGACATGTGTTGGGCAGATACAAGCTGAAACACATGCTGGTGAGGATCCATTCCTGTCTTCTGGGTGCATCTCAAGCTCAGTGAACAAGGAAGTGAGCTGAGAGCAAAGTCGTGAAGAGGTGTTGGGGTCTGGAGAGAGGAGGTATGAGCTAGTGGGGAGGGGCTGGATTGAGAGGTGCTGCAGCATAGTCAAGCAGCCTCCGGGGCCGTTGAGAGGTGAGTAGACTTGAATTTACAGTGAGACCAGTAAACTTGTTTCTAGATTTTTCTCCAGCCATATTCAGCTGGGTGAGTGCAGACCAGAGTTGGCAGAGAGTGATTTAATCTGAGCTGGAGTCTTTCTTGGGGAGAGGGGAAGGGAGTTGAGAATCCAAGAGAATCTGTACAAGGAGGGGGTGGAGACTTGAGGGGTCTCCATGGGCTTTAAGTCTCTAGGATTTTGAAGAATGGCTAGAGTTTGGCTGTAAAATGTACCTGGCTGTGATACCCAGCCAGTCAGCATTTGTATCAAAGCGCCTTCATTTATTAAATGTGTGATTTCAGAGACATTTTTAAACTTACCCGGACCTCCAATTAATTCATTGGTAAAGTGAGAATGATTATACCTACTGAAAGATTGTTGTCAGGGTTGAAGAGGTAACATTTGTGAAGGCTTAGCACAGGGCTGGCCCATAGCATGAGCCCTGCAAATGTTAACTATTATTATTAGTTGTAGTGTTATGACTCGGGCTTCCACAGTGGCTCAGCGGTAAAAACTTTGCCTGCAGTGCAGAAGCCACATGAGCTGAGAGTTTGATCCCTAGATTGGGAAGATCCCCTGGAGGAGGACATGGTGACCCACTCCAGTATTCTTGCTTGAAGAATCCTACGGACAGAGGAGACTGGCGGGCTACAGTCCATGAATGGGGTCACAAGGAGTTGGACATGACTGAAGTGACATCACACATCACACACAGTGTTATAATCATACTGTCATCATTATCATCATCAATTAGGGTGACCAGCAGACCCCACGAGCCTCAGCTTCTCCCAATTCCAGTGCTGGAAGTCTCTGGTCTAGGGAAGCCCCGAGCTGGGAAAGCGTCCCATTGCACCAAAGCTGAGCCCTGCCCTGCACTGTGGGGCACACAGTGCTCACATCCTGTTCTCACAAGTCAAATGGTGTCATCAGAGTTTACACACCCCAGCCACACACCCTCCACAAGCACCCCAGACCCACTGGGACACAGGGTCTCTATTCTTCCCTAGACAGTGTCCATGAGACTGGTCATTTGAGGCAACTGAAGAAAAACGTTTCTTCATTGTGGAAACATTTTAGCATGAAAAACGCTTGGAGTCTTGGTTTCCGCTCTCCTCTGGAAGCACTATCGTTTGGAGGAGGCCAAACAGCTGTTAGTTTCACTCTTGCAAACCAATCATTTCTAAATAGAGCGATACCACAATCTTAATTTTCCACTCAATGGTGAAAGCAGTCGCATTATTCAAAATTATTCATCAGCGCTTAGTAATTCACATTCTAGAGCAATCTGGGAGTGCTTTAATGTATATATTACAGGCGAGATTTATAGTGGGAATTACAGTATGGCAAATCATTCTTTAAAATGGTGCTTAAATCATACAAATTTAAAATACTAATTATGCAGAATATATTCTGAATTTTTAATTCCTACCTTTGTTTAACAATACTCTCATTACCATCTTCAAAAATGGGAGAGCTATGTCTTCAGAAACACTCAATCTGAATCCGTCCATAATGGAAACAACCCATATTTTTACTACATTGCTTTCGCCCCAATGCCCCATTAAAAAAAAAAAAAAAAGTGAATAATGATCATGTAAAAGTCACAATCATTACAGGATAATGAAGCATGGAATTCCATCCTGAGACAATATTCATCTCTGAGAAGTGCTTGAGAAGGCTTTGATGGCCATGAAATAACTATTTAAGTTAAAAGATAAAATTTAAGAAACATTTCTGTGAACCACAGAGCTCTGAAAGAAACATTATCATCATTTGGTTTCTCATGTGTCCCCGCCAGTGGAGAACCTCTGAGAGAATTTACAACCCCTGCAGTTTCCTTACCATTTAAGAAAGGCTGATCCACTTCTTAAAACCCGAGAAGATGCTCCTCATTTCTCTCCTGGAGTCCGGCCAGAGTCCAGACAGGAGGGGAAGATGCCTCATTTACACACCCTCTCTTTTAAAGGCCGCTCTCAAGATACGTTAAAGACACGGCTTTAATTTCAAGTAGCTCCACATAGCACCTGCCTCAGCTCCACATCTCTCCTGCTCTCCTGCCCCTCAAAAGTGGTGGTTGCATGTTGATGAGCAGAAACTCTCAAAGTCATTTTCATCTCAGCCTCAGTGCCTGGAATAGCAATTGTGTGGGTGGAGGGGAGGTAGTGAGTGACTAGACCCCCCACTCTTCAACACCCAGCTAGTCAGCAAAAGAGTGGGTGCTTCTTGAAGGCTATTCCTTCCAGGAATATAGCCAGCATACTGGGATCAGAACCCACAGCCAAACATTCAGGCTCGTTTCAACAGTAAAGAAAACTCTAACTGGACATAGGAGCCTGGTGAGCTACAGTCCACAGGTCAGAAAGACTTAGACATGACTGAGAAACTAAACACATACCTGCCCCCCGAGACTTCCCTGTGAGTTAGACGGGTGGTGTCTTGAGGCTGGACCCTGAATTGCCTGCAGCCTTTCTCCTGCATTGCACAGAACTGAGAATGTAACCACCTGGGGAATTTCCGGTGAATATTTGATGGTAGAGTGTGTGAGTGAATGTGTACCCAAACGAGTACCCAGGGATAGCACCTGGCTCTACAGTTGCTCATTGGTAACAGGTGTCCGGGGTGGAGGGCTTGGCCTGCTCTGGAACATTCTCTGCTCTAGAACTTTCATGGTGGAGTTGTTCTTGACTAGCATTTTGGACTCTCTGATGTCACCAGCTTAAACATGAGCCAAATACTAGAATGTGCCCAGATCATTGTTCCCTTCAGGTCCACGGCTCCATGCGCACCAGGGCAAGACCTGTTGGGACTGGCTCCTGACTCTTTGTGGCTGGTCTGGCATTTTCAGTGTTTGAATGAGTGCTTACATTTTCTCTTCTTTGGAAAAATGTATCTCTCCTCCTGCCCCCAGCCTAAGCGGCACATTTTGCATTTCTCGTTCGCAGTCTGCCATTTCCCAGATCACCTTTCCTTTTGGGTCCAGATCACACAGAGCCTTTGAACAGAGATGTTTCAGGGGATGCGCACCGCAGCCTGTTTCCGGCCCTGCGGGTGGGAATGCTGACCTGATTTTTTTTTTTTTTCTTTTCAGGAGTAGCTGATTCAGATTAATCAGTTAGCAGCTGGCACTTTATGCTGACTCTAGGAAGAGTCTCAAAGATTCAGGTTTAAATTGGAGAACAGGAGGAGAGAGAGGAGAGAAACAAGTGGCAGTAAAAAGGTAAGGAGGATAAAACAACTTTTTCATTTATTATCATTACTATTATTTCTCCCGGGGAGAGGTTGGTGATTCCTTAAATTCTATGACTGTGTTCAATCTAAACATCAGTATTTAAGATTGTCCTTTGAAGTGTCTACAGCTGAACTTGACCTGTTCTCTGTGTTGGTGGGAGGGGGCAGCCTCTAAGACAGTCCCTAAAGATTCCCACCTCGTGTGTCTTCACTAGCCTTGAGTGTGGGCAGCATCTGGTGATGGTTCTCTGGTTGACAGAAGGTGGCCAAGGCTGTGGAAGGTCACTGCCAAGACAAGGTTCTCCTCTTGCTCACCATCTTGTGCTCTTTCTGGCTCCCCTGTCTCTGTATCTCTCTTCCTCTTTCTGCTTCTTTCTGTCTGTCTCTCATGACCAGCTGCCATGTCTTAAGGACACTCTGTCAGCTTATAGAGGTGCCCGGGTGGTGAGGAACCAATGTACCTGGTCTCAGAGGTGACTCTTCCGAGCCTCCAGAGATGGTGGTGACCTTGGATGCAGAGGCTTTAGCCCAGTTGAGCCAAGCCCTCCAAGAAGTGGAAAATGCATGTGTGAGCTTCAGTTGGCAAGTCTGAGGTTCCTCCATGTCAGATGCCACATCCACCCACATGACCAGCTGTGGGTCGTGTAGGACTTGCAGTGTTTACTATGGAAACAGCCTACATGTAGTGTTGTTCAAGGGTCAAATGTGTATATTTAAATTGTGCAACACGACGATTTGACATCCATATACATTGAAATGTTTACCACAGTCAAGTTAATTGACGTATCTGATACCTCACAAAGGTGATTTTTGTGTCTGTGTGTACATGATGAGAATGTTCAAGATCTACTCGTAGCAGATTTCAAGTAGACAATGCAATGCAATTAACTACAGTCAATATGGTGTTCACCAGACCCCAGAACCTACTCATGCTGTAACTGGAAGTCTGTACCCTCTCATCAAACTCTCGCATCTCCCCCTACCCCTTAGTCCATGGCACCACCATTGTGTTCTGTTTCTATGACATGGTTCACAATTGGCAATATTGTGAACAATATTGGAAACAACCTCAGAGTTAAAATTAATGAGTGGATAAAGATGTGGTACAAACGTAGACTATTTATTTATATAATATTTAACTATGCACACAATGGAATATTATTCAGCAATGAAAGGAGGGACATCCTGCCATTTGGAGGGCATTATGCTGAGTAAAAGAACCACCAAACATAGACAAATACGGCATTGTCTCACTTACATGTGGAATCTTTAAAAATCCTGGAACATCAGTGGCTCACTTCCCTGAAGCTTGTGAGTAGACCTCTTCAGATCTGACCCCAAGGCAGGACAGGATGGCTTGCTGGCAGGGCTCTGAGGTTGAGCAAAGTGGTGATCTGACAATTGATGCTGCCCTTGGGTACCAGAAGACTAGCAGAGGCTGTGCTGGGAGGCCAATAGAGCAAGAGGCCCAGCTGGAGGCCCCTTCACTGAGACACAGGCCACAGGCGGTCTCTTGCTGTGGGGGTGTGGGGGGCGCAGAGTTAGCACTGCAGCAGGCTGAGCAGGAGGGAGGGTGCAGAGCCATCCATGGTACCGCACGTTTGCAGATACTCAGCAAGTGGCCTGATTTACCACATTCCTGTTGTAGAATATTAACTCTCTTGACAGATGAACAAAGCTTACATTGTTCCTGCCTAAAAGGCCCGGGCTGCAGGGAATTCACCCTGACAAGGGGATGGAAATCTGAGTTCCAATATGGGAACAGACGTCACACCTTTTGTTCAAGCTGGTGTGTAAATTAAACACCAGCTACCTCTCAAGGCTGGCTGGGTGCTGTCACCGTGGCGAACCTGTGGGTTCCTGCCAGACTGTGGTCATCACGCCCGGCATGGAGGGATGGTGTACTGGGCCGTATTCTTGCTCCCCGCAGCCCTCTTTGGGTGATTAAACAAATATGCCCCTTTTCTTAATTGTGTGAAATGGATAAAGAAGCGCTATTGTGATTGAAACTGAATCTGGCTTAATTAAGATGAATCTCTGTGCAGCTCTGCGCCCCTTGGACAGCCAGGACTCTGTTCCCTCTTGACCTTCAGAGGCTCAGACTCCATGGGGTCGGAGTGGAAGCTGAGTTAAGAAGCCAGCTGGCCCCTCGCGATGCTGCTTCTTCATAAACTTGGTTGATGAGATTCCTGGCATGTTGGACAGGGGTTGGGAGAATGTCTGTTACAATGCACCCCTGAGATACAATCTGTCTGGCTTTTCCCTTCCAGTTTGTTAATATTACATGGGCCAAAATAGACCCAAACCAAGAGCTGTGTGTGTGTTTGTCTGTATACTATTTGTTGAAGAATAGCATGCCTATAAAAAAAACACACAGAGCTTTAGTGGCCAGATAATGGATTTTCACAAACTGAACACAACCTGTGTAAATACTTCAAATCAGGAAAAGATTGACTTCAGAATGACCCCCTGAGACCCGGTCTCTTGCTTGTGTATCAGCCAACTTGTGCTGCTGTAACAAGATGCCACGGCCTGGGCGGCTTAAACCATAGAAATTTGTTTCTCATAGTCCCGGAGACTGGAAGTCTGGCCTCAGGGTGTTAGTGTGGCTGGACCTGGTGAGGCTCATTTGTTAGTTTGAGCATGGCTGTGTCTTCATGCGGTGCAGGCGGCAGGCTGAGGGTAGGGGTTGGGGACAAACAGCTCTCTGGGGTCTCTTCCTACAACGGCACTAATCCTATCATGGGGGTCCAAACCCTGGTGATGGTCTCACACTCTGATGACAGAGGAGCCATTTTCTTCACACATGGACTCTCTTTATAACTTTAATTTCTTGGCTTGGAGTCTTTCTTAAGAAGCTGGAGGGAACACAGTAAATCCATCTTCTCTGAAAAGAATCACTGAGATTCCTAATTGTTCCACAGCCATTCTGATGATTTTTGGAAATTCTTAAACCAATGTCAACCTCATCTTCTTTTCTGGTTTTTCTCTGCAAGAGTATAAGTATCTACTTTTTTGTAAACACACACACACACATATATACACAACACAAACACACATATATACACACATGAGGACACACACAATCTCTTCTACTATGTGTACTCTTACATATTTAGCAGAGAAATCCCTTCTTAGGATATTCAGCAAGTTATTCACACTAAAACCCCTGCAGCTTTCTAAAAGATGTATTTCATTTTTTTTCTGTGTGTCAGACAGAATTAATCAAGGTGCTAATGACTGTTCTGCAGGTGTTATTTCAAAAACAACAAATGTCCCCCAAATCATTAAATTTAGAGGGAGACTTTTGATTACAGGAGCAGATGACTATTATTTCTAAAATAGAAGAGATGAAAAGTGACAAAAACCAATGACACAGCCATCAGGTCAGAGCTAAATTTATGCAGGTTTGAAATCTGTGAGGTTCTCACCTCACATTCTCTGTTTCCTATATAGTGACTTGTGAGTGCATATATGCTTAGATATTTATAACTGTTACCCTGATGATTGGGGGAGGGATTTGAACGGATTAAGATGCAGAGATTTATTCAACAACGTTATTGAGGAGCTAATGAGAGATTAACCCAACCCTATAAAGATGGATTGGACACAAGACTCTTCCTACCGGATTTTCCATTTTACCTAAGACATGGAGTTTAAATCCATAAGTACCTGCTTGTACACGTGGTCTCAGAATTGACAATATATGCACATGGGCACTTAAGTATGGGATTCTGTGATGGGAAGAGGCCTCAAGGAACAAATAGAGGGGCCGTAGTGCCTTATTTCTTTGGATTCTTTAAAGCATAAAGTACTTCGTAGGTATTTGGTTCCAGATAGAGAAAAATAATCTTCCTCTTTTTAAAAAAAATCTCTCACTCTACCCCAAATCATGTTACCTCATTTCAATTTCCAACACGTCCTAGAGAGCTTGAATATGGAGGGGGGGGGTCATTAAAAATGTGCACTGCCCTAAATTGTAGCAAGGAGAATAAGACAGAACTTGCCCTGATAGAACACTCTAGAAGGTTTTTTCTACTTTGTGAAAACCTGTGCTCCGTCCCAGGGTTTCTCAATTGGATGTGTTTCTGCCCGGTATGGGGATGGGAGCTTGACAACACCTGTCTCAGGTTCGTATCCTGACATGAGGGCAGGAGGAGTTTTGCTGTGTCCTGGCACCCAGGTCAGTCCCTGGCACAGAGTTGGTATGGAGTAAGTATTTGCCAAGCTTGTGTCTCCTGAAGGAGGAGACACCTAAATCTGGGAGGAAGTGGCTGAGCATCCCCTGTGTTCTGGGCATTGCTGATACTGGGGGAGGTCCTCCTCCAGTCTTCAACCCCCAACCCAGAGTGACTCAAGCTTCTGCTTCCTCACTTTTAAAGTTGTATGTCAGGTTTCTGATTCTGACAGGGACAAAGGGTGGGGAGGGAGGGAGGACAGTGGCTGAGGGCACCCCGCAGCCAGGCTGCCTGCGTCTGAGGGGCCCCGTCTCCTGGGGCTGCTCTGCACTGCCCTGAGTTAGCACATGTGAGGACTTAGTGTATTGGCCATGCCCACTAGCGCTGTTTCCCTGCTAGCTGTCACTGTGCTGCAGGAGTTTGTAGGGAAACACCAACATTTCTAAAAGTTCATCGTGAGGAAGAATCAGAACTCTCAGCTAGACCTCTTATGCTGATTTGATGGTGTATTAGGGACTTTGATTTTGAATTATGTCCTGGGAGGGGATGTCGTGTTCTTTCCAGTACGGAGAACCTCTGAAAGTCTTAATACCAACACTGTGTTGATGGAAGAATTTGGGGAAGGAGGATGGTAGAGAGGAGGGAGGGCCAGCCCAGGGTGGACCCAGGCCCAACAATGTGCCCTGAGAGGGGCAGAGACCCAGCCCAGTCCCTCCTTTCATCTTGCTCCAACATGGCTCCCAGAGGTTGAGCTCAGCTCCTTGCCTGGTCCAGGAGCTCTTTGTCCCCTGATTCTATTCCATCTGGCCCCACTTCTCACCTTGCTAATGGACCTAGCTCTGGTCTGGACTTAACTTTGAGTGAGGGGAATCCCTCTGCTGGTGGAGGTCAGTGGTGTGGGCTGCACTTCTCATGGGGTCACTGAGATTCTGCACTGTTATCAGGGGCCCCAAGGATGGAGTGGAGGGCATGGCAAGCCTGGAGCAACTTTGAAGAATAGATTCATTTTCCATTGCTGGGTTACAATGACTGTGTGACTCGATTGCTTTTAAGGACCAACACTGATTCTCTGACGGTTACTGTGGTTCCCGCTCAACATCGCTCGGGAGAGTGCAGTCGGGACATTGACCTGGCTGCATCTTCTGAAGGTTCCATTCCACTGGCTTCTCACAAGACTGTAGGCATGGTCCCTGCTCCTCACCTCCAGGCTGCTGGAGGTTCTCGAGGGTGGGAGGGGGAAGGGAGAGATGGAGACCGAGGGATCTAAGAGAGAGAGAGAGAAGGAGACAGGAGAACGCCAGCTCTTGGACAGCACACTCTGTCTCTTTTACCATGTTTCACCACATTCCATTGAAAGTAAACCCTCAGTGCTTTTGAGACTCACGGGGAGAGGAATTAGTCTCCACCCTTTAAAGTGATACTTACTAATGAGGGCATGTGGGCATCTAAAGGAGAATGAAGTTTCTATAAGAGGAGAGACTTCCTCATAGAGATTTGTCTCTTGGTCTCCCGTGTCCACTGGACTCCACACTCTCGTGTGAATAGAACACAAGCCCTCTCTTCCCAGGTGTGCTTTATGCAAATCAAGTATCCGGCTTTCAGAGTCAGTCTCAGCGGACCTGAGCTGTGAACTTTCTCTTTACTGACCATGGGAAGCCTGGGGCCCTTCAAGCTGCCCGGCAGCCTGTGCACACAGCATTCACCTGCCCAGAGCTTAGCTGCTGAAATTTAGACAGCTGCGCCTGGGGACTCCACCTGATATTAAGGTGTGAGCGTTAGCCTTTCCAGAAGGGAGAAGGAGGCTTTCTCACTGGTCAAGGAGGTCAGCCCCCGCAGCAGCTGTGAAGCCAGAGTCAAGCTGGATATTTCGCTCGTCTGCTTAGCCAGGGCCTGTGTGTTCCCCCAGCTCCCATCAGAAAATGCCTTCCTGGAGCCTGAACTACAAATCTGTCTGAAGTCTCAGGGTTGCTGCCTGACAGTGCTGTCTGAAGGCATGAGCTTGTCTGCAGAGATCCATGAGAGGGCTTGAGGGACTTGCTGAAATTGTGTGCAAACTCTGTGTCCATCTATGTGTCTTCCTTTGATAGAAGGTCCAGTCCAGAACTTTTTTCAGACTCTCTGAGTCCCTGATGAATCCCTGCAGCCAGGCCCCTTGCCTCCCACTCAAAGGTGAAAGTGAAAGTGTGTCCAACTCTTTGCAACCCCATGGACTATACTGCCCGTGGAATTTTCCAGGCCAGAACACTGGAGTGGGTAGCCCTTCCCTCCTTCAGGGGATTGTCCCAACCCGGGGATTGAACCCAGGTCTCCTACATTGCAGGTAGATTCTTTACCAGCTGAGCCACCAGGGAAACCCCCCACTCAAAGGTGCATTTGTCAAAAAATATCACAACCCCTGACCTTTACTTCTAAAGCAGAGGATGTGGCTCACTCTCTCTCCTGACATCTGTAGTCCTGTGTATCAGGCAAGTAGAAAAGGATCAATGCTGTGACTGGTTGTGGCAGCTACCTCCACCCGCCACCCTGCAAGTTAGCTGAGCTTCAGGACCATGGACAGAGGAGCCTGGAGGGTTACAGCCTATGGGATCACTGAGTTGGACACGACTGAACATGCACATATGGCACTGCGGTATACAAAGGGTCTCTCCTTTTCCTCCTGCTTGTCTGCCTTCTTAACACAGGGCCATATCCTGACTTTCTGTGTGTTGCCAGAGTTTGGCTCTCTGAAGCTAGTTCTGGGCAGTAATTCCCGTTACCATATTCCAGTCTTACCCAGAAGAGAATTGAGTATTAGCTAAATGGCTATCAGTTTGTTGCATGCAAAATAAGCAAGCTCAACCAGCAGGCAGGTCAAAACAGAACCTGGACAATAAATGCCATGCTCCCAAATCTGCCCCTTTCTGACTGCACAGAACCCTTGCCTCTTTCCCCACCCCCACTCCGCCTTAGCAAAACTGTCACCAGGATTCAACACCTGGCCATCATTCTGTTAAAGACTGAAACTTAGATGACTGGAGCTCTCTTGGGGCCCTCCGTCTAGACAGGGCATATTTGATCTTCTGACCCCCTCTGGGGTGGGCGGATCCCAGAATTCCAAGGCAGCAGTGACTGTGTGCTGCCCACCCACCCCTGCAGGCAACCTCACCCCGGAAGCCAGAGTATCCTTTACACAGGCCAGCCCGTGTCCCTCATCTGCTTGAGAACCTTCAACTGACTCAGAGCAAAACCAGATTCTTCCTCCAAGCTGCACAGCCCTGAACTGCCCTCCACTCTGCTATTCTTCCCTCCCCATGCCTACTTTGGCCCCTCCCTCACTCCTGCCCAGCCACACCCTCCTCCAGCCCACGTATGTTCATGCAGTCCCTCGGGCACACACACAGTGATGGCCAGGTTGCCTCCAGCCTGAAAGCCTTTGCACTTGCCGCTCTCTCTGACCAGCCTCAACTCGAAAGTCACTCCCCAAGGAAAGCTTCCTATTTACTCTTTCCCACAAGGCCCTCCCCACCCATCACTCCCCATCCTGCCCTTGCAGGTGTCCAACCATAACTCCCAGAGCAGCATGCAGGCAGAGGCCTAATGGCTTTGTTCACCACCAGGTCCTCGGGGCTGCAAGTGTGCAGCAGGAGCTGCTGCTGATGTCTCTGAGGACCTAGAGAGGGGGGCCCAGGCCCTGCTGAGCCCCAATCCCCAGTTCTTCTCTCCCTCTCTGCTCCGCCCACTGGCACCTTATATCACTGTTCCTCGCTCCCTTCTCAGAGGCATGGCCAGAGAAAGACCCCTCACACATATATATTAATAGCTATTTTTCAGTGTAAAAAGGGACTTCCCTGGTGGCTCAAAATCCACATGCAATGCAGGAGATCTGGGTTGGGTCCCTGGTTTGGGAAGATAGCCTGGAGAAGTAAACGGCAACCCACTCCAGTATTTTTGCCTGGGAAATCTCATGGACAGAGCCTGATGGTCTATAGTCCATGGGGTTGCAAAGAGTTAGACACAACTTAGTGACTAAAACAACAAACAATGTATAAAGATCGTTGTGATAGGTAACCTCAGCACCCAGAATCATACAAGTTACTCGTGGGGTAGATAGTTGCACAGTGAATGAATGCAGGAAGGAAGGATGCTTAATCAGCGCTGCTGACTCCAGCTGAGGGAGTTGGGGGACCCTCCCAGCAAAGTGGGACATGAGCCCTCTCCTGAGGAAACTCTGAGATAATCCCAGGAGTTGGGCCAGTGCAAAGGCTCCATTGAGAGCGTGTCTCCTCCTCCTCGCTGCCAGCTTCTCCCCACTCTGCCTCGAATGGACTCCTCAGGCTCCCCGCCTTGCAAACCGTGGTACCTGGCTATGCCTTCCAGTGCCTCCTTCTCTTTCTTTTCATGCCGGCTCTCTAGAATGCGAGCTGCAGATCCTCTCTTCCTTCTTCTCCGCCTGCTCCCGCCTGAAACTTTTATAGCATTTCTCGTGTGCAGGCGTTGTTCTCCTTTGGAAATTGAACTCTACTGACTAAAGGTGAGCAAGAAAGCTCAAGATCAAGGAGTCCTCTGAAGACTGAGAGTGGTTTTTGAAGACATGAGGGTGCTGGTGGAAGGAGAGGAGGCAGGAGAATGCTGTGACTATTTAGGAAGGTGGACTTGCACCCCTGAGTCCTGGGAAGAAGCCACCATCTGTATTCCCAGGAGAGTCTGCACCTGTGTGCGTGCTGAGATAATGAGAAGGAAAGCAAGTGTGTGTAGAGATGTGTATGATGGATGGTCTCACACACACACACAGTACAATTATAGGCATCAAACAGCTCTTTTCAGTTCAAGATTTTTGACTCCTGTTGCTATAAGTATAAAGGTTGAAATGTAAAGGTATCTGTACAGTTAGACCCAGAAATTCTCCCTCCAGTTATTTATCCTGAAAAGATACATCTATATGCAAAGATGGTTATTTAAAGATATTTAGCAGCAATGCTGTAATAGCCATCGGCCTGTCCACCCATGGGAGGCTGAGTAAAAGGGACTTGAGTCAGATGGGGTGGATACATATAAATAAGTTCAATGAAATTAGTTGAATACATACTAACCAATTATGGAAAGTTTATCAAGACCAGGTGTTTTGTGAAAAATAATATTCATATTTTTAAGAAATGCTGAGGGGGTCCACATACACATGTGTGCCTACATCTTTTTGATGTTTAAGTTTTCACTGCATTTAATTTTCATATTACTATAAGCATATCCAGTTCTATGGTGTAATTTAAAATTACCTTGCCAGAGCCAGACTCAGTGAGGCTGGCAGGGTCTGAAGCTGGGGGAGCACCCTGAGTAGGTGCTGAGACCCCAGCTCTGCCTGTTGGTGATAGGCTTGCAGGCAGGACCTGTGCAGGCTTTGGGAGCAAAATGAAATGACCCTTTGCTTGTCTTCCACACATTCAAGGTGAGTGGCTGTCCTTTGCCGGGCCATCCTCCACTCTGAGATCAGCCTTCAGCTGAAGACCGAAGCATCACACGTGCAGGGCCTTGGAGTTTGTCTTTGCAGCCCTGTCCTTCCAGTGGCTGTGAACTCACCCTTCCTTGGCCTCCCTGAGCTCCCGTCTCTATCTCCTCATTTCAGACGTCACTCCCAGCTGTTCCTGTCCGCTCTCCTTCACAGCAGCCCTGAACCTGCCTGGGCTTTAAACTGATGCAGTCAGAGGGCTTATATCATTTGTCGTCCTTTTCCTGGGATAGGGTGGGGGGTCCTCAGTTCTGCACTGTGCTCTACCTAGTGACTGAAAACCACAGTTTCATAAACCTTTACAGTTTTCTAGATATTTAGGATGGAGAAGGCAATGGCAACCCACTCCAGTATTTTTGCCTGGAAAATCCCCTGGATGGAGGAGCCTTGTAAGCTGCAGTCCATGGTGTCGCTAAAAGTTGGACACGACTGAGCGACTTCACTTTCACTTTTCACTTTCATGCATTGGAGAAGGAAACAGCAACCCACTTCAGTATTCTTGCCTGGAGAATCCCAGGGACGGGGGAGCCTGGTGGGCTGCCGTCTATGGGGTTGCACAGAGTTGGACACGACTGAAGCGACTTAGCAGCAGCAGCAGATGTTTAGGATAGAAGAGTAACTAATTTTTCCTTAAATCCCATTGTCTTATAAATTTCAAAGCAACCTTATAAAGCAGGTTGAGCTTCTTCTGTTTTACTGATGAGAAAAACCAAGAGAAAAAAAGAGTCTTAAGGGCTACCTTGGTGGCTCAGTAATAAAAAATCCGCCTGCAATGCAGGAGCTGAACGAGACCCAGGATCGGTCCCTGGGTCAGGAAGGTCCCCTGGAGAAAGGAATGGCAACTCAGTCCAGTATTCTTGCCTGGAGAATCCCATAGACAGAAGAGCTTGGCAGGCTATAGTCCATAGGGTCGCAAAGAGTTGTACACAACTGATGCGACTTAGCACAACACATTTTCACAAGATACTGTAGGTGGACAAATCAGAATCCAACGCGAGGTACTCTGACTCTGAAATCTACCTTCTCATCCTCCCCTTACCTGACTCCTGCATGCGGGGCCTGTGCTGGATGTGTGGGTACACAGGTGCAGAATGTTCCCATGAGATCCACGGTCTGATGAGGGAAACCCAATTTACTGCTCATTTTCTATGGGAGCTTCCTTTCTCTCTTCCTCTGTAGTCTTCTGAATAGACCTGTAGCATTGAAAGCTTGTTCTCCCTGTTAATTAACCAGCCATGGATTCCTCTGAGAGTGACAGCGGGTTTCTTAGTAACGCTTTAATAGCAGACACTGTAAAAAGCATTATTGTTTCTAGATCGAAGTGTCTCCCTCCCCAGCAGTTACCTTGATCATCTGAGGTGTCAAGAAATTAGCCTTTTTCTTATAATGGCTGAGGCACTAATTTTCAGAGAGATGCCAATATTTTCATGAATCCACATAGTCAGAATTAAAAGTTAGTTACTGGGCTCAGTAAATGGACTATAACCCACCAGGCTCCTCTGTCTGTGGGGTTTCCCTGGCAAGAATTAGCCTTTTTCTTTTGATGGCCAAGGCACTAATTTTCAGAAAGATGAGAATGCTTTCATGAATCCATATAGTCAGGATTAAAAGTTAGTTACTGGGCTTGGTAATAATGGACTCAGTAATGGATTGTTATCCACCAGACTCCCCTGTCCATGGGCTTTTCCCAGGCAAGAATACTGGAGTGGATTGCCAAACCCTCCTCCAGGGGATCTTCCCAACCCAGGGATCGAACCCAGATCTATCGCATTACAGGCAGATGCTTTGCCATCTGAGCCACCAGGGAAGCCCTAAAGAGGAGGCCTGATCACCAAACCATTCTTTTCCCTTGTGTTGATCCACTGCAAGATAAGAGTGGTGGGTGGACTACCCAACCCTTGAGATGGGGTAACCGGGCACACAGCTCAACAGTCCCACCAAGACGGCCCATCACAGTGTGCAGGCTCCCCAGTGGGAGATAGAAGTGGTTTTCCACGGAGGGAAGGAAGTGGATGCCTAGCAGGTAGGCATGCAGAGGCCCTGCATCTACAAATATTATGACAGGGAAGATGCTACAATTTAAAGACTCCCTCCCCCTGCCTGTTTTGGGCGTGGAACAAAGTTTGGCCGATGCGCCGGTCTCAGTTTAAACACAGCAAACTTGTTGACGCTCATATCTTCTCATCTTCAGTGAGTGTGTCTGCAGAGAGTAGTTTAGAAATAAGAAGAATGCAAATATTCATCATATTTCTAGGTTATTTCTGGTTCTACCTGGTTAATTTCTTCATACAAATAGGATGAATCTTGAATCCTTGATTAAAAATGTGTTAGATGCCAGGAGCACAATATTACCTCTGCCTTGCAGGATAGATTTGAATATCAAAAGTATGTGAAGTGCCACTGAACATTATCCAGCATATGCTAGTGAGTTTACTGTCGAATCTGAAGCCCCTCTCCCATTATGTTGCTCTGTTGTGAAGTGCCCTAGACCTTTAATTCATGAATGTTTTGTGTGGTACATAATTTGAACTGCAGTAGGACAGTAATTTTTAATAGAATTTGCAAATATTTTCACTTCAGATTGTCTTTATGACATTCTAACATCACTCCATGTGAAGGTCACTAAAGTAATTTTCCTAAAAAATGCATTTTAATATTAGTAAAGATTCCCAAGTTGTAGACAGTATACCATGTTACTCTCCAGGTTATTATAATGATAGCATTTGGCCTTTGTTTTAATAAGTTTTAGGTTTCAGTTATTCTGCCATTACTGAATATAAACCATAAATAATAGTAAAATTCCATTATGGAAGGCCAGCATTGTAAGCCTAAGGCAGTCTAACTAGGACTCTGCCCACAACCTTCTGCATCCACTCTGGTCTTCCCCCAACCCCAGGCACAAGAGGACAAGAAAATAGCTACAACTTTCCAGTTTTTACTGTTTATTATAAAGTCAGAGAAAATGTGTAGCATATTTTTTCTTTACCAAATGCATTGCTTTGAATACATTTTTTCCCTTCAATTTGAGCTCTTGAGGACAGGAACCCTTTTCTCTTCTAGCATCCTCTCTATCTATCATCTAAAATGATTTCTGATGCATAGCAAGTGTTCATTGAAAAGTTTAAAAATACACCCTTATGACCACCAAGATGCAACAACTTGCCTGAAAATAATTTCCTCAAAACCCTAGAATGAGGACAATTGTAATGGGCCTTAGCAGTGTGTGCCAGCCTCATTTTGTTTATAACAAAACAATGGGCAAGATGTACAAGAGCTTGCATTGGTTTGTTATGTCTGAGGATACACATTATGAGAATGGTCCAGTGAGGAATTCAACCCAGTGTGGGTGATCCCAAGGATGTATGCATATTTGCATGCACCCAAATATGCCGAGGATAAATCAGTCTAGTCATGCAGTAAATTCACCCTGTGAAACCAGCATCTTCCTTATATCAAAGCCAGATAAGGGCTTTACAAGGTAGTAAAATTACAGGCCAAGTTCTGCGATCAAAATAGATGCAGGATTCTTCTAGTGAATGGAATGTAGCCAGAGTGACTTCTCAGGCTTTTTTAGAAAGCTCAGTAGCACTTCCCTGGTGCTCTCTAGGGGTTCTCACTCTTGGGACCAAACTGCTGTCAACATATAGGCCAGGCTGTGTGGAGCCCAAGAGTGATGTTCTAGCAAAGAGCCTTTGTCGAGGTTCTGGTTCGGGACGAGCATCCAAACTGGTTTGCCACTGAGGAAACTTCATTCCATCCCCAGGCACTGTGCCTCTGTAGCCACCCAAAAATACCCAGTGAGGACCACCTAGCTGGTAACCACCAACCATAGAACCGTGAGAAACAGTAGTGATGGTAATGGTTGGTGTTACTTTACATCACTAAGTTAGGGCAGTTTATCACTTAGATGGGGGCTTCCAAGGTGGCGCTAGTAGTAAAGAATCCACCTGCCAATGCTGGAGATATGAGATGCAGGTTCAATTCCTAGGTCAGGAAGATCCCTTGGAGGAAGGCATGCCAACCCACACCAGTATGCATGCCTAGAAAAACCCATCGACAGAGGAGCTTGAGAAGCTATGGTCCGTAGGGTCTCAAAGAGTTGGACATGACTGAAACAACAGCATGAATGCACACATGCAACACTTAAACAACCTAGAAGCTCTGTACAGTGGACCGGGCATGGGAGATGTCAGAGCATCTCCAGGACTGCATGGCAATCAAAGTGTGCTGTCCTCTGATCCCTGGGCTATGCATTTTGATGTTTCAAGAGAAACTGGAAATCCAGATTTCTATGTGAAGCTTCCTTATTTGGAAAGTGCTAAGATTGGCCAAACAAAATTCCCCTGAGCTGGGTTTGACCCCTGGCATGTCTGTAGGTAACTCACAGGATAAGAATTAGACCAACTGGTACTCTGTTGCAACAGCATCCAGACAGCAGAAGACAGGCTATCTTGCCAGAATCTACTTTTTCCTTGGCACCTGCCACTTTGCTTTCGATCTGGTGACTTTGGAAAAGACAATTTCCATCCCATGGATGTACACGAGGCCATGAGATGGAGCCAGGTTGACCTTCTCTGAAGCCTGGTTGGAGGGAGTGAGTCTTGTTTTCAGGAATTATTAATTGCTGACAAGAAAGTCCAAGCAGAGGCTATACATGCAGAATACTGATCATGCTAGAAGAATTTTGAGGTCTGGTTCTCAACTGCAAAGGCAACGCTTATTTATTCATTCTGCTTAATACAGTTCAGTAACCTTTAGAAGTATTTTGAAATCTGAAATATGTCTTGCCTCCACTGGTGCTGGTATCTGGACAAGTCTATTTAGTGGGGCTTGTAGCATTAATTAAGTCTCTACAAATGAATGGCTTTTTATCTCCACTTGGTTTTTCAGGGAGTGGTTGGAAAGTTAATCATTTGGGGGAAGGAATTTTTTGAAAGGGTTCTTCCCTGGTGGTTCAGATGGTAAAGAATCTACATGCAATGTGGGAGAGCTGGGTTCAACCCCTGGGTCTGGAAGATCCCCTGGAGAAGGAAATGGCAACTCACTCCAGTATTCTTGCCTGGAGAATTCCATAGACAGAGGAGCCTAGCAGGTTACAGTCCATGGGGTTGCAAAGAGTTGGACATGATGGAGCGACTAACACTTTCACTTTCATTTTTGACTCATGCTATAAAGGCTGGGCAACCACTTTTCTGAAAGTCTTGGTGTCAGGAACAGGGTTACTGGACCCCTGACCAGGATGGCCGGAATGCGCACCCTGTTCCCCTCTGAGCTTCAGCCAAGGTTCTCCCTGTCTCCAGGCAGTGACTCTCTTTTACTTTAGTCAACTTATAATTGTAAATTCTTTCTCTATCCCAACGAGATGCACATAAAAAAAAAAAGTGTCTTGCCAGTTTTGCAACCCAGGAATATCTCTCTCAAGGACCTGGGAGCAATCCCTTTGTAATGGAACCCTTGAGTGGAACAGCAGCCTGTGTCCTTGTCTCTGTGAGAGAGGAGATGCTTAATCCTGATGGGCTCCAGTTAGTAGACACAGGTGGCCTGATCATAGAGAAGAATGTGGGTGAACCCAGGAGTAACTCATTTTGCTGGACCCTCCATTGACCATCTTCCCTCCCCACTGTCCTGCAGTTCTCGCTGGCTCACCCCAAACACTTTCCACCTTTTGTTTCAGTGTCCTCCATCTCAGATGAGCTCAGGCCCCTCTCTCCATTTGCAGTAGTCTTGAATAAAATCTTCCTTGCCTTGTTCAACATTGCAAAATTTTTTGCTTTGAAATACACCACTCATTATTTTTTTCAGTTATTTGTATTTTCATTTGTCTTTTCCTTAATCAAGTGTTTGGACTCTACTGTGAGAGAACCCATTCACTGCTTGCAGGAATTCTGGTGCAGGATTTAGAGAGGTCACCCACTGGCATGTGTTGTCACTGGTGTAGATTCACAGCAGATTCCTTTATGAGTGAGTGAAATGCAGAGATGTGGCTTCCAGATCAGCTCCAAGAGTTCACTGTGTGCTTTGCAAGGGTTCAGTGGTCATAGCGGGCGTCCAAGTAAAGTCTATGGTTAGAACATGAGTCCTCTCTAACTAAAGCCCCATGACTGATCTAGACCTGTCTGGTGTGAGAGACTATCAAGTTTGACAAATTTTGCTGATTATTCCAGTGAGAAGACAGATACTATAGGTAGACTGACCCAAATGGCGCCCATTGGATGGGTGCAACTCAACCTTCTTTTGAGTGTCTAAACCTGTTAACTGCTGCCAGAATTGTGACCTGAGCTGTGTGAGTCTTTCTTATCTCATTGCCTAGTTGTTAGTTCTGCTTCTGCTGGAAGATTACAACTCTGCAACCAACAAGCACATCTCTACTACCCAACCCCCACCGAGCAGGTACTTAGTGCACATTTAGGTTGCATGGACTGAACGTGTAACTTACTGACTACATTTCGCATAGGCCAATGTATTTGCATTTGCCTGAGAACCAGTGGGTCTTGGAGAATGTCCCTCTGATTACTTACCAAGTATGAGATCTTGTCCTTCTCAGCAAAGAGGTTGTTTCACTTCCTCCCTGCACAGATGTTTACACTGCACAGCTACCATGTTCTGAGAGTATTGCGCTAGACCCTGGAGTAGAAACATTTATGTTAAAGGTGGCCAATCCACACATCGAACAGAGAGTAGATTTTCTTCATTATTAGATTTTGTCCACCTAAGAATTGCTTAACTTAATGAATATAAAATGTGATTTGATTTTTTTTCAAAGTCAATTTACAAGAGCCACTCTGCACACATCTGCTGTGTACAGATGAATTCCCAATTTATATACATGGAAGTGGGAGTGATTTTCCCATGAATGGAAGAAGAAATATTTATTATCTTCTGTATCCTGACTACATGTTAGGCAATTTGGCAATATTCGTGTATGTGTCTATGTCTATTTCACTCTCTCAGTAGCTCTCTGAGTTAGGTAATGACTCATGCTTAATGACTGACAGAAATACTCATGCTTACCATAATTATTTCAAGTGAGACCACACAGTATGGAAGCTGAGATCTGACCCCAGGTCTGTCTGATGGAGAACAATGACAATTAGTCCCAAGAGGAAAACATGATTTCCATGGATTCTTAGGTCAGTTCTCTTTCTCTGAAGCTACCTGGCCTTTTACTTCACTTTTAAGAAAGAAGACCTAATGGAATGTTATTCATCCATGAAAGTAAAAGCAGTGATGCACGTTAGGATGTGAGTGAACCTTGAAGACATCATGCTAAGTGAAAGAAGACAGGCACAAAAGTCTGTATTGTATGAAGTCATTGATAGGAACCATTAGGAGTAGGTGGATCCATAGAGAAAGAAGATTCATGGTGGCCCAGGGCTGGGTGAAAGAGGGGTGATTGCACAAGGGATGACCATGTTTGGGAACTAGACAGAGGTGATGGTGCACATGTAGTCAATGCACTAACACCACTGAATTGTGCCATACCTTTGTTATTGTTCGGTCACTATGTCGTGTTCAACTCTTTGTGACCTCATGGATTGCAGTCCACCAGGCTTCCCTGTCCTTCTCTATCTCCCAGAGTTTGCTCAAATTCATATCCATCGAGTCAGTGATGCCATCAACCATCTTATCCTCTGTCTCCAGCTTCTCCTGCCCTCAATCTTTCCCAGCATCAGGGTCTTTTCTATTGAGTCAGATATTTGCATCAGGTGACCAAGGTGTTGGAGCTTCAGCTTCACCATCAGTCCTTTCAATGAATATTCAGGGTTTATTTCCTTTAGGATTGACTGGTTTGATCTCCTTGCTGTCCAAGGGACTCATAAGAGTCTTCTCCAGCACCACAGTTCGAAAGCATCTCAGCCTTCTTTATGGTCCAATTCTCACATCTGTACATGACTATTGGAAAAACCATAGTTTTGACTATGCAGGCCTTTGTGGGTAAACTGATGTCTCTGCTTTGTAATATGCTATCTAGGTTTGTCATAACTTTTCTTCCAATGAGCAAGGGTCTCTTAATTTCTTGGCTGCAGTCACTGTCCATAGTGATTTTGGAGCCCAAGAAAATAACGTATGGTTAATTTCATGTTCCATGAATTTTATCCCAATGGGAAAAAATAAAAATAAAAAAGGCAGGTTCCCCACCAGGCTGGAGGACAAAGACCAATGGAAGATGCTTCCTGCCCTGCCAAGTGCTGTGCTGTTTTTTCACAGCCTGTCATTCTATCCTCTGAGATTTCAACACCGCCAGGCGGCCATGCTGGCAGACTTGACATGAGGTCTGTGAGCATCTGCTTGTCCATAAAAGTGGGCCCTCCAGACATGACTAAATGGGTGGATGCTGGTGTTATCACCCCACGAAGAGAAGAGCTATGTGTGCTCAGCCTCCTGGGTCCTAGTGAGACTGTCTCAACCATGTGACCCTGCCCAAGCCCTTCCAAGTTCAGTTTCCTCATCTGTGCTGGGGTTAAGAGTATCTTCCAGACTGGAATGTCATGGGGGTTAAGGGGCAAACAGACTGTGCCTCACTTGTCCAATGCAAGCTCTTGGCCATTACAGGAGTCAGCTTCTGTGTGGGTACAACCTTCTTGTTGATGAAGGTGGGGATGGGGCAGAGTCTGCATCTCCCGAGCAAGCAGGAGACTCAAGAAAAGGGTCTTGAGGGACCCTCCCAACAGGCCCTGCCCATGACCTCCCTGTCAGATGTCCTCTGCCTCCCTGGGGCCTGCTTGACTCTAGGTCAGATGAGGGACCCCATGACAGGTCTGGTTTTATTCAGCCGATTCCACTGGGCCACTTCGGTGGGCTCCAGAGACCAGGAGCTGCTGTTCACACACACATATCCTTGGAGGAGCCTCCCAGCCCCCGGACAGTAAGATTCACAGGTGTCCTTGAGATGACCACATACATGGTGGCTTTGTAGGAACGGTGATAATGATGGTCCAGTCCCTGGAGAACAGCAGTGCCTGTTGCCGGTTGCCTTGACCTGGGAACAGAGCGCATCTTCTCTGAGTGTGCTGTTTACTCGCATTCTGGGGCTGGTTCTCAGAATCTCTGAAGCACACTTTGGACCAGAGGCAGCGGCGTGATGGAGGCCCAGGCTTTCATGGGGCTCTTGACATTTGGGAGGCAGTGCTACTATTGTTCTCTGCCTCCGAGATACTAAGCTCAAGCCCTCGAGGTTGTTTACTGCATCCTTTCACTTCAGGGGAAAAAAGGGAACATGGTTCCTTCTCTCTCAAATGTGAAGGGGCTGATTCACCAAGAAACAACCTACCCGTAATCATATGCGGGAGGATTGGTAGCATTTGTAGAATCTGTTTGCTGGCTTAGGGACAGCTGCAGTAAGCTTTGTCCTCAGCAATTTGAATCCCTAAAAAAAAGGCATTCTCAAGCTCCTTGGCTTTATCCAGCTGAGCATGACTGAATTCCCAGGCGACTTCCTCTCCACTCGAGAAGCTCAGCCTTGCATAGATGCCTTGAGAGCCAGAGCATCATCTTAAAAAAGTCAGTGGTAGGCCACTGAAGGCCAAGGACTGATGCCTGTCTCTTTCAATACTTTCCTCCAACCTCTGCTGCCCAACTGGCAGTGAGAAAACTTTCGAGAATTTTCTCTTTTAAGAAGAAAACAAGCCAGTTGAAACTGAATCCTTCTTTTCTGTTCCATTTTCTGTGAGACCAGAGGACGGATGGTCATCATCCTCCATGCTGAATTAAAAAAAAAAAAAAAAATCCCACCAACAATTAAAACTGAATGACCAGCATGTAAAAAATATCATCTCACCAGAATTCCAAAATATAAAATAAGTAGCAACATTTCCTGGTTGTAGCAAAGCTCCATGTTAGACTTCTCTTTTTACTATTTTAGAACAGGCTTAACAGTCTCTTAAAAGCAGCAAACTTTAAGTTCAAAGAAGAGACATGATATGGGGCTAATTTACATGACCTCTGCCTTGCCCGGTGGCTCTGGGCTTTTGTGCCGCCGTTCCCAGCAGAGAGTCCCTAGAGAGCCCTCTGAGCCTCACTGCTCTTCTGGTGCCAGCATACGAAGGTGGGAACAAAGCCGGGCCTCATTACGGATGTGCAGGGAAGCATGCTGCTGCAGGAAACTTTAGGAAATGCTCTGAGGATGAACAATGGTTTCCAGACACCATGAGCAGAAACACTTCCATCTCGGAAACAAATGCACATGAAAGATCACCTCTTAGTGGAGAACATATATTAACTTATCCTCTTAAAAAAAAAAATAACCTGGAAACAATGACCTTTCCAATACCTCCATGAGCTGCAGTTTTGGAAGAACATAATAAATGCCACTAGATACCGTGGAACAGAAAACATGAGGATCTGACAAATTAAACTTTGTAACACACGCCAGAGACAACCAGAATGGACCTATGTGTACAACCGCTGCTGTTGGATTATTTTTTCCATCAAAATGTTGACATTCAGAATATTCAAGAAATATGACTGCCCTTTCAGACTTCAAATTTGGGCTTATTTCCCGGTGATGCTGTGTTTATTTAGCCTTGTATTAATGTCATGCATCAGAAATGGGTTTCCATGAAAATAGAATCTCTTACTTGACTTCTCGCTATCAAAATTCAGCATGAATCCCATTAAAAGAATGAAGTGTTAGGTTAGATTTGATGCACTAATAGCTCTCTATGTGTAGAGTTTTCACAGCTAAAATCTTTTCTGGTGTGATTTTCCTTCAACCTTTTTGTTTATGAGCATGTGTGAATTGATAAGTTATCAGGAGCTAGAAATTAAATTAGCTCTCAAAGGTAAGAAAATAATAGGAGAGGACAGGTTTACATATATTTTGGAAAAATGCTCAAATTTTGATAGTTTAGAGAAAGGTCAGTTTCCTGTGCTAGAATTTATCTATATTCCTGCTCATTTAGGGTACACATAGAACTGTATTCCCAAGATAAAGTGTTTATCTATGAATAAGGGTCCCCCTGCCCCACCTCACCATCAGACTATTTCCAAGTTAAGTATGGTTGTTTACTTTTTAAAATTGTGTGTGTGTGTGTGTGTGTGTGTGTTTGGCTGGATTGAGTCTTAGTCGCGGTATGTGGGATCTTTCATTGTGGTGGGATGGCTCAGTAGTTGTGGCTCAAAGGCTTAATTGCTCCATGGCATGTGGGATCTTAGACCAGGGATTGAACCTGCATCCCCTGCTTTGCAAGGTAGACTTTTAACTTCTGAACCCCAGGGAAGTCCCAAGTATGGTTATTTACTTATAGATTCTCTTGTCTTCACGTTCATACGCCCATGTCCTCAGATTTCTGGATCCATGGAAAGGGCAAGGGACATGACAGCATGTGCCCACCTCTCTACTAAGATGTCTCATAGGGCACCCAGCTGACCAAGGGGAATACAACTCAGTGTCCAAGTGACCGAGGGATGACAGAGCAATGCATGCATCCTGGTGCTTGGTACTCAGAGATCATTAGCTCTAAATACAGTAAAGTAGGCCATTTAATGTTCCTTGGGAATGAACTGTTGTGTCAGCCAATAATGAACCTGAAAATGACACTTCTAAAGTAGAGGATGCCCATCTTGCAGATCTATTTTCTTATCCTTAATGAGCACGAAGTGATTTTATTTTAGTCCATGGTCCTGCAGAACCATAAGATTATGGCATACAATTATCTCACTGTCAAAAATTATGCTTCTGATGAAAATGAAGTCCATTTCCTTGAATATTTAGCCCTTCATTGAATTGATCTCTTTTTAGATTTCACTTAGGCACACTCCTCATTTTTAGGAGGTTTTGAAGTTAAGATACAACAACAGAAGAGTGTTTATTTGGGTCTAGCATGAGGATGCCTGCCCCTAATAACAGCTACAAAGGGAGAGATGCTTTTATAGTGTCCCATAGATTCTAGGTTGTTGTGTTTTCATTTTCATTCATTTCTATGCATATTTTGATTTCTTTTTTTATTTCTTCTATGATTTGTTGGTTATTCAGAAGTGTGTTATTTAGCCTCCATATGTTTGAATTTTTAACAATTTTTTTCCTGTAATTGAGATCTAATCTTACCGCACTGTGGTCAGAAAAGATGACTGGAATGATTTCAATTTTTTTGAATTTACCAAGACTAGATTTATGGCCCAGGATGTGATCTATTCTGGAGAAGGTTCCATGTGCACTTGAGAAAAAGGTGAAGTTGATTGTTTTGGGGTGAAATGTCCTATAGATATCAATTAGGTCTAGCTGGTCCATTGTGTCATTTAAAGTTTGTGTTTCCTTGTTAATTTTCTGTTTAGTTGATCTATCCATAGTTGTGAATGGGGTATTAAAGTTTCCCACTATTATTGTGTTGCTATTAATTTCCTCTTTCATACTTGTTAGTGTTTGCCTTACATATTGTGGTGCTCCTCTGTTGGGTGCATATATATTTATAATTGTTATATCTTCTTCTTGGATTGATCCTTTGATCATTATGTAGTGTCCTTCTTTGTCTCTTTTCACAGCCTTTAACCACATGTGAGCTTTATCAGAAGTGTGCCCCACCTGGTGAGAGGTGGGGACAGAGGGGTTCAGACAAGTGCTCATTAGTCTGGGAATAACAGAGCAGAGGCAGGTCTCAGAGTGAAGAAGGGCTCAAGAGAAGCCTTGCAGGTTGGGTGTGCTCCAAAGCGACTGACCAAAGCAGACACTTTCCTCTGCCCCTCTTTCCTCCCTCTACAAGTTAATCTGTTAAAATGTTTAACTCTCAAGCAGCCCTGGACCAGCCCCACTTGTCGACACCCTCTTCTCTGTCATCGTCCAGCCACTGCCTTCTTCACCCAGATGTTGTAGCTGCCTTCTAGTGTGATGCTCTGAAATGCTTCCCTGGGTGGCAATCAGAGGTGCAAAACTCCTCCTGCCATTTCCCATCTCAAACCTTCAAGGACTCCCCAGTGTATTTAGGGTGAGCCACTATGTATTCGTCCGATGCCCAGGGCCCTTCACACCTGGCCCTGCACTCCTTCTGGCTTCATCTCCTGCTTCACTGCCTAAGCTCCCTGGCGCTCAAGCCGTAATTGATGTTTCTCTTTAGCTTCTTAAGAGCATAGTGCCCCTCTCCATTTCTGTCTACCTCTACCTGTTTCCCTGTCTCTGTTGCCCGATTCTCTCTCTTCTCCTGGCCTTTCACACACTATGCTCTTTGCCTAAAATACTGAGATGCTCTTCCTTGCCTGGTTATCTCCTATTTGTCCTCTAGATACCAGGTTAGACATTGCTTCCTCTGGAAAGTCTTCTTTGATCCTCTTTGAGACCATTAGGGTATTTCTCATACTGTACTATAGTCATTTTACTAATCTCCTTTGTGAGACCACATGTTACTATCAGAAATCTGTAATTTGTGGACTTTGAGCCTGCTCCTGTACACTGCCTATTTCTATAAATAAAGTTGTGTTGGGACACAGCCATGGCCACCTGTTGTTGCATTGTCTGTGGCTGCTTTTGCACTGCAATGGCAAAGGTGAGTAGTTGCAAAGGAGGCATATGCCTCATGAATCTTAAAACATTTATTAATACTATCAGTCCACTAACCGAAGACATTTGCTGACCCCACTATAAACAGTTGCTTTGGAGAGCCTGGCACTGCTGTGTCTTCAGAAGCTGGGAAAAGGCATCAACAGGACATGTGTTGATGCGTGAATGTTGGGTGCACAGGCAGAGAGACCCCGCGCTGCAGAAAGGAGTAGAGACACCTGGTTCACCTCTGCAGGAGCTTTGGCATGTCAGAAAATACAGAGCACTGGATATCTTATTGAGGATCTTGCAGATGCTACTTCTGCTGGTTATCACGTATGGACGATTTACTGCATGCTGAGTGCAGTGCTGACAAGTTTACCTGGGGTCTCTCACTTAATGCTCTCAACAGTCCAATATGGTGGGTCCTATTGTCACATCCATTTTACAGAGAAATAAGCCAAGTCTGAGAAAATTGAAATGACTTGGCCATGATCCCACAGTAGGATATAGTCTGTGCAGACCCCTATCTCAGGTCACATATGAACGTTAACTCAAAATGGGTCAGAGACATTAATCTAAGGGATAAGATATCGCTGAAAGAAGGTAAAGATCTTCATAAGGAGGAAGACATCTTATGTTCATGGGCTGAAAGACTGGAAGACTTACTGTTGTGAAGATACACTGTTCCACTTAGAAGAAGATGAGTACATTTTCATGACCTTGGACTTGGCAATAATTGCTTAGACATGACATCAAAAACATGAGCAGGAAAATATAAAATAGATGCAATGAGCTTTATCAACCTTGAAATCATTTCTGCATCAAAGGGCACTATTGAGAATGAAAAGGTAATAAAAAATGGAGGAAATTTATAAATCATGTGTATGATGAGGGTTTGGTATCCAGAATATACAAAGAATATTTATAACTGAACAATAAAATGACTAAATTCCCAGTTAAAGAACTGGAAGAAGAGCTTAAATAAACACTGCGCCAAAGAAGATACACAAATGGTCAACAAATACATGAGTCATGCTCCATATCAACAGTCACTGAAGGAAGGCAAGTCAAAATCACAATGAAATTACACCACTTTATGGCCACTAGTGATGGGAGTGAACACTTAATACAGGATTACATTTTGGGGTGATGAAAAGTTCTGGAATTGTATAGTCATCATGGTTGTACAACAGGGTGAATGTACTTGATGCCACTGTATTGTGCACATTAAAATCGTTAAAATGATCAATGAAACATTTTGGTTATTTTGCTGTTGTTGTTTGATCACTACATTGTGTCCAACTCTGTGATCCCATGGACTGTAGCCTGCCAGGCTCCTTTGTCCATGGGATTCTCCAGGCAAGAATGCTGGAGTGGGTTGCCATTTCCTCCTTCAGGGGATCTTCCTGACCCAGGGATCGAACCCATCTCTCCTGCATTGGCAGGCAGATTCTTTACTGCTGAGCCACCAGGGATACCCTTTTGTTATTTTACCATGATTTAAAAAATCTATCAGTTTATCCTAGCAATAAAATCAATCTTTATTATGCAGCTTGGCAATTTTATATTTTAAATATCTATTTTTTCCATGATTGGAAAAGCAATATTTGTTTACTGTTCAAGGTTTCAGACACACAAAAGCACTAGGGGAAAAATAAAATACTCCTGTATTCCTGCAATTAAAAAATAGCCACAGTTAATTTTTTAATGTCAGTCCTTCTGGTTTTTGTTAACATGTGCATATGGGTATGTGCACACAATCATAGTTGTTGTTATTTTCATCTTTAATGAAACTGTTATTATGCAGTAGATGATGTTTTGTAATCTGCTTCCCCTCTTAGTATATCATGAGCATTTTCCCATTGTCATCTCGTGTTCTCCCACATCTCATTAAATGGCTAGATCATACTGCATCCTCTGGTTGTATTATAATGTCATTTATTCAGCCAATTTCTATTGTTGGATGGATCCTAACATTTCAGAGTTGGAATGCACTATAGTCATTATTGCATCCAACTTATTTCTTTCCCGAGCTTTATGGCTGCAAGCCTTAAACACATGGCACACAAAGACCATTCAACATTTTGAAAATAGAGTTAATTTTTCACTTTCCAGCTGGATTTGGGTGTTGCATGGGCTTTGGATTCATCATTCAGGCACCTAAAAGATGGAAATAGTGCAGCAAGAGGAGGAATGGGGAACGAGCCAGGTGAAAATAGTGCCCAGCACATCAAAATTCTACCCTGAATGGTTTTGTTTTCCTGAAAAATAGATACTCAGACTACAAAATAGGTTCCATTGAATCTGTTGATAGCAGTTCCATCCTGTAAGATGCAGAATGCTTTGCGAGGAGGCTGCACTGTGTCTCCCATGTTCGGGCAGCTTGTGGACTCACCCACACTTCACGGAACAGGAGCATCTTGTTCCTGGGTTCTGTTGTGCTGAACATCCTTGTGTTTGCAGAGGCAGGGGAGCCGGGCAGGAGACGCAACTCCTGTCTGTTTCACTTCCATCACTGGTGGGAACCACAGACATCAGAACATCACCTACTGGTGTCTTTAAACCTAGATGACTCAGATCAAAGTAAAAACACGTATGTTCATTCCTTGAGGTCCGCAGGAAACATAACACCATTTCTGGTTGCTGGAAATCAGTGAGGCAGTTATATGTGCTTCCCAAAGCATCCCTTCATGATTGGCAAGGCCTTTAGGGGAGTGTGTGTATAAAATTTTAATTAATTAATTTATTTTTTGGTTATGCTGGGTCTTCATTGCTCCAAGGGCTTTTCTCTAGTTGCAGTGTGCAGGCTTCTCATTGTGGTGGCTTCCCTTGTTGCTGAGCATGGGCTCTAGGGCAAATGGGCTTCAGTAGTTGTGGCTCGAAGGCTCTCGAGCACAGGCTCAGGAGTTGTGCTGCATGGGTTTAGTTGTTCCACAGCATATGGAATCTTCCCAGGCCAGGGATCAAACCCACATCTCCTGTGTCTCCTGCATTGGCAGATGGATTCTTTACCACTGAGCCACCAGGGAAGCCCAACAAGGCTTTTTTTTTTTTTTTTTAACATAAAGCATTTTTTACATCTTTATTGACTTTTGTTACAGTACTGCATCTGTATTATGTTTGGTATGTTTTGGTTTTTTGGCCACAAAGCATGTGGGATCTTAGCTGCCTGGCTGGGGATGGAACCTGCGCACCCCTTTCCCTGGAAGGCAATGTCTTAACCACTGGACCACCAGAGAAGACCCAAGACTTTCTAAGTAGAGCTACTAGCCTTTGCATGTCACCAGATCATTTCTTTCAGGGACTCCCTCTGTTGACTTTGTTGGATGTGGTAGGGTGCACGTGAGGTCACATGAAACTGGGTAGGTTAACTAGTTTAGCTTAGGCATAAGTTTAAATTAGTCTAAGAAGGACCATTCTTAGACCATTCTTTTCTACTGGGTTGAATGAAGTTTTCTGAGTTACAGAAATATTTTATACATCTCAGGCAGTTATTCTAGTCTTGTTATATATGTTGCAAGTTTTCCACATATATTTTGCTTGCTATTAAACAGTATCCATGGTGTGTTTCCCTGCTGGCTCAGATAGTAAAGAATCTGCCAGCAATGCAGGAGACTTGAGTTCTTGAGTTCCAGAAGATCCCTCGAAGAAGGAAATTGCTATCTGCTCCAGTATTCTTGCCTGGAGAATTCCACGGACAGAGGAGCCTTGTGGCCTACAGTCCATGGGGTAGCAAAGAGTTGGACATGACTGAGGGACTTTGACTTTCATGGTGTGCAGAAGTTTCAAAATTTTGCATAACCAAATATGTCTTTCTTCCCTTCATGGTTTCTGCAGTTTATGTTTTAGTCTGCCAGCTCTTCCCTCTCCAGCATCTGTGTTCCTTTTTAGCATTTCTTTACTCACATCCTGCCTTCCTTCTGTTTTCATCTCTCAGCCACCAGAATCTAGTGTTCATGTGTGGTGTGAGGTAAGGGAATGAGGAAGGCTATTCCAAGACCACAGCTATAAAGCCATAAGTTCTCCACCAACATGTAGGTCCTTGAATGCATTTTCTCCTCTTGGAAATGAAGTATAAAAGCAAGTCCTGCTGCTGCCAAAGACAGAGCTTATTTCAGGTGAACTTTCTCCTAATGGTCTTTCTCCTTGTCAAAGTCAGTGCAAAGGTTGGAAGCTTGTTTCAATCCCCCAGTGGGCTTCTCTCTAAGGAAAGACCCTGTAAGGTCACTCGCAGATTTGTAAAGTGTCTTCTCATGCTTTGTGCTGTTTACAGAAGAATTTCCAATGTGGCCTCATTATATCTTGACCAACTTAATGAGCTTTCCCAGGTGAAGAGATTCGTATATGCTATAAAATCAAAACTCTTAATTCAGATGATTCTTCTGAGAAAGCCTTCCTCTGGGTCCTAGTCCAGGGATTTGCCCCTTATGTAAATGTCAGCAGGGAACAAGAGAGCCATGGTGGGCCAGGCCTGAAGTAATGGGGCTTCCAGCAAGTTGCAATGTTCCTCCTTTGCAGGGAGGTATGTGTGTGATCCAGAATCTCAGTCATCCTGGCTTCCTCTTGCTTAATATTTTCCTCAGTGAGGGGGAGCCAGCGAAAGGCTGACAATCCAAACCTGCATCTGTCAGCTAGAGTAGCATGTCCCTCTTTCTTGACCAGACCACAGAAGACAGGCAAAGAATATCCTATAAACATATCACACCCAGGTTAGGTTAACTAGAGGAAGGGGAAAGGCAACTAGTGCTTGGGACACAATGACAGCTGGGTTATTCCAAGAGAACACAGCATCATCATAGCTTGAACTGGCTTATTTTTTTCCTTGCCTTGAATTTCTTCCACCAGCACCCCTTGGTGGAGGTATCGCTCACAGAAACTCTGCCAGTGTTTCAAGAATACAGTATATAAGCAGTGTTCTTGGAACTGACAGGCTGAACCACCAGCCCCACTCCGCAATGACTTTCCCAGAGAAGTCCAGAGGATGGTGCTGGATTTAGTAGGCTGGGGTGCTGTATCTGATTTATCTCTGATGAAATTAAATTTCTCATGAACCTGTTTCATATAGCTTTGTCCCCAGAAAACACATGGAGCTCCCTGGAAAGTTTTGGGAGCAATCTCTATCTGTTGAGTTTTCTAGGACACTGGTGAAATACAGGGAAGATTGAATTTTTACAAACCCAACCCTTTCTGGAGCTTGTTCTGCGTTATCTTTCCTACTCTCTTGAAATGTGCTCTTCTTCAACTTCAGTAAATGAGCTGGAGGTGCGTGTCTGCCTCACCCGCACATGATGGAAATGGGAGCAAAAGGGAGAGACACAGAAAGCCTAAAATGTACATCTCAGGGCCTCTTCTTTTTCCTTTCCTATATCCATGTACTGGCCAGATGGAGAATGTCAGATACACATGCCTGAGAAAGCGCTTTGCTGTCCAAGGTCCTGAATGATGGCTTTTGCCAAGTTGGAGATTGGACCACAGTCAAGCCCAGAGGCTCATTGTGAGATGCAATTCCAGGATTCCTGAGGGCTCTTCTCCTCTTACAAAAAGGAAAGATTGTTCCAGCACTGGTCCATTTATGTCTTCATGGGTTCTGGCAGAGGAACAGGCGACTTCTCAGAGCTGGGCTCAATATTTTATCACCACGGGCACTTGAGTGCCTGCTTATCGTTAAACGCAACTACGGATCTTCCTTTTGTCCAAGTTAAGCATTTCTGAGAGTTCAACACATACTTAGGTATAAAGGAAAAAGGTCCCTCCTTCTGCACCAAGGTCACCACGTTGAGATGAGAGGGAGTGGGGCTCGGGTTGGCTGAGGACACCTGCTGGCTGCTGCCTGGCACCTCCACCCTTGGAATCAGGAACCTTGCCACCGAGTAGCAGATGGCCCTGGGCTGGGACAGCCAAGAGACTCTGCTTCCGCATCCAGAGTGTTTGCAGAGGCTCGGGGCTCTAATTCACAGTGTCAAATGGGTTTGCCTTCCACGGCCTTGAGTCCCTCAGTGCAGCAGTAGGGGGCCAATCTGCTCCAGTGTTTACAAAGTAGAGGCTCTGGCCCAGAAGCCCACTCAGGAGACCCTTCCTGAGAGCTGAGCAAATGTTCTACAACACATGCCGACAGCTGGCCATGCAGGAGGCCTCTCTGCCGGGGACAATGGAGAAGGCCTTCGGCTGAACTGACAGGACGTGGCTCTGGGAGACCATGACATTCCCCCTGGTAGCCAAAGTGACAGAGGGCTGCTTTTTGCCTGGGCTCTGGACCAAATGCTTCCCCAGAGCCGAGACACACTGTTTAACAGACTCAAAGCAAAAACTAACAGACGGGACCAGAGGACTCTGTGCAAAGGGCATTGGGAAGAGCAGTTACTATCTGCTTCAGACTCCCTGTCCACGGGCCATTGGCTACAGTGGCCCTGGTGGGCACTCAACCTGTTCATCTCCAGAGCAGCCCTAGGAGGCTGTTACTCTTTCATCATTGTGCCCCTTTGATACATGAGACTGAGGTTCAGAGACATCAGGTTACCAGCCCCAAGTCACACAGAAGTGAAGGAGACAGGACTTCAACCAACACTGTCTGACATAGCTGTAAGTCACACAGATCTACCTTGTGAATAAAGATGGTATTTCATGTGCTCTTAAAAACAGCTAAAGACAGTGAGAAAACAGAAAGAGACCTCTCCTGCCCCAAACTCCCCGTCCATCCCCCTATCTTCTTGCCAGCAACCCAGATCCTGTGGCGCCAAGCCGAATTCCCTTTAGCAGAGGGCTGTATCAGCCTGCCGCAAAGCCCTGGGAAGCTGATTTCTTTCATCCCTTGTAACTACTCTTGGTATAAAGCCCTAGATGCCGAAGCTTATCCAGATCCAGTTACTCCCCAATTATCTGGTTTCTTCCCTCCTGTGGTCTGACCCATACCCTCTGCTCTTCTTCATTCTCAGCATTGGTTGTCACGGATTGGAAATCTGAACGTGTGCTATAATTTCCCTGCCAGTTGTTCCGTTGGTGAAAGGATGGCTGAATAGGCCCCATGTTCACACTGAAGAACTGTGGACAAGTGACAGTGATGGTTACTCCTTTACAGTGTGACAGACATCGCTCTCCACCTCCACCTGGAGCCTCACTGGGTGGCTGGCTGTTTTCATAATAACAAGTTAGATAGAAAATGAGTGTGTGTGTGCATGCATGCCTGTGCATGCAGCTTCCTGGTTGCTCAGATGCAAAAGATGAAAATGTTCTGTTTGTGATTTTAAAGTCTTTTAAAAAACTATTCTGGCTTTCTCTCCTCCCCAGTGTACAGCCTACAGGTGCAGGAAAACCCCAACCGAGGTCCCCACTCAGCACCCCACTCTTTGTGCAAAGGGTGCAGGCACTTCCTTCAGAAAGGTTATGTGCTGATTTGCATGCACTTAGCATACTGATTGCTCATTTCCAGTCAAAGTGCTGAACACCCAACCTCCAGGGCTGCCCCTCCTCCACCCCACCCCTCATTCGCTGAGTCTAAGGGTGTCTTTTGGCTGGAAAACCAACCTGTATATCCGTAGGCTCCACCCCAAGGCAGGATGCTCCTCCAGGGCGGTGGAGACTAAGGGGTCGCAGGGACCTTCAGTCTTGGTTTAGAAAACACAGTGATGAAGTGTCAGGAAGGCCCCCTGGCTCAGTACTGGCTGTCATAATGAAATACCACAAACCAGGAGGTCTAAGCAACAGAAATTTATTTCTCCTAGATCTGGAGGCTGGAATTCCAAGATCAAGGTGCTGGCAGGGTTGGTTTCTAATGAGGCAACCCTTCCTGGTGTGTAGGCAGCTGTCTTCTCACCATATCCTCACATGTGTTTTCTCTGTGTGAGTATCTTGGTGTCTCTTCCCTGTCTTATAAGGGCACCAGTCTTTAAAAAAAAAAACCTGTTGTTGTTATTCAGTTGCTCAGTCATGTCTGACTGTGACTCCATGAACTGCAGCACGCCAGGCTTCCCTGTCCTTTGCTATCTCCTGGAATTTGCTCAAACTCATGTCCACTGAGTCAGTGATACCATCCAACCATCTCGTCCTCTGTTGCCCCCTTCTCCTACTGCCTTCAATCTTTCCCAGCATCAGGTTCTTCATATCAGGTGGCCAAAGTTTGGGGGTGTCAGCTTTTTAAATTAATTAATTAGCTAATTTGGCTGTATCCCATCTCAGTTGCGGTGCAGGGAATCTTCATTTTGTCATGCGTGTGGACTCTCTAGTTGTGGTGTGTGGGCTCAGAAGTTGTGGCTCACGGGCTTTGTTGCCCCACAACATGTGAGATCTTAATTCCCATTTTCCTTGCTTTCCTTGAACCCATTTTCCCTGCTTTCAAAGGCGAATTCTTAACTGCTGAACCACCAGAGAGGTCCCAAGACACCAGTCTTATGGGATCAGTGCCCCACCCTTATGACACCAATTAGCCCTAATTTTAGCCTGAAAGGCTCCATCTCTAGATACAATGACACTGTGGGTTAGAGCTTCAACCTATGAGTTTCCAGGGGACATAGTTCAGTCCCCAGCACCCACATTACTGGACTTTCAGTGTAAGTTAAAAGCCAGGGTGCTTGCATTACTCCGGAACATGTACAGTCCAATGCGTTTCAGTATTTCTTTCTCTTCCTCCAGTGGGAAGAATGACATGAGTACTGAAGAAGTGGAGTCACAAGGGGCAGAGGGGACAAGTACCCAACATCCTGTCTTCAGCTCCCATTTCCTGCTGGCTGTTTCCAGGGACAGGGGCATGTCCTCACCTGTTAGGGTGGCCGAACATCGCCCTGGGCCTTCCTTAGGGAGTCTGCCTCCCACATCTGGCCCGGGGGTAGATGTGTGTCAGGCTCACCCAGGATCCCATGCAGTCGCTATGTCTGTGTTAATTTTGTGTAACAGCTGCCCCTGCCTTCCTCAGGGTATCTGCTGTGTAGTCAGACTGTTCAGTCTCTTCATATGAAGACTCAGGCTTTCAGATTTCTGTCACATTCCTCTGCTCCTTTCCAAGCTGGAGATTGGGTGTAGATGTGCAGTTTGCTGTGTTTATGGCAGAGGAAAGAAGGAGACCTAGGGCTATGAGGACATTCCCATGTGACCCCCTCTCTGCAGGATCTGCAGTGATCCCCCTGGTCACCTACTGTCTCTGAGGTTGCCCGTCCTTACTCCCAGCCTTACCAGGGAGGTGTCAGCTGAAGGCACCCCCTGCCTGGAGGCAGGGCTCTCCCTTTATGATGCCGATTCATTCTCAAAGAGCCTCTCACTAAGCTGAGCCCCACACGTGCTCTTCTGCGTCTTCCCAGAGTGGCCGATGCTTTAGGGACAGGCCCTTCCTGCTTCACCAGGATTGGTGGGGTGGGGGGGATGCTCAAGTGGTGGTGTCTGAGAGGGGGGTTTCACGCACCCCCTGGAGAAGTGAAACTTCCCGATTCAGACTGTATACTCTTTTACAGCTTTGCTCGACTCAGGTCTTTCTGGCATGTACAGCCTTTTGAAGTAGCTCAGTGACTTGAAGCAGAGAGATTAAAAGCTGAATTCCTACCGCTGTTCATGCCTTCCTGAGATTAGGGAAGGCAGCGCCTCGGCCCCTCGCTCTAGGTGTCTGTTCAGGGAGCCGAGTGTGAACAGTCCTGTCTACTCTCCCTGGGGTGGAGTGGGGACTGATGAGAAGAGCAGCCTTCTCATTCCCTCCCTTCCCCCTCTACTCAGCCATGGGCCACAAGTCCGCAGCATCTCACCATGAATGTAGCAGGAAGACAATGATCACACGTGATTTAAAAAAAAAAATTAAAAAGAGAGAAAGAGAAACTCAGCTGCTGGAACAGAAGCCAAACAGGAATGAGTCCGTCGCATGATCAGTAGTGTTCAGGGAGGATTTATCCATGCACAGCCGTCCCACACCTGGGGGACCCCCACCACAGCTCATGCCCTGTGCAAGGCAGGTAGCACTGGATTTGCTCTCATCTTCTGGGCTGCTGAGCAAATATATTTAACTTGGATGTACTCTAGCCAGGAGGGCGATCTCCCCAGATGGCAATTTAAGCAACAACCCAAGAGATGGATGGAGCATCTCATTCCATGAGGTTCTGGAAGACCTGCAGGGTATAGGGGATCCTGCTGCCAGCCTGGGTCCACTGGAAATTCAGCAGAGATGAATCCGCACATTGGTAGTTTGACTCCCAGCCTCCTTTATCTGCACAGTAATTATCCAGTTAGCTAATGCTCCCTTCTTGAGTTGAGTAGGCTCCTGGGAATGGGAGGGGGTGGTGGGAAAGTAGGTGGAACCTCAAGGCTATAATAATGGCATTCTACTCTTTGAGGAGGGTTTGATGGGTATTTTTCCACAGAACTTAATTCAGTTTTGAATATGAACCTGGATGAAAACAAAACAGATCTAATAGCAATCAATAGGATTTCTCTATGGCAGATCTCAGGTAATTTAAGATGAACTAGCACAAAGCAGGATTCCCACATGGCTCTAGTGGTAAAGAGCCTACCTACTAATGCAGAAGATGCAGGAGATGGGGGTTCGATCTTGGGTCAGGAAGATCCCCTGGAGGAGGGCATGGCAACCCACTCCAGTATTCTTACCAGGAGAATCCCATGGACAGAGGAGCCTGTTGGGCTACAGTGCATGGGGCCACAGAGAGTCGGGCACAACTGAAGCGACTTAGCACATGTGCACATAGCACAAAGCAAGCTAGATCAGACCAACAAATGCTTCATGCTTTTATGAGCAGGGTCTCACAGTGGTTCCTGTGGGAGAGAAGTTCTTACCTGGAGGCTTGCAGATCAGCCCTGGAAATGGGATTCCAAGGCCAGCTGGTATGTTCCTTTTCAGGGAAAATATTCAGGGAAAGTATTTTTTTCATTAGGTTCCTTACAGAAGGATCCAGCAGTCCCCACTGTGATAGGCTGCGTAAAACCCTTAAAAGATGATTCAGGGAAGGATTCAAGACCACAGGAGAGAGGACACCAGGTGTGGGTCTTGGAGATGCAAACCACTGTCCTGTGTGCAAGGAAGGGGACCCTTGTGCACTAGAAGACAGGGTGCTGGACACACCAGAGGTTGTAAGTGTAGGGACCCCAGAGTCTCTGGGGCTCCCTCCATGTGGACCCTGCTCCTGACACCAGCTGTGTGACCTTAGGTTAGCGTTTCAACCTTTCTGTGCCTCGGCTTTCTTATCTGCAAAATGGGGATGCTTTGGTAGCATGCATCTCACAGAGAAGCTTTGAAGGTTGAGAAAATCCACGTGGAGTTTTGCATACATGCTGTCACTCGGGAAAGCTGGTCCATGCCTGCCGTTGCTCTCTGCCGGCCCTAAAGGTGTTGCTGCCACTCTTCTTCCTGGACCCCTATCTTAACATTTCTGATCATTTCTGCGTTAATTAATGGGCGATGATGTGTATGGTAAAGCACCTGGCACCAAGCGAGCAGAGCAGATATTCAAGGAATGTTAACTCAGGTCCATCTTTCTTTCCGTCAAACACAGCCTCCCAGTGAAAGAGTCATTTAGGATGCCCAGAGGAGCCCAGATTTCAAGTCTGATGAAGGCTGCAGTTCTATAAATTCCCTCCCACTTTTGTGCTGATGGCAACGACTTTTATACGTATTTTCATTGTCTTTCTCTCGAGAGATAAATTTTGTGGCCTGCCACTGAATCTGCCTTCCAAAATGTAGCATGGAGATTTTATTTGAGATAAACTATCATGTGAATAAAGATAGATACTATATTTTAATCTGGAAACATTCCATTCGAAATCCTTTTTTTTTTTTTTTTTTTAAAATCAACATCACTAGTGCCATCCATCATTCAAAGGATATGGACGTTTGGGGGAAATTTATGTCCAAATCTGCCTGAGAACCTTTGCCAGCCCTGGGTAATTTTATTTTTCTCTCTGAAAATGACAGTTAGCTGTGGATGTCACACATGATCCCAGATTGCAGCCCCCAGACTGGGATGGTCTGTTTCAATGCATCCCCAGGTACCCTGTGGCTAGCTGTGGTACTGTGTCCTCATGTGCGGGAGCCTCTGCTATGGATGACATGAACTTAGTGAGAAGAACTAAGGGCAGGTTCATTGGTCAATGTGTTGATGCTGTTGAATGTCATAGGGCTGAGAAAATAGAGACTGGCCATTGAGGATCCTAAGAGCCTTCTGTTTAATCTGGTCCTGTTTTGCAAATGATAGCCAAGAAGGTGAGCAAGGAGGATGGAGCTAAAGGTGAGTGGTTGAAGGTACATGAAATTGTGATCACTTTGGGGTGTTTCCTGAATTGAAACAGACTTGCTTTTCTCATAACAGCAAAGATGCAGGAAGCCCAAGTATATTATTTCTGATCTATGTACATCCTGGGTCTTCCGTGTCCTGAGCAATATCCCATAGGATGAGGGCATCACCTTCAGGTTAGCACCATACCAACATACCCTGAGCATCACAGCACCCTTGTTAGTGCTCCCGCAGATGTGAACGGTGACCCCACGTGGAACTGAAGGGCTGGTTGATTTCAACACACTCAGGAGAGAAAACACCTAAACCACACTTTTCTACATGGTAAATCCATCCATCCACCAACTGCCATGTGAACAACTCTTGCCCACTGTGTGTGTGTGTATGGGCAGGGGTGGGGGGAGCACCCATAATGCACTTGAAATGATCCTCTTCCAGGGAAGTAGCAAACTGCATGACATCAATGTCTCATTCCTTTCAGTGGCCTCTGCATTCTCCAGCATAACAGGGGAGAACAAATGCCTGGGCAAGACCACACCAGAGATGGTTTTGCATCAGAAACTTGGCATGGCTCTCTCTTCCCACCCTGGCCCCTTCCAACAGGCATCCACTCTGATTTGCTCAAACTTGCGTTGGTTTTTGTAAGACTGCATCGTCCCCCCAAATGGCAGAAACTGGCCCAGGATTTAAATTTGCTAGAATTCAGTCTGTACATGAACATGGATTCATTTTCACCTCATTAGAACATAAAAGAAAATTCAAGTTCCCTTGGGGTGGGGGGTTGGGGGGCTTCCCTGGTGGCTCAGAGGGTAAATAATCTGTCTGCAATGCAGGAGACCTGGGTCTGATCCCTGGGTCAGGAAGATTCCCTGGAGATGGGAATGGCAACCAACTCCAGTATTCTTACCTGGAAAATTCCATGGACAGAGGAGCCTGGGGGACTACAGTCCATGGAATCACAGAGTCAGACATGACTGAGGAACCAATACTTTCACTTTCACTTTAATGGGTGAGGGGTACTTAGTAACAGAAAGAAAGACTTGGGCTGAAAATATACTTTGAAAATTTGGGGCTGAATTAGTAGACATAGTAACAAAGCAAAAGGGGTTCCATAAACAGGCGTCATTGACTTCATTCAAAAGCTGGGCCAATGCTGGGGCCTTTGAAGGAGTGAATATGATGTGAGTGTGACCTCAAGGCGTTTGTGCTTGATGGGGACAAGTGTGCAGACACCACAGGTAACAGGAGCTGGATGTTGTGAGGGGACCAAGCTGCCTGCTCACACAGCTGGAGCCCAAGCCTCTCTGGCTGGAGAAGCAGGAAGGAAGAAGAGGATAGAGAGCATTGACAGGAGGCATGAGGGTCACTGAGTGACCCTCAAGGGATGCACTGAGTGTACCGATGCACTCAAGTACATCCCTCTTGCCACTGGGAGCAAGAGGAGAACCCTGCTCTTTCACCCTTGGGGGCAGTGGGTCTGCAGAATGTACGATCACAAGCCAGGCCACTGATAAAAACTGGTGGCTTCTTCCTTTGAAACTGTGGCCGGGAGCCCGATGGTGAGTCCTCAAGGTGAAGATCAGTGGTAGAGCCTCCACTCTGCAGATACAGAACTAGGCTTCAAAGTGTGGCTGTTCACAGACACCACCCAACAGCGGGCAGAGAGGGGAGGAAGGCACTTCAGCTGGACCCCTCCCTGTTTCTCCTCTTCCCTCTCTAAGAGCTCCTCTGAACTTTCCCCCCCAAATGCTTCTCTCAAATGAAGCAGCAAGCTCCTGGAGATAAGAATTCTAGGAAAACAAAGTTTCCAGTGGGATCCCACACCTCCTCCTGTCCCCAAACCATGGTTCCTGGGAGCTCAACTTCCAGTGAAGGAGGCAGAGGGGAGAGTCTGGTGGCTGAAACATCAGTCTTACTTGTGGAGTGACAAGTTCTGAGAGTCTCCGAGGTTCTGTGGAGCTTGATTAATCGTTACTATTCTTAATATTGTGCCTGAGAATCCAGGCCAGGAGAAAGGGCTGTCTCTCTTTGATGTGTGATAAGGATGCTGGAGTTGTTTTTGCCAGGGTTGAAAACCCTGGGTGTCTCTAGATGTTGTATTTCTCTTGGAAAGTGGCTCTTACAGGGCTGGTACAAAGAGAATTTTTTATGCTTCTGTGAGGGGAGGCCAAAAACGTATATAAGAACAACAACAACAAAAATCTCACCATCACATTTACTCCTTAAATTTACTGACAGGCTGTCACAATCAAATAAAACATTGATATTCACTTTGTGTATTTGATTTAAAGTGACTTATATGAAGAAAGGAGGCACTTTCTTTGAACCACCTGCAATCCAAACACAGCCTGACATTAGTCCGTGGAAGGCATCTATGGGGCAATGCTGACTGGCTGCCGGGCCTCTACATTCCTTCTCTTTCCCAGCAGAGCCTATATCTTATAATTGCCCCTCAGCCTTGAGGTCCCTATGGATCCAGGGAAGCAGGCCACACCTGCCTGCCCAGGGCTGGGCTGGATCTGCAAGTGAACTTGGGTCAAACACTTGCAGGAAGCCCAGGGATTCTGGAGACAAAAGCCATCTAAATTTTGGCACCAAGACAGACACACTCCCTCCCGTCCTTGGGGCTATGTTGCATTGGGCTTGAATGTGCTGGAGGTGGCCAGCCTGGGGGCTATGGGGATGGAACCAACGTGGACACATGAGTCCCCTGGGAGCTTGCCCTCCTGCTGGACCTCCCAGAAGATGAGCTACATGGTCCCCTTTGTGCTTCAGCAACTCTCGGGGTGGGGAGGGGGGAGTCTGTTACTTATAGCCAAGAGAATCCCATGGGAAAAGCTGAGAGCGAGTTCTTATTGCTCACATTAGAGTTGGGACATAAGTGACCCCATGGAGGCAGGCTCAGCTGTGCTTGGCTTCCAAGAGCTCCTTCTTGGGTGATACCTTCTCCCAGAAGGTGGCATCTCATGGTGCCTGGGCTTTCTGTCCTACCAACCCAGGAGAATGGCCTCTGAGAAGTGCGTTCCACTCCCATTCTCCATCCCCCACCTGGGTGGGTCACAGTGAGTGAGCAGGACTTCCGGTGGGTCCACAGAGAGTGGGCAGACAGAGGCAGGGTCTGTGGCATCTTCTCACGGTCTCGGGGCCACAGTGGTGATCACAACAGCAACCACAGCCAAGGCGTCTCTTCCTGCTGGCCTCATGCGTTCGGCGTGCAGGGACCCCACCCTGAGGGGCCCTCCCTCCTTCCAGCACTGCGCACTCCTGCCTCCCCATGGTCAGAATGAAGGTCCTGGGTGCCTGGCTGCAGAGCGGCCCTCCTGCGGCCCCCTCACAGCAGCCCCCGCCCTGCCCTGCCCAGTGTGGGCAGAAGCTGTGAGGGCTGAGGTCTCCCTCAGAGGTGGCGGCCTCAGCCAGACGTGAGTCCGATGATGAAAGGTTCTGTGATGCAAACTGTATCCTGGGCTCAGTGGCTTCTTCAGTGTCGTGAGAAATGTTTACTTCTGTTGAATTTTGTTTAGTTGATGCTTTCTGCGGTCAGCAGAGGGCAGTCACCCAGGAAGCACCGGAATTGATGATGCCAGAAATTGCAGCAAGAGCTTCCTTTTAGTAAGTTTTCTCCCTCCGCCCTCTCACCTCTCATTCTCCTTATCTGCCCTCTAAAGTTAGTCTCTCCTTTTTACAAATGAAGATGCTAAAGATCAGAGAGGTTAAATAAGTGCCCAAGATCACACAGCCTGGATGTTGTAGGCTCAAGATTTGAACCCAGCTCTGGCTGAATGCCAGACCTGCCTGGAACCTTCACCATTACACTGACCCGCTCCTACACCCAAGGTCCTTTTTGTAATTTACTCACGTAGGTGAAGTGAGATAGCCCAAAAGTTCTAATTTACCTGACAGGTTAGGACCACAAATGTTCAAACAAGACCCCGTGGCTTCGCCCCTCCCCCCATGCCCTGGCTCTGCCTGCTGACAGTGAGAAGCCATTTGAAGGTTGGCAGAGATCTGTTATTCTCCCCAGAAAATGGTAACCTTGAAACACAGGATAGCCCCACATGTCCTGGAGCTAGGAAGATTGTAGAGGAAGTAGAACCTCCCCATCAGGGAATCCAAAGATGCCAACCACAGTCACCATTCTGCCATTGTACACGTGACGTCTTCATCACAGCGAATTAATAAAGTGCATTTGCATTCCAGTCGTTTCAAATGAAAAATCCTGGCAAAATAAACAAATGTTACTCTTGCTCCGTGAAAGGATACAGAATGAGTCCTCATAAAATCACCTTAAGCTTAACCCTGACCTCTCCTGCTTTAATTATGCAGCACAACTAGGCAGACTCCCTTGCAACACGCAGCATTCATTACCGATAATTCCTATTTTATAACTTTTTTGTTTGATCTGTCCCAGAATTCATTCTGAAGAAATTCAACAGAATAAATGATCATTCTCCCTGACCACTTGACTGCCGCTTTGAATATATAATGTGGCTACACATGTATATTATTTATGAGAAATTGATTGCTGTAACATCTCAATATTCCTTTCATGCTCTGCGAATGTGGACTTAATACATTTTTTCTGAAGCCCACGGCTGGCCGCGACAACCTGATACTACATCTCAGAGGCAGATGGATTTATTGGTTTGGGCCACATGTCCTCAGAGAGGAAATGAGGGAATTCCTATGTAAAATCGGCTCTGGTCCACACCTCAGGAGTCTGATGACTGCATTAGCTTACAGGGCAGTCCTTCGTCAATAGAGAGGAAGTGGCTTCTAACCAGAAATGCCGGCCTGCAGTTTTCTGAGGACTTTCTCAAGGGAGAAGCATATGCCCAGGATGCAGCCTCACTCCAGCTCAGATGCTGCCAAGAGCCCAAGACGGTGTGCTTTTGGGGTCTCCCATATCAGACCTTGACATAAGCACTTAAAGCCAAGGAGTGCATTTAGAAGGATATTCCAGGTAGAATATCCTGGGGTGTAGGGAAACGAGATGGGGCAGGGGTGTAGCCAACACAGGATGTGTCAGTTATAGCCATGGTGGACCCCCATGTGAAGCCCCCTCCCCAGGCTCCCTAGGGTGAGGAAGCACGCATATCACCCTGCACCCCGTGTCCCTGGCCAAGCCCTTCCTTGCCCAGCGCTCCTGGCTAGACCAGCCAGACGACTGGGGCTGGACCATGGAGGGCTCAGGGGACAGCGCCTGTGGCCCCTTTGCTCCTCAGAGTCTAGCACGCCCAGGCCCGGTCACCTGGAGACCTGGGAGTCTGACCCAGTGGCCTCACGAAGCCTCATCTGCTCCTCTGTCTATGTCAGTAGATTCCAGACAACAAATCTTCACACAGAGGTGGGAGGACGTGGAGCCCCAGATCCTGGTGGACCTGACAACCAGAGCCAACTGCTGAGCCAGCAAGACCCTTCAGAAGAGAATGCTGGTGCTGGGAGTACGAGAGACAGGGCGATCTTGAATCAGGTGCAGGAGGCGAAAGCCTGCATGAGGAACCAGAAACAGGAGGTGCAGCTGCAGGGGCCAAACAGAGCCCTGGGCTGGAGCGGGGGCTGCCGCACCTGAAGGCCTTGCTCCCAGGGGCTCTGGGGCCTCGGGAGCTCCTGGTAGAAGGGCACAGAGATAGAGGTGCTGACGTGGTCTCAGAATTCCGGTGTGCTGGGCTCCGTGGCGTCTCCTTTCAGTCTCCCAACAGTGATGCTGGCAGGCAGCTCCACTGTCCTCCTTGTACAGGTGGGGAGCCCCAGGCTGCCCTCTGACACGCCAGGACCCACGCATCCGGCCTGGGCACAGATCGGCTTCCTCTGGACCCCACACTCCCCAGGCCAGAGGGACCCTGTGGCCTGACCCCCCCTGCATCCCATGGGAGGCCCAGAGGGCCTTGTCCAAGGACCAACCCCAGGCAGCAGAGTGGCCTGATCAGGTCATATTCTGATGATTCTAGGAAGATTTCCAGACAAGACAAAATATTCTGGTTTGTTTTGAGCCCAAGCTGAAGGAGATAGTGAGAGATAGACAAAGTAATGGAGCTGGAGCCCAAATGTTGTTGTTGTTTTTTCAACTGAATATTTTTCATGAGTCATCTGATGCTCTTTAAAGGTTAAATATTACTATTGTTCATTTCCTCATCAGTGAGCTAATCAAGTATTGTGCATTTATTTAAGGTCACAAGTGTTAGTTACTGATGAAAATCAAAATCTATTCTTGATTCTGTAAGAGGAAGGTGTGATTCAAGTACTCTTGTAGGAACGATTTTGCATTCAGGGTGAGCGTGTTCTGCACAGCTTTGAAAGTGGGGAGATGATGGCGTCCTCTCTGGTAAAGGACCACAAATACAAATCCAATCTCTGACCACTGTGTGTTAGTCTCCCGCCCTGCTGGGGCTTTCCTCTCCACCCCAGGACACCAGCACTTGCTGTGGCCTCTGTCAAAGGATGCTTTACCCACATTGTCAACCCGCTTGCTTTCCTGCCCCTTCCTGACGTCTCTGAGGACCCTTCTGAGCATGGGGTGAAACGTCGCACTGCCAGCATCGCCAGTCCTCTGCCACATGTGCGTCACCCACCATGGGACGCAGGGGTTCTTTATTTGCCAACTTGTTCACTCTCCTGTTTGCTCATGTGTTCCCTGTCTTCCCACCAGACTCATGAGGGCAGGAATTTTCACCTCTTTTGTCCACCACAATTTTCCAGACCCTCCCTGTCACATGCAGAGTGCTGCTGCTGCTAAGTCGCTTCAGTCATGTCCGACTCTGTGCGACCCCATAGACGGCAGCCCACCAGGCTCCCCCGTCCTTGGGATTCTCCAGGCAAGAACACTGGAGTGGGTTGCCATTTCCTTCTCCAATGCATGAAAGTGAAAAGTGAAGGTGAAGTCATCATGTCCAACTCTTAGCGACCCCATGGACTGCAGCTCACCAGGCTCCTCCATCCATGGGATTTTCAGGCAGGAGTACTGGAGTGGGGTGCCATTGCCTTCTCCGACACAGAGTGCTTTGCCCTGTAAATACTTGTTGGCTGAATAAAAACAGGCCTGGCAGAGAGGAGGCAGAAAAGGACTCAATTTGAAGTAGTTTTGCAGGTTATGAATTTTCTTCCTTTCTATAAAAAAAGGAGTGGTCACAGTAAATCAATATGTGTACAATTTCCCTAGTGGGATGGGCCCCCTTTCTGCCCTGGGACCTCAGGCATGAGAAGCTGCGGTCCATCCAGGCTGGGGAGGGGGGTGTGGCGTGGAGGGAAGGGAGCAGGACTGAACTCGTGTGGGCTCTGAGTGTCTCCCTGATGAACAAGGACGCTCAGCCAGGCATCAGTCACAGACTCATGGGCCCCCAGAACCCTTCTGTGCCTGTTATTATTGAAACAATTGGGATCCTATTTCTGGGTGAACTTGTTTCCGTAAGGAGTGATCTTCGCGATGCCAGGGCCTTTTGGATCAGTGGGCTGCAGGGTGAGGCGGGAGCTCTTTCAAGCCATCTGCACTCAAGGACGGCTCCAGAAGAGATAATGGCCCCTGGTAATGACCCCAGACTGGGTAGATTACAGACTGACAGGCTGTCAGTGCATCACTCACTGAGGGCAGAGACGCTCAGCGGGGAGTCTGACCTTGGCCAAGAACCAAGGCCGGCATCCTGGGAAGGCGGTGCTGGGGCTTGTGGTTTGAAAGAAGAGGCCGAGGACCCCTAGGCCTGTACTGATTTCCTCCCTGGGGGCTTGGTCCCAATCACTGCGCCTCCATGTGACTGGAAGCTTCCGGGGGGCAGGGGTTCCTCTGTCCTCCCGATCTCTCCGCCCAGCTCCCCTGACTCAGCACCCAGGCAGTGAGTGGGTGGGTGGGCAGTGCAGGGTCCTGGAGCATCACCCCAGGCCCTGTCCTCTGTGAGGGCTCCAGGAACAATGCTGCCTTCTGCAGGTCTCCCTCACCCCGCCTCTCCCCCTCCCGCATCTGGGCGGAAGCTTCTCTCTCTCGTCTCTCCAGTCACCCTTCCTCATCATCTCCATCAGGACACCCCGTGCGTTTGCTTTGGAGCTCTGGCTGAGATTACGGAGATGTCGGGTCTGCGCGTTTCGGCTCTGCTGTCACATCCACGCGGCTGAGGGGGTCTGGCTGGTTCTTCATGACTCACCTGCCCCATCCCTCATGCCAGTGCCCGGCAGCTTCTCCATCCACATTGCCTAGCAGGAGGGACGGACAAACAGCCTTGCTGGCATGAGAACCTGAGAAGTGGCGGCCGTGGTCGCTAATGGAGGATTCTGACCTCAGGAGGGGTGCGTCTGAGGGCTAGAAACCTTGCGTCCCTGACGCGGGCTCGGTCCACAGAGTGCTCCCCTCTGAGTATTGTCGTGTGGGCTTTCCTGCATGACTGTTGTGCCGTGAGAGAAAGTTAAAGTCGATGACTGGCACCCGCTAAGTATCAGACACTGTGCTATTCACAGGGTCGGGATGGAGACAGAGAAAGAAAAGAGCCAGCCCCCCTCTCTGGGCTGGAAGAAGAGGTGCTCTGGGGACCAGATTTTAGTCCCAGTGGCTGGCATGGAGATGGTCAGAGGAGGGTGCTAGGAGAGCTTCCTGGAAGTGGTGACTTCGGCATGAGTATTAAAGGTGGAGACTGCAGCGGGGCAGTACTTCCCTCCTGTGGACTCGGGCACTTCGTGTCCGTTGCCTCATCTAATGTCAGGTGAGAAAACCAGGCTCCATCTGAGACACGGGGCAGTTGGTGGCCGAGGCGACCCAGCTCAGCACTGACCGCGGGACATTTCTCCTGCTCAGGTGGCCGTTGGGCTCTCTGCCAGGGTGAATGGCTGTGCGGGGGGCGTGGGATGGCAGGTGACGGGGCAGCCCTGGCTGGGGGCTGAGGTGTGGCTCAGTCTGTTCCTATCTGACTCACTCTCCCCTCTGAAGCAGACACACCCAGAGGGCTGGACTGGCGTCTCCTTCAGGAGTAAAGGGGCAAGAGGTCACAGCACTGGTAGCAGACAGTCCGAGTCTGCACGGAGGCAGGAGCAGAAGCAGGGTCCCTCAGGAAGGAAGCAGGTTTTAGAGATGTATTTCTTGTGGTGGCCAGGTCTGGGGGCTCTCCTGGACTACTAGGAACTCTTGGAGACTCTTGTTAACTTCTGGTCACCTGTCCCAGCCCTGTCTTTAAGGCCAAATTGTCCTTTACAAATGAGGCCACCTGTCACCAAATCAGCAAGGCCGAGGGGACCTCTCTGCTTCCTTCCTCCACGTGTCTGCTCCCTGCCCATCCCCTCTCCTGCAGGGGTCCCGCCATTTGGGATGTGGGAGCCGTGATGGTGCCCACTCCCTTGGTTCTTGGACTTAGTTGTCGCTGTCGATTTTGGCCTTTGCTGCAATAATAAGAGTCTGCTATTAAAATCATTTTAGCTAAGACTGAACTTGGGAGAGTTTTCCTTTGTATAAGTGGCCTCGCATGTTAAAATGTGGGCAAGTTCCCCAGGCCGCCCAACCTCAGGTGTATTTTACGGTCCCAGCAGGAGGTCTGGACTCACATTTGCCAGCATCGTCTATAATCGATGCACCATATTTCATGCTCAGGTGGTGTCACAGCCCCCACTCAGGGCCCTGGTGTTCATTTGTGTGTTAGTTGTTCAGCCGTGTCCAACTCTTTGTGACCCATGGACTGTAGTCGGCCAGGCTCCTCTGTCCATGGGGATTCTCCAGGAAAGAATGCTGAAGTGGGGTGCCATTCCCTTCTTCAAGGGATCTTCCCAACCCAGGGATTGAACTTGGGTCTCCTGCATTGCAAGTGGATTCTTTAGCACCTGAGCCACCACGTAGACTATAGGTTATCCTCCACCTGCTCCCCCAGGGCCTATCTGCTTTTAATCAGTGTACATAGCGTTCTGCCCACAGTCCACATTCTTCATTCTTCCTCGGGGGGTAGAGGGTCAGAGAGATGCTGTGATCCGTTAGTTATCAATACTGCGTTCAATGACTTTTCAGAAACATGCCAGGCTTCCTTCTCCCCCTCGAGCTATAGCCAGAGCCGTCCTGGGCTGAAGATGCCGGCTCCCCTGGAAACCATGGGCTGTAATGAGGGGTTGACATATCAGCTGCCCCAAGGAGCCCCCGAGCCATCTTCCGCAGGTCAGCCAGGAGCCTGATTGTAATGACTGCTTCTCTGAGATAATTAGTTACTCTCCTTCAATTAAAATCGGAAAATGCATAGGGCAGAACATTTTTCTCCGTTAACTTTCTGTGAGATGCATCTTCAGACTAATCATTGCTCCCCAAAGATTGAGGGCTGATTCAGGGGCCTGTTGACAAGTTGGGTCTGATTAGCTATTTCTCTGAAAATCAGGGAGGCACGAGTCCTCTCACCCTGGGTGAGCTAATTCTGAGACCGCGAGGGCACGTGACCTTGGTGGGCCTGGGGTAGATGTGTGCAGCGCCCCCCCCTTATGCTAAGAGGACCCTGTACTGTCTGTGCTCCCCAAGCCGGGGTCTTAGATGTCCATGTCTGATCAGCAGCCTATTCCTGCCCTCTGAACATGCCTGACAAACAGCTTGTTATTCAAACAGATGTTTCTGTTTGCTTCAGATTTAGATTCCGGAGGGAATCTGGGTTTCTTGTTTACAATGTGAAGACTGCACTTCAGTTTGTGTAAGACGTTAGGTACCCCGAGTAGTCAGACCACTGACTACGGAGACGATTGCTTGGGGACAGGAGTTTGGAGTGAAAGTGGTCAGCCTCTGAATATTCCCAAGGTCCCCAGCCTAAAGGACGTAGGATCCTTCCATCCACAAGCTAATTTCTACCCTATTACTGCTGTACCTACTTTGTTCACCCCAAGCATTCAGTATTTTTTTCTTCTGATTATGTAAATAATTCATGTTCATTATTAAAACAAGGGAACAACACATAGAAATAAAATGAAGTGCATAAAAATCTCCTGAGTCCCCATCATTGTAATCTAACCCCTAAGGTCACCAACCTTTGGGTGATTGCATATTCTTGTGTGCATCTTTAAACATACACCACACACACACATACTATTTCTATCCACTTCACTATCAGTTTTTTGAGGAAGGTATTAAATAATCTGTTCATTTAGAAATCCCTCCAAGACTCTTTTAAAAAATGGTCACATACTATTAATAACTTTGTGTGAATTTACCAAAATCTAGCAAACTTTACAACAATGATGGACACTTACTTTGTTTCTAGTCCTTTTCTTTTGCCATGCAATGGCGCCACAGTATATTTTTATAGGGCTTCCCTGGTGTCTCAGCTGTAAAGAATTCACCTGCCAATGCAGGAGATACAAGAGGCTTGGGTTTGATCTCTGGGTCAGGAAGATACACTAGAAAAGGAAATAGCAATCTACTCCAGTATTCTTGCCTAGAGAATCCTATGGACAGAGAAGTCTGGTGGACTAGAGTCTACGGCATCACAAGAGTAGGACACAACTTAGTAACTAAACCACCAGCACCATCAGCAGAACAGAATGCTTAGATGTGGTCTGCACTTCAGAAATCAGGAAGGTGGAAACTTGAATGTTAACTAGGATCTAGGTAGAATCTAGACAGTCTAGTAGGAAGGAAATTCAGGGGCACATTATGTTCAAGCAAATCTAGATTTCCCCATGAGTTTTGATTGCCTCTGACTCCACACTCTCCTCTTCGCATCCTTATAGTAGATTTTTTTCCCCCACTGTGGTCCCCGCCACACACCTCAAACCTAGAAGAAGAACAGCCTGGGCATTGACAGGCAGATCCATTCACATGAGGGCAATGGGCAACTACAAGTTTGGGCAAGAAATGCTGAAAATGACAAACTCTTGGCAGGAATTTTGTTTTCTACTTTAAGATGCCTGAAAGGCATTTTAACACTAAACTCCCATGGAGCTTTCCTGTGGATGATATATAAGTCCATTTACTGCTGTAATCTGGGTAACAAAATGAATACTCCATCATTGTACTATGAATAGTAAATTAACCCAGATAAAAGTGTTCTACATCCAATCAAAACCATTAAGTAACTAGGAGACCAAGATTGGTGAGGACATTTTGGAGGCAATTATAACTAATGAATACATTAACTTCAAGAGGGCGGACGGTTTCGGAGGCTTTCTGGTCTCTCCAAATAAAATGAGGGTAGGTGGGAAGAAAGCTGAAATAATTTTGTAAAATGGACAGATTTATTGATCTACACAGGGCCATTTAGAGGGAAAATGAGTTCTTAGGGGAGACTTGGGCCTATTAGACATCAGCATAATCATTAAAAAGGATGAAAGAAATGCTCCTTTCCCTCCACCTTTTATAATCAGCCTGGACCAGACCAAAGAGCTCTTTCTTCTGTAGCCTTTGTTCCTTTCCATGGATTTTGGTTTGGCAAATATTCACTCTTTTCAGAAATATCATTTAGCGTATTTTAAATGTAAAATTAATGCTTGCTAATTGCAAAATTACTGCAGATGGTGACTGCAATAATGAAATTAAACAGCATTTGCTCCTTGGAAGAAAAGCTATGACAAACCTAGACAGCATATTAAAAAGCAGAGACGTTACTTTGCTGACAAATGTCCATCTAGTCAAAGCTATGATTTTTCCAGTAGTCACGTATGGATGTGAGAGTTGGACCATAAAGAAAGCTGAGTACTGAAGAATTGATGCTTTTGAACTGTGGTGTTACAGAAGACTCTGCAGTGTCCCTTGGACTGCAAGGAGATCAAACCAGTCAATCCTAAAGGAAACCAACCCTGAATATTCGTTGGAAGGACTGATGCTCAAGCTTAAGATCCAATACTTTGTCCACCTGATATGAAGAACTGATTCATTGGAAAAGACCCTGATGCTGGGAAAGATTGAAGGCAAGAGGAGAAGGGAATGACAGAGGATGAGATGTTTGGATGGCATCACCGACTTGATGGACATGAGTTTGAGCAAGCTTGGGACATGGTGATGTACAGAGAAGCCTGGCATGCTGCAGTCCATGGTGTCGAAAATAGTCAGACTTGACTGAGCAACTGAACTGAACTGAACTGAATTGCAGACAGTAGGAAAAATTTAAAAAAAATGCAAAATCAAACAAAAGCAATCTATAATCCTATCACCCATAGACAACCATTATTGTCATCTTGAAAAGTGAAAGTGATAGCTGCTCAGTTGCATCCATCTCTTTGCAACCCCAGAGTCTGTAGCCCTCCAGGGTACCCTGTCCATGGAATTCTTCCGGCAAGAATACCGGAGTGGGTTGCCATGTCCTTCTCCAGGGGATCTTCCCGACCCAGGGATCAAACCAGGGTCTCCTGCATTGCAGGCAGATTTTTTACCTTTTGAGCCACCAGGGGAGCCTTAATATTTTGGAGTAATATAAATGATATGTTTGGAGGTAGTTGTAGATTATTCTGTTTATTAAGAATAATGGTTTTAATATTCTGCTAAAAATAAAACCACTTCCTATATAAAAATCAAGCCATACAGAAAAATACAAAGAAAGATACTAAAAACTATCACCTAATCTCTCAACCACCAGAAGTTGTGGTTCAGTTAGTTCAGTTCAGCCACTCAGTTCAGTCACTCAGTCGTGTCCGACTCTTTGCGACTCCACGGACTGCAGCACGCCAGGCTTCCCTGTCCATCACCAACTCCTAGAGCTTGCTCAAACTCATGTCCATTGAGTCAGTGATGCCATCCAAACATCTCATCCTCTGTCGTCCCTTTCTCCTCCTCCTCTCAATCTTTCCCAGCATCAGAGTCTTTTCCAGTGAATCAGTTCTTCACATCAGGTGGCCAAAGTATTGGAGTTTCAGCTTCAGCATCAGTCCTTTCAATGAATATTCAGGGTTGATTTCCTTTAGGATTAACTAGTTTGATCTCCTTGCAGTCCAAGGGACTCTCAAGAGTCTTCTCCAATACCACAGTTCAAAAGCATCAATTCTTCGGTGCTCAGCTTTCTTTATAGTCCAACTCTCATATCCATACATGACTACTGGGAAAACCGTAGCTTTGACTAGATGGACCTTTGCTGGCCAGGTTAACCAGAAGTTAATCATCCCCCATTTCTGAATCTGTCTCCACAATGTGTGCTGATAAGAGATCGAGTACTTTCTACAGAAAAGGAATAATTCTGAGCTTGCTATTTCTGGGTAAAAAGAAAGACTATTCTGTCTTTTAATAAGGTCTAGGCAGCACCGTCTTCTTTTTCCTCACTTGCAGCCAATTGCCTTAGCCCGCAGACTGGAGCTCAGACTCCACAATGGCCTGACATTTAAGAGTCTTCAGCTCATGGTCATGGTGCTCCTCCATCAGGCTAGGTGGCTAACAGGACATCTTAGCTTCTGCTACCACCTCATACCTGCAGATCCAAAGGAGAGATGAGCAAACTCAAACATCAACAAAGCAGAACTTCCAAGAGCTAAGCATTAATGCCAATGAATTAAAGGGTCACAGGCCTTGAAGGAAATCAAATAACCCTGTGCATGAGCATTCCCTTCACAGGGGACCCCAGCTCTTGCTGTATGAAATTGGACATATCATCACGTTTTTCAAGAGAAGTAAAAAACCTAAATTTTAATCAAAATCTCATTTGTACATGTTAGTAAATTTAAGCATTTTAAAGACTATGAAAAGCAAATAAAGCTCATCGATGGGCTTCATTTGGTCTTCTGCTGTTCTGTACACTTCAGGACATCCATCAGATTTGAGCATCAAATGAGCAATGGGTGATTTTTAGGGAAACTGTATCCCATGTGTGGCTCAGATGGTAAAGAATCTGCCTGCAATGCAGGAGACTGAGGTTCAATCCCTGGGTCGGGAAGGTCCCCTGGATAAGGGAATGGCAACCCACTCAAGTATTCTTGCTTGGAGAATTCCACAGACAGAGTAGCCTGGTGGGTTACAGACCATGGGGTCACAAAGACTGTGACATGAGTGAGTGACTGACACTTTCACTTTCTCACATCTCATGCAATCTTTGAGACACATTCCATTGTTCATCTGAGATTTGCGCTTACTTGGGCTTCTTGAGTTTTCTCTTACTGTCATCATTGACAAGCTCCTCCAATAAGCTCTGGTTCTCTACATCTACCTGCTCACATGAAATCTATGGGCTCAAAGCAGGTGTGTGGGGCCTTTTCTATCTGTCCCATGCCCAGATTTCAAAGTATCTGGCAGGTAAGTGTCATGTTTGTGACATTTAGCAATTTCCTTTTTCATTGATAACATAGGGTTTTTTCACCTCTTGGTATTGTTTATTTCTTTTTTGTTCTCAGCGGATTTTGAGAAAGCCATGGGGGGAAAATGCATTTCCTTATGTCCTTGACTGGCAGTCTTTGTGGTGTGCTTTTTCATTTAACATGATATCCTGTAAATTTCTTCACCATTAAATATTTTTTAGACTACGTTTTTCTTGGCTGCCTACAGGCCCTCTTATGAATTTTCCAAACCTACCTCAGGTGAAAGTTCAATTATATGTGGTGCTCAGAAACTCAGTGTACAAATATTTGAGCTAGAAACAGAATTTAATAGAGGAAATGATCTGTCCTTCTGTGTGGTCAGTGCAGAGGCCAAAAGGAAAGGGAGAGAACCATCAGCTAAAGGTCATTTTTGGCTGTTTTTCAGGATCTCTATTATAGGGCAGCTCATCCAAAAGTTCTGGTCCTTGTCTTTCCAGAATATCAGTGGGTTCTATTATATTTTTCTTAACCATACCAGTGAAAGATCTCTTACTTTTTTTTCTCCTCCCAATCATCTGGGAATCCCTTACTATTAACTGGTTCTCTGTAGGCTTCTAATGAGCTTGGTAATTACTCATTTTATCTCAAGGCCAACCCTACTAACTGGGTTTGGTGTGATTAAGAAAATTGCTACCTCAAGCTATTACTTTTTTCTTTTTCCTAGTGGGGATGATTCTCATGTAATTAAACCACATTATGAAGAAAAACTTGATACATTGGCTTATTTGGGTTTTGACAATATGATTAAAAGTACTAGGTTTTTTTAAAAAAATAGTTTGCTGCAAATAATGCTGACATTCCATGTAATATCCATTGGAATCTAAAGTTACCTAAGAAACACAAGTAAATCTACAGCTGGGGGAAGAAATGCTACAATGTTCTGTCTGCTCTGCCTGATCCATATAGGGGGTTTCTCCCTCCCAGTAGTTGGTTCCGATTGTAAGGTCACCATGGAGACCAGGTATCACTTCCTAGCATAACCACATCCCATAAACAAGGTAGATGTTCTCTGTCTGTTTCAATGGGATGAAACTCCCTGATGACTCCATTCTATTTTCTATGTCCTTTTTCCAGATTTGGTCAAACAACTGCAATATAATTTGTCATGCTTGTTTTCATTTTTACAACTATTGTTTTAAATTTTGTCAGTATCTCTGATTGCCTTTTTTCTGATCTTAAAACATGAGGCCATTTGCTTAGCATTTGGGACATCCATGGTCCAGTTAGGGCTTCCCTGGTGGTTCAGATGGTAAAAAGCGTCTGCCTGCAATGTGGGAGACCTGGGTTCAATCCCTGGGTTGGGAAGATCCCCTGGAGAAGGAAATGGCAACCACTCCAGTATTCTTGCCTGGAGAATCCCATGGATGGAGGAGCCTGGTAAACTACAATCCACGGGATCCCAAAGAGTAGGACACGGCTGAGCAGCTTCACTCACTCACATGGTCCAGTCTCTCTGTTCTTCAGAGTGGGATCAGGTTGGCGTGTCTTTATCCAGTGTGGGTGGCATCAGTGAGCCTGAACCAGGACAATGTCAGGCCACTCACTGTTGGCTGGACTGTACGACCAGCGTTGTTTCAGGGACTAATTCCTTAGTCAATAATTTCTGGCTAGGATATTAAGAAATAAAGAAAAAGAAAGGGAGGAAGGAAGAAAGAGGAAAGTAAGGGGACATAAGAACAAATTCCTGTTTCCTGATGGTCATAGGTACAGAAGGCTCGTACCTGTGTGCTGAGTTGCTTCAGTCATGTCCAGTTCTTTGTGACCCCGTAGTTCACATCCCACCAGGCTCCTCTGTCCATGGAATTCTCCAGGCAAGAGTACTGGAGTGGACTGCCATGCTCTCCTCCAGGGGGGTCTTCCCGACCCAGGGATCGAACCCATGTCTCTTACGTTTCCTGCACTGACAGGTGGGTTCTTTACCACTAGCGCCACCTGGGCAGCCCAAGGCTCCCTGGGGTGTATTTAGCAGGAGGTTGAAGGTGTGACTGATTTTGGTGCAGAACATCATTAAAATGGTAACGTTCATTCCAAAGAGAAATCCAACAGGCAGTGGCTCTAAAATGCCAGCCTACCCAGTAACAACTTGTATCAAAGAAGCCTCTCAGTATCTGGAGGTAGCAAGACCAAAGACAACTGCATTTTTTTAAATAATTTTTTAATTAGAGGATAATTGTTTTACAATGTTGTGTTTGTCTCTGCTGTCCAACTTGTATCAGTCATAAAACTCTAACAACTATAACTGTAGCTATAACTATTTGTGCTCAGCCTCTTCAGTCATGTCTGACTCTTTGTCACCCTGGGGACTGTAGCCCACCAGGCTCCTCTGTCCATGGGATTCTCTAGGCAAGAATGCTGGAGTGGGTTGCATGCCCTCCTCCAATAACTGTAACTATAGCTGTAGCTTTAACTGTAACTATATCCCCTCCCTCTAGAGCCTGCCTCCCAACCCCCTCAAGGTCACCCCTCAAGGTCATCACAGAGCGCTGTGCTGAGCCCCCTATGCTTTATAGCAGCTTCCCACTTTGCTGTTGTGGTTGAGTTGCTCATTTGTGTCCCACTCTTTGTGACCCCATGGACTGCAGTGCGCCAGGCTTCCCTGTCCTTCACTATCTCCCAGAGTTAGTTAGTTACTTAGCTTTCCACTAGCTGTCTGTTGTACACATAATAGTGTATATATATCAATGCTGCTGTCTCAGTTTGTCCCACCCTATCCTTCCCCCACTGTGTCCACAACTACATTACTAAAGTGTCTCCCACAGAGGCATCTACAATAAAGAAGAAAAAAAATAAAACACGCATACTCTCTTCTCTCCGGACACATCACAAGCCCAAAAGCCGACAAGATTCTGACCCTGGAGTGTTTATCACTGGCCAGAGTACAGCTTAATTTTCAGTTATGATTGAGTCGGTATGGCTGTTGCCAAAAGCTTGTTTTGACTTGTAAACAATACAAGTTTGTGACAGAACTCTGCCATGGTGGCGGAAGGCGGAATGCTAAGCTATCATTTCCACAATCACACTTCAGACCGGCTGCTGTTTCTTTGTCTTAATTCTTTGCCAGCGTGTTTTATATTATTTTTGCCAACCTCTTGTTTCCAAACCACTTGCCAGTGCTGCCATCTCTCTATTCAAGTAATTGAAGGATTTGCTGTTGGAAAATGGATCATTTCAACTCCCACAGATATCTATCCCCCCAAGACTGGAAATTTCTTTTCCTTTTCTACTCCTCCCCTCCTTTGTTGAGTTAAATGATGTTGTATTCTCATTGGCAGCAAATAGTGTACAAAATTAAAATATATATAATTTTAAAATAAATATAAATAGGATTTATTTTATGTACAGAAATATTTATAATCTCATTCCACTTACAAAGGGGTCCCCTTGACTCCATTGATATTTTCTCTCTGAAGTGAAGCCGCTTCATTCACTTTCTCTACTTAGTCTTTTGTTTCTCAGTCTACATGTCTACAAAGATGCATCTGTTTGCTCTCTGCTGCAGGGGGGAGGATGTTGGTATTAAACTGCCTGCAGTTAGAAAGTCTGATGCTGCTGCTGCTGTGTAGTTGCTAAGTTGTGTCCAACTCTTTGCCACCCCATGGACTGTAGCCCACCAGGCTCTTGTCCATGAAATTCTCCAGGCAAGAATACTGGAGTGGGTTGCATTTCCTTCTCCAGGGAATCTTCCCAGCTCAGGGATTGAACCTGGGTCCCCTGCACTGGCAGGTTGATTCTTTACCATCTGAGCCGCTGGGGAAGCCCCAGAACACTTCATACTGGGCTCCAAATGCCAACTGGTCAACCTTGAGGAAGCTTATCAAATCTTGATTAAGTTGGAGAGGGGGAAAAGTCATTTATTTCTCTGAACAGTATCATTTTTTTTATGATCAAGAAAGTGTTATTTGGGCGGTTTTCTTCCTGGTAACCATGCAATTCGTTACAGAGCCATTTATGCTGACATATCTCAGATTTTTCTTTCGTGTGTCAAAGATTGATCCCCCTGTGCTCTATTAAAAACAAACATCTATTGGAAAGAAAAGCCTTCCGTAGAAGAGAAAGGATTGATTCTGAGTCCCGGATCTGACCGATGTGCTAGGCAGACTCTAGGGACCTGTATGCACGGCTGAATTCGTACCCAGGAAAACTGCAGAAACTGTGTTCTTAGTGGTGTTAGCGGTAACAGTTTTCTGTGGCCTCGGTTTTATATCTCTCTTCTTGACTCCAGTCTTATTTATCCTCCTGCGTCCCCCTGTTTAGGAGTCCTTGAGATCCCAGAAAAGCAAGATGGGGAGAGTGGGTATACACCCCAGGACTCTGCCCAGTGCTTCCCACCTGTACCGCCTAATGTACCATTTTATGAGTGGCTTAACCCACATTCAAGTACCAGTCAGAATATTATTGGGGCTTTATTTACTCTCTCTCTCTCCTCTCAGGGCAGTGGCTGGTATACCCCTGCTGCTGAAAGGTGCCAAGAAAATATGCCAAGAGCATGGTAGGCCATTAAAGTATTCATGGACTTGGCAGGAAGAGAGAAGTGGCATTTTCAAAGGTGGCTGATGAAACCTGGAGACCTAAAAATGTGTATATGGATTGGATTTTACTTTAAAAAGAGAATTGGGTGAGGAGCATGGAGTCCTGCAGCATTAAAGTACATAAGATTGGTTCCTCAGTGAGGCCCCAGGCAGGCTTCGTGGGTTTCCTGTGCCTCCATAGGCACTGCTCTGTGGCATGTGTGCCAAGCCCGTGAGTTTCCCTCTTCCCCCTTGTTCCCTGGTCCATCCCCCGCACACATCCTGAGCACCTGCTCTGAGCCAGCATTGATGATCAGAGCAGTTACAGACAGTGACTGACCCATGGCCACAGGGAGCATGCGTTTTAGCCCCAGGGTCTGCAAACTGCAGCCCAGAGGCCAGACCCAGCCCCTGCCAGTTTTTGTATGGCTTATTGGCTAAGAAATGATTTTATGTATATATATTTTTTTATGTATATTTTTTAATGGTTGAAAAATTTCCCAAAGTGAACCACATTTGGTAACATGTGAGAATGACATGACATTCCAATCTAGTGTCCATCCGAAAGGCCTTATTGGAGCAGAGCTCACCTGTCTTCTGTGGTTCCTTCCAACAAGACACCGTGTGGCCCACAGAGCCTAAGCTATTTGCTGTCTGACCTTCACAGAAAACATTTGCTAACCTCAGTTTTAATCAATGGGAAAAATAAATGGTAAAATAACTTTATTTAGATGGAGACTGACTCTAAATCCATTCTCTTTATGTCACGTATAAGGTGATCTTTTTCTGATCTGTTAAGACCTACGTGTTCACATGACTTTTTACCTATGCAGACCAAGCAACAGATGATATTGGCTGTTAGCCATGTAACATGGGGAGGTACCTTTGCACACTGCTGTGGTCCTCTGACATGGAAACCATGAGACTTCTCTTACAGTTTCCCTGGCGGCAGCAGAGGGTGGACAGAGGCAATGGGGGTGAGTGGAGGTGATGGGGGTGATTGGAGGTGGTGGGGGCGAGTGGGGGCGGGGAGGGGAGGGTGAGTGAAGACAGCAGGCATCAGGTCTGGGCTCTTTCACTGCCACAGAAAACGGGTCCTCATCAACTGGACGAGGATAAAGATGAAAGTCCCCCATCCACCCTCCAAGTCTCTATTATTTTCCTTCTGAACAATATATCTTGCCTAATATGAAAGGTCACTGTGATGGCGAACTTTTTTCACATTTATTTGCTATCCATTCCTTACAGGATTTAAGGTTGTTTTAAGCCAAAAGACATGTATATTCTCAAATTGTTACAATAGCTAGTTGTTGTTCAGTCGCCAAGTCATGTCCGACTCTTTGCCACCCCATGACTGCAGCATGCCAGGCTTCCCTGTCCCTCACCATCTCTTGGAGTTTTCCCAAGTTCATGTCCATTGAGTCGGTGATGCCATCCAACCATCTCATCTTCTGTCGCCCTCTTCTTCTGCCTTCAATCTTTCCAATCTGCCTTCACTAGCTAAAGAATTATTTAAAACCCCAAATCCCCAAATTCTGAGGCTTTAGTCTGTTTTTAACCATAATTGAGCAATTTCTGATAATGTTTTTACCAGTGTGAAGCAATTTTTCTGTAATTTACCACATAAGATCCTTAGCTGATTCCTCTTCTTGGATAAACACTGACATATTATCCTCAGGATTATATTTCTGTGTTCTTGGTCCTTCTGTGTCCTTGCCAAGCCTGAGACTCACTGGGTAGGTGCCGTAGGACTTTAAGTCTCCAAGGATGTGTAAACTAGCTTCCCCATAGGAGAACTTTAAAATGTGGAAAATATCTTATTTTGCTCTACCTCACAATTTAAAAACTCTTCATTTAGGCTCAAATTAACCTCTGTCTTGATAAAGCCAAATGTTATCCCATTTTTTGTCTTTGCTAATTGTTCTGTGTATATCATAGTCACTGAATCATGACCTTGAGCCTTGAGAGTTTTGATATCTGTGGCTGATTAATCCCAGTGCAACCTCCTGTGAGTGTTCTGATCTTTGCATGGCTGTCAGTGGAGCTGTGGGCTTGATCACTGAGTCCTGGTAGAACTTGACAGTCTGGCTCGTCTGAGCCCAGGGCTGTGGGCTGAGGAAGCATCCGCAGTCCCTGCTGACTTCATTCATTTTCTTTGGGGACATGCATCGGTGGGCACCCTCCTCCATGTCAAATCATTGTTATTACAGCCTGCCTTACTGACGCTACAGTCAGCTGTCCCGAGTTCAAAGTCATCAGGACCCAGAGCAAGTACTTAATCTTTTTAAAGCTTCAGTCACCTCATATGTTAACCCAGGTGATCACAGCATTAAATGCATAACGGATGTAGAAGTGGTGGTTTATCTTCAGAAAGGATGAACCTGCGTGCTGTGCTGGTCGTCAACAGCATCTTTCTCATCATTCTCATTCTTAAGAGAACAATAAGTGACACCCTCACCCCGATCTTCCAGGGCATTCCACCCACTTGGTCACATAACTTGGTGTGTCTCTCTTTTTAAAATGTATCCTGCTTATTACATTTTTATCTTTCATTCATAGTGGAAAGTAATGTGTCTTTAAATAAAATACTGCCCCCCATCTGTCTCTATTCCCTACTCTTGAATTCCTATTACATGTTTGTTGGACCAATTGGTTCTGCTTTCCATGTCACCGAATCTTAACCTATTTTCTGCTTTTCTGTCTGTGCTGACTTCTGGGTAATTTCTTCGTCTCCATCACTAGCCTGTTCATTCTTCCAGATATTTATCTGCTCTCTAATTCATTCACTGATTGGATTCCTAGGATGAATAAATAAATGAAAAGACCAGACATCCCAGCTGTTTCTGTATGAGAATATTCTGTCCCCGTTTGATTGTTCAGTATCACCACCCATCCCTGCATTCAGGCTGTCCACAGGCCCTCCTCCCCAAGATGGAACTTTTGCTCTGTTCTTTCTTCCAGTCCATGAAGCTTAAAGACTTGAGCCTCCAAAAGCTCCTCCTCCCCGCCCCACACTCAGTCCCACCTTCCCTTCTTCCTTCTTTCCTGAGTCCAAACATACTGGCCAAGGAATCCCTTCCACCTTTGTAAAGTGCTGTTGTTATTGATCATTTCTATAGCCTGGGGGGTAAACAGGCTCTGAAGTCAGAGTGCCCCGTTTCCTTTCTTAGCTTCACCTTTTACCTGGACATGCGACCTCAGCCTTTCCACCTCCAAGCCCTAGCAGCACCATCTCATGGTTTTCCCTGAGGACCAAGTGGCCCCTGGAGAACACCAGGCACCGTGCACCTAACAAACATGCAAAAGCCCAGCTATTATTTTATTTCCTGGTTCTTTCTTCTCTCCCCGACCAGCCTGTAAATTCTGTGTCTCCTAAGCACCCTCCATATGACCCAGCATAAAAATCTATACACGTATTTGTGTGGGTTCTATGTTGAAAACATCAAACATCACACAAAAGAGAATTCCCCTTACATCACAGGCTGGTCTGGTCCGCATCCCCATCACTTCTGGTGATTCAGAGGTGTCCTTCCAGACCTTTTCCCACCTGTTTGTACAATAGACCTGTACTTACAGTGATAGAGTCTTCGGTGCGTATTAAACATTGGTGGGATTATGCTAAAAATACAGTTCTGCTTCTCAGCGATTAGATCTCAGGAACCTTCCTGTGTCAGTATGCAGAGCTGGCTTAGTCGTGGTAACAGCTGCTTTGTATTCCACAGTGTAAAAACGCAACTATGAGGACAATTGAATTCTCAGCCAATAATCCACTGTTAGGTTGCTGCGGTATAATTCCATTATAAGCAATGTTGCAAAGAATATCCTTGAAACTGAGAAGCATTCTTCTTGACCAGACTTTAGTCAGGCTCCCCCAAACCATCTACCAAGCACAGCCCATTCCCCTACCTCCTTGTGAGATCCAGACTTGCTGGAATCCTGCTGAGGCAATGCATGGAGAACCTCCACACTTATACCTGATCACCCCCAACCCCACTGTCACCCAGGTGCTGTCTGATCACCCTGGCCTGCCTTCAGCAGGGATCCTGTTAGGTAGGTTCACCGAGAATCCCTCTTCCACTTGCTGTGTCCTTTTAGTCATTTCCCCCCATCCATGTCCGCATCCCCGCAGTTTACTCCTTGGCTATAAATCCCCTCTCCTTCAGGTTGTATTATGAGAACTGAAGCTGGTTCTATGCTGGAGTCTCTCTTCCCCCATCGCAGGAATCATAGGAATTAAAAACTCCCTTCACCGCTTTAACTTCTGCCTGCTTCTGGTTCCCCTTAACTACACATATACACACATATATATACACAAAGACACACATATATGTAACATCATATAAATTATGTTATATACATTGTATGTACACATTATATACAAGGCATACACATTGTATAAATTATACATTATATATAAATTATATATTTATACTTTCTCTGTGTCAATGACTAGATCTTATTTTTAATCTGTCTATAAATGCATCCGAGAGCTCCCCAGGCGGCCCTAGTGGGAAAGAACCCGCCTACCAATGCAGGAGACAAAAAAGACTCAGCTTTGATCCCTGAGTTGGTGAGATTCCCTGGAAGAGGACATGGCAACCCACTTCAGTTCTTGCCCGGAGAATCCCGTGGACAGAGGAGCCTAGCAGGCTACAGTCCACGGGTGGCAAGAGTCAGACACGACTGAAGTGACTTAGCGCACAAATGAATCCGATCTTTGAAGCGGCCCTTGCACATGGTAGAGTCTCATCTCCTGTGCATTTCTGGCGGATCCAGATTCCACAGGCATTGGCTGAACACTCACTCCACAAGCCTTGTGTGCCGGCAGGCTCATCTCTGCTGTGTGTCGGCAGTTCTCAGAACACAGCAGCTCTCTGGATTCAGATCTCCCCCTGGGGAGAGGAAGAGCTGATTTCATTTCAGTCCGTGGGTACTTGTCCTTCTGGTGTCCACCCCACAGCTCCTTTCTCACGACTCCCTTTCAAGTCCAGCACTGACACTCTGTCTCTCAGTTCACATTACGCTTCAATTTTTCCTCTGTTTCCTTCCAGCTTCATTTCTTTCTGTGAAAGTAGATTAAAGACATTATCATCTACATATGCATTGTGTTTGCTTCATGTCCCTCAGCCTAATGACTAAACTGGCTTAAGGCGAAACTCTTTCTTGCCAATGCCACGCCTCCTCACTCGAGCAATTGAGGTTACTTCCTATCACATTAGAGTGGGGTGTGTTTTACAAAGGACCCCGAGATTGAACACACACACGCATGCATGCACACACACACAGGTGAGGTCTGAAGGCACATGGGTGCACACCCTCCCTTGTGAACACAATAGCAGCAGAAAGGCATTGATCCCCACAGAGATTGAAAGAGCTACCTGGATAGCTAATCTATAAGTGATTAGGTACGCCTGAGCCCTGTTCCCCACGGCCCTGCTTCCCTCCTCCCCTTCTCCTGTCACCCTTTCCTGCCCAGGGGTCACACTCAGTGCCTTGTAGAGGCCTCCATGACCATGCAGTTACTAAGGGAAAGAGCAGAATGGCATCACAATGAATGCCCATGAATTGTTACAACCTGAGAAATGCCTTGAATCCATCAGTGCAAAAGCGAAAAAGAGCAATGGAGATAGCTGGCAGTAAATGTGTTCCTACTGGGCTGTGTTTTCCTTAGTTCTTTTGTGTGAGTATGTGTGTCTGGGGGTAGAGCTGGAAAACAGGGTAAGTCCATGATATAAAAATATATCAAAGAGAGAAAAAGCTATAAAGAGATTCATCTTTGTTAGTTCAGATCAGAATGCGTTGTGTCTCAATCCAGAACCATTCTTACCAACTTAGTGCAATTCTTCAGATGTATGTAGATTTTTGTCTCTCTCCATTTTGTATTTAGCTATCATGGTTGAATACAGTGGTCTGTATTTTGCAACTTGGTTTTGGCAGTTAAACCGTATTTGGGGATTGTTTTATACCAACACACATGGAATTACCTCGTTTTTCCCAAGGTTATAGAATATTGTATTGTGCACATGCACTTTGATTTATTTAAATGGATCCATATTAAACTGCTTTTGATTGTTAGTTATAGTAAACAATGCTGTAAAAATATAGAAACAACAGCTTCCACATGTATCTTTATTTCATGTAAGTATATCTATAGGACAGATTCTAAGAAGTGGAATTCTGGGCTACAGGATATGTGCATTTTTAAAGGAGGATTTTTATTGGACTGTAACAATCGTTACAGAAAATGTGTAAATCAGAAGTGCACTAATCCATGGATTTTCACAAACAGAGGAGCACACTCATGTAACTGACACCCAGACCAAGAAAAGAATATGACTCAAGGGAAATAGGCCTCCTGGTGCTCCACCCACACACAATCCCCTTCTCTCAGGAGTGCCCACCATCCACTTCCATCCTCATAGCTGAGTTTCCCTCTCTGGGAACACTGAGCAATGGAAGCCCTCGGTAGTTGATCTTTTTACATTATGTTTGTGACATCTGTTCCCTTACTGTGCGTTTCACAATAATTTGCACATTCTTATTGCTGTGTAATACCTTAAAATGTACATAGAACTGCAGTCTACTTATTCCACTACTGATGGCTATTTGGCTTGTTTCCATGGTTTGTCTGTTGCAAATAACACTGCTATAAGCATGGACATATTTTTAGGGCATAGAAATATACATTTCTGTTGAGTGACTCCCTAAGAGGTGGGTTGTTTGGGCATAGATTATCTGCATGTTCGGGACCCTCACAGAGAGATTTGCAAAGTGTTTGTAACATTTAATCTCCCACCAACAGTGCAAGAGATTTCAAGTTTGCTCCACATGCTCGCCAGGGTTTGGTATTTTCTGTTTAAAGTACCCACTCTGGTTAGGTACTTAGCGATGTCATGTTTGGTGTTGAATTTGTGTTTCCATGATTGACATTGCTGATGACCTTGTCATAAGTGGAATGGCCATTTGATTCTTCTTTTCCCCCTGCTGGGATGTCTGTCTTTTTCTTACTGACTTGTGAGAGCTCTTCATTATATACTGGGTCAAAGGCCTTTGTGGGCACACACACACATCTTCTTCCTCATTGTGTCTTGACTGTGCAGTCTTAAGATGTCTACTGTCAATAATAAGGATAAATAATTAATCATTCTTCCTGTGTAGTTAGTGCTACTGGTGTCCTGCTTAAACATATCTGCTACTCCAAGGTAATAAGGTATTCTGTGCGTTCTCCTAAAACAATGACTGGTTTGGCCTTCACTTGTCGACTGCAGTTTTTCTGGCTTTGGTGTCTGTGTGTGGTGTGTGTCAGGGTACAGGTTTTCCCGGGTGGGTATTTGAGTGACTCTGTGCTCTGTACTGACAGACTATCCTCCCTCTTTGCACTGTGGTCACCTGCGTGGTGACTCCGGGGATGACATCTGCCTCATTGGTCCAGGTGCTCACCTGAGCTACAGTGAGTTCTGCCCTCCCCCCGGGGGCCCCATAGGAGAACAGGTGTTTGCCTACACCCCTTTTTCTTGGCAGCATCTGCATGCATGTGCTTTTTCTCCTCTTAGCCCTGGAGGTGGCTGAAAGCCCCAGCCTTCTTTTCTATTCTCCTTGTGGCTTACCGGCATTGCCCTGGACAGTTCAATGGCAAGAGTATAGAAAATCATGTTCAACTCTTAATCCTCCTCCTTTTCCAAAGGGTCTTGGCCCCTCACCTCCGGGAGCCCCACACTTCAGTTTTCATCTTCTCCAGAGATGCGATGGCAAGAAAGTGGGCTGGCTGAAGACTCCACCTCGTGACAGATGCTGCTGCCTGACCCCCCGTCCTCGCTCTCCCCTCCCCTCTGTGAACTGGGAAGAGACCGCAAAGACTCCCAGAATGGGGGCTGGGGCTGGGCTCCACTGGCTGCAGTGCTTTCACGGAGATGTTGGTTGGGTTGTTTTCTCCATTTTTCTTCCCTTTCTGTTCTCAGTGGCATTATTGTCAGCTATAAGCCACTCATTATAGCTCCCAACAGAAACCCGGGTATGGGTATTATACATTTTGAAAAATGTAAGAATATCTCTAATTGCCCTTCAAACAGGTCACCCAATTCATACAGTGTATAGGTAGACCTTAGCTAAAACTGTAAGAAGTTGATATTTAAATGGAAATACAGGGTGATCCCAAGTTGGGGGATTGGTACATCTCCAGCTATGCCTTTTGGGTCCATTTATAACATTTAATCTACCATCATTCACAGGAAATACACTTACAGCCCACATCAAAGGAACACAAATAAGCCTTTGATGGTTTAATAGGAGCCGGCAGGATAAAGACAGGTGGCCTGACCATCCTTGTGATTTCAAATATGCCGCAAACTTTGTTAATTTCACTCACCTTCAAGTTTCCTTTGAAGCATGATTCTTGGCCTCGGCTGGGAAATGTGACCTGAGGGCTCACCCACAGGGGAGCTGGGCAAGGCTTAGCCTGGGAGCCAAGCTGCAGCTACTGGGCAATTTCAGGACCAAGGCAAGAAAAGTGTTCCATCACCACCACCACCCCCCCCCCCAACTCAGGTAGGGGAGGGAGGGTATGGGGAAAAGTCTAATCAGTTGAAACTAGAGAATCTGTTACATATGAGTCACATATCCCTGGAGTTCAGCAAGTGGACAGAAGCCTGTTCTCGAGGTGGGCAGTTGACGGGCATGTCCCAACTCTGCTCTCCACATGGTGATGTGGGTGAAGAGCCCACAGCCACACCTGCTGGCTCTGCCTGCAAACCAGGGGCAGCCTCTGCATCGCTGGGTTTACTCTCCACACAGAAGTTCATGAGGGGGTGAGCAAGACTAGAAAGAAACCTCTGGAGCTGGAGGAGGATTATCAGTGGTGAAACAGAAATGACACCTTCTCCAAGGCAACATGATCTCACCCAGCTTCATGCTTTCCTTCTGTCCTTTCTCCACTGATATGTTATCCGGTCTTCCCTTCCTATGGCATCATCCTCCCAGCTTCTGGGGATTGTCTGGGATTGGCACGCAGCATAAGTACATCTCAGAACCTGTGTTCAGTCCCACGTGAGAAGAACTTGATTCTAAACAGGACCTGGCTCAGGTGTGACTGTCTGTACAGAAACACTCATTCAGCTACAGACCGCTGACCAGATAAGACCTTCTCAACTCTGGTTGCTAATTAGAAGCAAGTTAAAGTGTGAGTCACTCAGTCGTGTCTGACTCTGCACAATCCCATGAACTGTAGCCCGCTAGGCTCCTCTGTCCATGGTATTCTCCAAGCAAGAATACTGGAGTGGGTTGTCATTTCCTCCTACTCCTTTGTCATTATCTTTATTTCATTGTCTGTTCTCCTCTTCATTTTTCTTTCTTTTACTCGGCAATACAATGCACTAAGTCTAAGCTACAGTTTGATGAGTTTTGACAAATGCATACACCTGGGTCACCATTGCCACACTGCTGATGTAGAATATTTCTGTTACCTTAAAAAGTGCTCCTTCGCTCTTTGCAGTTAATCCCTCTGTCAGCCCCCGGCCCCTGCCCACCAGGGATCTGCTCTTATCACTGTAGTTTGACTGTTGGGAGAACTTCAGATAAGTAGAATCAAACGCTATGTCATCTTTTATGGCTGCTTTCACTTAATCTAACATTTTTCAGATTCATCCATGATGCTGTGACCTTAGTAGTTCAGTTTCTTTGTATCACTGAGTAGTATTAACTTGCGAGCTTCCCCGGTGGCTCGGTGGTAAGGAATCCACCTGCCAAAGCAGGAGATGAGAGTTCGATCCCTGGGTCGGGAAGATCCCCTGGAGGAGGAGATGGCAACCCAGTCCAGTGTTCTTGCCTGGGAAGTCCAGTGGACAGAAGAGCCTGGTGGGCTACAGTCCATGGGGTCACAAACAGCCAGACCGGACAGGACTTGGCAACTCAACAGCAACAAGCATTCACTTGTATGGTGGTACCGCAGGGTGTTAATTTATCCACCAGGATGGACAGCTAGGCTATTCCAGATACCGGCTAAAATAAGAAAAGTTCTCTGAACGTTTGGACTCAGGACTTTCTGCGCATGTGTGCTTTCTTTCTCTTAAATACATAATTAGAAGTAGAATGGCTGGGTCATGTGGGCGGTTGTTTATAAGAAACAGTCACAGTGTTTCCCAAGGTGGTTGTACCATTTCACTTCACACTGGCAGCGTCCGAGGGTCCCTGTTCCTCCACAGTCCTGCCAACATTCTTCATCTGAGTTCTTCCGGTGGGTATGCAGGGAGAGCTCATTGTGGTTTTCATTTGCAGTTCCCTGATGATTAATGATGCCACATTTTTTTCCATATGCTCATTTGCCACCCACATGTTGTCTTCATTGAACTGCATGGTTACATCTTGCCCATTAAAGAAAGTGATTTGCCATCTTACTATTAAAGTTTAAGTGTTTTTTATTAGGGGTGTCCCAGGTGGCACTAGTAGTAAACAACAACAACAACAAAACACCTGCCAAAGCAGGAGACCATGAGTCACAGGTTCTGTCTGGTTCGGGAAGATGCCCTGGAGGAGGGCATGGGCATCCACTCCAGTGTTCTTGCCTGGAGACACCCATGGACACCGGAGCCTGGCTCCTCAGGCTGCATAGAGTTGCAAAGAGTCAGACACAACTGAAGCACCGTAGCACAGATGGGCACATTTTTTTATTAGAGGACTTAATTTCAGAATATATAATGAAAAATAAAATTTTTAGTCTCTGGCTTGCATTTTGACTTTTAAAAACCAAAAGTTTCAAATTTTGTTGAGGTCCAACTTATCAGATGTTTCTTTTAAAATGTGAGTTTGCTATGTGTGTGGCTAATTGAAGATCTTTGCATAAGCTGAGAAAATCCTTGTACAAGTAAGAAATCTTTGCATAAACTATGTTTTCTTTTTCTTTTAAAAGTTTTATAGTTGGAGCTCATCTATTTCAGCCTGTAATCAATTTTGAGTTAATTTTTCTATATACTGTGAAGTCAAGTTTAAGATTGTGTTCTTTTTTTAAACCCATGGATCTCCAGTTCTTCCAGCATTGTTTGTTAAAAAAAAAAAAATAATCAATTTTACATTCCATTTTCCTCTTTTCCTGTCTTCTTTTGTATCAACTGAATATTTCTATAATTCAACTTTATCTTCTTAATTAGCTTATGCACTATACCTCCTTTTTAACTATGGTTTCTCTGGGGTCTATATTACTTCTTTACTAATGTACCATAGTCTATGTTTAAATATTATACCATTTCACATATTTATAATGACATCATCATGGTGTGCATCCATTACCATCTTGTCAGCCTTTGTACAATCGTTGTCACCTATTTTCTTTTATAAATGTTTTACATCCTATATTATGTTGTTGTTATTTTCAATTAATGAATTATCTTTTAAAGAAAGTAAATGGCATAAGAAGTCTGTTATATTTGCTCACACGTTTACTACCTGAGGAGTGATCCTTTGTGTACATCAAAATTTCCATCTAGTCTCATTTTACTTCTGCTTGAGGGTTTCTTTAACATTTCTTGTAATGCTGGTGTCTGTGCATTGCATTTTCCTACTTTCTACTTGAAAAAGTCTGTTTCACCTTCAATTTTGAATATTTTTTAATGGTATAGAATTTCTGAGAAAAAAGGTTCCCTGCCTCCCTTTTGAACACTTTAACAATGATGCTCATTTGTCTACTGGATCACATAGTTTCTGATGGGAAGTCTGTGCTCATTCTTAGTTTTTGTTCTTCTTTGTGTTTTCTTTGTGAATTTTACTCCTTACCTCTGGTTTATGATATGACTCAGTGTGGCTTTCTTCACGTTTCTTCTCCTTGGGGGTCATTCAGCTTCTGTGATCTCCATTTTATAGCTTTTATTAAATTTGGCAACATTCTGACCACTATTTCTTCAGGTTAGGAATATATAAAGTTGTATATATATTTCTATGCCTCCCCTTCAGGACTCCATTTATACATAAATTAGGCTGCTTCCAATTTCTGTAACTCCCTGGTGTTTGATTTATTGTTCCACCTTTTTTTTTTACTCCTTTTTATAGTCTTGGTTTTAATTTTGGATAGCATCTGTTACTATGACATCAAGTTCACTAATCTTTACTTTCTCACTGTCTAATCTGCTATAATTCCAAGTTATTTTTGTTTAATTCAAATATCTGAATTTTTTAAAAATAGCTTTTATTTTTCTCCTCATCAAGCTCATGCTTTCCTCCATGTCACTGCAAACATTACAATTCTGTTTACAAGAGTTAGTTCTTTAACATCTTTATTGACTAATTCTAACTTCTCTGTCCTTTCAAAATTCATTTCTATTGACACATTTTTTTCCTGTTTTCCATTTTTTTTCTTTTTATTGATGGGGTGTGTTTTCTTCCTCTTTAGATGCCTGATAATTTTTTTTTAATCAAATACCAGATTTTGTGAATTTTACTTTCTTTCTGGTGGAATAGTTTTGTATTTCTTAAAATATTATTGGACTTTGATTTGGCATATAGTTAAGTGGCTTGGAATCAATTTGATCCTTTTGAGGCTTGTTTTAGGTGTTGTTAGGGTGAGTCTAAAACAGCCTGAAGTCTCGGGATAATTTATGCCACTGCTCAAGCAGTATTTTCTAAACACACATGCCAATGTCTCCTGTTATAGATTTCTCCATTCTGTGTGATGAGATCACAAAGTATTTTTGGCCATCAGTAGGCTTCCAGGATTGTCTCACCTGCTGCTTTCTGGTGCTTCTTTCCCTGGAATTGGTAGTTTTCTCACATTTATGCACTGTGCAGCTAAGTCTCCAGGGGTTATCTCTGAAAATCTCAGGCTGTGTTCTTGCTCTCTCTCTCTCTCTCATACTCCATTCCCTCACTTTCCAGAACTCTGCCATCCTTTTGATCTCTGAAAACTCTGAGATCAGTCTCCTGAATTTAATGAGACCACCAGGCTCTGTCTGGGTGTTCCTTCCCTATGCTATGGCCTGGAACATCTCCCCAGGCAGGGAGGTGGGACGCTCACAAAACCACACTTGTTTACTCCTCTTCCTGGGAGTCGCTATTCTGCACTTCCTAGTGTCCAGGGTATGATAAACATTGTCTCATATATCTTATCTTATTTTCTAATTTTTTAAGAAGGAAACTTAAATCTAGTCCATTTTATTCTGTCATAATCACATGAGAATGTCCTTCCCTTTTTGGTTTTTAAAACTAGAAAACATTTTTCTATTTCTCTGGAGGCTACCATCTACTTTTGCCCTGATTTTCTAGAAGCAGACTGTTGCTTTGGCAAATAGCAAACGGTGAGATTGTTCATCAAGAAAATAATAATTGGTAAATTAGTGAATCAAGTTATACTTTTTTAATACAGTAACCTTTTCATTATATTTTTTTAGTCAAAAATTTTTGTGTTTATGGATTTTATGTCTTCCAAAATAAGTTGTCTTTCCATGAATATGTTGACTGAGCATGAATCTTTGCACTGAAATGTGAGTTAAATTGAATAAACGGATATAGATATACACATGCATATGCATATATAAACACATGCACACATATATTTCTAGGTTAACAGGCAGCACTTACAAAGCAATTTACTGAAATGTGTACAGTCAATTGGATATATACAGTTTAAATTATCCCTAAAACACACAATAATTTATTACAATATTAAAATAGAATTGCCCAAGGAAAAGGTACTTTTAAATTTCTAAATAAAAAAGGAACTCTTTTTGAAAAAGCATTCTGTTTTCTGAGACTCTAAAATACAATTATTTTTATGGATTATATGAACTCTCTTTCACTTCAATATTAATTTTTCCCCCAGGATGAGAATTATGAATATAGGTTCAGAATTTCCCTGGTAAAATTTTACAATTAACGATGCCTGTCCTCATTCACCTAGTACATTTGGTTTCCAGATTCCTAACATTAATTTTTTTTCCTATAAATCATCTAGTCACTAACTAAAAAGAATTGATCAGCAATTCTAAAGTAAATGTATTAGTGTTCATTTTTATGAGATAGGCTTGAATTTAAAAGGCTAATGCAAAACCAAAACAAGTAAACTAGAATTTTGACCATTCAACGAATAGCACTTGATAATCTCCAACTTTTCCATTTCTTTCAGTTATCCAGAAATAAGCCATGAGGAAAAGTGTATCTTTAATTTGGAAATATAATTCTCAGGGCAAAAGCAATTCTCCAACAGAGTGAGGAAAGGCTACTTACAATTGCTCTCTGTAAATAGTCGAGATAGAAGAAGGAGCCAGTTGTTGGAGAGTTCCTCCATTTGAAGCAGGTAACTCTTATCTGGCATTTTAAATCCACAGAATAAATGGAGCAAGGTTTGCCAACTTATTTTCTGTCCTGGAAGCAGCTATCACATCCTAGGGGCTCTTGGCTCTGACTGGCACTGCACACTAAAAGTCATGATTAATATGTTTTCAAATAGATGTAAGCTCCCATTTCTTAGAGAATTTAACTGAAAAGTTTGACTCTGCATTGAGGCATACAAAATGTTGTCATTAAAACAACCAAGACCACTCCTAGCCAGAAGTGTTCTCATCAGCTTTAAGTCACTCTAGAGGTTCTGACCTGCCCAGATACACTTCAGGAACCCAGAGTCGCTCCCTGACCCCCAGCACCTCCTGCCCACTTCTGTTTCAATTGGGCTCTGTATTCCATCCTAAAGGAGATCAGTCCTGGGTGTTCATTGGAAGGACTGATGCTGAAGCTGAAACTTCAATACTTTGGCCACCTCATGTGAAGGATTGACTCATTGGAAAAGACCCTGATGCTGGGAGGGCTTGGGGCAGGAGGAGAAGGGGACGATAGAGGATGAGATAGCTGGATGGCATCACCGACTCGATGGACATGAGTTTGGGTAAACTCTGGGAGTTGGTGATGGGCAGGGAGGCCTGGCATGCTGCAATTCATGGGGTCGCAGCACTGAGCGACTGAACTGAACTGAACTAGGCCAAGAATCTGAGGTTTAACAGATATTCCAGGGTAACCACGAGCATGTTGGAGATCACCATCTTCGGGAACCACTCCCCCACGGGCAGGAACCTCATGGAGATTCCGCCTGCCTCCAGGAATATGCAAATGAGCAATCCAGAGGACACCTCAGCCCTTCTGTCAGCAGTCAGGACAATCTCGACTCTAGGCTCAGGGACCTTCTAGATTAACAGGTATTTCTCACTGGACCAAAGCCTACATTTATTGGGAAAAGCAATTTTTATTTTAGCTCTTGTCCTGAATGGATGCTCTGGTCCAAGTCGCTAGGCTTAAAGATGCTCCCTGAAGGTTAACCTTTTTCCCGATCAGCCAGTGTGAGTGAGTATCCCCATCTCTGGAGCTGTCGGTTCCTTTTCATTGTGTGATAAGCAGATCTGAAGAGAGAACTGGTTACTCAGGGCCTGCAGGGGGTCTCCAGAGGCATCTGTTTGCTGGAAGGGTCCTCATCGAGAAAGGAAGTGTCACATGATTACCATAGCAGTAATCCATTTTCTCTCCCTAACAAGACTTTGGTGGTGGAATATTTTGACTTTACCCCTTGGAAGTCAATTTCTTTAGAGGGACACACAATGCAAGAACAGATTAAGAAACATTTTCATGCACTGTAGGTATCACAAGAAAAAGACAAATGAACATTTAGAAAAAGGAGAAAAACTTGCAAAGATTCATTGGTGGAGAGACAAGATTTACTGCTAATAAATAAAAAGTAAATGAGAATTATCAGAGTATCAATTTCCTATTCTGCTCAGAACCCAGCTCAAGGACACAAGAAGAAGCCCAAAAATGAGTTTTAATAACTTTCTTTTCTTTGTGTTAGTCCGCAGGCAAAATTTTGTAGTTTTAATAATCATCTCTGACAGTAGTAAGTCCCTCCAGTGTTTATACCTTCCTAACAATACATGGCTATAATTACTGCAGCAGGGAATTTAATAAGTCATAGAAAGAAGAATAAATATGACACTGTGTTTTCTGAAAAATATTAATCCCCTTCTCTTTGTGTTTCTATAATTTGAGTTTTCTGATCAGGGATGTTTTTCTCCAGGGAGTTATGTTAGTGTCTCTTTACCACTCGTGACATTTCTGCTGTTTTAGTTCCTCTTTCAATGAAGTTGTTCACTGGCCTCATGGACCAGAGTCCTCCCAGAGATCATCAGACTAATCTCATGATGCCTCATAACTTGGCATATCGTGCTAAGTAAAATGCATGATTCAAATTAACTTTGCTCTTTTCTTAGTCAGGTCTAGAAGCTAAGGGTCTTCCCTGGTGGCTCAGATGGTAAAGAAATAGCCTGCAATGCAGGAGACCTAGGTTCAAATCCCTGGGTCTGGAAGATGCCCTGGAGAAGGGAATGGCAACCTACTCCAGGATTCTTGCCCGGAAAATCCCATGCACAGAGGAGCCTGGCAGGCTGAAGCTAAAGCCCCTCTTCTCAGGTCCATATCACCACTTCCCCTACATGCTATCTACTCTGCACCAGTCCTCCTACTCTCTCATCCTTCCTGCCTCACTGGAATCTCTTTCCAACTCCATTACTGGCTTTTTCTCCTCTGTCCAAACTGAAATCACTAAACCAGGGGCAAATGTTTCCCCAGAGGACATCCAGAGAGGTCTGGGATATTTGGGGGCTTGGCTGTCACACTGTGGAGCAGAGGGTGGGGGAGGTGACCGGCGTCTAGTGGGTGGAGGCCAGGGGTGGTGCTGAACCATCTGGATACACTGGATGGCCCCGTCACCCTCCAATGCTCAGCCCAAACTTGGCTTACTTAATAGGTGCTCTCAATTACCCCACACGGTCTTCTCTTGTGGCCTTGCCATCTGTCACCTTGTTTCCTGCATGCATGGTCTCAAGCCGTCTATGGGAACGCAGACTTCTTCACTGCTGTGTCTTTAAGAGTCACTGGCATGATAGTCTGCACTTAAAACATTGGTTTATGAAGCCTTTTCCTTGTTAAACTGTACCTGAGTCCTGGGGTCTCAGCAAATCTAGAATTTCTTCAGATAGATGTCTGCCTTAGAATATTTTACACCATCAAGCCTTTCATAACCATGAGTCTGTCTTTTTCCTGATTCTCTCCTCCTCAAGTCTTACTGTCTGCCTCTCCTACCCTGCTTAGCAGTGTCCCAGCTGACCCCACTGGGCTGCTGCAGGCTCATCCCCTGCCTCCTGGGATCCTGTTGGTTTGAGCCAGTGTGGGCAATGGGGGTGGGGACTAGCAGGCCAGAGGGTGGGAGGAGGGCTAGGACATCCATGCCTCTGGTTCTCTGTAGTCCAGGCCCTGGCAGGGCCCATCTTTCTCTGTGCAAGACCAGAGCTCCCACTGGACATTTCTCTCCTCCGTCTACCCCTCTTTCTTGGTTCTGGGAGGTGTGCCCTCCGTTTGCAAACTTCAGGATTTTTGGCGGAAATGCCTGCGTCTGCTGCCTCGCCATCCCATGAGGCTTCCCCTTAACTTGCCACATCTCTCTAATTAGTCTCTTCATCAACTCTCTTCAGCTATGCCCCTTGAGTGTCTCTGTCACAGCTGGTGTCTCGAGCGATGCGGTCTTCTAGTCTTGTTCCTTTTTCTTCAGTAGCCCTTGAAGGTTGGCTTTTCCCAGCTTTTCATCTTCTGTCTTTCATACTCCACAGAGTCTCACAAACTGTGACTCTTTCTCTTCCAAAGTTACAGTTACCATGGCTAAGCTGATGAGTTTCAAATGTTTATCCTCAATTCTAAACTCCCTTCTGTCATCTGGTCTCTCATATATAACTGCCAGTTAGAGAGGCTTCCCGGGTGGTTCAGAAGAATCCACCTGCAATGCAGGAGGCCTGGGTTCCACCCCTGGGTCAGGACGATCCCCTGGAGAAGGAAATGGAAACCCACTCCAGTAGTCTTGCCTGGAGAATTCCTTGGACAGAGGAGACTGGTGGTCTATAGTCCATGGAGTCACAAAGAGTTGGACACAGCTGAGTGACTAACTCACCACTAGAGAGGCTCACTTATTTAAAGCCTCTTAAAGGCTAGAAACATAGGATGACAGACATTCTCCCCAAGTAAGGAAGGGATTTCTCATAGAGAGATCTAAAAATCTAATAGTCTGTCTCAGGAGACAGTGGGCTTCCTATTAAAGAAATAACTCAGGATGCTGGGAAGGATTGAGGGCAGAGGAGAAGAGGGCAGTGGAGAATGAGATGGTTGGATGGCATCACTGATTCAATGGATATGAGTTAGAGCAAACTCCAGGAGATAGTGAAGGACAGGGAGGCCTGGCGTGCTGCAGTGCATGGGGTTGCAGAGAGTTTGACACAACTGAGTGAATGATCAAATGCAAGAGATGCAAGCACTCAGGATCAAATGCAAGAGATGAGATGACCTTAAAGAGGTCACATGACATCACCTTCTAGATCACAAGACAAAAACTTGGAAATATTTCTTGGGGAAATTTTCTGGAGAATAGATGCTACTGTCAGAAGAATTGGTGTGAGTGTGTGTGTATGTATTTGTGGATGTGTATTTAGATGTATCTGGAAGAGTGTAGTACACATATAAGTAGAGGGATTATTAATATATACATATTTGACATCTTCCTTAATGCCTGCAATGCAAATAAAAATAAGTTCCATGCAGAATGAACGAGCTGCCGGCAAGTTGTTGGGTTATGTGTCTGGAGCACACACAGGAATTTACTACAAGCAGTAGCCAGGATTTTCTTTGGACATGGGACCATATTTTATTCTGTTTTATTCTGTGAAAGTTAAAAGCTAAAGAATGCCATTTGCAGACCTTCAGCAACTCCTAGCTTGGCTTTAGAGATTCACTGTGGAAGATGGAGAACTTTGACACAGTGTTGCACACTGACATCAGCCCCCGGATCTTAATTTCTAAATTGATCCTTCAACTCAGTTCCCCACTCAGCCTGCAGGAACGACAGAAAGAACACCCCAAAGTAGATTTCAACTCACAGAAGTAGCTGAGAGATGTCAGCTGCAGAAAAAAGTGCACGAACCCCACATTCCATGTACATCATTTATTATAAAGCCACTTCCATCATTTTTTTTAGCACGAATCTTCTGCTCTGACAAAAAAATTCACATCAAAAAAGAGCATATTTCAAATTAATCTGACTGTTGAGAAATCCCACAGCAGCTTGAAATACTCTGGCAAGGTAAATTCACTAAGATTCCAGGGAGTAGGTCTAACATTTGCGCCACTCATCAGGCAGGAAAAGCCAAGCAAGAGAAGTCTTCCTGAAGAGGTCAGTGGGAGCATCAGTTAGCATAGATGGTAGGGACGGGAAGAGAGTCGAGAGCACAGTCATACCCTTGGCTGGAGAGACGAGACCTCTGCACCACCCCAGACTCTCCATGGCAGAACTGACGGGATTCCCAAAGGGGATGCTGGGACCGAGGGACAGGAGAGCTGTGCGTCCCCAGGAAGAACACTCACCTCCTAAACCTCCTGGGAGCAGAAGGCATGTCTGGATTGGCTGGAGCTTTGGGGAAAGGACACCAAGGACACCTAAATACCCACAAAGGGAGTGGCTCTTTTGTTAGAGGGAGAGAAGACAAGTGCTGGGGTTAGTCTAGTGAAAGCGTTACTTGCTCATTCATGTCTGACTCATTGCAACCCTATAGACTGCAGCCCTCCAGGCTCCTCTGTCCATGGGATTCTCCAGGAAAGAATGCTGGAGTGGGTTGCCATGCCCTCCTCTAGAAGATCTTCCCAACCCAGGGATTGAACCCTAGTCTCTTAGGTCTCCTGCATTGGCAGATGGGTTTTTTATCACTAGTGCCATCTGGGAAGCCCTGTGGTGGTGGTTTAGCCACTAAGTCGTGTCTGACTCTTGCAACCCCATGGACGGTAGCCTGCCAGGCTCCTCTGTCCATGGGATTCTCCAGGCAAGAATACTGGGAAGCCCTAAGTCATTGTAAATAGATTGTTAGTGTAAGCGGGACCTTACAGGTGCTGCTGATGCAGGCTCGGGAGAAATTGAGCAGCACGTGTCACTGGAGAGAAAAGAGAAGGATGCTGGGGGGAACATGTTCAGGAAACCACCTGGAGATGCGGGGCCTTGAGGGAGCCTGAGCCAGTGCAGGGCTGTGGCAGCAACCTGCCTGTACTTGAAACAGCTCCTCCCCAGCCTCCTGGGACAGCCCAGCCCCACCTGGATTTACATCACACAAGACTCTGAGTGGAAATCCCCTCCCCCCAGCCATGTAGTGCCCTGACTCTGGATGCTCAGAAGCTGTGTGATGATAAAGGGCTCCTGTTTAAGGAGTTAGGCTTGTTCCTGACTTGGGTTATTGCTCTTGTTGTTCACTCAGTCATGTCTGACTCTTTGCAACCCCATGGACTGCAGCCCACCAGGCTTCCCTGTCCTTCACTATCTCCCCAAGTTTGCTCAAACTCATGTCCATTGAGTCAGTGATGCCATCCAACCATCTCATCCTCTGTCGTCCCCATCTCCTCCTGCCCTCAATCTTTTCCAGCATCAGGGTCTTTTCCAATAAGTTGACTCTTTGCGTCAGGCGGCCAAAGTTTTGGAGCTTCAGCATCGGTCCTTCCAATGAATATTCAGGCTTGATTTCCTTTAGAATTCACTTTTTTGATCTCCTTGCTGTCACTGGGGTTAGGTTATAAGTGAGCTCCAGAATCTCCCAGGAGTCCATTCCTGGGTCTGCTGCCCTCTGCTGGTCACTCAGCTCCGGGGCCTCTGTCCTCTTCTGTGAAAGGGGACATTGTCACAGGTGTTGTTAACAAGACTACAGCTAAGGGCCTGGCACAGATGGAGCCTGAAGCAAATGTGAGCTGTTACCCAGCTAAACTAATGCCAGTCCCTATTTTTTTCTCTCCCCACGGAATATCAGCCATGAGAGAGTCTACTCTAGATGCTGGTTAATTAAAACTACGCGGCATTTAAGCAAAAACCAGCGGCCACACTTGCTCTGAAGAAGCCCACCCTGGGCTGTGGTGTTTATTACCAAATGATCGCTGTCATTATCATAGTGATTACAGGGCCACAGAATGGATTCCCACATGAAGAATTTTATATTGATTCATTTCCTTTTCTTTTTTACTAGACTCAATTTCATGAGGTTTCTGTAACTTTCAATCACAGCACCCTAAGGCATGACTGAAATTCAAATGCAGTAAATTCAAATGAACTATTGCTTGACATTGTAAATTGAGTTTGACCTAATAACCATCCTTGTAATGTCAACTCTCTTGGGAATATGAGTCTTAATGTGTTGCAATCGCCCTGGCCCATTTGGGAAGGGAGATGAGCCTTATCATAGTTGGGTCTATTTCTTACTTCTTCCTTTACAGAAGATTGCTTCCAAGCCTTACAGAGGATTGCTTCTACCTCTTGTCCTAACTCCATTTTCCCAGCTTTTAGCAAATCTGCATCACCATCTTCTTCTCCACCCACCTGGCATATACTTAGGGCGAGTCATCCTGTCCCCAGGAAATGCAAGTCCTGGCGTGAGATACTTGAGATGCATGCTCTCCACTGAATTTTCTTGAGTACTTAGCAGGAGACCCTTTGTTTTGATTCCCCACCCCTGGAAGTCTAATTACTCCATATGTTTTTTCATATTTTGTCTAATCTACAATTGTATTTCTCATTATCATTTTGTGGGTTGTGGTGCTATTTCCTCTAGTTTCATTCTCCCTCTTTTATGTTTCTCTTGTACAAAATTAATTACATTGTACCTTCAAGCACAATTTTAACACTGTCTCCATTGCGTCCGTCTGCCTTTAATTAATGCTCTTCTAATGTAGATTTTAGAGCCAAATGGTGCAATATTCTGAGCATCAAAGAAACAAAGGATCTAACAAAACTGAAATGAATGAGCAAGACAAAATAGCTGACAATACGCTCTCATCTCCAAACGTCACTTTGACTATGCTTGGGGCAGCAGAATGGATTTCTTGGGGCTTTCTCTTTTTGAAGAAATGACAAGAGAGGTGGAATCCAGAGTCGTAGGTTTTGTTTTGACTTACACTGATCAAACATCTAATCAACCTATCACGACCTTCTCAGGGCTCAAGGAAAGGGGGAGGATCCTATAAATGCATTTCTTATACATTTTCAACGGGATCCACAAGCAAATCCCTCTGCCTGAACTTCAGTTTTTCTAGACTCAAAGACTCTCCTCGATGCTTGGTCTCTGCGGTGTCCCCACTCCAAAGAAGCAACTCTCTCTTTGGGCTGCTACAAAGAACTTTCACAGCAAAGAAAAGCAGGCATAGTGGAACTACAACTAGTGTGGCTCTGTGAGTTAATGAAATGTCCCCATAACAGAACATGCTTGAATGAATGCCTTCTTACCACTCTCTGACACATCGATCGAATAGCCTTCCACACAGCAGGAGGGGGTGTTTTAAAAATACATGTGTGAATTTATAGTGGCAAATATGCACACTCTCTAAATAGGTAGTTTTATATTGAATTGGACATATATTGAATTGGACATGAGGTCTATTTATAGACCTCAATTATTCAACATACCTTTTCTTTTTTCTCTTTTTTTAAAATTTTAAATTATGAGGTTATAATAACACATTTACAGGAGACTTAGAAATACAGAATGAAGTTATATATAGTTCTACTATATATTACTATTAGTTTTAAGTGGATAAATTCATATTTTTAGTTGAAGTTTCAATATCAAACTCTCAAAAATTAATAGAAAGAATAATACAGAAAAGTAGAAGGATATAGTAGACCTGAAAAGCACCATGAACCAATTCAACATAATTAAGATTTTCACACAACAGTAGGATACAAATTCTTTTCAAATTTCTGTAGACTATAAACTAGGAGGCACCGGAACATATCCAGGGACATAAAACAAGGTGCAAAAATTTCATGGTCTAAAGGTATTAAAATCATACAGAATCTATTCTCTTATCACTGTGGAATTATGTCAAAAATCAATATCAAAACATATTTGAAAATAGCCCACATATTTTCAAGTGCAATGTGACATTTACCAAGAGAGATCTTTGACTTAGCCATTGAAAGCCTCAATAAAGTTAGAAGACTGAAAAAGCACAGAGGATGATTGCAGAGGAGAAAGCATTTAATTAGAAATTAATATCAAAGTGATAAATTAATATCAAAGATACTTTAAAAACCCCTTGTATTCGGAAATTAAATGTCCACTTTTAATTGATGAGTGTATCTAAGAAGCCATAACAAGGACAAAGTAGAAAACATTTGTAACAGAATAAAAATGAAAAGAGAATTTACCAGAATTTGTTGCATGCAATTGAAGCTGCTCAATGCAACTAAACATAATGTAGAATCTTGAATAAGGCAACATACCTTTTCTTAATGAACGATTAAAAAAAGTTTCAAGCTGAATGGGTAATAATTTGAGTAACAGAGGCTGGGACCCTAGTCTCAGTTCATGTGGGGAAACTTGATGTGACTGAGACAATGGAATATCAAATTAAGTGTGTAGGTGTGTGTGTCAGGGGCAAGGGTAGGGGCAAGCACTGTGTGGGTGTGAGACATCTGTCTGACATCTTTTGTCTCTGCCAGCCCTCCCAATTTCCGGAGAACTGTTTTCTCTTCTCTGCACTGCCCTTTCCTCTGGTAGACTTGGAATAATCAAGGTTTGAAGACTACTGGTCTGCCCATGACCAGATAGACCACTGCAGTGAGTTGAATTGCATGTGTCCACACCCTAACCCCTGGGACCTGTGAATGTGAGCTTATTTGGAAAAGTGTCCTTGCAGATATAATTGAGTCTTGAGGCAAGATCATCCTAGGTTATCTAGGTGGGCCCTAAATTTGATAGGTGTCCTTACAAGAGGTAGGCAGAGGGGAATTTGACACACTTGGTAGAGGACATTTGATAATGGAGACAGAGACCACAGTGATGTGGTCACAAGCCAAGGATGCCTAGAACCCCCAGAAGCCAGAAGAAGAAGGAGGGACTCTTCCCTGGAAGCTCTGGAGGGAGTACAGTGCAGTGGACACTTTGATTTCAGATTCCTGGCCTCCAGAATGGTGAGGGAATAAATCTATGTTGTTACAAGTCACACAGATAATAGTAATTTTTTACAGGAGTCCCAGGAAATGACTATGGTCCCTGAATGCAGTGTGAACCATTCCCTATACAGTTGAGTTGGGCTAGGGGTTTGTAGTTATGGTCTCGCTGCCTGCTTGACCAGAGGACCTGTGGACTTGGGAACCATTGTCAGTGACCATTTAAGGGCATGTGTGTGGCAAAACAAAAAGTCTATTTGGAGCAAAAGAAAAGAATGAAGCTGATGTTACCGAGAGAGCCAGAGATGAGAAAGAATTCTGGCATAAAATATATATGGGACAAGTCAGGAAAAGAGAAAACACTAGGGCCTTCAGAGAGAATTTAATATGGGGAGCTGGTCATAGGTGGTGGGGAAAAACCACCACTCCTAGTTGAGGAACCAAATAGAAGATAGTGAGGCAACCCAATATTTACAGCAACTTTATTCATAACCACCAAACACTGGAAGCAATAATATGCTTTTCAAGAGATAAATGGACAAAGAATTATAAGAAAAGATCTTAAGGTCATTAGTTTCAAGTGTGTTCAGTTCAGCTCAGTTCAGTTCAGTCACTCAGTCGTGTCCGACTCTTCGTGACCCCATGATTCACAGCACACCAGGCCTCTCTGTCCATCACCAACTCCCAGAGTTTACTCAAACTCATGCCCATTGAGTCGGTGATGCCATCCAGCCATCTCATCCTCTGTCGTCCCCTTCTCCTCCTGCCCCCAATCCCTCCCAGCATCAGGATATTTTCCAATGAGTCAACTCTTTGCATGAGGTGGCCAAAGTATTGGAGTTTCAGCTTCAGCATCAGTCCTTCCAATGAACACCCAGGACGGATCTCCTTTAGGGTGGACTGGTTGGATCTCCTTGCAGTCCAAGGGACTCTCAAGAGTCTTCTCCAACACAATAGTTCAAAAGCATCAATTTTTCGGTGCTCAGCTTTCCTCACAGTCCAACTCGCACATCTATACATGACCCCTGGAAAAACCATAGCCTTGACCAGACGGACCTTTGTTGGCAAAGTAATGTCTCTGCTTTTTAATATGCTATCTAGGTTGGTCATAACTTTCCTTCCAAGGAGTAAGCATCTTTTAATTTCATGGCTGCAATCATCATCTGCAGTGATTTTGGAGCCCAGAAAAATAAAGTCTGACACTGTTTCCACTGTCTCCCCATCTATTTCCCATGAAGTGATGGGACCAAATGCCATGATCTTAGTTTTCTGAATGTTGAGCTTTACGTCAACTTTTTCACTCTCCTCTTTCACTTTCATCAAGAGGCTTTTTAGTTTCTCTTCACTTTCTGCCATAAGGGTGGTGTCATCTGCATATCTGAGGTTATTGATATTTTTCCCAGCAATGTGTAGTGATGGTCAAATGCATTGTGCAATGGTTACTTTGTGATATGATGTGTGGTGTCTGGAGCAGTATTGCATGGGCTTAAAAGTTGGGCTTTTCCACTCAATAAATGTGTGACCTTGCACAAATTAAAATAATGAAACAAAATTAGAACAGCAATATATCCACACAATGGTATTGTATCAGCTATAAAATGAAATGCAATTTTAAATGACAAAAAATGACATAGAGGAAACTTAAATTTCTGAGAGAAGCCAGTCTGAAAAGACTATATACTTATGACTCCAGTTATACAACATCATGGAAAAACATAATTATGGAGACTGTAAAAAGACCAGTGGTCACCAGGAGTTCAAGGTGGAAAGGAGGGATGAATGTGGAAAACACTGGGTATTTTTAAAGTGGTGAAACTCTTCTGTGTCATCCTGTGATGGTGGGTACATGATAGTATCTGTTGTTCAGTCACTAAGTCATGTGCGACTCTTGTGACGCCATGGACTATACAGCCTGCCAGGCTCCTCTGTCCATGGTATTCTTCAGGCAAGAATACTGGGAATGGGTTACCATTTCCTACTCCAGGGGATCTTCCTGACCCAGGGATTGAACCTGCATCTCCTGCATTGACAGGAGGATTCTTTACCACTGAGACACCTGGGAAGCCCACTTTAGAGACACTTAGGAGATGTTCCAACTAGAAGAAACACAGAATGATCAATGTAAGTTTAGGGTCACAGCTATCTTGGGTTAGAAGAGGAAGGGAACAGTAGTGCATGGCATCTAAACCTTCAGCACTGACCCACTTCACACTTGGGTGTGGGGTGGGGAACACAGCAATCTGTTTTATTAATATCCTTGTATCTCTCCATAAACATTTTAGAAACTGTTTTATAAACTGCGCCCTTCACTTTAAAAAGAAGTTCTCTTTCTTCTAAGCCGCCATTATACATTAGGTTAAAGTCAAGTTCTTTAAATCAGTCTACTTTGTACTACAAAAGACACACATTTTTATTTCACATCCTGGAAGTTCTTCCCTGCCTTTGATGGCATGTTTTCCTCCACGTATGTTGTACATTTTCTTTATAATTCTTTTAACAGGATGTGACTAGGCTGTGCTGCTTATTTGGTGCAGGTCTTCTCTGAGTTTTGAAGCATTTTTTACAGCAGAAAAACAGTATCGCAGATACTCTGCAAAGAGACAGGGGGACAACAGTCTGCCCGATCCCCAATCTGTTCTTTTTGTTTTTGTTTTTTTTTAAAGGAAGGTTGGCTAACTTGTGAGCTTCCTGTCCCTCATGGATGTTGTAGGCACGCCTGAGGACTCAGGTGAGCGTCCTGTGAGCTGCAGAAATGTCAGGGGAGTATTGTTCCCAAGGCTCTGGGCTCAGCCAGCTGGGTCTTCTGAGCAACATAGTGGACTTTCATTCCAGCCAGACATAAAATGGAATGTGAGTAATCAAAGAGTTGTTGACAGTCATAGTTTGACTTCCATTATGTCTCAACGGAAAGGGAACCTGTGTGGGGTGTGAAGCCCAGGGGGACATGATGTTTCCACAGTTCTCCCAGCCCAGGGCCTCTCAGGCAGACTGGGTCTGACCCGGGGCCCCACACACTGTAAGTCACCTGGAAACAGATGAATAGAAATCTACCGAACAGAATAATGTGGAGGAGACAAATGGGAAGTCTCATATTTGCTTCTGTCACGTGAAAATGATCAAACCCAGAGAAAATAATGTTCCGTTTATATGCTTAGCACCTCTCACACTTTGGCATTTGAATTGGGCTTTATTTTCTGCCAATATTTGTTCTTTCAACAAGGAATATTCCCTCATAATATGCAGTGTTATATCACTCAAATTCCAGCATACGTTTCCTTGATTTTAATGTCTCCATAATGATCACGTTCACATAGATGGATTTCATGGGTGAGTAGGTTTTATTGTTTATAGAACAGCCGTTAATACAGTCCACAGCAAGAATAATGTTATTTGAATAATACCATCTTCTAGGGCACTCACTAGGTTGGTTTCCAAACAGATCTCAGATGGAATATTTTTATGCTTTCTTATTCCTGAATTATAGGAGAAGTATAATATATTCTTATGTGAGTGTCATGAAAATACCTGTTTTCTCAATTTGGAAAAGAGAATTAAGCAAGCAAGGGCAAGAAGTAAATGTGTTCAGTGTTGGCTATATTACATTTTATTCTCTTTTGTTTTCTCTTGGTTAATAGAAGCTTTGGGATTTCTTAGTTGAGATGATTGCTAAAATCAAAAGATAAAAATAGAAGACAAAAACGATAAAATAGAAGAAAAGGAACATGCATCCATAAAAGGTGGCATATTGGTTCTGATTAAACCTCACTTCAAAGAAATGCAGCAAAATCTGATGGCTGAGCTTGCTTGGTCTAAGTGTTGGCTGTGAGCTGTTTTGAACAGAAAGATAGGAATATGATGTAAAAACATATGTTATAAAGGTTCAGATTTCTGGAGTTTCACTAAAAATTAATACATTTGGCCAGGTAGTGTTTGAATTTGCATGGAGCATCAGGTTGGCTGGAGGTGAGTCAAGTCCCCTTGGGAATCTTTCCTATTCCTCCACCCTAGTTCCCACCACTCCCTACTACTCACCCATTGGGGGTCCTCACACTGGCCACCATTCTCATCTCTGCACTGAAGAATTACTCAAGCTCCTTTCTGGTGAATTCTACACCCTTCAGAAACATTTCTTAATTTCACCTCTCTCCACCCATTCCCTACCTCACAGTTAACACCTTGCCTCCCCTACTTTAAAAAAAAAAAATGTTCCTCCAGCCCCCGGTCCTGCCCCCAAGAATCAGTGAGCTTGTCCTTTGTTCCTGTGGGTCAGCGCTTTTTCCACACTGCTCTATCCTGTGACCAGAGGTCCCATTCTCAGCTTGATCTGGGGGCAGGCGGAGGGAGGCAAACAGGTCCACTTTGGTCAGCTTCAGATATGAAGACTGGGTGTCATATATGGTTTGAAAATCAGTTCTCTTTCTAGATATGAGCTCCTCACTGCAGGCAGTAGAGGGTGCCTGGAGAGTCCTCCTGGGGTCCCATGAAAAGTAACCCTGGGGCCCCATTGGCATGGCGGTGGTCGGGGGGAGTGTCTAGAGACCTTGCAAAGTGTGATTCAACTAGAGCCCAGGGCACAGTGGGTCCCTGGGGATGAAAGAATCCAAAGAGTCTTCAATAGATGGAAACAAGACATGGCACTGAGGCTCTACTGGGACTGGTCTGTGCTTTGGCTGACATGTGTGTGTGTGCATGTGTGTGTGTGTGTTCATGTTCATTTATCTAAGTGAAAATGAAAGTGTTAGTTGCTCAGTCATGTCCAACTCTTTGCGACAGCATAGACTGTAGCCTGCCAGGCTCCTCTGTCCATTGGTATTTTCCAGGTAAGAATTCTGGAGTGGGTAGCCATTCCCTTCTCCAAGGGATCTTCCCGACCCAGGGTTCAAACCCAGGTCTCCTGCATTGCAGGCAGCTTCTTTACCACTGAGCCACCAGGGAAGTCTTCAGAAGACTAGACAGTGTTTTTTGTTTTTTCTTTTGACTTGAAAATGTATAATTCACAAGTCCTGTAACCTTAAGTCTGTGTCACATTGTATGTATTTCAGTTCTCTGGCTCACTCCCCACTTAGTTCTTTTCTGTTATAAATAATGAAGCAATGGATGTTTTTGTGTATCCATCCTGCCTGGGGGGAGCAGAGATGAGCACAGCTCTTGTCCTGGGCTCCGACTTCTGGAAGGTCTGGTTGTAGGATGCCAGCTCTGCATGGTGAGCCTCACCCCTCTCACCCTACTTGTCACCCTTGCAGGAGTGTGATTCTGAGTCCCTACTCCACAGGGTTTTGTGCAGGTGAAGTGATGCAATCCAAGTAAAGAATTTGAATTAGAGCAAATGCAATAAACATTTACCTATGTGAACAAATGTGCACACAAATAAACCTGTGTTTGATTTCTGGACCAAAAGATGTGCAGTATTTTAAAGTTTCTGATAGACAGACCTACTGCCAAGTTGTCTTCCAGGAGCGTTTTGCCAATTCAAACATTCACCAGTAATGCATTCATGTCCTTCCTCTTCTTTCTGTATTTTTACCAACTCTTGAAAATGTTTCTTAAATGCACATATTTTCAGCATGGCAGCTTAACTAATGATATTCATGGCTGTTTAAATTTAGATTTCTTTCATCATTACTGTGTTTGAATATTGCTTAATCTATCTATTAACTATTTGTGATTCTTATGATTGTTTATTCTTGTGAATTGCTTATTATTGTTTTTATAAGGATTCAAAAATTATATATGAAGAGATTAACATTTTCTGTCTTGTAAGGCATTTTTTACCAATTATATGACATATCATTCAATTTTTTGTAGTATATTTTGTATAGAAAGTATTTTTTTCTGCAATTAAATATGAGGTTAATAGTATCATGATTGCTTTTCTGTTTTCTAAACTTAGGATTTCCTTGAAATGTGCAATAAATGTGGATATATATAATTATTTGCAGTTTCATTTTCACATTACCTGAAATCAAATTAGATATTGGTATTTCCCTCTCATCTTAGTACTGGTATTGTATTACTTTGCTTCATTCATGTATGTAAACTGAGAGGTCTGAACATTTCTCAATATTCCAGTAGTAACCAGTACCCTTACTAACAGGTGTTGGGCGGTCTCCACTTTCCCCTCTGAACTGATTCACCACCTTATCATTCACTAACTCACTGCATAGTTTAACATCTTTAATTTTATAATTTTGGAAGCAGTATTCTCAAGTCTTCTTTTTCATACTTTTTATAGCCACTATTATCGACTCATTCTTCAACATAAGGTTTAAAATATTTTGTCTAATTGCAAAAGAAAAAAATTATGTTTGTTTTTATTACACTTTATTAAATTTATAAATCATCATGTTGAAATTGGCATCTTTAGAGTATTGTGAATTCCTTTCCAGAAGTAGAGGATATAACACCAACCATTATTAATGTCAATATTAATTTGATGATTACCTTCATGTAGAACTATAAATTTCTTATTAAATTGATTTAAAATATTTGACATGTCTGCTATGAATATGATCTTTTTTAAAAAAAAAACTTATTTATTTATTGTGACATACGGAGTCTTCCATCTTTTTTGTGGCAGGCAGCATCTTTAGTAGTAGCATGCAGACTCTTAGTTGTGGCATTCAGGATCTAGTTCCCTGACCAGGGATTGAGCTCAGGCCCTCTGCATTGGAAGGGCAGAGTCCTAACCACTGGACCACCAGGGCACGCACTCAGTAGCTTCAGTTATGTCCAACTCCCTGCAAGCCCATGGACTATAGCCTGTCAGGCCCCTCTGTCCATGGGATTCTCCAGGCAAGAATACTGGAGTGGGTTGCCATTTCCTACTCCAGACCATCAGGGAAGTCCCTATAATATTTCATGAATTTGTTTTTTTCTCAACTTGTTTTTCCCATTCAAAAATTGTCTGTATGTCTGTTTGAGACTTTATGCAATCAGAAGCCATCCATGGTCCTAAGTGAGGTGTGTGAATGCCATAGAATGACTGTCTTGTACAGAGTTTAAGATCATAAAAATTTGGGAAGGTGATAGATTTGTTCAGAGAGAGCTGCTTCACCCCATCTTGAATAGAGTAGTGGTTGGTTAATAGTAGCATTTAATAAATATTGGATGGAGGAATGAATAAATGAACATGAGACTTAAATCAGTGAAAGCAATACAGGCTAGATATGATGAATAGTTTTCCAGTGCCACTCTAAAAAGAAAGACAGCCCTTCAGAAAAAGCTAGCCTTTCTTTAGGTGAAAGCATTAGGGTTTATACACAATGCTTGGACATCCGTAATAGACGGAAAAGGAGAGTATGTGAGTAACTTTGCCTCTGGCCTTAAATCATGAGACTCCCATGAGAACATAGAGTTCAGAGGTCTGGCTACCATCTTGGAATGAGGAATGAGAACCACGGGGAACAAAACACAAAATAATATCTCAGTAAATCACCCTGCCGTGAATAGCTCTCCAAGCCAATTAGGAAACTGTCGGTTTGAGGCCGTGGGGGAAATCACAGCCTCTAAAAGTATGAGGCAGCATAGTTTCCGGAGCCGGGCAGTTTTGTCAGGTGCCATCCCTGCTTGGCATGGATTCCAAAGGAGAAAAATGGGCAGAGTCGAGAAATAGCTGTGTGTGTGAGCAGAGTCTTCTGTCCTCGTGATTGACTTTGCTCTTGCCAGTTTTTAGACATAGTCCTTGATGGTGTAAAAGAGTCTTCCTATGAGCACACATTCTGTAATGTCTGCTCTCCATCCTGAAATGAAATCTGTAGCTAACACACTACCTATTGCATATCATTTTTTAAAAATTCACAATAAACCCCTAAATGACTTTAGGGAAAATCGAGGAGCATAACGTTAATAAAATAACAGGTGTTCAATATTTACATGCTCTATATGTTGAAACTGGAACCAAAATGCCCCCACAAATTTCAAAATCACCTCCTGGGGACATCACCTCCGTTGGGAACCTGTGACGTCAGTTAGGGCTAAACAGCGAAGCAGAAAGCATCGCATGCGGTAAGGGGGCTCCCGAGGGGATTTGGGACACCGAGGGCCGTGACAGCATTCTTAGCGTCACTCTGAACACCTATCCTCTCTGACCTACACTTACACATCAGCCTCTCCTGCCACGGCCCCTGGAGGCAGCCTGTGCCCGCACCGGGTGTGAACAGAGAGGGCCCGGCAACCCCTTCTGGGTCTGGAGACTGAGCCCAGTCCACTCCAGATGGGGAGGCAGGCTGACAGCGAGAGCGCCCCTGGGCCGGGCCATGGGAAGACAGGGGGTCAGGATTCTTCCTCAAAGTGTCCCTCCACCCTGCCCAGCCCCCATGGGAGGAGGGTTTTCCCGAATCCTCCAGTTTGCCTTCAACTGTTTGGGTCTTTGTCTTAAACCTTGCCCTGAACGCATCTCCTGTTCTCAGTCAATTCACACATGTTTATTCAGGTTCCAGCGTTGTTTTATTGACTGTGTTCCGCTTGGTAAATGTTTACTGAGCTCTCTTTCTGAAAGGACAGGGTAAGCGAGGATCAAAGGAGTAAGGACCTGGCTTGTCACCCCAGGGGGCCAAGGACTCCCAGGAGGCGGGGCAGGCCGCACACACTTGACAGGAGGCTTGACCGAGAAAGGAGGCGGGGCTGGTTCCCAGAGGGACTTGGCTCTCGGAGAGCCGAGGTGCCCCAGGACCCCTGACTTGGGGGATGTTTCCTTGGGCTGGGACTAAGGGAACCTGTTTTGAATGAAGCAGCTTTATCATCTTCTGCCCCTGCCTCCCTTTTTCCTCCATCCCTCCCTTCCTTCATTTTTTCCTTAGATCCACAATTGTGTTTATCTGACACTTCAGCTCATAGCACATCATCTTTATCCATTTGTGAAAGTCCTTTTTCTAATTTTATTTTCCCCATTACCCAATAGTCCCACCTCTATCCCTCTCCTCCCTTTTGGGACCCACTGTAGTGTGACAGATGCTGGTCCTTAAAACAGCCGTGTGTCCTTATAAAATACACAGGTCACTATGATGTGCCATTGTGCTTTAACTCTCATTCTGTTTTCACGTCTTTCAATCATGACAACATTTTAAAACAATGTAACTGTGCCTCTGCATGTACATCTAGTCTATTGCTTCTCACTAGGTCATAGCATCACACATGTATATCCATAACATTGCACATGTGCATCCACAACATCGCACACATATGTATCCACGACATTACAGGGCCCAACATATGTCAGCTACTGTACCCCCAGCCCTGGGGATGCAGAGGCTGTGCCCAGCACATTTCTGGGCTATTGTGGACCAGCTCCAGGGCACAGTTCAAGGGACTGATTCTGCCCCACCTGGATCGGAAGAGCAGTAGGCCCAAGCATGGGTGAAGCTGCTTCCTTCATGGAAAAGAGGCTCTGTCTGTCCTCTGTTGATGGGAAAGCAAAGGTCTCAGACAAGGAGGAAGGTAAGTGTGAAGTAAGTGTGCCTCGAGTGCAATGCTGGTGGAGAGGCAGAGCCGAGATGAATTAAGGGACGGCCATGTGGGGTGCCTGGACCCCCAATGTCTGTCTTTTAAGAAATGCATGTGGGACTCTGAGCAACTCTCCTATAAGCAGGGAGGCTGAGAGCACTGTCCACTCCTGAGCTCACGTCCCAGGATGACATTTGAGCAGCTGAACCTGCCCTCCCCTCACATGTCCACGTGTCCACAGGCTCACCCAGTCCATGTCGTCCTACCTTGGCTGGAAGGACAGCCTCAAAGAGCAGGACAGGGTCATCGCGTCTCTTTGGCCTCCATCACAGGAGCAGGTCCCTTAACCACCAGACAGCTCTGAGCCTGAGACTGAACTGGTTAATGCCTTGCTGGCTCCACTAAGGAGGCTTTAAATGAGTTGCTTGTTTTCTTGTTTGGGCCGTCAGAGGCAAAGGTGCTAAGGGCGGAGGAACCATTAGGAATGACAGTGCCTACTGGCCTTTTGGGAAAGGAGTGCTGGGCTGCTGGGCCAATCTGAAGGCTGGAGAGGTGCCTTCAAACAAGGTGGGGTCTGTTCAGGGAGTCTGCTGTCCCCCACCCCCACCCCTCCACCACAGACGCAGGTCAGCCTGGGGTCCACTGCCCACCTTCCTTCCTGTGAAGTGCTTGGTAAGCCTGTCTCTATGGCTAATAGTTACCAGAACATCAAACTGCCACCAGGTGAGGCCAGTTCTAGTTCCCTGGGGACCTAGGAGGTGGACCTATCGCTCAGTTCATTCTGTAGGGTTCTTCAGAGAAGGACCAAAAAAAACCAAACGAAAAAAGCATGTCCTTGGTTATCAAACAGTGTGATCTCAGTGGAGTTTTGAGTCCAGGGATGGTCCTTGTTGTCCTGTGAGGAGCTGGGAGCCTGCTCAGTCCCTTGGGTGTCTATGCCTGTGAAGGACAGAGGAGAGTCCAGACTTGGAGGGGGGCATCTGTTCACAGTGGAGGGAACATCCCCTGGGGCTCCCTGAAGGACCAGGAAAGAGGCTGTGCTCATAGAAATGTTATTTTCCATAACAGAGAAGAGAGAGAGGACAGGATAACAGGTAGACTGAGCACAAACCAGTGGCAAGAGGTGGGAGACAAGGAGAAGGAAAACGTCAGAGAGGACCTGGGGTCTGTGGCCAAGGGTGTCCTGAGCCCTGACCTCGCCTTCCCAGAGTCCAACCTGGGAGCAGGTTCATCTCACACCTGCTTCCTCTAAACAAGGATGGGCACAGATAATCAGAACCTTTTGGTAGTGGTTTGCCCAAAGGAGGACTTCCCTGGTGACTCAGATAGTAACAAATCTACCTGCAATGCAGGAGACCCTAGTTCGATCCCTGGGTCAGGAAGATCCTCTGGAGAAGGGAATGGCAACCCACCCCAATATTCTTGCTTGGAGAATCCCATGGACAGAGAAGCCTGAGCTGCAGTCCCCAGGGTCGCACAGAGTTGGACATGACTGAGCAACTAACACTTTCACTGTCCAAGGAAGGCACTGACATTGGCTGTCAGTGGAGTCCCCCAAGTGTCATTTGGAAGGCGAGGTGCGAGGGGTCTGTAATCAGCAGAAAGGGCCACATCCGATTCTAGCACTTAGAATGAGGCCACAGTCAGTGGCGATTGATCAGAGGAGCTAGCAGCAGACCTGCTGGAGCGAATCGCACCTGTCAAGGTGTTCTGCAGGAAAGGAATGATGTGAAGAGTGCCAAGTCAGCAGAGACGATCTGGGAGTCTTCTGGGGTCTGGTCCAGGAAGACGTGCTCTAACAAGCTCCCCAGAGGATTCTGGTTCTAGATGAAAGGCCCTTTCCATCTGAAAGACCTCACCTCCTTCCAGGAGAAATGAGATTGTTTTGTTCCCACGTCCCTCCCCTCTTACATTTCCTCCAGCAATGGATTTTTGCCGTAATCTGTATACAAGGTACACAGCCCTGTTGAGGATTTAGCCAACTAATGAAACCCCAAATTCCATTCCAAATCTCTCTTATTTATTTGCTTTCAGAAAGCGGGCCCTAATTGGCTATTAGGAAAGCATGCCATTGGTTCCTTTACGGGCTGCCGGATTTATGGAACTGGCTCTGGAGTCAGAGGGAACATGAGGCTCTCATTCAATGTCACAGAGCATTTAACTAACCGTTTCATTTCTTCCCAGGCCTAAAGGGAAGAGCACATTTATTAAAGTATTTTGATCCTTTGGAGACAGATTAATATGAAGCTCATGTCAGTTTTGTAGGATACACTGAGTCAATAAACAGAAATGCACACTGACAGGCGATCCTCTGAGCCACAGGTGATACAACGCATGTGTGTGTTGTCACAGAGAAAACATTACTTAAGAAAAGTAATCCACCATATTGTATTTCTATTACTGAATGCTTACTCTAGATCTCAGATTGTGTGTATGTATGTGCGTGTGTGGTGTGTTTGGGGCAGGTCTGTTTTTTTTTTTTTTTTAACTGACTATAGTGAACACATTTGAATGGAGGCTTTGAACTCAATTCAAGGCTTGAACACAAATTCATGATGCCATGAATTTCTGTTTAGCCCTGCCATGATTTGAGAGGCCATGTGGTCTCCATCCAAACTGCTCATCTGTCACAGTTATTGTGCCAAAGTGAACACAGTGAGTAAGTTGCTCAGTCATGTCTAACTCTTTGCAACCTCATGGACTGTAGCCTGCCAGGCTCCTCTGTCTATGGGATTCTTCAAGCAAGAATACTGGAGTGGGTTGCCATGCCCTCCTGCAGGGGATCTTCTCGACCCAGGGATCAAACCTGGGTCTCCTGCATTGCGGGCAGACCTTTTACTATCTGAACCACCAGGGAAGCCAGACACCACATAAACACATGATGTGGCTACATTTCAATAAAACTTTATTTAAAGTAACAGGAGGAGACTCACTGAAGCCCGGAGAAGCCCCTTATCTGTCCATCCTAAGAGGTGATCTGTTTTCATGTCTCATTACCAAAGGATTGCTGATTCATTGGAGATCTATCCTGACCTTGTATTTGAGTGGTCGGTTAACTCTCAGGAACTAGTTCAGGAAGAATATTCTTATAACTAGAGATTCTTCTTAGCAGATGCTTTCTTCTAATTTAAATGGTTTCTCCTTTTGGAATGACAGCTTAACGTGGAAATAATGTAGATTGTACTTTGCAACCCTCACCTTCAATCTGAGAACAGCCAGTTGCTTTAATTCAGACCCTGACATCTTCCACCGTTAAAAAAAGATTAAATTGAAGTAAAATTTAATTGTGTTGAAATAGAGATTAGCACTATGGTTTAATAATAACTAGGAAAAGGTCTTTCGTTTTGACTAGGGGACTCCCAAATTCAATAAATGACAAAGTTAATTAGATAACAAGGGCAAAAGTGTCTGTTCGTTAATCCTGTAAGCAACATGAGACTTGATGGGAATGCTGGCAAATTGGTGTTTTTGAACTTTTCCCCCAACCCCCAACTTGTGTTCCCAACTTAGGGGAAAAGAAATTCAGAACAAGTGTTCCTACAGAAACACCAAATCTCTTTCTCGTTTTGCTAATGATGAATTATTACTCATGCTTCAAAGCCAACATTATTAACCTCTAAAATTACATGCCTAGGAAGGAATGACTCCATGTGAAACTGGGAGCAGAATTAGTTTCCGGTGATGGTGTCTGTGGCTTCTCCCGATAACCTGTCACCTTCCTAATTAATTAGCCTCTCAGGACCAGGTGTCGCCAAGCGGGAGGGCATGTGGGGAGCTTTCCCAGGAATGTGAGGCAAACAAGATGTCGGCCAATTATGGACTTCCTCCTAGGGAAACACAAGTGTTCACAGCCCCTGTCTGCGTTTACACGGAAGGAGAGGTTGGGGGGTGGGAAGAGACAGAGAGAGGGAGAGATTTCCAATAGGGGAAGCCACTTCTGTTTCTAGCTGGGAAAAAAACACATATTCTGAAGTTTTCCTCCATCTGTGCAGCAGAAAATTATGACAACAAATATTCTCCATCACAACCTGCTTTTATGTATTACCATCCCGTTTAATGATCACACACCCCTCGTCAAGCAAGTGCTAATAGACTGAAGTCACAGGTGAAGAAACTGAAGAATTTAGGACTTTTCCTGGGCTCATAAGGGAGATCCTAAAGAGTCTGAATTTTCTGAGTCCAGAGTGACTGGGTGCACTTTCATCACTATTGGTTTTGGTCAATGGTTCTGGAGGAGGAAATGGCAACCGCTCTGGTAATCTTGCCTGGAGAATCCCATGGACGAGGAGCCTGGCAGGCTACAGTTGCAAAGAGTTGGACACAGCGAGGCTGCCATCTCCCTTGGTTATTCCCCATGGGATTCATTGGCAAACTAAAAATAAGGTGAAAAGGAGTGATTCCAGCACCCTGCTCTCCATCTGTTCCTCTGTGCTGAGAAGATTCCCAGCCTGAGATCTGACTTTGCTCAGAACTCGGTCCAGGGAACATACTACCTGCTATGTCCCCCCCTGGGTGAGGCCACCAAGGATGGAGATCTCGGGTTGAGAGATGCATTGCTAAGGGGACAAGGGTGTGGATGCTGCAGGTGAGCCCTGAACCCCTAAGGCACTTCCTTGGGAACAGACATTTGCTGTCTCCCATCTCAGCTTCCCCACAAACCAGACACAGGCACTGTGCTAACCGTGGGGCCAACTTTGATTCTGTCACCACATAAAGACATTTCCTCCATGACTTTCCTTCCTACTTGCTGTGAAAGGACAACTAAGACAACAAAAACACTGATGCCTCTATGGCATTTAATGGTGTGACAACGAAACACTGGTGATAGTTACATGTTAGTCATGCTCACCATCAACCATCCTCTTTCACCCATCCTGTCATGTCATTGATATTTGTAATGACCTTCTGAGGAACAGGGTGTGTGTGGTTATTATTAGAATGACCACATGGCTTGGTTCTTCTGAAAGAGTCCCCTTTTCTGTTGCATGGCCTAGTTGTCCCTCACCCCTTTTATTCCTGAAGTGTCCCAGCTTGGAAAACAGGATGCATGGTCACCCTAACTTTCAGGTCCACACTTTATGATTCTGGACGTTGAGACTTGGAGAGACCATCTGTGTAGGGATACTTGGGACAAAGGGAAGAATCAGGATCCATATGTGAGGAACGAGATGCTCATGTGGACCTCTCGTGATGGCACATGGCATGTTGGTGACCGAAGCCCTCCTGACTGTCTTTGAGCAGCTAAAGGCAGGCCAGAGGGCCTGGGAATCCATGCGTTAACACAACAATGACAACCACAATTTGTGGAAATTGAGCTCATGAGCGAAGCACTTGTAGCACCTGCCTGCTTTTCCTCATCCTGAGGTTCAGCCTCAGACTCTGGGCTGGCATCTGCTGTGGACAGGCCAGCCCTGCCTGGGCCACCAGCCTGGTCAAGAAAGTGGGGGCAAGGGCTTTAAAAGCTGTTTCTGTTTAATAGAAACATAAAGTCATACTTATGAGAAAATCAGATTTTTGATGGACCTCCTTCACCTTCATTGGCAGGTCTGCTGTTTTAATTTTGAATGATGGATGGGGAAGTGAAGACACCACATTTTTTCCCTAATACTGTGGTTCCACAGGCCTTCCTGGGACTCGACCTCTGTCTCGAAGACAGAACATCCTACAGAGTGGAATCTAAGGTTGTGACCGTGTGTCAAGCTGAGGTCAACTAGCAAAGGTCCCTCAGGCATCAGTAGCCAGCAAATTGGTGTGGATGAGTGTCTGTGGTCTGTCTTAACAGAAAGAAGGATTACCTAGCATGTGTGATCCGCAGGACACCTGGTAGATAAAGGATGTTTGGGAGCTCTCAGGCTGCGCCTCCGAGAGAAGGGCTCTTAGGACTAGACATACAAAGAAATGGGGCTGTGGGGCCTCTCTGCTCCTGCCTTTGCATCCATATGTTTGCATTCAGAACTGGCCTCTTGACAGCACTGGGCTTCCTGCTCTTGACCTGAGCTGCATCATTCAAGGCTCATCCCTCCAGGAGGTGTCGGGACCTCCTATTTCCCTAAGGTTAGGAGGCCTTATTCACCAGGTTCTACAGGTGGTGCTAGTGGTAAAGAACCCTCCTGCCAACACAGGAGGCATAAGAGACACAGGTTTGATCTCTTGTCAGGAAGATCCCCTGGAGGAGAGCATGGCAACCCACTCCAGTTTTCTTGCCTGGAGAATCCCATGGACATAGGAGCCTGGTGGACTACAGTACATAGGGTCGAAAAGAGTCAGATATGACTGAAATGACAGCATGCACACACAACTTTAAAATTATGTGATTCTTAACTGGTTTTTACCTGAGAGCAATTACCAACATTTTGAATTTTGTGCCTAAATCAAGACCTTACTGATTAATGTATTATTTCAATATTGCATAATTCAAATGCCAGTAAAACATGACCCCATGAAGATGGCATGAAGACACCATTTACATGGTCTTAAGGTGGTCTGAACTGATAGTGCCCACAGACATTGATTTTTCTCTGGGTAATTAGTGAATTACCATGACTACTACTAGCGAAAAAAAACAAACAATAGGAAAAGAGCAAATAGAAACACTTCTTTTCAGGGAAATGTTGGGAAGCCTGGAAAAGAACTCTGTGTGAATTCCTTTATCTACTCATCCACAGATAGACACTTAGATTTGAGTCCGTATCTTGGTGATTGTAAATAGTGCTGAGATGAACATACGCGTGCCTATATCTTTTCCAATTAGTGTTCTCATGTTCTTTGGAAAACTACCCAGAAGTGGAATAGCTAGACCATGAGGCAGTTTTATTTTTAACTTTTTTGAGGGCTCTCCATAGTATTTTCCATGGTGGCTGCATCAATTTACATTCCCACCAGCAGTGTGTGATGGGTGGAAACTAAATTTTTGGCAGTGAACATACTGTCATGTATACAAAAGTAAAGATACAATGTGCACATGAAACATATAATGTTATTAATCAGTGTCATATCTATAATTTTTTAAAAAAAAGGAATGCCCCTATCGATTTAGGGCAGGGTTCCACTGGCACACACAAAGCCTCCCTTCAGAGGCTTACCTCCCCGAATCTGGAAGACTGAGCTCTCTGCCCGCCTCTGCGTTCATGAACTCTCATGAAGACATTTCTCTGAAAGAGTGACAGAACTGAATGCAGGTGCCCAGACAAAAGGTTCACACAAACGTTCACAGCAACAGTGCTCACAACGGCCAAAAGGTGGACACAGCATAGATTTTCATCACTGGATGAATGGATAAACCAAGTGTGGTCCATTCATACAATGAAATGATATTCAGCCATAAGATGGAAGAGAGTCATGTTACAACACAGATGAATCTCAAAGTCGTGCTAAGGGAAATAAGCCAGGCACAAAGGAAGACCTATGGTGTGATGCCTTTTATATGAAATGTCCAGATGGGCAAATCCCTAGAGACAGAAAGTAGATCTGTGGTTGCCAAGGGCTGGGGTGAGGGCTTGAGGATGGCAGCTTGGTGGGTGCAGGGTTGCCTTTTAGGATGATGAGAACATTCTGGAACTGGGTAGAAATGATGGATACATAGCAATGGGAATGCACCAAATATCATTAGTAGCCAATTTTAAGTTATGCGTGTTTTACCACAGTGGGAAAAAAAAAGAGCATTGGCAACCCAAAATATCCAAAGCTATTTTTCATGTCCCTCTAAACTGGGTGGCTCTTTCACTTTAATTTTTATTTTATTTGTTTACATTAAAAGCCCATCTGTGAGCCCCTGGCTTATTTTCCTTTGAAAATGACTAATTTCATATTTCATAAGTACAGAATGAATGCCGATGAGTCTTCATCTGTCACAGGGTGCCTGTGATCGGAGCAATCATCCCCCTAATATGTCTTGCAAAAGAGCCAGTGGATCCATTGTTGGTGATAGTTGCATGTAAAGCAGGCCTTGTCCTGCCTTGTCCCCGTCCATCTGGCTCAGTGACCTCCCTGGTACCGCAGGTGTGTCAGCATGATTTATGCTCCTATTTCGTGTGGTCCTTTGCCTATCTAATTGACTGGCTGTTAAAGAGGAGGAGGAGAGAATTATGTGGGCATCTATACACATCCATTTCAGGATATACAGCCCATCAGCTTCTGGTGGCTAAAATAATACAGATGCCTAATACCATTTTGAATATTAACATTCATCCCCAACTTTCAACAACATTATAATTTGGCAGTGCTCAGTGGTGCTTCTGTCTTTCTAGCCAAATGACATTTGTCACACTCAAGTAGGAACAATTATTAATAATTTTCATTTCATTAGAAGCACTACAATGAAATGTCAACAGCCTTAAAAGTGCATCAGAAGTGTACAAATTAATTTTGATTTTCTGAAGTGTAATTACTTTTGTAAGTGCTAGACTGTGTAATCACTTTGGGCGTTGTTACTTGCCCAATCAATTATGCTTAAATGCACTTATCTGTTTTCAAACATGATTTTCAGAGGTCACCTGTTGGTGCTTTTTGCTATCATAATAGGAAGTTGCTATAGTTCATAGTGGACATGCAGTAACAAAGGCCCAGTAAAGGTAGTGATGAGATGAACAGAAATACAAGAGTAAAAATTGTCTCAGCAAGAGACCAGCCCAAGCCACATAAGACTTTGGGGCTCAGTTTTTATTTAATTCTGGTTGGGGGACATATATAGTGACTAAAAAGACATTTTTACAGTGGAAAACTAAAGGTGGAAGTTCCCATCTATTTTAGAATATGGATGTTGAATAACTGGCTTCTGAGAGCTGACTTTCCAGCTCACTAACTGTGTGCCTCGAGTACATCCTGGCACACCTGTTTGCTGTTTTGTTGTTGTTGTTCAGTCGCTTAGTCCTGCTGGACTCTGAGACTCCATGGATCCCAGCACACCAGGCTCCTCTGTCCCTGCCATCTCCTGCAGTTTGCGCAGATACACCTCCATTGAGCTCGTGATGCTATCTAACCGTCTCATCATCTGCTGCCTCCTTTCCCTTTTGCTTTCATTTTTTTCCCAGCATCAGGATCTTTTCCAAAGAGTCAGCTCTTCGCCTCAGGTGGCCAAAGTTTTGGAGCTTCAGCTTTAGCATCAGTCCTTCCAATGAATATTCAGGGTTGATTTCCTTTAGAGTTGACTGGTTTGATCTCCCTGTCGTCCAAGGGACTCTCAAGGTCTTATCCAGCACCACAACCCAAAAGCATCAATTCTTCGGTGCTCAGTCTTCCCTATGGTCCAACTCTCACATCTGTACATGACCACTGGAAGAACCATAGCTTTGACTAAACGGACCTTTGTCAGCAAAGTGATGTCTCTGATTTTTAATATGCTGTCTAGGTTTGTCATAGCTTTCCTTCCAGGGAGCAAGTATCTTTTAGTTTCATGACTACAGCCACTGTCTGCAGTGATTCTGGAGCCCAAGAACATAAAATCTGCCACTGCTTCCACTTTTTCCCCATCTATTTGGTATGAAGTGATGAGACTGGATGCCATGATCTTAGTTTTTTGAATGCTTAATTTGCTGTTGACTCACTCATAACATGAAGGGTATGAAGCACCTCCTCCCATGAAGCACTGTGCCTGCTTCTATCATTTCATCTTTACCACACAGTCTGGTACAGTAGTAGATGTTACACAGTGAGTAGATGCTAAATAGTCACTGAATCACGCCTGACTCTTGTGACCCCATGGACTGTAGCTGTCAGGCTCCTCTGTCCATGAGATTCTCCAGGCAAGAATACTGGAGTAGATTGCCATTTCCCTCTCCAGGGGATCTTCCTGACCCAGAGATCTAACCCAGGTCTCCTGCATTATAGGCAGTCTCCTGCATTGCCAGTGGATTCTTTACCAACTGAGCCACTAGGGAAAACTTAATAGTTACTAATTAAGTTATTTAATAGTTATTAAACTATTAAAAGTTACTGAAGAAGTAAATGAAGATGCATTAATAAAAATTCAGTAATAAAACATAGGACATGCTGATTTGCCGTTAGCCAGTATTGTTAATCATGATAATCAATATAGCATTAATAATGATTATTTCAATCTTGGAAAAATCTATTGATCCCACTCATTTTGACCAGGAAACAGAGCCAAACTCAATACACCCTTGGAGAGATTTTATACATCACTAATAATTACATAAACACTATATGAAACATCAGTTGAAAACATTTATTGCTTACAGAACATCCAAACTAGAGGTGGTGGAGTGGCAGAGATGTGGGTGCTTCCATATACTGTTGACAGGAACATAAATTGGTTCAACCTTCCTGAAGCACTGACTTGGCTAAATATATCACAATTAAACATGTACATAAACCATTTACAGAGGAATTCTTATTTTTGGTATCTAAGTTATAGAAATAATGTTTAAGTAAACAAAGATGTATACAAAAATTATTTTTGCAGTATTAAATGCATAAAATGGATGCATCATAAATATCCATCAATAACGTATAGGTAAATAAGTTATGGTTTGCCTAAGATGGTGCAGTGCTAAAGAACCCTCTTGCCATGGGCCTGTGTACTGGGAAGACCCAGAGGAATCGGGTGGAGAGGGAGGTGGGAGGGGGGATCGGGATGGGGAATACATGTAACTCCATGGCTGATTCATGTCAATGTATGACAAAACCCACTGCAATGTTGTGAAGTAATTAGCCTCCAACTAATAAAAAAATTAAAAAAAAAAAAAAAAAAAGAACCCTCTTGCCAGTACAGGAGATGTGGTTCGATCCCTTTATCAGGAAGATTCCCTGGAGGAGGAAATGGCAACCCACTCCAGTATTCTTGCTTGAAGAATCCCATGGACAGAGGAGCCTGGCGGGTTACAGTCCATGGAGTTGCAAAGAGTTGGACTCCACTGAGTGACCGAGCACACGCAGCACACTTGTCCAAGAACAAAATTCTATATATACATTGTTCTTTACAGCACTGAACTTTACTTTCGCCACCAGACACATCCACAACCGAGCATTGTTTCCGCTTTGGTCCAGCTCTTTCTGGAACTATTTCTCCGATCTTCCTCATAGGTGTTCCTTTGGACACCTATGAACCAGGGGGGCTTATCTTCCAGTGTCATATCTTTTTGCCTTTTCATATTGTTCGTGGGGTTCTCAAAGCAAGAATGCTTTGTGAATTGACATATAAATTTCTCTAAGAGGTTTAAGTGATAAAAGCAAGTGGAAATCTAACATGAATATGCTTATCTATGTTTTAGAATGTGGGCTAGATTGCATAAAATCTAATAAGAAACTAGAAAGTGAGTTATGATCAAATATAAAGAATTATTACCTTTGGGGGAATGGATTGAATGTGTGTGGTTTTAACCTTTATTTATTATTTCACATATTTTAAGTAGAGGCATTATGTGTGGTTTTAATTTATTTTGTGTTGGTAAGATAAAGTAAATGCATTGCATTTATTTAAAAATAGTTTTAAGGCTGTGAGCACGCTCCTGGTAAGTAACCAACTGAATCCATAAAGGATGGATAACCAAATCAAACCCATCTGAATCACCCCAACCTGGTCCATGTGGGCTGTGTTCCCAGGCTTGTGCCTCGATTTGTTGCCAGCTAGAACTGATTAGCAAGTGTACCAATATAAATGGAAGCCTCGTGAGAAGGGGTTGGTAGATTCCTGTAATTTATACGGAGAACCATTCACTCCAACTTCAACATTCTCAGGACCTTCCAGTAACATAACTCTGGAAGCAGGACCACTCTCAGTACTTTCCAAAAATATGGATAAACTCTCCAAATTGTGTCTTTGTCCTCAAAATGATTTCCTTAGCTGTTAGCTAAATTTCTGCCAAAACGTCATTATACTAAAATGGTGAGGTCCCGCCTCCATGGAAATGAAAATAATGACTCTAACACTGTGAATAGGAACTGAAGTGGTGGTTTCTTGTCTTTGTTAGGATCCATTCCCTTTGAGGTCCATGAATGGGGTGTCCGCCTCACTTTTACCATGTTGATTTTTAAGAAAGAATCACATTTTAAAACATCGTAGTAGTAAGTACAATCATAATTACAAGAAAATGATGAAATCATAAAACAAGAAAGCAAGTCTTATTTTTTTAAAAAAAAACTCCTGCTTTAAATAAAATAAAACCTTGCATTGACCTGAGAACTTGGTTAATGAGGCATTTGCCAAGTTGTTTAGTTTTTATGGCTTGCCAAGTGTGTAATTACTTTGCTTGGCACTTTTAGAAAATGTTATTATAAACCCTTCTTCCAAAGAAAATTATGCAACATAATTATTAACTCTAAAATTACACACACATTTATCTGCTAGTATTCGCTTTCATGCTTCAGCTGTCACTTAAACATTGCCGGCTTGAATCACGCACCTGTTCACAATGATGTTTTCAATGTGTTTCTACTAATTTCCCATTATATGGTAGAAAGCCAAACACTGGGAAAGAGAAAGTAGCAGAAACTGGGCTTTAATAGAGAATCACTTCCCGTAACATCTGAGACCCCAGTAGCCCTCACATGGAAAGAGCACCATTGAACCCTTGTCCGCAGTGATCACATTATTCATGTCCTCTTCTGTGTATTTTCACCCATTTTGAATATTTCATCCAGAAACAACAGCTCTTCTGACTCAGATGCACAAAGGCAGGCTGGATCATGTCAGGGCTAGATTCCGTTTTTGCTTTCTCTCTAAATCTACTTCTGAAAAGAAAGAAAAGAATGCCCGCCCCCCCCCCCCCCTTTAATGGGCAGAAGAGAAAATGTCCAAGGACAAAGTCTCATGAATAATACTTCCATTTCAAGGTGGTCTTTACCCAGATTTCATCTTTGAATTTCCTTTGTGTGAGGCATCTGCTGTCTGCTAACAGGAAGCTCCCCAAGGACAGGACTGAGTTGTCATTACTGCCCAGTCTCAGCACCTGCTCAAGTTTGGGGGTCCCCCCATGATTATTTATTAATTAACTGTTTTCCTTTTGCTTAAATCCATCAGTGTTCAGAGCATAAGGACTAGTATACATTGGACTGTGTGCCCCACCAAGTTGTATGTTGACATCAGAACCCCCAGGACCTCAAAATGTGATGGTATTTGGAGAAGGGACATTTAAAGAAGTGTTTAAGTCAAATGAGATCATGGAGATGGGCCCTCATCCAATGTGGCTGATGTCTTTATCGGACGAGGAGATTAGAAGACAGCCTCATACCCAGGAGGAAGACATGAGGAGAAGACAGTCATTTGCAAGATGAGGAGAGTGAACTCATAAGGAAACAATGCTGCTGACACCAGGATCTTGAACTTCCAGCCTCCAGATGGTGAGAAAACAAATTTCTTTTGTTTAAGCCTCCTCCCCCAGTCTGGGATCTGTTTTCATGGCAGCCTTAGCAAGCTGATACCTTGCTCGGCTTAGGAGAGATCTCCTCATGAGTAGCTATAGAATGTGTTCACTTGTATGCTCAGACGTGCAATCGTGTCTGACTCTTTGCAGCCTCATGGAATGTAGCCTGTCAGGCTCCTCTGTCCATGGCATTCTTCAGGCAAGAATACTGGGGTGGGTTGCCATGCCTTTCTCCAGGGGGTCTTCCTGACCCAGGGATCTAACTTAAGCTCATTCCATTGAAGCTTCCCTTTGAATTTCAAGACAGAAGAGGAATGGACTCAACAGTGGCAGCATGGTAGGGTCTGCCCTAGGGAAGTGCCAGCCCCAGAAGCCGGGGGAGCTCCAGAGTCCTGTTTTGCTGGGTGACCACATCCAGGGAGACTGGAAACAGCAGAATTATTCTATCTGGGCAATTGTGGCTTTCTTTGTAAGAGGTTGTGCCAGTGTTTGCCTGGACAACAGTGGACAGTTTTACTGTCCTATTTTAATCCATTTCCATTTACAAACTTCCTAAATTGTCAGATTAAAGATTCACTGTAAATTGCTGGAAATGACATGATTACAGTGCACATGGGTGCTGGCCTTCCACGACCTGAGGGGCAGCTGTCATCTTCTTGTGAAGTCATCAAGCTCCAGATGTTGAGTAGTTGCCCCTCGCTCTGTATAAACAGGATAGTGGCTCAAACTCCAGCTAATCTTCAGGGGTCCCCATGTCAGCAGAGAGTCTGATGCTGAACATGCTGCTATTTGCATGGAAACAGCCTTTATTGAAGCTTTACATGTTGAACTAGGATGTATATCATTTGAATAAAAATAAATAAAAATAACATATGTTTAGCATCTTGAGGCACAGTGCTGAGTTATTCCCACCTTTACTGACCCTTTGTTGTTGAGTCTCTAAGTCATGTCCACCTCTTTTGTGACCTCATAGGCTGTGGCCCACCAGGCTCCTCTGTCCATGGGATTCTCCAGGCAAGAATAATGGAGTGGGTTGGGTTGCCATTTCCTCCTTCAGGGGATCTTCCTGACCCAGAGATTGAACTGGCATCTCCTGCATTGGCAGAAAGATTTTTTTTACCACTATACCACCTGGGAAGCCCTTTACTGACCCTACGCTTCCTAAATTGCTTGCTTCTTTTGCTTCTGGTTTAGCAAGAGAGATTCTTATTTATTTCTCTGTGGGAAAAGGACACAAATACAAAGCTCTGAGAACAAACAATGTTTTTTCTCCCTATGATCACTGAGAGTTTATCTATTAATATACACCCACGTGACCATACCCTCGGGGTTTTATCAGATGTTATTTCACTTTTTGCTGTATGCCTCCTTAGAAAATCCAAGAGAAAAACCCCATGCAAATCTGCATGCTGCATTCTTAGAAAACATTTTTAGGTCCCATTTTAAAGAAAGAGTGAAGCATATTTTCACTTTTACACCTTCTGTTCCCAAAGGAAAACATTGACTTCAAAGCCAGGCTTGCAAACATCTTCCCACTTAAACAATAAAAATGCACTGAAATCTTTCCAGCGAGACCAGAAGTTGTGTGTAAGACATAGAATTCAGGTGTCTATAAGCATATAGAATATATGGAAATTCACCAAATGAAACCAATGAAACATATTCCTTTTCAATTCAAAACGATATATGAAAGAATAGCAACAGTTTGTGTTGGAATGTTCACTTAGCCCTCATGGAAATACCAGATTAAACCACAGAGAAAAAGATGGTTCTGCTTATCATCCATTGGATATAAGAGAAGAATACAACCGTCTACATTGTATTCATGGGAGGACCTCTGTGCGTTTCCGGGAAGAAGTGACCCTCCAAATTGAGGGCAATGTTTATCATCACAGAGTTAGCTCATGTGAACAATGAAATGTTCAAATAGAGACCCCCTAGAGCCTTAAAAAAACCTAAGACATCACTTTGTCAAGAAAGGTCTGTATAGTCAAAGCTATGGTTTTTCCAGTAGTTATGTACAGATGTGACAGTTGGACCATAAGGAAGACTGAGTGCCAAAGAATTGATGCTTTTGAATTGTGGTGCTGGAGAAGAGTCTTGAGAGTCCTTTGGACTGCAAAGAGATCAAAGCAGTCAGTCCTAAAGGAAATAAACCCTGAATATTCAGTGAAAGGACTGATACTGTAGCTGAAGTTCCAATACTTTGGCCATCTAATGTGAAGAGCCGACTCACTGGAAAAGACCCTAATGCTGGGAAAGATTGAAAACAAAAGGAGAAAGGGGTGGCAGAGGATGAGATGGCTACATAGAATCACTGACTCAATGGGCATGAATTTGAGCAAACTCCAAGAGATAGTGGAGGATAGAGGGGCCTGGTGTGCTGCAGTCCACGGGCTCGTAAAGAGTTGGACACGACTTAGAAATTGAACAACAGAGTCTTAACAACACAGATTTCATAGTGATTACAATTATAAACTGGCACTGTGCATTTCCCTTTGCCAAATGTATTACTTTTTCCCTAGTGATTATCGGGAGGAAAAAGGTAAAGTCAGGCACATATTAACTTCCAAGTTCAAATAAAGTGGTGTGACACTGTACCTGGCCAGGCTCATTTTAATTTCCACTTGGTGAGAGGACATTCCCTTAGATTCATATCTCACTCTTCTTTTTTATCATTTCTCAAAAGCTTGCCATGTGGGGAAAAAATCCTGCTGCTTATCCGATAGACTTGCTCTAATATATCAGCCCTGGAAACATCTCGCATTTATGCTTCATAAAGCTCATCAGGTTTTAACTGATTTGAGTTTCACTCAAGTCAGGAACAAAAAGATGGACTTCTTCCTTGAGTCTATATGGAGTTAGCAAATTTACCTTAAAAGCCACTGTCTACAATAAGGATTGCATACATTGTATAGTGAAAGTGAAAGTGTCAGTCACTCAATCTTGTAGCCCACTAGGCTCCTCTGTCCATGTGATTTCCCAAGCAAGAATACTGGAGTGGGTTGCCATTCCCTTCTCCAAGGGATCTTCCCAACCTAGAGATAGAACCCGGGTCTCCCTCATTGTAGGCAGATTCTTTACTGTCTGAGGCACCAGGGAAGCCTGTACATTGGTAGTAATGTGCTTATAATCCTGCGAAAGCTTCTTTGTTTAATCAGCATAATATCGTTCAAAGTGTATCTGAACGATGAACGGTGTTTCAGATGCACAAAGAGAATTTGAAGCTAACTCTTTCTCAAAAGTCGCATTTGTTGAAATTTTTCTGGTTTCCCAAACCATGTTGAGATCACAGGATTTTCAGATAATACACACAAACTTTCTTTTTACCAGAGCTCTTTGTTTGGAAGACACAATTCTGAACATCAAGAGTTTGGTGATTAATTGATGTTTAGCTGTGGCCGCCATGATTTTTCACCTTCTCAGAGGAGTGTGAGGATGAGAGGATTGCTTGTGGAGGTGGGGTCAGTGTCTGGGCTTGAAAGCGGTGCTTTAACCCAGAGATGGAGACAAGATGTGCAGGGAGGGTGTGGGTACGTGATGATGGGCAACTTAAGGTCAGAACTCTGCATCAGAGGGTCCCTTACCGCATCCTCCTGGGGGAGCCTCCCCATAACGTCATCACCGGACCCGCTGAGTGAGGACCTGTGGGTCATTCAGCTGCCAGCCTTGTTCCTTATGTCCGTGAATTCCTTGTCCCTCATCTGCTTCACAGCATCCTTGGGAGCAGCAAGCAGGACTGCTCCAGGTGGCAGGTCAGCCATGCATGCACTAGACCTTGGAGTGTGAATGAAATGCAGATGGTCAAGTTTGCACAGAAGTGATTTAATCTTGCTCATCAACCCCCCACCCCACCCCACCCCACTTCACCCCCACTCAGCAGGATGCAGACTTCCCGCGATCACTCCCTGGCTGTCCCTGCTTTAACTAGCTGCCCTTCGCTCAGCCCTGCCCCTTCTGTGTGACACCCAGTTTCTCAGATTCAGTTTCTTCCTTCTTCCTCTCCTCCAGATGGTGCCAGGGCAGTGGGGTGATGAAGAAGTGGGTAGAAGAGTCTTTTGAGGCGCCCCCTTGGGTCTTGGTTGGCTTTTGTGGAGGTGCTGCTCCTGGTGCTTGGCCAGGCCACTGTCCAGTGCCAACCATCCTTCGGTCCATCTCGGGTCTCACTGGCCCTTTGGGATCTGGCTCATACTTCATCCTTGACCGAATGGCTCATACGTCTCTCTGTCATATTGTCACTTCTGAACACCTTTGAGGGGAGCCCAGGCCCTCCTCCACCTCACCCTACCACTCTGATGGCTCACCCTGGATGTGGGCATCTCTGTGGGGCAGGAGGGAGCCACCCCTGCAAAGAGTTGTCCTCCCAGGAGCCCATGGGGTGTCAGCTCCCCAACATGAGACAAGCTAGTTTGGTTAAAAAAAAAAGAAAAAGATCTCAAATTCAGATTCCTAATTGCCTGTGTTGGCCTCTGGGCCACTTTGGACCTGTGGGAGCTCAACCCAGTTATTTACATTTCTGCACTTCATCTACAAAGTGCAGATGACAAGAATAGCAGCCTCGTGTATTCAGAGCAGCGAACACCATGTCATTAAGCTTTAAGAATTACTGACATTACTGCTAATATACCTGAGTTTATGGAGGTAGATGAGGTGGAGGAGACTCAGTGCTTTATTGTTGGGTCAGGATGGGGCTGAAGATACTTCACACACACACCTCTACTGCTGGTAACACGTGGTTGCCTGCTCGGTGCCAAGTATCGCGATTAGCGAATTGTGATGCCTGGAGAGTGGCTCTAATTTAGCCCAATTTTACAGGCAAACCAGATCAGAGAAATTATGTTACCTGCCCTAGGTAAAGAAATCTATCTTAATTTTAATTTGTAGTTTGACTTATTATCTTCAAATTAAGGTGTAACTAATTCAGTGCACATGTGTGTACTCATGTATTAAATATATACATATATCTAGGCATTCAAATTGGCTTTCTGCATTCATTATGCTGAGGTGTTGAATACAGATGGGATTTAAAAAATAGCCATATTTCCAGGAAATAATAAAATATTGCCTATCATCTTAAAAGGACAACATTATGTTAGCATCCGTATTAGTTCTGTCTTGCTGTGTAGCCCCAGACTTAGAAGGTTAAAGCCACAAACGTTTATTAACTCCCCTGGTTTCTGAAAGTCAAGAATCCAGGAGCGGTTTAGCCAGTGGATTCTGGCGACGGGTCTCCCAAGTTCGCAGCCCAACTGTCAGTACTGTGTTCCATGAAGGCTTCACTGGGGCTGGAGAAGCCTCACCTGGGCGTGGGAGGGACGCCTAGGCGGCCTCACCACCTGGATTGTGCTCAGAGCTGCCTGACAGCCTCCCGGGATGGCAGCTGGCGCCCCCTATGGGCTGATCCATGAACTGCACAGCAAACAGGAAGCGACCCTTCTTCACCTGGTCCTCCCCATTACCTCTGCTTCATCTTGTTCACTAGAAGTGCATCAGTTAAGTCCTGCCATTCTCAAAGGGAGGAGAATTAGGCCCCGCCTTTTCAAGAGAGGATTATCAAAGGACCTGTGAGTGTTTTAAACCCATCGCCACCTCCATTCATGTTGCTTTACACCGTGGTGCCCCGCTGTGGTTTGTCCAGTGGCTTCCGCGGGCGTGCACATTATTATTGTCTAGAGCCATCACAGACAGGGCACCACCTGGTCGGCTGCTGTGACAGGGGTACCTGGCTTTCCACCTCTAGCCAAGGACCCACAGCCTCCTATTTCTAGATTGTAAGTGCTACGAAGGTGGCTTTGCTTCAAATGTGACTCAGCATCCAAAATTGTTTTTACCACATAGTAATTGCTCAATAAATAATAGTCTATTGAATGAATGAGAGAGTGAATCAGTGACCATGCCTGTGAATGCCTGTGTGTGTGTGTATGCTAAGTCGCTTTAGTCTGACTCTGTGCAACCCCAGGGTCTGTAGCCCACCAGGCTTCCCTGTCCATGGGATTCTCTAGGCAAGAATACTGGAGTGAGCTGCCATGCCCTCATCCACGGGATCTTCCCGACCCAGGGATCGAACCCATGTCTCATGTCTCCTGCATTGACAGGTGACCACTAGTGCCATCTGGGAAGCCCTATGAATGCCTGTGGACATTCAAAGAGCTGCATGTTAATCTCAAAGAAGGAAGAACCTCTTAAGAGGAAGGGTGCCTTGAACATCAGTGGGAATGAGAACATCCAAAACAGTGTGTGTGTGTGTGTGTGTGTGTGTGTGTGTGTGTGTGTGTGTTCAGGCATCTACACAGATTATAGCTAAGAAAATTGGGAGACATCTATGCACAACTTGTCAGCTTCAATCACATTTCCCTGAACTTGTAGCTGAAAGATAAGAGCATCCCGCATCTCTGTTAGCACTCAAAATTATTAATTCACGGGCAGGCACTCTGGATGAATTCTAGATGAGAAGCTGAATTTTCAGGAGCACAGCAGGAAAACCACCACTTAGCAGGGCTGAGAATAGTTATCAGTGATTAATGTCTCTATGTTTGATGTGGCAGCTTTCATACCACATTCAGCGTGGGGTGAAGTGGCCGACTCTCCAGACAAGACTCTCAAGGCACTGAGACCAGCCGTGTGTACGAGGGAGCCTCGGGCAAGCTGGTGTCGAGGGCAGATGCAAGAGGTGTCTTTGCCTGGGAAAGATGAGGGCACTGCTGGCCGGGGCTCCGTCCATCTGGGAATCGCATGGTCATGGGAAGGAGACCGTGAACAGAGCACATTTCATACCCAGCTTAGTCTGTGAACAGATGGACATTTTTCTAGGCTGAGATGATTCGCTGCATGGAGCCAAGATATGCAGCTGAAAATTGAGAAGCGCTGCCTCTCAGAATGGAGGTCGGTGTCCATGGACTGGAACCACGGGTAATTGGCATTTGGCCTCAGAATTGGCTGTCGGCTGGAGTGTTCAGCTTTGTGCCACTAGGGTGTCTGTGAGGCCCTCTTGCTCCAGGTGCCTGTAGCCCTGGAACTCAGCAGGTCAACTGCAGCCTCTACCGTCATGGGGATTTCTCTTCAAAGATGCCGTGGTTGGTACTTGATTTCATCTAAAGATTGAAACACAGGAGTTGCTCCCTACATGTGCATGCCTCACAGATTTCAGAGAGTCCATGAGTGGACATGTGGATCCCTGTATAGGATCCCAGGCTCTCAAAGTTGATAGTAACCCAGTTTAGAGACTTGGGACAATGCATTGACTCTTTCCTCGGAGCACAAATGTGGGGAATGATCTGCAGAAAGGACAGGCCAGGGTCCCTGTGGGTGGACTGTTAAGGAGGGGAGTAGGCATTTGTGACTCACTGGCAGTTGGGTGTGAGGATTGTAGCTAAGCTTTGCTCCATGCTTGCTGGAGGCCTTCAGATCATTTATCAGACAACAAACCCACATGGCTTCTTAAAATGCCTCCTAATCTTCCATAAATGGTTTTTAAAATTATTATGTTTCATAAGCACAGTCAACTCGGTTGCCTCTAAAAATACATACACCGCAGAAATTTATTTGGACAATTGACAGTTTCTCTCAAGCTGATTCCATTTTAATATTTACTGGGGTCTGTAACCAGGTTATAAATAATTATATTCCCTGTAAATTTATTTGCCTCAGTGAAATACAAAATTTAGTTTAAATATCTCGAATCTGTGATTGCTTTTAGGATATAAATATTCTCTCTGCTATGAAATACGTATGAACCATCAGGTACCAGTAGAATATATTACACAGTCATAATGCATACTGCAAAGGAGACTGATGACTGCTTATCACAACTTCTTTGGCAAGGTATTAGGGATCAAATGATTCATTAGTCATCTTGCAGGAATCTGTTTGACTAACAGGAGTAGTATCATCTGAGCATCACAGCCCACTCACATTGCTTCCAGTGAAGCTGCTCCTGTCTCTTCTGCGTGCACCCGATGAAGTCTGCCATCTTTCCCACCTGCAACTTTGGACATGCTCAAATGACAGCAAATAATACAGATGCTAGACTACAGTTCCATTTTCTTATTTAAAAGATTTATTACTCAACACTGCGTGTGGCATTTCTTCACTCGCTCACAAATATTTTACAGATTTTGAGAGCATCAAACTTAAAATACCAATCAGCTAAATTAACAACCCAGATAATTGAAGAACAGTATCCTTAGAGTTCTGGGTATTTAATTTTCATTTTTGATAGTCATTGGATTTGAATTCTCTATAATTAAGCACTGTAGAGAAATCTGTATCTGCAGAGCATGTTTAGCCTTCTCAATAACTTCTTTAGAATGGCCCAAACTTGGTTGCCTATAAGTATCAGAAAAATGAATTATTAAGAATGCATCACTCAATATAAATGGTAAAGACATTATGGAAACTGCCTTTCATATTCTCTCCCTGCATCTCTGTGGTTACTGGCCATTCCCTCTTCTGGAAGCACCTTTCCACACATAACCACTTAACACACTTGCTTGTCTTCACCAAGTACTTGTAGTGATATTCACCTTTTCACTGTGCTCTATAGACTCCATGCTGTTTAAATTGGTAACTCTTCCCATCCCCTCTGTTAGACCTCCTGCTTCTCCTTGCCCTGGTTTGCCTTTCATGGCCCTTCTCACTTGCTGACATGTTGTGTTACTATTGACTGGCCGTCTTTTTGCACAGGCAGGGAAGCTCCGTGTGGGTGCTGGGTTTGGTCATCACTGTCCCCTTGACTGTTAAGAAGGTGCTTCTCCTCTCTGGATGCTCAGTTAAAGCCAGCCATCTGGGGTGACCTTTATCTTCCAGTTCATCCGAGTACCTGACCAGCTGACTGGAATCTCCACCTCTAGTGATGCTTCTTTCTCTGGATTGCGTGGATGTCTTACATTTTTAGATTGAGAACAGAACTGTGGAAGCTTAGTATCTGGGCTTCCCTGATAATCTCAGTTGGTAAAGAATCTGCCTTCAATGCAGGGGAGTTCAATTCCTCGATTGGGAAGATCCCTGGAAAAGGGATAGGCTACCCACACCAATATTGGGCTTCCCTCCTGGCTCAGCTGGTAAAGAATCAGCCTGCAATGTGGGAAACCTGGGTTCCATCCCTGGGTTGGGGAAGATCCCCAGAGAAGGGAAAGGCTACCCACTCCAGTATTCTGGCCTGGAGAATTCCATGGACTGTCTAATTCATGGGGTCGCAAAGAGTCAGACACGACTGAGTGACTTTCACTTTCAGTATCTGGTGAGGAGTATCCACTTCTATGTACTTCCCAGGTGGCTCAGCTGTTAAAAAAATCTGCCTTCCAATGCAGGAGACACAGGTTTGATCCCTAGATTGGGACAGTCCACTGGAGAAGGAAATGATAACCCTCCCCAGTATTCTTGCCTGGAGAATCCAATAGACAGAGGAAACTGGCGGGCTACAGTCCATGGGGTTGCAAAGAATGACTTAGTGACTAAACAACAACATTCACTTCTACATTCTCTATCCTCAGAGTACACAGCTGTCTCAAAAATACTGCTGTAACCTTTCTGTAAACAAATTCCTACCCAATGCCAGACACTGTTTAGTTATGCTAAAATAGTAGATGTGAGTCAAATGGATTTATATCTCAGGTTATAAAAATGGAATTTTGGCATGATCTCAGCCTTTTCACAAAAGAGAACATTTTTTTCCCTCTTGTTATTGTGGACAGATTTGGGTCTAGAACTAATCATTTTCAGACTATTATCATGGCCCTGGAATCAGATTGTCCTTTCCACACCTGCTTCTGTTGTGAGCATCCGGAGAAAGACACTTCCCCCCGTGCCTTTCCTCCTGCATTTTCATCTATAGCCTCACCTCTTAAAACGTATGAATTAACACCAGGCTGTATGCCTAACAGAAGGTCAAGATAAACTCTGTATAAGATGGCTACCTTTAGAAGTATTTTAAATATGTTATTATAGAATAATCCACTTTGTGAGGATTTTTCCATTTATAGATAAATTGCTCTATTTGAGGAACCTAAAATTATGCTTTTGCTTCCCCATAAAACTCTCTCTAATCCTGGCATGACTGGGCTGACTTGTAAAGATAATATCCTAAATCTACCTTAAACTTCTTCCATTGTGGTTTAATTCTGATTCCTTTTCCTGAAAGGCAACTTTTGTAGTTTCTAGGGGCTTCCCTGGTGAAAAGGAGACCACTTGCAATTCAGGAGACGTGGGTTTGATCCCTGGGTCAGAAAGATCCCCTGGAAAAGGGAATGGCAACCCACTCGAGTATTCTTGCTGGGAGAATTCCATGGACAGAAGAGCCTGGGGAGTTACCATCCATGGGGTGGCAAGGAGCCAGATATGACTGAACGACTAAGCACGCACGGGGGCTCTTTAGAACCTTAGATGGAGTGCTCAGCCCTCTGTGTCTTTTTCCACTCACTTCCTGCAGGACTCTGGACCCCCTGCTTTTTAAGCTGCTCCTTAGCTTCCATCCTTTCTCTCCCTGTCTCTTCTCTCCAACCTACTCCACAACTTCCGCCCAAGACTCCTTCGCTTGTTGTGTTTCTAGATAAATCTTATTTACAGTTCCTTCTGAACTCTGAACTCATAAGCTAAGTCTAAATATTGAAAACTGGACTTCCCTGCTAGTCCAGTGGTTGAGAATCTGCCTGCCAATGCAAGGGACACAGGTTCGATCCCTGGGTTGGGAGGATCCCCTGGAGAAGGGAATGCAACCCACTGTAGTCTTCTTGCCTGGAGAATTCCATGGGCAGAAGAGCCTGGTGGGCTACAGTCCGTGGGTCTCAAAGAGACAGACACGACTGAGTGCCTGAGTACATCCAGGGCCTCCCGTCCTAACACTGTTGACATTTGGGGCTGGAGAATTCTCTGCAGGGGGGCTGTCCTGGGTGTGCTTACCACAGTGTCGAGCAGAATCCATCCTCAAGATACCAATAGTTTCCCTTTGGCTGTGACCCTGAAATGTTTCAGATGGACGGGACTGCCTCTGGGAGGCAGAATTACCCCCAAGGTGAGTCTCTGGGCTGGCCCATCTCTGATGTTTGGGCTCTCAGCTCCAGCACCGCTCAAGGTCACCCTGAAGATGATCCCACGACCCTGGTTTTAGTGGCAGGGGGTGAACTAAATGTCTTTAAACTGACATTTAGCTCTGACACTCACAAACCTTTAATCAAGAAGCTATGACCTTGTGGAAGAGGCAGGGTGAATGCAGAATTAGCCTAAGCACCTTCCTGCTTTGTTTTCAAGTTTTCCCTCCTGGGAGACACTGAATCGAGAATGCTGCAGGTCCTCTCTGTCCTGGAGAAGCAAGGACGCACTTTTAAGGGTCCAGTTACCTCTGGCTTTCATGAGGACAGCCCATGAAAGCTCTAGCCAGTTCCATGCCAAACCTCCTTGGAACAGCCTTGCCCTTGTAGGGCTTACAGAATCCCTCAGCCCTGGGCAGGACTTGGTGGTGGCTTCAAAGAAGGAAGGCCTTTAAACCGTGGCCTGTCCTGGCCACACACCTGCCTATCCAGTCGAGGGACCACCTGCTGGCTCTCTGCCTGACGGGAGGCCCTCTGCAACCACCTACATATTCAGAAGATGAAACCAAACACTTGAGGATTAAGCACTTTGGTGAAACTGAAATCACAATTATAATATATTTTTTCACAGACGTGAACAGGTGGTGTTTTAAATCTATCCAAGATTAACCCATATTCAACATTTTAAGCACCCAGGCTGCTGTCATAAACATTGTCTAATTATGGATTCTTGGGAGTGCACTTTATGTTGGGTTTTCAAATTGGAATTTGGATCTGACTGGAGTTATCTACACAGTGCAATTTTTGCGTATAATAAAGTAGGGATTCAAAATAGTCAGTCTTTTTTGAGAAACTCCACTTTTGGGGTCTCCTTGTAGCTTCTCTCTAGAAAGGAATGCAGTTGGTCTGTCTAGCCAAAGCTATGGTTATTCCAGTAGATATGTACGGATGTGAGAGTTGGACCATAAAGAAGGCTGAGCACTGAAGAATTGATGCTTTTGAACCGTGGTGCTGAAGAAGACTCTTCAGAGTCCCTTGGACAGCAAGGAAATCAAACCAGTCAATCCCAAAGGAAATCAACCCTAAATCTTCATTGCAAGGACTGATGCTGAAGTTGTAGCTCCAATCCTTTGGCCACCTGATGTGAAGAGTAGACTCATTGAAAAAGAGAAAGACTGGGAAAAGACTGGGAGAGACTGAGGGCAAGAGGAGAAGAAGGCAGCAGAGGATGAGATGGTTTGTTGGCATCACTGACTCAATGGACATGAGCAAACTCTGGGAGATGGTAAAGCACAGGGAAACCTGGCATGCTGCAGTCATCAGGGTTGCAAAGAGTTGGACACGACTGAGCAACTTAACAATGACAACATAGGGTGGCGCTGCGATTTGCCATCCTCGGTTTTCCTCCAAATTCAGCTTCTTCTCCATGTTTGGTGATATTATTAGAGGTTCATCATGACAGTGGGATTCTGCCAGTTTTGATTTTAAAACAGAAGCAATGCACTTACATCACTTAAGCAAAGGGCATGGTCCTTCCTAATTTCTGCTTCAACTAAAGCCTGTGGCAGTAGGTGGTTCCCAGGTGATAATCATAGAAATGCCACATTTGGGAGAGGAGGATAAGGTGATGCCTTGCTGGCTCCCACTGTTTTAGGAGACTTCTTAGCTCCACCATGGGCTGAGCAATGTTGTGAGCCCAGCTCATAAACAGAATAGTTTGAAAACTATTTTTTAACGCTTTCCATGACCACACTTTTGGGGCTTGCCTGGTGCCCAGCGGTAAAGAATCTGCCTGCAATGCAGAAGATGCAGATTCGATCCTTGGGTCAGGAAGATTCCCTGCAGAAGGAAACAGCAACCCACTCCAGTGTTCTTGCCCGGAAAATTCCATGGACAGAGGAGGCTGGTGGGCTACATTCCAAAGGGTCGCAAAGAGTTGGACACAATTGAACAATTAAACAACAAACACAGCATTTTAATGGTCCACTCCTGTCTTCCCAACAATGCATTTTCTACCAGGAGCATCCATTGGGGATGGAGACGGAACTGGTTGCGATCACCTTTAAGTTCTGATTCACTGCCCACCCCACCCTGCCCACTCCTGCCCTTGAAGTTTAATACTTGGATTCAACTTCTATTCTGTACCTGGTGAGAGTTTAAAGCCCTCCCAGGACTTTTGCAGTTGCCCTGGGGCTGAGTTTATGGAAATCATGTCTAGATGGGGGAAACTCGATTCCTTGAGGATAAGTTGCCTCACCATTCTGCATGGGTTTTCTTTAAACAGCTGACTCAAAGCCCAAACCAGCCCCTTCCTTGGCGTCCTGCCCTCCCCCCAGAGGAAGCCACTGAAGGTGCTTTGTGTCTCAGTACATTTTCCTTGGGTTTGGAGTGACTGAGTCCAGGCAGAACTAAAGCTGCAGGATCGCACACTCTGGTTTTCTTACGCAGATTAATCTAGATTGTTTCCCCAGTTTAACTCTGGCCTGCTCTCAGTACAACTAATCCCATCACAGAGCTCAGAGCATACACACTTTCTCCTATGAGAAGGGAGGCCACCGAGAAAGTCAGGGAACCCTCCTTCCCTTGTTGGCACCAGCCTTCTATCCTACCTCCCCATGGGTTCTTGTCTTATAGGACCTACCCAGTCCCCATGGGAACATCAGAGCTCTTTCAGATGTCACAGGAGCTGTTCAGAAAACAGCCTCACCCAGGGGGGAGCCATGGGCAGTTCTCAAACTCTTATCACCTAGGACAGCTCCCATGCTTAGCCGCAGAAACAAGAAAGGTTCCCACATTATATACAACTTGCATATTAACCAAGGAATGTCACAGGCAATGCTGTTAGCTTCATATGCAGCCATACCTTGTTTTATTGTGCTGCTCAGATACTGATTTTGTTTTTTTTCTACAAATTGAAACTTGTGACAACTCTCGCTGTGTTGGCAGATGATGATTAGTATTCATAGCGATGAAGTTTTTGTTTGATGAAGGCATGTACATTACCTTTAGACATAATGCTATCACACACGTAATGGACTACAGTCTAATGTAAACTAAAGTTTCTACGTACTGGGAAACCAAAAACATTCTGTGACTTGCTTTCTTATGATACTTTATTGCAGTGATCTAGAATGGAACTGGTGGTAACTCCAAGGTATAACTGTCTAAAGAAGCACAGGATATTACAAGACTATTATGGTCCTGAATTTGATGAAACAAGCAGAGCAATGTGGACTGGGTTATAAGTTTTAACTTTCAGTGACCTTGGGGAGGTGCTGGAATTTTCCCTCCCACTGTATTTGAAGCATCTCCATGCCCTGAGCCACCCCCCAAAAGGTTCCTACCTCACCAATTAACTCCTCTGAGATGATAAAGCCTTTCCCAGTGTAGAACCCTTAGATTGATATTTGTGATTCATAAAAAAATCATGAACAAATACATTTGGTAAATTATGCATTACGTGAGGTTATGTAACTTTTTTTTTAAGGGCAGGATTGCCAGGAGTCTTTAACATAACAATTGCAATTGGATTATTCAAGGGAAGTGTGAATATGTATGTCTCAAATGTTTTAAACAGAGAATCCTTTTTTGGGGTGGGGAAGGATGGTGTCCTTTACTCAAGACCAGAGTTGTAAGGGCACAACTGTGGAGACTCTGGGTTTGGGGAGAAACACATGTTCTTGGAGGTGAGACTCTGGCTTCTCCAAACCGAGCAAGAGAACTTGGTCTAATCATGTCCATCTGGCTCCACCTGCACCAGCAAGTGTACCATGTCTCTCTGCCTCACGGCCCCAGACGTCCTTTCCCGCCCTCCTGCCCTGTGTCTGCTCCACTCCAGGTCTTTCCTCCTGTGTCCCACCCATCCGCCACTATCCCTGCCTCCTTGATCTCAGCCTTGGCTTCCTTCTCTCTCTGGTCTTCAGCTCCTTCTCAAGGCCACCAGCTTGCATTCTCTGAGGCCCTTTGTTCTTTACTCTGCATCCTCACTTGGGGTGTGGGGTAAACGAGCTCTTGCAAAGAGAACAGATGTTCTCAACAAGGGAAGCAGCTCACATCATCCTGCCCCCTTAATAAGCTGAAGTTCAGCAATAAGAAAATGTTCTGTGGATGGAAGTTTGTTGGAATCCTGGTTGTCAGTGTGGAATCCCCTTCATAGTGTTGTTGAAAGTGTTACTCAGTTGTATCTGAGTCTTTGTGACGCCATGGACTGTAGCCCAGCCAGGCTCCTTTGTCAGTGGGTTTCTCCAGGCAAGAATATTGAAGTGAGTAGCCATTCCTTTCTCCAGGGGATCTTTCTGACCCAGGGATCAAACCTGGGTCTCCAGCACTGCAGGCAGATTCTTTACTGTCTGAGGCACCAGACTCCCAGTGTCATTAAGAACATAGATGTGATGCCCTCAGGTTTGTATTCATTCGAGTGTCCACCCTCCCGAGTACTGAGGGTCTTTGGGTAAGTCACACAACCTCTCTGGGCCTCAATACCTCTTCTGGAAACTAGCAATGAGTCTAATAAAACCTGCAAGTCTTTCCTGAGATAGTACACATGACATTCTTAATCTCAGTATTGGGCAGGTAGGAAATGAGGATTTCGGATTATCTGATACTGTTATCATTATTATCATCCTCAATTGATTCCAACACCAAAACCCAGAGGACCATCCAGAAACCCAGAGCTTCCACTCTCAGGGCCCCCCTCCTCTGTCCAGGCAGCAGAAGGGAATGGACTCCTTCCCTTTGAGTCAGAACCTGCTCTCCCTGGGGGCCTCTTGCAGTGAGCTGAACCTCTCCAGATTAAACACTGCCAGAGCTTCGAAGTACACAGATTTATTAGGCTGACACATTTGTTGGGTTGCTCTGCAACAGAATGATTGCTCCTAATTAACATATCAACACGAATCATTTCTGGAGTCCTAGCAGCACACACTGCCCAGCTGCCGGTCATTTCTTCCAGGAGACAATCAGGGAAACATAACAAGCCTGCAGTTCTCACCCCAGCTCTGCACTCCTCCGCTGCCGCCCCTGTCTCCCCCGCTGTTCCCGTGAACATGACAGGCGCTGTGGGATGGGAAGTGTCACCTGAGAGTGGCTGGGGGCTGCAAGAGTGACTTGGTCCTTCTGATGACAAGTGTTCTCAGCTGGTTTTGGGACTCTGGGGGGGCAGGGGAAGGATTTTACAAGAACATCCTGTCTTGAGGACAGAGTTGAGTCTTTTATTATTGAGGAAGCATTTCTATGTATCTGAATGGGAGTGTTGGTTCAAGTCTCTCCCTCTCTTCCTAAGCTCGTGAACTAAGTCCTCATCTTGGCCTATGAAATGTGTCTCCATGGGCATCAGAGCCAATCAGCATGGAGGGGCTGCCCAAGACAGAAACAGGCTCCTGGAAGGGGTTGGGAAAGAATGCCTTCACACTGAGCAAGGTGGTCCCCAGGGCAGTTGTGCGTCCACCTGGCTCTCAAAATGTGGGTCTCTGTGTTGGATGGTGATTAGAAAAGGAAGATGTGTTTGGGTGTCCATTCTTACATTTAAATTCCTCTAGGACAGTGGTCCCCAGCCTTTCGGGCACCAGAGATTGGTTTCGTGGAAAATAATTTTTCCATGGACCAGGGGTGGGAGTGGGGAATGGTTTTGGGTTGACTCAAGCACGTTATACTTACTGTGCACCTTATTTCTAATCTAACACTGCCCCTGATCTGATAGGAAGTACCGGTCTTCATCCTGGAGGTTGGGGACCCTTGATCTTCTATTATGAGAGACACATTTCCAGCCAACAATCTCATTTAGTTGCACTTGTCATCCAAGTACAACTCCTATATTGATCATCACAATTACGTTTGTGAAGAGAATTACAAACCAGGCAACACAATGGTTGTTCCCAAGTCTGCATGTTCACCTGTTTGCTAATCATATGCCCAGTATTTCCATCCCTAGATTCTGCAACAGGTTATCCCTTATTTAAGTGAGTTATTAGTACATTCAGCTCATGAAGACTTCTCCATCTGTAAATGACAATAGATATATCAGAAAATTGGAAGGATTGATGTTGAAGGTGGCCAATACTTTGGCCACCTGATATGAAGAGCTGACTCATTGGAAAAGACCCTGGTGCTGGGAAAGATTGAATGCAGGAAGAGAAGGGGACGACAGAGGATGAGGTGGTTAGATAGCATCACTGACTCAGTAGACATGAATTTGAGCAAACTCCGGGAGATAGTGAAGGACAAGGGAGCCTGGTGTGCTACAGTCCATGGAGTCACACGCTATTTAGCGACTGAACAACAACAGAAGTCAGAACAATGATGAGTAATGCAGAATTTGGATGATGTCTTTGTTAACTGCAACTAATGAATCAAAAATCATATTGTAACTTTTAAACTATGTATCGGCCAGTGTATTTTGATTTATGTTGATTTCCTATGGAAATTGCATGTTTCATCAGAACATCTGGCTTCATGATTCTGTTATTGTAAACTCCAAGAGATCCTGAGGGTTTCTCTGATGGCTCAGTGTTAAAGAATCCGCCTCTATTGCAGGAGATGTGGGTTAGATCCCTGGGTTGGGAAAATCCCCTGGAGAAGGAAATGGCAATCCACTCCAGTATTCTTGCCTGGGAAATCCCATGGGCAGAGAGGCCTGGCAGAGCTATAGTCCAAGGGGTTGCAAAGAGTCAGACACGACTGAGTGACTAAACAACAAAAAAACAAACAGGTCCTGAACCACAGGTGTTTTTGTTTCTTATTGAGTCGCTAAGTGGTTAGTATTTAGTGGATGGCCAACATATATTAATTAGTCAAATATTATTTAATGAATGTAAGGAGAGACAGATGGATGTGGCGACATAGGGGCTTTGAGACAGACGTTGGGTTTTAGTAGTTTACAAGGGACCTTTTATCCAGGAGTTTGGAACACAGTCACGTGGCATCTACTAGACCTTAGTTAGTGACCGCCATACCAGCAGTGTTTGATTTGAACATGTCTTAGTGCATGACTTTTTACTGCCAATCTCAGCCCTGGCTGCACACGGCAATCACCCAGGAAACTTTTGAGATGATGACAATGTAATTATGATGATGGTTGCTCTATAAATATCCCAAAGGCCCCTCAATTGTACACTTAGAACAGTTTAGCTATAGGAGATGTAAATTATATCTGAGAAAAGCTGTTGAAGAATAGTGAATCTCTTGAACAAAGGTTCACTTTCAACTGATCTAGAGCGCAGCTGGTAATATGTCCCCAGGGGATTCTAATATGAAGCTAAGATTGGGAATTACTGGTTCCAGTCTAGCTAGGACCCTGTAACAAATCCATTTCCACAGACACCTGGGAGCCCACCACAGCATTTGCATAGATCTGGCTACTCAGGGGCCCACAACATATATATCATATTGTCAATAGTGTCTTAACTCCATTGTCCCCAAACCTGGCCAAGGAGTCTTACATCTCACAAACAGGGAGATTTTGTAGAAGATAGCTCCCCTCAACATGCATGCCAGCTTCCTAGATCACTGTCCCCAAGTCAGTACCTGGAAATCTGGGTCTTTAAGAGCTTCTCCACAGATCATGAGACCCTGATCAACATTCACGGGGCTCCTGCATGCACCAGGGATGTTAAAATCAGTTACCCAAGACACCAGCTAAACAGCATGTGTTCCCAGAAGGGTCCTGTGCATCACCTTGCCAGAAACTATTTGTACTCATGGTCACAGGCTGGAGAAGAGTGAGAATGCAAGCCCATGGCCTTGAGAAGGGGTCTGAGGACCAAGGAGTTGCAGGACGTCTGCATGAGGCCAACCATAGAGAGACTTGCGCCTGCCACGTGTGGACTGTCTGACCTCGGGCTGTGTCTTTTCACCCCTAGCCCTGTTCCTCGTTGTCTATCATATGGTGAAGACACCAACTCTTCTTACACTGAGGTCTGCTCTCTCGTCTCTGGTCTGAATCCCGTGCTTCCATGAGATGTACAGATTCTCAGCAGCCCTTCTTCCATCCCAGAACCTCAACTGTTCAGTAGCCATTCTCTCCTCCAGCTTGAAACCCTGCTTCTCTCCCATCTTAACAACTAGCAAACCAAGCCTCTCCCCCTCCCCTCAGGGCCCTCCCCACCAGCTCTACCCCAGTCCTGCCTCTATTCTACATCCAGACTGGAGCTGCCATCACTCACGCTCAAAGTCTGTGACTCAGAGACCACTTTCTGTCTGAGCCTCCTGGGTCAACACCCCACACTGTTCCCCATCCCCTGCCCCACCAGCGTGAACCCAACTCTCTGACCCGCCTTCCTCCTCCTGGCCTACCTGACTCTCTGTTTCAGCCACTGGAGGTTCTGGCCTCATTCTTGATTCTTTATTTGTCTTACTCTTCATCTTTACTTTTATTTTTGTCTCTTAGTCTTTATCCTTCTCTAGAGGTTCTCATCCACTTTAGTGCTTCAAATCAGTCTATAAACTGAAGACACCCAGATGATTACTCAACCCCATTGAAAACTTCCCAACAGTGCTTTGCAAATGCTTCTCAAATTCTGTATCACCTGCAGTTTTCCCTGCAGCTCTCTGTCTGTGGCCCCAGCCTCAGTGCCAAGCATCACGCTGCATCTAGTTGGTTAGCTCACACTGGCACCTTAGTGTCCTCCTTCTTTATCCTTCTTTATCCTCCTTGATCAGTGTTGCCTAAGTGCTAAAGGTTTTCCCTCCAAGTGTGCCTCAAATCTCTTTGGTGTTCTTCATCTCTGCAAACTCACATTATACCAAATTGTTCTTTCAAAATGCAAGGCTCATCAAGCTCTTTTTACTTAAAAAAAAAAAAATCCATTAATGACTCTCTGTGGCTCATTGGATAAAGAGTAAAATTTTCAAGCACTTCATTTAAGGCCCTGGAGAGGTTCACCCTACCTCTCTCTCCAGCTCCTGAAGAAATGTGCTCCCTGCTCCCTATCCATGCCAGCCTCTACCCTCCGTGGGGAGAGAGAGTGAGTGTTGGGTTTTCTGATACTGATTTGTCAGTTCTTAGCACAGTTTCATCCTTTGATGGGTGCTAGAAGAATGTCTGTGGATCAAATAAATACTGAATTACCTAAGCCTCAGCCTGCTGGTACATAAACTGGAGCTGAGGATTGTAGCTAACTCTTAGGATAATTTAACAAAGATGCCATATAATAACACAGGTGAGATACTCACACGGTGTCCAGCACATCATTAGGGCCCTGACCCTGAACACTCATGGTGATGATGATGGTGGTGATAATTGATCAGGGGCATCACATGGATAAAACTCAGATCATGCTAGATGATCAATTACAGCCATTGCCATGGAAGCAGGATTCTAGGCGGTCTGTGGATGATACACAATGTGGGCTTCCATGTCCTCTAATGTGAAATGGGTGTATGGGTCGTCTACTTTGATCCTGGAGACTTTGGGTGTGGTCATGTGCCCTGCTGGGACAAGCTGAGGCTGGGGATTGGGGGGCATCAGGGGCAGCCAAGCTGCTTGATTCAGAGCCTCACTCATGTCTAGGCTTCCATGTTGTCCGTTGGTGATGCTTAACTGTGGGGTGGGGAGGTTTGAGGCAGTCAGATGCTTCTCTGTGCTATAAGCAAACAAAACCCAACACAAGCCAGCCTTGCCATGAAAATATCGACAGCTGGGGTGCTCTCAGACTCAGGTACCCATCTAGGGTCCTTGCTCTGCCTTCTTCTGAGATCGCCTTGTCCCAGCCAGTCTCTCCCATCTCCTCCCAGGAAGTACTGAGGGGTCAGCTGATGCCTCAGCACAAAGCTTCCACCAGGTGAAGGGTACATCTCTGAGGAGTCCTGAGGTCCATTCTGATGGGCTGACCTGAGTCGCATGCCCATCCTGATCTGCACCCTTGGGGACTACAAGGTGTTGATGACACCCCAGCCAAGTTGGGGTTCGGCACCCCGCTTTTTTGGGTAAGCATAAAACCTCCTGTGAACATGTAAGCGAGGGTATGAGAGGCTTCTCTGAGGGAAGTCACAAAGTGGTTTCTGGAAGGATAAAGAAATGCTGGAGCAAAATGCAAAGCTCAACATCCTGACGCTTAGATGATTTTAAATCCTCAGAAGAATCTAAATTCACTCAATCCATTTCGGCAAAAATTGCTGCTTCAGCTCCAGCTGCCAAATAAAACTCCTCGCTGACCCCCCAGCACCTCTGGACTATCTCTCGGACGAAAGAATTTAAACTACAGTCTCGAGGCCCTTGGAAAAAACCAACTGGCCTTCTCTTAACTCTAGCATCGCTAACAGAATAGTCAGGAAATGAACAAAGCTTGCCAGAGTGCTGGTGTCGGCAGAATTCCAGTTGTCACATCTTCCTTCCCCGAGCTATTTGCTCGGCTCTTATCCTCTCTATCTTGAAGATCTTGACAAGTTCCTTACCCATTCAGGCAGCTCCCTCACCATCACATCCTTGCTGACCTAGAATATTAGTCTTTTGTGTGCTACTATATCAAAAGCTTACTTGAAGTCCAAGTAAATTACAGCCGGGCTTTCTCCTGTTGACTCTTTGTGCTGTTCCTTGAAAAATTCTATCAGATCGACCAAGCGTGATTTTCCTTTGGTTTCTTCATGCTGACTGCCTGTAATTAAGCCAAGGCAAGCATGGCTCCTGCTTGCCAGGTGGGGTTGTGTTCCTTGCTGGCTTCCTCTGAAGCCAGAGTGGCACCCAGCAAGGTCCTGAGGAAGACAGATGCTGTGGCTCTTTCCCAAAGAACCAACCCAGGGCTCCACTTCTCCTTTCCTGTGGATATTCCATCATGCCCGAGAAGAAGCATCCCAACAGTTGCTCATCCCATCCAGGAGGCAAAAGGCACCTGAAATTTGGAGGCTGATGATTACCATGTCCCTCCTGACTCTTCCTTCCTTCTCAACACTCACCTGAGACCTTGGGTGGTTAATCTGACTATTTTCCCATCTTAATTTTATAGATTGAGTAACCGGTAACTGGCCAATGTAGGATTTGAACCCTGGCATTTGACTCAAGCACCTATGTCTTATCTGCACTGCCATCCTACATGCAAGGACACTGTGTCTTGGAACAATGGGCGTTTGTGGGGGCAAGCGGAGGGGACTGTGCCAACCAGGATAAGGAAGGTTACTTCTGTTCCCCAATGCTGGCGGGGATGGGGGGGTTGGTAGTGGAGAGCCTGTGATGACCAAGTTTGAGTGTGCCTGCCAGGAGGGAGGGGGTGGCGCAGAGTGGCTGAAGTTGCTGTGAAGACTAAACTTGAGGTTGATCTTTCTTTTTTTAAAAAAAAATTGCTTATTTATTTATTTTTGGCTGTGCTGGTTCTTTGTTGCTGAATGTGGCCTTTCTCTAGGGCTTCTCTCATAGCTCAGTTGATAAAGAATCTGCCTGCAATGCAGGAGACTCTGGTTCAATTCCTGGGTCAGGAAGATCAGCTGGAGAAGGGATAGGCTTACCCACTCCAGTATTCTTGGGCTTCCCTTGTGGCTCCGCTGGTAAAGAATCCACCTGTGATGCGGGAGACCTGGGTTCAATCCCTGGGTTGGGAAGATCCCCTGGAGAAGGGAAAGGCTGCCCACTCCAGTATTCTGACCTGGAGAATCCCATGGATAGTCCATGGGGTCGCAAAGAGTCAGACACGACTGAGTGACTTTCACTTTCAAGTTCACTTGGCCTTTCTCTAGTTGTGGCAAGTGGGGGCTACTCTCTGGTTGCAGTGTTCTTGCTTCTCACTGTGGTAGCTTCTGTTGTTATAGAACATGGGCTCAGTAGTTGTGCGCACAGGCTTAGCTGCCCCTCAACATGTGGAATCTTCTTGGATCAGGGACTGAACCTGTATCCCCTGCATTGGTGGGTGGATTCTCAACCCTGGACACCAGGGAAGTCCTAAGAATTCATCTTTCTTGCACGGAATTCATGGGCTAACATCCTCACTGATGCGTCTTCTGTCCGTTAGCCACTTGAGTTCCGATTTGTGAGTGTGGCTGCTCCAGCTGCCTCAAAGTCTGGCTGGAATGTGCCCAGTGTCTATCTCTGCAACCTTGAAAAGATTTGTTAATTGCACCCATAGCTGAAAAATATCGGTATACTAAACTGAAAAATGGAGTATCCTGTTGCAAGGATTTATTTGTAAATGATCCTCACAGTGATAATTTTGGAAAGTGATAAATGCAATTGTTATGAAAATGCACACCTTATAATATATAAAATTCAGGTTCATAAATACATGTGGAAAGTGCTTAATAAGTTACTTGCTGAACAAACAAAAGAAGACATGGATGCTTTGAATTTTTCACTCAACCCCCTCATCTTCCTTCTCCACATACACCAAGATTTTCATATATATATATATTTCAAATCTAATGAAAGTCTTTTGTTATGTTTTAAGTATGTTTTGTTTTAAGTTTATGTTTTATGTTTATGTTTAAGTTATGTTTATGTTTTAAGTAAGTTATGTTTTAAGTTATGTTTTAACTGTGTCTTTGCTAAAGTGGGATGTGCTGTGTCTTATAAAGAAACATGTACACTTCTTTGAAACAAAATGAATCTCTGTACTCACTCTGAACAGCAAGTATTAATTCACTGCAGCCTAAGAAGGGGAAAAAAGAAAAGAAAATATATATCTTACTAAAATCAATACTAAGGACACTTCAGTAAATATGAATTCTGCTGCGTGTGGCTTCGTCCTTACCTCATGAATCGGCAGTCAGACCTTGCCCGTGGAACAGAAACATAGATTACCCATTGATTGCCAGCACTGTTTATTGTCACAAGAGGAATTCTTTCTACATAGTGGGATTACGACACTTCTTGAAGATTAAAGGTCTAAGACATCATCTCAGAATTATAATGCCATCAGTCAGGCTAAGCTGAATTCATATAGAAGTCCAGTCACCATCAGATTTGCAATTGTAAGTATTTTGAGAAAGAATTGGGAGAAACAAGGGACCCTATTTTTCATCATCTGCATGAACTAATGTGCCCTGTGTTGCAGAACAAAGTGTGTGGTAAGAGGATGCTAAATGAAGCACGAAGAAAGTGTGTGTTTCATCCTCCACAAGCATAGCGCAGGAGGTGTTCTGACATGGTGTTCCCACAGTAGAGTTCAGATTTGGGCCACTTCAACTGACAGCTGCCTTCTGAGCCCACAGCACGGCAGTGTCTCTTGAACCCAGCCCTGGGTTTCTCAGCCCTGGCAGGGCCGACATTTAGGGTCAGAGACGTCTCTGCTGCAGGAGGCTGTCCTCAGCTCTGCAGGATGTGTATCAGTGTCCCTGGCCTGGCCTCTAGCATCACTAGGTGCCAGGAGTACCTACCTGGCTGTTGCAACAACCAGAAATGTCCCCAGACGTGGCCACATCCCCCTGGAGCAGAATGGTCCCTGCTGGAGAACGGTCTAGCCCTGTGTCCTCTATCTCCTGTCTGGTGTCACTGGCCATCAGGCCACAGGACTGAGTGTCCCCGAGTCCACGTAGAGTGAGCCTGCAAGAGCAGCCTGTACATGCACGTTCCTGCTCAGCACAGGGATTGCCTCTCCTCCATGAGCTTCGTGTCCAGCTCCAAGGAAGAAGGAGCATTGCGTCAACTCCCTCCCCCATCACCTGTCTCTGAAACTGGGCTGTCCTCCCATCACACACTCAGCCAGAGCTGGCCAGCAGTGCTGCAGCTGACACAGCCTTCAGTGCGGCCGGATGGGGTTCCTCACTGTGATGCTGGATCCCAGTGCAGAATTCAGACCCTCTATGAACATCCTCTGAACCAATGTGGTTCCTGCAGGTGGTCAGGGAACTTTGGGTGCCCCTCTATCTCCCTTCAACCCTGGCCATTGGACAAGCATGCCACACTATTAAAAAGTATGTCATATATACACAGTCTTTTTTTTTTTTTTTTAAATAAGTATGCTTTTATTTTCCTAATTTTTAGAACTTTTGTTATGAATAGGTTTTTTTTTATTATTATTATTATTATTTTTTTCCAGTGGGTTTTGTCATACATTGATATGAATCAGCCATGGATTTACATGTATTCCCAATCCCGATCCCCCCTCCCACCTCCCTCTCCACCCGATTCCTCTGGGTCTTCCCAGTGCACCAGGCCGGAGCACTTGTCTCATGCATCCCACCTGGGCTGGTGATCTGTTTCACCATAGATAGTATACATGCTGTTCTTTTGAAATATCCCACCCTCACATTCTCCCACAAAGTTCAAAAGTCTGTTCTGTATTTCTGTGTCTCTTTTTCTGTTTTGCATATAGGGTTATCGTTATCACCTTTCTAAATTCCATATATATGTGTTAGTATGCTGTAATGTTCTTTATCTTTCTGGCTTACTTCACTCTGTATAATGGGCTCCAGCTTCATCCATCTCATTAGGACTGGTTCAAATGAATTCTTTTTAATGGCTGAGTAATATTCCATGGTGTATATGTACCACAGCTTCCTTATCCATTCATCTGCTGATGGGCATCTAGGTTGCTTCCATGTCCTGGCTATTATAAACAGTGCTGCAATGAACATTGGGGTGCACGTGTCTCTTTCAGATCTGGTTTCCTCAGTGTGTATGCCCAGAAGTGGGATTGCTGGGTCATATGGCAGTTCTATTTCCAGTTTTTTAAGAAATCTCCACACTGTTTTCCATAGCGGCTATACTAGTTTGCATTCCCACCAACAGTGTAAGAGGGTTCCCTTTTCTCCACACCCTCTCCAGCATTTATTGCTTGTAGACTTTTGGATAGCAGCCATCCTGACTGGCATGTAATGGTACCTCATTGTGGTTTTGATTTGCATTTCTCTGATAATGAGTGATGTTGAGCATCTTTTCATGTGTTTGTTAGCCATCTGTATGTCTTCTTTGGAGAAATGTCTGTTTAGATCTTTGGCCCATTTTTTGATTGGGTCATTTATTTTTCTGGAATTGAGCTGCAGGAGTTGCTTGTATATTTTTGAGATTAATCCTTTGTCTGTTTCTTCATTTGCTATTATTTTCTCCCAATCTGAGGGCTGTCTTTTCACCTTACTTATAGTTTCCTTTGTAGTGCAAAAGCTTTTAAGTTTCATTAGGTCCCATTTGTTTAGTTTTGCTTTTATTTCCAATATTCTGGGAGGTGGGTCATAGAGGATCTTGCTGTGATTTATGTCAGAGAGTGTTTTGCCTATGTTCTCCTCTAGGAGTTTTATAGTTTCTGGTCTTACTATACACAGTCTTATATAAGCTAAGGGCTTCCCCAGTGGCTCAGAGGTAAAGATTTTGCTGGCAATGCAGGAGACATGGGTTCAATCCCTTGGTCAGGAAGATCCCCTGAAGGAGGAAATGGCAATCCAATCCAGTACTCTTGCCTGAAAAATCCCACGGGCAAAGGAGGCTGGCAGGCTATAGTCCAAAGGGTCTCAAAGAGACACGACTGAGCAACCTAGCACATACACAATCACACACATAACTTAGCAATTATTTGTGAAAATTTAACTTGGTACAACATTCCTGCTGAACCACCGAGAAATACAAATTAAAATCTATAAAAACGGTCATACCTTTTGACCCAGAAATTTGGTTTTGAAGATTAGATTCTAAAACAACTGCAGAAATATAACATATGTATAAGGATTTATATTAAAAGATGTTCACTGCGTCATTATTTATGATATAAACAAATGGAAATGGTATTTACATATTCTTTACTAAGAAGTTAGTTAACTACAGTATGACATTGTGATAAAATACACATGAATCATTAGAAATAACACTGTGTAAAAAAAGTATTACATTGACAATGCATGTGGTGTTTTGCTTAAAAAAATAAAGATAAGTAACTGTGTTTATAGGATGGTCCATTCCAGTCTCAAGTTCCATAGAAATCTATAGAGATTATGAGTGTATTTTAATTTTACTTTTGGTGTCTGTGTATATTCAAGTATTTGTATTCTTAAGGAAAAAATATTTCAAAACAAACATGGAAGCATTCATGTCTGGCAAGAATCAACCTTTTTCTTCATTAAACCTCTCCTGGAGAAGAGACACTTCGCCTGTTTGCCCCAGGAGCTGAGCTGTGGGGGTGGGATGTGGAGGAGGCAGAGGCTCTGTGGACACCTCGAGGAGGTGGCTCAGGTTCTGACTCAGCTTCTGAGTCACCTGGAGTCAGCAGCATCTTCTTTTGTAGTGTGTATGGGGGTGTTTGGAAATGGAAACTATAGGTGGGTTCAAAATCTGATGTGTTGAATAAGTTTGATGTGTTCAAAGCAGATCAGTGAATGAGTCAAGGGCTGGAGGGCAAGGAAGCCAAGCTTCTCATTCTGTGGGGCTTCAAGGATGCAAGAAAGTAAAGATGAGCTGGAGTAAGGGGTGAGGGCAGAGGACCTCCTGAAGGATTCAAGGTCAACAAGTTTCCTCGATGGCCTTTGGCACTTGGGATTATCCTCCCTGAGACCATTGGCAAGTTCCCTCCAGCCCAAGGATCTTTTCATCTTCCCAGAAGGTACACAGGGGGTTTCAAGTCTGCCCTCAACCTCCAACCCACCTCTGCCCCCAACTGTAACAAACTCTTCTTTGATGTTACTCTAACAGATGACACCACCCTTATGGAAGAAAGTGAAGATGAAAGAAAAAGCCTCTTGATGAAAGTGAAAGAAGAGAATGAAAAAGTTGACTTAAAGCTCAACATTCAGAAAACTAAAATCATGGCATCTGGTCCCATCACTTCATGGGAAATAGATGGGGAGACAGTGGAAACAGTGTCAGACTTCATGTTTTTGGGCTCCAAAATCACTGCAGATGGTGACTGCAGCCATGAAATTAAAAGACGCTTACTCCTTGGAAGGAAAGTTATGACCAACCTAGACAGCATATTAAAAAGCAGAGACATTACTTTGCCAACAAAGGTCCATCTTGTCAAGGCTATGGTTTTTCCAGTGGTCATGTATGGATGTGAGAGTTGGACTGTGAGGAAAGCTGAGCACCGAAAAATTGATGCTTTTGAACTATTGTGTTGGAGAAGACTCTTGAGAGTCCCTTGGACTGCAAGGAGATCCAACCAGGCCATCCTAAAGGAGATCAGTCCTGGGTGTTCATTGGAAGGACTGACACTGAAGCTGAAACTCCAATACTTTGGCCACCTCATGCAAAGAGTTGCCTCATTGGAAAAGACCCTGATGCTGGGAGGGATTGGGGGCAGGAGGAGAAGGGGACGACAGAGGATGAGATGGCTGGATGGCATCACCGACTCGATGGGCATGAGTCTGAGTAAACTCTGGGAGTTGGTGATGGACGGGGAGGCCTGGCGTGCTGTGGTTCATGGGGTGGCAAAGAGTCGGACATGACTGAGCAATTGAACTGAACTGAACTGAACAACATCCTTGTTCTCTCCAAATGACCATCTTTCCTGTCTATATTTCTTCTTAGTGTGCCTTATGCTTTGTTGTTTATGCTCAGAGATAGTGGTGGCAAAGGTTCCCCTCTGGTATTAATTAGCACAGGACCACCTGGGCTCTTCCAGGCTCACCACTCCCCATCTCCATGGTATCAGGGCAAGTCAACCAATGTCTCTGCCACATGTTTTCCTCTCCTAGAGAAGGCAGATGTGATAACTGCTTTGTAAGAGTGGTTTAGGAATTAGAAGTGAAGCACATGACATACCAGCATATTATCTGGACTGAACATGTTCAATGATGATTCTTATTACCATCAGTATTTCCAGATAAATGTCCAGCTCAATCTGGTATGCAACACTAGAAAAAAGTCTGGCTATATCAACTACTTCAAGATATTTCTTCAAATGTGATCCATGGAATATATTTATGGATGTTGCTTTGGGAGCAGTGGGAGGATTTATTGGGTTGACAAAAAGGCTCTTTCTGGCTTTTTCATAAGACATTAGAGAAAAAACCCAAATGAATATTTTGGCCAACCCAATACTTTCAACCTTTATTTTCAAAAAATACTTTTTAGATATTTGTAAAAAGACAGCAAACAGTTGTCTATTACTATGTGATATCCTAAGAAAAATAATCTAATAATTCATGAATGGCATACTACGTGTAGGTACTGTTCTAAGGCTTTGTACTTCATCATTAATCCTGTAAGATTCTTATTGTTCCCATTTTGCTGAGGTTCAGCGATGTTAAAACATTTGCCCCAGCACTCAGCTGCTAAGGTGCAGAACCAACATCTGGATCCAGTACAGAGTCACCACACTCCATCCTTTGCTAAGTATCCAAGGCTAAGCCTCCCAGAGCGAAGGCAGCATTTATCCACTGCCCTTCAAGTGAATGTTGTCCACTGATTGGCCACTGCTCTGTGCTGTAGACTTTGCCTGAATATTTCAGCATCTATCTGTGACATTATTCAACATTTATGGTGCCTGAAATATTTATACTGCCCAAATCGCTTCCCCATAGACCTGTGGCTGGAGGAAGGCAGTTTTATCAAAACGGCAATGATGACAAAACCACACAAATTCACAAGGTTCTCAAACTATCTAGAATGTCTAAGGTGAAAACTATGAAGGGAAGAGAAAAATGTGCAGATTCAGTTTCTAAAATATCAAGAGCAGACCATGAATACACACATCAAGGTGAATGATTTGTGTAGTAACCTAATTCAGTTGCTCCCGAATACAGTGAAAATGTCATTTACATGTGTCTTCCTTTGCCACATAATTTGTGGAGAAGCAGAATGGTCACATTCCACTTGAATTAAAAGAAAAGTGGAAATGGATGTGATCTTGTACCTCATATGGGATGAAGCTCAGCAACATCTTCACAAATTTTAAGTAGCTGCATGTTTTAGAATAGATCCCCCAAAGCACTATTTAATAAAGCATTATTTGGAGCATGTCTTCTTTTGTTAGAAAATGCACATGCAAAAAATTACTTTATGTTGACATATTTTATTCTTATTAACTTATTCCTAAGCAGATTTCTCTAATTTGTTTTTTGTTCTGTATTAAAGCAAAGTGAATGTGAATCAAATTTTTATTATTTCTTTAAGCGATTAACTCACCTTTGAGAATGTTTTTTTGGTGCTGTCTACTTCAATCTAACCTTACATTTATATTTCATGAACTCCTCTTGGTGTCCCATCAATATATTATAATTTAAAAATGTTTCGTGGTCAGGTAAGTTTAGAAAATGCTGATCTAGAACTATCTAAAAGTATTTTCTTGTCCAGTAGAAAAGAGGTAGGATTTTTGTACCTGGGAACAGTTTCACCATCTGTTTTGATAATCTGTGATTAACAGTGGCATGAAATAGGTTATAGATATAAAAATGATTAATAAAAGGTACCTAGAAAGAAAATGGTGCATTTGCGTTTTACCCTTGGTAAAGTCAGAAGCCACTGGGTCATACCTTTCAGCAGAGAATGGACAGGAACTGACTCATGTTTTGAAAAACCCATTCTGGCATTTTTTTTTAAATTGGAAGATAATTGCTTTAGAATGCTGTGTTGGTTTCTGCCGTACAACAAGTGAATCAGCTAGAAGTATACATATATTCCATCCCTCTTGAGCCGCCCTCCCACTCCCCATCCCACTCCTCTAGGTCATCACAGAGCACCAAGCTAAGCTGCCTGTGCTTACAGCAGCTTCCCACTAGCTACCTATTTTATACACACAATTCTACTCTCAATTCATCCCACCCTCTCCTTCCCCTGCTGTGTTCACACATCCATTCTCTACACCTGCATCTCTATTTCTCTATCACTGCCCTGCAAATGGCTTAAAGAGAAAGTGAAGAGAGGACAATGGAAGCCCATAGAGGGCGGAGGGTGGTGGTCACTGTAATAATCAGGCAGGAGAGGATGATGGCTTGGTCCAGGGAGGTGGTGGTGGAGATGGTGAGAAATGGTCAGATTCTGGAATTGCTCTGAAGGGCAGAATTTGCTACAGATTGGACACAGGGCACAAGAGGAAGAAGGGTGCTGAGGCCACCTCAAAAGATGTGGCCTGAGAACCTGAAAAGATGGGGAGTTTCCATTTGCTGAGATGGAGATGACTGGCTGAATTTTAGAGTGATGGGCCAAAAGTCCAGTTGGAACATTTTAAGTGTGAGTCACATCTCATTGCACATGCTGGATGGGAGTCTGGATCGTCAGGGAGAGGGACTGGCCAGAACTCTAAGATCAGGGTCATTAGCATATAGATGATTTGGCAATAAACTGGATCAGGTCCCCTAGGAAAGTGGTTTTCAAACTTGGCTGCACATAGCAATCACCTGGGAAACCTCAAAAACATACTGATATTTCTGTTCCACCCAAGAGACTCTGATTGACTTGATCTCAGGTGCATTGAGAGTTTTTAAAGTGCCCCAGGTGGTTTTGGTGCGCAGCCAAGATTGAGAACCACTACTTAGGGACCTAACAAAAATCAGGAAGTAGCAGAATGGCACCCTGCGCCCTGGGTATCCAAATATTTTGATGTTAGAGAAATGAGGAACCAGTGAGAGGATCTAAAAAGGAATATCAATGAAGAAAGCAGGGATTCAGGCAGAAGGCAAGTGAAAACAGGAGACCGTGTTCCACTGTGTCAAGTGCTGCAGACAAATGAGAAACAAGAGACATGAAGACCACTGGGCTTAGAAATGAGCATTTAGAGTCCTTCTCAGGGGCAGCTTTGGTGAGTGATGGGGATACAGGCTCAATGGGTGGGTTCAGCAGAGAAAGGAAAGAGAGTAACTTGGTTCAAGTATAGACAGCTCTTTGCAGATAATTGACATAAAGGGAAAGTTCAGTGGACTGGAAATAGATAGGATCGGGAAAGTTCAGATGTTTGTCTGTTTCTTGGGTTCAGATAGGAATCACACTACTAATAGATTTGCATTATGAAGATGACCAAGGGCATGATAAAAACTGATGGGTTGCTGAATCTATGTCCTGGAGTACTTCAGAGGCCAGAAATCCAGTGCCAGAACAGAGGGGATGGCATTGGATGAGGGCACAGGCGGTTCCCCGGATGTAATGAACGAGAGGCCAAGGATACGGCTCTGTCTGCACGCATGCTTGTGGGTGAGATGGTGGCAGAAAGTGGAAGGCCTCTCCTGAGGGCGTCTATGTTCTTCATGAGAAAGTATGGTCTTCTGTTGTGAATGAGGAGGGAGGAGGGGGATCTCTGTTTCAAAGAGAAGAAAGGAGATGCTCAGTGACTCTCTACAGGGGATGAAGAGGAGCATGAGCCCCAGACTTGAGCACACATCGGGTGAACACTGAGAACTCCGGGCCTCCATCCCTGGTTCTGACTCAGGAGGTGGCACTGATGCTGCTGGCTGGGTACCACATGCTGAGGATCAGTGGGTTAGAAACCTGTCGGGCTGCCTAGAGCTCTCTGGAGGTGAGCTCACGATTTCTGAGAAGAGAGGCACTTCTTAGATGAAAATTGTGTGTGTGTGTGTGTGTGTGTGTGTGTGTGTGTGTGAGTGCATACTTAAAAATTTAATATATTTGGAGATCATACATATTTACATAATCTGGCATGATTTGCATATATGTAAATCATGTCAAAATCACTCATGGTCACAGACTCTTCTCAGCTTTTAGATGAGAAAATGGGTATTACATTGTATCGCAAACATGCAGTCTCTGGTAAGTAAAAAACCTTTGAATGTGTTTGGTTTTGAAGCCCTCGGCTCTCCCGGTTAATACCATAAATTATCAGATGGGATGGAGTGCAGTCACTGCCTGACTCCTTAATGAGTTTCCCATAAATCTGGGCCGTTCCGTAGAGGTCAAATTGATAACCCTGAAAAGCGAATACCAATGCTTCCTAGTTCTACACGGAGTGCTGCAGCTGTAACCGCTGGATGGCTTCTTTATCACACTTTCAGGAAGATTGGTACTTCACTCCTAACAGCTAACTTGAAAATCAGAGATCATTATTATGTTCATTGTCAATGAATCCAGACATGAAATCCTCTAATGGCACACTTTAGATACTGAAGGACCAATTCTTGATTATTCATTGCTTTGAGTTTACAAATGAATTATTTCTCCTGAAGCCTTTCTGGTGACTTTTAGTCTTGGGTCTGAACTTTTCAGACTTTAAATACTCAGGAATCCTCTCGATTCCCCTCAGGTTATTTCCTGTTAAAAACTGAAGGGCGAAGTGCTTAAATTTCTGATCTTTGTATTGGATGACGTTTCTAGCTTTTCAGGAGTGTGCCTTGGAGCTAGGATGTAAGAAAGTCTGGGATTCTCTCTGAGCAAAAAGTGATTTGAAGCCCTGGAGACTTTGGAACTTTTCTGTTTGATTTTTCTTTAACTGTATGAAACAGGTTTGAGAAAACATTCAGGCGAAGGAGCACCTTTGTCTCCACACTACTCTTTCTCTTCAGAGGCAAATGCCGTGACACCTTGCCTTGAAACTGTCTCCTCTAACATTTTGTCTCAGTGATATGATCCTCTTAGAAAGCAGTTCTAAAACGTTGTGTGTCTTCTCTACCAATGGGATGGAGAAATGCGTGCAGGAGAGGAATCCTATTTTCGATTCCACTTGTGATCCTACACAAATTGCAAATTCTAGTAGTAAGTATTAAAGGAGAGGAGCTATTGTTGTTGAGTTGCTTAGTTGTGTGACTCTTTGAGACCCTGTAGACTGCAGCACACCAGGCTTCCCTGTCTTTCACTATCTGCCTGAGTTTTCTCAGATTTATGTGCATTGAGTCGGTGATGCCATCCAACCATCTCATCCTCCATTGCCCTCTTCTCCTTTTGCCTTCAATCTTTCCCAGCATCAGGGTCTTTTCCAAGGAGCCAGCTCTTCGCATCAGGTGGTCAAAGTATTGGAGCTTCAGCTTCAGCATCATCCTTCCAGTGAACAGTCAGTGTCGGTTTCCTTTAGGATTGACTGGTTTAATCTCCTTGCAGTCCAAGGGACTCTCAAAAAAAAAAAAAAAAACTGGCTTAAGGAAGAGGAGGGCCCTTTATAAAGAAAAGTGAAAGGAGAATGACCCATGTTAGATATTGGAGAACCAATTCTTGATTTGTTTTTCTTTGGATTTACAATTAAATTACTTCTTCTGAAGCCTTTCTTGCGGCTTTTGGCCTTGGTTCTGCAGTCCTCAGGATTGCACCAAGTATAATAATGATAATTTGTGATCATAATGGTTGTGATAGGTTTTATATGGCTCCCGATTATTCACTGCCCTCCCTGTAAAAGGGTTGCAAGACTTCACCCAATTAACACCAGGCTTGTCCATTGGACTTGCTTTGGCCAATAAAATGGTGTGAAAACGGTAAATGTCATACCCCTCATCATGGTGTCAAGTCTACAGTGATGTCTGAATCCCATGGGAGGCTCTGAGTCCCATTGTGCAGTTCATCAACCACTAGCATTAGAAAGGGAACCCGGGTGGCAAGATCAGGGAGCAGAGTCTAAGAAGCCCTTATCACCACCAGGGCCTGAGATGTGGGAGGCATCTGTCACCACGGCACAACCAAAAGAAAACTAATCAAGTACTGTACATGCGTGCTAAGTCACTCCAGTCATGTCTGACTATATGCAACCCAAGGAACCATAGCCCTCTAGGCTTCTCTGTCCAAGGGATTCTCTGGATGAGAATACTGGAGTGGGTTGCCATGCCCTCCTCCAGGGGGTCTTCCTGACCCAGGGGTTGAGCCTGTGTCTCTTAGATCTCTTGTATTGGCAGGTGGGTTCTTTACTACTGGGAGCCACCTGGGAAGCCCAATCCAGTAATAAAGGCCATCTTTACTGAAGCATGCGTTATTCTAAGTGCATTTCTTATATCAACTCATTCAATTATCACAACAAAGCTATTATTCTTCCTGTTTTGGAGATGAAGGGAAAGGTTAAGTAACTCACCCCAGGTGAGCACATGGTAAGCAGGCACTGTCACCATGAAGCAGGCAGGCTGGACAGTCAGCGTCCAGGTTGGTCATTTGCTTTGCAGCCTCAGTTCTCTGATGGGTTAGAGAACAAGCAAGAGCTTTCCCAGCTTTTCTTCTTGTAAGTGTGGGGATGGTACTCTGTCCAGCTCTCCACACCTCCAAATTGGAGCTGTCTTTTTAAAAGAAAACACATCTTTGCTCTAGAAACATCAGGAAAAGGGACCTCATTTTAATAGGCAAGTGGACAAATGCTAAAGATTATGCAGAAGGTTGTCCATCAAATGTGATAATGGCGAGGCTCTGGAAACGACGTGGATGGTCACAGATAAGAGGAGGAGAGACATGTTACAGTACAATGATGGATTTGAATCTCCCTGCCACTCACAGTGGTGTGCAGCTGTGACCATCAACATGGACAAGCACCTCAGACAGATTATTAAGTGAAAATTCAGACCCCAAATTGCCACCTATTCCCCATTCCCCATTACTGTCGCTGGAGTCGGTTCCCACTTGAATGTGCATGCACAGCTGCCCCTGGCAATTATTTGCAGATCTGAAAGCACCTCCCAGAAATGCTAAGAGCAATTGCCCACTGATGGTGGGCTTCTAGAGAAAAATCTTACTTTATGCTTCTTTTCACCGTTCAGAATTTTTTAGAGTATGTATCTAGAAATGAGGGCTTCCCTGGTCACTCAGTGGTAAAGATTCCTCCTGCCGATGTAGGAGGCACGAGTTCTATCTCTGGGTCAGGAAGATTCCCTGGAGAAGGAAATGGAATCCCACTCTGGTATTCTTGCCTGGAAAATCCTATGGACAGAGGAGCCTGGTGGGCTGCAGTCCATGGGGTTGAAAAAGATTTGGACATGACATAGTGACTAAACAACAATATTTAGAAATGATCTTGTGTTTAGAATGAATGTAGTTAGAGAAAAGCCATTTTCGTTTTCAAGAGGCAAGAAGGCAAAGCTGGAGACTGTTTTCATTTTGGGCAAAGAACCCAGGAATGGACCTCATGTTTAGAGCAGTGCCAGCCAATGCGTCCTAGTTGTGATGACAGAACCTATGATGACTTCCACAGCCTCTTGGGGTGAAGCTTCCAGAATCTCATTACAGATGGGGAGGCCATGCCACATCTTCACTGGGGATGTAGGCCCTGGAGTCCCCCAGACCATGGTCCTCAGAACTTCGATTTCTCATCCTTAACTACTTAGAATCAGATATCTTCTCGAAGTTGCTGGGAGGGTGTAAGAAAACGGCCCATGTTCATCCCTTGGCACACTACCTGCACAGAGTAAGTGCTCAGTAAACCAAGGTTAGATTCCAGGTTAAGCCTGCGTTTGGTAAATATGGTTCTTGAGATAACAGGGTATGGTCTGCCAAAGGGTGGATTTCCCAGTCAGATACCAGCTCATTCACTTCTGAAGGTTTCTGAAGACCCTCCATCGGACCCTGGCCTGTGCTTATGAAGGAAGTTTCACCCCATCCTGAGGCTGAAGTTCACCCCATCGACCATGCATCCTCCCACCACTGGCTCCGGTTGGGGGTGTGGGTTCAGTCTCCCTCTTGGCCTGGAGTCCATAAAGAATGTCAGGCTGGGGAATAAGCACCCTTCATTTCCTCCCTTTAGGAGAGAAAGGGACAGACTCATGTCCCTTCCTGTTCTCAGAAAGAAAGAAAGAAAAAGTGATGTCACTCAGTTGTGTCTGACTCTTTGTGACCCCATGGACTGTAGCCTGCCAGGCTCCTCCATCCAAGGTATTTTCCAGGCAAGAATACTGGTGTGGGTTGCCATTTCCTTCTCCAGGGGGATCTTTCTGACCCAGGGATCAAACCTGGATCTCCTGCATTGCAGGCAGATTCTTTATGGCCTGAACCACCAGGGGCTCCTATCCTGTCCCCAACAAGACGTCAGTTAAACCCCACAAAACCACTTCAGGAAGCAAAGAGATCATTGGCAGCGTTCAGGCCTGGACCCCTCCACAAAGGCCACTGTCCACAGCGACTTTCTTAGCCACACAAACATGGCTGAAAGACATTGTACAGAAGAGAGTCATGGGGAAATGAGGCATGGATTCAGAACTGCAGAGGCCACAGCACAGCCTCTTGACGCCCCTCACCTTACCCCCACATCTTCCACGCATGGCTTGACCCAGAAACCATGTCCAAGAAAACAAATCAGACAAGTCCAGTTTGCAGGTGTTGCCCAAATATGGTCATTTGATTCCTTTTCCTTTGAAATCTAAGCAGCTCGGGGAGACAGCAGCACATGTGGTTGTCTAATTTCTGCATTGTGCTGTGCTGAATTGCTCAGTCGTGTCCAACTCTGTGCTACCCCATGGACTGCAGCCCACTAGGCTCCTCTGTCCATGGGATTCTCCAGGCAAGAATACTAGTGAGTTGCCATGCCCTTTTCCAGGGGATCATCCCAACCCAGGGATCGAACCCAGGTTTCCCACATTGCAGGCAGATTCTTTACCATCTAAGCCACAAGGAAGCTCAAGGATATTAGAATGGGTAGCCTATTCCTTCTCCAGAGGATCTTCCCAACCCAGGAATCGAACCGGGGTCTCCCATATTGCACGTGGATTCTTTACCCGCTGGCCTACCAAGGAAGCCCAATTTCTACATTAGGCATTCCCCAGTGGATTTTTAAAAAAAACAATTAATTTTTTTTATAGAGGTATAATTGACATGTGAAAAGCTGTCATATTAAATGTGCATGCATACTCAGTCACTCAGTCCTGTCCAGGAAGCAGCCTCGTGTTTCCAACCTTTCTAGGTGATGTCCCTGTTGTGTCCCCCTACTGAAGCGGGGATGAAAACATGAGGCTGCTTCCTGGACTCCAACTGGGAGGTTGGGATGGGGCTGGATCAGAGGACTGGACAACAACAGGATGAAGCCTCTGAATGCAGGCTGGTGAGTCTGGCCTCTGTCTTTCAGTCCAGGAAACGAGGCCAGGCAAGGGTCAGAGAGCCTGGGCATAGGACAGCAAGGGAAGAGGAGAGGAAGATTGAAGAGGACAGGCAGATGGGGCAGAGGGAAAGCGTGATCCATGACTCAAAAGTCATCCTAATTACCTGTGTGTGGGAACACACAAGAGCTAAGCAAAGAGTATTTCTCATATTTTGTTTGTCCTAAAAACAGACACGTGCAAGAGCCCTGTGCCTGCCACAAAATAGAGTATCAGTAAGGAAATGCATGTTGACTGAAGAAGGGATTTGGGGAGAATACTCTCAAGACAGTTGTGTATGTTTAGAATCTTACAACACTGAACTGGAGTGAAGCACAAAACTCAGGCAAAATGAAATTATGCAAGATTTCATTTTCCATTAGTTTTTTTTTCAATTCATTTGATCTTAGAAGTAAAACTTCAAATATTTTAAAATGCTAAGTAATTTTTTCTTTAGTTTTCTTCCATTAGTCCCTTCTAAAAAGTCTAGTTTGTAAAAGTATTTCAGCCTCAAAAAATAGTCTTATATTTTTAATGTAGAATAAGAATTGGATTCAGAAGTTTCTGCAGCTAAATGGCAGTAATGTCATATCTGGAAAAAAAAAAGAAGAAGAAGAAGAAGAAGCTGATGTGTTGCAGGCTGCTCCAAGTACCCAGCAATTTTGATGCTAAGTCCCTCTTTCTGTACTGATGAGCCCTCTTGACTAACAGTATAGTAACTGTGCGTGTGTTTTAAGAGAACATCTTGCAGCAGCTCCTTAAAATCGTTAGGAAAAATGGGAGAAAAATGTTCATTAAAGGTGATGAGGAAATTTAGATAAGACCCGAAACAGCCGGAATGAGAAAACAGCAAATCAAAGAGATCAAAGTTATGGCTGGCTGCTCTCGGCAGTGATGCCAGTGGAGGCGTCTGCTCAGGTAAGGGCTTAATTAGTGCTGTCAGTCACTCTAATTGCCTGTGATTAAAGGCCTGAGTCAGCAGGGCTATGAGCTTGCCCAGTGATGGGCGTCACCCATGAACTTGGAAGGGGAATCGGGGATCACACCTCCTCGAGGGGCAAGTGGCATAGTCGTCTGTTCGAGGATATTTTCTATCAGCACCTATGTGGCTCGTCTGCTGGTCTGCTTTCTCCAACAACAAGCACTTTGTTAAATCAGTATCAATTCACAAGCTGGAGGAAACGTCCAAGTAGCCTTTATTTGATTTCTGTGCTTCTGAGTCGGGGCCAAGGGTGACAAGTATCAATGAACAAAGCTCCAAGCATTGACTGCAAGTGTTGAGCCTTGTAGCACCACCAGCTCCTCGTGTCTCCCTTGAACATCTTCAGCATCCTGTCTTCACAGCCCAGGTCCACTTGTGCTTCTCAGATGGTTTCTGGGGAGGGCTTCTATCTGGGTCCCCCTGCATTCATTCTACATTTGGGCCATGGTTGTTCCTTGGCCAAGAAACTCTTCACCACTCCTCTTATCCCGACCCATTTCCTCTTTTCCAAGTCTAACCTCCTGATACAAAGAGCTGACTCATTGTAAAAGACTCTGATGCTGGGAAAGATTGAGGGCAGGAGGAGAAGTGGATGACAGAGGATGAGATGGTTGGATGGCATCATTGACTCAATGGACATAAGTTTGAGCAAACTCCAGGAGAAGGAGAAGAACAGGGAGGTCTGGTGCACTACATACCATGGGGTCACAAAGAGTCAAACACAACTGAGTGACTGAACAACAACAAAACCAAACTTGGTGGTGGGGGAGGGGTATCTATCCTCAAATCCTTTCAGGTGACGACCCCTCCTTCTCCCCACCCCAAGGAGACCCTCCACTTCTCTGGGTTCCCATGCACTGTCTCCAGCCCTAATGCCCTCTACCCCGGGACGGTCTACATCCAGTGGACCGAGGTGCCCTCCCCCCAAATGCAACTATTGCTGCTTGTATCCTCTCTGGGGTGGCCATGCTATTTTTAAAACACTCTGTGATTTCAAAAATAGATTAAAATACAGAGTAGATGCTCATGAAATGTTTATCTGGTTGAAGGATCCAAGGAGGGAGGCTGCAGAGGAGCCCACTGCAGGGCCGCAGGGCAGTTTTCATCGGGATGGTTTGGCTAGGATACCAAATAAAGCAATAAAAATGCTAATCTTCCCAGCCCCGCCTTCTGCTTCACAAGAGCCTCGGAGGCTGTGACAGCAATAAAGTAGGTGGAGAAGTTAAAGGGGAAAACATAAATTAGGTCATGAGAGGATAAAGAGACGGATTTTCAATAGGCTTCAACCTTCAGAATTGGGAGGGCCTAAATTAAGTGGATCATACGAAATTCAATAAACAAGGATTGTAGACGGCAGATGATTTATCCCATTATAATTTGAATTAAATTCAAGCATCAATAACACCCCTGACCCAAAGGTTATTAAGAGATGGCTAATAACATGAACCAAACCAGCACATCTGTGTATTATTGCTGGAAATTCAGGGTCGGGGAATTGATTGCCTGAGAGATGAATTTCATCCCTGGTTCTGTGGAGCAGGGCTCAGGAGGACAGGGCACAGTGGTGCCCCCCAGCCACCAGCCTGCAGCCCAGGACCCCTCGTCTGTGACCAAGACAACCTGGATGTTACCCTCAGCATGGAGAAAATCTAGACACATTTCTTCCTAGCTGGAGGTTTCTCACCTCCCTTTGCTGACAGCATTTACTTTAGAAAACTTGCAAATATAAATTCTTTCTCTGACCGTTTGCAAATTTCCCCCCAGTTCCTTGCCTGTGTGACAACCCAGAGCCGATCTTTCTCGAGGAGGTGGGAGCCACCTCCTTGAAGTGCAGACAAAGGAGAGAGCACTGTATCCTCAGACTCCACAGGACAGAAGTAGCCTGACTTCCACATCACAGAGAGAAACAATCCATGTGCCACACACCCCACTGGCTACCACCCGGATGGTGGTCCCCTGCACTTTCCACTGGCCCACCCAGGCTTAAAACCCTCACACTTTCGATGTCAGTGGAGTTGAGCTCAGCCTTGACTGCACTAGTCTTGAGTAACACCTAGCTTCTCTGTTTAACTTTGGTGCCATTTGGACTTTGACATGTGTCTGTGGGCATCAGAGAAACCATTTGCTCCAAGCCCAGACCACTGCTCTCAGAAGCATTCTTCCGCCCTGTGTATAAACGCGTGAGTGCTGGCCAGTTAATCCAGGCCTGTTGCTTCTATTTGTGTCAGATGATTCAGACTGTGTCCAGACATGGAAAACACACCAAATCAATCACAGAACCGGGCCCAGAAAATCTCTGAGAAGTGCCTGACAGCCACTGGTGTCCCTACACCCTCCCTTCCCCACGCCAGTCTAATTGAGCTCCCTGACAATGGCTTGGTATCTGTCACCTTCCTCATGGGGTCTGATGGGGTTTTGCCTTTCAGCACCACTCAGGTGCAGTTTCTCAGATCCAGGTACATCACACCAGTGTGCATTTGAGTGCCTTTAAGCCCTTCATCCTTTCATCTTATAGGACTCACAGGAAACACTGCTGTCCCTTCTTCGCTGGTGAGGAGGCCAGGCTCAGAGGGCTTTGCCCAAGGTCACAGGCACGGACAGTGTCAGACCTGAGATGTGAACCCAGGCAGCCTTGCTCCCCAGACTGCAGGATTTCACAATGAAATGTTGTTGCTGTTGTTGTTGTTCAGTTGTATAGTCATGTCTGACTCTTTGAGACCCCATGGACTGCAGCATGTCAAGCTTCCCTGTCCTTCACCATCTCTTGGAGCTTGCTCAAACTCATTTCCATTGAGTCAGTGATGCCATCCAACCATCACGTCTTCTGTCATCCTCTTCTTTTTTCTCCAGTCTTTCCCAGCATCAGGGTCTTTTCCAACAAGTTGGCTCTTCACATCAGGTGGCCAAAGTATTAGAGCTTCATCTTCAGCATCAGTCCTTCCAATGAATATTCAGGGTTGATTTCCTGTAGGATTGACTGGTTTGATCTCCTTGAAGTCCAAGGGACTCTCCAGAGTCTTCTCCAACACCACAGTTCAAAAGCATCAGTTTTTCAGCATTCAGTCTTCTTTCTGGTCCAACTCTCACATCCATACATGACTACTAGAAAAACCATAGCTTTGACTAGACAGACATTTGTCAGCAAAGAGATATCTCTGGTTTTTTTGTTTGTTTGTTTGTTTTAATACACTGTCTATGTTTGTCATAGCTTTTCTACCAAGGAATAAGTGTCTTTTAATTTCACGGCTGCAATCACCATCTGCAGTGATTTTGGAGCCCAAGAAAATAGTCTGTCACTGTTTCTATTGTTTCCCCATTTGCCAAGACGTGATGGGACCAAATTCCATGATGTTAATTTTTTGAATGTTGAGTTTTAAGCCAGCTTTTTCACTCTTCTGTTTCACTCTCATCAAGAGGCTCTTTAGTTCCTCTTCACTTTCTGCCATAAGGGTGTTGGAATCTGCGTATCTGAGGTTATTGATATTTCTCCTGGCAATCTTGATTCCAGCTTGTGCTTCATCCAGCCAGGCATTTTGAATGGGCTTCCCTCTGGCTGAGACAAGGAATTTAATTGTTTGGAGTAGGAATCCTGGAGGGAATGTAAATTCAGGGGGGATATATCTAGATTGCTAGCAGGGCAGCTGAATCAGAAACCAACTTCCTGAGGGACCAAAGGGCCCTCCTGCTGGAGGGAGACCCCTCCTGGCAGAAGCACTGGGGAAGGGGCTAGGCACTAAGTGTCCAGGGCAGGCAGCGTGTTGTCTGGGAAGTAAGGATGGGATGGGTTATGGCAGGACAAATGAACTAAGGTGTCTCGTTGAATTCTGCAGGACTTCAGATCCTGCTCTACTTGTGCAACACCAGGGGGAAAGGGCCACTCCCTTCCAGTGGAAGGACATCAGTGAACCTTGGAACATCAAAGGGCTCAGAGCTTCAGCAGACAGGAGAGAACCAGGGCTGTGCAAATATGGTGGTGCCATTGGTCAATAGATACCTGGATGGAGCAGCAGCGACACCTGCAGAAGGAGTCTTGTTCATGAGCACAGATGAGTGCCCACCTCCTGTGGACATCCAGGTATTCTGGCCGAAGGGTGTTCGGGGAATAAGAGAGCAGAGAGGCCACTGAGTATGGCTTTCCTGTTGTCCTGGTCTCTCCTCCACTCAGTAGCCATTAAGGTGTGACGATGCAACTCTGCTGTCTCTTTACCTCTACCTGCTGAGAGTGGGATGCAGCCACAGGAATTTTGGCTATGCCTCCCACAGGTCAAATCAAAACCACTGCCTCTCTGGTGCTGCCTTTATAGGTGCTGGGCATGTGGGATCTGCCAATGGAAGTCGAAATCTTTTGGGAGAATTGCACATCAGTCAGTGAAACTATTACCTGTTCATTTGATAAGAGAAAATTAAATTATTAAGCTCCCAATTACACAGGCAGCATCCCAGCCATAATAGTGGAGTAATTGTTTTACAATTAAGGCGTGCCCAGAATGTACATTACTGAGTCGTTTTAATAATGTGTGCATTGAGTTGCTTATTTTTTTCCCGAAGAGAGGCAATTCAAATAAGTAATTTAGTGGTAGAAGTAAACTATGAATTTAATTTATATATTCATTAATTATACAATTAAACAGAATACTAATTGACTGTAGAATTATAGCTAAATGGAACACTGCACCCGGGTAATTAGTTCTCATCCTGTTTTTCATCGTGAACATAATTTTTGGTGGTCTCATCCTACCCAATTAGGTTTTGTTTGGCTTTATTGGAGCATAAATCATTCTGCTAGCACAAGATTTAATCCCCCCGATATGGCTGGTGTGTTACTCCCAAAGGTTATCTCTTAAAAGAAAGGACATCAGGTTTCAGTGATCAGGATAGGCAGGAGATAAGCTGGGCTTCGATTTCCAGTGTGTTCTCCACAGAAGGACTGATGGAGGCAAAGCTATGGGTCAGAGGTGGTAGCATCTTGGTTCTGCCACCTGTATCTGGGAGGGGCTGGGAGTCTAGACAACCTGCTCACCATGTCTAAGGTTTTTACCTGGAATAGACATTATTAAGCCACGGTCCCTTGGAGCACACATAGGCTACTGGCTCCAACAGGAGAGAGCCTGACAGGTGGGAAAAATGTGTATGCAGGAAACGTGGTGTCTTTTCATGGACATGAAATGTCTGTGATAAACTCAGGGCCACTTCCCTTTCTGGGCTGCACCATTGGGAGTTCTCACCTGGAGCTGGTGTCATGAGCCAGAGGGTCTGGTTGTGATCCTTGGTTCATCCTGAGATTCATGCGGGCCAGCTGTGCTTTCCCTAGCTGCTCAGAAAGAAAAATGGAAAAGGGAAGATGGGAGGCCAGGGCAGAGCCCCATGCACACACCTCTGGATGCACCAGGATCTCTCAGATGTTTTGGGCAGCAGAGGGGCCCCTCCCAGAGCTGTTTAAACTTCAGGGCTTCTCTCCAGCACAGTCCCCAAATGTGGCAGAAAGTCAGACATGAAGCAGGCTGTTGCCAACATGTCTTCTTTACATAGAGCATCTGTGGGACCAAGTTTGCTCAAGTCATTCCACAAATATCAGGTGCATCTCGGACACTGTGATAGGTAATAGGGTACAGCATCAGCCAAGGCAGACCCAAATACCTGCCCATTGGCCCCATGGCTGAGACAACAGCCACAGGGGATGTGACCCAGGGTCATCTGGTGAGTATCCTTGGCCATCCTGACCCAGTTTCAGGGGAATCCAAATAGCAGTCCTCGTATTGGCCTCCTGTGGCTACTGTAATGAACTAGCACCAGCTTGGCAGCTAAGACAACACAAGCTAATTATCTGACAGCTCTGGGAGTTAGATGTGGTCTGGTCTAAAGTGGGTCTCCTGGGATAGGACAAGACCAAGGTGTTGGCAGCACTGGTTCCCTCTGGAGGTGCCTGGGGAGGCTTCCTTGGCTTCTGCTGCTTTGAGAGGTGCCTTTGTTTCTTGGCTCGTGGCCTCCTCCTGTATCTTCAGAGTGAGCAGTGGTGTCATTCCCACCTCTTCTCTGTCCTCACATCTCCTGTTCTGACCCTCCAGCCTCCTTTTTTCACTTAAAGACCCTTGTGAGGACTATGGGTGCATCCAGGACACACTTTCAGCTCAAGATCTTTAACTGAATCAAGTCTGTGAAATCCCTGTGGCCGTGTTGTGTAGCCTGGTTCTGGGGATTAGGGTGAGGTCATTTTAGGCGGAGCACTGTTCTTCCTACCACTCTCCCCATGGGGAAAAGGAGTGCGTGGGGCCAGGTCTCAGTTTCTGAAGGAAATAGGCGTTCCTTCTAAGAGGGTTTAGAAATACCTGGTGTTAACTGTTCATCTCACTCTCCAATATGCTCCCAGTGACACCGAGGTGAGATATGTGACATCTAGAAGTGATTGGAACGCTCAAAGGTAGAAATCCTTCCTGCCAGTTGAGAGGACTCAGGTGGAACCCGATTTTGTTTTATGTTTTTGTTGCATCATTTAAACCATTGAAATGCAAATCCCCACAGAAACAAATTGGTACAGGGATGGAAGTAAGAAGGGTGGTCTCCCAGCTGATTCCATTGTCCAGAGAAAGAGAAATGACTCAGACAGAACCTTATGCACTATGGGGCTTCCCTGATGCCACAGTGGGTAAAGAATCTTCCTGCAATGCAGGAGACACAGGATATGTGGGTTTGATCCCTGGGTCAGGAAGATCCCCTGGAGAAGGGAATGGCAAATTCTCTCCAGTATTCTTGCCTAGAGAATTCCATGGACAGAGGAGCCTGGCAGGCTACAGTCCATTGGGTCACAAAGAGTCAGACACAACTGAGCAACTAAGCATGGCATGGCATGGCCTTAGGCAGTTTACCTTGAAAGTGTTGAGGTAACAGAAACTTAAACTAGAAAACTTCTGTTGTTATTAGTTTACATGGAATGAATAATTGTACACGAGACATACATAATCAGAGAGCGGTTGGTGTTGGTTCCTAAGCATCAGAAACTGAACATTTAATACAGGAGAAAGCAAGCTTACACGTTAGGAGTCTTTGTCATATATACACACTCCCCGAACCTTACTTTCTCCTCCTCTTTGTTTTGTTCCTAAGTACTTTGCACCTTCTGATACTCTCCATAATTTACTTACTTGTTTGGCTTATCGTCTATGTCCCCATGAGATCAGGGACTTTGTGTTCTGTTCTCTCTTCCAAGAACTAGAAAAGTGACTGCTCTGTCAAAGGAAACCAATAAATATTTATAGAATGAATGAGTGATTTGTACCATATGATTAGCATGCTATATTTTGCGTAAGGAAAATGATCTCTCTATTATAGAATTAAGCCTGAGTTTTAACTGCTGTTTGGGAGATAAGATTTTTCTTAAGCTTTAAGTCAAGCCAAGATGCTTCAGGACTTTTCCAGGTTCCCAAATCAGGTCATGCTGTGGGGATGGTCAGCATCCTTACCTGACCCAGGCTGTCTCAGGTCCCCACTAAGAGATTCATAAAGGCAGTAAGAAAAATGGAGAATTTGAGACACTCTTGTACAACGCTAATGAAGAAGTTGAAGAGATAAGATGAGATGGTTTATTATAGATAAGAAAACCAATGCAAGGAATCATAGCTATTTCTAAGGAAAATACCAGAATGACTGAAACAGAGTCAATTATCAATGTCACAATCACAGAAAAATTTCTGGAAACGTGATAAATATCTCAGAGTACAGGAGGCAAATGTCCTCCATTTTCCAAGGAAAAATCAGTCAAAATGGACCAAAGTTAGACACATTTCAGCAAACATTTAAAATGATAAAGATAAACCCAAAGACCAGTCTTAGAAGGTAAAGACATGGCTGCGTGAAAACAAGCACAAATGTGTGTGGTCTCAGATCAATGCCACACTCCTGCCAGAAGGAAGTACAGCTGAACTGGCGTTTATGTAAAAAAGTGGAAAATCTAAGAACCTAACACCCAGGCTGGTACTTTCCAGGTGTGGGGTTGACACCTAGACAGTCTCTACATCCATCTGCTCATGAAATACACATCCAGATACATTTTATTGAAAGTGTGACAGAGATTGTCTACTTCAGCGACTGTAAGAGATGATTTAACAATGGAAGATCCCCTGAGAACCTTTTTGAAGAAATCCATGATATAAGCACAGTGACTCAGATGTGCTGTGGAATCCAGTAGGATGGTTCTCATGCTAAGGTGTTAGGCAGCTTCTCCGCCCCCATAGATTCAGGCTCTGTTCTGCTGTCTGGCCAGAGAACCACTCTTAACAGCCAATGAACCCTAATTTAAAGTAAATAACCTTATCATAAATTACTATCTCTCATCTGGAGAGTTGAGCAAAATGCACCAAAATATGAAGCTGATTGCCTCTGCCTACAGAAAGCTGGATAAGCCTTCCAGGCTCTGTTCTCTTGCATTTTCTAGGTTTTTAAAAGAAAATGTCTTCCAAGTGAAAACAACCAAAAAAAAAAAAAAAAAAAAAAGCTTCACAGAAAGAGAAGAGCCAAGTTTTATGGGTCACAGTGACCTGATACTACTAAATTCTAACATTCAGTTCTAATTGGAACAGAAAATCCTGTATTTTTATCTGGCTTTTACAAACCTCTTCAAATGTGAACTTCCAGATCTTCTCTGAAATTTCCCTTCTGTGTCACATTTGGTCAAATACATCTTTAATAAAAAGACTGAAAATGAGTTTTTAATCCAAGAGACTCCTGGAAACTTTGGAAGTTAATTCATAGTTGAGAAAACAAACAAACATCAGGTTTGGGCTTGCCTGACTCTGCTGCCAGCTGACCTTGAAATTCAGTGTGGGTTGCTTACCTGCTCTGAGCCCTCCTTTCCTCATCTTTGAAATGGAGATGATTGTATCTGCTTCAAAACAGCTAAGACAGAAATAGCACAATGTGAGGAAAGGTCAGAGACCCTCCCTCTTGCTTGTAGACTCCATTGATGGTGGAAGAATTGTGGTGGATCTTCACGTGGGCATCTGTGAAAGAGGTAACTCTTCATGCTCTGTTAACCTCACATTTCAGCAAAACCAGTAAGCCAGCAGTCTTTTGCGGGTCAGGAGATCCCACCCTCAGGTTCAGGGATCCACTGGAAGCAGTGGATTTGCATGGGAAAGCAGTCAGGAAAGCAGTAATATGCACAGTTATGGTTTATCACAATGTAGGGATGCAGGTAAAGATGTGTGGATGGAAGACAATCACAGGGAAGCCTAGAAGAGGCCAGGTGTCAGCACCCAGGTGTGTTCCCCTAATAGAGTCACTGAGAGCATTTACTTTTCCCAGCAGTGATGTCTGCTAGAGCTTCCCTAGTGGCTCAGCTGGTAAAGAACCTGCCTGCCAGTGTAAGAGACACAGATTCAATCCCTGGGTTGGGAAGATCCTTTGGAGAAGGAAATGGTAACCCACTCCAGTATTCTTGCCTGGGGAATCCTATGGATAGAGGAACCTGGTGGGCTACAGTCCATAGGGCTGCAGAGTCAGACACGACTGAGTGACTTAACACTTTAAAAGAAAACCACTTCAATGAGCTGTAAATATTTGTGGCTTTGCAGGTCTCATGGTCTCAACTCAGGAAGAACAAGAGCAGCTTTTGACAATGTGGAAACGAAGGAGGCTGGGGTCCCATACAACTTTCTTTATTTGCAGACACAGGAATGTGAATTGCAGTGCATTTTCACATGTCATGAAAAATTATGATCCTTTTGGTTTCTTGACTGTGTTGATGCACAGGGTATATTAGGAAGTTTATGATACTATTCTGTATGAAACTATAACGCTGGATACAGGCCATTATGTATTATATTTGTCAAAACATATAGAACTATACAACTCAGACTGAACCTTAATGTAAATGGTGGACTTGTGTTAATGACAGTGCATCAGTCACTGCTCACTGCTGTAGAAAATGTACCACTAGTATGAGCTGTTAACAGGGAGAAGAAGTGTGTCCCTGGGCTTCCTGGGGAGGGAGCAGGCATATGGAACTCTATATACTAGCTTCTCAGTGATTCTGGAAATCTAAAGTGAAAGTGAAAGTGTTAGTCACTTGGTCCTGTCTGACTCTTTGTAACCCCAGGGACTGTAGCCCACCAAACTCCTCTGTCCATGGAATTCTCCAGGCAAGAACAATGGAGTGGGTTTCCATTTCCTTCTCCAGGGGATCGTTCCAACCCAGGAGTCAAACCTGGGTCTCCCGCATTGTGAACAGATTTTTTACCATCTGAGCCACCACAGAAGCCTCAGAACTACATGAAAAAATAAGGTCAAAATTGTTAAAAGCATTCTTAATTCATTGGTCATAGGATACCAGAGGGAGGTGGGGTTTGGCCCATGACACGTCATTGCCAACCCACAGGCAAGCAGGGGGATAAAGCTCACACATATTCACATGTGACTCTTTGAAAATACCAGGACGTGGGCATGTAAACAACCTGAGATTCATACAGTGTGCACGAACGATTTTAGCTTCCGCTGAGCTGGGAGCAGCCACCATGCCTACTTGTCAGCTTAAATAGCTGTATTATTTGTAGTGAAAACTTTGAAAGGGGGGCCTAAAGGGAGATAGAGATTTCTTCAGATATTGTGCTGCCTTTAATAAGCTGCTCACCCTCCTTTCTTCTTGAAGATGGAACAATCAATACAGCATCCCTTTGAACAGAATAATAAGCACAATTCATTTGGTAAACGAGTATTGAGCGCCCACTGTGTGCTCGCCGTCTGCCCGGGCTGCTGGAACTGGTGGCAATTATGGCATGATGTTGAAAATGGCTGGACGGCATGTCCAAGTAAGAGAAAGAGCAAGTGGAGTCAGATTGATTTCATGAAATATTTGCTAATAAATGCAACCTGATGCTCCCCCTGTGTGGCCGCCCCGTGCCCACTGGACTTCTATCTGTTCCATCTTTTGTTGTTGCTGTTCAGTCAGTAAGTCATGTCTGATTCTTTATGACCCCATGGACTGCACCATACCAGACTCCTCTGTCCTCCACTGTCTCCCAGAGTTTGTTCAAATTCATGTCCATTGAGTCAGTGATGCTGTCTAACCATTTTGTCCTCTGCTGCCCCCTTCTCCTCCTGCCCTCAGTCTTTCCCAGCATAAAGGTCTTTTCCAATGAGTCCAGCTCTTTGCATCAGGTGGTCAAAGTATTGGAGCTTCAGCTTCAGCTTCAGCATCAGTCTTTCCAATGAATATTCAGGGCTGATTTCCTTTAGGATTGACTGGTTTGATCTCCTTGCAGTGCAAGTCTTCTCCAGCACCACAATTTGAAGGCATCAATTCTTTGGCACTCAGCTTTCTTTATGATCCAACTTTCACATCCATACATCACTACTGGAAAAACCAAAGCTTTTAGTATACGGACCTTGGTCAGCAAAGTGATCTCTCCACTTTATCTGTCTGCCTACATCAAATGATGAGAAAGCGTTTATCATCCTCCACTCGACAGTATATTCATTTACTGCCTCTAATATTCCTGTTACATCCTCTGAGGGCATGACCTAGTTCCTTCCTTAAAGGCAGCAATGAAGCAAGTTGCCCACAGGAGGGATAAGGACTGAGGCTCCCAACTCCCCACTTGGAGACAGTCAGCAGAAATCCAGTCCCATCCTGAAATCTCTATTTTGGCATTCACATGATTCTCTCACTGGGATTCAGAGGAATCAGAGACCTAATTACAATTTCTACTCCCATGTTGAGCATTTACTCCAATTACACGGTCAATAACTCATTGTATATGGATGTAAATACTACTCGGGGACTCTCCATTTTTCTCCATTTCTGAGGCAGTGAGAATGGTGGTTTTGTCCACAGAGGCCCCTTCCCTAGAGGCTTCTAACCACTGGCTTAGTCCTTCTGTGGAAGCCAGGCCTTCAAGGGAAGAATAAGACAGCTTTAGCAGACAGCTGAGAGCAGAGGGTCCCTGGTGGCTCAGATGCTAAAGAATCTGCCTGCAATGCAGAAGACCCAGGTTCTATCCCTGAGTCGGGAAGATCCCCTAGAGAAGGGAATGGCAACCCACTCCAGTATTCTTGCCTGGAGAATTCCACAGACAGAGGAGCATGGCAGGCTACAGTCTATGGGGTTGCGAGGAGTTGGACACAACTGAGCAACTAACATTCTGAGAGCAGGGCATCCAGGTGAGACTGTGGGTTCCACCAGCATCCCCAGCTCCATGAACACACTTCCCATGCCTCTGTCTCCCCCTCTGCAAAATGGGAATAACATTGATGCCTATCTGAAAACTCCTTAGGGTGATGTCCGACATGAAGTGTGTAATAAAGGAACAATCCATAAAGAGAACACAGCAGTGAAAGCTGTGCATCTCTAGAGCAAGTTTGGGGAAGGAAAAAAGAGAAAAGATGAGAGACAGCTGCTCTCAGTGCCAAAAGCAAGACTCTCAGAGCTGAAAGCAAAGCCAGGACTCTGGTCCTGTGTTTAATCACCACAGGTGCAGAAATGATCCTGCCTTCTGTGTACCCACCTCCTCAGGCCACAGTACTTTCAATGTAGAGACTCACTGCCTCCTGGAACATGAATAAAATCCCCACCAAAGGGGTGTTGACTTAAAAAAAAAATAATCACAACATAAAAGTTGAGGATAATGTTTTATTTGGCGGGAATTTTTAGGACTCCAAGCCCTGGAGACAGCATCTCAAGTGACCTTGAGATAACTGCTCCAAGGAGGTGAGGGGGAGGAGCCAGGTTGAATAGAAGCTATGTAACAAAGGGCAGGTAGTTTGAACATCAAAAGGTTATTGTTAAAGAAAACCAGATAACCCAATTAAGGAATTTAGCTCTTTTCTATGTATGGGAAGATACAAGAGTCTAGACTCACTGAAATCATTCCTTTCATGTGCATCTCAGCTCTCTGGGGCCATTGTCCTGTGTTTTTTCACATCCTGAGATCCCTTGGGCTCACCATAGGGAGTGGCTACAGTCTGATGGCTGTTAGATAACAGATATTCTTCTCCTTCCTGAGTGCCCTTAGAGCTCAGAAATTCATATTTGGAGGGCCAGAATCCCTGATGACTGTGACATTCTTGCTTACTGATATAGCAGGGGGGCAGGGGAGTTCTGCTTCCTATGTACTCAGAAACACACATTCATTAAAAACCAGGCCACATGGCTGTGACAGCAGGTTGGGGCATGTGGGCACATGGGAGCTCCCTGTCTTGGGGAGGCTGTTTTCTCTCTGGGTGACCTGGAGCTCCAGGCCTGCAGCCTCCTCCCACCCCACTGAGTGGACATCACACCAGGACACTGCAGCTGTGAACACAGTCTCTCTGAAACCCAGTCTAGCCCCAGCACTGTTCAGCAGCCTCTCACCTGCTATGAGAAGTGAGATGTGAGATGTGTTCACATCTCAGGAGAGTGTGGCAGACAGCCTGTAACTCCACCTCGGGATGAGCTGGGAGTAGCCCCTCCCACTTCTCTCTTTACCTTCATCTACTTCAGACTGAAGAGATTCCAAGGAGGGTCACACATTGCCCTCAGAGGCTCCTCTGGGTGCCTGGTGTGGTTGGCGGGGTTCTCATTGGGTATAGGGAAGACGAGCCTGAAACAGGTCTCCAAGCAGATGGATGCAGTGGACCATCAGTGGGTGCAGAGTGAGTTCCTGTTCTTTGAAGATTGTAACCAATTTAGCCAACATGTTGTTATCCAAGTCCATGTCCTAAATGAGGGTGGGCTTAGGCTGCCCTTCAGGGTTGCAGAGACGCTCACAAGGTCCCTGCGAGCATGGGACAGAGCATGCACAGAGGTCAGGAAACCTTCTCTGTTTCTCATCTTTGCTCCCACTGGCCATCACAGCCTCACCCGCCACTCAGCAGAAGGCAAAAAAAAAAAAAAAAAGATGGGGTTTGTTCCTACCTTTGAAAACATCACAGAGAGTCAAAGGAAATGTTTCCAGGCTGAACTACACATCACTGAGTAACACAGGCAATAGGAAAACACATCAAGACCGTCAGCCACGGTGTTTGAAGAGCAAATGTGGTCCATGTAGTGGATGAATGTCAGCAAGTCCCCATCAATGAAAATAGGTGCCCCTTTTAACTGGAGGTCTAGCGAGGGTCAGGCGTGTGGAGATCTTGGAGAAGGGATATCCTCAGGGAAAAAAGGCAGAGAAATAATGATTTGAATTCTGACACCGATTCAGTGTCTGCAGACCAGTTAGCAGCCAGTGGGAGCAATAGCTTCATCCATCCTCTCAGTCAGCAGTGGGAACTCTAGTTCAGACACCCATGTTGACCTCTACAATGGTTCAATGAGGTTTGAGAAAGCAGCTGTGACAGGGAACCAAGAGAGGACAGCGGAGATCAATGACATCCTATTGAGGAATGGCATGGAATCGGTCAATTTCTCTTCCTCCCACCCTCCAGGTAATGACTACCAGTGGGCAGGATGAAACAGAGCTGGTGCTTCCATATCACTCCCAACAGGACTCAATCTTTGCTGTCCTATCTTGGCACTCTTTGTATTTTGAGGGTTTGCATTGCTAAGTCAGTCTAAACTGAGGAGGAAAGATGAGCTACAAAAGGATAATAATACTATTGAAAGGGAGAGTCAAGCAGGCAGCCATAATGATAATGTGAGGGCAGTGGGGGGGTCGGTCTCAGTTTTCTTACTTCTGTGATCTCCTACACATGAATGGAGGGCTCTCTTGGGTGTGACTGGATGTTGACAGAGCCCCGGATCCTTCTGCAAGGACTCGGGTGCCCCATAATTTGCCATCAACACAGTGATCCATGGAGTGTCTGTTCAGAGCTGCCCCCAGACAGTGCTGCAGAAATTAGGTCCTAGTAGGTGCTTTGTGAGGAAGTCTCAATGAGCAAATGTTTCTGTTCCAGAAACACATTGTCAGGCGTTGGCTACAAATCTGCTTTCTTCTTTTACAAACAATAAATCAAATGTGCTCTCCTCCTATAAGCTGCTTCAGTCAAGTCTGACTCTTTACAAACCTATGGACTGTAGCCCATCAGGCTCCTCTGTCCATGGGATTCTCCAGGCAAGAGTACTGGAGTGGGTTGCCATGCCCTTCTCCAGGGATCTTCCCCACCCAGGGATCGAACTCCCATCTCTTATCTCTCCTGCATTGGCAGGCAGGTTCTTTACCACTAGCGACACCTGTGTGTGTGCTTGGTCACTCAGTCATGTCTGACTCTTTGCGACCACATGGACTGCAGCCTGCCAGGCTCCTCTGTCCATGAGGATTCACCAGACAAGAATACTGGAGTGGGTTGACATGTCTTCCTCCAGGGGATCTTCCCAACCCAGGGATTGATCCCAGGTCTCCTGCATTGCAGGTGGATTCTTTACCATCTGAGCCACCAGGAAAGCCCATGAATACTGGAGTGGGTAGCCTATCCCTTCTCCAGGGATCTTCCCAATCCAGGAATAGAACCGGGGTCTCCTGTATTGAAGGTGTATTTTTTACCAGCTGAGCTACCAGGGAAGCACCATCTTGGAAGCTCCAAGTCAAATGTAGGTGATGCCATTGATTTACCTGTAACTTCAGTCCTTAGAAGTGTCATTTGCAATCTTGCTGCTCTGTCACTGGTGCCCACTTTTCCCTACAAGCCTCACTAATTGTGTGACCAACCCCTGGGTGAAAACTTGTGATCTAAGTTAAAACGTTCCTCTGCCAGACCTCATTTCTGTATAGATTTAGAGAACTTCCACTTCAGGGCTTCACTCCTAGGAGTGGGACCCCAGTGCCAGCAGACTCCGTGTCCCAGGGGAGCTTGTTAAGAGTGCGGAATCTCAGGTCCCACTGGACCTGCTAACCCTCAGACCCCTGGGTGGTTTGTATGTTCCTTAAAACTGGAGCTGCCCTGCTGTCATGCAGAGAAGCCCATTTGAGCCATGAGTGGCTTCTGGCTCGAATCATATCACTTCCAATCAAATGACCTCTGTTTCAGCAATGAGACACCCAATCTCAATAGCCCATGAGCAAACGAGTTAGAAATCCATGGAAGCCAGTGACTCAATGAACGGCAAATTGTTGTCTGCAATCTGTCACTTCAGGGCTCACCTTACAACACGTTCCCTCATTCTCTAATCCATGAACTGAAATGCCTCGCAAAAAACCCTCGAAGAAAATTTCAGGCTTCCCTAGTAGCCCAATGGTAAATAACCCACCTGCTGATGTAGGAGACGCAATGAGGGTCTGATCCCTGGGTCAGGAAAATCACCTGATGGAGGGGATGGCAAACCACTCCAGTATTCTTGCCTGGAGAATTCCATAGATAGAGGAGCCTGGTGGGCTACAGTCCATGGGGCTGCCAAGAGTCAGACACAACTGAGTGACTAAACAATAAGAAGAAAGCTCCATCTTAACAGGGAGGAGATCAGAAAACCTGGGGAGAATGTAGCCTACCTGTACACTGCTCTCCTGCTATCTCCTCCCCTGGCCTCCGTGCTGTCACTCTGACGTGAGCAGTGTTTTATTTAACATTTTGTAATCGCAAAATTCACTTATAGTTTATTTATTGAGCGTCTCTCCTCCCGTGCTCTCTGCCTGCTAAAGAATGATGAGGGTGATACAATAGGGAAGCTGCTGCTGCTGCTGCTGAATCACTTCAGTCGTGTCCAACTCTGTGCGAACCTATGGACAGCAGCCCACCAGGCTCCTCTGTCCACAGGATTTTCTAGGCAAGAATACTGGAGTGGGTTGCCATTTCCTTCTCCCAATAGAGAAGCAGAGGAAATGAATTAGGGGTAATGAGTTTTCACTTGACATCAGATGCATGGTTTTGTTTTACTCTCCTGACGTGTGCTTGGATAGGTGGCCATTTAGAATTACCAGTAATATCATTACTTCCTCCTAGGCCATTCAGGGTGTGGAGCAACTTTGTGGTGATGGGTATGCTTCCGCATTTTATAATCAAAAGTGATAGAGGAGTGCAGCTCAGCTGTTTGCTTTGCACTGATGTTTATTCCACCTACAGCCAAAACAAGAGAGATCTTTTTGAGAAAGAAAGGCACATTTTTATTCTTTATTGAAACATGTAATCGAGTTCTTTATATATCAGAGGGGCCTATTCATATGTATTGAATGGTCATTGAGATGTTCTGTGTATTCAGAATTCACACAGCTCACTGCAAATGCAGGATGTACTCTGGTGATACCCAGGAAAACATAATGCTTTTTGGAATAGCAGTTTCAACTGATTATAAAGTTGCAGGTTGTTTGGACATATTCATTTCTGAAAAGATGATTGACACAAAGTCCAAAGGATTCTTTTGGATTGACATGAGTGTTTTAGATGTAACTGGAGGTTCAGACAGCATGAAGAGAGGGTCCGGACCTGTCAATCACCTTTTAAAGACAGACATACACTTACTTTGAAGTAGGAAAGTGTATTCAATGTAAATTAACTTTAACATTCCAAGATGATGGTTCATGATTTATTTTCAAAATAGTGTTATCTGTGAAAAATTAAGAGCCACAAGGATCCAATTATCTCAATGGCAGTCTCATTTACGTGGCACGAGGCACTTAAAAAAAGTCGGGAGGGATGTTTAGTAAGGCTAAATTGGTGTTGCCTTGCTGGATCACAGCTTGAAGTCTATCTGAACGACGTGGATCTCATTAAACATCATCAACTTAAAATCGCTCAGATAATAAGAAAGATGAAGATGAAGATCAGCCCAATAGAAGTTTTCCTTTTGTTCATAAATGTACTTCCTCTTGGGAACATCTCTGACATCCGCAAGCAAACAGCACTTTGCAAGATGAGCTGGGAAGGTGGGTGGGCTGGGAGCATCTTTCCGCCAAGATGCCCAGGTCTCTGGTGGCCCGATTGTGAGAGGGGAGTTCAGACCATCAACTCCCTCTGTCCCAGAGCCTGAAGTCCTGCCCGCTCGCTGGTATTGATTTTGGAAAGGAGCTTTGAAATCGATCAATATCTGTTGGCAGCCGAAACCTTCAGATATTTCTTAAAGAAGCAGGTCGTCATGTTTCTGTGGGCAGAGAGGGTGGCCAGCGTTCAGGGTTACATGATTAAATAACGCTTGGTTTAGCTGCTGTCGGTAAGTGACAGGTCGACACAGAAGCGGGCACTTCCTGTGATTAATCTAAGCAGGAACAACCCACATTGACCTGTTCCTTTGGCACCCGCGTAAGGGAAGAATATTTGTCATTTGCTACTTTAGAAGCACTTTCTCCCTTCTAATGAGCTCTACAGACAGATGGGGCCGGTGGGGGAGCTCCAGTAAAATCCCACAAATCCCGCCACAGAAGTGTAGGACCCTTGGAGCAAAGCAGAGAACAGCTCTCTCCCCAAGTGTTCTTCCTACACTCTGGAAGGAGCGCAGGAAACAAAATTTCAAAGCCATTAGGCAACCATGGGCTGCAGCCTTTTACAGCAACCCAGAGAGACACAAAGACCATCGGTTCCCCACAAGCCTCTGTCTGGGGGGTACATATGTCTCTACAAATTTATTTAACTAGCTTCATCACCTAGTGGCACAAGAGATGCTGAATTCAGAGTAGGCATTAAAATGTATTTCTCTTATAAGGAGGAATTCCTAAACAGGCCATTGTTTACCATTTCGTCTTCTATGGAACACTTCAGGACACACTGATAAAATATTGATACTCTATAATTGGCCCTTCTGCAGCATCTGGGTTTGTCAACCCATTCTGGGGTGATTTATGGTTGGGGGTATTCACAGATGCAAGGGAGGCACCTTAAGATACCCTAAATGCAACCAAGTGAAAATACATCTGGGTTCAGACAAAAAAAAAAAAAAAAGATTCAAGAGAATCAAGATAGGATACCCTAAAGACATGGGGGTAAAAAAACACTCAGATTTCTTGTATAGCTTTCTGTTGTTTGTTAAGACTTCTGGGCTCTCTGAAACACAGCCTAATGGAGAAAAGAGGGTTTGAATCATCTCCCATGTTTGATCTCTGTTCAGCCATGTCTCAGGTAACAGTGTGCCCTGAGTCTTAAATGACTTATCTCAAGAGAGAAATGATAACCCCCAACTTCAAGGACCTGTGTGTGGAGTGCATGAGGTAGTAATGTGGTACCAGAGAGCGGCTGTGTATCAGATAGTATCTGGAATGGTGTATTCCCCCAACAAGTATCTGTTTATTTACCACCTGGGTGTGTTACACATGGGGCTTCCCATGTTGTGCTAGTGGTAAAGAGCCTTGCCAATACAGCAGACACAAGGGACATGGGCTCCATCTCTGGGTTGGGAAGATCTCCTGTAGCAGGACATGGTACCCCACTCCAGTTTTTTTGCCTAGAGAATCTCCTGGACAGAGGAGCCTGGCGGGCTATAGTCTAGAGGGTCACAAGGAATTGGACATGACTGAAGCAATGTAGCACACACATATGCTACACACACACACAATGAATACACCGGTGCCTTCATCTCATTGTGTGTGTGCATGTATTCGCTCTCAGAAACTCAGCATCAGACGAGGCGCCCAACAGACTGGTGGAGAACTTATCTTTCTTCTTGATCTTCTGATCCGGCATTGACTTTCTCCACCCAGGATCCCACATGGTCTTATCTGGTTCTTGGGATGCATTCATCTGGAGTCAAGTCTGGATAATACATCCTCGGGGAAGCCCCTAAGCAGATGCAGGGTGGTTGTTATTCCTGGCATTCAGCAAACGCATCCAGCTTATCATTTTAAGGGCAGCCTTCCCTTTGAAGGTGTAGGCTCTGCCTGGCAAAGGCAAGCCCTCCCAGGTTCGGAGCAGATAGCACAGTTTGAGCTGAACAATTTACAAAGGGCTTTCACGTGTGTGCCTCAGATCAATTGCTTTCTGCCTGGGGGTCAATGACAAACCACATCAGGCATTTCAAAGCTCACCCTCATGATCAGTAAAACGTCTTCCTTCTCATTTATGATGAGGACGGAAGTCACGTGGGTCAGATTTTCATTTCTCACTAGGCCAGTGTCAGAGAATGAACCAATAGTTTTAGCGGAGGACAAGTAGGACGCCTTGTAGGGGGACACGGGAAAGGCAGAGTCTCCAAGCATCAGTAGAAGGCAACAGCCTGAGAAGGATCCTTTGCCTGTGGTTTTCACGTGAAAGGACTGTGTATACCCTGTGACCTACTGAAGGACCTGTGAATGAAGTATCTTTTTTCACATGAAAGAGACCCATTACCATCAGATGTCAGCCTCCCAGGTGGCTCAGTAGTAAATAACCTGTCTGCCAATGCAGGAGATGTAAGAGAGAGACATGGGTTCGATCTCTGGGTTGGGAAGACCCCACTGGAGGAGGAAATAGCAACCCACTCAGTATTCTTGCCTGGGGAATCCCATGGTCAGAGGAGCCTGGTGGGCTACAGTCCATAGGGTGGCAAAGAGTCAGACACGACTGAGCACACATGTACGCACACACCATCAGGTGTCAGGACAAGGTATAGGTCAGTGCCAGAAAAAAATCCACTCATAGTTACTCTGCTTTCACTCTCAAAAACCTTTTGGAAAACATGCATTTTTAGCCATGATAAAGATTTCCATTTTCTGTGCAAGTTTCTCAAGCTTAGCACCAGTGGTGCTGTAGATCAGATGTGTGTATATGTATGTCTGCATCTATATTTGTGTATATGTGTGTGTGTCTGTGTGTATATGTCTGTGTGTGTGTCTGTGTGTATATGTCTGTGTGTGTCTATATTTGTGTGTGTCTCTGTGTGTGTATGTCTATGAAAGTGAAAGTCACTCAGTTGTGTCCGACTCTTTGAGACCCCATGGACTATGGAATTCTCCAGGCCAGAATACTGGAGTGTGTAGCCTTTCCCTTCTCCAGGGGATCTTCCCAACCCAGGAATCGAACCCAGGTCTCCCGCATTGCAGGCATACTCTTTACCAGCTGAGCCACAAGGGAAACCCCGTGTATGTCTGTGTGTCTGTATTTATGTGTGTGTGTGTGTGTGTATGTCTGTGTGTATCTATATTTGTGTGCACCTGTGTCTGTGTGTTTCTCCCAGCTCTTTACTCTCTCAACCTGCCTTGCTCTCACCTGTCAAGTCTCTACTGAAATGTTCTCCACTGAGATATCTTACTCTGTCCACTGTCTATAGGAGCCCCAGCGCTACACTGACCCTGCCCTGGTTTTCTCACATCCCATAGCCTCCTTCATAGCACTTTTCACAATTAGACTCCCCTCTGCCCCCAGAAGAAGGCAATGGCAACCCACTCCAGTACTCTTGCCTGGAAAATCCCATGGATGGAGGAACCTGGTAGGCTGCAGTCCATGGGGTCACGAAGAGTCGGACACGACTGAGCAACTTCACTTTCACTTTTCACTTTCATGCATTGGAGAAGGAAATGGCAACCCACTCCAGTGTTCTTGCCTGGAGAATCCCAGGGACGGGGGAGCCTGGTGGTCTGCCGTCTATGGGGTCGCACAGAGTCGGACACGACTGAAGCGACCTAGCAGCAGCAGCAGCTGCTGCCTCCCCCAAAGGCAGACATCCCATCACAGGTAGGAATCCCAGGAATTATCTCAGCATCGGAGCCCAGGCCCTGAGCAGCATGCCTGGTACTACAGACACAAGCCTGCCTCTGAAAGGACAGGACGCAGGCAGAGAGGGAGGAAAGAACAGCCGTGCCCGTCTCTCATTCCTTCTGTTCCTGTCCTGAGGGGAAAGGAGGTCAGATAAGCAGAGAAAATGCTAAAGGAACAGGAGTCAGGGTCACTGAGCAGCTGCCGCATAGCTGGCACACCTATAAGGAGCCCCAAGGCCTGAGCAGCAGGCGTCATCCCCCCAAGTTCAGGGGTGGATTCCCACTCAAGGCTGTTAAGCTGTTGTAAGTGGTAAAGTCAGGATTCATTCAGCCTCCTGGCTTTGCCCAAGCTGACCACTTAGAGGGATCTGTGTCCTCTGGGAGGAAAAGAACACCCAGGTGTGGAGCATGAGTCTGAACAGGCACACAGGCTCCTGGAAGCATCCTCCAGTTTCACCTTTCTTCCAGTGTCCTCCGAGCCTGGGTGCTGTGTCCTCAATGGCTGAAGAGAATGAGGGCTTGTTTTGCCAGGGTTCCTGATTCCCCTCCCGCCCAGGGCCCACCTCATCTTCCCTGATCACCCCAGAACCTCCTTGCGTGGAACCTGTCTCCCAGAACATGAGCAGGGAAGGGTCTTTGTAAGGAACATGGTAATTAAAATGGAGACACATTGCCATCCTTGGACACAGTATTTCTGCCTATTCTTTAATGAAAGAAACTCCAGTCTCTGTCCGTTTCTTGTTACCACAGTTATAATTACTTCTATGACTTTGTGGAGAGTTTTCTGGAAGCATAGAGGCAGAAAATCTGTTTTCATGAGAGCTCTTCCTTTTAAATGAGGCTGTTGTTTCTTGTGGCCCTAATGCCACCCTAATTGCCCTTTCTGGATCAAATGGCTCCCTCTTAATTGCTGCATTTGTGGCTCCGCAGAAGGTACTTTCTTGGGCTGCCCACAAAGTGGCTGGTGCGCTGTCGTTGGGCTCAGCTGGCTTTTAGCTCCATCCTGACGAGTGCCCGTGGAGCAGGGACTAAAAGAGCAGTTTACGTGCCTCATCTTGTATCTGATGAGACAGATACCATTGTTGCCCTCCTTGCACAGATGCAAAAACCAAGGCCTAGAGACTGAACAACCAACCCAAAGACAGACAAGTCATCGGTACAACCAAGAAGTATCTGAAAAAGGACTTGACTGTGTGTGGTGTGTGGGTAAACCAGCTTGCCAGGGGAACAAAACGGGGAGGGGTGGGTTTCTGCACTTGCTAGCTTCCATATTGTAAATAATCCCATCATTTATGGTTATGGGTGGTTTGACAGCTCACTTGCTGAATTCCTGAATACTTAACAACCTGCTCTTGCCAGACTGGGTGTGTGGGCTTCACTCACCCTCATTACTGGACCTGGGACACAGGCCACTGTGTCCAGCCAGGGCTGGGGCCACGGGTTGGGTGATCTTTAGAACAGCTGGGAACAACATCCACTTAGATATCTGTACATTCAGGGTGTAGGGAGAGAGGGCGGTGCCTCTCTGGATATCATCAGCCATACTACGCAGCTTGTGAAATTTTCCAAAGCTCCTGAAAGGAGGCAAAGTCTAATTTTAAATCTAAAGGAGTCTGTAGGAGAGTCTCAAGAGTCAAGCCTCTCACAAGAAATCTCTGCAACTTTCCAACGGTAGGAAACGCCTGACCCAAATCACCTTCTTAGAGGGACCCTTTTGTTTTCTCTTTCTATCATCTCTGATTTGAAATGGGGCTTTGCCACAGTATCTGTCTGCTCAGCTCCATGAGGTCAGGGCAGGGTCCATTTTGGAGGGCCTGGCTCATCAGCAGGCCCCTTCTCCAACCAGCCTCATGTTCCCCAAAATCGCTTCCCAGAGGTTACTTAAATCCAAGTAATGCAATGCAGAACAGCCTCAGACCCCAACAGCATAGAGTGGCCCTATGCTGTAGTTCCCATGGAGAAACTAAACAAAAACTGGAATTTCTTTTACATCTCAAACACAGATTCCAATGTTTTAGTTTTAGTTGTTTTTTTTTTTTTTTTCCTTTCTAGGTTGGTATAGAATGGGAACCTTCCAGACAACATCATCCTGTCCAGAGGAGGGAGACTCATTGGCTCAGTCTAATCTAGACACGGTAGGTCAGGCCCAGGCCACAAGTCTCGACTCAAGGAAAAGCATCACTTTCGGGAGAGGATAGTGCAGAAAATCTGGAAGTACCCACATGTCCTCCTGGGGGATGAGACAGGTCAGAGGTCATCCCTAAAAGCAATGGTCTCGGTCCCAGTTGTTGGGATGTTTGCACATCTCTGTGAATTCACTAAATATCATTTAGTGTTCACTTCAGTAGGTGAATTTCTTGGTATGTAAATAATATCTCAGTAAATATGCCTTAAAAGGTGCATGGCTGGGAAGGCCACTTCCCATATAGTGGTTGTATGCTAGTTAAACTTGGGTTAAATGTTTAAAAAAAATCAGAGCAAAACATATTCTTATAAGAAGGGATAGAATTACCTGAGAACTTGAAACATCAGGTCCAGGTGGATCCAGGTGTTATTAGGGTTCCCTTCCTCCCCACTGTGGCTCTCAGCTTTATCCACACTGGCCTCATCCTGTGGCCAGGGAGCCAGGGAAGTGGACCACTGCCTGAGACAGTGCTTCTCCCTGGGCAGCCATCCAGCCCCATTAGGGTTCCCTCCTCAGAGCTCACCACTGTGGCCAGGGCAAAATGTACTGATGGCTAGTCAGAAGGCCTCCCGCATCCCACAGCCAGGCCAAGATAGAGTGCCACGGGCAATGAAGCCCAGCAGTGCTGTGCGGGTGGGCAGGGGGCATTTCCTCAGATGAAAGCAAGGAGGGTGTAATTGCCATAAGACAGACAGACAGACTGAAAAGCTGTAGTGAAAAAGCAGAGCTACCTGAGGTCATCTACACCATAGACCACTGACCACATTGTCTGGTAGTCTCAGAAGGATGGTCTGTACATGCATCAGGTTTGGGCTGAACTCATAGCCTGGACCTGCCTCTAGTCTGGGTCAGCTAAAATGAGGTTGACTCATAGACACACAAGTGAGAAATGAAGGCTGGCTGCTGTGGAACATCTGGGGCCCCTTCCTCTGTCTTCAGAGCCAGCAGCAATGGGTAGAGTCCTTCTCATGGCTTATTACCCTGACCTCTCACAGCCGCCGCCTTCTACTTTTCAGGACTCGGCAATCTGTTTCCTCTAGAGATGCTGGGGATAAGGATGGGGTTGTTTGTTACACAGCATCAGTGTGGCAATAATTGACCAACACACTCCCTTATTTTGTAGACCTCCATTCATGGAGCCATGTCTCAACTTTTTTTTTTTTTTTTGGTCATACATTGATATGAATCAGCCATAGATTTACACGTATTCCCCATCCCGATCCCCCCTCCCACCTCCCTCTCCACCCGATTCCTCTGGGTCTTCCCAGTGCACCAGGCCCGAGCACTTGTCTCATGCATCCCACCTGGGCTGGTGATCTGTTTCACCATAAATAGTATACATGCGGTTCTTTTGAAATATCCCACCCTCACATTCTCCCAGAGTTCAAAAGTCTGTTCTGTATTTCTGTGTCTCTTTTTCCGTTTTGCATATAGAGTTATCGTTACCATCTTTCTAAATTCCATATATATGTGTTAGTATGCTGTAATGTTCTTTATCTTTCTGGCTTACTTCACTCTGTATAAGGGGCTCCAGTTTCATCCATCTCATTAGGACTGATTCAAATGTATTCTTTTTAATGGCTGAGTAATATTCCATGGTGTATATGTACCACAGCTTCTTTATCCATTCGTCTGCTGATGGGCATCTAGGTTGCTTCCATGTCCTGGCTATTATAAACAGTGCTGCGATGAACATTGGGGCGCACGTGTCTCTTTCAGATCTGGTTTCCTCAGTGTGTATGCCCAGAAGTGGGATTGCTGGGTCATATGGCAGTTCTATTTCCAGTTTTTAAAGAAATCTCCACACTGTTTTCCATAGTGGCTGTACTAGTTTGCATTCCCACCAACAGTGTAAGAGGGTTCCCTTTTCTCCACACCCTCTCCAGCATTTATTGCTTGTAGACTTTTGGATAGCAGCCATCCTGACTGGCGAGTAATGGTACCTCACTGTGGTTTTGATTTGCATTTCTCTGGCAATGATTGATGTTGAGCATCTTTTCATGTGTTTGTTAGCCATCTGTATGTCTTCTTTGGAGAAATGTCTGTTTAGTTCTTTGGCCCATTTTTTGATTGGGTCATTTATTTTTCTGGAATTGAGCTGCAGGAGTTGCTTGTATATTTTTGAGATTAATCCTTTGTCTGTTTCTTCATTTGCTATTATTTTCTCCCAATCTGAGGGCTGTCTTTTCACCTTACTTAAGAACAGGCCTTGAAGAGGCTGTGACAAAGACAGAGTGTATGCATTTAAGTCACCTTTCCTGTCTCTACAACAGGCCTCTGAGCCCACCTCAACAGCAGAGCAGAACTGTTGTCCTTGGAATGACCTGGGTCCATACCCACCTCTTATCTGTGGGAACCACACAGTGGTCTATCTCCCTCTGCCATTCAGATCTTCACCTTCTCCAAGATCAGCATTTATAGTGAATGGGATGCAGAAATCCCCAAGTCATGTCCCCCACCCCCCACATCTGTTTGGTAATTTATTTATGAGATTTCAGCTGTGCCCGGTGTCATATGTCCTTGGGGCCCTAGTGACTTCATCATGCGTGATTAAAACAGGACGAAGGAATCAAAGAGAAAGGTCAGGCGTCTTCGTGGGTGGGTGTAAGTCATCCTACCTCCTTGGATGTCCTGTGCAGACACTTCTGGATGGTGTTTCTTTTTTTTTTTTTTTCCGAGTTATTCTTTCCATTTTGAGAGAGTTTTAGAGCTAAGAAAAGCTGCAAAGATAATTCAAGGAGTACCCATATACCCTTCACTCAGCTTTCCCTTAGGTTAACATATTACACAGTTTTAATCAAAATTAAGAAAGCATTCTCACTGTTTTCCTACTAACTAGAGTCTGGATATTCTAACTCATGAACTTCATAGTTTTTTCATTAACCCTCTTCCATTCCAGGATTCCACATTGTGTTTGGCAATCATGTCTCCTTAGTCTCTTCCAATTTGGTGCCACTTCTGTCTTTCCTCATCTTTAGTGACCTGGTACTTTCTCTATCTTTCCTCATATTTTTTGACCTTGACAGTTTGGAAAATATTGCTCAGTAATTGTGTAGAAAATACTGTATTTGGGGTTTGCTGATGTTTGCTCATAGTGAGACTGAGGTTGTGTGTTATTGGGAGAAACACCCCGAAGCAGCGCCCTCCCCACGGTGCATCCTGTTGGGGTGCATGGTGTCAACGTGTCATCCCTGTGATGTTGCCCTTGACCTGAGCCTGACGTGCCTGAGCCAGGTTCTCCCTGAAAACCCACTGCTTTTCCTTTTGATTGAATATTTGGGAGGGTGGCAATGCATATATCCTGTTTCTGCCTAGACTTTGAATAGCACACGCAGTACATGAAGGTAAGAGGATAACTCTTCTACTCCAGTCTGTAAACTCAATTGACTGTGGTTTAAGCCAAGGAAACTGAAGTCTGTCCCGTGTCACTCCATCTCTTTCCATCTCCTCCTAGCCCTCCTGTCCGACGTCTCCTGGTTTACACGTCCAGGCTCCACCCCACCATTCTCCCTGCCAACCCTTTCCTTTCACCTCCCAAGAGCATTCTCAGGCACCTGCGCCTTGGGTCAGCACCCGCCAGAGCCTGACCAGGCTCATGGCAGGAAGCCATCAGTGCAGAAACTGAATTCCAGCTTCAGGAAAACAGCTCCTGGAACAGAGTGGTGTCCCATCTTGGCATTTCAGGTCTCTAAGTCTGTCTTGTGCCCCACTCGGCGTGCAGGGTCTTCAGACCCTTGGCCTGGCAGCAGCCCTTCCCTACCCTCCACCCAAGACGTCCTTAGGTTCCTGCAGCTACTCAGCACCACGTCGCCCTGTGAGGAGGAGGGTGAGTTTGCAGGGAGGCCACCAGAAGAGAGAAGAGAGCACACTGGATTCTTCCCAAAGCCCCCAAACAGAGCCCTGGGTGCCCCTGGTTTCCTGGTAAATGTCACACACCCGGCGTTGGCTTCCTTGGCTGATCTGCCGTGACAAGCACAGTTGGCTGCTTGAGTTTCTCTCCTTCCTTTTTTTCAGCTGAACATGAGTTAAGGTCTCCAAACGGAGACATTGATCCAGGATTTCATTTTCCTCCTCTGCTGTTTCGGCTTTATGAGGACCCAAGTGGTTACTGCAGAAACTTTCGATGGGCCCAGCAGTCTGGCAAATTAAATCTTGCAGCCCCGGCAAATCCTGCCCTTGCGTCTCCGCACAGTCCCTAGCCTTTTCTGTGGATTCATCTTTCTCTTCTGGGACGGGTATTCGTTTCCCCCTCTGGGTGCAGGTTAAATAATAAAAAGGCTGAAAACAAAACCAGCTCATATTATAGGCAACCTACTGCTGCTATTGCTTTTTCATTACAGTCCAGAGAAAAGAGACCACTAAGGAAAAAAAAAAAAAAAGCATTCTGGAGGAAGGGGAAAAATAAAGGTGAAGAAGGAGAAAGGGGCTTGCAGGTGGGCAGCACTGATCCCTGATCTACTGGGAAGGGGGTGTTGGTTGACCTGCCATGAGATCACTCAGGGTGGGAAGAACATTGTAGACTTTCCATCATGGATGGGGGACCGGCCCAGATAAAGCACAGATCCCTGTGACCCCGAGGACTGACGGAGCAGGCGGCCAGCCAGCCGGCAGAGTTGATGTCCTGCAGGGGGACACATCCTCTTTCATTCACGTCGGCCTCACCGTCCTCAGTAGGGAAACAGAGCAGCAGCCTAAAAATAGCTGTTCGTGCTGGCCTCATGGCCCCAGTCAAAGCCAGAGGCGTCTCTCCTATGACACATTCCCGCCACCTTTGGCCCTGGGTGGAGCAGGGCTGGCCTCTTGCTAGGCTTGATGCGAGAAGGTGAAGCCAAAGGTCCAGCCGGAGCAGCTGGGTCAAAGACAGCCACAAATCTGGATTTCCAGGTCGTGTGGGGTCAGGCCAGCCACGTTTTTATTTGTATTATTTAAATATATATATTTCATGTACAAATCTGGATTTCCAGTGAATCTAGAAACACTAGGCCCCCCGCTGCATGGGGCATCAAGGGGCTGAGCTGGCAGGGGAGTGGCGTTGGCCAGTGGGCCACCTGCCTCACGCCGCCTGCTGCTCTGCTGTCCACTGTTGTGGGTCATCTTAAGGCGTGTCTGCTCTGTCCCCCGCAGATGCAACTGAGAAAGCTGGTGACAGCTTGGTGGTGGCGTGACCCTCAGGGTGCAAAGCCCAGCCCCCAACTCCAAAGGCTGACACCCAGGGGGCCCTGGTGGGGGAGCACAGGGGAGGACCTGTGCTTCATCCAGGGCTAAGGGCGGTGCTTTCACGGAGCAATCAGGGACCTGCCAGTCCTTCCCCTGCTCAGAATGTGGGTGCCTGCGAGATCTCTGGGAGACCTGTTTGTGGGCCGGTGAGCCCCTGCCCTTTGCTTCCACAAGGCACTCCCACCTCCTTAGCAAGACACTCGCACACGTTATTGTGTTATTGTAACTCACTGGATGGCCTGTCCTCCCTGCCACCCACCAGTCCCAAGAGACCAAGGCCAGTCTGTCCATACCCTTCCCAGGCTGAGCCCAGGACCTGATGCTCATCAGACACTCAGGACTGTTAGTTTAATGAAGGAGCCAGAGACAGGCTGCGCCTCCACCAGCCCCCAGCCCTGGGCATTTGATGGCAGCTTCTTGATAAAATCTGAACAAAATTTCAATGGCACCTAAGTCCTGCTGGCCCGTCTGTACTTTAGCAAGGGATGTCAGGGTCACATGGAAAAGTCACAGGTGCACCTGGGCCCCGGAGATGGCTGTGAGCGCTGGGCGAGCGGGTCTGTGTCCTGAAGAGTCGTCCTGAACTTGGTGGGTGCAGTCAGAGCCTGTTTTCTTGGATATCTTTTCATTCCTGCTCCACCAGTCAGAACCAAGCCAGCCCATCATGTTTCAGTCTCGAAAGTAAGAGAAGGAATACTCACATTCCCTTTCTTCAAAATTAGGACTTGGCCTTATTCAAGAAGGCCCTGATTATGGAAAAACCATTCATAAGTTGTTTTTTTTTTTTTTTAATTAACAAAAGAAACAATTGAGATTTGCAGTCCTTCCTGCTCCACTAAGAGGAGGAATAGGGGGACATCTTTTCTGAAATAACCATTTCAGATGGGAGTCAACCATTTTCACTTACAAGAAGGAAGCAAAGTGACTTTAAGCCAGAAATACTTGGAAAATATTAGATGTTTGTGTTTGACCAAGTGATGATGAGTTTATAGATGGGGAGGGGCTGGGGAGTCTGTTGGAAGGTGAATGATGCTAAGTGTGCAGAGAAAAACAGAAAACTATAAACTGAAGGGAATCCTACACTCAGATGCATCTTTCTCTGTGCATCTGAGTGCCCCTCAGATGTCACTTTCTAGTGATCCAGATTGAAATGTGTAAAACAGTAAAATGTCAACAACAACAGGGAAACAGCAAAGACTCAGGAGAAACAGGGCCTCAGTGACATCATGAAAGCACCTAGATCCCGCCATGCCTGAAGCATGTTTGTCTAGTCACCAAGCTAAGATATAGAATTGGCTTTCTGTCCCTAAAATTGCCAAGAGACAACAGATATCAGTACCTCCAAGCAGAGTGTGGCAAGTGGCAGAGTATAAAAGAGACTGAGGTGAGGCGGAGAGGGAGACAGTGATGTCTAAGAGCTGGGCCCTCCGTTATGCAGCCGTGAAGAACTGAACACCCTGGGAAGCAGATGCCAACTCCACAAGAGCTCATTGGCCATAGCCTTGGAAAACCCTGAACGGAGGACATGGAGAGGCCCTGCTCAGACCCTGACACTTGGAAGCTGTGTTGTAATAAGTGTGCTTTGTTTCAAAGAGCTGTGTTCATGGTACTTTGTTAGATGACAGTAGGACACTAATACAGGTCTCCCTAGTGGCTCAGTCAGTAAAGAAACTGCCTGGAACGCAGGAGACCACCTGGGTTCGATCCCTGGGTTGGGAAGATCCCCTAAAGGAGGGAATGGCAACCCACTCCAGTGTTCTTGTCTGGAGAATTCCGTGGGCAGAGGAGCCTGGTAGGCTACAGTCCTTGGAGTCTCAAAGAGCTGGACGTGACTTAATGACCAAACCACCACAGGAAACTAATATGGAGCGGGAAGGATCTGACGGGAGCAGGATGGCGGAACCCTCCCTGATCCTAACGTAATCAGTCTTACTGTACAATTCAGACCTGAGGCCGTGGGCTGGGAGGTGCTCGGAGAACCGCTGGCCCCAGGGTAGACCTCTCCAGGGAAACCGCCTGGACCACTTTCCACATCCGCCAATCTCATTCCTGCTCTGAGCACCAGTGGGTCCTTCACACATGAGCTGCTCAGCTCGTGTCTGGTGGAATTTATGAAATGTTCCCCAACCGAACCCCTTGTCCCCAACCTTGGCTCGTGCCTGTTTCCCCACTTGGTTCTTGGGGAACCTCAGCTCGGCTCTACCAGGAAGCCTCCGAAACTCTCTCCGAAACAGTCATTAACTAGAGTGGATGCAACGTTCTAATTCCCGCACTCAATTATGTTAAATTATACATCCCCACAAAATCTCTCCCTCACTGCATTATTTAAGGAGAAAGAGCTAAATAAAGAAGACCTATATTTTTCATTCCTAATTCTCAGATAATTATAAATATACTGACTTTTTTCCCCTTTAATCATGGACTTTTATGGAGATGGTTGATTTTCTTTTTATGGAGACTTGATTTTGATGGAAGCCCACAACTTATAATAAGGCTCAGGGCTAATACACTTCTCTGTGTACTCACAAGAGTATCTCACCTGGGCATTTCTATAGCAACTATCACAGCCGAGGAGGAGGGGTTTGCTGCAAGAAACCCGTTTTTATTCTTGATCCAGCATGTCATCATGTGACCCAACAAGTCTGAATAAGGGTGGCACCCGGGTGGGAAACCCCCTCATCATTTCACGCAGGGATTTGCAAGTGCTCACGAATGGAATTGTAGCAAGTTGAATTCAGTTTTCCCATTTGCTTGCATTGTGCTTTCCCAAATGACTGTCCAGTAGGGGTTGAATGAGTGACTTTCCCCATCTCTTCCCGTCCTAATCGTGATAAACCAACAAGAGGAATGTTCACTATTCAAAATTCCTAATCAATTGTTTACATGAAATGCGGACCCCTTTAATAATGCAAACTATCAGAGAATATAGGGAAATAGAGTGACGTGCCTGAGAGTGCAGACTCAGGCACCCAGCACCATCACGGACAAGCTCTGTGACCTCAGACAAGTGACTCAATCTCTCTGTGCCTCAATTTCCCCATCTTCAAAATGGGATCAGAACAGTACTTATGCTTTGTGTTTTACTAATATGTAAAGCACTTAGAGTGGTGCTCAGCCTGTGATGAGTGTTACATTTAGTATGGTTATTGTCATTTGTTTTTATGAGATGGATTTCTTTGAACACCACAGGAGATTTACTGATGATCTCATCTACTCATTCTTTCATTGATTCATTCATGCTGCAAGCATTACTTCTGTGCTCCCAGGTCAGTGAGCTCTTGTGACTTAGAGATTCATTTTCTGATCACTCTTCTCATCAGTGGGGAAGAGCTCAGACTCACTCCTCCAGGTTGAGCTGACTTATGTCTGCCAACACTGAGCTTCTCCAGCCTGTTCCTACCGGTGACCAGAGACTACAGTTGTCATTCCCAGGCTCTGGATGCATCTGTAGAGAAAAAGTCACACAAATGAGGCCAGGGTGGGGGAAGAAAATAAGCTAGATGCCCTGGTGTAGGCATCTTCCCATCCACCAGCTTTCTTGGTACTTTGGAATCCTGGCAGTTCCTGGGTTTTGTGAATCAGATGAGCAACAGATTCAGGATTGTATGTTTCCTTCTGAGACCTTATTTCTGAGCATAGGTAAGTTTTCAGTGGCCACTAGCCAGCATGTAGAGGGCATCCTGCACCTTCATTTCATCAGTTGTGCTAAGTCTGCTTTAGCGGGGCAGAGATGAAGACAGACCGCCGCTAGGGTCATGCAGGTTAGCACAGATGCATGGTTAAGACGACATTAAAGCCAGAAAAGATGTAACCAACCATCCACCCAGGCAGCATCATTAATTTCTATCACACCACACTGCCTTCAGCCAGACACTGCTTCTTCTTCTTACTTGTGGCAACAATTCTTCCATTTGAGAGGAAGGGATTATCTACACCACAGCCACTCCATGCAGATAATCAAATTACATGTTTTCTTTCTTCTTCAAATATAATCAGGGGCAGCATCTGTCTATCCAAGATGAGACATACGTGCCTGGCACCAGCCTCGAAGCAGAGGTGACCTTAGTCAGCAAGTACTTGAAGACATCCATTAATTACCCCATCCATCCCGACCCGGCATCCCCACACTCCAGAGAAATCACATTCAAAGGACACAGACTGGATGAGAGGAAGGCAAAAGTTTTTAAGAAATCACTTTTAGACATATCAATAATATCTCTTTGTTGGGAAAAAAAACTTTTTTATTAAAAAACAAAGGAAAAAATCCTAAAATCTATCATTGCATTTAGACCCCACTCCTAAATTTGTGATAACTGATGCAAGGCAGTGGTTCTCAGTCAGGTCAGTTTACCCAGCTGGGGGATATCTGACTGTTAGGAGAGTCTGGCTGTTGCTATTGGGTGGGTGGAGGCCAGGACCCCTCACAACAGAGAATTGTTTACCTGTCTGAAGTACTGAAAAACTAGAAACCCTGTTACCACAATGGAAGCTTGATACAATAAGCTTATTTTTATGCAACATGAAAACATCACCTGCTAGACTGACTCATGATACATATGTTGAAGGTACATGTGTGCTCAGTCAGGTCTGACTCTTTGCAACCGCTCAGACTGTAGCCTGCCAGGCTCCCCGTTCATGGGATTCTCAGGCAAGAATACTGGAGTGGGTTGCCATTTGCTCCTCCAGGGAATCTTCCTGATCCAGGGATCGAACCCATGTCTCCTGCTTAATAGGCAGATTCTTTACCACTGAGCCACCTGGGAAGCCCTGGACGTTGAAGTGGAGCATTTAACAAAGTGACGGTCTGCTGGTAAGGACTTGACTTATCACCTATCTCACTAAAAACCACTAAACATTTTTCTCTAAGCAATAAAGCTGCCCGAAATCCTCATTTTGTGCCATAAAAGTAATTATCACTATTGTAAATATAGACGTAAATATTTATTGAGCAGTTGTTACTGCCCACAAAATGGGGGTGTCTGCGTCACCATGGGGACTAATGCCAGAATGCATGCGAAGGGCTTGGTGCGGGAGGCATCCAGGCAACGGGTGCTGCCGGCCAACAGCAAGTGCCCGATAAACACCAGGTGGCACTGGGTGCTTGTGGTGTGACCAAAACAGCTCGTCAGGGCTCCGGGACTTGGAAGGTCATCTGGCCGGATGGTTGCAAAGCGGAGGCTTGAACCATGATTCTTCCCACCTCAACTCTGATCCACAGACAGACGGATCAGCAGTCAGCATGGACCCTGGGGGATCCAGAGTGAAGATGGAGCAGGCCTGGCGGTGGTGCCCGTTATGTCAGCCTGTTTGGGGTGATCCTGGTTTCCCAGCCACGTGGTTGCTCCTCCATGGGGGCACAGACCATGCTTACTCACCCAGAGGCAAGCTCTTCTCTGGTTCGAAGGCCCCGGGGGCCATGGGGGGAAGGGCAGCCCTTATACTGTTTTGAGAGACTGTCCTGCTTTACTTCTTGGCTCTTCCTTGGAAGGTCGGCATGCCTTTGTGCCCTCTTGGTCCAGACTCCTGCAGGGAAGTGGGGTCAGGGTACAGAGGTGGAACCAGGGTCACCCCATGACCAACTTCAGGGTCCCCATTCCCCGTCTGTGAGGCCGTGCTTCATCTCTCCCAAGCCTTCACATCCTGCCCCTTTGAGCAATCAAATCCCACAGCTAGAAGCCCTTGCTTCTCCCCAGTCTCCTGAAGGGGCTGAGAGACGGGGGAGGAGATGACTCATGGAGAGAGGTGGCAGTTAGTGATGTCACACCATTTCCTGGCCTGGACAGCACCCCTTGAGGGTGGTAGTTCTCCCCACTGCAGGCAGGAGAGTTAAGCTGCAGAGAGGTTAAGTAGGTGTCAAGGGTCCTTGAACTCCTTAGTGAGAAACCAGAATTTGATCCAGGCTATTTGACAACAGAACCCAAATCCCGAGTTGCTGGTCAGTGCTGGTCAAGGACGCTGGATTTCAGGCAAACGCTCAGCTACTTTCTAGACCATGTGGGATCAACAGGGCAGCCTGTGCTCTTTCCAGATGACAATAGTCCGTGAGGGTCACATGGAACAACTCAGGGACAGGGTTCAGCGCAGGGCCGGGCACGCAGCGAGTGTGGAGGGAGAGTGGCCCTGTTACCACGACTGCTGGTCCAGGCATCCGGTGACATCGGCCATCCAGAACCTCGATGTGCAGAGGACAACCCCAGTCCATCTGTGAAAGCAGCTCTCCCTGGACATGGGCAGAACTGAGCCATTTTTCGGTATAGGAGAGACGCTCCTCTGTAAATGTCACCCCAATTCCAGGAGATCGTACAAACATGCCCCAAATTGCCTGCCCTAATGCGTTTATGCAGTTTTCCCCGGGATGGTGTTAAACAACACAACCTCCATTTCACACCTGAAGTGCGATTCTTCAGCCTTTTAGCTCGACCACAGTTGTGAAAATTGGGGCATGTTATCTGGCTGCCCATAGAAAGAGCCCAAACGTCCTTTTCCACATGCGGTGAATTCCTGTTTAATGTAATAACAGGGTGACCTAAAGCAGCCTCATTTCTTTAATCATTCTAATTAACTAGCATATAGAGTTTTATCTAAATACACCAGAAAAAAATGCAGTAATGACAGATACAGTAGGCAATTAACAACATCGAGGTCTCAGAAAGCTGATGGGAAAACTAAGCGCTTTTGTTATTTCTCCTTTCTTAAAATAGACTCTGGCCACATACAGGGAAGATGAACGTGTAAACCAAAGTCAAGGCTGCCTGGCTTTGTGCATTCTTGTTAGTCAGTCTCTCACTCTGATATTTATGATCTTCACTCCCACAGATGAGATGAAGACTTTAGGTACAGTACAAAGTGTGTGCATGCTAAGTTACTTCAGTCGAGCCCAACTCTTCGCTGCCCTATAGACTATAGCCTACCAGGCTCCTCTGTCCATGGGATTCTCCAGGCAAGAATATTGGGGTGGGTTGCCGTGCCCTCCTCCAGGGGATCTTCCCAACCCAGTCTCTTATGTCTCGTGCATTGGCAGGCAGGTTCTTTACCGCTAGCAACACCTGGGGAGCCCTAATGAAATGTGTTATGGGTATATAAACCCTCTGGTTCCCAGCACAAAGTCCATCACATGGTTGAAGCGTCCTGGGTGAGAGAGTCAAATGAATGAAGTTCTGACCTCATCATCCACTTGGGTGTAGGTGACTTGAACAGGGCACTCAATCTGTCTCCATTTTGGTTCCCCATCTGTGAAGTGGGGACAATGGAATGGACCCTTCGGTGCCCTTGAGAGAATTACTCTAGTGAATGGCTCCAGTACATCACCATACATGCGGGCTAAACACAGGCGGCTTCCCCTCTTTGTTAAAGGTAATGTCCCTTCTCTGTCCCAGGGTAGAAAGGGGAGGGAGAAGATGAAGAAATCCTAATATATATTTTTAAAGATTTATTTTGTTTATTTATTTTTGGTTGTGCTGGGTCTTCGTTACTGCACATGGGCTTTCTGTAGTTGCTGGGAGTGGGGGCTACTCTAGCGTGGCTCACAGGCTCTAGAGTACAGACTCAATTGTTGTGGCTTAGTTGCTCCGCGAGCTGTGGGATCTTCCCAGACCAGGGATCGAACCCACATCTCCAGCACCAGCAGGTGGATTCTTTACCACTGAGTCACCAGGGAAGCTCAAATCCTAATATTTTAACCCAGAGGCTGGGGCTCCTGGCTTCCTGATTTCTGTTTCTGCGTGAGGCTTTAAGGAAGATTTTTCCCTTTCAGAGGTAAATGCCCATTCTCATTTTCACTCGGTCCTCTTTTCCCTCTTTACTACTGAAAATATTAATTCTAGCTTTTACTTCCCAAGAAGAAAGGCTATTGCCGTTACAATGATTTAAATGGCAACTCCCTTCTCTAACTTGTATGCTTCTCTAGCTTTGATATGAAGGATGGAAACATTCATAGGGTTTGATTACAGCCCTGGGCAGGCTCCTGAGTGATTCTTCTTTACTCTGATTTCAATTGCTTTGCAGTAGCAGCAGGTGAAATGGGGGAACGGATAAGGAAAAACAAATATGGGTAAATAAAGGCAGGATAAAAGCACCCAGGGGAGAATAAAGGTTATTTACACTGTGCCTTTTTTATTTTAGTACGCCATAAGGAAAAAAAAAAAAGCTGCACTTGAAAAAATGGATTTGGAGGCTCAAACATCTATGGTGAAATAGAAAGTATATGAAATATTAAAAACTTACATTATCCCTTGATTGTGTTTGCCATGTCCGTGTGTACCATGCTCTCATGATTGTGTTCTTAATTTTCCTTTAAATGTTTCTGTGTGGTCAGTGTCATTAACTCTGACAATCTGAAACTTAAAGAGATGAAAGAATTTTCTCTCCACAGTCAAGTAGCAGTGCTGGCTGGAAACTAGATATTTTCACCTAAAGCTGGTGTCTTTTTTAAGACCCATGGCTGCTCTGCAAGTGACAGACCAATCATTCACACTCTGCAAGATTTTAAGACACGCCTTAGGTCAGGAGCCTGTCTTAGAGGGACGTGTAAGATCGAAAAGGTGTGTACCTTTTCCTGGAGGAAGGATAACATAGCTTCTCTGGGATTACATAAATATGGCATCTCTGAAAACCTAGTCAGACCAGCTTTTCCTTATTCTTGATATTCTTTTCCTCAGCCTTGAAACTGTTCATAACTGGCTGATTTGGGGCTAGAGGACTCTGCTGTGCCCTGTGGAATTCTGGTGGCATCTCTGCTCTTTGCACATGAGATGACAGTAGTGTCCCCCTGTTGTGACAATTGAGAATGTCTCCAGACCTCACCACCTGCCCCCTCGGTGGTAAAACGGTTCCAGTTTGGAAACCCTCCCCTTATTTCTATTCAAGATACAACTTGTGATTACATGTTACTCCTTTTACTATTTAATTGTTTTTTAATGAAAAATTGAGAACCTCCTTGCAATCTCTTGAGTCTTCACTCCAAATTTGAAGGAAAAGGAAAACACAAAACTTGCAAAATTGGCATGCCAAAAGCAAATAACCATGATGCCATATGGGTTTATGTCTGGGTGCAGAATTTTTACAAACATATTTCTGATTCAAATGTTCAAAAATATCTGCTTAATGATATGTAGTTTCAGAGTAAACACTTCATTTTTCTTCTAAATGAGCATTCAGTTTATAGAAATGGAAAACTAATGTATTTTTCTGCTGCCAGAAACAATCTCCATGGTGTTGGGAGACCTTTGCTGATTACTTCTGAGCTACATGATGTTTACATTATTCAAACCAGAAGTACCAAAATGATGGGCAGAAGGATTATCTTGGATTTGATTCCTCGTCTGGATTTAAAATCCAGTTTCACATCTAATCATAAAATGAAAGAGAGGCATCTTGATAAAATGGAGAAATGATTGTAGATATCTTGTGCCATGAACCAAGTTTTTGCTGAAAGGAACAAAGGGAAACCTACAACAGCATTGAAAAGGAAAACCTAGGGCCACACTGATTAGGACTTTCTGCTGCATACAGGGCAAGGGACCATAAAGAGAGCTGGACCATAAAGAAGACTGAGCACTGAAGAATTGATGCTTTTGGACTGTGGTGCTGAAGAAGACTCCTGAGAGTCTCTTGGACTGCAAGGAGACCTAACCAGTCAATCCTAAAGGAAATCAACTCTGAGTATTCTTTGGAAGGACTGATGCTGAAGCTGAAGCTGAAGCTCCAAAACTTTGGCCACCTGATGTGAAGAGTCAGCTCATTGGAGAAGACCTTGATGCTGGGAAAGGTTGAAGGCAAAAGGAGAAGAGGGCTGCAGAAGTTGAGATGGTTAGGTAGATGGTTAGATAGCATCATCAACTCAAGGGGCATGAGTTGAGCAAACTCAGAGGAGCCTGGCGTGCTGCAGTCTATGTGGTTGTAAAGAGTCAGACACGACTAAGCAACTGGACAACATCAACAGTGCACAGGGAACCATGTAAGTAAAACTGAGAGCTGGACTACAGCCCAGAGCCTGGGCAGTGAAAAGAGGTGTGTGCGCCTGATGAAATTACATGAGATCCAGCGGTTTACTGCTGCCTGAGCTGAAGCAAGCACAGCGTTGCCTCAGAAGGACTGCCATTCCACAGGGAGGTTCTGTGGGGTCCGCAGATGTTCAGGACAGGCTGTCTAGATGGTTGGAGGTCAGCCTCCAAATTGAAGGAGAGGAGACCTGGGTCCTCGCCTGACTCCAGAGCAGTCTCCAAGGAGCCTGAATCAGTGTTCATGGACCAGGAGTGAAGCCCCAGCTCACAGAAACCAGGAAGTGAAAAGCTGCCTCTGAAAGAACATCATCTGTAAAACTAGAGAGGCGGTGGTAGACAGTTTTCTTGTTCAGTGGCCTCTCAACCTTCTGGATATTTTAGCAAGATATCAGGAAGCAGAACCCAACAGAATCCAGGATGAGAGTAAAAAATGAGAAATTTCAGCTCTCAACACTGTTAGGGGGAAAATGCTCGAGATGGGCAGAGACCATCCCTTACTGTACAGCGTCCTGATACATAAAATGAGTGCCCTTTGTCTGAGTTTTGAACACTGTTCTCAACTCTGTTATGGAAACTCTAACTCACGCAATAGTTGACTGGCTGACAGATTGATTTGCTTATTCTGAAGTCAAGAAAGGTGACTAAAAACAGAAAAATAAGGAAGATCTGTAAGTTGAGGCCATTTACAAATAATATTTACAACACAATAATAGTCATTTAACCTTACATGTCAAGCTTTGTGCTAAATATCTTATCTCCTTTTTAAAAATAATTTTGTTTATTCATTTATTTTTGGCTGGTCTGGGTCTTTGTTGCAGGCTTTTCTTTAAGCTGCAGAGAGCAGGGACTACTTCTTAATTGTGGTGTGTGGGCTTCTCATTGCTGTGGCTTCTCTTCTTGTGGACGGAGCACAGGCTCTAGGGCACACAGGCTTCAGTAGTTGTGGTGCATGGGCTCAGTTGCCCTACAGTATGTGGGATCTTCCCAGATCGGGGGTCGAACCCATGTCTTCTGCATTGGCAGGTGGATTCTTTAGCACTGAGCTACCAGAGAAGCCCTATCTCTTTTAGTTGAATTCTACCTCATGCTAGCTGTGAAAACTCAACTCTCTGGGGTGCACTAAATTGATTTTTTTGGTATCTGTGAGGACTTTCTTTGTGTCTTAGAATATACACAGGGGTGCTTGGAAAGAAAGTATTTAATTGTTGGGTTCATGGATCTAATTTCCACTAATTGACACCTGTCTATACCCTTTCCATTTATTGTTTTGTCTATCATTTATTGAAACCTGCATTGCTTTTCTCATCATCACTGCTGATTTGGCATCCTCTTGGTTTTCTGTCTATATCAGTTTTTAATTCACTTTGAAGTTATGCTGTCTGGTGCATACAAGTTCAGGATTGTGTGTATATGGTGTTTCTGGTGAATCATCACATTTCTCATGATGTTATAACCTTTTCATCCCTAATAACCTCTTTTAGCCCAAAGCCCATTATGTCAGATTCATATAGCTACCTTAGTTTTTTTTTTTTTTTTTTTCTTTTGGATAGTGTTTGTATGGTATACTTTTAAATCCTTTTATTTTGAATTTTGGGAGACCTTACATTTTAAATTTATCTTTGTAAAAAATAATTGGTTGGATTTTTATTTTTATTTTATTTTATTTTATTTTTTTTTTTTGGTTTTGTCATACATTGATATGAATCAGCCATAGATTTACACTTATTCCCCATCCCGATCCCCCCTCCCACCTCCCTCTCCACCCGATTCCTCTGGGTCTTCCCAGTGCACCAGGCCCGAGCACTTGTCTCATGCATCCCACCTGGGCTGGTGATCTGTTTCACCATAGATAGTATACATGCTGTTCTTTTGAAACATCCCACCCTCACCTTCTCCCACAGAGTTCAAAAGTCTGTTCTGTATTTCTGTGTCTCTTTTTCTGTTTTGCATATAGGGTTATCGTTACCATCTTTCTAAATTCCATATATATGTGTTAGTATGCTGTAATGGTCTTTATCTTTCTGGCTTACTTCACTCTGTATAAGGGGCTCCAGTTTCATCCATCTCATTAGGACTGGTTCAAATGAATTCTTTTTGACGGCTGAGTAATATTCCATGGTGTATATGTACCACAGCTTCCTTATCCATTCATCTGCTGATGGGCATCTAGGTTGCTTCCATGTCCTGGCTATTATAAACAGTGCTGCGATGAACATTGGGGTGCATGTGTCTCTTTCAGATCTGGTTTCCTCAGTGTGTATGCCCAGAAGTGGGATTGCTGGGTCATATGGCAGTTCTATTTCCAGTTTTTTAAGGAATCTCCACACTGTTTTCCATAGTGGCTGTACTAGTTTGCATTCCCACCAACAGTGTAAGAGGGTTCCATTTTCTCCACACCCTCTCCAGCATTTATTGCTTGTAGACTTTTGGATAGCAGCCATCCTGACTGGTGTGTAATGGTACCTCATTGTGGTTTTGATTTGCATTTCTCTAATAATGAGTGATGTTGAGCACCTTTTCATGTGTTTGTTAGCCATCTGTATGTCTTCTTTGGAGAAATGTCTGTTTAGTTCTCTGGCCCATTTTTTGATTGGGTCATTTATTTTTCTGGAATTGAGCTGCAGGAGTTGCTTGTATATTTTTGAGATTAATCCTTTGTCTGTTTCTTCATTTGCTATTATTTTCTCCCAATCTGACGGCTGTCTTTTCACCTTACTTATAGTTTCCTTTGTAGTGCAAAAGCTTTTAAGTTTCATTAGATCCCATTTGTTTAGTTTTGCTTTTATTTCCAATATTCTGGGAGGTGGGTCATAGAGGATCTTGCTGTGATTTATGTCGGAGAGTGTTTTGCCTATGTTCTCCTCTAGGAGTTTTATAGTTTCTGGTCTGACATTTAGATCTTTAATCCATTTTGAGTTTATTTTTGTGTATGGTGTTAGAAAGTGTTCTAGTTTCATTCTCTTACAAGTGGTTGACCAGTTTTCCCAGCACCACTTGTTAAAGAGGTTGTCTTTTTTCCATTGTATATCCTTGCCTCCTTTGTCAAAGATAAGGTGTCCATAGGTTCGTGGATTTATCTCTGGGCTTTCTATTCTGTTCCATTGGTCTATATTTCTGTCTTTGTGCCAGTACCACACTGTCTTGATGACTGTGGCTTTGTAGTAGAGTCTGAAGTCAGGCAGGTTGATTCCTCCAGTTCCATTCTTCTTTCTCAAGATTACTTTGGCTATTCGAGGTTTTTTGTATTTCCATACAAATTGTGAAATTCTTTGGTCTAGTTCTGTGAAAAATACCGTTGGTAGCTTGATAGGGATTGCATTGAATCTATAGATTGCTTTGGGTAGAATAGCCATTTTGACAATATTGATTCTTCCAATCCATGAACACGGTATGTTTCTCCATCTGTTTGTGTCCTCTTTGATTTCTTTCATCAGTGTTTTATAGTTTTCTATGTATAGGTCTTTTGTTTCTTTAGGTAGATATACTCCTAAGTATTTTATTCTTTTTGTTGCAATGGTGAATGGTATTGTTTCCTTAATTTCTCTTTCTGTTTTTTCATTGTTAGTATATAGGAATGCAAGGGATTTCTGTGTGTTAATTTTATATCCTGCAACTTTACTATATTCATTGATTAGTTCTAGTAATTTTCTCGTAGAGTCTTTAGGGTTTTCTATGTAGAGGATCATGTCATCTGCAAACAGTGAGAGTTTTACTTCTTCTTTTCCTGTCTGGATTCCTTTTACTTCTTTTTCTGCTCTGATTGCTGTGGCCAAAACTTCCAACACGATGTTGAACAGTAGTGGTGAGAGTGGGCACCCTTGTCTTGTTCCTGATTTCAGGGGAAATGCTTTCAATTTTTCACCATTGAGGGTGATGCTTGCTGTGGGTTTGTCATATATAGCTTTTATTATGTTGAGGTATGTTCCTTCTATTCCTGCTTTTTGGAGAGTTTTAATCATAAATGAGTGTTGAATTTTGTCAAAGGCTTTCTCTGCATCTATTGAGATAATCATATGGTTTTTATCTTTCAATTTGTTAATGTGGTGTATTACATTGATTGATTTGCGGATATTGAAGAATCCTTGCATTCCTGGGATAAAGCCCACTTGGTCGTGGTGTATGATTTTTTTAATATGTTGTTGGATTCTGTTAGCTAGAATTTTGTTAAGGATTTTTGCATCTATGTTCATCAGTGATATTGGCCTGTAGTTTTCTTTTTTTGTGGCATCTTTGTCTGATTTTGGAATTAGGGTGATGGTGGCCTCATAGAATGAGTTTGGAAGTTTACCTTCTTCTGCAATTTTCTGGAAGAGTTTGAGTAAGGTAGGTGTTAGCTCTTCTCTAAATTTTTGGTAGAATTCAGCTGTGAAGCCATCTGGTCCTGGGCTTTTGTTTGCTGGAAGATTTCTGATTACAGCTTCGATTTCCTTGCCTGTGATGGGTCTGTTAAGATCTTCTATTTCTTCCTGGTTCAGTTTTGGAAAGTTATACTTTTCTAAGAATTTGTCCATTTCATCCAAGTTGTCCATTTTATTGGCATAGAGCTGCTGGTAGTAGTCTCTTATGATCCTTTGTATTTCAGTGTTGTCTGTTGTGATCTCTCCATTTTCATTTCTAATTTTGTTAATTTGGTTCTTCTCTCTTTGTTTCTTAATGAGTCTTGCTAATGGTTTGTCAATTTTGTTTATTTTTTCAAAAAACCAGCTTTTAGCTTTGTTGATTTTTGCTATGGTCTCTTTAGTTTCTTTTGCATTTATTTCTGCCTTAATTTTTAAGATTTCTTTCCTTCTGCTAACCCTGGGGTTCTTCATTTCTTCCTTCTCTAATTGCTTTAGGTGTAGAGTTGACTAAACAATATAATCTATATTTACCTATTGTGGTTTTTGAAATATTTGGGTAAGTTTATATGATCATAATGTCTTGATGACTTTTCTCCTTCCTATGCTGTTTGATGGACTAATCTTCATTTTCCTTTTGATTTTTTAACCTTTCATCAGATTTGCCTTCTATTTCTATTCTTTTATTAGTAACCCTTAAAAATTTAACATTAGATATTTAACCTTCAAAGTCTAAAATTAATCAATGTGTATATTATCCTTTCAAAGAGCATATAGACCTCAGAACTCTTTAACTCTGATCATTTCTGCCTAAATCTCCAATGTTCTTGTTATTGGCATTTAATTTCCACCTTTTTCATAAGCCACCCAAATTAGACAATTTCCCAGGATGCACTACAGGGATTTATAGAGATGAAAAAAGAAGAGGCAGACGTTATGAGACCAGTAGGGTAAATTGAGTAGGTTCAAAAATACATCCAGTAGGATTTTCAGCTATGACAATAAAGAGATTGCAGGAGAAGCAATAATCAGAGCGTCTGCTTCAGAAATTTCCAGAGTCAAAGAACAAGAATCTACACACTGACAGGCTCATAAATAATATAAATCTCAATTAATCTTATTGTGCAGAGACAGCAGGATGCCAAAGAAACTAAGGGAATCTCAAAAGCAATCATAGAGAAAATATTTTAAAAGAAACAGCAATTAGGTACTACATCTTTTTCATCAAGCACATGATAAGCTAGGAGACAATGAAAGCTTCCAATTGTGAAATGTAAGTTTCTATCAATGTGTACCCAGATACACCGTTGTTTGAGGATGAGGGTGGATAAAGAACTTTTCAGACATAAAGAAACTACAAGTTTTACATTTGCAGATCCTCACTGAAGGAATGATGGAAGGATTAAATCCTTTAGCATAATCTCTGTATCACTATGGTTACAAATTACCCCTGACATCTCAACACCTTAAAAAAATGTTTCTTTTTCTTGCCCTGATTGCAGTGGCTGGTATAAAACCAATTATATTCATTTTTCTGCTCACATGCCATCTACTGTGGATAGAGCTGCTCTCACAGTTCATGGAGGGGAAAGTCAAACAAACAATTTCCAGATAAATACCTTCCACCTCTTTACACTTGCACAAAAAGACAGTGTATTCGTAGGTTTAGTGATGCATTTTTTAATAATATAAAATATTGAGAACGATTTTTAAAAAATAATAAGGAATATCCCACCCTCACATTCTCCCACAAAGTTCAAAAGTCTGTTCTGTATTTCTGTGTCTCTTTTTCTGTTTTGCATATAGGGTTATCGTTATCACCTTTCTAAATTCCATCAATGTATGACAAAACCCACTGGAAAAAAAAATAATAATAAAAAAAATAAATAAATAAAATAAAAAAAAAAATAAGGAAATGTATACAAATTCTGGTCTGCAATGGAATACTGCAGAGCAGACATCAGCAAACTCCCTGTGGCCACAAAGCCTGCCATACCTACCTTCTATCCTTTAACAGAAAGTTTGCCAAACTCTGTTTTAGAGACTGAAGTGAATTGGTATAAATATTGATCCATCTAAAAAACATCAAAAGCATAAGGTGGCATGGGAGAAAAAGCAAGTTTCAAATGGTTATAAACAATCTGATACACTTTATTTTAGTTACGAATAAAACATACAAACTACATGTCACAGATACATGCATATATAAAAAATAGAAAAAGAAGCATGGGGAGGAAACTGCCTTTAAACATCAGGACCCTGGTTACTCCTGGAAAGAGAGGGAAAAGAAATGAAGGGGGGAGAGTGGGTTTGTTAGTAACATCTTATCAACATTTCTTATCCTCTCAAATCCGAATGAGCAGGGAGGTTAAAACTCTAGGTCTTAGTACACTGGAGCTACTCTACAATAGAGAATTTTAAAACTACAAAATAAAACAGTAATGAAAAAGGAAATGCCCCAGTGGGAAAGCAGGCAATAAAATCATAGGGATGTGGGAGAAAAGTGTATCCTGGTTAATAATCAATGACAAATTAATTTTTAAGAGGAGCATCATTTGCCGGGATGAAGGGACCCTTCACGTTAATACCTCTACGTGTCAAGGACATGGGAACATGGAAACCACAATACTCCACATGCAGCAGTGTGTGCCATGTCGTTCATCTTCAGGACCCTCACCACCCACCCGCCCCACCACACATCCAGACTGTAAACCCCTCGTGGGCAAGAGCCATGTCTCTTTCTGTCTTTGAATCTCTACCACTTGTCACTGTATCTATGCAGATTGGCTATTTTTCATACCTGTCTTGAAATAAAGACAAGATTCTGTGTTCTCTGTGTTGGGCTTAAAATATTGATTTTGAAAAATGTCAGCTGTGCAGAAAAAAAAATACCAACCATCTGGTGCTTTTCATCCCCAAAGTTTAGAACTCTGGTGAACTCTCAAAGCAGGCAGGCTTGAGCAGAAGAATAGAAATAAGATCTTCACTTCCCAACATGGGAGCAAGTGTTAGGAGACATTTGAATGGCAAACGGGTCAATCAGGGTATAATTGCCTCTGATAGACACTCCAGAAATCAGAAACATTCTTTACCTAGAGCTGAGTGCCACTTGAAAAGATGACAGCCTTTCCTGCCTTTGAAAACATCAAAGACAATCAAAGCATCAACTTCCAACCTGATCCTCAAGATCGAACGCCCAGCAGACACGAGGCAGGAATGAAGACAGCAGCCTCGCCAGGAGAAAAACTCTGTTACAGACTTAAATGTGAGTCACAGAGGAAGCAGATCCCACTGCACCTCAGCAAGACCCTTGGTGAGGCAGCCAGCTGGTCCAACCTTGCCTGGTCGTCAGCAATCCTGAGTTCAGACAGGACAGTGTCAGATGGGGGCAGGTTGGTAGGGGGTCATCTCTGTGGGCTGGAGGGGCATCAAAGAAACGTCCTCACCTGTCTGTGCTTCCCCTAAAACTCTCCTTTGGGTTAACTTTAAACTTCACAATGAAATGCAAAGAGTAGCTAGGAGAAGTAACACCTGACTTCAGATCAAACATTAACACCTAATCTGAATTAACTTCAGCGGTTACTTGGCCCAAAGCAGAGTTGAAAAGAAGAGGAACTATCAAGAAAGAACTTTTTTTATCTCTAGTTACAACTTGTCATCACTTTTAAGGGCAGGTTTTGGAAGTTTCTTTTGTAGATGAATGCCTATTTAATTCTCAGAAATTAAGCTGTTGGACTTAGTCTTACAGTTTGGCTTTTTAACTGCTGTCTGGTAGGAACATTTGACATTTCCCTTTAGATAAAAATTTGCCAATGTGTTTGTAATTTTATTTTAAGGTAATTGTGGATCCACATACAATTGTAGGAAATTGTCATGTAAGAGATTCCGCATACGCTTTGTCCAGTTATCCCTAGTTGTAACGGGGAGAAAAACACCTTTTCCCTCTACCTATCTTGGGTTCCTTGGCTGGGATGCTGCAAATTAGAACAATAAAAGACAGATTAACAAGAAAAAAACAAACAGAAGCTTATTAACATGTGCACGGCACATACCCAGGGGAGTAATCAGTGGAAAGTAACTCTAAAAGGTGGTTAGAATTGGGCTTCTATAACATCTTAACAACAGAATACACTTTGTAAAGAAGTGTCAAGACAAAGGAAAAAGGAATTTGAATTTCTAGGAGCAGAAAATTGTAGGAAAGTACTAATAAATATATGGCTTCCCAGGTGGCGCTAGTGGTAAAGAGCCAAGTAGATGATGTAAGAGACACGGGTTCAATCCCTGGGTCAGGAAGAGACCCTGGAGGAGGGCATGGCAACCCATTCCAGTATTCTTGCCTGAGAATCCCATGGACAGAGGAGCCTAGAGGGCTACAGTCCAAAGGGTCACAAAGAGTTGGATATTACTGTAATGACTTAGCATGCATGCATGTATTAATAAATATATAAGAGAACTAGTGGAAGAAAACATATGTATGCTAATGTTGGTTATGTACATTCCCCTGCTGCCGTCTCTGGGCTGATAAAAGTCTCAAGTGGCCTCTGGTCATTGTTTTCTGTCCTTCCTAGATGATGGGGGAGGGCATCTTTATAAACGTATGTCCTGCTTTTAGGGAAATAAAAGAGGACAGAGAGCCTTTATTGTATCTGCCGCTTCTCAGCTGCCTGCAGTTCAAAACAATCTTTTTACCAAAGTAGCATGTTTTGGAGTGCCATATTCTGCTACCCTTCAGTAACATCTTGCAAACTATGGTAAACTCACTGTCGGAACGTAGGCATTGACACAGTCAAAATTCAGAACAATTCCATCAGCACAAAATTCTCTCCTTTGTCCTTTCAAACCTCCTCCCCTTCTTTCTATCCCCAGAAACAACCAGTTCCATTTCCATTTCTAAACGCTGTTGTCTCAAGAACCTTATATAAATAGAATATGGAGTCTTATCTTTTGGCATTGACTTTTTTTCACTTAATACCCTCGAGCTTCTTCTTAATTCTTGTGTGCACATCCATGTGGATGGACCACATTTGTTTAATCATTTATCCACTGAAAGACATCTCAATTATTTCCACTTTGGGGATGATATATGTAAAGCTGTTATGAGCACTCATGCACAGGATTTTGTATGCATACAAGTGTTCATTTTCCTGGGGAAAATATCCAAGATTGCAGTTGCTGGGGTGTATGGTAGTTGCATAGTCAGTTTTGTGAGAAATTACCAAATATTTTTCCTGAGTGGCTGTACCATTTTACATTCCCACAAACAATATTTGTGTGGCAAGATATTTTAAAGGATTGTAAGCTTCATGCTTATTAGCCTAGGGGGTCCTATCCTTAGGTGACAGGTCATAATATGGAAAACAAAAAAAAAATTTATGTAGTTTACGGTTTTGATTCTGAAAGTGCATCAGGCAAGCTAGATGTTTATTTCGTATTTAAGCCTAGGAGAAAACCAAGTTAAAATTATATTTATGGAAAAGTATAATTGAGTGGAAAAACATTTCAGCCTGTGTTTCTCAGGCAACAATGCTTCTAATAAGCTATTTCTTTTGAACATATGGTCATAGCATTAGTACCACTGTGCCTACACGCTCTCTAGGGAGGAAAGTAAATCTGGAATATTGGGTGAGAAAACCTTAACCAATAAAAGGTTAATTGAGCGATGAGAAGTAAGCAGCTATTAAAGCCTGAAAAGTTCCTTAGACAGTCAGACTGAAGTGAAGGGTCACCACGAGGCTTCTATGTGTCTGTCAGGGAAGGGCACCATGAGTGGGTGGGAAGGGAATGGAGGCGAAAGGAACTTTAACCCTGGCACAGGGGATACAAGGATAGCCAGGGTGGAGAATTAGCACCTCCGTGTCCCTCGAGGCAAAAACTAAACCAAAACAAAAACCTTTCTCAAAAATCACATTTTTTCAAATTCTGTTTGAAATAATGAGTTGTTGCCTTTCTGTTTGTTTTTTTAAAAGAGAAAATAATAACCTAACTAACTAGCATGAAGGGGAAAGAATTTAGTAACATTTCCCATATTTTTAGAGTCTTTGAAGTGTGTTGCTAAGAAAACCCAACATACAAAGAGATCAGAAGCACGAACCCCTGGGTTTTGTGTGATGGATCTGGGAACTGTGTTGCAGAACTGTGAATCCAGTCAAATCTCAGTGCAGACTTCAGTCCACTGTTTAAAAGCACTGATATGGAATGATGCCCCTGTTAAACCCATTTCCTATGGAAACAGCACCTCCAGTGGAGTCTGGTGTTCTTGGGTAGCTGCCGCTTCAAATGCTGGTGGAGAGAGGCAGGGGGTGTCCTCCGGAGATCCCTGGGGGCTGTCCCCAGAACCTGAGGATACCTGGAACCCTGAGGTCTTTGTACAGGAAGGGATGGAGACACAAAATCAACTAGATCTGTGGAAACCATTCCGGAAATCAGGAAAATCTATTAAACCTCTTGAACTCTGCCTTCTGCAGGTAGAGAAGGGAGAGCTACAGACTCATGCTTTGAAATTAAATGGACCTGGAAGGGAATCTTGTTCCTGCCACAGACCACATTGCGGAGTCTGAGAGATACTGAGAGAGTCACTCATGTCACCCTGAGGAGTTTCCATTGACTTACCTGGAAATGAGGACCCTCCTACCTACTCACGGGGCCATCCTGCAGATCAGGTAAAGTTACCACCGTGAACCATGTCGGCTGAGGTATGTCTTATGATATGTGCTATTGCTACACTGGCGGTGTAGGTTTGCTGGCTTGTTGTTGGAATTTGAATGTTGTTGGTGGGTCTACCGTCATGTTTTCTTTAAGATTAATTTATTGACTCAACCAGTGTTTGTGGAAAGCCAATTAGGCACCAGGCTTGGTTCTCGGAGTTGTAGACATAGCATCCAGGTCCGAGGAGCCCAGGTTTCCAGGGAGCTGACATTCTGGGAGAGGGGAACCATGCAGGCACAGAGGCGTGATAGAGCTTAGAAGAAAAAAATAAGTGGGGCTGAGGGCTAGAGCATGAGTATATGGGTAGAGAAGGATGCTGTGTGTGCTCATGGTTGGTCAGAAATTGCCTCTGTGACAAGACGTGGTTTAAGTGGAGACCTGGAACCAGAGAGGTTCCAAAGGGGGTAGTCATGCTCTGATGTGATGGCCAAACACACTTTATTGAAACACTTCCTGGTGTGAGTTCTTGATTATTCCTGTTGACTTGATTGTATCCAAGGCTGATCTGGAAAGAGTTTCTATTGTGTTTCAGGCATGCTATGTGGACTCTTTGTTTGTTTAGAGGGCATCAGACTGTCTCTCCAGGACCTTTGGGTGTGGTTTCTCCCTGGGGATCATTCAGGTGCCTGGGCATCTGGTCTCCAAGGCCCACATCAGTCCACAGGCGAGCTCCACATCACCACTGGTCCTTGTCTACCCATCTGTCTCCTCCAAGTAGACCGCAGGCTGCACCATGGGGGGTGTACCCATTGTTTTTCCTGAAATGTCTAGTGTAGCATTTATTTCAGGGGAGAACCTTTCTCAACCAATGTTAAGAGAATCACTGAGGTAAAAAGAAAACTATTTTTAAAGGAATAATTCGAGTTCAACTTCAAAAATGCATATACTGAAATTTTTAGGCAGCATATCCACAATAATAGACTTTTTTTCTAAGACAGTTGAGCTAGTCAAGACAGAATTCCACCCTAACTAGTTCAGGAAAAGGGAGGAAGGTTGTCTAAAGATCAGACAGTCTCCAGTCAGGCCACATGGACTGGCAGTGGAAGATCAGGAAGTCCCCACCACACACCCCATGGCCCCAGGGGTCCCCTCTCTTCTTCCTTCTTGACTTCTCCCTCTGCCATAAGGTCCTGTAGGTGTGTGGTACTGGCTGGCCAGGGCAGTGGCCCAAGCCCTGAAACTCTGTGACCAGCCTCTTTAAGCCTCCATGGTCTCAGCTTCCCAATTTTCTGACCAGGAGGCAGACCTTGGCTGGTGCAAAGTCTGGTGTCTTCCCTGGGCCCCTCAGTTGGGGCCACAGGGTGGAGTCTGTAGGCCCTAGGTTTGCATTTATCCATATCAGCAGCAGATTTTTTTATGTGCTGCTTCTACCAGTGAGTTCTGTGCTGGCAGGGTTGATGCTAAAAGCAGAGTTACCCACCATGCCTCTTGTTGCTGTTGAGTCCCTAAGCCATGTCCAACTCTGCAACCCCTTGGACTGCAGCACACCACACCAGGCTTCCCTGTCCTTCACTATCTCCCAGAGTTTGTGCAAACTCATGTCAATTGAGTTGGTGATGCCATCCAACCATATCATCTACGGTCACCCCCTTCTCCTCCTGCCCTCAATCTTTCCCGGCATCAGGGTCTTTTCCAATGAGTCAGCTCTGAGCATCAGATGGCCAAAGTGCCTCGAGGGTAAAGGCTCGATCTGCATTCCTTAAGTGTTGATTTAATATTGAGTATGTGCGAGAAATGATGGTTAGTGTGTCTTCTATAAATGGGAATTTTTATGAGAAATTTAAAGCATGTTTTTGTTTCCTTAACAAAGACCCATTCTGCAGTTAACTACCTCCACACTGGCCTGATCCTTCTTTCCCCTCTGGATTTCTGCAAAACAACTAACCCTAATCAGGTTCCCCACTTCTGGATGTGTACTGGGTGTATCCATTCACCGAGCCTACTTTTCTTATCCATTTAATGGGGGTATTAATTACTATGACTACTAATAGCGGTAATGATAGGAAGATTTACTTCATATGGCTCTTGTGAGGATTAAGGGAAATATGTGAACAGAGTGATCAGCAGGGTACCTAGAGAAGAATTCAACCCCGAATATGCAGATATTGCAGGTTTTATAAACACTCATCAGCATCACCACCATTGTCATCCTCATCTTCATGAACTTCACCATCACCATCACCAACAGCAGAAGCTGTGACACCAGCACAACCATCATCCCCATCGTCACTCCCACCAGTTGATAGACGGGTGCAGGGCCATCATTTGTGGCTTTCTGATACAGACAAAAGGATTCCACACACTCTATTTCCATTATTTGAGAGGCAATATGAGGAAGGAACAAGCTGAACACAAATCATTGGGGGAAAAAAAGTTTGATGTATGCCTGCAGTGACATACAGTCACTTTTCAACTCTGTTCATTAGCTTGTGGATTCTCTTGTACCCCCGACTCTTAAGACACAGTTCTGAGCCCAGGGAATGTTTCAGCTCACCTTGGAAATGAAATGTGAGGCATGATCAAGATGAAAGACAGTTTGCAAGACACCTGAGCATGGAAATTGTCTGCAATTTAACCATTCTTCATTCTCTGTGATTGGAAGCACTGGCCCACTTACAGATGACAATCGAATAAAGAGTTTTAAACAAGCTTTTTCTAGAATGTTGATTTACTGGTGGAGGAAAAAAAAATGTATGCTGCCAAATGATTGCAGCACCTATAAAATGGTAAGGTCATTTTTTTTCTGCAGAAATGTCACAGTGAGATTTTTTAAATAGATTCCTGGTGCAGTTTTAATAACGTTGATGTTAAAGATGGGGGGGGGGAAGCACTTAACAGTAAAAGGGAAGCAAAAATATTGATGTTTACTCTGGATTTGGAGAATAGCCTTTTATTTAATCAGTGTAATAACATATCACCTTGTATCCTGTGAATATTTTTGTATTTGACTTATTTGTAATTAACAACCGTCAGCTCTACGGTTCCAGGCTGATGATCCCGGCTCTCTCCTGTTGAAAATCATAAAATCAGTCCCTGAAGAGACTGGAAGGAGGGAAAATGGGGAGGATGTGGGGCCTGGCAAGTTCTCAGAGTAAGCATCTCAGAGTCAGATTTGCAGTGAACATTTCTCAGAGGGTTCATTCAAGACCCCCTATCTTGGACTGATGCCCACAATTCAAAGCCTGCCACCGTCAGGGTTGTTCTAAGTAACCCAGACCCAGCCATTGTCCCTAGAATTAGTGCTGGGAAAAGGGCCAGAGAGATGGGCACAGACTATATTATGAGTGTAGTGTCCAGTGGGCTTTCCATGTGGTGCTACTGGTAAAGAACGTTCCTGCCAATGCAGCAGACAGAAGAGACACGGGTTTGACCCCAGGGTCGGGAAGATCCCCGGAGAAGGAAATGGCAACCCACTCCTGCATTCTTGCCTGGAGAATTCCAAGGACAGAGGAGCCTGGCAGGCTATGGTCCATAGTGTTACAAAGAGTTGGATACAACTGAAGCGACTTAGCACAGACACAGTGTCGGGTACTCATTCCTCAGTGGTGAGCTCCAGTTGTTCAATGTTACTTAGATTCCACAGGTATCTTAGTTACTTTCTGACAAATGACCCCTCCCTAAACAAAATGCCTTAATTGGATGACTTATCATAATGAAAACAGTCAACAGAGAGATTTAATTCTCCTACTGAAGATGTACGGAAGGAAGGGCCCCCAAGGTCAGCTGAGGAACTCATTGCAGTCTCTAATTCTCTTGGCCTTCTCTTCTGTGTCACAGAATGGCTGCCAAAGCTCTGCAATCACATCCAGAGTTTAGCCAAGGAAGCAGAAGAAATGCTTCCTCCTTTCTTCCTGCTCTTTCTCCTGCTGCTCTCCTGGATGTGCCCAGCAGCTTTCCTCTGTGGCCAATTCTGAATCCTCCAGAGATCTCTAGTTGCACAGAAGGCTGGGGACCTTTTTTTTGGTCTTCCTAACAGAAAGTGTAAAAAGAGGGGATTGGGTGGCTATTGGATTAGGGCCGAGAGTGTGGGGCCCTCTACCTTGATTGACTTTATGTTGACAACTGAAGAGCCCAAATATGAGGAATGGGGGGCCTTCAGACTCCAGGCTCATATCCCAGTATTTTGTCTATGAAGTTACAGGGAGCAGGGACGTGTCCAGCCTTTACCCCACCTAACCTCTCAGACCACATGGGCAGCTCCACTGGCTAAGAGCCCACACAACTTTGTGCACCTAGGACACAGGATCTTTACTTAGTTCTGTATTTGGAACCATTATCCCACCCTCCCTCCCCCTCTGTCTCCTCAGAGGTCCTGGCTGTCAGGGATCGAACTATCACATTCACTGTCGTTTTTAAATCTATTCTCCATAAACCTAAGTGTCAATAGCAATATATAGCATCACATTTTAGAGGATTCTGAAATATTAGACAAATGCAAGGGTACTGCTTATTTGATCCAGTAGTATTCTCCCTTTCTTCACTCAGTGTTAAATTTCTGAGATTTACCCATGTTGGCATATGTAGCTCCAGTTCACATTAGCTACCATGTTCTCTTCTATTGTGTGAATAAATCATCATTTATTTATCTCCCTGCGTGCGTGCATGCTCAGCCACTTCAGTCGTGTCTGACTCTCTGTGACCTCATGGACCATGGCCCTCCAGGCTCCTCTGTCCATGGGATTCTCCAGGCAAGAATACTGGAGTGGGTTGCCATTTCCTCCCCCAGTGATAAAGTATGAAGTGAGTGAAGTGAGCGAAGTGAAGTTGCTCAGTCATGCCCGACTCTTTGTGACCCCATGGACTGTAGCCTACCAGGCTCCCCCATCTACGGGATTTTCCAGGCAAGAGTACTGGAGTGGGTTGCCAGTTCCTTCTCCAATTTATCTCCCTACTCATGGACTACTAGATTGTTTCCACTTTATTGTCATTACAAGCAATACCTGAAGGTACACATGTCTTTTTGAGTTTAGGAACAATCCCTGCTCAAGCTATGTGCCTAGGAGTTGAATTTATGAAATACTTGGATGGTGGAGTATCCCTTACAGATGTCACCAGATGGTTCTCCACCTTCAGCCACCCTCCTCCCCCAGCAGAGGACAGAAGTTCCGCTTCTGATGGATGAGTGAGAAAGAGCATCTCTGTGGTCTTAATCTGCACATGCTTAGTTACTAGTGAGTCTGCACCTTGTTCTGTGCCTACTGCTCATCTAGATTTCCTCTTCTGTGGATCCTCTGTTTCCCATCGGTTGTTTCATTTGTTCTTCTTCTGACTCTTAGTACCTTTCTCTTCATACTCAAATATTCCTCCCTCATCAGTTAACAAGCTATGAGTACATAATTCCAGAACGTGTCTGTCTTTGTTTTATTTAAGGTATCCTGCAAATGACAGATACTTTAAATTTAAATGTAATGAAATGGGGCAGCATTTGTTTTGGTGGTGGTCTATGCCTTTTTAGTCCAAATCAAGAAATTTGTCTCCATTCGAAATAATAAAATAGTCTGCAATCATTTACCTAAAGGGATTTGCTTTGTTTTGCTTGAAATGGTTTCACTTTTTCACATTTAAGTTTATAGTCAACTTTGAATTGACATTTGGGTATGATGAAAAGTAAGGATGTAATAGTCCATTTGTCAGCCAGGAAGGTGAAAATGCTGGCACCATTTGTGTTAATAGAATGCCCATCACTTCTCCCCAACTTACAGAGGGCATTCCATCTCACTCCACTGCCCCATGCCTGTTTTTATACCTGGACTTCCTATTTTGTTCCAATGGCTAGTTTGTTTGACCCTGAACTAATTCCTCTATGGGTTTTTATTTTTACTTAATAAATAATGAGGAGGGAATTTTGCCTTGACATTGGCTGTAATCATTTCAAAACAGTCTGTATTTGCTTGGGGTTTTATTGTGTTAAGGTATTCTCTTTTATTCCTAATCTGCCTGTTTTTTAAAAACTCATCTTTGGATATTGAATTATATTACCTAATTTTGTGTATCTGTTGATATGACTGTTTTTTAAAAATATGCTACTAAGTTGAATTGAATTCATATGTTCCTTTATATTAAAACAACAAATGGTAAATGAACACCTGTCTTATGATTTAATAGTGTGTATGTGTGGAGACACGTGTGTGTCCACGCACTTATGGTACCAGCCTTCAGTTTGCTGGTATCTGATCTTGGATTCTGTATCTATGCTCAGAATGAGAGAATATATTTCTAGTTAATGCTGTGAATAATTCCATCCTCTCCTTTCAATTCCATTGTGTTTGGAAGTTGATTGTGGAGTGGGGATGATTGACTGAATATGAAACTTTTTGTCTTTTCAAAGAGGTTATGATGTTTCAACAGGAATACAGTGAGGTTTCCTAAGACTTGTTTCTACCCTTATTTTTGCACTTAGTTTTCCTTTACCATGCATGACCAGTTGGTAGGGGAGCTGGGGTGTGTCACTCAGGGTGGTGCCTACTGCAGTCACAGTGGGTGACTCACCTTGACGCAGGAGCCAGTCTGTGCCCAGGGCCATTTCTGCTAAGAATGCTCGCATGTGTTTCTGTAAATGTCCATCAAACACTAGGACTGACCAGCAGCTTAAAAAGGAGGCAGGTGTCCTCTTGAAGCTCAAGATGAAATTTACACACTCCAAGTTGAGCAGATGGTAAATATATTGCAGACTCAGATTTTCAGGCAAGATTTTCAAACACTGTACAAAGGAAAAAAATAAATCACCAACAAAACCTATTAAAATTTCTCTAGAAAACACAGCTAAAGTGAAGTCAAATATCTAAAAGAAAAGATGGTTTCAGCAACTCTTATCTCAACACTGAATAGCCTTCTGGCAATCATAAAAGTTCTTAGCAATTCCTCAGCCTTGATCAGTTAGTAGTGGGAGGCTTATTGTGGCAATATCCTTCAAACAGGGCTTTAATTTTATTTTATTTAAAGTTCAGTCCTAGGAGATACATAAGAGGCATGGTGAAGTTAGGTGTGGAAAAAGAAGTTCAGGTCTGGACACTTTAAGCAAAAGATGTGCTCTAAAATAAGAACTCTGGTTTGTCTAATGTAATTTTGTAAATGGCTCTAAGGATAAAAAAAAAATTGGTCTAGTTGGAAAACATTCCAAGTAACACATTTTAGGCCAACATTATTCATTTTTATGTGCATTTTGGCAGGATCTTTTTTTACAAAAAAATTATTCCATTTCTTCATAATCATATCCTATGACTACAAGCCAACTGAGAAAATGATCAAAGGGGAATTAAGATATTTCCAGGGAGAATCAAGTTTCACTGAAGTCTTAACAGTAGCACCTAACTTTACAGTGCATACTCTGATAAGAATGCTGATCTTGTCTTGGGACTTACAGATGGCTGAATGATGTCCCCCAAAAGATAGATCCACAGTGTGACCCCTGGGACCTGTGGACATTGCCTTATTTGGAAAAGGGGGATGGGGAGGAGCTAAGATGGCAGAGAAATAGGACAGGGAGACCACTTTCTCCCCCACAAATTCATGGAAAGATCATTTGAACGCTGAACAGACTCCAGAAAACAACTTCTGATAGCTAACAGAGGACATCAGGCACCCAGCAAAGCAGCCCATTGTCTTCAAAAGGAGGTAGGACAAAATATAAAAGATAAAAAGAGAGACAAAAGAGTTAGGGATGGAGATCCCTCCTGGGAAGGGAGTCTTAACAGAGGAAGTTTCCAAACACCAGGAAACCCTCACACCTGCGGGTCTGGGGGAAGTTTTCGAATCTCGGAGGGCAACCCAACCAGGAGGAAAAATAAATAAAACCCACAGATTACATGCCTAAAAGCAACTCACAGCAGAAAAGTACCCCAGATGCTCACATCCGCCACCAGCAAATGGGGGCTGGACGGAGAGGAGCGGGGTGGCATTGCTTAGGGTAAGGACCAGGCCTGAATGCCCTGAGGGCAATTGGAGGGAGCTAACGTGAGATAGCAACTTAAACTGTGGGATAGTGAGAGAGAGAGAGAGAGAGAGAATTAACCTGTGAAAAGCCCTAACTGAAGGCACTGCCAGCCGTTTGCAGAACAAAGGAAGGACTGAGCAGTTCCAGAGAAGAGCTAGCCGGCTGCGGATCGGCCCATTTCCCACCGGAGGCAGGAGGCAGGGGGAAGGGGAAAGGGGCAAATTCGGCCCAAGAGAGGGCATCCCCTACCAAACTGCAAACAGGCTTCCAGTTTCTAACCAAAGACTTCCTGAGATTCTGGATGGTTGACATCCGCTGGGAGGATGGAAGCCAGAGATCAGCTCCCCAGAAGAGACACAAGGCGCACTGGACCGGCACACCCGGAAACTGAGGCAGGGATGGAGAGGTGAGAAGTCGCACTGCACCGGGGAGAGTGTGCTCGTCAAGCTCCTGGCTGCCTGAGCAGCTCCAACTGGGAAGGCACAAAACGCAGGCCCAGCTGAGTCTGCACCTTTGTGGAGTACCCGAGAACCTGAACCTGAGCAGCTTGGGCCTGGGAAGTGCACGCAACTCAGGGCCCGCTCGCTGTAGAGCAGCCTGGAGCCGGAGCAGTGTAGACGGGGAAAGCACACACGCCATGAGTGGGGGCAAACCCAGTGTGGCCAGAACACTGCGAGTGTTCCCCACACATGCCAGTGATATTTGTTAGCAGTGCCCCTCCCTCCCCACAGCACAACTAAACAAGCGAACCTAAACAAGAGACCACCTCTGCCCACTTGTGTCAGGGCGGAAATTAGACTCTGTAGAGACCTGCAAACAGAAGCCAAATAAACAAAGGGAACCACTTTAGAAGTGACAGATGCAACAGATTAAAATCCCTGTAGTTAACACCGACTACACTGGAAGGGGCCTATAGATATTGAGAAGTGTAAGCTGGAACAAGGAGCTATCTGAAACTGAACCAAACCCACACTGCCCGCAACAGCTCCAGAGAAATTCCTAGATATATTTTTACTCTTATTTTTTAAAATTAAACATGTTTTCTTTCTTTTTTTTAAAGTTCTCTATTACTCCTCTATTATGCCTTAATTTTCATTTTTCATAACCTTGCAAAAAAATGGGGGGGGACACTATTTTTAAAGTGAACTTCATATATATTTCTTAAACTTTTTGTGTTTTTGTTTTTTTAATATTATATTTTTAAGAGTCTAACCTCTACTCTAGATTTTTAGTCTTTGTTTTTCAGTATTTAATATCAACTTTGGATATTTAAGAATCCAACCTTCAGTACCCATTTTTACTCAGGAGTGTGATTACCAGTTTGATTACTGTCTCCCGCTTTTGACTCTCCTTTTTCTCCACCAGATCACCTCTATTTCCTCCCTCCTCCCTCTCTTCTCAATCCAATTCTGTGAATCTCTGTGGGTGTTCTGGGCTGTGGAGAACACTTAGGGAACAGAGTACTGCCTAGATCTGTCTCTATTCTGTTGAATCCCCCTTTTTCTCCTCCTGCTCACCTCTGTCTCCTTCCTCCCTCTCCCCTTCTTCATGTAACTCTGTGAGCCTCTCTGGGTGTCCCTCACTGTGGAGAATCTTTTCACCATTAACCTAGAAGTTTTATTATCAGTGCTGTATGGATGGAGAAGTCTTGAGGCTACTGGAAGAATAAGACTGAAATCCAGAGGCAAAAGGCTTAAGCCCCAAACCTGAGAACACCAGAGAACTCCTGACTACAGGGAACATTAATTAATAGGAGCTCATCCAAAAGCCTCCATACCCACACTGAAATCAACCACCATCCAAGAGGCAGTAAGTTCCAGAGCAAGACATACCACACAAATTATCCAGCAACACAGGAACATAGCCCTGAGCGTCAACATACAGGCTGCCCAAAGTCATACCAAACCCATAGACCCATCTCAAAAGTCACTACTGGACACTCCATTGCACTCCAGAGAGAAGAAATCCAGCTCCACCCACCAGAACACAGATGCAAACTTCCCTAATCAGGAAACCTTGACAAGCCAATCATCCAACCTCACCCACTGGGAGAAACCTCCACAACGAAAAGGAACCACAGACTACCAGAATAAAGAAAGGCCACCCCAAACACAGCAATCTAAATAAGATGAAAAGGCAGAGAAATATCCAGCAGGTAAAGGAACATGAAAAATGCCCACCAAGCCAAACAAAAGAGGAGGAGATAAGGAATCTACCTGGAAAAGAATTTAGAATAATAATAATAAAAATGATCCAAAATCTTGAAAACAAAATGGAGTTACAGATAAATAGCCTGGAGACAAGGATTGAGAAGATACAAGAAATGTTTAACAAGGACCTAGAAGAAATAAAAAAGAGTCAATTAAAAATGAATAATGCAATAAATGAGATCAAAAACACTCTGGAGGGAACCAACAGTAGAATAATGGAGGCAGAAGATAGGATAAGTGAGGTAGAAGATAAAATGGTGGAAATAAATGAAGCAGAGAGGAAAAAAGAAAAAAGAATCAAAAGAAATGAGGACAACCTCAGGGACCTCTGGGACAATGTGAAACGCCCCAACATTCGAATCATAGGAGTCCCAGAAGAAGAAGACAAAAAGAAAGGCCAAGAGAAAATACTCGAGGAGATAATAACTGAAAACTTCCCTAAATGGGGAAGGAAATAGTCACGCAAGTCTAAGAAACCCAGAGAGTCCCAAACAGGATAAACCCAAGGCAAAACACCTCAAGACACATATTAATCAAATTAACAAAGATCAAACACAAAGAACAAATATTAAAAGCAGCAAGGGAGAAACAACATATAACACACAAGGGGATTCGCATAAGGATAACAGCTGATCTTTCAATAGAAACTCTTCAGGCCAGAAGGGAATGGCAGGACATACTTCAAGTAATGAAAGAGAATAACCTACAACCCAGATTACTGTACCCAGCAAGGATCTCATTCAGATATGAAGGAAAATCCAAAAGCTTTACAGACAAGCAAAAGCTGTGAGAATTCAGCACCACCAAACCAGCTCTTCAACAAATGCTAAAGGATCTTCTCTAGACAGGAAACACAGAAAGGTTGTATGAATGTGAACCCAAGACAACAAAGCAAATGGCAACATGACCATACTTATCAATAACTACTTTAAATGTAAATGGGTTGAGTGCCCCAATCAAAAGACAAAGACTGGCTGAATGGATACAAAAGCAAGACCCCTATATATGCTGTCTAGAAGAGACCCACCTCAAAACAAGGGACACATACAGACTGAAAGTGAAGGGCTGGAAAAAAATATTTCATGCAAACAGAGACCAAAAGAAAGCAGGAGTCATAATACTCATATCAGATAAAATAGACTTTAAAATAAAGGCTGTGAAAAGAGAAAAAGGACACTACATAATGATCAAAGGTTCAATCCAAGAAGAAGATATAACAATTATAAATATATACATACCCAACATAGGAGCACTGCAATATGTAAGGCAATTGCTAACAAGTATGAAAGGGGAAATTAACAATAACACAATACTAGTGGGTGACTTTAATACCCCACTCACACCTATGGATAGATAAACTAAACAGAAAATTAACAAGGAAACAAACTTTAAATGACACAATGGACCAGCTAGACCTAATTGATATCTATAGGACATTTCACCCCCAAAACAATCAATTTCACCTTTTTCTCAAGTGCACACAGAACCTTCTCCAGAATAGATCACATCCTGGCCCATAAATCTAGCCTTGGTAAATTTAAAAAAAATTGAAATCATTCCAGTCATCTTTTCTGACCACAGTGCAGTAAGATTAGATCTCAATTACAAAAAAAACTATTAAAAATTCAAACATATGGAGGCTAAATAACATGCTTCTGAATAACCAACAAATCATAGAAGGAATCAAAAAAGAAATCAAAATATGCATAGAAACGAGTGAAAATGAAAACACAACAACCCAAAGCCCATGGGGCACTGTAAAAGCAGTACTAAGGGGAAGGTTCGTATCATTACAGGCTTACATCAAGAAACAAGAAAAAAGTCAAATAAATAACCTAACTCTACACCTAAAGCAACTAGAGGAGGAAGAAATGAAGAACCCCAGGGTTAGTAGAAGGAAAGAAATCTTAAAAATTAGGGCAGAAATAAATGCAAAAGAAACAAAAAAGACCATAGCAAAAATTAACAAAATTAAAAGCTGGTTTTTTGAAAAGGTAAATAAAATTGACAAACCGTTAGCCAGACTCATGAAGAAACAAAGGGAGAAGAACCAAATCAACAAAATTAGAAGTGAAAATGGAGAGGTCACAACAGACAACTCTGAAATACAAAGGATCATAAAAGACTACTACCAGCAGCTATATGCCAATAAAATGGACAACTTGGGATAAATGGACAAATTCTTAGAAAAGTATAACTTTCCAAAACTGAACCAGGAAGAAACAGAAGATCTTAACAGACCCATCACAAGCACGGAAATCGAAACTGTAATCAGAAATCTTCCAGCAAACAAAAGTCCAGGACCAGATGGCTTCACAGCTGAATTCTACCAAAAATCTAGAGAAGAGGTCTTACTCAACTCTTCCTATCTTACTCAAACTCTTACAGAAAATTGCAGAGGAAGGTAAACTTCCAAACTCAATTTTATGAGGCCACCATCACTGTAATACCAAAACCAGACAAAGATGCCACAAAAAAAGAAAACTACATGCCAATATCACTGATAAACATAGACGCAAAAATCCTTAACAAAATTCTAGCAAACAGAATCCAAAAACATATTAAAAAGATCATACATCATGACCAAGTGGGCTTTATCCCAGGAATGAAAGGATTCTTTAATATCCACAAATCAATCAATATAATACACCACATTAACAAATTGAAAGATAAAAACCATATGATTATCTCAATAGATGCAGAAAAAGCCTTTGACAAAATTCAACATCCATTTATGATTAAAAAAGAAACTCTCTACAAAGCAGGCATGGAAGGAGCATACCTCAACATAATAAAAGCTATATATGACAAACCCACAGCAAACATTATCCTCAATGGAGAAAAATTGAAAGCATTTCCCCTAAAGTCAGGAACAAGACAAGTGTGCCCACTCTCACCACTACTATTCAACATAGTTTTGGAAGTGTTGGCCACAGCAATCAGAGCAGAAAAAGAAATAAAAGGAATCAAGACAGGAAAAGAAAAAGTAAAACTCTCACTGCAGACAACATGATCCTCTACATAGAAAACCCTAAAGACTCTACCAGAAAATTACTAGAGCTAATCAATGAATATAGTAAAGTTGCAGAATATAAAATTAACACACAGAAATCCCTTGCATTCCTGTACACTAACAATGAGAAAACAAAAAGAGAAATAAGGAAACAATACCATTCACCATTGCAACAAAAAGAGTAAAATACTTAAGAGTATATCTACCTAAAGAAACAAAAGACCTATATATAGAAAACTATAAAACACTGATGAAAGAAATCAAAGAAGACACAAATAGATGGAGAAATATACCATGTTCATGAATTGGAAGAATCAATATTGTGAAAATGACTATACTACCCAAAGCAATCTATAGATTCAATGCAATCCCTATCAAGCTACCAACGGTATTTTTCACAGAACTAGAACAAATAATTTCATAATTTGTATGGAAATACAAAAAACCTTGAATAGCCAAAGCAATCTTGAGAAAGAAGAATGGATCCAGAAGAATCAACCTGACTGACTTTAGGCTCTACTACAAAGCCCATGGAAAAGATATGCAAAAAGGCAAAATGGTTGTCTGAGGAGGCCTTACAAACAGCTGTGAAAAGAAGAGAAGCAAAAAGCAAAGGAGAAAAGGAAAGATATTCTCATTTGAATGCAGAATTCCAAAGAATAGCCAGGAGAGATAAGAAAGCTTTCCTCAGCGATCAATGCAAAGAAATAGAGGAAAACAACAGAATAGGAAAGACTAGAGATCTCTTCAAGAAAATTAGAGATACCAAGGGAACATTTCATGCAAAAATGGGCTCAATAAAGGACAGAAATGGTATGGACCTAACAGAAGCAGAAGATATTAAGAAAAGGTGGCAAGAATACACAGAAGAACAGTACAAAAAAGATCTTCATGACTCAGATAATCACAATGGTATGATCACTCACCTAGAGCAAGACATCCTGGAATGTGAAGTCAAGTGGGCCTTAGAAAGCATCACTATGAACAAAGCTAGAGGATGTGATGGAATTCCAGTTGAACTATTTCAAATCCTGAAAGATGATGCTATGAAAGTGCTACACTCAACATGCCAGCAAATTTGGAAAACTTGGCAGTGGACACAGGACTGGAAAAGGTCCATTTTCATTCCAATCCCTAAGAAAGGCAATCCCAAAGAATGCTCAAACTACCACACAATTGCACTCATCTCACACGCTAGTAAAGCAATGCTCAAAATTCTCCAAGCCAGGCTTCAGAAATACGTGAACCAAGAACTTCCAGATGTTCCAGCTGGTTTTAGAAAAGGCAGAAGAACCAGAGATCGAATTGCCAATATCCGCTAGATCATCGACAAAGCAAGAGAGTTCCAGAAAAACATCTATTTCTGCTTTATTGACTATGCCAAAGCCTTCGACTGTGTGGATCACAATAAACTGTGGAAAATTCTGAAGGAGATGGGAATACCAGGCCACCTCACCTGCCTCTTGAGAAACCTGTATGAAGGTCAGGAAGCAACGGTTAGAACTGGATATGGGACAACAGACTGGTTCCAAATACAAAAAGGAGTAAGTCAAGCCTGTATATTGTCACCCTGCTTATTTAACTTATATGCAGACTACATCATGAGAAACGCTGGGCTGGAAGAAGCACAAACTGGAATCAAGATTGGCAGGAGAAATATCAATAACCTCAAATATGCAGATGACACCACCCTTATGGCAGAAAGTGAAGAGGAACTAAAAAGCCTCTTGATGAAAGTGAAAGAGGAGAGTGAAAAACTTGGCTTAAAGCTCAACATTCAGAAAACTAAGATCATGGCATCTGGTCCCATCACTTCATGGGAAATAGATGGGGAGACAGTGGAAAAAGTGTCAGACTTTATTTTTGGGGGCTCCAAAATCACTGCAGATGGTGACTTCAGCCATGAAATTAAAAGATGCTTACTCCTTGGAAGGAAAGTTATGACCAACCTAGACAGCATATTAAAAAGCAGAGACATTACTTTGCCAACAAAGATCCGTCTTGTCAAGGCTATGGTTTTTCCAGTGGTCATGTATGGATGTGAGAGTTGGACTGTGAAGAAAGCTGAGTGCCAAAAAATTGATGCTTTTGAACTGTGGTGTTGGAGAAGACTCTTGAGAGTCCCTTGGACTGCAAGGAGATCCAACCAGTCCATCCTGAAGGAGATAAGTCCTGGGTGTTCATTGGAAGGACTGATGCTGAAGCTGAAACTCCAACACTTTGGCTACCTCATGCGAAGAGTTGACTCATTGGAAAAGACCCTGATGCTTGGAGGGATTGGGGTCAGGAGGAGAAGGGGACGACAGAGGATGAGATGGCTGGATGGCATCACTGACTGGATGGGCATGAGTCTGAGTAAACTCCGGGAGTTCGTGATGGACAGGGAGGCCTGGCGTGCTGTGATTCATGGGGTCGCAAAGAGTCAGACACGACTGAGCAACTGAACTGAACTGAACTGAACAAAGCCACAGTCATCAAGACAGTATGGTACTGGCACAAAGACAGAAATACAGATCAATGGAACAAAATAGAAAGCTCAGAGATAAATCCACATACCTGTGGACACCTTATCTTCGACAAAGGAGGCAAGAATATACAATGGAAAAAAGACAACCTCTTTAACAAGTGGTGCTGGGAAAACTGGTCAACCACTTGTAAAAGAATGAAACTAGAACATTTTCTAACACCATACACAAACATAAACTGAAAATGGAATAAAGATCTAAATGTAAGACCAGAAACTATAAAACTCCTAGAGGAGAACATAGGCAAAACACTCTCTGACGTAAATCACAGCAAGATCCTCTATGACCTACCTCCCAGAATATTGGAAATAAAAGCAAAAATAAACAAATGGGACCTAATTAAACTTAAAAGCTTTTGCACAACAAAGGAGACTATAAGCAAGGTGAAAAGACAGTCTTCAGAATGGGAGAAAATAATAGCAAACAAAGCAACAGACAAAGGATTAATCTGAAAAATATACAAGCAACTCCTGCAGCTCAATTCCAGAAAAATAAATGACCCAATCAAAAAATGGGCCAAAGATCTAAACAGACATTTCTCCAAAGAAGACATACAGATGGCTAACAAACACATGAAAAGATGCTCAACATCACTCATTGCCAGAGAAATGCAAATCAAAACCACAATGAGGTACCATTACATGCCAGTCAGAATGGCTGCTATCCAAAAGTCTACAAGCAATAAATACTGGAGAGTGTGTGGAGAAAATGGAACCCTCTTACACTGTTGGTGGGAATGCAAACTAGTAGAGCCACTATGGAGAACAGTGTGGAGATTCCTTAGAAAACTGGAAATAGAACTGCCATATTACCCAGCAATCCCACTCCTGGACATACGCACCGAGGAAACCAGATCTGAAAGAGACACGTGTACCCTAATGTTCATCACAGGACTGTTTATAATAGCCAGGAAATGGAAGCAACCTAGATACCCATCAGCAGACAAATGGATAAGAAAGCTATGGTACATACACACAATGCAATATTACTCAGCCATTAAAAAGAATACATTTGAATCAGTTCTAATGAGATAGATGAAACTGGACCCCATTATACAGAGTGGAGTAAGCCAGAAAGATAAACACCAATACAGTATACTAACTCATAGATGTGGAATTTAAAAAGATGGTAATGATAACCCTATAAGCAGGACAGAAAAAGAGACACATATGTATATAACAGACTTTTGGACTCTGTGGGAGAAGGCGAGGGTGGGATGATCTGAGATAATGGCATTGAAACATGTATATTATCAAGTGTGAAACAGATCGCCAGCCCAGGTTGGATGCATGACACAAGCACTCAGGGCTGGTGCACTGGGAAGACCCAGAGGGATGGGATGGGGAGGGAGGTGGGAGGAGGGATCACGATGGGGAACACATGTAGATCCATGGCTGATTCATGTCAATGTGTGGCAGAAACCACTACAGTATTGTAAAGTAAGTAGCCTCCAACTAATAAAAATAAATGAAAAAGAAAAAAAAAAGCAGAGACATTACTTTGCCAACAAAAACAAAAAAAAAAAAAAGGAAAAGGGGTCTTTGCAGACATAATTCAGTTAATACTCCCGAGGTGAGGTCATCATGGATTATCTGAGTGGGCCCACGATCCAGTGACAAATGTCCTTATAGAAGACAAGAGAAGAGAAGATGTGGATCTAGAGAGGAGCAGAGGAGACCATGTGAAGACAGAGGCAGAGACTAGAGTGATGTGGCCACAAACCAAGGACACCTGGATTCCCAGCCACTGGGGGTGGTGCAGAGAGATGCTCTAGATCCTGCTGAAGGAGCACAACCCTGCTGGTGACTGAACTTCAGTCCTCTGCCCTCTTGAAAAGTGAATGAGCATGTGCCTGGTTCTGTTGTCTGAAGCCAACAAGTTCTGGTGACCTATTATGGCAGCTGCAGGTCATTAAGAAAGCTCCCACCCTGTTCCATATTGTTACTCAGGGTGATATGGAGCCGGGAAGAGCAGTGAGGACTTTAGTTCATAGATCCTGAGCAAAAGAAAAAAAAATGTCAAGCCTACAATCTGAATTGCTGGGTTGGCTTTACCAAGGAGATTTGGTAAGGACATGTAGAATTACAACCCAAAGCCAGCACAACAAAACCATACAAGCACAAGGCATGTAATCATGAAAATCTCTGAGGGTGACTTTAAAGTAAAAGTGATGCATATTTGGGAAAGGGTTCACACAAAGGCTAACATGACCCCAGGGGACTTTGATATGAAAACAGATTCTAGAACCAGGGAAACCTGCCCAGCCCTGACCCCACTTGCAACACCCTGCCCAGTTGTCATGGCTGCTATTCAAGATAGACATGTGAATGTGGTCGGAAAATCTATGAGAAACCTAGACAGCATATTAAAAAGCAGAGGCATTACTTTGCCAAAAAAGGTCCGCATAGTCAAAGCTATGGTTTTCCAGTTGTCATGTACAGTTGTGAGACCTGGACCATAAAGAAGGCTGAGTGCCAAAGAATCAATGCTTTTGAACAATGACTCTTGAAAGTTCCTTGGACAGCAAGGAAATCAAACCAGTCAATCCTGAAGGAAAGCAACTCTGAATATTCATTGGAAGGACTGATGCTGAAGCTGAAGCTCAGGTGACTTCCTCACCTGGGACCATCCTGACCTCCATCCACAGCCCTTGAGAAAGTACTGTTTCCCTTTTCATCTCTCTAGTACATCTGTCTTAAGTATGTATGTGCCTGGGTTCCCCTTGTCCCCTGTACTTCCCTCTCTCCATCACCAACAGACATCACCAGGGCCCAAACCAAATGCCATTTTCCCATGAATTTTCCCCCAAAGTCACCCTCCAGCCTAAACCAAGAACTATTAGGCTTCTTTTTGTTTTTTAAATATAATTTGTTTGTTTTTGACTGTGCTGGGTCTTTGTTGCAGTGTGCAGGCTTCTCACTGCAGTGACTTCGCTTGTGGAGCACAGGGTCTAGGGTCCATGGGCTTCAGTAGTTGCAGCTCTGGGCTCTAGAGCACAGGCTCAATAGTTGTGGCATTTGGGCTTAGTTGCCCCGAGATATGTGGGATCTCCCCAAACCAGGGGTCAAACCCATGTCCTCTGCATTGGCAAGTGGATTCTTTACCACCAGGGAAACCCAAGAAGTATGAGTTTTCCATTCCTTTGGCTTTGTGGCATTGATTAAAGGAATGAGCCAGTGAAGAATAAACGAATGGAGTGATCTACTTTTGTGATATACGGAGACTCCTGACTGTGTTTCAACTCCACAGTTAAATTTGAGTAGTCAATATGTGTTGTAGACTGCAGAATTTACACATGTTTTAAAATATCGAAGATTTGCCAATTCAAGTAATCTCCCTCTGAAGCAAGATGTATTGACAGCTAGCTCTCAACTTAAAATCCTCAAACACAATACCTGCTTGTCTATAATAGCAAGAGGGGAGAAGGACCATCTCTGTGGAATCTAGGCAGTTGTCTTTGCATCTCTGAGGGCCAGTCATCAACCGGCAGAATTCTGGGGGACACCTACATGATACCCCCACAGTTATATCCCCACTTCATTCTGAATATACTTAAGGAGGATTTCACAGCTCAGGAACTTGTGCCAGTGATATTTCTCACACAGACAACATTAGTTTCTAGAAAAATGGCATCAGCAAAAGAAAGGCACATACTGGACTGCTTTTTCTCAATGCACATGGGTTTTTATGGCCAACACTAAATAGAGGCTGATGGAAATACAAATTGCAAAACAGAATACAATGACACCTCTTTTCCTGATAGGAGATTGCATTATAAGCATTTTTAGACTCTGCACCTCTGTAAGCATAGAAACCAGGGCTTGAGCTCCGGTTCAGTGATGACAGTGGTGTTCTTCTCTTTCCCACCCTCTCCTCCTAGAAGGTAAAGGTGATGAATGAGAGGCCAAAGCGATCATACAGTAAGCTCCTTTGATCGGAGTATCCCTCAAGCTAAACATGTCAGCTCAGGACTGCTCGATGGAGGGTATTGATGACTAGTTTTATGACTCATTTGGGCAGATCCATGAACTCAACTACTTTGTAAGGTGGCATTTCATCACGCTGCCTTTGATCCAGCCTGACTGGCTCATTGATCAGCATTCTCCAAGGAAAGTGAGTGGAACAGTCTGGGACCCAAAACTGCTGACCATTGTATCTGGACTTTTCAAAGGGTGTGTCCAACAAAGTGTGTGTGACTCCCTTGGGCTGGCTTAATTATCCTGCCATTTGATAACGTCGAGCAGTTTGATAGAAAGTGGAAGAAAATCCACATATCAGGCAGAATCTGTAATTCTTCGCTTCTTGTATGACTCATCTGGAATGGCCTCCCCACACACCCTCCCTTTTTATTGAAGAATCTGAACATTGAATCTAGACGCACATTCATGCATCATTTGCTCAGCTTGGAGGAGTCAATTAAATTAAAATCTCTAGCTGAAATATATATATATATATATATATATATATATATATATATATATATATATACACACACACATATATGTGTATATATATATATATATATATAATAGCTCTTCTGTACACATACACACACATACGTTAGCTCTTCCTTTTTATTTTTTTAGCTTAACTCAATAGAATTATGTTTTGGTATAGTTTCATTGAGGTACTGTAGGGCTGTGAAGGAGAGGAACAATTTGCAAGTAGCAAATGCTATGTGATTCCAAGCACAGGCATAATTGGAAAATTAGGTGCAAATAAAATATTTTTGCAAATTATCTATTTTTACACGGTGTGCTCTATTTCATTCTCACGCAGATGCATAATTGATAGAGTTTTGCGTTCACTCCACTACCGACTTCTGGAGGCTGCCCGGGGGTGTCTTTTCCTTCTCAGAAGCCCAATGCAGTGAGACACCTGGTGACACTTCCACCTTTGGAATGCAGAGTAGTTAATGCCCATCCCTTACCATCCCTGCCATTTAGTTGGAAGATAGAAGAGAAACACAGAGCAGGGAATCAGGGCTGGTGATTTGTTTCTTTACATAAACATTGTTATTTTATGCTAAGAGATTTAGATTTGCAAGGGGGAAAAAGTGTGAAGATGGCGCACAGAGTTTCCTATGTCCAACACCTAGTTTCCTCTATTATTTTTAAATATTTTATTGAGATGTAACTCACATGCCACAAAATTCACCCATACTAAACACACAGTCCAATGGTTTCTATGTATTTAGAATTGTGCAACCCTCACCACAATCAATAGCAGACCTTTTCATAACCACAGAAAGCCACCCTGCTCCTAATATCAGTCATTCCCTTTTGCTTCCAACCCCTACCCCAGCCCTAGGCAACTACTGATCTACTTTCTGTCACTATAGATTTGCCTGCTCTGGATGTTTTCTATAAATGGGGTTGTACAGCATATGATTATTGTAACTGTCTTCTCTCATTTAGCATAATGTCTTCAAGGTTCAACCATATTTCTTCTTGGAGAATTGGTTGCTTTATCATCATATATTGCTTCTATTTATCCTTAATAACCTTTCTACTCTGAACTCTGCTTTCTCTGACATTAATGTAACTGCTTCAAATGTCTTTTGTGTTAGTAGGCGTCTCTTTCTCCATCTCTTAACTTCAAATGTACCTGGGCATTTAACTATAAAGTAGGTGTCTTATAGACAACAGGTAGTCTGTCTTGGTTTTAATTTTTTTAATACCCTCTAATAATCTTTTATCAGAGGTCCATCTAGGCAAGGCTATGGTTTTTCCAGTGGTCATGTATGGATGTGAGAGTTGGACTGTGAAGAAAGCTGAGCACCAAAGAATTGATGCTTTTGAACTGTGGTGTTGGAGAAGACTCTTGAGAGTCCCTTTGACTGCAAGGAGATCCAACCAGTCCATCCTAAAGGCGATCAGTCTTGGGTGTTCATTGAAAGGCCTGATGTTGAAGCTGAAATTCCAATACTTTGGCCACCTGATACGAAGAGCTGACTCATTTGAAAAGACCCTGATGCTGGGAAAGATTGAGGGCAGGAGGAGAAGGGGATGACAGAGGATGAGATGGTTGGATGACATCACCAACTCAATGGACATGGGTTTGGGTGGACTCTGGGAGTTGGTGATGGACAGGGAGGCCTGGCGTGCTGCGGTTCATGGGGTCGCAAAGAGTCGGGCATGACTGAGTGACTGAACTGAATTGAATAATCTTTTCCTTTTAATTAGTGTATTTAGACCATTTGTATTTAAAAGAACTAATGGAGAGGACTTACATTCTACTGTATTTGAATGTATTTTATTTTCATTGTCATTGTTCTGCATATCTTTACATCCCTTTCATTTTTTTTTCTTCTCTGGTTAAATTGAGAATCTTATATGGTTATGTTTTATCTGGCCTCTTAGAAAATCAGTTATACTTCTATTTAAAATTCTTTCAACGATATTTAAAGGATTTACCATATATGTACGTAACTAATCTACATCCACCTTCATATAACACTGTACTACATATATCTTCTAATACAAAATTCCCAGTTTCCCCCTCACACACCTCATAGTACTGCTGTTATTTATTTCACTATCTATATGCTGTGATCACCCAGTATTTTTGTTACTAGTATTAATTTAACATTTAATTTAAACATTTTATCTTCATTTATATTTTCTCTGAAGTTCTTCCATTTAGTATGTAATCTGATTTTTGACTCTGTATCAGTTTCTTTTTCTTGAAGGATTTCTTCTACCATTTCAAGTAGGGAAGGTCTGTTGGCAATGAATTCCCATAGTTTTTGTTTTTCTGACAAAAATATTTTTACTTCACTTTTGAAGGATAATTTTGCTGGATATAGAATTCTAGGTGTGTAGGTGTTTTCTGTCAATCTTTAAAATATTTCATGACATTCTTATTTCTTACATGCTTTCTCATGAGAAATCTACTGTAAAGTCTATCCTTGTTCCTCTAGGGAGTAAAACCATTTTCCTTTGCTTCTTTTGGTTTTCTCTTTGCTTTCGGTTTTCTACCATTTGAATACATTATGCATAGGTGCATTCTGGAGTGGGTAGCCATTCCCTTCTCCAAGGGATCTTCCCAACCCAGGGATCAAATCCAGGTCTCCTGCATTGCAGGTGGATTTTTAACCAGCTGAGCCACCAGGGAAGCCAAAGAATACTGGAGTAAATAACCTATCCCTTCTCCAGCGGGTGTTCCCAATCCAAGAACTGAACCAGGGTCTACTGCATTGCAGGCAGATTCTTTACCAGCTGAGCTACCAGGTAAGCCCCCATGCATAGGTGTAGATTTGTTGATAATTATTATGCTTCGTGTTGTCTGAGCTTTCTGGATCTGTGTTTTGATATCTTGTCATTTATTTTGGAAATTTATCAATTATTAGTACTTCAGCATTTCTTCTGATCAGTTCTCGCTTTCTTTTCCTTGTGGTTTTTCAAATATTCACATTTACACCTTTTGAAATTATCCCAGTGATCTTAGCTGTTCCATCTCAGTCTGGGAAGCTTTCTTCTGACATGTCTTCAAGCTAACTGACTCCTTTCTCCACTTCTCCAGTCTGTTTCTGAGCCCTTCAAAGGCATTCTTTTTTTCTGTATTTTGGGGTTCTATCATTTTCCTTAGAGATTTTTTCAGTTTCCATCTCTCTGCTTACATTACCCATCTATCCTTGCATGTTATCTATTTTGTCCAGGAGATCCTTTGACATATTAGGTATCATGCATGTGTGTGTGTGTGTGTGCGTGTGTGTGTATGTGCTCAATTGTGTCCAATTCTTTGTGACCCTGTGGACTGTATAGCCTGCCAGGCTCCTCTGTCCATGGAATTCTCCAGGCAATACTTGGAAAAGTAAAACATTTGGAAATGACACAAACTATCTATTCCCCTATTAGAGACTCACTCTAGATGTTAGTCTCAGTTCCGTTCAGTAGTTCAGTCATATCCGACTCTTTGCGACCCCATGAACCACAGCACTCCAGGCCTCCCTGTCCATCACCAACTCCCAGAGTCCATCCAAACCCATGTCCATTGAGTCAATGATGCTGACTCTTATGCTCTGAGAGCCGATCCAACCATCTCATCCTCTGTTAATCCAACTATCTTCTCCTCCTGCATTGAGAACTAATTGAATGTTGAATTAATTTTAGTTCTACATTAAAGAAACTAGTTCCAAACTGTCCAACAAAAAGACTCCTAAACTTATGTCAATATAAAACCATGTGTGAACATTTGTTAACACTACCTAAATCTTGCTTTTCCTGAGACATGCTTTGGTAAATAATACCGTAACCTAAAATGTGTTTCTCTCCTTACTTACATTTTTCTTTTCTAGATTTCTTTAGACTATATATGTATATTTTGATCATAGGTTAAAAACATTTGCTTAATATTCATTATGAAATTCCCTATGTAATTTTCCAGGGGATCTTAGGAGTTCCCTAAGCCTCTTATTTGTATATTTTTAGTTATTATTTCTAAAATCTGAGGTGCCCTGTTAAAAGTGTAGGACATCTTTACCTAGTCAGCATGTCTGGAGGCTCTAGTTCTCAGAGAAAACAAATGCCCATCAAATGACCCTTCATTCTTTTTTACACCAGACAGCATCAGGCACCTATGTTGTGCCAAATAGAATTGAGTTCTCTGTTCCAGCAGAGGCAACAGATAGTCTTTTCTCTGATGATGCTTATATCTAAATATACACCTGTGAGGTGCTGGCTCCTTCCTGAGAGGCAAACAAACTTTTGCTGTTCCCTTATTTTAAGGCCTATGAGTCATAATAAAGATATCAGGAAAAGACTTAACAACCCTAATCTTTGCTTTGCACAAGTTGCATGTAAATCAGGGAAAACAAAATATACACCTCAGAGCACTAATCCCATAGATTGTTAACGTATGTAATCCAAAACCCATTTGAAGATCAAACACTCCATAGCACTTTGTATTTAAAGAAGTTAAACCTCCATTCTTACTGAAGGCTCTCTTGCCTTCTTTCATTTGCCATTGTGTCCTGAGTGAGTCTGTGTGTGTGTGTGACTGGTGGGGCAGTCACAGAGTTTCCCAAATTTATTTCTCAGGAAGCATCTCATGAATGTGGTGTTTCATAATTCACATTTGGGGAAGTGCTTTCCTATTCCCTCTCTGCATAAGAAGCGCCAGTGTACCCAGATAGGACATTTGTGAGTATGCTGATTTTAGATGCCTAGAAACTAAGGAAGAAGAAAGGAATCTCAGTGGGAAAAATGTCAAAGTAAGAATTCTGATTCAAAGCTGGCAGATGCTTTACAGAGTCAAAAAAAAGTAAATCAGAAAGGGAAAATTCCAGCCCTCAAGCTGAAAACAAGCTGAAACAAATGAACCTAATTTTATATCAAAGTAGTAACATAATAACACAGAGAAAAATTATTCCTTGTAATCTCTGAAAACAGCAACCTGAATCTAAATCCTTGGTGATTATAATTCTAAGGATAAAAAGAACTATAGAGAAACCTTAACATTCACTCAGTGTTTTTTTAAATAATAATTTTGATATCATAATTTTGACACCATTTAATGTACATTTTAGACTAAACAAGTAACTTAATATTACTAGTGCATATGTATACAAATATATATACATATATATGAAATTAAAAAAGACAAGAAAATAAATTCTGTGATGCTAAATTGGAATAGAAAATGAACACACACATCCTAGTTCTCTCCAGTGAGAGGGTTTAGAAGCAGTATCTTGGGACCAAAACTCAGATCTTGTTTTATAAATACCACTTCCGTTAGAAGGCAGTAAGGTTCAAAGACACATTATCATGTGTCAAAAGCAATTCCATTGGTTAAATGTGGGATATTTGAGCCTCCCCTCAAACATATTTTTACTGTAAAATATAGAACATAAAATATGAGTCCATCAAGTTATTAAAATACAGAACAAAATGCTAAGTTGCTTCAGTTGTATCTGACTGTTTGCAAGCCCATGGACTATAGCCCACAAGCCTCTTCTGTCCAAGGGATTCTCCAGGCAAAAATACTGGAGTGAGTTGCCACACCCTCGTCCAGGGGATCTTCCCAACCCAGGGATTGATCCCATGTCTCCTGCAACTCCTGCATTGGCAGGCAGGTTCTTTACCACTGAGCCACCTGGGAAGGTGCACCAAGCTGTCAGCTCTCCAAGGACTATTTTAAGTTCAGGGAGCCACCTGGCTCAAGGTTATGCTCTAAGGGTTACAGGAGGGCTGAGTGGGGCGGGGCTGTAAAGGTCTAACCATATCAGCCCAGTTGGGGCAGTTGGGCAGCTCCTGATTCTGAATGGCAGGGCTGGCCCCAGAGCCCCTCCACACTAGACAAGGCTTCATCAACCTTTGCCATGAGTGGTTTAACATCTTCCTCTGCCCACCCCTATCCGTCCCTCCCCTTCACAGGTATTGATCTCCAAAGAGGATCCTGCACCCCAAAACCTGTCTCAGCATTAGGTTGTGGGGACCCCAAGTCATGACATGAAAAAAGAAAAAAGAATGCTGCTATTCAAAGTGACAACTGCAACCACTCCTTACCCTGAAAATTGGAACCTAATGGGAAAGAACTAAGCATTTACTCAGAACTAGTTTATCCTCAGTTAGTAAGGAAAAAACTCCTCTTTACAGAGAAGTGGCAGGAGCTAGATGAGGAAGCAATGGTGGAATTAGGGAACTGCGTATTTGTAGCACCCCCACCAGCACGTCATTGACCCAGGAGTGTCAGGATGCCTATGATAATTAGAAAGAAGCTTTTCAGGGAAAGGATTTTGTTCAGTTCCTAAGTACATGCTCAAACTTCCCCTGTTACTTGTGAACAAGGAATACACATTCACATGGATAAACCTTGAGGTCACATGCTCAACCAAGCGGCGAAAGTTACCATGACTGTCAGTAGGACAGGCCTCTAGTCTACACTTCCTAATGAAAATCAGTAAGAAGTAAACAACCTCACCGTGAAGCATTCTTGTTGAAAAAACATTCAGTCTAAAGTTAATCAATACTTTACACCTAGCTGTTAAATTACAGGGAATCTAGGGATAAAGGATTAAGTGTCCCAACAAGAATGCAATCAAATATTCCACAATTTGGGACCTTCTGTAAGCTATCTGACATCGTATCAGAAAAATCATTACTGAATAATGCAGTGAAGAGCTGGGGCGGGGAGCTTTAGAACAAAGGTGACAAATTAAACAGATTCCAGTGTGTAAATGCTAACTGGTTCCTGAAAAGTGAAAAGCTGGCCTGTAACACCAACTTATAAAGTTATAGACATAAAACAACATGTTCAGAATATAGTAAAGTTGCAGGATATAAAATTAACACACAGAAATCCCTTGCATTCCTATATACTAACAATGAAAAAACAGAAAGAGAAATTAAGGAAACAATACCATTCACCATTGCAACAAAAAGAATAAAATACTTAGGAGTATATCTACCTAAAGAAACAAAGGACCTATACATAGAAAACTATAAAACACTGATGAAAGAAATCAAAGAGGACACAAACAGATGGAGAAACATACCGTGTTCATGGATTGGAAGAATCAATATTGTCAAAATGGCTATTCTACCCAAAGCAGTCTATAGATTCAATGCAATCCCTATCAAGCTACCAACGGTATTTTTCACAGAACTAGACCAAAGAATTTCACAATTTGTATGGAAATACAAAAAACCTCGAATAGCCAAAGTAATCTTGAGAAAGAAGAATGGAACTGGAGGAATCAATCTGCCTGACTTCAGACTCTACTACAAAGCCACAGTCATCAAGACAGTATGGTACTGGCACAAAGACAGAAATATAGATCAATGGAACAGAATAGAAAGCCCAGAGATAAATCCACGAACCTATGGACACCTTATCTTTGACAAAGGAGGCAAGGATATACAATGGAAAAAAGACAACCTCTTTAACAAGTGGTGCTGGGAAAACTGGTCAACCACTTGTAAAAGAATGAAACTAGAACACTTTCTAACACCATACACAAAAATAAACTCAAAATGGATTAAAGATCTAAATGTAAGACCAGAAACTATAAAACTCCCAGAGGAGAACATAGGCAAAACACTCTCCGACATAAATCACAGCAACATCCTCTATGACCCACCTCCCAGAATATTGGAAATAAAAGCAAAACTAAACAAATGGGACCTAATGAAACTTAAAAGCTTTTGCACTACAAAGGAGACTATAAGCAAGGTGAAAAGACAGTCTTCAGAATGGGAGAAAATAATAGCAAATGAAGAAACAGACAAAGGATTAATCTCAAAAATATACAAGCAACTCCTGCAGCTCAATTCCAGAAAAATAAATGACCCAATCAAAAAATGGGCCAAAGAACTAAACAGACATTTCTCCAAAGAAGACATACAGATGGCTAACAAACACATGAAAAGGTGCTCAACATCACTCATTATTAGAGAAATGCAAATCAAAACCACAATGAGGTACCATTACATGCCAGTCAGGATGGCTGCTATCCAAAAGTCTACAAGCAATAAATGCTGGAGAGGGTGTGGAGAAAAGGGAACCCTCTTACACTGTTGGTGGGAATGCAAACTAGTACAGCCGCTATGGAAAACAGTGTGGAGATTTCTTAAAAAACTGGAAATAGAACTGCCATATGACCCAGCAATCCCACTTCTGGGCATACACACTGAGGAAACCAGATCTGAAAGAGACACGTGCACCCCAATGTTCATCGCAGCACTGTTTATAATAGCCAGGACATGGAAGCAACCTAGATGCCCATCAGCAGATGAATGGATAAGGAAGCTGTGGTACATATACACCATGGAATATTACTCAGCCATTAAAAAGAATTCATTTGAACCAGTCCTAATGAGATGGATGAAGCTGGAGCCCATTATACAGAGTGAAGTAAGCCAGAAAGATAAAGAACATTACAGCATACTAACACATATATATGGAATTTAGAAAGGTGATAACGATAACCCTATATGCAAAACAGAAAAAGAGACACAGAAATACAGAACAGACTTTTGAACTTTGTGGGAGAATGTGAGAGTGGGATATTTCAAAAGAACAGCATGTATACTATCTATGGTGAAACAGATCACCAGCCCAGGTGGGATGCATGAGACAAGTGCTCGGGCCTGGTGCACTGGGAAGACCCAGAGGAATCGGGTGGAGAGGGAGGTGGGAGGGGGGATCGGGATTGGGAATACATGTAAATCCATGGCTGATTCATATCAATGTATGACAAAACCCACTGGAAAAAAAAAATTAAAAAAAAATAAATAAAATAAATAAATAAATGTACTGAGCTCCTAAAAAAAAAAAAAAAAAAAAACCAACATGTTCACCCTGCAGATACCTGCCAATGGTTTTCATCTTTATGCCCTCTCCTGTCCAGGGAAGTGGCTGGGATTCAAGATTTCTTTTTTTAATTTATTTATTTTTAATTGGAGGATAATTGCTTTACAATGCTGTGTTGGTTTCTGCCACACATCAACATGAATCAGACACAGGTACACAAAAGGCCTCTCCCTCTTGAACCTCCTTCTCTCCTTCCACCCCATCCCACCCATCTAGGTTGTCACAAAGCACTGGGTCGAGCTCCCCAGGTCATACAGAAAATTCCTACTGGCTGTCTATCTTACATATGGTAATGTATGTGTTTCAGTGCTAATCTCTGAATTTGTCCCACCCTCTTCTTCCCCCACTGTGTCCACAAGTCTGTTCTCTGTGCCTGTGTCTCTATTGCTTCCCTGCAAATAGGTTCTTCAGTGTAATCTTTCAAGATTTCATATATATGATATTTGTTTTTCTCTTTCTGACTTACTTCAGTCAGTATGATAGACTCTAGGTTCATCCACCTCATTATAACTGATTCAAATATGTTCCTTTAAATGGATGAGGAATATTCCATCATATATATGTACTACAACTTCTTTATCCATTCATCTGTCCATGGACATCTAGGTTGCTTCCTTGTCCTGGCTAAATGGTGCTGCAAAGAATATTGGTGTACATGTGTCTTTTAGAATCGTAGTTTTCTCAGGATATTTGATCAGTAGAGGGATTGCTGTGTCAACTGGTAGTTTTATGGCTAGTGTTTTAAGATACTGAAATTACAGATTTCTTAATGGACATTTGACACCATAGCATGCCCAGTTCAGTCAGTTCAGTTCAGTTGCTCAGTCATGTCCAACTCTTTGTGACCCCATGGACTGCAGCACGCCATGCCTCCCTGTGCATCACCAACTCCTGGAGTTTACTCAAACTCATGTCCATTGAGTTGATGATGCCATCCAACCATCTCATCCTCTCCTGTCCCCTTCTCCTCCCACCTTCAATCTTTCCCAGCATTAGGGTCTTTTCAAATGAGTCAGTTCTTTGTATCAGGTGGCCAAAGTATTGGAGTTTCAGCTTCAGCATCAGTCCTTAGTCCTGAATATTCCAGACTAATTTCCTTTAGGATGGACTGGTTGGATCTCCTTGCAGTCCAAGGGACTCTCAAGAGTCTTCTCCAACACCACAGTTCAAAAGCATCAATTCTTCGGCGGTCAGCTTTCTTTATAGTCCAACTGTCACGTCCATATATGACCACTGGAAAAACAATAGCTTTGACTAGACGGACCTTTGTTGGCAAAGTAATGTCTCTGCTTTTTAATATGCTGTCTAGGGTGGTCATAACTTTTCTTCCAAGGAGTAAGTGTCTTTTAATTTCATGGCTGCAGTCACCACCTGCTGTGATTTCAGAGCCAAAACAATAAAATCTGTCACTGTGTCCCCATCTATTTGCCATGAAGTGATGGGACCAGATGCCATGATCTGAGTTTTCTGAATGTTGAGTTTTAAGCCAACTTTTTCACTCTCCTCTTTTACTTTCATCAAGAAGCTCTTTAGTTCATCTTCACTTTCTGCCATAAGGGTGGTGTCATCTGCATATCTGAGGTTATTGATATTTCTCCTGGCAATCTTGATTCCAGCTTGTGCTTCATCCAGCCTAGAGTTTCTCATGATGTACTCTGCATATAAGTTAAATAAGCAGGGTGACAATATACAGGCTTGACGTACTCCTTTTCCTATTTGGAACCAGTCTGTTGTCCCATGTCCAGTTCTAACTGTTGCTTCCTGATGCGCATACAGGTTTCTCAGGAGGCAGGTCAGGTGGTCTGGTATTCCCATCTCTTTAAGAATTTTCCACAGTTTGTTGTGATCCACATAGTCAAAGGCTTTGGCATAGTCAATAAAATAGAAATAAATGTTTTTCTGGAACTCTCTTGCTTTCTCGATGATCCAACAGATGTAGCATGCCTACTGCATCCTTTTTCCCTTTGGAGGGAAAAGAGATGTTTGTGTTCCTTTGCCAAACCGACCATCACACACTCACCATCCTTAGCTTTGGGAAGAGGGAGACACAAGTCCAACCTCGGGGATGATGTCCACTCACACCTGGCTATGCTAGACTCTCAGTAATTGAATGGGCTGGTCACATGACCTAACATGACCTAGGGAACCCCCCCCCACCTTTTTTTGAACTACTGGGAAAGAGTTTTTATAAAAATTTAGTAAACGTGAAGGCTGTTAGCCTGGAGCTGCTATGACCATCCATACCTCAACAAGAGGGTGCCCTGCCAGAGAAAAGTGCAGGAAGAGCCAGAGAAGGAGGAAGACAAGAGAGGGACACCATTTGGGCTACTAGATCCAACCATTTGTGCCACTAGATACAACCATAACTGAAGGCGATGCTCAGGACTTTCCAGAAAAAGGAGCCAGTAAATTCCCTACTTGACTATGGCCCATTAGATTATGTTTCTTACTCTAGCAACTCTGACAGTGCTGAATAAAATACATGTAACAGTTAAAAATATGAGCAAATTTAGGTGTAAGTGTGTGGGAATCTTTTTTAAAAACTTAGTAGGCAAAAAGATGTGATATTTTATTTTTAAATTTTAATTATGAAACATTTCAAATAAGCATGAAAAGTACAGAAGATAATAGAGCAGATCACTCTTGCACCTACCTCAGAATAGACATTAACATTTTGTCCTATTTGCTTCCAACGTCTTTATTGAAGCTTCTGTGAGGTTTAAAATGCAAGGGAGGAAAGAGTATATGATGTCCTATCCATCCTGTCTCCCAGGCGCCACGTCCTTTTCCCTCAAGGCAACCAGGATCAACAGTTCTCACCATGTGCTCTCAGAAACATGCAAATGTAGACACTAGGAATACATCGGCTCACAGATGATAGAGTTCACAAACACTGAGTCATCTTTGGCTTTTCCACCGAATATGCATTGGAGATTGTTTTATATCAGAATATATAGGGCTTCCTTATTCCCCTAAGAGCTGTGAAAGGTCCCATGGAAGCAGACCTATTGATTTATGTTTAGATCGTGTTCAACATTTTACCACAGTGCAGGAGGATACCATGGATGACCTTGTGCATAAGTCATTTCACATAGTCGGAGCTCTGTTGTAGCCCACGTTTCTAGGAGTGAGGAATCCAAGTCAAAGGTTTTGTATAATTGTAATTTTGATAGATTTGCCAAGTGTCCAACATAGAGGTCATATCAATTTGTGCTCCCACTGGTAATATATGAAAGAATCTAATCCACAAATTCTGGTCAAGTTTGGGTTATCACATTTTTGCCAATGTAGCCACTTAAAAATGTCATTTCAAGGTTATTTGAAGCTTGTATTTCATGTTGAGCAACATTTTATACATTTAAGAGCCACTTATGTGTTTCATTTTCTGTGAACTCCCTGTATTGTGTGTCCATTTTTGCATTGGAATTCTTTTGTCAACTGAACAAAATTATGTATTGTTCTATCTGCTGTTTCTCTCTCTCTCTTTCATTTTTTAAGAAATGGCCCTTAGTGACATAAATAGCAAGTATGTCCCACAGTTTCCCACTTTTCTTTTTACTTTTCATAACTTTTATCATGCAGAATTAAAAAAATTATTTTCATGTAGTCAAATGTATCCATCTATTTTAAACTTTTGTGCCCTTTTAGAAAAGTTTGTGAGGTGAATTGTATCCTCTTAAGCTTCATATGATGAAGCCCTGAGCCCCCAGGACTTCAGAATGGGGCTGTATTTGGGGATGGGGGTCTTCAAAGAGGTCACTAAAGTAAAATGGGGTGATACGAATGGTTTGGTATTCCATATGACTGGTGTCCTTATGAGAAGAAGAGATTAGGACCCAGAAAGACCCAGATGGAAGACCATGTGGAGATGCAGAGAGAAGATAGCCATCTGCAAGCTGAGGAGAGAAGCCTGGGGAGGAACCTACCCTCGTGGTCCTCTGAGGAAACCAACCCTGCTGACCCCTTGACCTGGGACTTCCAGCATCCAGAAGGGAAGGAAAAAAGCGCCACTCAGTCTGTGGCCCTGCCTTATGACAGCCAGGTTGACTTATATGAGGGGGGTTTCTCACAACAGGATGTCTTAAAAAGCAAAGTGTCCCATGTATCTTCTAGACTTGCAGGTTATTTTATTGTTAATTTTTAAAATGTATTTCTTCCCTTCCAAATTTTCTTCAGTGGATAAAGCCTGTCTCAGCAGATGGTACCTCTTCTCAAAGAAGGGCCAGGAGAGGAGATGCCAGCACTCATTGTAAATGAATCTCACTGAGTGCACAACTCCTGGCCCATCCTCACCACCTGCTCAGTGAGTACTGAGCCTGGACAGGAGGCATGGGGACAGCAACTACCATGAGCATCAGTTTGGCCCAAAAGAAAATAAAATGGGTTGGAGATCTGGTTGTTCAGTTTCACATCATAAAAATATGTCCATTAATGATCATTTCTCAGACATGGCAAAAGAAGTCTTTTTGAGAGTTTGTTCAGCAGCATGTCTATAGCATTCCAGGGCCGTGGGCCATCTCCAGACCCGCCCCGCAGGCCAAGGAGCAGTGGATGCTCAATGACTTCTTATCACACCATATGCAAGCGGTCCCCAGGGAGAGAGCATGTTGGAAAAACTCAGCTTGAAGAGAATTGTAGAGACAGCTCCGGCTTATGTAGTACTGATTTGTTTTCTAATCAAGCTCCTGAGTTGAATATTTATTCACTTTGTCCTGCTCATAAACTCATCATGTAGCTTTTAAGTGCAGGGAAATGTCCCTGTTCATTGTGAGTTGATACTGAAAGTGTTTGATAAAAGAGCCAATTTGTCCTTTTTCCCATTGGATATAGATTTGAGCTCACAGAAAGTCACTGCTGAAGTAGCTGGTCATACATCAAAGGGTTTAGATCTAATGGGCCTTTGAAGTGCTAGTGTAAACATGTGGAAATGACGTGATGAGGAAGCAATGTTGCTTCAGAGTGCCATGGGGCTCTTAGGGCTATCAACAGTGTTTACGTTTTAAATAGTTCATCAGAAAGTTCTTTCACCATCTCCCTTTGCTCCTCTCCCCGCAGTTAGACCATAAGTAAGATCAGTTGGGATTGGACATAGCATAGTTGTTGTGGTCGGTGTGCAGTGTTGCCAGAGCAGGGCACAAGAAGACCTATTTCACTTTCTAGGCCAAATCCTTGTGGTAAGATGGACAGGACGATCCTCCGTGCACTGGCTGCAAGTTACCCTAGCAGCCTTCCTTGTGCCAACAGATCATGGAGCATGATGTTATTTCTGGACTCATTTCAAATCTACCCTTCTAAGGTACTACAGGCACAAAAGTCATTAATTAACCTTGGGCACTAGATGACTAATTTCACATGGCAAGACCTTGCTCTGGTTCACCACTGAATAACCAGCATCTTTGGAAGGACTGAGGCTGAAGCTGAAACTCCAGTACTTTGGCCACCTCTTGTGAAGGGTTGACTCATTGGAAAAGACCCTGATGCTGGGAGGGATTGGGGGCAGGAGGAGAAGGGGACGACAGAGGATGAGATGGCTAGATGGCATCACCGACTCGATGGGCATGCGTTTGAGTAGACTCTGGGAGTTGGTGATGGACAGGGAAGTCTGGCGTGCTGCGATTCATGGGGTCGCAGAGTCAGACACAACTGAGCGACTGAACTGAACTGAACTGAACAGAGTTCCTAGCACAAAGTAAAACTCCACATATCTGTATTTAATGAGTAAAGGAACATTCTTTAAATGGCAGATTAAGTGAAGGCTAACCCTCAAATTAGGGCAGCTAGAAAAAGCATACAGCATATTAAAACTTCTCTAAGAGGACAGCAGAAAGCTAACAAGATAGAGAGGAATTAGTGGGATAAGATAAAGGAAAGTCAGCTGAAATTAAGAGCTGCTTTTTGTCTAAGTTCAACTGAAATAAGCTAGACATCAACTGGTCACTATAACCTTTGCATATCTAATAGTCTCGGTCATTGAACTTGGATTGAGGTGATCCCAAACATAAAACGAATCAAATAGGACCTGAATCATTTACAAACATTTTTTTAAATTTTTTATTAATTTTTATTGAAGTATAGCTGCTTTACAATGTTGTGTTAGTTTTTCCTGTACAGCAAAATGAATCAGCTACACATGTACATATATCCTCATTTTTTGGAATTTTCTTCCCATTTACATCACCACAGAGCACTGAGTAGAGTTCCTTGAGTCATACAGTAGGTTCTCATTAGTTATCCATTTTATACCTAGTATCAGTAGTGATACTGATTGATTGACCCTAATCTCCCAATTCATCCCACCCCTCTTTTCCCCACTGATGTCCATATGTTTGTTCCCTACATCTGTGTCTCTATTTCTGTTTTGCAAATAAGATCATTTGTATTATTTTTCTAGATTCCACATATATGAATTAATATATATTTGATTTTCTCTTTCTGACTTCACTCCATATGAGTCTCTGGGTCCATCCACGTCTCTACAAATGACCCAATTTTGTTCCTTTTTATGGCTGAGTAATATTCCACTTATATATGTGCCACATCTTCTTTATCCATTCCTCTTTTGATGGACATTTAGGTTTCTTCCATGTCCTAGCTGTTGTAAACAGTGCTAATAGGACTGCAAACCGTTAGCAAGACTCATTAAGAAACAAAGGGAGAAGAACCAAATCAACAAAATTAGAAATGAAAATGGAGAGATCACAACAGACAACACTGAAATACAAAGGATCATAAGAGACTACTAAGAGCAGCTATCTGCCAATAAAATGGACAACTTGGAAGAAATGGACAAATTCTTAGAAAAGTATAATTTTCCAAAACTGAACCAGGAAGAAATAGAAGATCTTAACAGACCCATCACAAGCACAGAAATTGAAACTGTAATCAGAAATCTTCCAGCAAACAAAAGCCCAGGACCAGATGGCTTCACAGCTGAATTCTACCAAAAATTTAGAGAAGAGCTAACACCTATCTTGCTCAAACTCTTCCAGAAAATTGCAGAGGAAGGTAAACTTCCAGACTCAATCTATGAGGCCACCATCACCCTAATTCCAAAACCAGACAAAGATGCCACAAAAAAAGAAAACTACAGGCCAATATCACTGATGAACATAGACACAAAAATCCTTAACAAAATTCTAGCAAACAGAATCCAAAAACATATTAAAAAGATCATACATCATGACCAAGTGGGCTTTATCTCAGGAATGAAAGGATTCTTTAATATCTGCAAATCAATCAATATAATACACCACATTAACAAATTGAAAGATGAAAACCATATGATTATCTCAATAGATACAGAAAAAGCCTTTGACAAAATTCAACATCCATTTATGATAAAAACTCTCCAAAAAGCAGGAATAGAAGGAACATACCTCAACATAATAAAAGCTATATATGACAAACCCACAGCAAACATTATCCTCAATGGAGAAAAATTGAAAGCATTTCCCCTAAAATCAGGAACAAGACAAGAGTGCCCACTCTCACCACTACTATTCAACATAGTTTTGGAAGTGTTGGCCACAGCAATCAGAGCAGAAAAAGAAATAAAAGGAATCCAGATAGGAAAAGAAGAAGTAAAACTCTCACTGTTTGCAGATGACATGATCCTCTACATAGAAAACCCTAAAGACTCCACCAGAAAATTACTAGAGCTCATCAGTGAATATAGTAAAGTTGCAGGATATAAAATTAACACACGGAAATCCCTTAAAAAAAAAAAAAAGAAATCCCTTGCATTCCTATACACTAACAATGAGAAAACAGAAAGAGAAATTAAGGAAACAATACCATTCACCATTGCAACAAAAAGAATAAAATACTTAAGAGTATATCTACCTAAAGAAACAAAAGACCTATACACAGAAAACTATAAAACACTGAAGAAAGAAATTAAAGAGGACACAAATAGATGGAGAAATATACTGTGTTCATGGATTGGAAGAATCAATATTGTGAAAATGACTATATGACCCAAAGAAATCTATAGATTCAATGCAATCCCTATCAAGCTACCAACGGTATTCTTCGCAGAACTAGAACAAATAATTTCACAATTTGTATGGGAATACAGAAAACCTCGAATAGCCGAAGCAATCTTGAGAAAGAAGAACGGAACTGGAGGAATCAACCTGCCTGACTTCAGGCTCTACTACAAAGCCACAGTCATCAAGACAGTATGGTACTGGCACAAAGACAGAAATATAGATCAATGGAACAAAATAGAAAGCCCAGAGATAAATCCTATGGACAGCTTATCTTCGACAAAGGAGGCAAGAATATACAATGGAGAAAAGACAACTTCTTTAACAAGTGGTGCTGGGAAAACTGGTCAACCACTTTAAAAGAATGAAACTAGAACACTTTCTAACATCATACACAAACACAAACTCAAAATGGATTAAAGATCTAAATGTAAGACCAGAAACTATAAAACTCCTAGAGGAGAACATAGGCAAAACACTCTCTGACATAAATCACAGCAAGATCCTCTATGACCCACCTCCCAGAATATTGGAAATAAAAGCAAAAATAAACAAATGGGACCTAATTAAACTTAAAAGCTTGTGCACAACAAAGGAAACTATAGGCAAGGTGAAAAGGCAGCCTTCAGAATGGGAGAAAATAATAGCAAATGAAGAAACAGACAAAGGATTAATCTCAAAAATATACAAGCAACTCCTGCAGCTCAATTCCAGAAAAATAAATGACCCAATCAAAAAATGGGCCAAAGATCTAAACAGACATTTCTCCAAAGAAGACATACAGATGGCTAACAAACACATGAAAAGATGCTCAACATCACTCATTATCAAAGAAATGTAAATCAAAACCACAATGAGGTACCATTACATGCCAGTCAGGATGGCTGCTATCCAAAAGTCTACAAGCAATAAATGCTGGAGAGTGTGTGGAGAAAATGGAACCCTCTTACACTGTTGGTGGGAATGCAAACTAGTACAGCCACTATGGAGAACAGTGTAGAGATTCCTTAAAAATCTGGAAATAGAACTGCCATATTACCCAGCAATCCCACTCCTGGGCATACGCACCGAGGAAACCAGATCTGAAAAAGACACGTGTACCCCAGTGTTCATCGCAGCACTGTTTATAATAGTCAGGACATGGAAGCAACCTAGATGCCCATCAGCAGACGAATGGATAAGGAAGCTGTGGTACACATACACTATGGAATATTACTCAGCCATTGAAAAGAATACATTTGAATCAGTTCTAATGAGATGGATGAAACTGGAGCCCATTATACAGAATGAAGTGAGCCAGAAAGATAAAGACCAATACAGTATACTAATGCATATATATGGAATTTTAAAAGATGGTAAAGATAACCCTATATGCAAAACAGAAAAAAGGAAAAAAAAAGACACATGTACAAACAAGTATAAATGTACAATGACTGGCACACAGTATAAAATTACCAGGCATCTTGAGATGGCAAGGCAACATGTATTAAAGCAGTAGAAACAGGTAATAGAAACAAATTCACAGAAGATCCAGAAATGAGAGTCACTAAATTAAAAAAAAAAAAAAAACTATGACTATCATGTTCAAGGAGTTAGAAGCCACTGAGAATTTCTACAAAGAATCTGCAAATTATTAAAAAAAAGAGTCAATTGGAAATTTCAGAAAAATGCTTAAAATTTTAGAACCAGTCAATGAATGGAACATAGATTGGATGCCGAAAGAATTAGAGAAGTGGGAGATGTCAATGTCAGTCGTGGTCATTGACTGACAAATCATGAGAGGAATAGAATAAGGTGGAAGACATCCTGGGGTGCTGAAAGGAGGACCATGCATGCAATCAGGATCCCAGAAGAGTGGAGAGAGGAAACTGGAACAAAGCAACATTACATTGGCTGGGAACTTTTCAAAGCTAATAAAACACAAAACTGACAGATCTGAGAAGCTTTACTAACCCAAATATAGTCATTAAAAAAAAATTATACACTAAGGTACACTATAGTATGGCTACCCGGAGACTCAGTGGTAAAAGAATCTGTCTGCAATGCAAGAGATATAAGAGATGTGGGTTCGATCCCTGGGTTGGGAAAATCCCCTGGAAGAGGGCATGGCAACCCACTCCAGTGTTCTTGCCTGGAGAATCTCCAGGACAGAGGAGCCTGTCAGGTTATAGTCCATGGGGTCAGACACGACTGAGTGACTAACACTTTCACTTTCATAGTTTATTTTGGAGCAGGAAATGGCAACCCACTCCAGTATTCTTGCCTGGAGAATCCTATAGACAGAGGAGCCTGGTGGGCTACATACAGCCCATGGGTTGCAAAAAGTCAAATACAACTGAAGCAACTTAGCACACACACATGGAGCTTTGTCCACAGAACATCACCAGTGTGGACCAGCTCCGATTCTTTTCATTTTACTGATGTCATATTAATATATTGTACTCTTCATTTATTCTCAGTGACTGAGCAAGGTAGGAGTGGGTTCCAAACACTGAAGCTGGAAGACTAATTTGTTTCCTGGATGACAGTAGTAAAATACATCCTTAGCTCCTGTCTCCAGCCAATCTAATTTTGCACTGTGGCTGTTGCCTCCCCTTGGGGTTGATCTGTATGTTAATCCCTTTATCCACTTTCACCGAAGGCTGTGTTCATGCTTGAATTACATGCCCTTACAATATTCTTTCATAAGGACTGTGCCATTTGTTTCTGCTGCTCCGGAGGGTTGTCTAAATCCATTTCCGCTGGGGTGGAGCCGCTGGCTCCCAGATGCCCTACAATGTAGATCCCTCCATATCATTTCTTTTCCAGCTCTAACTGTTTATTGTTTTGCAGCACCTCGATGTTAATCACTGAAATACACAGAACAGCCTGGACACTTCTAGCTGCACAGAGCAGCCATCCTCCTTCACCCACATCAATATTGTAACAACAACTGCCAGAAAGAACTTGGACTTTTCAAAGTCCTGGGATCACAGATTTTTCTATCATTTCAGAGCGATTTTATTCACTATTGTGAAGAAATCTTCCCTGTTGACAACTCAGACTTTCACTACTTTAACCTCAGTGATGAGGGAGAGAATTGCCCAGAATTGCGAATTCCTGAAGAGCAAAGATACCTTCTAATAAAATAGTTATACCTTCCATGTACTCCCTCCTATGGGCTTCACTGTAGCCTGATGAAGGGGCTTTGTTATTATACTCAATCTGCAGATCAGAGAACAGATCCTTGAGGAGGTTGAATCATACACTTTGTCAGTCAGTAAGAGATGGAGCTGAGATTGAAGCCCAGGACTAGCTGACTTATACCTTATCCTCTTCATCACCATACTAAATAGTGTCCTGTAAGTTTCTCTAGGGTAACCTCCAGGCCTGATGCTCAAATACTCTCTATGATGTTTCTGTCAAAAAGTTGTTCCACCTCTACTGAAACTATTTTAAGGATGACAGATTCATTATTTCCTGAAGCACATATTGCTTCATGGCCAAAGTGTTGATCATTCTCCCAATGTGTTCCCTAGACCACTACAGATTCTTTGGCATATTAATACAGTTTCTTATTAAAACATCTATTAAGTATGCAGATATCTTTGAAAAATACCAAATCAAACAAAGTTAGATGAATATCACCCCACACACACACCAATGAACGACTTTTCAGAGCCTTTAATATGCTAATGTGAGTTGTGAATCCTCAGGGAGATACATTGCTCAAAATTTGCCAACAGTATTTCTTGTGGCAGTTCTGAGACACAGTTCTGAGACAGAAGTATGATTGAGTGTCTCCTGCGGAGGTACAGGTCAGCAGTGGACTGCTGCAGGGGCAGGGGCTTTGGGTGTAGCAGAGCCGGGTATGGCATAAGTCCTCTTGGAGGAGGTCTCCATTAGCCCCACCATAGAACCCCCAGAACTTACACAGGACTGGGGAAACAGACTCTTGGAGGACACAAATAGAACTTTGTGTGCACCAGGACCCAGGAGACAGGAATGGTGACCCCATAAGAGACTGACTCAGACTTGTCCGTGAGTGTCCAGGAGTCTCCGGTGGAGGCTTGGGTCGATGGTGGTCTGCTGCAGGGTTGGGGGCACTGAGAGTAGCAGTGCATGCATAGGACTTTTGAAGGAGTTTGCCATTATCTTCATTACCTCCACCATAGTTTGGCCCAAGGTAAATAACAAGGAGGGAACACAATCCCACCCATCAACAGAAAATTGGATTAAAAATTTACTGAGCATGGCCCCACCCATCAGAACAAGACCCAGTTTCCCCCAGTCTCTCCCATCAGGAAGCTTCCATAAACCTCTTATCCTTCTCCATCAGAAGGCAGACAGATTGAAAATCAAAACCACAGAAAACTAACCAATCTGATCACATGGACAACAGCCTTGTCTAACTCAGGGAAACTATGAGCCATGACATGTAGGGGCACCTAAGACAGACGGGTCATGGTGGAGAGTTCTGACAAAACGTGGTCCACTGGAAAAGGGAATGGCAAACCACTTCAGTATTCTTGCCTTCAGAACCCCATGAACAGTATGAAAAGGCAAAAAGATAGGACACTGAAAGAAGAACTCCCAGGTCAGTAGGTGCCCAATATGCTACTGGAGATAGTGGAGAAATAACTCCAGAAAGAATAAAGGGAAAGGGGAAAGGGGAAATCGCTCAGTCGTGTCTGACTCTTAGTGACCCCATGGATTGCAGCCCACCAGGCTTCGCCGTCCATGGGATTTTCCAGGCAAGAGTACTGGAGTGGGGTGCCATTGCCTTCTCCAGAAAGAATAAAGAGATGGTGCCAAAATAACAACAACAACCAATCATGGATGCGACTGGTGATGGAAGTAAAGTCTGATGCTATAAAGAGCAATATTGCATAGGAACCTGGAATGTTAGATCCATGAATCAAGGTAAATTGGAAATGGTCAAACAGGAGATGGCAAGAGTGAACATTGACATTTTAGGAATCAACGAACTAAAATGGACTGGAATGGGTGAATTTAACTCAGATGAACATTATATCTACTACTATGGGAAAGAATCCCTTAGAAAAAATGGAATAGCCATCATAGTCAACAAAAGAGTCCAAAATACAGTACTTGGGTGCGATCTCAAAAATGACAGAATGATCTCTGTTCATTTACAAGGCAAACCATTCAATATCACAGTAATCCAAGCCTATGCTCTGACCAGTAATGCTGAAGAAGCTGTAATTGAATGCTTCTATGAAGATCTACAAGACCTTCTAGAACTAACACCCAAAAAACAGATCCTTTTCATTATAGGGGACTGGAATGAAAAAGTAGGAAGTTAAGAAATACCTGGAGTAACAGGCAAATTTGGCCTTGGAGAACAGAATGAAGCAGGGCAAAGGCAAAAAGAGTTTTGCCAAGAGAACGCACTGGTCATAGCAAACACCCGCTTCCAACAACACAAGAGAAGGCTCTACACATGGACATCATTGGATGGTCAATACCAAAATCAGATTGATTATATTCTTTGTAGCCAAAGATGGAGAAGCTCTATACAGTCAGCAAAAACAAGACCAGGAGCTGACTGTGGCTCAGATCATGAACTCCTTATTGCCAAATTCAGACTTAAATTGAAGAAAGTAGGGAAAACCACTAGACCATTCAGGTATGACCTAAATCAAATCCCTTACAATTATACAGTGGAGGTGAGAAATAGATTTAAGGGACTAGATCTGATAGACAGAGTGCCTGATGAACTATGGACGAAGGTTCCTGACATTGTACAGGAGGCAGGGATCAAGATCATCCCCAAGAAAAAGAAATGCAAAAGGGCAAAATGGCTGTCTGAGGAGCCCTTGCAAATAGCTGTGAAAATAAGGGAAGTGAAAAGCAAAGGAGAAAAGGAAAGATATATCCATTTGAATGCAGAGTTCCAAAGAATAGCAAGGAGAGATAAGAAAGCCTTCCTCAGTGATCAATGCAAAGAAATAGAGGAAAACAATAGAATGGGAAAATTCTATTATTAGATTACCTGGTATTAGATAAATTAGGTAAAATTAGATAAATTAGGTAAAATTAGATACCCTGGTATCTTCAGATACCAAGGGAACATTTCATGCAAAGTAGGGCACAATAAAGGACAGAAATGGTATAGACCTAACAGAAGCAGAAGATATTAAGAGGTGGCAAGAATACACAGAAAAACTATAATATATATATATATATATATATATATATATATATATATATCTTCATGACCCAGATAACCATAATGGTGTGATCACTCACCTAGAGTCAGACATCCTGGAAAGCGAAGTCAAGTGGGCCTTAGTAAGCATCACTATGAACAAAGCTAGTGGAGGTGACAGAATTCCAGTTGAGCTATTTCAAATACTTAAAGAGGATGCTGTGAAAGTGCCGCACTCAATATGCCAGCAAATTTGGAAAACTCAGCAATGACCACAGGACTGGAAAAGGTCAGTTTTCATTCCAATCTCAAAGAAAGGCAATGCCAAAGTATGTTTAAACTACTGCACAATTGCACTCATCTCACGCGCTAGCAAAGTAATTCTCAAAATTCTCCAAGCCAAGTTTCAGCAGTACATGAACTGTGAACTTCGAGATGTTCAAGCTGGATTTAGAAAAAACAGAGGAAACAGAGATCAAATTGCCAACATCCACTGGATCATTGAAAAAGCAAGAGCATTCCAGAAAAAAACATCTCCTCATGCATTATTGCCTATGCCAAAGCCTTTGACTGTGTGGATCACAACAAACTGTGGAAAATTCTTAAAGGGATGGGAATACCAGACCACCCGACCTGCCTCCTGAGAAATCTGTATGCATGTCAGGAAGCAACAGTTAGAACTGGACATGGAACAACAGACTGGTTCCAAACTGGGAAAGGAGTACATCAAGGCTGCATATTGTCACTCTGCTTTTTTAACTTATATGCAGAGTAGATCATGAGAAATGCTGGGGTGGATGAAACACAAGCTAGAATCAAGATTGGCAGGAGAAATATCAATAACCTCAGATATTCAGATCATACCACCCTTATGGCAGAAAGTGAAGAAGAGCCTCTTGATGAAAGTGAAACAGGAAGTAAAAAAGTTGGCTTAAAACTCAACATTCAGAAAACTAAGATCATGGCATCTGGTCCCACCACTTCATGGCAAATAGATGGGGAAACAGTGGAAACAGTGACAGACTTTATTGTTTTGGGCTCCAAAATCACTGCAGAAGGTGACTGCAGCCATGAAATTAAAAGACACTTGCTCCCTGGAAGGAAAGTTATGACCAACCTAGACAGCATGTTAAAAAGCAGAGACATTACTTTGCCAACAAAGGTCTGGCTAGTCAAAGCTATGGTTTTTCCAGTAGTCATGTATGTATGTGAGAGTTGGACTATAAAGAAAGCTGAGCCCGGAAGAAGTGATGCTTTTGAACTGTGGTGTTGGAGAAGACTCTTGAGAGTCCCTTGGACTGCAAGGAGATCCAACCAGTTCATCCTAAAGGAAATCAACCCTGAATGTTCATTGAAAGGACTGGTGCTGAAGCTGAAACTCCAATACTTTGGCCACCTGATGTGGAGAACTGACTCATCTGAAAAGACCCTGTTGCTGGGAGAGATTGAATGTGGGAGGAGAAAGGTACAACAGAGGATAAGATGGTTGGATGGCCTCACTGACTCAATGCACATGAGTTTGAGTAAACCCTGAGAGTTGGTGACAGACAGGGAGGCCTGCTGTGCTGCAGTCATGGGGTTGCAAAGAGTCGGACACGACTGAGTTACTGAACTGAACTGAATTGAACTGACTTCATGTGGATTGTTTGTTTCTGAGATATCTTATAGAGCTACAGGAGGTTACACTTTGAAAAAATGCTGCTTCAAGAAAAACAAAAGAATATGTAGTTGGCTTTCATAATTAATAGCAGTAGGTTTCTTATAAATTCCCTGCAAACCTGGGAGTAGTGAATACTGAATGATGGCTACTAGGGGATCATGTATAGATAGAATATTCTATCTATATATTACTTTTGTTGTTGTTCAGTCACCAAGTTGTGTCTGACTCTTCGGGACCCCATGGACTGCAGCACACCAGGCTTCCCCGTCCCTCACCATCTTTCAGAGTTTGCCCTGGTTCGTGTCCGTTGAATAGGTGATGTCATCCAACCATCTTATCCTCTATCGCCCTCTTATTATATAATCATCTTAAATCTTAAAAACAACCCATCCTAGTACATCCTATTTTCTTTACTTTGTAAAGAGCACCTTTCAGAAGCATTAAGTAACTTGCCCAAGGCTGCCCCCCGACGGTGCCGGAGTCTGAATCTGAACCCTGGCCAGATGGTTCAGAGCTGGACATTCTCACACTTGTCTGCACTGACCTTTCTGGTCCCCATCCATCCCCTGGTCACTATCTGAGGGTCTCTTTTAGCTGCACATCAGCTGTGAACATGCCCTCTGGTGACCCACATTTCTCACTGCTCTGCACACGTTTGCAGTTGACTGTCGAAATGCTGTTAAGTATTGATTTGGGGGATTGCAAATTAAACGTAATGAGTAGGCAGGTTCACAAATAGAGGAGGCATGGATAATAAGAATCAACTGTAACCCACACCATGTCTTCAAGCATCTTCATTATTGGACAAGCATTATGTAGGCGCATGTACCCATCTCCAACTTCATTTGCTGCACTTAAGAGAGAAAACATCAAATGAAGAAGCTGGTCCTATTTATCTCAGTGAGAAATATTTTGTTTTAAGACCTCCAAAAGTCATACTCATTTTTCACATAGATTTTTTTTAAAGTGTGTGAAAGAAACACATTTTATGACAAAAGAAAATATTAGCGTGCATATCTTATTAAAACAGCAATTATTTATGAAAAGCAATCACAATTACTTGGTTTGGTGAAAATAAAAGTTTATGCAACCCAAAATCATTTGAAGGAAAATCACTGGATTCCTCATCTCTTGCTATTCTTGGTCTTTTAAACAGTCAACTGTGAAAGTCTCCTGACCACGGGGGTCTATTGGAGTCTTGTCATTTGGGGCTCCCTCTCACTGGCCCCCACAAGGGCAAGGACCACCTGCATGATGCTGCTGTATCCTGGCCTTGGCTCCTCACTTACCCTTTGCTCAAATCAGTGACCTGATCCACACACATGCTATTTCCCAGGAATGTCCAGGGAGTGGAAGGGGGAAAAGAAAGGCTGTTTATGTCTATATCTATATATCTATATCTATGTCTATATCCAGAGAAGGCAATGGCAACCCACTCCAGTACTCTTGCCTGGAAAATCCCATAGATGGAGGAGCCTGGTAGGCTGCAGTCCGTGGGGTCACTAAGAGTTGGACACGACTGAGCGACTTCACTTTCACTTTTCACCTTGGTTTCCTCTGCATCCATCCAAAAACCAGTGGTGGGGAGCAAGAATCACAATCGAGTCTTTTAAAGCAGTATTACAGGGAAAAACTATATTAATGAAGTTTTTTTATCAAGGGGCTTCCGTAGGTGTCGGTACACAGGCACCCCGCCTCCTTTCCTCCTGGGATATCCAGTGCTGGCAGTGCATGTGGGCTCCTTCTCAGTCACCACTGCTCAGAAGATGGAAAATGCAGATGTCCAGCCTTACCCAAGAACAAGGCAGGTGGAATCTCCTACAGTGAAGTCCAAGCACCACTGTATTTGTAAAATTCCCCCGGCTGATGCTAAGTTGGGCACAGGACTGAGAACCCCTGCCCAGGATTGGATTCAGGAGAAAGTTAATTCAGGAGAATTTGAAAAAAGGGGGATGATTTTCTAAAACCCTCAAAGAAACCAAGGTCTTTCACAATTGTGTGGTTTTCATCAGCGTCCTAGATATGGTCGGCAGTTAGAAGCCACATGAACCTTCGAAAGTCTCTCTTTTATATAGACAGATATAGACATAGACATAGATATGTGTGTTAGTCGCTCAGTCATGTCTGATTTTGTGACCCCATGGACTGTAGTCCACCAGGCTTCTATGTCTCTGGAATTCTCCAGTCAAGAATACTGGAGTGGGTTGCCATTCCCTTCTTCAGGGGATCTTCCTGACCCAGAGATTGAACCTGGGTCTCCTGCATTGCAGGTGAATTCTTTACCACCTGAGCCACCAGGGAAACAAATAGCTATAGATATGGATATAGATGGAGATATGGATAAAACAGTCTCAATCTACACCCCAGCCCTTAACCTTTTCTCAGTTTAAAAACACAAGTACAATTCTAGAAGTTACCTGTACTGCCCCCTGCCAAGTTACAATATTCTTGACAGATTGACTGATTTGTTCCATTAAAACATTTTTTAGGACTCTGTTATGCATGCTTAATTTGAAAACACATGCATGTTTAATTTTCTCTTCATTGGGAATGTATTTATACAAGTAAAAATAAGCCACAGCCTCTGAAGACAGAAAAAATAAGACAGATGGGTAAGACAATGTCACAATTCACAGTCGGGAACCCCTTGTTGCGTCTCTATAAACCGCATCATGGCTTCTTCACCAGAACATGAATGAGACCCTGTAGCCTCACAGGAAGTTATCAAAACCCTAGAGCCATATCATTTCCATGACTAGGCATTTTCCCAGCATACCAGCAACAGTGGTGAACTTCTATAAAACACCAATGGAAATCTAAGCTTGGGGTGATACTGAGTCTGCTGTGACCTGGGCAGTATGCATACATGTATGAGGTGAAGGGCGTGACAAGTAAGGTATAAGCAACAGAAGAAAGGAATTAGGATTGTTTTGTTATGACAAGGTACTCATGTCATCTGTGAAGCGGTGTACTACGGAAGGCAGAGAAAGAATGGAAGACAAAAATAGGAACAAACAACCAGGGCAATAAATAACCAACAGGGATGGACATGGTAGACATGAATCCAACTCTCTCACGAGTCACTTTGAACTGGTGGGAAAATGCACCCATTCAAAAGACAGAGATTGACAGAGTGGATCAAAACACGCAACCCAACTCTGTATTGTCTACAAGAAACCTACTTTAAATATAAAGACACATGTAAAGAAAGCACGAATAGCTGCATTAATGTGAGAGTGAGCGGACTTCAGAGCAAAGAGTTATCAGGGATGAAGAAGGGCTTTGATGATAAAGGGATCAATTCTTATAGGAGACGTGACCATCCTTAACAGGTATGTGCCTAACAACAGAGCATCGAACTACCTGAAGCAAAATCAGATAGAACTACAAGGAGAAACAGATGAATCCATGGTGATAATTGGAGACCTCAGCGCCCCTCTATTACAAACAGACAGATTTAGCCAGCAGAAAGGCAGTGAGAATATAGTTGACCTCAACAGCACCATCAATCAAGTGGATGTAATTGACATCTATAGACAGCTTCATCCAACAGGAGCAGAAAACACATTCTTCTCAAGCTCTGGGCCATGAAACACACCTTAACAAATCTAAACGAATAGAATCATAGCATGCCTGCTCTCAGACCACGGTGAAATCAAACTAGAAATCAGAAACAGAAAGATAATGAAAAAAATTCCAAAATGTATGGAGAAAAAACAACACAGCTCTGAAAAAAAGCAAAACAACAACAACAACAAAAAAAAAAAAAACATGGGCCAAAAGCAGATAAAAAGAAAAACCTCAGGGAAATTTTAAAATATTTTGAACTAAATAAAACTGGAGACACAATTTACCAGAAATTTCTGGTTGCAGTGACCACAGGGCTAAGAAGGAAATGTGTAGCCTTGAGTATGTATATTAGAAAAGAGAAAGGTTTAAAACCAACAGTTTAAGTTTTCACCTTAGCAAACTAGAAGAGGGAGAGCAGATTAAATCCAAAATAAGCAGGGAAAAAAGGAATAAAAAGAGTTAGAGCAGAAATCAATACAATTGAAAACAGGAAATCAATAGAGAAAAACAATGACGCCAAAAGCTGGCTCTCGGAAGAGCTCAATAAAACTGATAAGCCTCGAGACAGGCTAACTAAGCAAAAAGCAGACAAGGAGGGTGGGCAGCTATTAATTCAGAAACTACACCTTGAGCAAGCCGTCTGTGCCTGGCGGTATGCCAGGGTACCCTGTGAATAGGAGAGATATCAGCTCTGCTCTGCCTGACTGTGCATATCAGCAGGGGGTGGGGGGCATAGATAATTTGAGCAAATATCTAAATGACATCACTCCAGGTCAATTAAATGAATTCAGGGCCACAAGTCAGGGTGTTATGGAGAATGACAAGGTGAGTGGAGTGGTCAAGAAGGGCTTCTCAGTGGAGGTGATATTTGAGCAGAGCTTGTGAACAGGAGACGCCTGGGCAGAACGTGGAGGCTGAGTCACAGTTAATGGCAGCAGATGGGTTTGGAAGCCTGAGCAGGGACACGTTTAGTGAGTCTGAGACCTGACCAGGCCGGAAGATGGCAGGCAGGATGAGGGGAATAAAAGTGCAATCAGGCAAGAGTGCTGGATAGGCCATGCTGGGGAGGCTGGGTGTTGTTCCCAGTGTTGAGTAGCACCACTGCAGAGCTTTAAACGGGAGTTTATGTTTCAAAGGGTCTCCCTGGAAACACCCTAAGGATTGGATTGTAGAGCAAGCAGGAGTCAGGGAGACCCACTAGGAGGCTGTCAGAGTCATCCCAGAGGAGGTGATGGACGTCACCCCTGACCAGGGTGGCAACACGGGACTGAGATGAGTGGACAGACATGGGAAACATGGAGGTGGACTTGCTGGCTGCAATGCTGGTTCTGATGTGAGCAGTGAGTGACGGAGAGAGAGAGGTGATGCTGAGGGCTTTTGCCATGGTGCATGGTGAGTGTAACATCTTCTGCTGCGCTGGGGGAGGTGCCAGTGGCTTGGCACGTGGCTGCTCCAGAAGGGAGGGGTCAGTAGAAGGTAACCTGGGAGCCACTCCAAGAGAGGCAGGACAGGAGGGGTAATGGGACTGGTTGGCTCATTTAAAAGAACTAGACACATCCTGTCAACAGTCCTGTAGTTGACCCCAACTTGTGACACAGTCTGCATGTTAAATGGTCGTTTTAATCCTGCATCACCACTTGAGGGGCTCAGATCTATCTTCAGGCATCTTGAATGGACATGACTTGGCTCTCGCCCCTGATCAGAACCAATGGCCTGGCTCCCCCAGGCTTGGTCCAGCACCAGGCCTCCCCTCTGTCAGGCCGCAGCTTTGGGAGCAAGGCCCACAGGTGTGCTCTGGACCCGTGAAATCTAACAGGCTCTGGGAACAGAGTGGAGCTCAGACATGAAGCAGGAGCATCTACACCTCTCTGCAAGGCCCAGGGAAGATGCTGAACTCAATTCAGAGACATGGCTGCACCTGGTCAGTTGGTCTATTAACAGAGGCGAAGATATTTCAGACAAGGACATGCCTTCGAAGTAGCTGAAGAACAAAAGGGTGGGTTTATTGGAAAGATACGGGGTTGTGTCACTGAAGCCACAGGCTGGACGTGCAGTAGGTCAGGGGAAGGATGGAGCTAGACATGGAGGGCTTTGTGGCCAGGAGGCCTCCTCTGGACCCCAGGGTCTGCGCCAGCCCTGCTTCAATCCTCTGCCTCCATCTCCTCCCATCCATGTACTACTCTCCCTCTGAAGCTCTCTCTGGGCTTGTATGCAGCTACCACCTTCACGTCCCTGCATGTGTCCGGGAGTCTGTCCCTGTTCTCCATCCTGGTGCATATCTCCATGCATCTCCTCCACTTGCTGCATCCATGTTCTCCCACAAGGCTGACAATGGCCAACCCGATACACAGCCTCCCCTCTGGGCTAAGGGCCTGCAGTGCCCAATTCAAACCTGAGTGGACAAGCAAAGCTCTGTTCTTCACCCTGGTCCCTAGTTGGGGGGGCAGGGGGCACGGGGAACGCCATCCTGACATGACTTCAGCTCAATCCTGTGTCTGGGGTTTCCTATCGGTGGGAGGCTTGTGTGCTGGGGCAGAAGCTCCATGGAACAGTCCCGCTGGGTCAGTACTTCAGGATGCAGAGGGACCAGCATGGGCTTAGCAAGTTATGTGTTCAGTTCTCGGTCGCAGGGTTCTCTCCAGGCTGCTCTGTTTCGATGTTTTACCAGCATCTGTGCTGAAGAAGATTTCCCCAAAGGGAGAATTACAGTGGTGGTGGATGCATTACGATCCTTTCCACTTGCACACTCTCAGACACCTTCTTTCTCCTGCTCCCAAACCACAGGGGACAAAGAGAAGAACACAGACAACATCGCTAGAAGCAGCCGCTTCCTGAGTCTACCAGGCACTGATTAGACATCTTTAGACACCGGGATGGGGTGGGAGGCTCCACCAGGCCCCCCTGGTACACTCCCTCATGCATCTCCTCTCAGACTTCTCCACCTGACACCCAGAGGCCAGGCTGCAATTGTTTCTCCATGCTTATTTGCATGAGCAGATGGCTAGTTAGTGTAAGTAAAACAAAATATTTTTAAAATAATATTTAACAGACGGGGAGAAGGAGGCCTCACCGCAGTCAAACACACATCTTGTCACTTGAATTCCACGAATCCTCCCTGAGCTTAAAGGCCACCCTGCCTGCTCCTGTGATGCGCGCAGGGTTCCGAGTGTTTTACTAAATCCTAAATCAATTGGAGGAGAGGAAAGCCTTGAGAGCATCTTTTGAGCCATGCCTCCTGCTGCCCTGGTCCCTGCACCACGCACCTCCCACCGCCCTGCATCCCCCTCATTGGCACACACTCTCCCAGCCTTTTTTCCTTTTATTTTTACATTTTTCGTCATTCTGCTCTTTGGGGCCGTTTTCACCTTTGCCTTCTGGTCTACCTTTGAGCTGCATTCCATAGCAACTTAATTAATTTGTGTCAGGGATTGTGTGGATCTCATTTATTGCTTAATATTTGCCGAAATGCCTCCTTTCCCTTGTTTAGATTCTGTCCCCTCGTGTCATGAACTCTGTCACTTGAGCCTCCAGGCCAAGGGAACAATTTTCCAGTGAATTGTTCCCAAGAAAGAAAGGCGGGAGTTCCTGCTACATCTCCCACTCTGCTCACCTTTATTTGAAACAGAAGGAAAAGAAGGGGAAACAACTCCCATGCCTTTGCCCAGATTCAGCCACTTATTTCATATTACTTTTCATTAAAGAAATCACCTTCCTGTTCTTAAAAAAGAAAATTATTCCACATGCAATGGAATATTAGCCATAAAAGGGAATAAATTTTGATCATTTGTAAAAATGTGGGTGGACCTAGAGTCTGTCATAGAGAATGAAGTAAGTCAAAAAGAGAAAAACAAATACACATAGGGCATCCAGGCTCCCAGCTCAGAGGAGCATTGTTGATGCCAGAATGGCATTGAGGGCCCACACACAGACTGGAACTTTCTTCCCAGGTAATTAGAGATTCCCCAGTGGAACTGGGCTGATATTTCATGCTTGTCCTTATATCTCTGAGACCTTCTCTGACCTGCCCTTTTCCTCCAGGACCAGCTGGGAAAAGACCCCAAATCATGGCCGTTTATTTCTGGAAAGGGCTCCAGCCATCCCCTAATCCCTTCATTTCATGCCTGAAGCCGTGAAGGTGCAGAGAAGTTAAGTGGCTTTTTGAAGGTGTCTCAGCTCATGGATGGCAACGTGTGCGCAGCCCGGTTTCCTTAACCCTGACATCCTCCTGGGCAATGGCAATTGGCCACACTCTTGGGTGCGGGGTTCTTATGAAGCAGTGTGCTCAGGTCTAATTTTCAAGGGAGAGGGCTTTCAGTACTGCCTGTTGTCTCCACCTGAGAGGCCGAGTCTGATTTTAAACATAGGCAGGCAGGAAGGTGCCTCTCCCAGGAGATCCAGGTGGCCAGGCTGGGCTTTCCTGAGAGCTTCCTGCTAGCTCATCCTCTTTTAAGGAGCAAGAAGAGACAGTCAGAGTTGTTGCATCAGATTCCTCAGAGTCCTGCCAGCCTGGGTCAGTGTGGCTCTGGACATCAGCAACTCCAGGATACTGGAAATGAAACCCCCCAGGAATTTATAAACGGTCTGGTGTAATAGAGGACCTTTGTGTTCATGATCGTATGGCTGGAGCTTCAGAAGAGGAAAGGCTGATGAAGGCCAGGGAGGCAGGAAAGATGAATGCTCTTGGGACCCAGATCCAGGGGCCTGCACATCTGGTTACTGAAAGGGGAACAGCGGCTCCTGGTCAGGGCTGGAACTCAGCAATGGGATGCCCTGTCGTGGAATTGGCCGATTTGACAGGCCGAGGGTCAGTTGAAGGTTTGCTACCCCTCAGAGAGCACAAGGCACCCGCTGCACCTGCTCCCCAGGTCCCTGTCCACTCCCCTTTCCCCTCGGGTTCCTCCCCCGCAAGGCTCCCTTTGCCCAGATCTGCTGCACGGTAGGTGCTGAGTCAGGGCTGGAAGGATGCTCTGAGCAGGGCAATGAGGTGCCCTGGGCTCTGGAAAGGCAGAGATGGAGCCAACCTGACTGGCCGGGTCTGTTCTTCAAGGTCCTCAAGGTCCTTACATTCTTCTCACAAAGTCCCATGGTGAGCATCTAGTGTCTGCCCAACGCAAGGACAAGGGTTCCTAATAATGTTTAGGAGAGATATGTTTATCTCTACTAAATAATGTTTAGTAGAGAGTATACAGTAAATACATATGGTAGGTGGATGAAGAATGAGTGTAGGGATGAAGGACTAAATGAACAAATTGAAAGAGGACATCGTAAGAACTTGGACCAGAGGACAGTCAGGTTCTTTCTAGTCTCTCTGCTTCAGGATTTTGAAGAAAGCAGAAGAAATATTTTTCAAATCAGCTAGAGGACCAAGAAGAGAGTGCATCTCACTATGTGCAAGCTCCATGAGCAGAGAACCTGGGGTCTCTTAACCTCTGTCAGTGTTTCCTGCAAAGTAAAGCCCCTTGGGCACCAGGCAGATAAGACTCCTCACCTCAGTCCCAACTGCTGGTCACCCCAGAGTCTGACAATTACACTTTCTATTTTTTTTTTTTACAGCAAAGCTTGGAAATTAATCTTTATTATAGAAAGATTTTTTTTTTATAGAAAGACACAAGGATTAAGTGTCACTCCAGTTTTGCACCCTTTCATCACATCATAAAATGTGCCTTATAGTTTCCTAATGGGTCAGTGGTCTGAGCCATGTCTTGACTTTCTCCTCACCCCCACTGTCATCGTCTCCTGATGAGCATGAGGCTGGGACCCTCACAGCTCCTCCCCAGGTGGCCTCTTCCTGCTGAGCCCCCCCTGGGGAGCTGGCACCTTCAACCCCAAATGACTGCAGAGGCTGTGACAATCTACCCTTCCCTCTCCTGGTCTTCATTTCAGAACCATCCAATCCTTGCAGCTAGTACACTGAAATATTCATATTTTAGACAGGGGGTGTTAAAAAACTCATTGACCAAAAGTCAGTTCATCATCTTTAAATCAATCTCAACATTGTGATAAAAGATAAGTGAATAAAGAAGTTATTCTCAAAGATGAAGTCTGTTTTGCCAGCTATTTCCCCACCCCTGAATTCTAGAAGTATATGTATATATATTTGTTTAGAAAACTGGTCAGTAAATACTAATTGTGGTAAAGGAAAATGCATGCTACATAATTCATTAACCCCCACAGGCTTCTGCAGCCCCGTCATTCAGAAACATGTTAACGTGCAGAGTGAACGATTTTCAGTGTAATTAAGGGAATGAGTTGTGGCAACGGCAGGACTCTGATCACCAAACTTCCTTCCAGGCTTCTCTCATCTTTCTGTTGTTTTTATCCTCAAATGTTACACTGTGGGGCGGGGGAGGGCAGCGAGGAGAGGAAGGGAGCAGACAGCATGGGGAGACCCCCAAAGAGTCACACTCTAAGAAGCTGGATGAATCTCTTCCTTTTTAATTTTTACTTTATATTGGAGTATAGTTGAAATCCCATGGATAGAGGAGTCTGGCGGGCTACGGTCCACAGGGTAGCCAACAGTCAGACACAAGTCAGCAACTGAGCACACACACAAGTTGTTATACAGTGTGGTGGATGAATCTCCTCTTCTGCCCCTAGAAGCGGTGCTCACTGGTTTTCATTTCTTTCTTTCCTTCTTTCTTTTTGGTTGGTTGGCTTGAGTTCCTGGTTATTCCCCATGAAGTCAACAAACCATCTTCCAGAAAACGGAAAAGCCAACGTATCAATGCTCAGGAGATTCCATCTTTAACTGGTTCCTTGCCTTGCACGTTGGACACAGTGATATGAAGACGTATCATGGCTTCAGAACCCATCTTGCACTTTGCTCTAGTCGGGTTGTTTATATCTCCCTCAGATTCAGGTTGAAATCCTGACTCCCAGAGGTGATGGTGGTAGTACTGATATCTTGGCCTTTATGGATGTTATTAGGTCATGAGAGTGGAGCCTTTGTGAATAGGATGAAGTGCCCTTATGAAAGAGCTCCAAAGGATCCTGGCCCCTTTGGCCAGGTGAGGACACAGAAGTCTGCAAACCCAGAAGAGGGCTCTCACCCACCCAGTGCATCCTCTCTTTATAGCCCCCCAACTGCTCCCTTGTGACAGTTGTTGCAGTTGTAATGGTATGTGGATAGGTGGTTAGCATCTGTCTCCCCTGCGTAGTTCTGTGAGAGCAGGAGCTATGGTTTTCCTCCCCACTGCAGTGCTCGGCGTATGTGTGGAGCCAGCCCTACACCCCGGGCTCAGTACATATTTGCTGAGAGTAGGAAATAATAACCAGGGCTTCGGGTGCTATGGACTTCTATGGGAGCCAATATAAGTGCTCAGACTTGGGGATTACGGCACGGATTTTCAATCACACTGTGCTTTCTGATTGTGCCGACTGTGTACTGAGCCTGGACTCTGTCCAGACCGTGCTTCAGAAGGCTCCAGGGTGAGTCAGGATAGGAGGGACTCCAAGGAGAGGAGGGCGTCACTCAGAATGCCAGGTGAGGGGGTCCTTGAACAGATGGCAGAGAGGGGCCCGGGGTGGCCCCCTGGGTTTGGGCACTCGTGAGGCCAAAATAAGTTCTTGTCACGAAACCTCCCTGACACTGAGCAGAACATGGCTCTCCTGCACAGGGCTACCCGGCTGTGCACAGACAGGAAGTCTGGAAAGAGTCATCAAGGTCCTCCATGTCTTTAGAGCCTAATAAAAGCTGTTATCTTTTCCAAGGAGGGCTTTTAGAGGGAGCAGCAGCAGATCAGAGAACAAGCAATTAATGGTAGCCATCACTGTGTCATCTGTAACCTCCTTGGGTGTAGGTGGAAGGATACTGCTCTGCCTGTGGGAGGCAGGGGGTCCATCAAAGATCGTCATCCTTACATCCTTCCTTGTTTCTTCATGTGACCAGCCTCTGCTCAGTACCTTTGTACCATACAGAATTCACCCATAGCCTGGTCCAGAATTGAAACATAAAATGCCAGGTACCTCATCCTGTTATCAATACCAGTTGGAAGCAGGTTTAGCTATGAGTTAATGAAATCTAAATAAATAATGGCTGAAATAATCAGGAGTTTGTCTTACACTGTAAGTTGTCAAAAGGTAGTTGGCTGTCAGTTTAAATTCACTGGCTTACTGATGCCACTGAATACCCAGATTCATTCTATCTTAGTTGCTGTTATTATTCTTCTTGTGGACTGACTTTTGTCACATCTGTTGAACATCATCACAAGATGGTTGCCACCATACCAGCCATCAAATCCATGTTTAGCGGGAAACGGGGCAGCACCAACAACGTACTGACTTCTTTTACAAGACAGTAAGCTACATTCCTGAATGCCCCCTATCGTACTTCTGCCTTATTATTTGTCAGAACTTTGCCTTGTGGTCAGCCCTTAGTGTAGTGGGGTGAGAAAATAAATATTTAATTTTCAAGTCTTTGTGGCATCAAGGGAGAAAGGAGATAGAATGACTGTTTTATCATTCAAAGAACATTCTCTCTAATACCAGCCAACTTATTAATTCATCCACGTAGCCACTTTTGCCATTTTTTGTCAAAACTTTTACACCCTGAGGGCATGATAATATCATTCATTTTTACATGTGAGTATCCCTTTATTCATGTTACAAACATTTATTAGTTGCCTCCTACATTTCAAGTGCTGTCCTGGACAATTAGAACACTACAACAAATGAGACACAATGCCTCCTGCTTGAATGTGGAGGCTAGTCACCTGCAAAGAGACTCTGGTCAGACTCAGACTCTAAGCAAGGTGATAAGGTCTATGGAGGAGAAAGATGGGCGATGTGGGCTCCTAGGGGAGTAAACACATCTAGATTGAATCATGTTAGATTTTTCTCAAAATGGGTCAAGTTTAAGCTGAGACCTAAGAAGCAGGCTGATGTGGAGAGTTCCCTCCACCCTGGACCATGGGGAGGAAACGTGGGGGATTCAAGAAGCAGGATAACTTCTTAGAACTTGAAACCCAACACAGCTGGAGACCTGGAGCCTGAGAGCAGAAGCTGGTGCAGGATGAGGCAGCAGGAAGAAGCTGCAGGAAGCCGCTTCCATACCTCCTACCTCCAACATCCCTGCCAAGACTCAACTAAGAGACCAGCTTCTAAGGGCACCAGAGTCCCCACCACATCCTCTGGGAGAGGGTAGGCATGCACGTATCCACAGCTGACTCTTTGTTCCCAGATTTCTCTTTGCATCTCCTGCTGAAGAGAAAGCTGTGAGAACCCAACCTATACCCCATCCCTGGTTTATCATATCCTTCTACTGAGGATAGATGCTCATTAGTATTTGTGGACCTGGTTGGAACTGCTCGCACACTCCCTTAGAACAGGATCCCTAGCTTGTTAACTTATTGATCTCTCTATCCTCATCCCTTTAGTTCAAACCCTCAAGGATGTGGGTGCTACATGCGCACTGGGCAGGAAAGGAGGGGTGAAACAGTTCTCCACCCCTTGGCAGCCACCAGGCACGCAGGAAGGCCATACAGCCCATTTCCCCCTAGGTCCCATGTTTATTTATAGCCATGCTGTGATACAGACCCCTCTGAAGAACCCATTAAAAAGGAATTCTGATTGATGAATTTCATACCATGGAGCAGAACCATGTCCCCACCATGTCAAATCCCCCCCGCCCAAAGCCCAGAAGTACCCTGCCAGCACATTTGTTCTAAATAACCAAACTCCAAACTGCAATGAATGAAAAGGCTGCTTTGGAGGCTGTGTTTCTAGCCAGCAGTAAGTTCAGAAGCAAACTGGACATGTGATGGTGCCTCCACAGTGGTACTTCACACAACATCATTTCAAACCTGTGAGGGAAGCTGACAGATTTGCTGCAGACTGTGGGCAGTCTTGAAGGTTTTGTTTGAAAGCCTCGGGGGCAGGGAGATCCTGGAATCTTGCATCAACCCCCCCAACCCCTGCTGAGCAAGAAAGGGCTCAGCATATGTCACCTGTCTGTCTCTGTCTCCACCTCTGTCCTTCCCTCCCCTCCTCCTCCCTCTGATGGCAGGGGACCTGGAGACTGCATGGGGCCCTGGGCCAGGTGAGTGGGGAGAGCTCACATTGGTGGGTGAAGGGACGAACCAAGACTTTGGGGTTGAATAAATGCAACCTCAGGTCTAATCTGTTCCAGCTCTGCCAGGCAGACCCAGGCTCCATCGCCCCAGAGTGCAGATTCTCACCTGAAAGTTTGGATGTTTATCATGGTGGGGTGTCTTAGGCATTAACTGGGAACCACAGATGCAAGAGCCCCCTCTAGTTCTGCTCCGTGGAGGGACCATCTACCCTCCTGAGACCCCGTTGGCTTCCAAACTCCCCACCCACCCCAGACCCCAGTGCCTCAGCCTTCTGTTGCCTTCTCTCTCTCTCCACCTGCCCCACCACACACTCACTCACACACACCACATCATGTCACATACCACAAACATACACACAACCCCCCCACACCACAGCACAAATACGAGCACACCACACATAGACCAACACAGGCACACCACACTGACACCACAGACCCACATGACCCCCACACACACACCCACACACATACTGTGATGCAATCAAACCTCCACACTTACTTTTCAGTTCACAAGTTGGCAGAAAATAAGGGGATAGAGAAACCATGTTAAACGACACCAGGGAGATTTGATCCACAACATACAGAAGGCAAAACAAAAGACCCATTTTCCTCAATAAATAGACATCAGAAGTGGAGGGCAATGGAGGGTAGGCTCAAGAGAGGAAGATATTTGAGAGAAAGAGCAACCTAGTGCAGTGTAGAAGGGTTTGTATCTTGATTGGAACAATTTTATCATAAACACATGTGTGCATTTAAGTTGCTCAGTCGTGTCTGACCCTTTGTGATCCTAGTAGCCCACCAGGTTCCTCTGTCCATGGGAGTCTCCAGGCAAGAATACTCGGGTTGCTATGCCCTCCTCCAGGGGATCTTCCCAACCCAGGAATCGAACCCGCATCTCTTGAATCTTATGCATTGGCAGATGGGTTCTTTACCACTAATGCCAATACTTTCTCCCAATTTGTGAAATTGGCTTTTGTCATTCAAATATGTAAAATCTTGTCATCAAACGTATCAATTTTTTAATCAGACTTTTTTTCTTTTACTGTCCCAGAAAGATAAAGATATTATCCTATATTTTCTTTTTAAACATTTGCTTTCACATGTAAGCCTTTAATCCATCTGGAATATATTTTTGTGTATGGTGTTATTTGGGGATCTAAATATATTTTTTTTCCATATGTCCAGCCAATTGTCTGCATACCAGTTATTAAAAAGTCCATCCTTCCCCATTGATTTGAGACTGCCCTCCTCTCACACACAAATCTCCTACAGCTCTTGTGATTTCTGCTGAGGTTAATCCTGCCTGAGTCTTTCTCACAATTGTCTTATCCATCTTTGGCCCTTTACTCTGTTATGTGACTTTTAGAATCAGCTGTCAAGCTCTGTTAACTTCTGAGATTTTGTTCGGGATTGCACTGAATCTGTGCATCTATCTGGGGAAAATTTCCATCTTCCTCATATCACCTCACTTGCTTTTCTTTTTGTCTCTTTGGCTGGTTCTCTCTTCTCTCCCTGCCCTGTCCTCTAAGTCTCAGCAGGACCCAAGCATCAGTGCCTGGAACAGGTGTCTCTCTATCCAAGCAGAATCTGTCCCTCTGACCAGCGTCGCAACCCCAGCATCCTTCTCAACACCCTGGAGTCTTATTAAACACAGATAGCCCCTACCCATGAAGTTCCTTATTCAGCAGCTCTCAGAAGTCCCTAGATATCTAGAGTTGACCCAAGAATTTGCAATCTAACAAGTTTCCAAGTTCTGTAGGTCCTGTGACCACTGTTTTAAAACACCATCATGTATTAACAAATCTTTAGCTTTTATTTTTAGCCTAAACTTCTGGCACTTCCTTCTCAGTTCCAGAATTTCATATGCAACTAACAGCATGATAATCTAATTATCACCTGAAACTGTACAGATCCAAACCAACCCCCTGATGCACTTCCGCCTACACCAATGTTCCATGGTCTTGTCCATTTCAGGCAATGCAAACACTCTCCTTCCAGTGTTTCTGGCCAAAACCTGGAGTCACCCCTCTCTCATATTCCATGGACAATTCTTCACCAAATCCTATTGGTTCTACCTTCAAAATGTATCCAAAACTTGACCATTTCTTGCCACCTCTATCACAATTCCCTGGATTCCCGTCACTTGGATTATAGCAACAGTCCCAAACTTGGATGCAGGTGTCCACCACTGTTGTTGTTCAGTTGCCAAGTCATGTCTGACTCTTCGTAGCCTCATGGACTAGAGCACATCAAGCCTCCCTGTACCATCTCCTGGAGTTTGTCTGAGTTCACGTCCACTTTATTGGTGATGCCATCCAACCGTTTCATCCTCTGTCACCCTTTTCTCCTTCTGCCTTCAATCTTTCCCAGCATCTAGGTCTTGTCCAATGAGTCAGTCCAAATCAGGTGGACAAAGTATTGGAGCTTCAACTTCAGCATCAGCATTCAGGGTTGATTTCCTTTAGGATTGACTGGTTTGATCTCCATCATTGCTCCCTTTCAATTTATTGACCCAAGAAGCCACATGAGCCAATGAAACTTTTAGATCTTGCCAGCTCTTTACGTGAACATCATCCAAAGGACTGGGTTTCACTGGTGGCTCAGATGGTAAAGAATCTTCCTGCAGTGTGGGAGACCTGGCTTCCATCTCTGGGTTGGGAGACCCCCTGGAGAAGTAAATGACTACCCACTGCAGTATTCTTGCCTGGAGAAGTCAATGGACAGAGGAGCCTGGCAGGTTACAGTCCATGGGATAACAAGGAGTCAGACACAAATGAATGACTAATACTACATTACTATACGTTTATATATATATATCTATATATACATATATATTTAAAATCTTATTTCAAATTCTAATAGATGATGTTGTGAAAGTGCTGAACTTAATATGCCAGCAAATTTGGAAAACTCAGCAGTAGCCGCAGGACTGGAAAAGGTCAGTTTTCATTCCAATCCCTAAGAAAGGCAATGCCAAAGAATGCTCAAACTACTGCACAGTTGTACTCATCTCACCCGCTAGTTAAGTAATGCTCAAAATTCTCCAAGCCAGGCTTCAACAATACATGAACTGTGAACTTCCAGATGTTCAAGCTGGTTGTAGAAAAGGCAGAGGAACCAGAGATCAAATTGCCAACATCTGCTGGATCATTGAAAAACCAAGAGAGTTCCAGAAAAACATCTACTTCTGCTTTATTGACTATGCCAAAGCCTTTGACTGTGTAGATCACAATAAACTGTGGAAAATTCTGAAAGAGATGGGAATACCAGAACACCTGACCTGCCTCTTGAGAAATCTGTATGCAGATCAGGAAACAACAGTTAGAACTGAACATGAAAAAAAAAAAAAAATAAGAACTGGACATGGAACAACAGACTGGTTCCAAATAGAAAAAAGGAGTATGTCAAGGCTGTATATTGTCACCCTGCTTATTAAACTTTTATGCAGAGTACATCATGAGAAACACTGGGCTGGATGAAGCACAAGCTGGAATCAAGATTGCTGGAAGAAATATCAATAACCTTATATATGCAGATGACACCACTCTTATGGCAGAAAGCGAAGAAGAACTAAAGAGCCTCTTGATGAAAGTGAAAGAGGAGAGTGAAAAAGCTGGCTTAAAGCTCAACATTCAGAAGACTAAGATGATGGCGTCTGGTCCCATCACTTCGTGGCAAATAAGTGGAGAAACAGTGGAAACACTAGCAGACTTTTTTTTGGGGGGGGGGTTCCAAAATCACTGAAGATGGTGACTGCAGCCATGAAATAAAAAGACACTTACTCCTTGGAAGGAAAGTTATGACCAACCTAGACAGCATATTAAAAAGCAGAGACATTACTTAGCCAACAAAGGTCCGTCTAGTCAAGGCTACGGTTTTTCCAGTAGTCATGTATGGATGTGAGAGTTGGACTATAAAGAAAGCTGAGCACTGAAGAATTGATGCTTTTGAACTGTGGTGTTGGAGAAGACTCCTGAGAGTCACTTGGACTGCAAGGAGATCCAACCAGTCCATCCTAAAGGAAATCAGTCCTGAATGTTCATTGGAAGGACTGATGTTGAAGCTGAAACTCCAACACTTTGGTCACCTGATGAGAAGAGCTGATTCATTGGAAAAGACCATGATGCTGGGAAAGATTGAAGGCAGGAGGAGAAGGGGACAACAGAGGATGAGATGGTTGGATGGCATCACTGACTCAATGGATATGAGTTTGTGTAAACTCTGGGAGCTGTTGATGGACAGGGAGGCCTGGTGTGCTGCAGTCCATGGGGTTGCAAAGAGTCAGACACGACTGAGCGACTGAACTGAACTGATATATATAGTAATATATAACTATATATATGTGTATATATAGTTATTGTTTTTTAGATTCAATAGCTTTATTCCTTTTTTATATTTATTTAAACTTTTATTTTATATTGAAGTATAGTTGTTAACAATGTTGTGTTAGTTTTCAGGTGTACAGAAAAGTGATTCAGTTATACATACATCTATTCTTTTTCAAGTTCTTTTCCTGTTTAGATTATTACAGAATAGCTTTATTCTTAACTACCTTTAGGGAGGTTTGGTGCTGTGAATACCACTTTAAAATAGAACTTAGTGTAGTGTTATTTTCTATTGTTTGTGCAAGCGTGCTAAGTTGTTTCTGTCGTGCCCAACTATGTCCACTGTGATGCTGAATAATATAGTGATAATCAGCATCCTTGTTCATGTCTGACTTTAATGTGGGAATTAAAGCCCAAATCAACCTGCCGCATATTAGAATCATCTGGGAGAACTTATTACAAAGCCTGACGGCTGAGCCCCATCCACACAGATATTTAATTAACAGGTTTGGAGTAAGACTGAGCACTAATACGGCTTAAAATCTCCCCAGATGATTTTGATTTGGAGCTGGCATCTAGAACCCCTGCCCAAGGTTATTGAGACTGTCACCCGTCCTCCCTTTAACACACCAGGGTAGGAATGCAGCTGTCTCTTCAGTTCTCTGTTTTTACTGCACCTACAGATTTTATTTTCTTTCTTGCAAGAGTAGCTGTATATTTAAAAGCACATTTGTCTGTAATATTCCATTGTGTATATGTACCACAATTTCCTTATCCATTCATCTGCCAGTTGACATCTAGATTGCTTCCATGTCCTAGCTATTGTAAATAGTGCTGCAATGATCACTGGGGTACATGTGCCTTTTTCAATTCTGGTTTCCTAGGGGTATATGCCCAAGAGTGGGATTGCTGGGTTATAGTCTTTTAAGGAATCTCCATACTGTTCTCCATAGTGGTTGGATGAGTTTGCATTCCCACCAACAGTGTGGGAGGGTTCCCTTTTCTCCACACACTGTCCAGCATTTATTGTTTGTAGATTTTTTGATGTTGGTCATTCTGTCCAGTGTGAGATGATACCTCACTGTGACTTTGACTTGCATTTGTCTAATAATGAGTGATATGTGCCTATGGCCCATTCATATTGATGTGTGGCAAAACCATCACAATACTGTAAAGTAATTATCCTCCATTTAAAATAAATAAAGGAATCAAAATTTTTTAAACTAAAAAAAAGCCCATTTGTCATATTTCATTTTCTACTTTTCAACTGTGAAGAAGGATACGAGACCATCTAAGCATCAGACGTTTCCAATCAAAAACTTCTTCGGGGACCTTTTGCACCTCAGCCACACAGCAGCAACCCAGATAATGCACTGGGCTGCTGCCCTCCTAGGTGGTCATGAGTCACCTGTGACACTGGTTCAGTCTACAGCAGTGGTTCTCAAACTTCTCTGCATATTGGAATCACTCAGAACATTAAAAAAAAAAAAAAAAACTTATGCTCAGTTCATACCCCATATCAACTGAATTAGAATCCTTGATATTGGAGCCTAGGTATCAGTGTTTCAGAAACTCTCCAGGTGATATCAACATCTGTCCAAGTTTGAGAACTAGAGTTCCCATCCCAGACTCAGGTTAGAATCTCCAGGGGATGGCACAGAAAATTATCATGTCTTACTGAAGCAGAGCTGGATCTTGTGGTTCTTGCCATCCCCCCACCCCCCAACCCCCTACCATGTCCTCAGCCTGCCTCTTGTCTGTGGAAACGCTTTAGCCAAAGAAGAAGTTTAATCAGAGAAATGAGAAAATGCAGAAACAAAGGAAAACAGTCAAAGGAGACCAAATAATAATAATGGATTCATTTAAGTTAAGTCAAGAACCTTTAGTTCCTCCTCAAGGGCTATAGACAATATTCTGAGCCACATCCTGTGAGCTGTCTTGTAGATATTGAAGCCCACCAGTGCCTCTGTCCTTGGGATTTCCCAGCAAGAATACTGGAGTGGGTTGCTGTTTCCTTCTCCAGGACATCTTCCCGACCCATGGATCAAACCCTGGTCTCCTGCATTGCAGGCAGATTCTTTACTGTCTGAGTCACTAGGGAAGCCTAATGATAATAATAATGCACTCATTTAAGTAAAGTCAAGGATCTTTAGCTACTCCTCAAGGGCTATAAAGAATATTCTGAGCCACATCCTGTGAGCTGTCTTGTAGATACTGAAACCCCCACCAGATAAAAGAAGTTAACACCATGATGATCAGATTATAGCTACAGCATAAGCTGTGACAATTCTGAGAATTGTCCTCAAAGAAATGGGGAAAAAACCGACCCTGAAACTGAAGACTAACTATTTAAAACAGTTGAGATGATACTGATGAAATACCCATGACCAATTTCAAGATGACTGTCAGAGATGAATATGCTATTTCTGCATGTAGTCAGTTCCCTCAGCCTATAAAAAGCACTTGCCTCCTGATTGCCAGGGGTAGGGTGGTTGTGATGGTGGAGCTGGGCTTTGGACAGACATCCACCCCTTCCCCCCATCCCAGTTGCCAGCATACAAACTAAAGCAAACTTTGCTTTCCACCAACTTGGCTTCAACAATGGCTTTTGGGCAGTGAGCAGACAGACTCCACTTACAAGCTTATCAGATAATAAGTAAAGCCTGGAGCAGCCTCTGCCTTTTCCCTGGATGCCTGTCTCCCTGCCAGTGAGCTAGGAAGTAAAATCAGCATTGCTAAAACAATACACTCTCATTACAGCTTAAACATCCAGGGTCATCCATTGATTGTTTGATCAAACAACTGGAAATCCATGAATTCATGATCATAGAGGACCACTTGTTTTTGCTGTGAATTGGCTCACTCATCTACCCTTTTTATTGTGGAACTTTTACAGAGCTCCTCCTATGTGTCCACATCTGCCTTATTTTCCTTGCAGAGGATTTTCCTTACTAAGAACAGTTGAATTATTAATGTTTGACTCTCCCTACATGAAGCCTTCACATCCACAGTCAAAGTAAAAAAGTTGAGTTACAAGTCAAATTAGGATTTTTCAAATATATATAGTAAAAAAAAAAAATTGTGAGAAACACATTCCCTGGTTTTATATGGTGATGCATTCTGAGTTTTAATCCAACAAATAATGCCGTCTCTTCTGGATCTCACTGCCTGCGCACAGGGGCAAGATAAAAGATAAATGGTTCTCATCAACAGACTAACAGCCCCCCGGGCAGCATCGAGGAGGCTGCTTGGCTGTGCGACACCTCGTCCGGCATACAACTCTTCCAAGCACTCTGTTTGCAGTGATTGCTTTGCTGGGATCTGACGTCTCCAAAGGGGAACTCAAGCATTCATTTCACCCTCTCAAGTTCCAGTGGATGTGTAGACATCCCCGCCTACTGACCCCTTATTGAAGCCCCATGGAGTTATAGAATTTCATAGCTGGTAGGAACCCTGGTGCTTATTTCATCTGTCCTCCACCAAGGAGGAAAAAGCAGCTGTATCTCAGAGATGGGAAGAGATGTGTTTCCCATCACACTGTGACCAGCGGCACAGCTGAGCCTGGGGATGGACAGCCTGTTCTCTCTCCACCCCACCATGAAATATTGAGAGGAGTGTCATGCTACCAAGGAGATGATTCACGCAGTTCCTACCACACCATCCACTTCAAGTAGATGTGGTGAAAAGGCAAATACAAGCTGTTTGAGTTCTGCCAGAAAGCTCCGCTTGCGAGCGGTATGAGTGCACACCCTATGGAGACAATCATCTCACAATTTGTAGTTTTCTATACACGATCCTGTGGAGTTAAATTTACAAAATGCTAATGGCCAGGATGCCTGTATCATGATGGATCACTCATCACCTGCTTTTATTTTTCTTCATTTCCCAAATGTGTATGACAATATTCCAAAATATAATTTTAAAACAGCGAAATATTTATGTCAGAGAAGAGTGTATCTCCTTTCTGAAATGTCAGAGTTTATATAAGACATAGGGCAGGTGAATCACCAAAAGTGATGGAAGTGCCTGATGGGTAAATCGGAGCTGGGATCATTTGCAGGAAACGAGTGACACCAGATGCTCAGGAAGGCAGGAGGTGCTGGAGGCTGGGGGCTGGGTGTGAGGAATCAGATCTAGTATGAGAACTTCACAGTTGGGCAGGATCACTGTAAGCATTCCCTCCACATGTTTCAGCTTGCAACTCTCTGGGTATAGAAAGTGCCCCCTGCACGACCATTATACCAGAATCATCGTCCTCTGGGCAGCATGCTTATGAGGCTTCTGCCAAGGCTGGCCCAAACCAAGGCTTTCTGATGATGGAAACACAGTTCCTCAACTTATCTGACACTCAGTGCTGACCCATCCTGCTTCCAGCCCAAGGAAGAAAGAAAATAATCAGTCACAGACTCTGCTCTCAACAGGCTCGTGGCTGTTAACCAAGATGGAGAAAACACAATGACTATCAATGCCCCACAAGCACCGCTGGGATGGGCCAATGCAGGTGTTCACTGGATGGAGGGTCTGCCTTCAGAGGAGGTGGAGTTGGAGGCTGAGTGACCATCTGGCAGATATGGTCAGCCCTGACCCTCCCACTGCCCTAGAGAAGACAGAAAACTGAACCATGCCCTGGGGGAGTTGCCCACAGAAACTCTGACCCACCTCCTAAGATTCTGCCTGTGGCATCACCCTCATTTTATTCTTTACTTAGCTCACTTCATCACTAGAAAATCCAATGAGGACGTTTATGAAGACACACACATAATTAATAGGGATAACTCATTAATTTACAAGCCAGCTAATCAATAATCAGGTTAATCTACTCAGGCATCTAAAGAACCACGGTGTATCTCTCTTTACATTGCTATTTACTCTGGTTCCACATCATCAGTTTTTTTGAGCGCCTATTAAGCTGACAGGGTTGGTCACCACGTAGAAGCTGATAGATTAATTTCTGCTAACATGATATTCTTCCAGGATACGAATGGCATGTTAATAGCCCACGATCAGATGACGGCATTTCCTGTCAGAAGAAAGGATGTTATTTCTCTCTCTTTCAAAGTTCTAATCAATCTTTTTTTCACTCTACTTGTTTAATTTTCTTGCTTGCTTTTATGTATGCCCAACATAAGGAAAAAATTCTTTTTAAACTAATTTATTATTATTTAAACAATTTATTGTATCATTCCAAGAGTACTAAGAATAAATAAACAAAGCATAGAGACAGGTGTTTGGTTATCTCTGTTCTCTGGTTACTTAGGAAAGGACTCTGTGCTGTGTCCATGCTTGTCTTATTAACTTGTTTGTTTTTGGCTGTTGTGAGAAACTGAAATGCTCTGTCAATGGCTCACTTGGCAAAGAATTCACCTGCAATGCAGGAGATGCAGGTTCGATTTCTGGGTCAGGAAGATCCCCTGCAGGAGGGCACAGCAACCCACTGCAGTATTTTTGCATGGAGAATACCCTGGGCAGAGGAGCCTAGTGGGTTATAGGCCATGATGTTGAAAAGAGTTGGACATGACTTAGCGGCTAAACCACCACCAGTCTCCCTCTAGCCTGGAGAGACCTCTTTTCCTCTCTCAGAGTTTAGGGAGAGAGGAAAGTATCAGATTCTAAGTCAGACCTACAAAGATGGTAGGAGTCTGCAGCACCTTGCAAAGGGAAGAGGATCTACTCTGTCTCAACTAATATCCTGGACCTCACTTAGAGCCTGGTGATGTGCCAGGGGTCCAACACCAGTGGTGGGTCTTGAGCTGGTAAGATCTTACAGGCTGTAGCATGGAGCTGGTATTACCCATGGGACAGGAAGAAGGCGAGGTAGGGAGTACTGATTTTAGGATTAATTTAACATTTTTGTTTGTTTGTTTGTTTCTGCTGCTGCTAAGTTGTTTCAGTCGTGTCCGACTCTGTATGACCCCATAGATGGCAGCTAACTAGGCTCCTCCATCCCTGGGATTCTTCAGGCAAGAATACTGGAGTGGGTTGCCATTTTCTTCTCCAATGCATGCATGCATGCAAAGTCGCTTCAGTTGTGTCTGACTCTGTGTGACCCCATGGACGGCAGCCCACCAGGCTCCTCTGTCCACAGAATTCTCCAGGCAAGAATACTGGAGTGGTTTTGTTTCTATCTCTCTTTATCTCTCATTCACACACAAACACACACACATGCAACATACAAACACACCAACAATAACCCGCACTTGCTGTCCCATAGCCTGGAACTTACTTCCCCTGATCTTTAGATGAAGACTCCTTTTCATCACTTAGACTTCTACTTTAATGTAGTGGTGGTTTAGTTGCTAATTCATGTCCAACTCTTGAAACCCCATGGACTGTAGCCTACCAGACTCCTCTGTCCATGGGATTTCCCAGGCAAGAATACTGGAGTGGGTTGCCATTTCCTTCTCCAGGGGATCTTCCTGACCCAGGAATGGAACCCAGGTCTCCTGCACTGCAGGCAGATTCTTTACCAACTGAGTCATAAGAGAAACCCTCAGCTTTAATTCTTCCCCTCAAATGATGTTTCCTAACCACCTTTTAAAACCACTTCCCTGGCACTACCACCAACCTCTATCCCCACTCTCTGGTTTCATGTCTTTTATAAACCATACACTTTCTAATGTAGCAGTATCTATTATAGCCACCCTTCTTCCTGACTGCTTCATTGCAGCCTTGGATGCAGGTTCCATCACATCTGCAGAGATAATATAATTTGTATCTTCAGCACCTAGGACAGCGTCAGTGTGTGTGAGTAGTCATATTGCTTGAATGAATGGAGTAGAATAGACAGATTTATAAATGTATCAATTCTACTCAGCCTATGCAGGGAAATTTAAAGAACATATAGAGCAAATCAGAAGCTTCTTTAGAAGGTGTTATTATAAATCCATACAGATATTAATATTAAAACAAAAATGCAACCTTTAACTGAAGCCCAAACCTTAATCTGATGCTGAAGCTGAAACTCCAATACTTTGATCACCTGATGCGAAGAACTGACTCATTGGAAAAGACCCTGATGCTGGGAAAGATTGAAGGTGGGAGGAGAAGGGGACAGCAAAGGATGAGATGGTTGGATGGCATCACCAACTCAGTGGACATGAGTTTGAGCAGGCTCTGGGAGTTGGTGATGGACAGGGAAGCCTGGCGTGCTGCAGTCCATGGGGTCACAAAGAGTCGGACATGACTGAGCACTGAACTGAACTGAAACCTTAATCATAAAGCTTCTGTTCTTCAGGGTGTCTATTTCTTCAACCAGAAGACGTCACTTGATGCCCTCTGTGTAATGGGAAATGAATGTAGGTGTATATCAGTATTTATCGGTAGTATTAATATAATCTCCCTCCATACAAATATGGAAACTTTGTTTCAAATTCTGCTGGTTAAGGTGTCATAAGGTGTGATTCTTGGAACAAAAGAGCTGAAAATATGACCAAATATAGTCATTTGATAAAAGGTAAGATGAGAAAAGTTTCTTATGTCACCTGACCATTAGCCTGTAGGGAGCTGTAGAATTGTCAAAGGAATAAATCAAAGTCTCAAATGAAAGCTCAAATGAAAGATTACAACAAGGATAATAAATAGCTGTCATATACTTACTGTGTGTCTCATGTAGTCTGAGCCACTAGCAGGTATTAATTCATTTAATTGATAATAACCCAGCAGGTCAATACTGTTAATAACTGCACTTTACAAATGAGGAAGTTAAAGCCCCTAGATGTCTCATGACTCTTCCTGGGCCCCACAGTTAGCAAGATGTGGGCATGAAAATCAGACAGCCTGGCTCCAGAGTTGCCTTGGCCATAAAGCGATAAGGTTCCCCATGGACTCTTAGGATGGAACAGGCAAAGAAAGTCATAGCAATATTTTGAGAGCTTTGTTTGGAAAAAGCAAAGCAGCTACTTTTTTGTTTATTGCCAAAACACTTGAATGAAAAGGAAAAGTGAAAAGGGGAATCTGCCATCAGGACATGACAAAATTATGCTTACCATCACACCTGTATTTTATGCAGTTGTGCTTGGCTGTCAGATGTGGAGACAAAGATCCCAAAGAGAGATTCATAAGCCACACTTCCCTCACCTGGTTCTAAAGACAGCTCCAAAGTTACCAGACGTCAAGCCAACCATTCTGAGAGCATCACCAGGAATGTTAGGGACCACCCTTAAGAATCATTTATAATGTTTGAGATTGTTCTTGGCTTTCTAAGTTGAAAACAAATTAAGCTTTCTCAGTTTTACAGACATTTAACAAATCTTGGAAAGTCAGATGAGGGGGTTGAAATTTGACTTGAAAGAAATAAAACTTGTATGTATAGGAATTTAGTGAGAAATCAATTATTCCAACCAGGGAAATGTGATTCTTGACATGCCTCAACATCACTGTCAACTGTGGGATATTTTTACAGACGGCGACTCTAAAAGCTGGAAGGAATTTGATCATTGAACTGTTCATCTAGGAGGATCAAACTGATTTCTTCTGACTTTTCACTAAGGTGCCACTGAAATATGATTTATCAGGCTGTCAGTTTTGTTATTTCTGGAAGGCATTTCAAAACATCCTACAAGGATCTGAATTAATTTTGTAATAATGAGATTAAATCAGAATATGTATCTGATATTTTAGGTAAGACTGCCCAGTGCTTTTGGTTATGTAGTCAATTTTGGCTGGATATTAGCATGCATTAGTAAGATCATAATGTCAGTACATTTCATGGAAACACACATTCTCAGCCCTGTTCCTCTGGCTTGGAATAATTTTCATCTCCGTGGGATACTGGCCATGACTTTGATTCCCAAACAAGTCATAAAATTGAAACCTATTTCTCCTTTTCATGCCCCCATTCTTTATTTCTTTTTTCTTTGCTAAAAAAAACTGCTTAAATCTTTTCTTTGGAAGCACTTTTCCCAAGAGGTCTCATTTACTACTAAGAAAATTTAACTTAGTTTTAGAGCTGAAGGAAATGTCAACACAAGCAAGATTTTAATGATCATCTAGTTGCATTTAACATTCACAAAAAAAAGCCTCTTGTTTGAGAAACTCACAATAATTGAAAATACATAGTTTTTAAATTATGCATGTGCTTCTGATGCTGAGGCCATGAGGATAAAAAAGCATCCTCTGAAATGTTCTTCTTCCTCCATTGAAGTTGGAAACATTTGAATTTCTAGACAATCCCAGACTGCTGTGCAATTTATAAGCAGGAGCAGTTGTGTTCCAACTGAAGGCGCTGATTCCTCAATGGGATGAGTGACCACCAAAGGAAAGAAGGGTCTTTGGTCCATTGTATTAGAAACAGCATCCAGGGAAGTCCCATCACTGCCTTGCCTTCAAATAAAAGTACTCATCCATCTAGCAGGACCAGAAAAGTCAGTGAAAATATGGAGGCTGTTCAGAGTCAACTCAAAAAGTGCCTGAGAGGCAGGACCACACCAAAATTTCAGAATAGACTTGTGGTGCTCAATCTCAGTTTCCAGGGCAGTCCCTGGTTATTGTCATGTGCCCAGTCTTCATGAGCCTGTGACTCTCACCTGTAACATGGATGTAATTCACTGAGCAATGATGAGTGGTGAGATTGCATATGCTTAATTAACTCTAAGCATTCTATAACAATAATAACATGGTTCTTATAAATATTCACAATGATAATGATATTTTCTCAGTGGTAAAAATCTGCCTGCCAATGCAGGAGACATGAGTTTGATCCCTGGATCAGGAAGATATGCTGGAGAAGGAAATGGCAAACCACTCCAGTATTCTTGCCTGAGAAATCCAACGGACAGAGCAGCCTGGTGGGCTATAGTCAAAGGGGGTCATAAAAGATACAACATAGCAACTCAACAACAATAACAACAAAATTACCATCATTTTCACATTCATTCACTTTTACTAAGTGCCAATGTTTTAGCTCAGGCTGCTACATCAAAATACCATGAGCCTAGTGGCTTTTAAACAACAAGCATTTATTCCTCATAGGTCTGGGGACTGAAGGTCTGAGGTCAGCCTGCAGAGTGGCCAGGCTTGGAGGAGGGTCTCCTTCTGGGTTGTAGATCACTGGCTTCTCCTTTTATCCCAACTGGTAGGAAGAGAAGATGCCAACTCTCTGGTTTCTTCCTATAAGGGTACTAATCTCATTCCCGGGGGCTCCATCATGACCTCCCAAAGGCCCCATGTCCAGAAATCATCCCATTGGAGGTTAGGTTTCAATGTATGAATTCAAGTGACACAGACATTCAATCCAAAATAACCACTGTGCTAAGCACTATATCAGAGTCTTCCATTCCACTCCACAGGGTCCCAAAGAGGCAGAAATATTGTTTTGATCTTAGAGAAAGGGGAACTAAGCTAATCTAGGGAGTCAAGGGGTGAGTTGTCCAGACCACCCTTCCCAATAGCTTCTGGGTTGCTGTGGGCAGGTGACCTCCAGCCAGCAGCCAATTCAGGGACTGAGCACTTCCTCTATCAAGCACCCCTCCCCCTACAGTGCCATCTGATGATGGATGGATGCAGAAGTATAAAGATCTAGCCATCTCTACTGCAGGAGCAGAATCTTAATGGGTTGATTTAGCACCAGAGCTGTGAGCAGTGGCTGCGGCTCCATCATAGCAGGTTCCTTAAACTGTTTATATCTTCCTCTCCTCCATTCCACTCCTCCTTCTGCACAAGATGGAGCCAGAGGGCACACACCCAACCATCATCCTGCTGCACCCCAAACTCCATCTCAGCATCTGATCCTCCACAACTTGGCCCATGGTTAGGAAAAGTGACCAGCTCAGCTGGATTAGTGAGAGGGCAAGATCCTCCCTTCCCCGCTCTGCAGGCTCCCCTGACTCCTTTGAAGTCTGAGGACTCCACAATCTTCATGATTTTTCTCTGCGCCCTGCCACAATATGTGTGTGCATGCTCAGTCACTTCAGTCTTGTCCAACTCTTTGTGACCCTATGGATTATTGCCCACCAGGCTCCTCTGTTCACGGGATTCTTCAGGCAAGAATACTGGAGTGGGCTGCCATGCCCTGCTCCAGGGGATCTTCCCAACCCAGGGATTGAACCCACATCTCTCCTGGCTCTTGCATTGGCAGACGGGTTCTTTAGCATTAGCGCCACTTGCGAAGACCCCCTCCACATCCTCCCACAACTTCCTCCCTCCAACTCCCCAAGAAACAAAACTTCATCTTTACCTTCATCATGCTCATGACTAATATAGTTTTTCCAGAATCACATTGCCACTACATGTCTAAATGAAGGCTTAGAATCCTTTGAAGAAAAACATCCATGCAAAGAAATTCCACTAAATTAAAAGATCAGTGTTAATTAGTGAAAAACTCAGGATGTAAAATGTTTTTAGATGCGTGTTATTTTATTCTTCTTGAGTAAATATATCAAGAAACTAACAACTAAAGAGAGGAACTCAAAATAGAATTCTTATTTGCTCTCTTCCAATTCATGTTTGTGACCACAGTGACCTTGAAAGCAATTTGTTCTCCTACAGAAGCCAACATATACCTTCTGTAATCACCCCAGCTTCACAACTCATTTGCTGAACAATTTTTAACAAGGAGAAAGGGATCTTCCTTCTGACCCATGTCTGAATGTTCGCAAATTTCAGATTACCCAACTCAGAATTAATGAGCTTTTATGGACTCTCCTTCATTTGCCATTTTTCTCTTTCTTTCAGCTTCTTCTTTCCTCCACATTAAAAAATAACAATAATACACTTGTGGTGATATATATAACTGTCACTTCATCTCAAAGCCCTGGAGATCTGCAATCATTCTGGGGAAAAAGCAAGCCTTGTACCCACCTGAGCTGTTTCAGCGACAGCCTGCTGGAGTGTTTTAAGATCGACAAGGTCAGATCCAGCAGAATGTCATCAGTTCTTCCTGTTCAAACACTGCATCTTCAGAGTATCACCTGGGTGCCTTAGGGAAAAGCCCATGTGTCCTTTGAGTCACTGATAGTCCCTGTGGGAAGTGCCTTTTCCAGGAAGGGGCTCAAATTCTCCAGCCAGGTTTTCAGCCCCTCTGAATGCTCTCTCACGATGCAGCGTTGCACACAACTCCAGCTCCTCTGCATTGTTCTGATCGATCTCTTTGTAAATTGGTTTTAGTGGGATGAATAGAAATTGTAATTCATTATAATGATATGTGGGCTTACCAGGTGGCTCAGTGATAAAGAATCCACCTGCCAATGCAGGAGACATGGGTTTGATCCCTGGGTTGGGAAGCTCTCCTGGAGGATGAAATGGCAACACACTCCAGTATTATTGCCTGGATAATTCTATGGACAGAGGAGCCTGGCAGGCTATAGTCCATGGGGTGGCAAAGTGTCAGACATGACTGAGTGACTGAGCATGTGCGTGCGCGCGTGCATGCACCCACACAAACACACACACACACACTCACACACACATGATGGTATGTGCTTTTTTTTTTTTTAAGTCAGTATGGAATCTGTCTATGTACCAGTCTCGATCAGTGGGGAAAAAAGGAGGAAATGATTCCAGATCTCTGGCCCAGGGAACTCAGACTGAAGGAGAGTGAAAGTAACTGATCACCTAACCTGGGCCAATGCAAGTTCAAGTGTCCTTCCATGTGCTTCATAAACACAGCACACACCACCCTTGGAGTAGGTGCCATGACCACGGCCATTTCACAGACTGGGATGCAAGTCACACATGCCTCACAGACACCTCCAGTGAAATAGCAGATCAGGTACTCAGTGGATCGTCGACTAGTGGATGAAGGAGCACATGAAATTGCAAGACAGTCTCACAGCAGTAGAGAGTGTATTGGAAAGGACTGGTCACGTGTCTGCTAGCTGCTCCATTATTTTCAGCAGTTCATCTGACTCTCTGAGCTTCCAATAGCTTTCCCATGTGGTGACCCTCAAAGCTGTTGTGCAAGGAGAGGTGATGATGTCAAGCATCTGCTGGCATTTGCGTCTTCACTCAGCAGGTGTCTATTGACTGGGACCTGGGGTTTGTGGAATGAAAATTGACATTTTCATTCAGTTTTCATTCCAATCCCAAAGAAAGGTAATGCTAAGGAATGCTCAAACTACTGCACAATTGCACTCATCTCACACACTAGTAAAGTGATGCTTAAAATTCTCCAAGCCAGGCTTCAGCAATATGTGAACCATGAACTTACAGATGTTCAAGATGGTTTTAGTAAAGGCAGAGGAACCAGAGATCAAATTGCCAACATCTGCTGGATCATTGAAAAAGCAAGAGAGTTCCAGAAAAACATCTATTTCTGCTTTATTGACTATGCCAATGCCTTTGACTGTGTGGATCACAATAAACTGTGGAAAATTCTGAAAAAGATGGGAATACCAGACCACCTGACCTGTCTCTTAAGAAACCTGTATGCAGGTCAAGAAGCAACAGTTAGAACTGGACATGGACCAACAGACTGTTTCCAAATAGGAAAAGGAGTACGTCGAGGCTGTATCTTGTCACCCTGCTTATTTAACTTATATGTAGAGTACATTATGAGAAATGCTGCGCTGGATGAAGCACAAGCTGGAGTCAAGATTTCCAGGAGAAAGATCAATAACCTCAGATATGCAGATGACACCACCCTTATGGCAAAAAGTGAAGAAGAGCCTCTTGATGAAAGTGAAAAAGGAGAGTGAAAAAGCTGGCTTAAAACTCAACATTCAGAAAACTAAGATCATGGCATCCAGTCCCATCACTTCATGGGAAATAGATGGGGAAACAGTGGAAACAGTGGCTGACTTTATTTTTCTGGGCTCCAAAATCACTGCAGATGGTGGCTGTTGCCATTAAATTAAAAGACACTTGCTCCCTGGAAGGAAAGTTATGACCAACCTAGACAGCATATTAAAAAGCAGAGACATTACTTTGCCAACAAAGGTCTGTCTAGTCAAGGCTATGGTTTTTCCAGTGGTCATGTATGGATGTGAGAGTTGGACTATAAAGAAAGCTGAGCACCGAAGAATTGATGCTTTTGAATGTGGTGTTGGAGAAGACTCCTGAGAGTCACTTGGACTGCAAGGAGATCCAACCAGTCCACCTAAAGGAGATCAGTCCTGGGTATTCATTGGAAGGACTGATGTTGAAGCTGAAACTCCAGTACTCTCGCCACCTGATGCGAAGAGCTGACTCACTGGAAAAGACTCTGATGCTGGGAAAGATTGAGGGCAGGAGGAGAAGGGGACGACAGAGGATGAGATGGCTGGATGGCATCACCGACTCAATGGACATGGGTTTCGGTGGACTCTGGGAGTTGGTGATGGACAGGGAGGCCTGGCGTGCTGCAGTTCATGGGATCACAGAGTCGGACATGACTGAGCTACTGAACTGAACTGGGGTTTGTGGGAGGGGGTGGGGACACCAAGATCTCTGCCCTCATAGGGGCTATGGATTTAGCAGTTTAATGAAACAAGCATTGTCAGTTGCTTCAGTCGTGTCTGACTCTATGTGACCCTATGGACTGTAGCCTGCCAGGTTCCTCTGTCCATGGGATTTTCCAGGCAAGAACACTAGAGTGGGTTGCCATGCCCTTCTCCAGGTGAGCTTCCCAACCCAGGGATCAAATCTGCGTCTCCTGTGACTCCTGCATTGCAGGCAGATTCTTTACCCACTGAGTCCTCTGGGAAGCCCTAATGAAACATGGTAGATGCTCGATAAAGGAGCCTCATCAATGCCAACCCAAGTGTACAGGAAGAAGCCCCCTCAGGTCTGGGCAATGTGGAGGAGGTAGTATTTGAAAGTGACCTTCAAACTGGGCAGTATTTTGATTTAGAGAAATCCCTGGTTTCCATCAGCTTAGAGTTTGGGCAGCTCCTTCTCCCCATAAGTGCCCTTACTGCAGTGGAAAGGACACTCGGGATGGGCAAATGGTCAGAGTCCTGACAGTCTGTGAGACCCCAGTCCAGCTTGATCAGGAGTCAGCCCACTCACTTCCCTGTTAGATATGCTTTTGTTTTGACCTATTTTTCATTGAACGGGTCAGGACTGGAGGCATCTCTGGCTATGAAACACAGAAACACTCTTGCCAGCCTCGATTTTCAGAGCAGAAGAGCCCAAGCATTAACAAAGGCTATCACTGGTCCTCAAAGTGGTGACATGAATATCTTGATTGTCACTCTAGGTGGTCCAGGTGACTTCTTGATACTCAGTGAGTGTTCCGTGAGTCATTAATGAATCATGCCTTGTAATGTTCCTCATTGGCGCCCCACACTCGCTGCCAGGACTCTGACCTCCCCAGGGCTCTGAGGAACACACCCAGGAAACTAACAGCTGGTAGTACTCCAGCCTTAAATAGGATTGCTTTGCTGAAGCACTTCCCTAGTCATTTTCTTAACTTTGCTTAACTTTTCCTGAGGCTGCCTTTCCTCTATAAGGAAGTTAGTTAGACAGGACTCACCTCAGCCCCACCTCAAGCGGCAGGCTCTGGGAATATGTGGGTCATTACGGATGGTGGTAACTGTACTTAACTTTGTCAAGTGACTCTCCCTCAATGCATCATCCCACTCATGGTCTTGCCATCAACTTATTGTTGTCCATGTCTTAGGTGAAAGGAAAGCAATGTGCCAGGCACCCTGACCAGGTAGAATTGGGGCTCAAAGCTAAGTGTTTGCATGCACATGGGCATTGTAGATAGCAAATAATGAGAAATGCTTTTGTGTCTCAGCAAACTCATGCTTTCATTCACCCACCTCACAAGTGTATTGAATAAGTGAGTGTATGGGATTCTTATTGCTACTGTAACACATTAATACAAGCTCAGCGAATTAAACAATACAAATTGATTATCTTATGGTGCTGGAGATCAGAAGTCTGAAATGGGTCTTGCTAGGCTAAAATCGAGGTATCGACAAGGGTGCTTTCCTTCTGGAGTGTGATGGTTAAAGTTGTGTGGACTTGACCTGGCCGAGAGGTGCCCAGCAGCTGGTGGTACATTCACTCTGGGTGTGTCTGTACCTAGATGGGGATAGGGTGGGGCCTCAGGAAGAGATTAGCATGTAAATCAGTAGACTGAGTGCAGGAGATGGCCCATCAGATCAATCTGTCAGGAGCCTGAACAGAATAAAAAGGAAGAGTTGAAACTTCCCTCTTCTCTGCCCTCAGACCTCAGAGCTCTTGGTTCTCAGGCTTTCGGACCCAGAACAGGAGTTCCATCACCATGTCATCAACTCCCTGACACTTGGGGCTGTTGGACTCAGGCTAAATTATACCTTGATTCCCCTGTTTCTCCAGCTTGCAGAGAGCTGATTGTGGTTATTCTCAGTCTCCATAAATATACAAGTCAATTTCTCTAATAAATCTCTTCTTATGTCTATCTATCTATCATCTATCCATCATCTATCTATCTCTATCATCTATCCATCCATCCATCAATCTTATCATTTCTATTTATCCATCCATCATCTCTTTATCCTATCATCTATCTATCCATTATCTATCTATTTATCTATCATCTACCTGTATCTATATATCCTATCAGTTCTTTTCCTCTGGGGACCCCTGACCCATACATAGTGATTCTAGGAAGAATCCCAGTCCTTGGCTTTTCCAGCATCAGGAGACTGCCCACATTTCTGGGACTGTGATTCCCTGCCATCTCAAAGTGAGCACAGCCTCTCAACCCTCTTTCCTGCTGTGTTCCTCAGGCTCTGAGCCTCCCACCTCCCTCTCTGCCCACCTGGGCCCACGGAGATAATCCAAGATTGTTGCAGAAACCAGTAATCGAGAAACCAAGCACCACACCTGGAGAGTTGGAGAACTTAGGTTTATTACGCCTGTGGGTCCGGCGGAGTTAACACTCCAAGCTCTGAGCCCTGAACAAAGGGGTTACTGAGTTTTTATAGTGGGCAACACTAGCTGCTAATAGGCTGGTTTAAACTAAGGGTTCCGCAAGGGCGGGAACAGTAGTTAAGATGGGGAGGGGAATGCCTGACCTTTACATGGACAGGCATGATTAAGCAGGTTTGCAGGGGCTGAGCAATTACAAAGATCAGGACAGGGATGAGTGAGATAAGCTCCACTTCCTAGTATTATAAGTCCCCACTTTCTGAGACTACGTGACCTACATGATCCAGACTTTGCAAGGAGCAAGCTGAGTTACAGAGGCAGAACGAGCAGGAGGTTCTGTAAAAATTTTAACTTTTCCTCTTCAAGATAACCCCCCACCTCCACTGCATCTCCAAATCCTTAATTTAATCTCACCTTAGAATTCCCTTTTCCAAGTAAGGTGACATATGCACAGGTTCTGCTGACCAGGGTATGGGAGTCTTTCTGGACTATTATTCTGCCTGCCTCAGTGGTCTTCTTTCCACTTGAAGGAAACTAACCATCCTGTTATTTTGTTGAGACAGAAAACAGCCCTGTGCTGGCAAGGTATCATCCCACAGACATGATAAGGGTGATCAAATGAAACCCACATCAGGAAGAACCCGGGTCTCCCTTGCGCTATTGCTGAAAAGTTGCCAAGGGTTACAGGATGACCTGTCTTCAGGGCTCTTCCCCATTGGTGGGCAGCCCTCTTCCCCTGCTGCAGCCCTAGCCCAACATCAGGCAGTGACTCGCTGGAGCAGGAGGAGAAGCTGGTGCACTCGAGGGACCCAGCATCCCTTGCCTTCAGCATCTTACGAATCTTGAGCACATTATAAGCACCTCTTGACTCCTTGGAACTCACCTTCTTTATCAGTCCTGATGATAAAGAGCATTGCTAAAGGGTAAGAACATTCTGGTTTAATTTTTCATGAGGGCAAATATAAAATATTCAAGCCAATACAACCCGAAGTGAGCACGCAAGATGCCAGCAAGCCCTGACACCTGCCTCTCAAAACAAGCTCCAGTGTTTCCTGGGTCCACCCTGAAAACTGAAACTGACTTCAGCCCTAATTAGAGCCTGACTTCTTCTGGCCAGTGAACACGGGGACACCGCAGCCTGTACCTCCCTGCGCGAGGCCTGGCGGGTCCAGGAACTTGTTTATCAGAAGGTCACTGTTAACAGTTTTAATTTAATTTTTTGGTTTTCCTTCATGAAAAATTTAAAAACTTTGTACTAAGAGTCACGTTAAAGAGGTTTGGATGAAGAACAGCCCCATGCTGCCTCAAGGACCCAAACACTGTCTGCAGCATCTATCCCTGCAGCAGAGCATGTGACAGGAGACCCACTGACCCATGTCACCTGCCAGGGTCCTGCCCAGATGCTGGACTGCCCCCCACTCCACCTGCCAACGTGATCTAAGCAGGGGAGGGTAAGGGGCTCCGTGTGTTTCCTTCACAGATCCTGCCAAAAAAGTACGTTCTGATTTTCCTCCCCAGGAAGCCCCTGTCCCTAGGAGCTACCACCTCCCCCAAGTGGCTGGGGAGGCACTGGGCATGCTGAAGTCACGCAGGGACCTTTGCCTGGGAGCCGGTGGCTGACATGTCACGGGACCAGTCCACATGTTGGTTCCACATGATGAGGCTAAGATGGCAACGAGACAACAGGGTCTTGGGCAGGTGGTATTTGAGATGCATTCGTGGAGAATGGATGTCTCAAAGTCAAGCTCCTGGCAAGTCTTCCAGAATAGCAGCATCAGGTCGGGTGGGGGCAGGGCCACAAGGAGAGGAGCAGGGCAAAGGTCATGGGTGTAAGTGGCTCATCCCCCCACTGGTGGACTCAGAGATGTTGCTTCCTGGACTTGATTCCTTTATTGAACCAATTATCATTATGGGGGTCTGGGACACAGCCGGGGAAGGCTACAGCCACTGCTCCCAGGGCTTCTGGCCAGAGGGCAGCAATCTTGGGCTATGGCAGGGCGTGTGCTCAGCACCTCTGGGCGAGGTCTCAGGGCCCAGGTGAGAAGCACTTCCAGAGGAGGTGATGACTAAGCACAAACCTGAGGACAGACAGACAGGAGGTGGCCAGACAAAAGGAAAATCTGAGCAAAGCAGGGAAGAGGGGTCAGCATGGGTGTCGACAGACTTTCTGTGTTTGGAGGAAAATGGAAGCTGCGAGGTGGGTGCCAGGACAGAGGCCAGGCCATTGCACTCAGCAGACTTGTTAGAGAATCTGGTTCTATTCTAGGAGGAATCAGGGGCCCTGGAGGGTTTTTGTTTTTGTTTTCTTTTATTCTTTTGTTTTTAAATTGTTTTCATATACAATAAAAAGCATCTGTTTTAACTGCTCATGTCTCTACATTTTTACACATGTACACACCTGCGTCACCAGGACCAGAATCAACACCCGAGGCATTCCCACGGCCCCCAAAGTTCCCTTGTGACTCATCCCTCCGCTGCCACCCTCCCCCATCCCAGGAAATGACCATTCTGCTTTATTCTCTATAGATCACTTGTGTTGCTCACATGGGACGTGTGCATGCTTCTGTGTCAGGCAGCTTTCCCTCTGTGTTGATGTCCAAATCCATCACACAGCCATGCTCATTCGTCCCTTCCCAGTGCTGAGCTGTATCCCCTTTGTGTACGTGTGGCAGCTTTTTATCTATTCCCCACCTGGGGACACAAGGATTCTTTCTATTTTGGTGCTATGATGCACATGGCTGCTGGGAACAGACATGTGCAAGTGTGTGCGTGGACGGCAGGTATGAGCTTCTGTCAGGTAAGCACCAGGAGTTTAAGGGCCGGATCATTCAGGAGCTGCCTGTACAACTTTGTAAGAAATTAACATCCCACCTAAGGGCAGCTAAGCAGGGGCCTGAGATGATGTTTCAAGTTTTCTGGCTGCAGTGCAGTGCAGAGAAAGAATGGGCCAGGGGAGATGGATAGAATCAGTGAGGTTGGAGACTACAAAGTGTTGTCAGGAGACGTGGGAGGGGACCTGGGGAGAGGGAGGACTGTGGTTGGCAGAGATGGGCCAGTGGAGAGGCCCAGAGGAGTTGGGGTTATAGGACTGGTGCTGAGGGGAGCTGCAGGTTAGAGAAACTTAGAGAGAGCTAGATGACTGTGCTTGGGAAGATGGTGAACTCAGCCTTGGGCACAGCACACCTGAGATGGCCGTGGGAAACCCAACAATAACAGGATGGACCCACGGGAGGCTCTGGGTAGGGCTCTGGATAGGAAGGACATGTTTCTGAGTCCCCAAGGCTCAGCTGGCATTGAAGCTGCAAGAGAAATGTGTGCCCAGTGTGGCCTGTTTGGAACCACTGCCTGCGATTTCTAGGAGAGACAAGAGTGCAATTTGGCAAATCTACAATGAATTTGATCCTCTAGAGACACCATGGGAACATGGTTAGAATTTGAGAATGACCCTCAGAAGTAAGTTAGTTGGCATATACAATTATCAATTAGACAAAAGAGGCCACTTGCCTACATCAATGTGTGATGGAATTAATTTAAAAACCAGACAAAACCCAAATGTGCTCCAATTTTCCTCATTATCACCTCCTGACAACTGCTGGGGGGTGGAGGGGGGGGATGGACACTCATGCACAGTGACTATAAACAAAAATGTGCCCAGCTTTCCAGGAATGCACAAGGGCTGTTTTCCCTCTGCCTGGTCAGTTTCTTGGTAACGAAGAGGTTTGCTTTGCACTTGTCATCGTAGTTCATCTTATAGAGTGAGTGTCTCTTCCATGGTACTTATCCAAGCTCCTGAGGGAAGAAATAATCTGCCAGAATGATGGAAATGACCCCACCCCCAACAAAACAGTAGAGCCACATAGCTTCCCCAAGCCCAGGGGCACATGCGTACCTGAGTGGACCAAGCCTCTGTGCATAGAAAGACATGAACACAATTTATTTAAGGTATGTGAGAAAGCGCATGGCTGAGATGAAGACAGCCAAGATTTGCAGGCACTTTAAACAGTAAATCCTCCAGGGCCATGGATGCAAACTGTGTCCACAACAGCGTCCACATGTGTGTCCACTGGGTTTGCTGCTCATTACCGTGAGTGTGCATGTTCAGTCGCTCAGTCATGTCCAACTCTTTTCGACCCCATGAACTTTAGCCCGCCAGCCTCCTCTGTCCATGGGATTTTCCAGGCGAGAATACTGGAGTGGGTTGCCATTTTCTTCTCCAGGGGATCTTCCCGACCCAGGTATTGAACCTGCATCTCCTGCATTGGCAGGTGGATTCTTTATCATTGAGCCACCAGGGACACACCCCTTTTGTTACTGGGCAGATGTCATTTCAAGGCTTCTGCTTTCACCATGTTGGAGCACATCTGAAAGAACCAGAGGTTCTGCTCCTCCGTGTTTCTTGCCAAGATTTCCAGTCTTCATCTTAATAATGCCATCTCCAGCTCTCTGAGTGTTCCCTGTGCCTGGAGAGAGCTCTTCAAATATTAGAATTGGACTTGAGATTTCTGGAACACAATCTGTTTCTTTTGTATCCCTCCTGTGTTCTTCATTCCAGTGCTCCTATGCTCTCCTGACTTTCAGTAAGAATATGCATTTTACTTAATATGGAGCAGGCACTCTGCTGGGCTAGAGACACAGATCAAGGGAGAAGGGAACTGCCCTCAAGGACCTCGGGACCCAGTTGGGAAAACAAATGGACATAATTAAGCAACGTACAGTAGGATGCACGCAAAATTGAGATTTCACGGAACACTGCAGGATTGTGGAGAGGTTGGCCCTGAAGGGCGGGAACTCCGAGGCTGTGTGCCAGCCTCTAACTGCTGAGCTGGGGGAATGTCTCTTGTTGGATTGACACAATTCCTCTGAAGCCCTACATCTTCCACAATTGGGTTCATCACTGAACCCTCCACACCCATCAGTCAGAGCATCTTCAGTCCTTGTACATGGTGACTGGTTCAGGGCCAGACACAAGAAAAACAGGATTGATCCTGTCCGAACTGGTCAAGTTCTGTTGGAGGGAGAGGTTAATACAGATCCTGGGAGGAGAGAGATTGCTGCTTCTGGAGCTGTCAGTGCTCAGCTACACGGAAGCCCAGAACAGCCAGGACTCATCTTTGATTCTTTTTGGAAACAATATACCAGAGGATGGAGCCAGCAGAGAAGGAAACAGCACCGAGAGAGAGAAAAAGAGAGAGAGATGAAGGCCCTGTAGTGTTGGAGCTCCTGGATCCAGTCCCACCTGAAGTGAGCCCCGTTTCTTAGCATTCCCCATTAGATGAGTCAATAAACTACCTTGTTTGCCAGTCCTCTGAGTCTAGGCTGGCCAAGGCCCTCCTGGCCCATTTTACTACAAAATTATATAATTATTAGAAATTGTAAAAATGCTGCATGACTCTGAGGAACTGTTAACATATTTGTTCCAAAGTTATGAATGACAGATTGAACTTGAAAAAATAATCATATAATTAATCAACCTAAAGAAACATTCAGATTATCATCACAAAAAAAGGTCAGAAAACTTTTAAGGCTACAGAATAAAAATCTAACCTTCTCAGCCCAATAATCAAGGCCTCTAGGAATGAACCAAACCTTCCTTCACACATCTGATGACGATCCCACAGAAATACTCACCATTGACCTGAACATGGCTCATCCTTCCTTCCCCATCAGCCCTTGCTCCTGCAGTCCCCACATTCAAACCAGCCCCTCCACTTGCTGCTGCAGAGCCCACATCAACCTGACTCCCATGGGAAGTGTGACCCCTCGCCCCCACTGTGGTCCTTTCCTCTGCATTTCTCTCGTCACGGTTCTACCTCCTTTGTGCTATGTCTGTGCAATTTCTTCTCCACTGAACTGTGGTTGTCTCAAGAACAGGAGTTCAAAGCAATCCTGAGTCACCTTTGTATTCTTGGGAAAATCTGCATTGAATTCTGTAGCACCTCAATAAATGCCTCGTGGATGGAGACGTGAATACATGAACAAAAGAGTGGTTATTTTTGGTGCAGATCAACAATAACATTTGGCCTGATATGGAAATATTGATATCTTTCTGTGTGTTCCTGCCCTCCCTTGTCTGTGTAACCATAAGGAGCATGAGGACTTTCTTCACCTCCTAGTTTTTTGGAACCGAAGTTGTTAAAAGTGTTGAACTTTTCAGCCCAGGTTGCCAGGGGAATGGCAGTCATGTTTGCAGTGTGATTAAGATGCAGCGTCCAGTCCAGTCCTGTGCTGAGTCACTCAGTCATGTCTAACTCTTTGCGACTCTGTGACTGAAGCCCACCAGGCTCCTCTGTCCATGGGATTCTCCAGGCAAGAATACTGGAGTGGCTATCAATTTCCCTCTCTAGGGGAACTTCCCAACCCAGGAATTGAACCAGGGCACTTCTGCATTGCAGGTGGATTCTTTACCAGCTGAACTACCTATGAAGCCCTGGCTGGTCCTGCAGTTTACACCAGACCCACTGGATATTCCCGTGACGCTCGGTGATATTTTGTGTCTGGGGATGTGAATGTTGCTTGGTGATACCAGCGTGTGCCTTGGACAAGGGTGCAGGTTGGGTATTACCCAGCCCAGGACAAGATCCAGGCCTTTGTCAGGGAAGATTCTGTGGGTTATCGCTAGCCATTCCCACTCAGGTCTTCATGCTTACTTTTGTTTTCTGTGTGTCTCTGGCTCATCTCATCTGTAAAACGGAGATAGTTATTGTAACCAACATGTAGGGCTGCTTGAGGATTAAATGAGTTAGTAAACATAAAGACAGTACAGCAGCTGACATCCAGGAAGTGCGTAGAAATAATTAAGGTGATGCTAGTCTTCACCAACTCCCGAGTGGGGACACAGGATGTCCCCCCGCCAGTGGATGCCTGGTGGATATGCTTGAAGGAGAGGTCATGTGCTGGATAAAGGGAGTGGGGTCACAGAGGGTGACGGCCATGGAGGTAGCAGAGGTGGAGGTGGTGGCATGGGAGACAGGTGGACACACACTCCTGGTTCATGTCCCCACTGGTCTGAGGCAGGGCCTGGCCACAAGTCACATCCCCGCACCCCTCCAAGGCCAGGCTGGTGGGACCAGCCATAGGGTGAAAGAGCCCTGGGGAGCCTTTCGGCCTCCAAACCCCCCAGAGCCCACCGTGGGCTGGTGTCGCCTGTGTGCATCCCCTCCTCAGTCATGAACTGGCTCTGGGAGGTGACCCCTCCAACTCAAGCTGTGGGCTTGGTGGTTGCTGACTCCAACCACCAAACAAAGAAGATGGCTTTAAGAGCTCAGAAGGGAAGGTTCTTGGAAAACAGACAGAGCAGAGGCAGCATAAAGGGGGCTTTATTATGAGGACCTGGCATGTCTCAGAGACCCCTCGTGCCTGGACCAGCAGAGCGAGACCTCTGAGAAGAGCCAGACAGAGCCCAGAGCACCTTCCTGTCACTGCCGCTCTCTACATGGCAGCGTCTTCCTTTCTCTGGATGCTGGCTCCAGCTCATATGTCGTCTCCTCCCTGACTCAGAGATCAGCTCTTTGCCTCCCACTCTGCATTCTGAATTCCTAAGGGCTAGAATGTGACTTGGTATGCTGAGACTTCTAAGTTCTGTTTTCCCTTTGGCTTTGTCTGCATTTCCGGCCACCAGGGCTGGGATTTCACCTCTCAGCAGCATCTTGGAGTCAGGAGGCAGAGATGACCTTACCCCAACCAAGTCAGGACTTGCTGAAGCCAAAATAGTTCCTGGGGAAGGAGAGTGTTCCGCCAGCTAATTTACATGCCACCTGGAGGGGACAGGCCAGGAGAAGGTACAGTCTATGCTGGCTGCTCCCTTCCACGGAGTTGATTGGAACAGACAGCGCTGTCTAGTGGAATTTTGTGTTTTGCACCCTTGCACTTAAAACTTGGTTTTGTACTTGCAAATCTGGACCTATCACATTGCAAAACCCTCCTCCTGAAAGCCAGAATATCAGCAGGATTAATGAAAAGAGAGCACCACCTTGCTCCCTTGTGCATTCCCAGCCCACTCGGAGGAGAATGTAAGATTTGGAAATGAGTCCCCGCAGATTGGGCCACCATCTCTTTTTTGGAATCACGGTCAATCCCAGAGTGTGAGGTGGATGGTCAGGGTCCATCCTGAAACCTTGGGATTAATTAACTTTAACTGGACTCAACCTACGCATTTGGCATTGGTGTTCCTCCCACAAGAGGAAACAGAGGTTTTGGTTCACGATGGCAGAGTAGAAGGACAAGCGCTCATCTCCTCCTGTGAGAGCACCAAAATTGCAACTAGCTTTTGAACAGTCATTGACAGAAGGATGTCAGAAACCACCAAAAAAAAAAGAGGAAATATGGCATCATGAGGAGGGGCTGTTAAAAGTGCACTGATGTAAGTAATTAAAATTTGGAGCTCTGTGTGACTCTGCGATGAGTCGTCATTTATTTCAGAAGGTAAGAAACCTGTCTGTTCCTCTGCAAGTCCTGCCGGACTCCTTTGCTGAGTTGGCTGCTCTGCCCACACACCACACCCTCCTGGTGCTGCTGGATCACAGCTCCAGGCCGTGAGAGGCAAGGCAGCAGTAGGAGGTGGGTCAGGATGATTTCTACTTCTCTTGTGATTTTCTAGGGGTAAAACAAATCACATTGCCATAGAAACTTCATCTTCTATTTTTCAAGGAGTTTCTCAGCTGATTTAGAAACTGGACCAAGATCGGATCAGGAACACACTTTAAATGGAGTTCAGTAGTCCGTTTATAACCCTGATCCATAGATGAGATGTGTATTAATAAACCATCTCGGAGGGCCCCTCAGTTAGTTGTTCCCAAACTTGTCCCAGGTTCCCAAACTTGTCACCCACCATACATCACAGGACATTAAAATTCCCCACAGCACCCAGGGCTGCAAATTTGCTTTGCAGAAAGTTGGATAACATTAAGTTTGCTGGCTCATTTCTGCTGGCTCGTTTCTCAGTGGGCGAAGCTGCAGACACCACACGACGTCTCTGGGCTGAGAAAGCAGAGAGACGCGCTGCTGTTGTTTTTGTTGGCTCAAGACACAGCAGGGGTTATCTCATCTCTTCCCTGAGGCAGTCACCTCCACCAACAGCAGGGGTGAACGGTCATCCCTGAGGACACATGTGCTGCCCATGGGGGCATCAGGTCACACAGCCTCCTCTCATGGACTTGGTTTTTTATGACCTTGTACACAGCAATTTCTATACATGTCCAGCACTGTTCTGGCATTTAATCTATCTTTTAATAGCTCAGTTAGAAGGGACATAAAGTACAATGTTCAGTTCCACACAATCATTCAAATGGTCTCAACATGCTCTGGAACTGATTCATTGCCTCACTGTCTGTGGGATTCTTCAGACAAGAATACTGGAGAGGGTTACCATTTCCTTCTCCAGAGGATCTTCCTGACCCAGGGATTGAACCTGTGTCTCTTACATCTCCTGCATTGGCAGGTGGATTCTTTTTTTTTTTTTTTTTCATTTATTTTTATTAGTTGGAGGCTAATTACTTTACAATATTGTAGTGGTTTTTGCCATACCTTGACATGAATCATCCACGGATTTATATGTGTTCCCCATCCCGATCCCCCCTCCCGCCTCCCTCCCCATCCCATCCCTCTGGGTCTTTACCACCAGCACCACCTGGGAAGCCCAGATGAAGAGGAGGAAACCTTCTGTTTCCTCTACTTCTTCTTTAAATGATTCACTCTTCATCAAAGAGATGATTATTCTAATCAAAATGATATTGGGGCCAGCAGTGCAGTTAGAACCCATTCCTACTTTCTTGCATGGCAGAAGGGTGGCCTTGACATGCTCAAGCCTCAGACTTTTCATGTGTTGGGTGCAGATCATTGTAATGAACACGTCCCACGAAGTAAGGCTGCCAAGAACTAGCCTTGTCAAGAAAAGGCATCCTCCCAGCTCTGCCCAACCCCCTCCCCAAAATGAGCTTGATCTCTAAAGAAAAGGCTGGTATTTTATTTGAATATATTTCTATAAAGATAATCTAATGGCATGCTTCAAAACTTATCATGTTGTGTTTTTTAAATACTTTTTTGTTTGTTTGTTTTAGAATAGTTTTAGTCTTGTAGAAGTATCGGGAAGGAAAGCAAAGAATTCCCATACACCACTCACCCTATTTCCTCCATTATTAATATCTCACTTTAGGATGGCCCTTTGGTCAATGAACCGATGCTGACCTGTTATCATTACTGGAAGCCCGTAGTGCTGCACTCAGATTTCCTTAGTGTTTATTGAATGTCTTTTTTTCTGTTCTGAGATCAGATGCAGGACTCAGCATCACATTTGGTACTCACATCTCCTTAGGCACATCTTGGCTGTGAAGGTTTTCCTTGTTACTGATGAACTTGACGGTTTTGAGGAGTACCTGTTAGACATTTTGGGGAATGTCCCTCAAATGGGCTGTGTTTGATGTGTTTGTCATAGTTGGGTGAAGCATGTTGTTCGCACTATAGTCCAGTGAAGACCATGTTGTTGGCTGTGAAGACTCAGCCAGGATGAAAAAATAAACCCTAAAAATTGGACAATCAGCATAGAAACAGGTAAAGCAGTAATAGTGATGATGGATTTCTATTAGTCTTTCCAAACATGAAAAAGCTGAAACTGATGGTTGGTCCGCAGAAGCCCAAGCATAGAAGGGCTGTGGAAAACCATCTAAATACATAGCACTGTTCATACTTGGTGCTTATCACTCTGGTTTCCCAGTGGGATGGCTCACAGCCCGTGAAGACGATGACCCAAAAGCGAAGACACTCCTGGCAAAGTGGGGGCTGCCGGGTTCACAGTACTGGAATAAGTGAGAATACACCCCTGCAGCTGGGGGTGAAAGGACTTCCCCACCACCCTGTGCTCCACAGAGAAAGTAGTACCCTATACCAGCCATCTATGATGTGTAGCAAATTTCCACAAGCCCAGTGCCCTAAAACAGCACCTGCTGGGACCACAGTTTCCATGCACAGAAGTCCCAGCATGACCTAGCTTGCCTTCTCTTCAGAGTCTCATCTGGCTGAAATCAACATTCTCGGTGGGGCCAAGGCTCAGGATCCACTTCTGAGCTGGGGTGGTTGTAGACAGACCCACTTCCTCTCAGCTGTAGGTGTCCTGGCTTCTTGCTTCTTCAGGTGAGGCAGGTGACCATCTCTCATGTTTCAGTCCCTTTGATTTCTTCCTGCTCTGACCCCCAGATCCTTTTCTAAAAGGCTCACCTGATTACCCCATGCCCACCCAGGATCAGCTGTCATTGGTGAACTCAGAGCCCCTTGATTGGGAACCTCAGTTCCATCATCTGCAGCATTCCTTCTCCTTTGCAATGTAATGTCACCTAATCACAGAAGTGACAGTCCATCCAATTAATGGTCCTACTTCTACTCATAAGCAGGGATCACCAGGGCACAAGCTCCCGGGGCAGGAACATTTGAAGCCATCTCAGAATCCTGCTGACCAAGGCTGCCTCCTTAAGACCCTCTTTTGAGATTGTTGCTAAAAGTCTAAACATTCATTTCTTGAAAGAGAATACAAACGGTGTGGCGATCACCTGGACCAGGATTGCAGTGACTGGAAGGTTTGGAATATTACAGTCAAGGGGCCTCACTCACAGCTCACAGCCCTGATTTCTCCATGAGGAAATCCCCAGGAGCTAATGGACTCTAAGTGCATTTAGGAGGGGAGAATGGCCCTGAAGGAGCAGGAGGTAAATTCATCCAGTCACATCCTCTCTGGGTGCTCTGGTTTCTAGAACTCTCTTTGTCATTTTTTTTTCCTTTTTAAGCATAGAATGCATATTAGAGGCCCTTGACAGTTTTCAGATGTCCTGGTGAGAATAGAAGAGAGGTCTCACTGAGATTCTATTTTCCCATCTTTGTGCTATGAAACCAAGGAAGTCATACAAGGGGCCCGGTCTTGAGTGTCTCTGCTGTCGGGCAGGGAAACGAGAGAGACCAGTCACAATGTGACCCGGATCAGAACTCGGAGCCTCTGAGCCCAGACCTTGCCTCTAAATACCAGATAAGACTGCATGTGTCCCCCTCCCATGATGTTCCCCAGGTGGGGAATTCCTATGACTGGGATGGCAACACAGAACTACCACCAGCGTTTCTAGATCATGGAAGAAACTGGCTTTCACCATGGAGGGTCCCCTATGAACCAAACTGAATATAATAGAAACTCAGCGTCTTATAATAACCTATTTTGACAAAGAATCTAAAACAGAATAGATACATATGTACATGTATAACTGAATCACTGTGCTATAGGCTTGAAACTAACACAACCTTGTAAATCAACTACACTTTAATAAAATTTTAAATAAGGTAATTGTTGATTAAAAAAAAAAAAAAAGAAACTCACAAGTGGGCACTGTACCTGCTTGTTAAAAAGGTGTTGCCCTCTCACCCTCAGAGGAGGAGATGCACCAGTCTATTTAACGTTTTTTTTTTTTTTTTTTACATTTTATGAGCAGCAGTCACCCATCTTTATCTGAGATAAAGCAGAACCTCTATGTTGTTGTTTAGATGCTATGTTATGTCTGACTCTTTCGACCCGAAGGACTATAGCCTGCCAGGCTCCTCTGTCCGTGGGACTCTCCAGGCAAGAACATGGGAGTGGGTTGCCATTTCCTTCTCCAGGGGATCTTCCCCACTCAGGGACCAAATCCATATCTCCTGCATGGCAGATGGGTTCTTTACCACTGAGCCACCAGGGAAGCCCATTAGTATATATGTGCAAAAAGAAAGTTACCCACAATCTCAATGTGCAGGTATAACTACAGTTTGTGCATGTGTGTGTGTTTTTATGATAATGAGGTAACAAGTTACACATTGTTTTATAATCTGTTATTTTTTATTCCACCAGGAACTTCATAATTTTGTCCTGTGTTTCCAGGACAAAACATACTGCTGGCATGTAGCAACATCTGTGGAATAAACTTGTCTGTTAACAAATATAAAACTCTACCCTCATCTTAATTACTATAAAGTGACACAATGGAAGTTGTCTGATCAATATTTCCCAACATGCAATGTTTTCCTACTGCTAATTTCCAAGGGGACCTTAGATCATATATGGATAAAGATGTCTTAATCATTATGTATTTTTAATTTGTACTTGAAAAATATATATAAGTAGCATATCAACCCAGTGATTTCATAAAATTTTACTTTTGGAGGATTAGGCCTAAGCACTATTTAAAAAAGAAAAATTCCTACATAATAATTCAGGAAGTTCTCAGATTCCACAAAAAGATTTTGTGGCAATTTAGAATGTGGAAATACAGTTCATTTAACCATCTACCTCTTCACCTACTTATAGACTCTGGATCCCTTGCTTTTTGCTTTTTCTGTTATAAAAACAGTGTGAGGAATATCTTCATACAGATATGTTTATACACCTCATTGATTATTTCCCAAGGGAAGAATGGTTAGCAGTGGAAATATTGTGTCACACGGTTTGAAACTTTTAAAAGCTGTTGGGTTATAACACACAAAAATCGTCCCTGGAACCTGAGCTTGTATTGGAGCACTTGCCCCCCATCTCCACCCAACCCCAGCCAGTTGGGTGTCAGTTGCTTTGTATTTTCCGAAGCCTCCGTAGCAGGGATGGGGGAAGCTTGACAAGTGTGCCCTGGATGGGGGAGGGGAAAAATGGGCAGCTCGTGGAGTCTGTGACCCCCAGCCTTCGCTCCCTTCCTCTCAATTTCTCATCCCTTCCTTTCCACCTCTAGAGAGAGCTGTGTGTAAATTTTAAATATAGAAAACAATGCAGTGTTTGATATTTTAATATTTATCATTCAAATTAAATGACAGACGTGTGGGCTGATATTTATATTACTAATGAGGTATTTCTGAAAAGGGTTTGCTGTTTAGTTTAGAAACTGCCAATAAGAAGGGCGCGTAGGTGAACACTCCCCAGGATACCCACAGCCCACATTTACCCTCCAACCACCCAGGCAAGAGAGACAGGCTATTCTGGAATTTCTGTCTTGTTCCTTGTGGACAGCATCGCCCTGTCCACCTGGGATGCAGCCAGGGTGCTTGTCTCTTACATTGAGCCCTGGGACCTCTCTAGAATGAGGACTGAACCCAAATGGGAACCAATGGGCTGGTGGCCTCCATGGGAGATGTTTGCATCCTGTACCCACAAACCATGTCATCACTTTCTGAACTCTTTCTGATTGAATCACCTGCGTCACTTACAAAACTTGTTTTAAAAGAAAAGTGCATTATCTACTCTCAGCTTACGTCATTATCATTTGTCATAAGAAGATAAGTGCATGCTCAGTCAGTTCAGTTGTGTCCAACTCTCTGAAACTCTGTGGGTTGTAGCCTACCAGGCTCCTCTATCCGTGGGATTCTCCAGGCAAGAGCACTGGAGTGGGTTGCCATGTCCTCCTCCAGGAGATCTTCCCAACACAGGGATTGAACCTGTGTCTCTTATGTCTCCTGCATTGACAGGCAGGTTCTTTACCACTAGCACCACCTAGGAAACACTCTCCCAGTCTAGCTTGATGCCAAAGTCATGGACGCCTCCAGCCCACCAACCCTCTGCCCCTAGCAAAGGGGATTAGCAGGAAGGCCTGAGGCCTGATGAAGATGTTTCTGTACCCAGCAGCAGTCCCCAAGCACAGCCCGGCACTGCCGGGGCCCAATCCCATCACATCCCAGGTTGTAGCAACCCTTCCCTGACATCTTTTCCTCCCCAATCCCACCCTCCGAGTTCAGGTTTCTCTTGCCTAATTCCTATATAAGGTTGAGGTTTGACCATAGCCTGTGGCAGGCCTGAGCCCAGCACTGGGATCATAGTAGATGCTTGGCCCATATATGCTAAAAAAAAATGTGTAAACGAGTCAAGTCAAATCTATCATTTAGGTATCAGCAAGTGTCCACAGACCTTTGCAACCAAGAGAAATGATATTGGTGATCTTTTTGGTTTATCTTTCTGGACCTGAATATAAGACCACGAGGCAGAAATGGCCAGTCTCAAGCTAACTGCTCAATACTCATAGATGAATTGCTGATTTTGGGTTCACTTAGCCTCATGCAGTGTCCTGGGCTGCCCAGTTCAATTTCTGGGGAACAAACTTAACTCTCCTGGTGTTTCCTGGGATCCTCAGACCCCAGGCCCACCTAGATCCCAGTGAAGGATCCAGTAGCAGACAGTTGCTGCTACCTGTGCCAGAGAGTCAGCAGACAGAGCTTGGAAAAAGAGACATATGTATATTTCTGCCCATGTGTCATGACTTGAACAGGAGGAAGATAAACTCATTTTAATCTACCTCAGGGCTTGCAATAAAGTACCGAAGGATCTAGGTTCATCCTTTAGGGCACGATTAAAAAAAATCAAATTCTGGCTCATTCATGTCATTTTTCCTTAAAGTTTGCTGGGGAGAAGGAGGGTGGCCTCCAGTGATCAAATTACCTGGTCTTGCGCTCTTCATCTGTATTAAAATGTTTTCTTCCATCAGCTTACTTTGCTCTAGAGAGTAGCACAAGCGAGAAAGAAGACTTAGGAAAGCAAAGAATCTCACTGCAGGTGAAAATATGGATTCTTTTTTTTAAAGAAAACATATATTTGTCTTGAACATATATGTGTGTATGTTGTTTCAACATGTGTTATTTGCCTTTCTATATAAAGCCATTACTACATGAGGAGCAAGGAGACAGAAGATGAAAAATAGAAAAGTGATTTCAATTTTCCTTCAATCCTCATGAATATGAATTCTCCTCTTGATCAAGAGAAAAATAATTAGAAGAGGTCTCAGGAGACCCAAATCCTCAGCCTGGTTCTCTCTCTAAATAGCTGCTTGGCCTGAAGCAAGTTACTTAATTGTTCTGAATTTTTGTTAAATAGTACAGAATGACTTAATATATGGACCAAAATAGACTTGTTACTGTTTAACTTAGAATGAAAATACATTTATTGATTCACATGAAAACATTTTTATTACATTCTGATATTAATTATTTTGATAATAAGATTTTTTAGTAAGAAAATCAGTACCGCTCTCGGGACCCTCAATGTTAATATCTAGTCAATGTTGGATGACAGCACAAAAATTTCTAATACGTTTTCCTGAAAATGGACTTGAAGCTGCAGTGTCCCTTGAGGGCCACCCATGTCCTATGTTGTAAGAACCGGACCATCTTAAAACCCCTCCCATGTAAATTCTGTGCGTCTCCGATTTATCTGTCGTGTATGGGTCTGTTTGGAAGTGTAATTATCTGTTCTACTTTCAAGTTTAGAAACAGTCTCTTGCTGTCAATAATGCCTGTCAACTTCAATTGAATGGTGCTTAAATTCACAACCTGTTTCTGGATAATAATGGATCTGAAATTGAAAGTGGAGAAGTCAAAACATTATTAACGTGTAATCATTGCCACACGCACACAGACACTCTCACACACACGTGACACAGATGCTCACAGACACACGCACTCAAAAGGAAAGGTAAAAGATTGAAACCCTCTTCAGTTTTCCAAGCAGAAACCACTGCCTTACTCCTCTGTGATCCGGAGTCTTTTCATTTATTCATGATCAAACATCAGGTAAGGGAGTTTCTCTCCCCAACAATTGCTTATTTCCAAGAGTTGCTGAAGCCCCGAGGCAGACCACTGGGTGTTTGCTTTCTGGGGCTGTGAGCTGAAATGAAAGGGAAAGAATGGGAGCTGTCCAGTCTTGCTGGAATATTTATGTTTTTGGAGGTAACCTCAAGACTCCTGAAAACCCCAGGACCTGACCCACCTTCCATCCCAGCTTCCAACAGGAGAGAATAGTGGACAAGCCTGGGAGGAGGGGACATGTGGACAGAGCCTCCTGCTTGGATCAAAGCTGCAGAGGAACTTTGTTTATGTGTCTCTCTTTAAGGCCTTGTGTCCTTCCCCTCTTCCCACCTGCCTCCATCCTGGATGAAGCTTTAACATCGAGAATTTTGTTTCTGTTTGATTTCAGGAGAACACAGCCAAATCTTCAGTATCTCACCAGCTTCCCTCATGCTATCTGCAATTTTACAAGATACAAAATAGTGCACGCAAAATGCCCAGAACTATAATTACCTTCTGTGAGAGAAGCAACAACAGAAAAACAGACTACCACATCTCACTCCAGCTAATCTCTACATATATATATACACACACACACATATATACACTTATAAAGAAACATTTGTTCTTTATCTCTGTGTTAATCTGAAGTCACTTTTCTAATATCCCCCTGGAATGTAAACCTTCTCTTTATTATTTTTAGAGCAAAGGCGTCAAAGGTTCCCATATGTTTCCAGGAATAGTTCCTTCCCAAGGGGAGGGAAGGCACGCAGTAGCAGCAGGTGGTCAACTCATGGCTGATTGTTTCCCACGTGTGGAGGTGGTTCTGACCCAGGAAGTGTGTGGCTGGGAAGCTGGGAGGAGTCATGGCTGTGCTAGATGATGTGACAGGCCCTTGTTGGGAGGCAGGGTGGTGTCACATGGGTTCACGTCCTGGGACAGGCATCCTGAGTTCATGAAGAAGCCGTCTTCTGCCCAAACTGGAACTTTCACTCCTGTTTCTCCAATTGATCCCATAATCATCCTTTGAGTGTCTACTATGTTTTAGGCATTCAGCAAGGCTCCAGACACACAGTGAGAGGTAACACAGGGGCTTTGGTCTCTGGAGAGTCACAGATGGTACAGAGACTGATGAATAAAAGGCCTGAGAGTGGACAGCATCCAAGTGACCCCATGAGGATGCCCACATGACAGCAGGCAGCCTGCCTAGGCATCTCCCTCCATGCCAGCTCCAGTCCTGAGAACTTTGCCTGTGTTAACTCCTTTGGGCTCACAGCAACCTCATAGGCAGAACTGCATCTTCAGGAAAAGGATTCCAAGGACAGGGAGGCTGCGAGGATTTCCCAAATCTACCCAACACTAGGCAGGAGACCCGGTTCTCAACACCTGATCTGTCTACTTTCAGACAGGATGCTCACCCTGGGCCTTCTACCCTGACTTCTTGCTACACTGGAAAGTAAACAAGGAAGCAGTGTTTTAAGATGGTTGATATGTATTTTCATCTCCATAAGCCATACCTGCTCATTTTTTCCTAAAGATAATTAATGAAGAACCTACCAAGAGATAGGCTGTTACAGGCACACAGATATAAAAGTGCATATATTAAACATACATGTGCCAACTCTAGAGAAGAGAAGACCCCAATGAGGTCTATGAACACTATGAAAGTGAAAATTTCTCTGTCATGTCCAACTCTTTGGGACCCCATGGACTGTAGCCCACCAGGTTATGGGATTCTCCAGGCAAGAATACTGGGATGGGTAGCTATTTTCTTCTCTAGGGGATCTTCCCAACGCAAGGATCAAACCCACGTCTCCCACACTGCAAGCAAACTCTTTACCATCTGAACTACCAGGAAAGCCACTACATCTACCAAATAAAAGTGGAGGAGACACAGTCAATATTCACTCCGCGTTATAGATTAATCTTGAGAAATGAACCATTTCCAGGTACATGTAGACAAAGCATAATTTCGTGGTCTAGTCAGTGGTCCCCAACTTTATTGGCACCGGGGACCAGTTTCATGGGAGACAATTTTTTCATGGACCAGGGTTAGGGGGATTGGTTTGGGTATGATTCAAGAGCATTACATTTATTGTGCAATTTTTTCTATTATTATTACATCAGGTCCACCTCGGATTATCAGGCATTAGATCTTAGAGGTTGGGAACCCTTGGTCTAGACCAGTGGCTCTCAATACATGGGGGCTGCTTTGCCCCCAGGAGATGTTTGCCAATGTCTGCAGACAGTTTTTGTTGTCATTACTAGGGTTGGAGGGAAAGGCTGGAGATGTGGCTAAACACCGCACAATGCACAGAACAGCCCCCACACAACAAAGGGTCTTCCCGTCCAAAATGTCAATAGTATTTATCTTTGGTTGGAGATCACTGGATATCGTTCAACTCAATAGAACCAAGTTTCAAGCACAGCTCTATGCCTTGTGTGAATACAGGTTGACAAGACTGACCTGGTCTCTCCAGTTTTGCATGAGATTTTTTTTTCCTTCATCAAACTTAAGATCAAATGAGCAAATAAGCTGCATCCAGCTGACGATTTCTCCTGTGTCCTGACAAGAGATCTTCCTTCCAAACCCTAAACTTTAGGTCCCTGTCCATCGACCCAGAGCTGAGCAGACACATTCTCCAAAGCACAATTAAAGAGATTGACTGCCTGCTAGTACCAGGCACCCTGGTATCAGCTAATCTGAAATTAAGTGGGAGATAGTTTGTTAGCACTGTTTTGTTAAGCAAGCAAAATGGAAAACCTTCCTCATCTTTAGTGATTGATTAATGACCTTTTAAAGGACCCAGCTAAATGGAACAATTGAAGAATATGGGAGCAATTAAGGTGCCTTTGCAAGGCAGTTCACTTATCAAAATGACTTAGACAAGATTTCAGTGGGATCACTGCCCCTTATACCTTAACCACTGTCAAATCACATCCAACAACCCCAAGAAGACTATTTTAGGCGCATCAGTGAAATGCCACCCTGAACTTTTAGTAGCAATTACAGGCATAACAGATATTGGCCACAGAGAGAGTCAGACTGAACTTCTCCATGAGCTTCGATCCACACTCCTGGTGCTCAGAGATACCTCGCCTGCTTTGTGTTACAGGTATTTGCTGGTTGGTCCCATTAGCATTTTCCAGATAAAAGCTGGTCTCTGGAAATGGTAAAAGCTAGGGCTAGCTCAAGTGAGGAGACACATTGTTTCAGGAAGGTTTTATCTGAAACAGCAATTACTAACAGTACCAGGTAACTTAGGGAAAGTGTGAAAAATGTCCCACTCTTTGCAACCCCCATAAGGTATAAGGAGCTGTAGCCCACCAGGCTCCTCTGTCCATGGACTCTTCCAGGCAAGAATACTAGAGTGGGTTGCCATTCCCTTCTCCAGGGGATCTTCCTGACCCAGAGATCAATCCTAGGTCTCCAACATTATAGCCAGATTCTTTACCATCTGGACCACCAGGTAAGGCCTATTTAGGGAAGCAGAGCTAAAACCACCTTGGTGCTTAGAACAGAAATCTCAGCCCAAGTATGTGTTGTTGTACCTTTTTCTTTCTCCACCTTTTCCTGCTTGATGAAAACGCACCAGCCCAGCCCTTTCTGTTGCTTATGGCAGGGGTGTGGGGGGCCCTTCCAAGTGCAATACATCAAGGATGTTTGCTGGGTATTAGTCTGAGCAGAGGGGGTATCCCAGTCTCCAGACTCTCTGGGCTCTTCCTTTCTGGACCCAACCCTGCTCTCTGGCCCACAGCAGGAGAAAGAGAAGATTAAACATTCATTCAGACACATTTGCCTTAGAGGTCTGTTTTTAAAAGCACCACCTGCCAAGGACATCACGGATTTTGATCTCTCCCCTTGGAATGATAAAAGTGAGTGAACAGACTTCTGATTGCTTGTGATGGCAAGATTTTCATTTTTTAAATTCATGGACCACTTGGGAAGGTTGTGGATTGAGCTGTGTTCCAATATTTATCATCACCAATGGCCTCTGAGTCTGTATCAGTCAGACAGGGATAGTAAACGCCAGTTTCCCTTCTTTTGCCCCCAATCTGAGGGTGTCCTCAGTTCCAGATTAAGCAGACAGAGTCCTTCACTGTTGCAATGACTTTCTTTCACAGAAATTTTCAAGAGCAAAGGCAAAAGTGGTGGGATTCTGAGCTCTAATGGCACCTGGAGATTTTCTTGACTGTTAATTTCCTTCTTCTCCCATCTAGGATTCGCCAGATCCAAATGACCCCCCCTCCCCACACTTTGTGGTTTTCCAAATCCATTGGATAGCTGGGATCTTTAAAAAGTGCAGGGAAGAGCTTCATGACATTGATCTTGGCAGTGATTTCATGGGCATGACACCAAAAGCACAGGCGACAAAGGCAAAAATAGATGTGTGACTACATCAAAATCAACAGCTTCTGCACAGCAAAAGAAACCATCAATGAGAGAAAAAGCCACATACAGAATGGGAGAACACATTGGTAAACCATTTATCAGATAAGGGATTAATTTCCAAAGCACATATATAACTCACCGTGTATCCTTAATTCACCTCAAGTCTGTGATAGCTTCTCAAGCTTTCCTTATTTATCTGTATGCCAAAATAGGTTCATCTGATGTTTTCTCATGATGTGAAAGTTACTCAGTCATGTCCGACTCTTTGTGACCCCATGGACTATACAGTCCATGGAATTCTCCAGGCCAGAATACTTGAGTGGGTAGCCTTTCCCTTCTCCAGGGGATCTTCCCAACCCAGGGATCAATCCCAGCTTTCCTGCATTGCAGGCGGATTCTTTACCAGCTGAGCCACAGGGAAGTCTGAGAATACTGGAGTGGGTAACCTATCCCTTCTCCAGCAGATCTTCCCAACCCAGGAATTGAACCAGGGTTTCCTGCATTGCAAGCAGATTCTTTACCAACTGAGCTATCAGGGAAAACCCCTTCTCATGATAAGATTGGGTTATATATTTGACTTTCATATTTTAATCTAGTCTCATATCCTATGACCTTTCCATTCTCCATTACTAATTCCAGGGTTTTGGGAGAGGGTGGTTCATCTGAAAAGACTTTTCACACAGACGATCTTGGCATTTAAGAGCAAAGATAGATTTATGTCTTCCTTCACAATTTGTACATATTCCATTTCCTTTCCTCCTCTCACTGCACTGGCCAGGACGGGAAAAATTTTGGATCATAGTGGTGAGAGTGGGTGTCCTTGCCTCATTCCTAATCAGAAATGTTTGTAGTTTCTAATCATCAAGCATAATGCCTGGGGAGAAAATTGCTTTATTTTGGGGTTTTAAAGATGACCTCCATGATTTCTGATGAAGGCAAGTGGCAGCTGCACAGTGCTGGATCAGCCGAGAGAAAATACTCCACGTCCAAGTTCAGGAGCATCAGCCTTGAGGAGATACCCCACGTTCAAGGTAAGGAGCAGTGGCTACACTTTGTTAGAGCAGCCGTGAAGAGATATCCCATGTCCAAGGTAAGAGAAACCCCAGTAAGACAGTAGGCACTGAGAGAGGGCATCAGAGGCAGACAGACTGAAACCACAATCACAGAAAACTAGCCAATCTGATCACATGGACCACAGCCTTGTTTAACTCAATGAAACCAAGCCATGCTGCGTAGGGCCACCCAAGACGGGCAGGTCATGGTGGAGAGTTCTGACAAAATGTGGTCCACTGCAAAAGGAAATGGCAAACCACCTCAATATCTTGCCTTGAGAACTGTATGCACAGTATGAAAAGGCAAAAAGATAGGATACTGAAAGATGAACTCCTCAGGTCAGTAGGTGCTCAATATGCCACTGGAGATCAATGGAGAAGTAACTCCAGAAAGAATGAAGGGACGGAGCCAAAGCAAAAACAACACCCAGTTGTAGATGTGACTGGTGATAGAAGCAAGGTCCAATGCTTATAAAGAGCAATATTGCATAGGATCCTGGAATGTTAGGTCCATGAATCAAGGCAAATTGGAAGTGGTCAAACAGGAAATGGCAAGAGTGAACATCGACATTCTAGGAATCAATGAACTAAAATGGACTGGAATGGGTGAATTTAACTCAGATGAACATTATATCTACTACAATGCGCAGGAATCCCTTAGAAGAAATGGAGTAGCCATGATAGTCAACAAAAGAGTCCAAAATGCAGTACTTGGATGCAATTTCAAAAACGACAGAATCTCTTTGTACCAGTACCATCCTGTCTTGATGACTGTGGCTCTGTAGTAGAGACTGAAGTCAGGCAGGTTGATTCCTCCAGATCCATTCTTCTTTCTCAAGATTGCTTTGGCTATTTAAGGTTTTTTGTATTTCCATACAAACTGTGAAATTATTTGTTCTAGTTCTCTGAAAAATATCATTGGTAGCTTATAGGGATTGCATTAAATCTATAGATTGCTTTGGATAGTATACTCATTTTCACTATATTGATTCTTCCAATCCATGAACACAGTATATTTCACCATTTATTTGTGTCCTCTTTGATTTCTCTCATGAGTGTTTTATAGTTTTCTATATATAGGTCTGTTGTTTCTTTAGGTAGATATAAGCCTAAGTATTTTATTCTTTTCATTGCAATGGTGAGTGGAATTGTTTCCTTAATTCCTCTTTCTGTTTTCTCGTTGTTAGTGTATAGGAATGCAAGGGATTTCTGTGTGTTACAGAATAGAAAGCCCAGAGATAAATCCATGCACCTATGAACACCTTATTTTTGACAAAGGAGGCAAGAATATACAATGGAGAAAAGACAATCTCTTTAACAAGTGGTGCTGGTAAAACTGGTCAACTACTTGTAGAAGAATGAAGCTAGAACACTTTCTAACACCATACAGAAAAAATAAATTCAAAATGGATTAAAGATCTAAACATAAGACCAGAAACTATTAAAGTCCTAGAAGAAAACATAGGCAAAACACTCTCTGACATAAACCATAGCAGGATCCTCTATGACCCACCTCCCAGAATATTGGAAGTAAAAGCAAAAATAAATAAATGGGACCTAATTAAACTTAAAAGCTTGTGCACAACAAAGGAAACTATAAGCAAGGTGAAAAGACAGTCTTCAGAATGGGAGAAAATAATAGCAAATGAAGAATGGACAAAGAATTAATCTCAAAAATATACAAGTAACCCCTGCAGCTCAATTCCAGAAAAGTAAAAGACCCAACCAAAAAGTGGGCCAAAGAACTAAACAGACATTTCTCCAAAGAAGACATACAGATGGCTGACAAACACATGAAAAGATGCTCAACATCACTCATTATCAAAGAAATGCAAATCAAAACCACAATGAGGTACCATTTCACGCCAGTCAGAATGGCTGCGATCCAAAAGTCTACAAGCAATAAATGCTGGAGACGGTGTGGAGAAAATGGAACCCTCTTACACTGTTGGTGGGAATGCAAACTAGTACAACCATTATGGAGAACAGTGTGGAGATTCCTTAAAAAACTGGAAATAGAACTGCCATATGATGCAGCAATTCCACTGCTGGGCATACACACTGAGGAAACCAGAATCGAAAGAGACACGTGTACCCCAATGTTCATCACAGCACTGTTTATAATAGCCAGGAAATGGAAGCAACCTAGATGTCCATCAGCAGATGAATGGATAAGAAACCTGTGGTACATATACACAACGGAATATTACTCAGCCATTAAAAAGAATACATTTGAATCAGTTCTAAGCAGGTGGATGAAACTGGATCCTATTATACAGAATGAAGTAAGCCAGAAAGAAAAACACCAATACATTATACTAATGCATATATATATGGAATTTAGAAAGAAGGTAACGATAACCCTGTATGTGAGACAACAAAAGAGACACAGATGTATTGAACAGTCTTTTGGACTCTGTGGGAGAGGGTGAGGGCAGGATGATACGGGAGAATGGCATTGAAACATGTAAAATATCATATGTGAAATGAACCACAAGTCCAGGTTTGATGCATGATACAGGGTGCTCGGGGCTGGTGCACTGGGTTGACCCAGAGGGATGGGATGGGGAGGGAGGTGGGAGGCGGGTTCAGGGATGGAAGTACATGTACACTCATGGTGGATTCAAGTCAATGTATGGCAAAACCAATACAATATTGTAAAGTAAAATAAATTAATTAATTAGTTAAAAAATAAATCTCATTGTTTAAAAAAAAAAAAAACACGACAGAATGACCCATTTCCAAGGCAAACCATTCAGTATCACAGTAATCCAAGTCTATGCCCTGACCAGTAATGCTGAAGAAGCTAAAGTTGAACAGTTCTATGAAGACCTACAAGACCATTTAGAACTAACACCCAAAAAAGATGTCCTTTTCATTATAGGGGACTGGGATGCAAAAGTAGGAAGTCAAGAAACACCTGGAGTAACAGGCAAATTTGACCTTGGAGTACAGAATGAAACAGGGCAAAGGCTAATAGAGTTTTGCCAAGAGAACACACTGGTCATAGCAAACACCCTCTTCTAATGACACAAGAGAAGACTCTGCACATGGACATCACCAGGTGGCCAACACTGAAATCAGACTGATTATATTCTTTGTAGCCAAAGATGGAGAATATCTATACAGTCAGCAAAAACAAGACTGAGAGCTGACTGTGGCTTGGATCATGAATTCCTTATTGCCAAATTCAGACTTAAATTGAAGAAAGTAGGGAAAACCACTAGACCATTCAGGTAAAATCCCTTATGATTATACAGTGGAAGTGAGAAATAGATTTAAGGGACTAGATCTGATAGGCAGAGTGCCTGATGAACTATGGATGGAGGTTTGTGACATTGTACAGGAGGCAGGGATCAAGACCATCCCTAAGAAAAAGAAATGCAAAAAAGCAAAATGGCTGTCTGAAGAGGCCTTACAGATAGCTGTGAAAAGAAGAGAAGCGAAAAGCAAGGGAGAAAAGGAAAGATATACCCATTTGAATGCAGAGTTCCAAAGAATAGCAAGGAGAGATAAGAAAGCCTTCCTCAGGGATCAGTGCAAAGAAATAGAGGAAAATAATAGAATGGGAAAGACTAAAGATCTCTTCAAGAAAATTAGAGGTACCAAGGGAACATTTCATGCAAAGAAGGGCACAATAAAGGACAGAAATGGTATGGACGTAACAGAAGCAGAAGATATTAAGAAGAGATGGCAAGAATACACAGAACTGTACAAAAAAGATCTTCACAACCCAGATAATCATGACGGTGTGGTCACACACCTAGAGCCAGACATCCTGGAATGTGAAATCAAGTGGGCCTTAGGCAGCATCACTAAACAAAGCTAGTGGAGGTGATGAATTCCAGTTGAGCTATTTCAAATCCTGAAAGATGATACTGGAAAGAGAAAATGGTGCACTAAATATGCCAGCAAATTTGGAAAACTCAGCTGTGGCCATGGGATTGGAAAAGGTCAGTTTTCACTCCAATCCCTAAGAAAGGCACTACCAAAGAATGCTCAAACTACCATAAAATTGCACTCATCTCACAGGTTAGCAAAGTAATGCTCAAAATTCTCCAAGCGAGGCTTCAGCAGTACATGAACCGTGAACTTCCAGATGTTCAAGCTAGTTTTAGAAAGGGTAGAGGAACCAGAGATCAAATTGCCAACGTCTGCTGGATCACCGAAAAAGCGAGAGTTCCAGAAAAACATTTACTTCTGTTTTATTGAATATGCCAAAGCCTTTGACTGTGTAGATCACAATAAACTGTGGAAAATTCTTGAAGAAATGGGAATACCGGACCACCTGACTTGCCTCCTGAGAAACCTGTATGCAGGTTAAGAAGCAACAGTTAGAACTGGACATGGAACAACAGACTGGTTCCAAATAGGAAAAGGAGTACGTCAAGGGTGTATATTGTCATCATGCTTATTTAACTTATATGCAGAATACATCATGAGAAATGCTGGGCTGGATGAAGCACAAGCTGGAATTAAGATTGCTGGGAGAAATATCAATAACCTCAGATATGCAGATGACATCACCCTTATGGCAGAAAGTGAAGAAGAATTGAAGAGCCTGTTGATGAAAGTAAAAGAAGAGAGTGTAAAAGTTGGCCTAAAACTCAACATTCAGAAAACAAAAATCAAGGCATCTGGTTCCATCTCTTCATGGAAAATAGATGGGGAAACAGTGGAAACAGTGGCTGAATTTATTTGGCGGGGGGGGGGGGGGCGGCTCCAAAATCACTGCAGATGGTGCCTGCAGCCATGAAATTAAAAGACACTTACTCCTTGGAAGGAAAGTTATGATCAACCTAGACAGCATATTAAAAATCAGAGACATTACTTTGCCAGCAAAGGTCCGTCTAGTCAAGGCTATGATTTTTCCAGTAGTCATACTTGGATGTGAGAGTTGGACTGTAAAGATATCTAAGTGGTGAAGAATTGATGCTTCTGAACTGTGGTGTTGGAGAAGATTCTTGAGAGGCCCTTGGACTGCAAGAAGATCCATCTGAAAGGAGATCAGTGTTGGGTGTTCATTGGAAGGACTAATGTTGAAGCTGAAGTTCCAATACTTTGGCCACCTGATGTGGAGAGCTGACTCATTTGAAAAGACCCTGATGCTGGGGAAGATTGAAGGCAGGAGGAGAGGGGGACGACAGAGGATGAGATGGTTGGATGGCATCACTGACTCAATGGACATGAGTTTGGGCAGACTCCAGGAGTTGGTGTTGGACAGGGAGGTCTGGCATGCTGCACTCCATGGGGTCACAAAGAGTCAGACAAGACTAAGTGATTAAAAAGATGACCTCCATGATTTCTGATGAAGAATCCTCATCTTCAAACTGTTTTCTCAATGTTTTTCCTGTCTCTTTACTTTTCAGTACTTTAAGGTGTGTCTGTGTGGTTTTGAGGGTTTTGGGTTTTTTTTAAATTATTATTTTTAGTTTTTTAATCTATAAATTTGGTTTTCACCAAATTTAAGATATCTTCATCTATCATTTATTTAATTTTTCCTGCAATAATCTCTCCTTTCCTTTTGATAACAGGCAAGAAAGTTAGAATTTTGATATCATCCAGTAGATGTTCATTTTTATTAAATTTTTTTCAAGATTCTTCAGATTGGAATTTTTTTCTTGGTTTAGCCTCAGAGCCAATTGTTCTTTTTGTATTTGCATTTTAATATTGTGTTCATCTAATGAATTTAACTTCAAATTAAATTCACTGCTTAATTCTAAAATTTTCATTCAATTCTTTTTTTATACCACTCATTTCCCTTCTGAGAAATTTGTATTTCTATTTATTTGTTTTGTTTGTGTTTGTTTTTACTTGATGGAATATAGTTCAAATAATTGCTTTAATATCTTTATCTGGTCATTTCTGATCATATGGTAGTATTTTCCTTGACAATTGGTCATGTTTCTCTTGGATTTGTATATTAGGCTGTTCTGAATTAGATTCTGAACAATTTGAACATTATGCTCTGACTCCTGTTACAATCCTCTGGGTAAGGTTTATTGTGGTTTGCATCATTTTGCCAGGTAATCAACCCAGTTAGGCTCAGACTACAAGTTCTGCCATGTAGTGTAAGCTCTGTAAGAGGTGGTAGCTATGTGAGTTTATTTTTCAACACCTCACTGTTAAATTTTGGTTCTGCTTCTTGCAGGCATCCCCAGGACCATCTGAAACTTGAGGTAACTCATATCGTAGTTATGTTCTTTGCATGCAGCTTCTGGTGTTTGCTGAACTTGTGCTGTGAGGCGAGCAGAAGTGATGCCATGGCAGGCAACTTAGATTAGGAGTAGGCCTTCCTACTTCTGGGTGGTAAGATTATCAAGCCACCTGGATCAGCTTTCGCTTAACACTGACTGCTGTTTGCCAATTAGGAACGGGGCGGAAACCCCCGGGAAAGTCCCACCGTCGTGAAAGTTTTGACCAATGAAATTGCTTTGCAATCCACTTAAACCAACTACCAACGGCGTGTGCTCACCCTATAAATTTGTGTAACAGCTTGGGCTCGGGGTTCTCTGACCCCACACCACTGCGTTGGATGCGGCAGGAGCCCTGACTCGAGTCAGCAATAAACTTCCCTTTTTGCAAGTTGCATTGTCTTGGAGGCCTTCTCTCTTCCCGCTCCGGGATTTGGACATCGGGCATAACATTTGGGGGCTTGTCCGGGATCCCTTGACCGGGGGAAGAGAACACTTCTAGGACAGAGGGGAAGGATAGATAATAGCACCGGTGCTCAGGCAGGACAGGAAAGTCCAGTGTAAATCCAAGGCCCTGCTGTGAAGCAGGAAGGTATCTGGCACAGGAGAAAGCTTACTATAGAGGGTTGGGGACAGACTGGACGTTCCAGCTGGCACAAGACCAAGGCCAGCGAGCGCGCTGGAAGGCAGCCGGCTCTGCGGGAAGGAGAGTTCCTCTCCTGATCCCAAGTCTGTTGAGCAGTGGACGCCATTCTGTAAGGTGAACCTAGTACCGGGAGGCAAGAAAACTCAGGGGGCCCGAAAACCCAGCGCTGTGTTGTCAGCCGACGTTTGTCTGTCCATGTGTTTGTCTTCAGCTCTCCGTGTTTGTGTGTGTGCCAGCATTGTCTCTGGTCTCGTTCTCTTCTGGTGCATCGTTCTCCTCTCTCTCTTCTGACTTATTCTCTTTCTCCCCTTCTTCTCTGATCTGCCCTCAACTCCTACTCTTTTCAGGAGTTTCAGTGAACAGGCAAATGGTTGTGGGGGCAATTGATGAGTCCCGGCCAGGGCTACACTCTGGCGGACTCTGAAGGCCCTACAATAAGTGAGCCTCAGTAACTAGAGCCCGACCGGGTGAAACTTTCCTTTAACATCCTTAACTGAGGACATGGCCTAAAATTCTTTGTGTGGGCACAGGTCAGGCACTTAAAGGCCATTAGGGTGCCTGCCACTTGAAGACTCCCGTGAGAGGATAAGAGGGTTATGGAACGGGCTAGAAACCCCTAGGGTGCCCACCCCCAGCAAGAAAACTTCTGTGCAATGATGCAGGCATATAAACAGTTCCAAAAGCATACCATAAGCCCAACCTCTTGGCCGCCACCACTCCCGGTAGGATTTTTGGTGGTCGTTCTCAGTGACTTCCTCTCTCCCTCTCTCTTCCCTACCATTTATTCTTTGACCATGGGTCAGGGGGAATCTACCCCACTTTCCCTCATGACTGACCATTTTTCGGATGTCAGGGCCAGGGCCCATAACTTGTCTTTGCTAGTCAAGAAAAGTCACCACAGAAGAACGGGAGCAAATTCTGGCAAAGGTGCACAACACCTCTTATAAGCTCAGAGAAACCCAAAGGCCTCATTGACCTCTTAGATTCATCTCGTGGATGAGGGGTTTCCTCTGTTGCGGCTTAACTGGGATTTTGAGCAAGCGGAAGGTAGGGAGCGTCTTCGAGTGTACCGCCAGACTCTGATGGCAGGCCTGCAGGCCACAGCAAGAAAGCCGACAAATTTGGCAAAGGTAAATTTAGTAAGGCAAGAGCCCACTGAGAGCCCGGCAGCCTTCCTAGAGAGGCCGATGGAAGCTTTCAGGCAATATACACCTGTGGACCCCCAGGTTGAGGAGTCACACGCTGCAGTTCTGTTAGCGTTTGTAAATCAGGCAGCCCCAGATATTAGGAAGAAATTACAAAAGATAGAGGGATTGGGAGAACAGACAATACAGGATTTACTGAAAGCAGCTGAAAAGGTATTTAATAATAGGGAGACCCCAGAAGAAAGGGAAGAACGAATTTGATGGGAGGAAAGGGAATTAGCTGAGAAGATCAGGAAGGAAGATAGAGAACATAGAGCGAGGGAAAACTGGAAGAACCAGAGGGAGCTAGCCCAGATTCTTTTTGCGGGGATAAAGGCCGGAACAGAATTGAGGGAATCTCAAGACCCCCGGACGAGAGAAAAAGAGAAACCAAAAAGGCAGGCCCTAAAGAAAGATCAGTGTGCCTACTGCAAAGAACAGGAGCACTGGAAAAACGAGTGCCCTAAGAGGGACCCGAGGAGAGGAACGACCCAGAGAGAGAGAGAATCTCCCCTAGAACTCGAGTTCTATATGCGGGGGAAGACAGTGACTAGGGGAGTCAAGACTCGGCACCCCTCCCCTAGTCCTGGGTAACCATACATGTGGAGGGGAAACCCGTTGGCTTCATGGTAGATACTGGTGCCCAACACTCTGTTTTAAATCAAAAACTGGGACCAATGTCTAAGAAAACCAGCTTGGTGCAAGGAGTCACAGGGACAAAATATATTGTTGGACCACAGAACGAAAAGTAGATCTGGGGACCCACCAGGTGTCCCATTCGTGTTTGGTGATACCAGAATGCCCAACCCCTCTACTTGGAAGAGACTTGTTGCAGATTCATTTTGACCCTGGGAGAATGACAGTCACGGATGGACTTGGACAGCCGATACATGTCTTCGCCTAAGCCCTCAGAGACCATAGCACCAGATGTACAACCGTGGGTCCATAAATACCCGTTGGCCTGGGCTGAAACAGCAGGGATGGGACTGGCCAAACAGAGACATCCGGTCGTTATTGAGCTAAAGGCCGGGGCAACTCCTGTGAGGGTGAGACAGTACCTCATGAGCCAGGAAGCTCGGCGGGGGATCACTCCCCACATTTGACGTCTCATGGATGCCAGAATTCTCAAGCGGTGCCAATCCCCTTGGAACTCCCCCTTACTGCCAGTGAAGAAGCCAGGGGGGACAGATTACGGACCTGTCCAAGACCTGCAAGAAGTCAACAAACGGGTTAGTGACATACACCCCACTGTCCCTAACCCGTATACTCTCCTGAGCAGTTTGCTGCCTGAGTACACTTGGTACACTGAGTTGGACTTGAAAGATGCCTTTTTCAGCCTACCCCTGGTGGCCCAGAGACAGGAGATATTTACCTTTGAGTGGACCGAAGGGGAAGGCCAACTGGTAGTACAATTAACTTGGACCCGCCTCCCACAGGGGTTCAAGAACTCCCCTACCTTGTTTAATGAGGCTCTGAGTGAGGACCTCTACGAATATCAGACTTGCCACCCAGAGGTCATTCTGCTACAATAAGTGGATGACCTTATGTTGGCTGGAACCACAGAGGGGGCATGCAGCCATGCCACCGGGGACCTCTTACAGACCCTAGGCACCTTGGGGTATCATGCTAGCGCAAAAAAAAAAAAAAAAAAAGGCGCAAATAGCCCGGCAAGAGGTCACCTATTTGGGGTATAAGATCAGGCAGGGGCAAAGGTGGCTAACCCAGGCCATGAAGAAAACAATATTACAGATACCAGAGCCCAAGACCCCCCGCCAGGTGAGAGAGTTTCTGGGGACTGTTGGATATTGCAGACTGTGGATCATGGGGTTTGCTGAGAAGGCCCGGCCCTTGTATGAGGGAAGTAAAGAGACCCCAAACTGGACTTAGACTGAGCCAATGAAACAGGCTTTCTAGACACTCATACGGGCCCTACTAGAAGCCCCAGCCCTTGCCCTGCCTAACCCAAATAAGCCATTCCAGCTGTTTGTAGATGAAAAGCAAGGAATAGAAAAGGGGGTCTTGACGCAACAATGGGGACCGTGGAAGCAGCCGGTGGCATACCTTTCGAAGCGATTGGACCCGGTGGCCACTGGGTGGCCCCCTTGCCTTCGCATCATCGCAGCCACTGCTCTCCTCGTCCGCGACGCTGACAAGTTGATGTATGGACAGCAACTCTTGGTTTACACCCCCCATGCCATTGAAGGGGTTTTGAAGCAGCCGCCGGGTAAGTGGATCTCCAATGCCCTCTTGACACATTACCAGGCCTTGCTGCTCGATGCCCCACAGGTGCGTTTTCAGACCCCTTGCTTCCTGAATCCAGCCACACTCCTACCTAACCCAGAGAAAGACCGCCATCTCCATGATTGCAGTGAGATACTGGCTGAGGCCCTGGCAGCACAGAAAGACTTAACTGATGTACCCCTAAACAATAGTGAGCTAGGATGGTTCACCGATGGGAGTAGCTATGTAAAAGATGGGCAAAAGAAGGCGGGAGCTGCCACAGTTGATGATTCAGGACAGACGATATGGGCTGAGACACTTCCCCCAAACACTTCTGTGCAAAAAGCAGAATTGATTGCCCTAATACAGGCTCTGGAGCGAGCCAAAGGGAAGAGAGTCACCATTTTTACTGACAGTCGATATGCTTTCAGCACTGTGCATATTCAAGGTCCAATATATCAAGAAAGGGGATTTCGGACAGCTGAGGGAAAAGAGGTCAAAAATTTGCCCGAGATCCACAGGCTCCTGGAAGCTGTCCAGCTGCCCCGGGCAGTAGCAATAGTACATGTCCCCAGTCACCAGAAAGGAGAAGACCCTAAGGCATGGGGCAATCGTGCCGCTGACTTGGCTGCTCGAGAAGTGGCTAGCCGGGACTACGCCACCCCCATATTAGCCATGGGACTTCCACCTCCTGGTATGGGGACCTTGCCACCAGTTCCCGAATATTCCCTCCCTGATCTCGCCTGGATCAACGAGGATACCACCCTCCAGAAGGATGACAAAGATGGATGGTACCAAGATCAAAACAACAACCTGATATTGCCTGCCACCCTGGGTCATCACCTGTATGAACACCTGCACACAATTACACACTTGGGAGAAAGAAAGACCCTAACACTTCTCCAGACGGCCTGCCTGAGGTTCCCTCGACAAAATGCAACTGTACAAGAGATAATTCAGACTTGCAAAGCGTGCCAGCTAATGAGGGCAGAGAAGAAGCAGCACACGGGAATGAGGTACTGAGGGGAAAAGCCAGGGCAACACTGGGAGATAGATTTCACTGAGGTAAGGCCAGGCAAGTACGGGTATCGCTATCTGTTGGTTCTGGTAGATACCTTCTGGGGGTGAGTGGAGGCCTTCCCCACTAAGGGAGAGACAGCAATAGTGGTTGCTAAAAAGATCTTAGAGGAGATAGTGCCTAGGTACGGGCTGCCAGGGACTATGGGCTCTGATAATGGACCTGCCTTTGTGAGCCAGATTGTACAAGGGCTGGCCCAAGCTCTGGGGACGAAATGGAAGTTACATTGTGAATATAATCTCCAGAGCTCAGGACAGGTTGAGAGAATGAATCAGACCCTAAAAGAAACTTTGACAAAGTTGGCAATAGAGACTGGCGGGGACTGGGTGACCCTCCTTCCCTTCGCACTCTTTCAGGCACACAACACCCCTTATAAGCTGAATCTTACCCCTTTTGAGATTCTGTATGGAAGACCCCCTCCTGTGTGTCCTATTTTCAAAGGAAAATGCCTGCCACCCCCTCTGTGTCTTAGTTGCTGTAATGCCAAAAATCTTATACCACTCTGAAGAGGTTATGTACTCACATTGGGACCAGGAAATGCTAAGACAAAAGAGAGAGCCAATCAGTGCGGTCACCATAGCAACCTTGTTCAGTCTTGGGCTGGCAGGAGCAGGACCTTGGGACAATTCCAGCAAACTCTGATGGCATTAAGTAAGGTGCATAACCATGTTTGGAAATTGAATCGAGAGATACATGAGGGTCAAAATAAGGGGGCCATCCCGTCACATAATATTGGCCGAGGTAATTGGGTTTGGGTAAAATGGCACCAATCTAAAGTATTAGAACCTAGATGGAAAGGCCCTTATGTTGTTCTCCTTACCACTCCTACTGCTGTCAAGGTCGACGGGATTGGACCCTGGGTTCACTGCAATCACGTGCGGCAACCCACACCGGAAGAACAAGAAAAAGCGCGAGCAGAATGGAAGGCGAGTCCTCACCCGTCAAATCCTTTGAAGCTGAAACTCGTCCGCCAGGAGGCCTCCTAGTTCTCCTGTTGATGGCTGCCCTTATCGACCCAGGAGCGACTAGTCGCAACCCCCATCAACCTGCCAAGATCAACTGGAAACTCAGCGACGGGCAGACCCATGAGCTGCTCAACGAAACCTCAGGAGTCCACCCTCCGAACACCTGGTGGCCAGACCTTTACTTTGATCTGAGGGGAGTCTTCCCCGGGGAAGGATCCTGGGGGAAATCCCCACAATTCGGGGCATGGGGGGCCATAGGGACCGGGAGAAAACTCGGCCAAGAGGGGTTCTTCGCGTGCCTGGGCAACATAAGAAATAACTGGAAAACCTGTGGTGGCATGGAAAGCTATTATTGCAGGAGCTGGAGCTGTGTAACCTCTTGTGATGGGCCCCGGGAATGGGACGTAGGAAACAGAGATTTGGTAGCCCCGAGTGTGGCGCAATCCCAAGGGCCAAGTACCTCAGATAGGGGTGCAATTTAACCAAGCTTCACTATCTCTGCAAGGCCAAGGGCTTTCCTCCCTACGAGCCACTGTAGATGAAGATATAACTCACATAAAAGAATCAATCAGTCACTTAGAGAAGTCTTTGACTTCCTTGTCTGAGGTGGTCTTGCAGAATAAAAGAGGATTAGACTTGATTTTTCTCCAACAGGGTGGGGTCTGTGCGGCTCTGGGAAAAGAATGTTGTTTCTATGCAGACCATACAAGAAGGTAAGAGAATCTATGGCAAAAGTGAGAGAGGGACTGGTGCAACAAAAGAGAGAATGGGAAGCCCAGCAGAGATGGTTTGAGTCTTGGTTTCAACGCTCCCCCTGGCTGACTACCTTAATTTCCACCCTCCTGGGTCCACTTATAGTGCCATTATTGATACTCAATATCAGCCAGTGGCCCAAGATGGAAAAGAGGAAGATTCCTCTACTTGAACAACAGACAGGGGGGAATGTGAGGCGAGCAGAAGTGATGCCATGGCAGGCAACTTAGATTAGGAGTAGGCCTTCCTACTTCTGGGTGGTAAGATTATCAGGCCACCTGGATCAGCTTTCGCTTAACACTGACTGCTGTTTGCCAATTAGGAACGGGGCAGAAACCCCTGGGAAAGTCCTGCCCTCGCGAAAGTTTTGACCAATGAAATTGCTTTGCAATCCACTTAAACCAACTACCAACGGCGTGTGCTCACCCTATAAATTTGTGTAACAGCTTGGGCTCGGGGCTCTCTGATCCCGCACCACTGAGTTGGATGCGGCAGGAGCCCTGACTCGAGTCAGCAATAAACTTCCCTTTTTGCGAGTTGCATTGTCTTGGAGGCCTTCTCTCTTCCCGCTCGGGGATTCGGACATCGGGCATAACAGTGCTGTTGGAGGGGAAGCTAGAGACTTGTGTTGGTTTATCCAGAATCTGAGAGACTCTTCTCCAGGTCTCTTCTCCTGCTTTCTCTACCCTCTTGGGGATCCTTTTCCCAGTTCTCTGTGAGGACTAAGGGGTTCTTCAGCATTTGAATTTCCCTCTTTGCCAACACACAGCTCCAAAGTTGTAGCAGGGCTTGAGGCAGGGCTAGGAGAGAAAGAATAGAAAAAGAAAAAAGGTGAATTTTTCTCTCACTCCCTGGCCTGCTGGGGCCCATTTTCCTGAAACTCTGACCACAGCGATGGGGGTTGTTTTCCAGTTTTGGGTGCTCATGTGTGCTCACTACTATGAAGTATAGCAGCTGAGGCCATTGTGAAGTCAATGTTGGGAAACCAATCAGGAGAAAAAACAACAGAAAACTCACCTCTGCATGGGTCCCTTCTCACGTTTGACTTACCATCCACACAAGCTGGCTGCAGGTTACTCCTCTGAATCCTCAGGTAGCTGTTAGTTGTACTTTTTCTGAGAACTTTAAATTTTAACACCTGGAGAGTGGCTCTAGAGTGAGTTTATCCTGTGAAACTATTTTCCCCCTAAGTTGGGGCTTTACAATGTAATATAGAGTTATTTAAACATCCCAAGATCTATACCATCAATAGGCTAGGGCTCTGCTTCCAGGCTTAAAAGTGATAAAGAAAATTTGATAAATGCAATTGGGAGAGAGCTGAATTTTTAATGGAAACAGTGTAAAGCAACCGTTAGCTGGCTCTGTCTTTCTTGAGGGATCCTCACACCCAGATCCTATGTGCCTAGAAGAGTGGAGGAAACTAGTCTCCCCTGCATATGTCTTCAGGGAAGGTTGCTAGGCATCCCTCCAAGATCTCAATATGACATGCATTAAAGCAAGGACATACACTTAACATGTAAGACATCACCTATGTACTGCCAAAATATCACTCAGTTTAAAATATCTTTTCAAAGTGACAAAATTGCCCAAAGGACATGTAAAAGCCGATGTTATAAGAAAATGTAGTGGATCTGGAAGGGTAAAGAAGGTCGCTGGGTTTTGGACTGGAAAAATATATATCCCCAATCCCTGAGTTTTGGAGATTTAATTGTTGGCAATGGATCAGTTACTGCTAGATAAAGCTATGCAGGCACACACATACACACAGTCACTCATAAAACCCATTCAGTACAAAACATTTCTAAATAAAATGTTAATAAAAAGCAGAATTCAGTGGATTGTGCACAAAATTATTCCATTCAACAGATAATAAAAGGCAATTAACAAACAGACACAAATAAGGCAGTAATGAACAAAGAATCCTGCCTGGCGTCTTGTCTCCCACTTCAAAGCTTAGGATGGAAAGAGGGAAGCCCGAAACAGCAGACCTCCTCAAATCTAGAGCCAGATGACTTAAGCTGCTCCCACCCCTGTGGCTTCTCCCCAACCCCCCCAGGCTTAGACTGCCAAACCCCACAGAAAGCCACAGAATGGGCCATGCTCTGGAGACCAAATATTTTCCTGGGACACTAGATAAGTACACATGCACCACCCACAATTTAAATCACCAGTTCATGGCCGACACTAGAAAACTGCCAATTAGGAATAAACATCTCATGTTCTTTTTTCTTAGAGCCTAAACCTTTGTTTACCAAATTGTTTAAAAGAAGGTTTATGGTCAAAAATATCTGATGAGTTTTGAGGAGAAAAGAGGCCCTGAGATCTGAAAGTGAAGCTTGCCTGCCCTCATCATCTAGATGTTGGGAAACTTTGGGGGAGAAAAGTGCTTTTTATCTGTGTGAACTCAGAGACCCCATTAATAAGTTGCCCCTTGAACATGCTAATGAAGGTCAAGGACTGGGCTGAGAATTAAAGTCCGTGGAGAGGCGAGTTAGCACTACGGCTTCAACTCTCTGCCCTTTCAAAGCCTTTAACTTAAGCTGTTCCAAAGAAGAAAAATTCTCTAATTCTCATTTTTCCTTTATTCCAACAGCTCATTATTCCAGCAATAAAATTTATAAATTACATATTAGATGTCTGGTCCAAGGGAGTCCGTGACATCAGAACAAATACCTGGGCTTGGGGAATCCAACAGGAGATACAGCCGTTAAAAAATAGTTAGACAATAATTATATAATTGTCATCATGTGAGATCGCCAGCAAAAGAATGCCGAATGGGAGAGAAAGATACTTAACAGTGATCTTGCCCTCATTTGGAGGTCAGGAGGTCTTCCTTGAAGAAGTGACAGTCAAGTCAAGAACTAAGAGTGTGCAGATATGATCCAGGTCGACGGGTGGGGAAGTGAGAACACCCCAAGGACAGAGTGTGGTTTGTGGCAAGGAAGCCAACACATGTGCTCATAATAAAGACCAATGGTGAGAAATGCTTAGAAGAGCAAAATGGAGCTTGAAGAAACATCCATAAGAAAAGATATTGACTTTGTATTCATTTATATTAATTAGTCTTTTATACTGCTGACCCAGTAACTTCTATTTCCTAAGCAGTTTTGTGCATCTTATAATTCCCTGATGGCTCAGTGGGTAAAGAATCCACCTGCAATGAAGGAGACACAGGAGACACAGGTTCAATCCCTAGGTTGGGAAGATCCCCTGGAGGAGGGCACAGCAACACACTGAAGTAGTCTTACCTGGAGAATCCCATGGACAGAGGAGCCTGGTGGTCTACAGTCCATAAAGTTGCAAAGAGTTTGACATGACTAAAGTGACTAAACAACACATACTCCTCCCCAGCCAGCCATGGTCTTGCTCTTTGGGAGTTCACATTCTAGTTTCAAGTTTTCAGATGACTAAAGTCCTAGATTAGCAGCTTCTTTGGCAAAGTAGAATCTTAAAGTAAATGAAAATTCTCCAAATATTTTGTGTGAAACATACCATCAGTCAGAGAGCTTAGTACTTTTTGTCAGTATAGTATAAGCCTGCCTTTCTCCTGCCCCATGGCTCCCATCCCCTCCCCAACAAAAGTAACACCACCTTCATTTTGCATGTACCTTTTTGCCTGAGTGTATTCTTGGAGAATGCACATTGGCATCTTGTCAGCTCTCCCTTTCTCACATTACTTATCTCCATATTTATAGATCTATCCATTCAACAGGACATGCATCTCCTCTTTAAAGGTGATGGTGTGCACCCACCACATTCTCCCTTCCCACTCCTGTGTCTGTCCCGCTGGGAACCTGTGTGAGGGTTGTATCGACAAACAGAACCACAGAAGGCATGGCTGGTTCTGAGCATATTCCTATGATCTGTTTGACTAAGTAATGGTTGGCTGATTGTCAGGGTATTTGCCTCATAGTTCCTGGTGATGTTAACATTCCCCACATCTTTGTCAACACATGGTATCACCAAATTTAAAATTCCTCCCCAGCTCAAGCAGTGCAACATCATTTTATTTTGCATGTAGCTACCCACTGAATAATGTGAGGTCCTCCTTGTGTACTTGGGTGACTGAGATTCATCTTTTGTGAATCATCTCAAACCTGTTGTTTGTTCTTCAAATGGAGCTGGCTTTTAATCTCATGCTATGTTGTATATAAAAGTAATGCTCAAAATTCTCCAAGCCAGGCTTCAGCAATGCATGAACTGTGAACTTCCAGATGTTCAAGCTGGTTTTAGAAAAGGCAGAGGAACCAGAGATCAAATTGCCAACATCCACTGGATCATTGAAAAAGCAAGAGAGTTACAGAAAAACATCTATTTCTGCTTTATTGACTATGCCAAAGCCTTTGACTGTGTGGATCACAATAAACTGTGGAAAATTCTGAAAGAGATGGGAATACCAGACCACCTACCTGCCTCTTGAGAAACCTATATGCAGGTCAGGAAGCAACAGTTAGAAATGGACATGGAACAACAGACTGGTTCCAAATAGGAAAAGGAGTATGTCAAAGCTGTATATTGTCACCCTGCTTATTTAACTTATATGCAGAGTACATCATGAGAAACGCTGGGCTGGAAGAAGCACAAGCTGAAATCAAGATTGCTGGGAGAAATATCAATAACTTCAGATATGCAGATGACACCACCCTTATGGCAGAAAGTGAAGAGGAACTAAAGAGCCTCTTGATGAAAGTGAAAGAGAGTGAAAAAGTTGACTTAAAGCTCAACATTCAGAAAACTAAGATCATGGCATCTGGTCCCATCACTTCATGGGAAATAGATGGGGAGACAGTGGAAACAGTGGCAGACTTTATTGTTGGGGGGCTCCAAAATCACTGCAGATGGTGATTTCAGCTGTGAAATTAAAAGACACTTACTCCTTGGAAGGAAAGTTATGACCAACCTAGACAGCGTATTAAAAAGCAGAGACATTACTTTGCCAACAAAGGTCCGTCTGGTCAAGGCTATGGTTTTTCCAGTGGCCATGTATGGATGAGAGAGTTGGACTGTGAAGAAAGCTGACTGCCAAAAAATTGATGGTTTTGAACTGTGGTGTTGGAGAAGACTCTTGAGAGTCCCTTGGACTGCAAGGAGATCCAGCCAGTCCATCCTAAAGGAGATCAGTGTTGGGTGTTCACTGGAAGGACTGATGCTGAAGCTGAAACTCCAACACTTTGGCCACCTCATGCGTAAAGTTGACTCATTGGAAAAGACCCTGATGCTGGGAAAGATTGAGGGCAGGAGGAGAAGGGGACGACAGAGGATGAGATGGCTGGATGGCATCACTGACTCGATGGACATGAGTTTGAGTAAACTCTGGGAGTTGGTGATAGACAGGGAGGCCTGGTGTGCTGTGATTCATGGGATCACAAAGAGTCGGACACAACTGAGCAACTGAACTGAACTGAACTGATGTTGTGTATATATACTAAGAAGCTTCAGTCATGTCTGACTCTTTGGGACCCTATGGGTTATAGCCCTCCAGGCTCCTCTGTCCATGGGATTCTCCAGGCAAGAACACTGGAGTGGGTTGCCATGACCTTCTTAGGGGATCTTCCTGACCTAGGGATCCAACCTGTGTCTCTTACATCTCCTGCATTGGAAGGCAGATTCTTTACTATTAGCACAACCTTGGAAGCCCCATGAGTTGGTTTCTACTCTACAGAAGAAAAACTGAGCTCCCCTGAATGTCACAGGAGGTTCTGCAATATCTGACCACATATCCGCTCTCTCTCTGACTCACCTCCAGCCACTTTCCCCAGGTCCCACTTATTCCCAGATAACCCCTCATCTATCTCCCTAAAGTGTAGGTTCCAGGAGAACAGAGAGAGCATCCTTCAGTCCTTCAGCAATGCCCACCACACCTTGCATGTGGCAGACACTCCACCGTTGTTTGTGAAATAAATGGATGAATGGACAGCATTTGATATATACCTGGCATATGGCCATTGCTCAATTGGTGCATCTTACATTCTTGTTTTTATTGTTCCCATCATAACTGATTAAAAGGAACTTTGAAAAGAGAGAGGTGAGGGTACCATTGGCTCAGTCAGGGGCTGCCTCCCTCCCTCCCTTCCCTCAATGCACTGTGAAAATGATGTGACAGTAACTACCATTGTGCTTCTTCTGCAACCTTGAAGCGGGTGGATGATACTAAAAGAAAGTCTTGAACTAAAACCTCCATGAGTGTCAAGATACAGTTCCTTAGCAGGCTACTGACTAAATAACATGTTGGCCTGTAGGCAAATAGTCAAACTAAAAATCATTCAGCGGGTGCTGTTGCATTACCCATCTCATCTTATCTCCAAAGAAGGAATATTACAATTAGCAACTCAGAAACTCTTTTACATCTTAGTAACCATGCATAAAAATTAATTCAAGCAAAACCTAATTTAGAATAATAATAACATGCCTTCCTAATGTTTTCTACATTAATCATGGTTAAGACAGTTACTATAGCAGCACTGTTGGAACTTATTGAAAATAACGTAATTTGCTGTAGTGCATGTTCTCTTCTGAGAATGCTACTATTTGTTTAAGCAAGAGAGAAAGAAACAGCAAAGCACCCTGTTTCCTTTGATCTAATTTAAGGTTCAATAGCCAACACAGATGAAAGTAATAAAGTGCTGTTTGCTCTGAGAGGAGGTGGTGGTGACCTCTGGTTTTTATGGTTAGATTAGTTTTAAATATGTTCTCTTGGTCTCATATTTTTTTTCCCCTGTATCATCTTTTTGCTCAAACTAAGAGAAAAAAATATGGGATGAAAGAGTTGAGTTGAGGCAGAAGAGAAGTACCATACATTGTAGGGGAGCTATGCCTTCTCTGGGCCAGAGTTAAGTCAACTTCACTTTTGTTGCTTGAGACCTTGCAGAGCCCAAACCAAACTTAAAGACAACAGTGAGGAGTCAATGGCCAGCAGAATCCAAGGTGGGAATCTGGGGAGAGGTCTGGAAAAATGTAAACAGCATGGGATTATGTGAGAACTCCCGCAGGTCTTCAGCTCAAGGCTCTTGATGTTTGGTCCCCATGGTGATGACAGTTGGACCCCCCCCCACCCCCCAAATCAGGTGCTTCCAAGCAGCCAGCTGTTCAAGGTTTTCACGCAGAGACAGTCAAGTTGTTTTTCAGGGCAGCTGCTTAGACCTGGGTTCGACTCTCTGCCATGCTGCCGACAGGCTAATCTCCTCTGTCCAAGAGCCAGAGTGAACTGACTGCTCGGCAGCTGTTTTTTCAGCCATAACAGCTTCCCAGTTGTTGCAGAGTTGACACTGGGATCATTTCCTGCTGTGGGGTCGTCCTGTGGGGGAAAGGGGATGGCAGTATCGCTTGTCTCCTCCCACTAGATACCGGTAGCACCTCTGTAGTCGGTACAATCAAAAACGTGTCCAGACGTATCAGTGTGTCCCCAGGAGGCCAAAGTCACCCCCAGCTGAGAAACACTAAACTGTAAAATAAAAATGGTTAGAGTAGCTCCTTACCATGAGAATGAAATGAGGCAAGCTGCCTGGTGGACCATGAGCCCCAGGAGGGCAGGCTATGTGCCATGGACTGATGGAGCCTCAGAAGAGCTCTCGGGCAGAGTAAATCCTTGGTACAGTTATTACAAAAGTCCCTCCTTGACCAATTAGAGAAAATTGACTTTCTTCCCCAAAATATTTAAACACCAAGATGTCTTAGTTAATAAAATAGAGAAGCTTTGTCTCAGAAGACCCATCACCATTTTCACCATAAAGTAGAGAACTTTGATCCAGATGATATGAAGAACTATGTTTTAAGTCAAACTCTCTCAATATAAGCAAGACAATTTATGTTTACTTATTTCTATCAAATGCATCTGGGTCAACTCATTCCAGAAGGCCTCTTTCCATAAGATCTGTTTTCCTTGACTTTTATACTCATTTTGGTAGATAGCTTTTTCCACTTTCTTGAATTTTCTTTTCCTTTTTTTATTCTCTGTGTCAGTCCCAGAACAATTTCAAAAACAGAATTTGCATTCTCCAGTTCACTGAAGACATATTTATTTTAGACCAGCCAGTTGTGCAGATTTCAAATATTGATTGGTCACGTGTGAAAACCAAAGTAGATTTCTTCTTGGATTCTCTTACTGACAGCCCTCTGCCTACTTAGTCTCAGGGAGGTTGGGGTTCAAAAATGCTTTCATATCAGCTGTGTAAAGAATCCTTATATCAGTGACTCTTTAAAATTGAAGTGTAGTTAATTTAATTTACACTGATGTGTTAGTTCAGGTGTTATCAGCGAGTGTTTAAATAATTAAACATTTTATTTTGATGTGACTGTAGAGTCACATGCAGTTCTTTTTACTTATTAGTTTATTTATTTTGATTTTAGTTTTGGCTGTACTGGGTCTTTGTGTATCACGTGCTGGCTTTCTCTGGTTGCTGCAAACAGGGGCCTCTCATTGCTACGGTGTGCAGTCTTCACACTACGGTGGCTTGTCTTGTTGCTGAGATTCTAGGCATTTAGGCTTCAGTAGTTGCTGCTCCTGGACTCTAGAGCTAGGGCTCAGTACTTACGGCACATGAGCTTAGTTGCTCCTTGGCATGTGGGATCTCCCTGGACCAAGGATCAAACCATGTCCCATGCACTGGTAGGTGAATACTTAACCGCTGGAAAACCAGGGAAGTCTGAGACACATGCAGTTTTAAGAAAACACAGAAAGATTGCCTGCTCTTTTTACCCAGTTTCCCACAGTGGTAGCATCATGCAAATTTGTGCTAAGTCTCCTTGTGGGGGTCCGATGTTGATACAGTCACAATACAGAGCATTTCTATGACCATAAGAAACCTCACGTTGTTTTTTAATACCCACACCATCTTCCGGGCTACCCCTAACTTCTTCTCAGTGCCTGGCAATGACCAATCTGTACTCCATTTCTATAAATTGTTGTCATTTCAAGAAGCTTATACACATGAAATTGTTTAGAAGGTAGACTTTTGGGATCTTTTTTTCATTCATCATAGTTCCCTGAAGTTTCATCTACCGTTATGTTTAGTATTAGTAGTTTGATTTTTTTTTTTTTTGTCAAATAATATTACATGGTATGGATGCACTTTTCATTCATTAACACACATGTGGGCTTTCCCCAATTTTTGACTATTATGAATAAAACTATTATGAACATTAACACACAGGCTTTGTGCAAATACAAGTTTTTATTTCTCTGGCATAAATGCCTAAGGGTGCAACAGCTACAGCACTTATAGTTTTTCAGCACACAAGTCATAGGCACATATTGTTGCATTTATACCTAACTATTTCAACAATTGCAAGTAGTGTTGTAGTTTAATTTGATGTCTATGTGTGCATTGTTAGTCTTGTGTTCTGTATTTGATACAGAATTAAAATTAAATAAAATTAATTTTTATGTTTATCATGTATCCTGCAATGACAGTGAATTCACTCATTAGTTTTGGGAGATTTTAAACATAAACATAGAAACACATGGGACTACCTCAAATTTAAAAAAAAAAAAGCTTCTGCACTGTGAAGGTAACCATCAACAAAATGAAAAGACCGTATATCAAATGGGGGAAGCTATCTGCAAGTCCTATCTGATAACGGGTTACTATCCCAAATATATAAAGAAGTTGTACAACTCAACAACAACAACACAAACCCAATTAAAACATGGGCAAAATAGCTCAACAGACTTTTTCTCAAGGAAGACATACAGATGAACGACAGGCAAATGAAAAGATGCTCCACATCTTTATTATCAGAGGAATGAAGTTAAAGCCACAAGGCGGTATCACTTCACACTTGTTTGAGTGACTGTTTTCAAAAAGACAGGAAATAACAGGTGCTGGTGAAGATGCAGAGACAAGGGAACCCTCCTACACTGTTGATGGGTTTTCACTAAACTTAGCAGAGGGATGGAGGCAGTCCATCTACTCCATCTTCCCCGAGGCAGAAGTCTGACCATGTTGCATCACATTCAGTGAGAAGATACAGATAGAGATACCCAACCCAAAGGCTAGCTCAGCCGTGAGCTTGGCAGATAATTAGCTAATCCAAGCCTCAGTTTCCACATCTATAAAAGGGGACACTCATAGCCTGCCCACTTGGAATCGTTCATAGGAACAACGCACCTGGTACTGAAATTAGTTCTATCTTGTTGACTGTGATTCATCATGACCAACATCATCCCCAATACAGGAAGCATCTTCTCCCTGCTGAGTACGTGATGCATCCAGTGAGTGGCTGGGAGGAAAGGGACACCTACAGGGGTGGGGATGCTCTGTTGGGAGGCGTGTTGTACACTTACTCGAGCTGGTGGACTCAGCACAGGTGATGACAGAAGCCTCTGCACCCCTAATAAGAAACGCAGAACCTCGGGGTTGGGAAGGCCCCCCCACTCCTGCCATGTCAAAATCTGCATTTTGACAAGATCCCTGGCGTTTTCATGCTCACCCTGCAACTGGTCTATACAGACTTTGTTGAGTGGACCAGGATTAGAGCTTCTGAGGCTTCACAGAGATCACAGTCCTCCGGGGAGAGGACATAGCAGCTCCCTGGTACACCTTTGTGTTTGGACACTGGGAAGGTGGAACAGCAAAAGTTGAGGTCCAAAAAGTAGTCAGAGGAGTCCCAGGAGAGGCTCGTGTTAAGACTGGAGTTCCCTGTGAGTCAGGAGAGGAGGGGGAAGGCAGGGGAGCATCGCAACAGGGACACACACGACCTCCCTCAATCCTGTCTCCCGTCTGGTCCCCTGGAGTCCCTGCCCCATGGATTCAAGGATACCCTTGAACTCACTGTTTGCTGCACACTGCCTACTATGGCTTTGTCTGGCAATTAGCATGGATCCTTTCTCTGCAGCCAAAGCTCTTGAGTGACCTTAAGACTCGCCCCACACCTAATTTGCGCTTTGACACAAATGTGAAAAATCAGTGCCTATGAAGAGATGGCCATTCCCCTGGGGGAGCAGGAATGTCCCTGGGGACCCATGCGGCCAGAGGCCACTGCATTCACAAACCCCAAGGACCACGGAGGGGTTGCCCATCAAGTCAGGCTAATCTGGAAAACAGAGATGGGGAAAAAAACAAGGAGGCAGAGAATCCTCCCTGGCAAAGCATTGTAAAGAAATAAAACAGAACCCGGTGCCCTCTGCCCCACCAGGCAGGGGCTTCCCTTCTTCTAGGAGAGAGGGGCTTCTATTTTTTGTACGGAGAAACTAAGCCCGCACACGAGGACTACTGAGCCTCAGAGCCACAACTATGGAGATGCCCGCATGCTGCAGTGAAAGTCCTGCATGCCATAACTAAGGCCCAATACAGCCCAATAAATAAACAATTTATTTGCTTATTTGGGTCTTCCTGGGCCCCACCCAGGGAGAGAGGAAACAATGTTCCTTCTTTAAGTTGTGTGAGAAGATGTCAGAGGCTCAGAACACTGGCGAACAGCAAGCCTCAGAGTCAACAGCAATTGGCACATCCCTGGGCCCGACCCAATACACTGTACCCCGAGCAGATGAAAGTGGTGACTGCAGAGGGGAATGTGTCTGCAGCGACACTTCTTCCCTACACGGTTTGAAACCAGCCACGTGTGCAGAGGATGGTGCTCCCTTACGCCTGGGGATGGCCATTTATAAGGAACATCAGTGTCCTGGCTGTCAAATGTAAATGCAAGACATAAAAGAAAGAGCATGGGTAGAGTGGAGGGCTTGTAGCTGATCGCATGTTTAAATCCAAGAGCTTCCCAGGATCCCCTGCTCCAGCTATTCGCCAGGCACTGCAGCCCACAATTTTTAAAAACTGTTTATTTATTTGGCTGCATTGAACCTTTGTTGCAGTATGCAGGACTTCATGTCAGCTTGCAGGATCTCTGTCGTTGTGGTGTTGGGACTCAGAAGTCCTGGTGAGTAGGCTTAGTTTCTCTGCGACATGTGGGATCTTAGTTTCCCGACCAGGGATCAAACCTGCATTCCCTACGTTGGAAGGTGGATTCTTAACAACTGGACCACCAGTGAAGTCCCCACAGCCCACCGTATTGTGTAACCAAACTCGCACCCGCCAAAGCGCTGGGGCCTGGGGCCACACGCTGTGTGAGTGTCCGAGGATTCATGTCCAGAGACAATCCTTCTGTCTTGCAGACTCAACCTGCCCAGTGAGGTCGCGGATGCTTGAACCATTTGGGAATTTGAGCCACAACTACAATTGTCAAGGAATCATTCACAACACAGGAAGTTAATATTCAGAGAAAAATAAACCAGAACAGAGTTTGGTTCGAAAAATGATTTCCCTGTGTTGATGTGTACAATACCATGACTGCATTCTCTGTTGGGTCCTTTTCAAAGCCTTCAGTTCAAAAAAGAAACAACAAAAAGGCACAAAAAAACAACAGAAGGGCACAAAAAAAAAAAAAGAAGAAGAAGAAGAAATGTGAACTGGGGAGAAAATCTAGGAGGAAAAAAAAGGAAACACACCTTTAAAACATCTCTTTCCTTGGCATTTCCTTGTCCTATGTCTGGATTTTATTTTCCTGGTGTCTCCAATTCCTGACATATTTGTGTTTCTAAAGAAATGCTTAAAAGGGGAAATCACTCAAGCTCTTTCCAGAATTTTCCATGTTTTGGTTTATGAGGAGAAGCAGCTAATTGTGGTTGGGTTCTGTTCTCGGCTCCCCCTCCTTCTGACTCCAGAAGATGGGTCAGGAATCAATCTTAACCATGTCCCTCACATGAGCTAGTCTATTTGTGAGCCAGAGACTGGTTTATCTACCATCTCAGAAAACAGGTTCACTCCTCCGGGTGACATGGTGGTCTGTCCACTGTTTCCCTCTCTGCTATTCAGATCGCTGTGTCTTTCATTAAAGAGATATCACAGCACCATTGCAGCCGTGATTTTCTGGAGAGATAAAGGAAATCAAGCCTGAATATTCATTGGAAGGACTGATGCCAAAGTTCTAATACTTGGGCCACCTGATGCGAAGAGCCAACTCATTGTAAAAGACCTGGATGCTGGGAAAGATTGAGGGCAGGAGGAGAAGGGGGTGACAGAGGATGAGATGTTGCATGGCACCACTGACTCAATGAACGGAGTTTGAGCAAACTCCAGGAGATAGTGAAGGACAGGGAAGCCTGGCGTGCTGTAGTCCATGGAGTCGCACACAGCTGGACGTGACTGAGCAACTGAACTACAACAACAACAAAGTTCAGAATATATACGGTATTTAGTCAGAAAAGAAAACTCACAGGAATATCCCTGATCCAAAAGAAAGAAGTGACAGCCCCAGCCGAGACAGACTGGGGCACGCGTGGTAGTCAGCTACTGGTTGGCCAGTCTGACAGACCAGCCACGGTCCCTGCCCACTGTCCACTGGGATGGACCAGGGCCTCTGAGCCAGAGGCAGAGCTCTCATCTGTGTCCTCAACCCAGGACACTGTACGCATAATGAGAAGCTGACGTTTCCTTGGAAGCTCCACCTGTGTGGGGCATAACTGCCTCCATGCACCTTGGCCTTATCTGAGTTATGACCAGGTGAAATAAACAAGAGCTCCTTCAAGAAGCAAACTGCACCCCTTACCCCCATGATGGATGCCCACTGCCCCAGAACAGGAAGTGGGTGTGGGAAGGATGCAGAGACTGAATTCTGTACACTGTGGGTGGTGATGGAAATGGCTTGGCTGTTAGAGAAAACAGTGTGCAGGTTCCTTGAAAAATTAAAGATAGAATTACCATGCAATCCAGCAATTGTGCTTCGGGGTCTACATCCAAAAGAAATGACAGCTGGGATTCAAACAGATACAAACACTCCCCTGTTCGCAGAAGTGTTATTCACAGCAGCCAGAGGTTGAAACAACCCAAATGTCCATCGACAGATGAACCGATCAAGAAATTGTGTAATGGAATAGTGTATGAATTTTAGAAAAGGGGAAAGCCTGTCACTTGCTGCTACATGGATGAACCCTGAGGACATTATGTTTAGCAAAATAAAACAGACACAGAGAGTTGAACATTACATGATATGATTCCATTTCTAGGAAGGATCCATGGTCATCAAAATCACAGAAGCCGAGGGACTTCCCTAGAGGTCCAGGGGTTAAGACCCTGTGCTTGCAAGGCAGGGGCTGCTGGTTCAATCCCTGGTCCAGGAATTAAGCACCCACATGCTTTGGGGTGTCACCAACATTTTTTTTTTAAATCATAGAAACTGAAAGTGGAATAGTGGTTGCCCAGAAGTGAGAGGAGGGGGACGGGGGATTCGTGTTTAATGGGGAGAGTCACTCACCACTCCCTTGGTGAACAATGACTTTCCTCTAATGATACCCAGAAGCAGTGCTGCTTGCTAACCAGCATCTGGGATCACGTGACACACATTTCAAGGTTCCAGCAAATGCTCTATGGAAGGTGACACCTGTGCTATCACACCTTTATTTGCATGCTAAAGAAATATTTTGCTGTTCCTTAGTCTTTAAAATAACTGCCTTTCAGATGTTTGCTGAAAAGGTGAATAGTCTGAGATTTATTTTGAGCATGATACGCTACAATTTTAAGTCCGATCTACCAAATTGCCTCATTCTACTGACAAACTATAATCAGCCTACAAAATAAATAAGGGCCAACCTGGAACAATGGCGTGAGATGCACAGCCTTCATTTCCCACCACTCGTGGGGACTACAACCATCCCGAGGTATGTCGGTGAAACAGCAGGGCCATTTGAATCTACCATTTTAGCTCAGAGGAATGCAGACAAATTTCCCTGCAGGACAGTCAACCTTCTGCTCCATATCCCACCTGTGTTTGCAGATCCCTTTTCCATTCTTGGTGGAAAAAAACGTTAATAACCGTTTCTGCAATCTGTACACCAAGTTCTATAGTCCTCCAAATTCACCCGCAGGGCCCTTTCTCAGAGAAATGTGAGCATGAACTGTACTGGGACGACATCCATGCTGTTGGATGGAGACATGAGAGGAAGCTGATTTCTGCAGCAGGGGCCAGTGGGGATGCAGGCATTGTCCGAGGAGAGGAGGAGATGGGAGGATAGCACTGCCCTGGCCATCTGGCTCAGAGCTAAAAGCAGGCAGGGTCTAATCTCCACACTCCAAGTCCTCTGGATCATTCCCATTAAGACAAAACCCCCTGTGAAGAAGCATGTCCTCCAGAACCTGCCATGCCCTTAGGAATTACTCAGAGAATGTGATTGCTCTGTAAGTAAGCATCATTCAAAGAGACTAATGGCCAGTCAGAGGGCCCTGCAGTCAGAGACAGTGGATACACACCCATCTCCTCCTCTGTGAGGCCTGGTAAAGTGGGAGGGGGTGTGTAACCTGCTTGGAAAAGTCAAGGCCATATTTCATCTTGGTGGTGCTACTGCTGCTGGGTTGTATGAACAAGTGCCCGAAAGTCAGCCTGCTCTCAGAACACAGTGGGTGTCTCCTGCCACACTTTTGCCTTTTGCCACTTTGCCATGGACAAGAACCCATCAAGATTAGGGAGGATTTATCTCTCATGTAAACACTGCCTTCTATTCCCAAGCAGTTCTTCCAAGCAAGACACGCAGCACCCACACCCACCAAAGTGACCACCAGAGGCCCTTCCATGCATTCATTCTGGTAACATACACAGATGCTGCTTCCAGTTGGGAAAGGTCACCTGCACGTAAACAGTTTATGTACAGCCCATAATGAAATGAAGGATACGGCCCAGAGCAAGATGGACTTTCTGCCGCCGCTTCCCTGCAAGGTAACGAGAAACATTAAAAATGCATTTGGCCCTGATAGGCTGAATTCATTTTAACTGGCATAAATAGGACAGATGAGCTATTCAAATGTCTTCAGAGCACCATATAATGAAATATTGATCATTTCTCATGGCTCCACCAGGAGGGCAGACTCATTTGTTTTCTCTTGGCATTCATATCTGGTGGCGCCCACAATGAATTCCATGTTGCGAGCTCACATCCTGTGCCCAGTTTTATTTACCCATACTGTCCAAAGTCTCAAGCATCAAAGTTCAAAAGGAGAAAAGATACAGCATTAAATGCATAAGCTTTAATGAACCCTGAGTCGATACTGTGTTCATTCTTTGGCTATTGGGTGATTAAGAACTCATTTTTTAAAAGTCTTCCAGGATTACCAATTGTTAAAAATGTTTATAAATTGTACTTTTTGTTTTATGAGATCAGGGATATGTGGAAACTAGCTTCTCTTATCATTTGCCTTTGAAATATGGTGTGGAGAACTTAGCCCATCTTCTGCTGCAGTGACATTGCTGGTGAATTCTGACTGGGCCAAAATCCAACAGCTATCTCTATGGAGAAGACATGCTTGGTGTGGATTTTATCTCATGAAGTTCCTTCGGAAACCCCAATTTGATGGGTTGCTCTTTTACTTCAAAACCAAAGAAAACGCATCATCAGATGATAGATCCACCACATCTCTAAGATAGAATATGTGGATGTGCTTGGGTTTTTTTTTTTTTCTCCAGAGAACTCTGAAGCTGTCTCTGACACTTTGAACTTCCAGTTCATGTCAGAGGGGATTCTCAAATAAAAGGGCTGAAATCTCACCCAACACACCATAACCTCCTCTTTTCTGTGGGATCTTCTCCTCAGACGCCCCTCTCCTGATTCTTCCAGTGCCTCTAGAGGGTCTCTCAGGGGTCCACACACAAGTCATGCCGTGGTCCTGATGGACAGCAAGTCCTAGGTACTGTGTGGGTTCAGTTCTGGGACTTGCCTTCCACACAAATGGGGGAAAGATTTTGATCTAAATGCTCTGAGCCTTTCCAAGCACACAGGTGTCATTCAGAACCCCTGGGTCAATACTGCAAATAGGGTCATGTCAACCTCTAGGTCAGCCTGCCTGCTGATAGTCCAGGAAAAAAGGCATCGTTCCATGTGGTTAGGATTTTTCTGCAATCATTAACAGTCCCCACCCAGAACCTACTAGTAACTGAGAACTTCAGACTGTTCTCCTCTTAAGAACTTTTGAACCTTGTTCTCTTCATCTTACTGCAGCCACCAGCCTCCCTCAGCCCCACCTTCTACCCCTGAACAGAGCCTGAGACCCCTGCCCCATTCTTGGCTCCTCCAACCCATTCCTCATTCTAACCAGTATTATCTTTTAGAAGCTTCAACCTGATAAAGACATTGGTCTATAAACCCTTTTAGTGATTCCCCAAAGTTTACAACTCTTACTGTGGCACACAGGCTGCTGTCCACTTGTCTGTCCAGGCTTGTGAGACACCCTCCTTCGGGAATGGCACCCTTCTCTTCTACTTCCTCCTATGAGATGTCAGTGTGGTCCCTTCTGCCTAGCACCCTGTTCCCTGCACCTGCCATCATTCCTGATCACCTTCACCTCCTCAAGGATGCAGCCTTCTCCAAAGCTCTTAGCATGCTCTGTCCTAAGCTCCTACCTATAGGAACACTTCTAAGTGTTCCTAAGCTCCTACCTCCTGGAACACTTCTAAGGACATATTTATACACCTGGTCCATACCGGTTCTCCCCTGAGCATTGGCAATTCCACATGAGGTGAGATGCCTTGTGTGTCCTGTTCAAAGCCCACAGCAGGTGGGCTTTGATCCCACCTGGTTGTTCACCCACAGCAATGCCAGGTTTTCTGCCCAAAGCAATGCCAGATGTGTGCTCAAGGCACTTGTGCCAAAGGTAACAAACACACTCACTTTACACGGAACCCTGCCTATTCCAGCTCTAGAGAAACACTCTTGAAAGTATCTAAAGAAACAAAAATACTTTTTTAGACTTCTTTTAAAATTCTGTTGTTTAAAAAAAAAAAAAATTCTGTTTTTGGCCCAAAATCACGGTCAAAATGACTTAAAATCCACCAAAAATTATTTTCTCCAAATAGTTATATAAACAATAGATCATCAGCTGAAGAGAGAGTGGCTGCATAGGAAAGAGAATAATAGAAGATGTTTTCTCACTCAAAGATAACCTACAGGTATTTAAAGAAATAGACTGATTCAAGAACCAGACACAAGGAAGAGTAATTTGAAACGACAGCGAAGGCTAAGATGTTGGCCTTCAGCCATCACATGAGGATCCCTCCAAAGTCCTCATGTGAAACCATTTGAACATTTTTCATTCAACTCACTGAAACCTATGTCTTCAGTCAGAACTTGCTCCCAAGCCCCTCCTTCGCACAGGAGTGTGGAGCCTGGCTGGCGAATTTGCAGCTCATGCTTACCTGAATGCTTTCTCCTTAGATAGAAGGTGCCAGGTGACTGCATCATCTCTTTGCTCCTGGTCTGTACTCGACACCATGTCTGATGCTCAGGGTGGGGTAGCCTGCTGGGGACCCCAAGATGACAGATTCCAGAAGGAACACATGTCGGGTGTGGGGACAGCTCACAGCAAAAGGAAAACTCTAGGTCAATGGACTGATATATAAGGAAGTGAAGCCCTTTGGAGGAACAGGAGAGGAGAGGTCAGGTCGGGGAGCTTCCACTGGGAGAGGCCCTTGGAGGTGCAGACAGGACTAACCCAAGGCCACAGAAAGAAATCAGGATTTAACCCTGGTGTTGTTGGGGCTCTTCGTGATCAGAAGAGTAATGTGGTCTTAGATTTATTTCAAAAAAAGATGACTTTGGTTGAAATATGAAAAAAGGAGAGCTTCCCAGGTGGCACTAGTGGTGAAGAACCCACCTGCCAATGCAGGAGAGGTAAGAGACACAGGTTCCAATCCTGCATCAGGAAGATCCCCTAGAGGAGGGCATGGCAACCCACTCCAGTGTTCTTGCCTGGGAAATCCCGTGGACAGAGGAGCCTAGAGGGCTACATTCCATGGGGTCACACGGAATCAGACACTACTGAAGCAACTTATCATGCACACATGTAAACTAAGGGTGCAACTGTTAATAAAACCCTTAGCAAACGAGTGGCTCACAAAGACGATAGTTCTTTTGTTGCAAGGCAAAATGTGATCTCTGCATTCACTGAAGCTGGGGCTCTGGAAGAATCTCACACCTCTTACTCTTTCTTTATGAAGAGGTTTTCATCAGGTTGAGGAAGTGTGTTAAAAGTTCACGGAAAAAAAGGGGGAAGTGTGTTTCTTAAAAGAACACGTGCACCGCCCAATTCTTTGACTTGCAATTGTGACCGAGGTCTCTGAGGTGGGGAGCTTTGGGACAGCTCTGCTTTTGCACACCGCCCTCTAACACAACCTTCCTGTTACCTGGGGGTGTCACCTGTCCCCTAAATGACCTTTCCAGGGTGCTCTGGAGGGGGTAAGGTTGGCTTGGTATTCAGCCAGAGTCCCAGCAGGTGGCGCTGTTCCCTCTGACTTAGTACCGGCCCAGAAGAGGGGTAGCCGGGTGGCAGGGCAGCTCAATGCTGGGGTGCACCGGGGGTGCTGGGGTCCCCCGAGGGTGCTGTGGCCCTGACCTCCAGCAGCAAAGGGAAAAGATGTGCAGGCTACAGCAGAGCAGAGAGCGGAACACACATTGCACTCACAACGATGATTCTTACGGGTTGAATACCTTCACAGCGTCTTGCTTGTATTGCCAACAAATAAGATGGGAGATTTTGCCCAAGGGCGAAAAGGGAAGTTTTGTCAAATGCTTTATTTACATCCGTGATTTTCTAGGTGATTATCCAGATTACAAATTAGGACTGAGGCCCCTTCTTACAGTTACTATGAAGGTGAGATGAGACAGCATCCGGATAAACGCACGTGCGAACCGCTTAGACAGCGCTTGCGTCATTCTCGTCATTGTTATGGTTGATTATCACACCCTTCATGCAAATGCCCGTAGACCTGTTACGGGTCAGGATCTGTGATGGGCACAGGAAATCGCAGGCACTTATGACTCAGCCTCTAACTTCAGAAAATACACAAAGGACTTTTTGGGGAAAGGCAAGTCAACACAACAAAAAGCATGAAAGTGGCACAGAGAGAGTATGAGGGAAACAATGAAAGGATGCAGGCCAGGTTCCTAGAGGGGGAGGGGAGGGGAGGGGGAGGGGTGGGGGGAGAGGAGGGGGGAGGGCCACGAGACGAACAAGCTGGAAAATCGACCTAAGGCTTGTGCAGAGAAGTAATAGGTGGACAGTGACAAAGGGCAGAAACCCAAGGGGAGGGCGGCCAAAGCAGCCCCTCAGACCCCGCCAAGGGGGTGCTGAGCTAGCCCCAGGCTGTGGGTTGGGGGACAGGACATACCCAGGGACTCTGGCATCCCAGCGGCCGTCCACGTGGGCTTGGGAGAAATATAGCTGCCTTCCCCCAGGCAACTCCTCCCTTCCAGACATTCGCCAGTGACAGCCAAGGTCCATAGGTTCACAGAATCCTGTTGGCAGAAACAGGGATGGAAGGTTCGGTTCCACCAGTGTGGGCGGGACTCCCCCATCAAGGGGCAGAGTGAATCCTGCAAACCAGGAGCCTTTCCTCTGCTTCCCCACTCTCTCCTGGTGAATCAGTGTTGACTTACCTCTCAGGGTTCAGGATTCTCGGCCTCTGACAGCAGAGAAGGCAGGTGACAACAGTGCCTGCCTTGTGACATCAGGGCTCCATAAGACCATTCCCCAAAGTGAGCACTCCCCACATCTTCCTCCTGCTGCCACGACAGGTGAAATCTCATTTTTTTTAATGTATTTATTTATTTATTTTTGCCCGTGCTGGGTCTTCATTGCTGTCCATGGGTGTTCTTTAATTATGGCGAGTGGGGGCTACTCTCTAGTTGTGGTATACAGACTTCCCATTGCAGTGGCTTCTCTTGTTGTGGAGCATGGGCTCTAGGGCACCTGGGCTTCAGTAGTTGCAAAAGATGGGCTCGGTAGTTGTGGGGCATGGACTTAGTTGCTCTGTGGCATGTGGGATCTTCCTGGATCAGGTATTGAACCCGTGTCCCCTGCATTGGCAGGTGGATTCTTAACCACTAGACCTCCAGAGAAGCCTGTGCAATCTTATTAACTGAAAAATTTTTTGCAAATCAACCTTACATTGACTGCTTTTTAAAGATATTTACTATCTAAAGATATTTTCAAAAGTAACCTTAACTTGATAAATGATATACATAAAATAGTGGATTTGGTTGTTTGGTCGCTAAGTCGTGTCCCACTCTTGCGACCCTAGGGACTGCAGCCTGTCAGGCTCCTCTGTCCAGGCAAGAATACTGGACTGGGTTGCCATTTCCTTTTCCAGGAGATCATCCCAATTCAGGGATTGAACCCTGGTCTCCTGCACTGTAGGCAGATTCTTTACCTACTCAGCTAAAAATAACACGTAAAACTTCTTTTCTCATACACAACTGACACCCAACTCTTCACTTAAAGCTGTTTTCTCACGTGCCACCTCTCCCCTCAACAACAACTTTAAAAAAGGGAGAAGGACCACTAGGGGTGCCTATCCCAGACCCAGGGAGTCCACAGGATGCAGCCAGGAGCTGGGGTCTGTCTCTGCCTTCAGCCTCCATCAGGATGGAAGCTCGGTAGTTTATGCTGCGGAGGAGGATGTGAGGCCTCACCTGTGGTTTCAGCTCTTCTTACAACAATGGTATGCTCTCTCGTGTTTCAGAGGCTAGGACACCCTGGCCCACTGCAGCTTTGTTTTTCTCGCAACCTCATCAGACACCCCAGGTGTGGAATCCAGGCGGCACGTGACTTGGTTTGTCTGGAGCTCTGGAGGGTGGTCCAAGCACACACGAGGCATCATCGGTGGGAAGGAAAAGCATGCTCTGGTACCAGCCCCGGCACAGCCAACACCCACTCTTGCCCATTAAGCTCCGAGGAAGTGCCTCCCTTCCAACTAGAAATTGTTTTAAAATAATACTCTCAGGGAGAATCTCCAGGGTATAAGGAAACAGATCATCTCCAACAAGCCTTCCTTTCACATCTGAGAGAGCTGAGCCCAGGATGGCTACACAGTAAAAGCATTTGGCCCCATCCTCAGCGCTGAAGTCGTTTTAATTCTGCACAACTGAATTTAAAACCAATCATTTAAAAATGGTTTACATTAAAAAATAAAGCACTAAGTCCCCGATGCTATTAAGGCTGAAATGAAATGATTTTACCCCTTCAAGGCAGAGAATAAGCCCTTTGGAAAGAAATGGATGCTCAACCCAAGGACTCTCAAGATTATCAAGACCTTGACCCAGAAATCCCAGCCCTCACCAATTATGCTGCATGCATAATTCAATAGCACAACAAAGATATGTACACAAAATTGTGAACTGCGGCATTGTCTTGAAAAGCAAAAATTATCCAGGTTATGGATATGGTTAGGGGTATACCTTCAGAAATTACATCCATCAATATGAAAGAATATTATCTATCCATTACCATGATGATTATACAAACTATGAAAAAGCAAAATTACAAAATGACCTGTCTGTGTGGACCGCAGCTCTGAAGACCCCAACTTGTCATTCGTAACAAGGTCAGAATCAAAAACAAAGGGTGTCTGAGAGCAGACACTGGGCTCTGTGACTCTACTCCACCACCTGGATGGGGCAAGTAGGCTACCTGAAAGAATGGGAGAAAACTATTGACCTGGGAATAGTTTCCCCACAGATCACTTGTGAGATAAAAAGAGTGTGCAAAGCAGTGTGTACACCCATCTATAATAAATTGCACATACACACACACAGCTGTACTCAATTCCCAGAGACAGGAGCTGTTGACTTGGGCACTTTTATGGTTTTTTTGTGTGTGTGTGTGTGTCCTTTCCTGCATTTAGTTATCCTTGAATCAAGCCCATGATGATAAAAATATTGTAAAATAATCAACTGCCACAAGAAAATTTTGGATAGCTATTTATCTTTTAAAATAAGCAGACACAGAAATCTCAAGTTTAAAATGAAAATATTTGTGCTCCTGTAATTTTTTTCCATTGGGAATAGGAGATTTAATATTATGTTTTAATGTGAATTTTTAATTAAGAATTAAAAATGGATAATAGGCATTTTCCCTTCTCTTGAAAAAAAAAAAAGCCTTCCTAGGAGTTCAGATTATGCATAAACAGTGTATGTGTGTACATGTGAAGTGCAGATAATTTTATTTGAATTAATGTAGTTAGGAAGCTTCTTTCACAAACAGTTATCACACCATAGTGAAAACATTCAGAGCATAAACAGCATAAATAAGCAAAAATGAAAAAAATATTATTGTACTGTTTACCAACAGATCTATAATTACAAAATAAATTAACCATGAAATGAAATACTTTGGGTTTTCTGCAATATTGTTATGAGAGATCGGGTGGGTTGTTGTTGTTTTTTTCAAATTAATTCTGGGAAAGCTTGAAAGTGAAATATTGCAAAGAGCATTGTGATTATTTTTTAAATCTATCAGCACACATCAGTGCTGTTCAGAGACTCCTGCTTTCAATTCCAAAGTCAAGGTTGCAAGCAGGGCGGTCACTCTGAAGAGGCTGGCCAGGCACTGAAGGGATGCCTTTCCAGGCAGGGGACGTCACAGCTGTCTTCAGGCGGTACATCCAGGTCTGAAGAGCGATGCTTTCTTCATTCTCCTATGAAGCCAAGAACCCTGAGATCTCAGCTTGGTTCCATGAAACAAGGAGAAGAAAGACTGACCCACCCTCCTCTCAAACAGTGAATTCCAGCGTCCAGCCAACTGAGATCAAGACCAACTTCCAGGGCCAGGTACCCAGGGCATGAGGGTGTTTATCTGTTCAGGACACTGGGTGTGACAGCTCGTCTCCTACAGGAGACTCAGAGTGCTTAGGACAGATCCGTCCCCATGAAGGAATGGGGCCCCTGCTTCTTTGCTTCTAGGAAAGCACACAAAACAAAATTCATGGGGAAAAGATCCAACGTCCTCTCTGAAAATTCAGTGTTTGCCACACCATTTATCATTTCATTCTCTTCAGTCATCAGCCCGTTTCTCTTCTCTTCCTACTTGTGTTTAAGGTTTATTTGAGGTTTATTTGATGATCAGGCTTTTGTCTTTATTATGCTTTTTCTTGTGAGCAGAGTGTGCAGGAAACCCAACTGCACCCACTATTAGGAAAAAACCAACCCCTGGGTGATGCTCCTATTTACCAGGGAGGCAGGAACCCTACACCTGGAGCTCCGCTCCAGGGAAGCCTCATCCCATTCAGAAAGGTGCCAAAGGAACTGACCAGAAGCACAGGCGTCTATAGAGAATGATCACTGGTCACCACCACTGATTCCCAAGTGCTTCTCACTGCCAGGCACTCAGCTCAGTGCCCCCAGAACATTATCTAACTTAATTCTCCTGAAAGCTCAGCGAAGAACTTGCTCTCTTCACCAACTCTACAAGGCACTGTTGCAAGTAGGTTCATTGGAAAAGTCAGTTAAAGCAAGAACTTATTAAAAATTGTTGTTCAGTTGCTAAGCCTTTGAGACCAACTCTTTGAGACTCCATGGACTGCAGCACGCCAGGCTCTCTGTCCTTCACCATCACCAGAGTTTGTTCAAACTCATGTCCGTTGAGTCAGGACCAATCATCTCATCCTCTGTTGCCTCCTTCTCCTCCTGCCTTCAATCTTTCCCAGCATCAGAGTTTTGTTTTGCTTTGTTTTTTTCCAGTGAGTAGGCTCTTCATATCAGGTGGCCAAAGTATTGGAGCTTCAGCTTCAACATCAGCCCTTCCAATGAGTATTCAAGGTTGATTTCTTTTAGGACTGACTGGTTTGATCTCCTGGCAGTCCAAGGGACTTTTAAGAGTCTTCTCCAGCATCACAGTTCAAAAGCATCAATTATTCGGTGCTCTGTCATCGTCTTACTCCAACTCTCACATCTGAACATAACTACTGGAAAAGCCATAGCTTTGACCAGACAGATTTTTGAGGGCAAAGTGATTTCTCTGGCTTGTAATGTCCTTTTTAATACTCATTAAAAATTACACAATCTAAAAATATTTATTTTAACTTAACACATGCAAATGTACACTTATTAGCCAATCTTGTGAAATTTAAACCAAAGTCTCTTCTTCAAGTACAGTACCACCAATTGCACTTCTTAAATGTTTATCTTCCATCAACCTGTCACTGCCATCATAATGCGTGATTGTATGAGTGTGTGCTAAGTTACCTCAATCATGTCCAACTCTTTGCGACTTTATGGACTATAGCCTGCCAGACTCCCCTGTCCATGGGATTCTCTAGGCAAGAATACTGGAGTGGCTTGCCATGCCCTCTTCCGGGGATCTTTTTGGCCCAAAGATCAAATCTGCGTCTCTTACGTCTCCTGTATTGGCAGGCGGGTTCTTTACCACTAGCTCCACCTGGGAGGCTAAGGCATGGTTAATATTGTCCAATCCCAGTTTTTTTAGAGTAGAAAGATGGCTGAAGATCACTTTTATGCACAATCCTTCTTTTTAATACACACTCCTACCCCACCTGGTCTTTGACAGCTTCTGCTTCTGTGCCTGACTTGACAGCACTTTCTCTTTGACAACTCAGTCTCCAAAACATTTCCCTTCATTCTCATAAAAACAACCCTTTTTTTGTGCTCTCATTTCATTGGCTCACACAGTATTTAGTCAAATTGCATAATTACGATAAGATGTACAATCACATAAATTAATGTTGGAACAAACACAAACAAATCTTGTTCAGCAGGTGCTTCTGCTGGAAGATCCAGAAGGGCCTGAGTGACTGGGGGGTGGGCTGCAGGCTGTGGGCATTGGGCGGAGGGGGCGGAGCTCTTCCATACTTTTATAGAGAAGAGGAATGTGCAGGTCACCAGGTGAATCAGTTAAGTGAAGAGGACTTAAAGCAGCTCACTGGAGCTGAAATTTAAAGGACTGCCCGTGAACCACTGAGCATCACGTTTACTTCAGGCCATCTGAATCATTCCTCCAGCTGCACAGTCGGCTCAGAGTTCCCCTTGCTCTCATCACGGCACCAAGAGTGTCCTAGGGGGCAGTAAGAGATTTTGAATAGTAAGTTACTGTCCTGCCATCTGCTGCCTCTGCCTGATCCTTTTCCATGGGCTGGACAATGTCCCCCCCCCACCCCCACCAAATCCGCACGTTGAGACTCTGGTCCCCAGGACCTCAGATTGTGACTGTGTTTGGAGATTAGACCTTCACAGAGGTGATTAAGTTAAAATGAGGCCCCTTGGTGGGCGCTAATCCTACCTGACTGGTACCCTTAGAAGAAGAGGCGATCGGGACACAGACACCAGGGAAGGGAAGGGCCAGGCGAGGACCCACCAAGAAGGCAGCCATCTGTAAGCCGAGGAGAGAGACCCCAGCAGAAACCAGGCCTGCCCATACCCTGATCTCAGACATCCAGCCTCCAGAGGTGCAAGAAAGTATGTTTTTGCTGTTGACACTGCCCAGACTGTGACATTTGATACTGCAGTCCCAGCGAACTCAGACTCCTTCCAGCACATGTCCTGGGCTCTAAATGCTGTCCCCAGTGTCTATCACCTGAGTTCCAGAGCCCCACCTCCCAGCTGAATGGATAGGAGAAACAGGGTTGCTGAGAGTGTAACCCTCAAGACCTCCTAAGTGAGAACCACCCAGGGAGGGGATTTAAAATGCAGTTTCCTGGGCTCCACCCTGACCTACCCAGCCGTACTGAAGCTCTGGAACACTCCCTGTCGGAAGCTCCCAGGAGATTGCTGTGAACATCCAAACGCAAGAACCGAAGCAATGTCCTCCATGCATGTCAGCCCACCTCCAGTTTCATCCCTGGAGTCAGAGCCTATCATCTGCATGGACCTCACTTTTTCTAAGGAACCACTGGGATCTGACTGTAAAGGGCAGCCTTTACCCAACTAGGCAAGTTAAAGCTGCACGAATAGAACCTTATTCAGACCTACAGCATCCCACTAATTCCAGTTACTGACAATAGTGATCGAAAAGTGAATATAGTGTGACAGGCTCCAGGCTGAAGTCTGTCTCAGCTTAGATTCCGTTTCTCTGGCTTGCCAGCTAGGTGACCTTAGCCAACTTCCTAAACTTTTTCAGTCTCATTTCTCTAATTAAAAAACAAAATATAACTATATCAACATGACGTGAAGATTGAAACCATAATACATGAGGAGCACCTAGCAGAATGCCTGGCATTTAATGAAAGTGAAAGTGAAGTCGCTCAGCTGTGTCCGACTCTTTGCAACCCCGTGGACTGTAGCCTACCAGGCTCCTCCATCCATGGGATTCTCCAGGCAAGAATACTGGAGTGGGTTGCCATTTCCTTCTCCAGGGGATCTTCCCGATCCAGGGATTGAACCCAGGTCTCCCTCATTGGAAGCAGACGCTTTAACCTAATAGATGTTATTAGATTACAAGTTATACAAATTCAAGGATTACAACCACTGATACTGGCATAAGGAAAATTGTGTAAGATATAAATAGCTTATAAACCCTAGTGTACACTGAAAAGATCTTATTCGATAAGAGTAACTGCAAAGCTGTACAGAAAAGAATGGTCTGGAACGAAAGGCTAATTATAGGGGACAAAATGGTACACTTACTCATTTTCACTAAAGGTATTGCAAGGGGAACCAAAAGTAAAGACAGAAAACCATTAGAGAACCTTGGAAATTATGAGGAGTGAATGTCTGTTTGGGTCAAAACACAATGCGTTGAAGGAGATGAATTTTCTCATTGGGTGCAACTGTAAACACTTGGATGAATGCTTTTAGGGAAGGAGGGAGGGGAGGAGGGAGGGAAAGAGGGAGGGAGGGAGAAAGGAAGGATAATGTTTGCTTTTTTCTTTTTAAACTCCCCTGTGTTTTTTCCTAGTTTCTACAATAATATTGCATCCATGATCAGGAAAAAGAAAATATTTTTAAAGAAGTGAGATTAAAGAACCCTTTAAAATCATTATTACCATCCATAGTCTTTACTTTGGGGAAGAAAATGTCTTCATAACCTGAAAGAAAAAATGCAACCATCCCAAGTGCCTTTCAGAAACATAAATTTCAAAAGTAAATTTTAAGCATCTTTGTATACAGAACAAAGCTTCTTATCTACCCCACTGTTGGCCAAGAAATGTGAATCTGGAGAACATCAACAGAGAATTTTATGGTAAGTAAGACAATTCTGTTGATAAATACTTATATAGTGGAGAGATAAATATTTGCTTAGCACCTATTCTGTGCCTGAGACTTTCTGGCAGCAGGTAAATAGGGGAATAAAAACAGTCCCATGCCCCAGAGGATCATACAGTCTGGTGGGGCATACAGACAACATCGGATAATCACAGGAGTAAAAACACAACTCCTGCTCTAATACATGTGGCAAATGAGAAGAGAGTCATTCTGGGAGAAGAAACAACAGGCTTAAAGCCATTTCCCTAAATCCACAAAGCCGTCTTTGAAGTGGCACGTACACCTGCCGCCTTTCCAGGAAATCTGACACATATGTTTCACACCTGGCCTCTTCCTGCATCTCTAGCTGCATCAGGCTGGGGAACAGATTTAACCGCTTCTGTTTCAGAAGCACTAGAATCCAGACCAGAGGTCTGCGCCTGTCGGGGGCCCACAAGTGGTGGGTTAGTTTCCTTTTTTAGAGGGAACTTTTAGAGGGTACCTTTTTTAGAGTGACTGTCGCCTGCTGTCCGGGAAGTGGGAGGGGTGATGAGGGCTGGAGTGCTGGCCTGAGGGAGGCGATTCCATCAGAGAACAGCCAGACAACCAAGGTTACTGACATCAACTCTGGATCTAGTAACTAAACTGACATATGTGTGTGTGTGGGTGCTCAGTCCCTTCAACCATGTCCAACTGTTTGCAACCCTACGGACTGCAGCCCATCAGGCTCCTCTGTCCATAGGATTCTCCAGGCAAGAATACTGGAGTGGGTTGCCATGTCTTCCTCCAGGGGATCTTCCCGACCCCGGGATCAAACCCACATTTCCTGCATCTCCTGCACTGCAGGCAGATTCTTCACCACTGTGCCATCGGGGAAGCCCAAACAGATGTTCACATTTGACTTAATCTGTTCATTGGTTAAAATCTGCTGGGCCTGGTGCTGAAATGCAGTTTGTGCCTTTCTGGGTCTCAGCTCATGGGAAAGAACCCAAGAACCACAGGACCATGGCAGCGACCTGCAGGTGGAATGGGTGTCTGAGCTGTAGGTACATGACTTGGCAGATTTAGGGCAGGGAGGAGGGCCGGGCTGCATGGAGATGTCACCCTGCACTCTGAAGCCAAGAAACCAGGTGTGACCAGAGCCCTCTGGGTCTGGGGGGATAGAACGGGTGATGGAGTTCCTCTTTAAGAAATTTGTGGCACAGCTTCAAGGAGAAAAGAGTCTGAGTAGCAGGGTGAGTCCCAGAACCCAAAGGAGGTAGAGAAGCGGTGAGAAGACCAGGGGCAGAGCATGGGAACAGAAGGGGGCAGTCACTTCCATCCTCAGGCCCAGCCACTCGCCAAAGTGAGGGTTCCACTGAGAGACACGTCCCTTCTCATCCAGGCAACTTTTCCTGACTCTCCCCCAGTTCTACAAGAGCATCCATCCATCTCCCTCCCCTTGGGTCCTTGAGTCAGGCCATCCTTTGTGACTTCAGGTGATGATGCAAGCCACACACTTGCCCTGCACCTCAAGGGGCCTGAGACTTAGTCCCCCAATGCAGCAGGGCGCAGAAGACATCAGAATCGGCCACCTCAATTACAGAGCCTCTATGCCAGCAACCGTGAACCTGCATGCACTGCAGAGGGAACCTGGGATGGCCACACGCTCCAAACTATCTTCTCTGGTGACAGGGAACAGAAGGTGACAAAATTGGAGGTAAATTATTCAGTTTCTTCTCTCGGCCTCTGAGAAGGCTCTGAGCTGCGTGGGAGCTCAGCGCATTTGTCCTGAGTCACTCGCCCCAGGCTGCCACCGCAGGCTGACTGACAGCCGAGTGACAGAGCCCTGATCTGCAGGAACGGCCACACTGCGCCCTGTGTCGACAAGTGGACTTTGATTCTGAGGCAGCTAATGTATTCTGAGCCTCAGCTGAGCACCCGGCTAGGTGAGTTCTTCCCAGGAGACTGGAGATGCTCCATGCAATCCTATGGAGCTGGGAGGGTGGCCAACACAGAGGGGAAGGCTGTGTGTTTGCAGGAGCATCACCGGGTGGTCCGGCACTGGGCGATGAGATGGAGGAGAACTAGTGTTTAAGATCAGGTGTCTCTCCAGGCTCCAGGAGCAACAGAGGTGGAGGGCTGGGCCTGCAGAGAGAAAGGGGAAGCCCTTTGGTCACATCTGGCCTATCTGGGTTCTAACAAGCACAGAGCAACCGAGACCTCCTGGGCCAGCACACTTGAGCCTCTGCACATTGAATGCTGAAACCCACTTTGCAGGCACCTCCCCATCCCTCCATCACCCAGTTGAGCACATCTCAGCCTGGAAACAGGAAGACATCTTCATGAAGACAGTGCTCTCCGAGAGTGAAGCACAGACTTAGGCCTCAACCTATTTCCTAGTAACTGGAATGCTCTCCATGAAAACTCAGACACACATGCCTCTGCTGTTGACCGAGGTGACTCCTGGGAGCAGCAAGTACCCAGGTTTGAGAGAGCAGGTGTGGACACCTGTCCAAGCTGTCGAAAACTTCACTTAGGAGATTCTGCTGAATAAAAGCTTCTGAGCTAAAGGGTCAGTGAAAATGACTCAGGACTCTAACTGATGTCCTGGGATCCTCGAGACCGACTTCTGTGTCACTCAACTGGACAAGCAGAAAAAACCCAGAGCCTGCCTCAGAGGGAGCCAGTGGTGACGTCATGTTTTCCTGTATATACCACCCTCCTAAAACACTGATAACCAACTCAAGGGAGCCTGGGGGCGGGAAGAGAGTTCCTGACAAGCACAGGTGGCAGGCTGTTGCTACTGGGACCTGTTTGTTTTGTTTTGTGTTTTAATATTCCATTTTGTCCTTGTAAGATCTCTGCATAAAAACACGAAGTTCCTTGTGGTTAGCCTGCATTCCTGCCTGCCAGTCCCTGCTTTGTGTTTCGTCCACTCTGGCCACAGTCGGGAGCTCATTTTCTCTGGAGGGATCGCTATAGAAACCTCGGGGAAAGTAACTCAGAAGGATTTTCACAGTGTGGAAAGTGTCTTTATTTCTCTACCCTCAGCTGGGCTCTTGTGTTTTCAGAATAGCCCTTGGGCAAAAGCCCAGTTGCGTTTCCTTAGGAAGAATAGGTTCTAGAGACAAAAGTAAGATGAGGATGGGGAGGGCAAAAGGCCTCCAGGGGACCCCACCTGTCTAAAAGGTGTCCCCTCGGGTCTGTCAGGATATCCCTGCATTCCCTTCTAGCCCTTCCAGTCCTGACTGCCCCACCCACACCTGACCAGAGCCAAACACAATTCTGGGCAAAATACCTCAGCATTTATTAACACCTTCACAGAGAGCAGGTGAAGGACAGGTGAGCTTGTCTGGGGCAGTTTCAGAAGACAGGAGTGTCCAGAGAGCAGTCAGGCTGACGATGAGCCTTCCAAAGTCACTGGGCACTCTGTGAAAGAGAACTCTCTGGAAAGCCCAGAAGATGGACATCCATGAGAGCCGAGTTCCCCATGAATGGAGGACTATGCTATGCTTAGCATCTGTTACCTTATCTGATCCACACAGGTGTTAACATGCCCGCACAGTTACCATCTGCATTCTCTAGATAAGGAAATGGAGGCTTAAAGAGGTCCAGGATCTTGGCCACAGTCACAGCCAGGGAATGCACGGAGTGTGCGATCCCAGGGTCACAGGGCACCGTGTGCCTCTGGAAGCAAAGTGCACACTCCCTGGGGAGTGCTTCGGATAAATTTCATCAACATCGAATGGATGCAGAGTGTCTGTGAATTACAGATTGTACAGGGCAACCCTGACCTAGAATAATGTTTCCTGCTGTTGTCCAACCAGGTGTTCTACTGTTTGGTCTAAAAACAATCTGACCAGAATACTGCTGTGTCCTGGACCAGGGAGTCTGCCACTGAGGAACTTGGTGCTAACAGCAGGGAGAAGAAGGGCTCCATGTCATCTGAGGTCCTGACACTCTTTTCCAGAAATTCTACCCTGTGTTCCTGCTGCTCCATTACGACAGCTTTATTCTTCTGAGCCTTGAAGATTGGCGTAAAATCTTCTCCATAGAACTGCAAATGTCCCATAGAAGGGCCACAGTTTATGTCCCATTGGTTAATTAATAAGATCAGTTAAACCTCTTAGGGAGAGTGACAAGCTGGGCACTCGGAGGTCACTGGTATGTCCACAGTGGCTCTGGTCATGGTCACTTGCATATTGTCTTCTGCAGGCCCTGTATTGGGGCCCACTGCCACCTGACTACCTACTTTTTGGGGATATGTGTTGGTTTCCTGTGGCTGCTGTAAGAAATTATCACAAATGTAGTGGCTTCAGCAACATGAGGTCAGTCTTATAGTTCTAGAGGTCAGAAGTCTGAAACCAGTCTCACTGAGGTAGAAGCAAGTTGATGGAAGGGTTCTTATCTCCTGGAGGCTCCTGGGAGAATCTGCTTCTTGCCTCTTCAAGGCTTCTAGAAGCCCCTCACCTTCCTTGGCCCAGGGACCCCTCCGTCCAACTCCAAAGTCAGCAAAGGTGGGCTGAGTCCTCACATCACATCTGCCCAACCTCTGCTTCTGTCTCCCTCTTCTAAGGATCCTGTGATGGCTTTGGATCCATCCAGATCATCCAGGATAATGTCCTTTCTCAAGGTCATTAACTGAGGTCTCAAAGTCATCTGCAAAGTCCCTTTTGGGCTCTGGGGTTTAGGGTGTGGGCCGTTGCCACAATATTTTGTGTGTGTGTGTGTATGTGTGTGTGTGATAGAGATAGTTAGAGATAACATTCTTTACCTTCTACTTATTTGTTATTAAAATGTATACAGTCTTGGCTTTGGTTGATCTCCTGGTTCTGGACATTAAGGAAATATATATTATAACCTTTGGGTCAACAACTGGGGAGACGCTGGCCCAGAAGAGGATCCCCAGCTTCCTGTTAGCCTGGTACTGATGCATCTCCGTAGCAAGGACCTTGGGTATTCACTGATGAATTCCATGTGAGGTCTGTGTTTGTAGGCTTGAGTCTGCAGTGTATTTACCTGGTTAAGACTCCTCTCCTGCTTATCCTAGAGTGTGGTAAATGTGGAGGGGCGCTAAGAACATTCCCAACCCTGCTTTTAGGAGCTGGACCTGAGATACTGGGTTAATAATCTCTCTGTGGTGTGTGCACTGGTTGAGGTCACAGCAGGTCCTTGATTCTTAGACAAATCTGATGGCCTCTTATCCTGATGAAGCTTCCCTGGTGGGTCAGTGGTTAAGAACCCACCTGCCAATGCAGGAGAAACAAGAGACTTGGGTTCCATCCCTGAGTCAGGAAGATCCCCTGGAGGAGGAAACGGCAAACCACTCCAGTATTCTTGCCTGGAGAATTCCATGGACAGAGGAGCCTGGTGGGCTACAATCCATGGGGTCTCAAAAGCATCAGGCACAACTGAGTGATCAAACAACAACAATATCCTTATGAGGCCATCTTGGAGAATCCAGTCAGCCTGCTAGAAGCCCTTCTGGTTCTCCTAAAACATATCCTGACATTTAGCAGGACAGAACTAACAAAGAGAGCATAGAATTGGTCCAAGGGGCTGAAAGGGGATAGGCAGAGGACAGTGGAGGAAGCAAGTGGTCGGGGATAGTTGCGTGGGGGAAATTGAGGTGATAATTTTGCCACGACTTCATGCTTACAGATCTACTGGCATCTGTTCCCCAAAGACTGTCAGTCTTACAGGGGAGAAGATGGCAGAAGCTAGCACACTGAGGCACTTCTCCCCAGCTCCTTGCCCATCAAGACCTGACCTTCTGGGCCTGGGCTCTGCATTATTTAAGAAAGGTGCTTGATAAATATCCACACATTTCTCCCAGCCAGCCAGCCACTTATTCATTCAACAAACTCTTACTGAATAATGCTGAGGAAAGAAACTGTGCTTGTTGCTCTGGAGATAAATTCACAGCACAGTCTCAGCTCTTGAGTCACTTGCCAAAATGTTCAGTCCTGATCTCACTAAGCATCACTTTCGGTGAATTTTTATAATACTTATTGTGACTTAAGGAGATGCTTTTGTTCCCATTTCCCGTAATTGTTTTGAGTGTTTTATCACTTTTATTCTTAAGAGTATTCTTTAAGGTTTCTAGTTAGAATGCTTGTTTAGATCACTGGGTATTGAGGCAAGCAGTAATAAAATAGTTTCTGGCCCTGGTTCTTTTAAAATGCTCTTTTCTTTATCCAGTGCAATATTATAGTTTTATGAGGATTAAATAAACACCATCTTAGATGTTGTTAGAAAATTCACATTTAAAGCATTAAAATTGGGTTCATCAAAATCACCCAGTCTTTGAGGATTCCATAGAAATTTGGCTGTTTTTCAAATTTTATTGAAATGTAGTTGATTTACAATATTGTGTTAGAAGCTTGGCTGTTTAATTCCAAGACCATGAAGAGGAGAGAGGAAGATTTTGCTTTCTCCAGAGTAAACACCCCAAAATTGTTAGCAGACTAAGGATTCCTTCAAGTCTCAAAATATGGCTTAAAAATATCGCTGATTCAATATAAATCCTAACCAGCCATATGCATCATTTCATTAAAATATTCATTTTTAAAATAATGCCTTAACCAAAGGAATTCTGATAGGCAATGTGTCCAGCTGGTCCTGTTTGAACTTAGCAACAGATATGAGGGGCTAGGAATGGGGTTGGCCCCGCCGATGCGAGTAAAAGTGGTCTCCAATCCACCAACCCCGTGATGAAGCTAGAGGCTTCTCTGAGTTATGGGCTGCCAGTCAGCCTGGCTGGGAGCTGAAAGATCTGTTTCTACCTTTCCGAGCTAATTTTTAGAATTAGGCTGTATGCACTGAATATGACGGCTCCTCATCCTCACAATTACTTCTCTAAACCTGACAGTGTTCTGCACTTTTATCGTCTATTCATTTTTCACTTTTCTGAAAATTCGTCTCCAGATCCCAGAAATGCATTTAAAAAGCTAGTTTAAATATTTCAACATTGACATTAAGCAAAATGGTGAGGATGAGCCCAGAGCAAGAACCTCCTCCTCACTGATCTTCATTCTAGAAGGAACAAAGGGGCTTCTTCCTAGGCCGGGGCTTTCTGTCTGCCATGTCTGTCTCAGCCTGTAAAACACAGCCCTCCACTCATTCCACCAGGCCCCGGCTCCACGGCAGATCCATAGCTTTGACTATATGGACCTTTGTCAGCAAAGTGATGTCTCTGCTTTTTAAAACGCTGTCTAAGTTTGTCATAGCTTTTCTCACAAGGAGCAAGCATCTTTTAATTACATGGCTGCAGTCACCGTCCTCAGTTATTTGGGAGTCCAAGAAAATAAAGTCTGTCACTGTTTTCATTTTTTTCCCTATTTGCCATGAAGTGATGGGACCAGATGCCATGATCTTAGTTTTTTTAATGTTGAGATTTAAGCCAGTTTTTTCACTCTCTGCTTTCACCTTCGTCAAAAGGCTCTTTAATTCCTCTTCACTTTCTGCCATTGGGGTAGTGTCATCTGCATCCCTGACATTATTGATATTGATATTTCTCCTGGCAACCTTGATTCCAGCTTGAGCTTCATCCAGCCAGACACTTCACATGATATACTCTGCATGTAAGTTAAATAAACAGGGTGAAAATATATAGTCTTGACATACTCCTTTCCTAATTTTGAACCAGTTCTTTGTTCCATGTCTGGTTCTAACTGTTGCTTCTTGACCTGCAAACTGGACAATGGGCTGCATTAAACTGCCTCACCATCCACCCAGCTTTCACCAGTGATGGTTAGAGCTCTGACCAGTTCTCTCACTTTTCCCCATTGCCATTTTTCCTCCGTGTTGAGTGTCTTTGTACACGTGGTGACCAAGTGCGCCGTACTGTTATAGTGTAAGCATGTGCATATGTGTGGGCTGGTAGTTCAGTGTCATATTTAGTCCAGTAAATAAACTTGATGTCAGCAACACTGCCCAGGTCACCCCTCTGTCCCCCTCAATCACCCAGGACAGTGCCTGGAATGTGGCACAAAGATGGCATGTCACCTTCAGGAGCATCATCTTCAGCCTGGTCTCTGGGTGAGAAAAAAACATCAATCAGAGCAGCAGACGAATCACAGCCCCCAGTGTATAACGTTATCATTTTTGTGGTTATTGTTTCAGGACTATGTGTTACTGCAGCTAATGAACTACTACAGCCCAGATTCTTCATGGGACTCCAGGAATGAACCAAAGCTTCCCGTTGCCCAGATGGAGGTCACAGATGCCCAGCAGAAGTCACCTGAGCCAAAAGAGCTGGCAGTTTGCACATGGATGGTGCACAGCACCTGACCAGATAGCCTTGTGCAGCAAGACAGAGGGATAGAGGCCAGAGAACAGCAAGCATTGTGATGAGGTAAGTTACACTTGGGAGGGGAAGTGGCAAAGGACAGTCACAGAACAAGCCCAGAAATCCACGTGGGGTCCACTGGGGGACATTCTGTGGTCCCCAGGGACATAAATTAACCCTAGAAATGAAGAAGACAGAAAAACCTAAGGGGGCAGCTTATAACCTTGAATGTGATGACATTTTACATCTGAATTAACAGAGATATGACAGGGTTGGTTAGAACACCTTGCAAGTGACTCCATTAATTGTCTATTATTAGAGGAATATGTGGGCTTTCATAAACTCAAATTGAGTTATGAAAAATGTAATAAAGCTACCTTTTTACATACCCACGTTTTAAAAAGTTTTTTTTTTTTTAACTGTGAGTAAAATTCATACCCATGACACACATAGACTGGCATATTTTTTACAAGCCCTTAGTCTGTGGTATTTGAAAAATCAAGGGCTCCAGAGAAGTGAAGACTCCCCCCTGGGAAATTGACACAACACATTAGAGATAAAAATCGAAGCGATTCTTCTTTTGGACCGAGTCTCCCCATGACATAGGTGTGAGTCTCCACCTCGGAGGGTCTGCTGCCAGGCAGTGGCGGGTGCTGAATCTCCTTTTCTAGGAGTTACACTGATGCTGACAAACGCTCTTTTCAAATGATTGATTCCCCAACATGTGAGAATCTGAGTTAAGTCTGAACCTCAGAGCAGGAGTTCAGAGCCGAGATAAAAAGCTCGCCAGCTCACCCCGCTTGGCCTTCTGCCCGGCTAAAGAAGCTTCCAGTCTCAAGAGCTGCCTTTGTGGACACAGGGAAGCAAGGATGGTATTGCTGGCAGCTCACAGTGGCAACGGGCCCCGTACCCACCAAGATAAATGATGTTTACAAGCTCTTTCAGCCTCAAGCGTGGGTTTCCAACATGGCAAGCCAGCCATTGGAGAATAACCTGCTTGGAGGTAGAGACTGGCCAATGGCTGTAACCAAAGGAAACATCTCACCTGACATAAAGAAGCCTTCAAGGAAGTCACCAAAGAACCACAGGATTGGCTTAGAGCCAAATATTTGCAAAACAAATTTTAGACTTAAATGTTCTATTATTTCAGTGATGGTAAACACTTGCTAAGCTTGAGCATTTGAAGGGAATCATTCTTTCTTCTTCTTCTTCTTCTTTATACTTTTTTAATTGGTGGAAAGTGACTTTATAATTTTGCGTTGTTTTCTGCCATACAGCAACGCAAACCAGTGATGACTGTACACACATTCCTTCCCTCCGGAGCCTCCCTCCCCTCCCCACTTCCCACCCCTCTAAGTCATTACAGAGTGCCGGGCTGGGCTCCCTGTGTTATTTAGCAATTTCCCACTAACTATCTATTTTACACATGATAGTGTACATATGTCAATGCTACTCTCTCAACTCGTCCCACCCTCACCTTCACCCGCTCTGTCCCCGAGTCCGTTCTCTACTAGGTTCATCAGTGTCATTTTTCTACATTCCATATATATGCATTAATATATGAAATTTGTTTTTTGCTGTGTCACCGATGCATGCCACTTAAGCAGTTTGGACTGTAGTTCCCTCTGGCGAGCTGGGCTGATTGGCTGGGATCACCATGGACACCCACACATCAATGCAAAAATGTTTATGCGGACTGTGTAATCACTGAGGATGCACAGGTGGGAAAGGAGATTTCTGTCACAGGAAGCTTGTTTCAATGGGAAACATCACATAAATAGAAACATATATCTGTAGAGGCCCTTCCATGCACCAGTCTATCTGCAGAGGCAGAGGAATGGTCCCAGATTGCTGATAGGAATGTGTGGATGACAGATGAAAAACAAGTGTGAGGATGGAAACCAGCCCAATACATGTGGAGAAGTATACAGAGATCAGGGCTGCTGGACCCTCCGTCACGTTTAATTAACGGACTCATTCATGGATTCATTCAACAAGTATCTACCCGAACACCTGTTATATGAGGGGGGCCTGGGGAGTGAGAAATCATGCAGGGAGGAGGCAGGGGCTCGGAGCCATGTACTTACACTTTCTTGGGTCGCAGCCTCCATCCCATAATTCACAGGCCGTTCCTCATCACGCACAGTCGTGAGAATTACCTGGGGCAGAGCGAAATACATCAGGTTTCTAGACATCTTCCTTGGAGAGTCCGATTCATTCTTTTCTGTGTTGAGACTGAAGGGTCTGGACTGTTAATGAGTGCCCTGGGGGATTTCCATTACCTCGAAAGTTTGGAAGCGATTTCAGGGGCAGTATTGGGGCTGAGTTATTTTTAGCTACTAAGAGGCATGTTCCTGGGGGCAGTACTGGGAACAAGGAGAAAACACAAGACTGATGGATACAGAGACAGGGATGCGGAAAGGGGGACTGATCAGAGAACAGGCAACGACTAAATTCACTGGCTTTGCCTTCTAAGGCTGGGAGGAGCAGCAGGGGTCAGCTGCTGAGCTGGAGAACTGGGGCACAGAGAAGGGTCTTACAGGACCCCAGGGGGCACCTGTGGGGGCATTCTGATTTTCAGTTGAGTTTGGGGGTATCCTCAAATCAAGGCTGACCCCCAGCCTGTTCTATAGACCACCCTCTAATTATTTAATAATATAAAAGTTCAGGGCAGCAAGAATGAAAGATCACAAAAGACTTCCTATCTCTCTGAGTCCGTTTTGAGCGCAGTCGGATAATAGATTCGACTCAGAAGATTCTTGAGAATCCCTTGGACAGCAAGGAGATCAAACCAGCCAATCCCGAAAATAATCAACCCTGAATATTTATTGGAAAGACTGATGCTGAAGCTGGAGCTTCAATACTTTGGCCAACTGATACAAAGGGCCTACTCATTAGAAAAGACCCTGATGCTGGGAAAGATTGAAGGCAGGAGGAGAAGGGGGCTACAGAGGATGAGATGGTTGGATGGCATCACCAACTCAATGGACATGAATTTGAGTAAACTCCAAGAGATAGTGAAGGACAGAGAAAACTGGCATGCTGCAGTCCATGAGGTTGCAAAGAGTCGGCCATGAATTAGCAACTGAACAACAACAAAAGAGTGTCAAGGGTTACCGTCTTAAAACATGATAGAAAAAGCTGACTAGAATAGGCATGTACACACAGCTTATATATGTATATATGTTCAATAATTAATATATACATATGTGCACATATAATACAGTATGTATCAATATAATATTATTATCAGTACGCATTACTGTATTACTTTATTTTTTATTTATTTTAATTGGAGGCTAATTACTTTACAATATTGTAGTGGTTTTTGCCATACATTGATATGAATCAGCCATGGGTTTACATGTGTTCCTCATCCTGAACCCCCCTCCCACCTCCCTCCCCACCCCATCCCTCTGGGTCATCCCAGTGCACCAGCCCTGAGCACCCTGTCTCATGCATCGAACTTGGACTGGTGATCTGTTTCACATATGATAATATACATGTTTCAATGCTATTCTCTCGTATCATCCCACCGTCACCTTCTCCCACAGAGTCCAAAAGACTGCTATACATCTGTGTCTCTTTTGGTGTCTTGCATATAGGGTTATCGTTACCATCTTTCTAAATTCCATATATACATGTTAGTATACTGCATTGGTGTTTTTCTTTCTGGATTACTTAACTCTGTATAATAGGATCCAGTTTCATCCACCTCATTAGAACTGATTCAAATGTATTCTTTTTAATGGCTGAGTAATATTCCATTATGTATATGTACCACAGCTTTCTTATCCATCCATCTGTTGATGGACATCTAGGTTGCTTCCATGTCCTGGCTATTATAAACAGTGCTGTGATGAACACTGGGGTACACGTGTCTCTCTCAATTCTGGTTTCCTCAGTGTGATGCCCAACAGTAAGATTGCTGGGTCATATGGCATTTCTATTTCCAGTTTTTTAAGGAATCTCCACACTTTTATCCATAGTGGCTATAACAGTGTAAGAGGGTTCCCTTTTCTCCACACCCTCTTCAGCATTTATTGTTTATAGATTTTTGGATAGCAGCCATTCTGGCCAGCGTGAGATGGTACCTCATTGTGGTTTTGATTTGCATTTCTCTGATAATGAGTGATGTTGAGCATCTTTTCATGTGTTTGTTAGCTACCTGTATTTTTCTTTTGAGAAATGTCTGTTTAGTTCTTTGGCCCATTTTTTGATTGGGTCATTTGTTTTTCTGGAATCGAGCTGCAGGAGTTGCTCGTATATTTATATATTAATATATCAATATTATTTATTAAGCACTGACTCTGTATCTGGTGCCATGATCAGCACATATGGAGAGGGAGATGGGAGGGGGGATCAGGATGGGGAATAAGTGTAAATCTATGGCTGATTCATATCAATGTATGACAAAACCCACTGGAAAAAAAAAATAAAAAAAAAAAAAAGGATTATTATGTATTTAAATCATTATAACTATCCTCTATTGGAGAGTTGTTATAAGCTATATTAATGGAAAAACTGAAGGTTGGAGAGATCTGAGGACTTGTATAAGATCTCACAATTAGTAGATATGACCCTGATATTTAAACCTGAATCCAGAAGAGTTCAAAGCACAAACTGTAAACCAGTGTGATGATCACTATGGATGATGATGACAGTGATGATAATGAGATGGTGATTACAATGGTGATGGTGGTGATGGCAATGTTAGTGATGACAATTCTATCTATTAAGCCTTCACTATATACAGGGCTTCCCGAGTAGCTCAAAAGGTTAAGAATCTCTCTGCAATGTGGAAGACCTGGGTTCGATCCCTGGGTCAAGAAGATACCTTGGAGAAGGGCATGGCAACTCACTCCAGTATTCCTGGAGTATGTCTGGAGAATCCCATGGACAGAGGAACCTGGCAAGCTACAGTCTATGGTGTCACAAAGAGTCAGACACGGTGAGCGACTAACACTTTGATATACAGAGCACTGTTCTAAGCACTTTAAAAGTAATAACTCACTCTTTCTTCACAGTGAGCTATTTTTACTCCTGTATTAGAGATGAGGAAACTGAGGTATACACAGCACTTATAGTTTGTCTAGCTTACACGGCAGGTTAGTGGCAGAAAAGACATTAAAACTTAAGTGGCAGGTCCAATATCTGGTTCAAATATTGTGCTTCACTTCCTCTCATAATATGAATTCATACTATATAATGGAAAATAGTGTATAATATTATATATTTATAATGGAATATTATTCAGTCACTAGAAAGAAGAAAATTCTGCCATCTGTGAATGGACTTTGAGGGCATAGTAAGTGAAATAAGTCAGACATAGAAAGACAAATACTGTATGATATCACTTACATGGGGAAATCATAAGAGCTGAACTCATAGAAACAGACTAGAGTGGTAGGTACCAAGGCTGGGGGCTGGGAACTGGGAAGATGTTTCCAGGTCCAAGCTCAGAGTGAGAAGATGAGTAAGTTCTGGAGATCTAATGCAGAGCCTAGTCACTACAGTCATTATAGTCAACAAGACTGTACTGTAAACTGCAAACTTGCTAAGAGACTGGATCCTAATTGTTCTCACCCCAAAAAATAAATGATAATTATGTGACATGATAGAGGTGTCAGCTAACGCCAGTATGGTGGTAGTTATACTGCAATGTATAAACACATCAAATCAATACATGGTACACCTTGTCTGTTGGTGTGTGTTTGTGTGTGCTCAGTCATGTCTGACTCTTTGAAACCCTATGAACTGTAGCCCACCAGACTTCTCTGGCCATGGAATTCCCCAGGCAAGAATCCTGGAGTCAGTTGCCATACCCTCCTCCAGGGGATCTTCCCGACCCAGGGATCGAACCCCATCTCTTACGTCTCCTGCATTGGCAGGCGGATTCTTTACTACTAACACCTCCTGGGAAACCCTGGTACACGTGAAACTCACACGATGTCATATGTCAATTATATCTCAATTTTTAAAAATCCTGATAAAATGCAACAGGATGAAACAATGACTTGTTACGAGAGGCTTGTTTACTTTACAAAAAAGCTAACTGAGGGTCCGGACTTAGAGCTCACACACCTAGTGGGGAGGGGGTCTTTCAGAAGAGGAGGAACCTTCAAAGGCTGCCCGTCAGAGGGCACTGTCTGGCTCCACCTGGGAGACTTGGAAGTTTTCCTTTCTGCTGCCCTTCCAAAAGTGACTTTTGAGATAAAGCCCAAACCGGGGCATTTCCCCCACGGGGCCTCCCACTCAGTGACCACACCCTCCCTGAGTCACCAGAGGCAGCAGCTGCCCTGGAGGGGCCAAGCTAGTTACTATCTGCTCCCTGCATCCCTGTCTGGGTGGAGTGATGGAGCACCCACCCTCACCCAGGTGGAGGTGATGGAGCATAGGCCCAGTTCAAGAGGACGGGTGGTATGTGCAGCCACAAGAGACCAATGAGGGAAAAGGCAGAGAAGGTCCGTCACCATGGCAGCCATCCTCCTCATCACAGTGCTAACAGGACACTGGCCACATAATTCTCCAGGTGGCAAATTGGTGCCTATGTGGCTTAAGCTGGAGGGAGCACTGGTATGTGTGCGTGTGCAACACGCCCTGGCACATGCACGAGCAGCTTCCCATGGGGATCTTCAGCTGTGTGAAAGATCCACAAAACTCCTGTCGTATCCCTGACTAATCTGGGCTTTGAGGGACAGGATGTGGAATTTCCCAGTTAAAGAATTTCCTGAAAGATATTGTACATTCTTTTGAAAGTTTTCCAGGCTTTTATGGCATTTTAAACAAAATAAAGTAATAAATGGTTGGTAAACATATTTCAAAAACGCAAAGCGGCAGAAAAACAGTGAAAAGAGAAACTCACCCCCAGCAGCAGACAGCTAGAAGGGTCACAGGCATCGGGCATTTTCCCTCCCTGTCCATTTTCTGTTCATTTTGGTTTAACAACAGTTGTGATCAGAACAGAGACACGACTTTGCAACGTGTCTTTCATTAGCATACCGCAAGCACTTTCTCAGTTGTAGGCTCCATAAATGTTATTTAAATATATTCTATTATTATGCCCATAATTGCATATTAACTCTAGAGAAAGTAGGAAAATGTTAAGCAAAAGGAAAAAAAATAAAATTGAATTCTAATTCCAACACTTAAAAATAAGTGCTATTATCATTTTTGCATGTATTCATTTAATATGCACAGAAGAAGGGTTAATACACAGATACACATCTATGGATGCAGTAATGGCTTACTTTACCCATTGTGTGTATTTGGGATGCAGGCAAAATGGAATCCTAAGTCATACACCATCTTTATTCTATTAAAATGCCATTAATTGTTGATTTTTGTTTAATGGCTAAGTCACTTCTATTTATATCGGGGAAATACAAAACATAAATGAGTAATTACGAAGGAGCTTGTTTGCTCCATTATCTCTCTGTTTCTATTCTATCATCTATCTATCTATCATCTATCTCTATCACCTGTCTATATTAACTATCTATGTATATCATCTATCTATATTCCTATATATCATCTATCTCTGTCTGTAATCTGAATTCTTTCAGGTTCTAGGGTTTATTTTAAGTATCAGTTCTCTCCCTCCTGCTGCGTATACATTTCCCCTCCAATGTCTCTGACATATAGTCTCTTTACTTGCAAGTTTCCCAACCCACAACCTAGGAGAGGGATGTGAAAACCAGGTCATAGGTCAGGACTCCGCCCTGGTCCCACGACAGGGCAGTGTCAAGCTAGAATTGATTTGTTTTTAAAAGGACCACTTGGCTTCCAAACCCTGATTTCCCTGTACATCCACTCTGATTCTTCCTTTATTCTGTTCTCCATCCCCTTTCCTCACTGGGTGAGAGACGCATGGAGTGTGTGTTCTGTGTTACACACTCAGGAGATGTAATAAAAGGTACCTGAGCTTCAAGCCACTGGTGAATGAATACTTGAAGTTGAAATTTATAACATACATAACTGACAAGGTATTAATATTGAGAATAAAAAGGGAACTTAAGCAAGTCAGCAAGACGACAGAAAGAAGGCTGGCAAGGAAAGAGTGAACACTAGAAACAGCTGACAGGGATCAGAGAACTGCTCAGACACACATTTACGCCCAGATGTCAGAGATAGAATGTAGGTGATTATCAGAACTATGGCAGGAGTGAGCACTGCGGCCACAGTTGTGAAAAACAACTGTGAAATTTCTGGTGACAAAGAGAATGTTCCTTCATTGTGACTAAAAATTTATCTTCCACTTTTGCTGTCAAGGAGAAAGAGAAACTTTGGCAGAGGCACACAAAAAAAATGAACACCAGAATGTCGATCACAACATTACTTTGATAACAGAAGTAATCTATGTGACCAGTTGGAGAGTGCATGCTTACTCGTTTTAGTCGTGTCTGACTCTTTGTGACCCCATGGACTATAGCCCGCCAGGCTCCTCTGTCCATGGGATTCTCCAGGAAAGAATACTAGAGTGGGTAGCCATGTCCTCCTCCAGGGCATCTTCCCAACCCAGGGATCGAACCCATATCTTTTTTATCTCCTGGATTAACAGGTGGGTTCTTTACCACTAGCACCACCTGGGAAGCCCAACCAGTTGGAGAGGAGTGGATAAATTAAGTGTGGGGGAGACCAAGAGTAGTGCGGATGCTTTCTATGGGTTAAAAGGAAGGACCACAAAGTGTGAATCCATACAGAGCATCCCCAAGATACCAGGAAGAGAGACAGGAGGAGCTGGATGGAATACACCACAAAATACACTTAACAGTGTTTAAACACAGGCAATGACATCTCTTGGGAAGAAGACTGAGATTGAGCACAGAGGATAAAGAAATAAAAACAAAGATTTCCTTCCATGGCGGCAATGTTTTATCCAAACTGAGGGTCATCGTCAACCCAGTTCTGCACATCTGAGGATCAAGGTGGAGGTTCAATATCCATACAGATTTGTTGCCTCTTTCCTTGCCTCTGCCCACGAAACCCCCCAGGTTTGCAAGAACTGCCAAGATCCTGATCATCACCCCACACCTAGGGCTGGATGGTGAATGCTGCTCAGTTTTTTTCTTCCTCTTTCAACCATCATACTTGAAGTTTTGACTTGACCTGTTATGTGTCCAAAAGAGCAATAGAGAAGAAAGATGGCGGATGAAATTACCGGTAGCTCCCTCAACGGATGCCAGGGTGCTGGCCGCACAGACGCCTAGGCGCCATCTGAAAAGACAACTGGGTGCTAACAACTGTGATTTTATCCTGCTCTGCAGGGCCTGCTTATTGGAAGGATCCATCATGCATAGAGATTATTTGTGCTTTAGCTGCGGGCCAAACGCTCTGCCTTCAGCATCCAGCAAGAAGCCCGGGCCGCCGTCTCTTCTCACTTACCCAGGACGTAAATGACAGCGTTACCAGAACAGATGAGCTCTGTTTGCCGGTTTCCATCTGGTTTTTAAATCACTCAAGGAAAGCTCTAAAGACATGTTTTTATGCCGCCTAAAATACACAGAGGAGAAAAAGGGCTTGAGCTTTCACCCATTTGTTATTTCATTATTTGTGTTGCCTCTGCAGAAGAAAGATCACGAAGTCATTCCCCAATTTTTCTGACCTCCGAACACTCACTGTAACCTCTTAAATTTGATGTCTTCTTCCTAAATGTCCTCTCAGAAATTGCCTGATAATTCACTCTTCAGGCAGCCCTGACAGACAACGGGAACATTTCTGCTCCCAGCAGCCCAGGGCGGCTGAGGACAGAACTCATGGAAACAGACATTAAATCAGTCTCAAGAAGGACGTGTGGGGTCCAGGCTGGATTGCACTGCCCAGTACATGGGACTCTCTCCTCTAACCCACAGCAGTGACTGTCGTGTTCTTTGCTCCTGCCTCACATGCTAAATGGCTCTGTGATCTTTTTTCCAGTTCTTCTGCTTGAGCCAGGAGTTAGATGGCCCCCCTCCCAGCGTAAAGCAATTGGAGATTCATTCCCTATGGACCGCAACTCCAAGAGGCAAACAGCAGGACAATTAAGGGAGGAGACTGGGTCCTGCCCAGACCACATATTTCTCATTCCCAAAGTCAGGAGACCTCCTAGACCACACATGTGCAGACAGACTCCTCAGGAGTCATAGCAGGAGTAATGTCGTGGGATGCTCTACCCATAGGCCTTTGCGGTAGAATCCATCTTGGTTAAGAGATGCATGTGCCCACATGAGAGGATCCTGAGATATGCCAAATATGGACTGTGAACCAGACAAATCAAAATGATTGGCCAGAGGAAAACTGGGAGAAATGCCCCATACGAGTGATTTATGACACCCCATATGACCCTTCCACAAGGGTGCAACTCAGCAACTCAGGGACTCTCCCTTTGAGTCTGCCTGAGTGTCCATCCACACATATGGTACTCTTTTCTCCTCTTAATAAATACTTCACTTGCTTCACTACCTTTCACATTTATGGAAATTCTTTTCGGGAGAACTGAGGGTTAGGGCCCTCATCACTGACCACTAGGATCCTAATGGCTAGGATCTGGTACTCTCACCACCAAGACCCAGCCTCAATCTGGGTCAGGCAGCCCAAGATACTATAGACAGAGGCCACCCAAAGTCACCCTAAGCCCCTTACCCCTCCTGCTGGTGGCCTAACCCCTTTCCTGGCCACCCTAGTCATGGCTGCTGAGTCCATTGACAGAGATTCCTGAGTTTCTGCTCTGTGTGGGGCAAGATCACAGGGGTGAGGCTCCCACTCTGAACAAAGGAGTCTTCCAGGGCTCCACTCTCTCAGAGTTTCTCTTTGATGGAGGTGAGAGACAAAGAAGGACCAAACAAATGAAAGATCAAGATCTTCATCATAAGCCATAAATGCTATGAAGGGAATAAATAAAGCTTTGGGACTCACCAGGAGAAAAGAAATAAGAAATAAGTGAAGACATTTTGGACCAGTGGTCAGGCAGGAAATATTCAAACTGGAGCCTCAATGGTGAAAAGAAGCCAGAGTTGCAAAAACATGGGGGGAAGTAGATTCAGGTAGAAGGCACAGCACATGGAACCGGCAAGGTGGAACCAGCATGGTACATTCAAGAAACAAGAAGCTCAAACTGGCCAGGGGTTCCCAAGTCCAGCAGCCCAGTTTCAGCCCCCTTGTGAATCCTCTGAAGCACCCCAGTCTGCGATTATGACCCTGTGTGCATGCACCCATGGCCTGGTTTGCTGAGAATAATAAAAATCCCCAACATGTATGGAGCAGTTCCCCAGGGCCAGACACCACACCTTTAATACCATTTTCTAATTTCATTCTCACTATCACCTTCTAATCCAAGAAGAGCCAAAGCCAGGGAATGTAAGCCATTGGCCCACAACGTTGCATATCTAGAAGGGCTAGAGACTGGACAGAACCCAGGTTTACCTCCTGGGCTGGGTGCTCAGCAGTACTCCATGTGAGGAAGGGGCCAGGCAGTCAAGAGGGAGCTGGGGAACCCCCAGGGCCAGCAAGAGGGGGTGATGAGGAAGAATTGACCAATTTGCTGCTCAGCCAGTGCGTCTAGCTTCCTTGACCTCCACTCCTAGTCCAAAGAGTTCATGTCCCTTGTGAGGTCAACTCTGACAAATGCTGGGTCCCTGGGCCCTTTGGGTGAACAGGGGGCACGTCCTTGGGGACAAGTCTGGGATCTTCCACTGGAGTGGCAGCCATGAATGTGCAGAAGTCTTCCCACTGTAGACTGAAGCCCTAGACCAGGTCTTGTCAGTTTCATTTTCTATAAAGGGCCAGATACACCTTAGACTTTGCAGCCACTTTGTGTCTCCTCTTCATTATATCTACTACCTCTGTGGCCAAGAATCCCTTAGAAGAAATGGAGTAGCCATTATAGTCAACAAAAGAGTCCGAAATTCAGTACTTGGATACAACCTCAAAAGTGACAGAAATATCGGTTTGTTTCCAAGGCAAATCATTCAGTATCACAGTAATCCAAGTCTATTCCCCCACCAGTAGTGCTGAAGAAGGTGAAGTTGACTTGTGTTCATTGGAAGGACTGATGTTGAAGCTGAAACTCCAATACTTTGGCCACCTGATGCGAAGAGCTGACTCATTTGAAAAGACCCTGATGGTGGGAAAGATTGAGGACAAGAGGATAAGGGTATGACAAAGGATGAGATGGTTGGATGGCATCACTGACTCAATGGACATGAGTTTTGGTAAACTCCAGGAGTTGGTGATGGGCAGGGAGACCTGGTGTGTTGAGGTTCATGGGGTCACAAAGAGTCAGACATGACTAAGAGACCAAACTGAACCGACTGACAAGACCTTCTAGAACTAACACCCCCAAAAATATGTCCTTTTCATTATAGGGGACTGGAATGAAAAAGTAGGAAGTTAAGAAATACCTGGAGTAACAGGGAAATTTAGCCTTGGAGTACAGAATGAAGCAGGGCAAAGGCTAAAAGAGTTTTGCCAAGAGAACGCACTGGTCATAGCAAATACCCTCTTCCAACAACACAAGAGAAGACTCTACACATGGATATCACCAGACGGTCAATACCAAAATCAGACTGATTATATTCTTTGCAGCCAAAGATGGAGAAGCTCTATACAGTCAGCAAAAACAAGACCGGGAGCTGACTGTGGCTCAGATCATGAACTCCTTATTGCCAAATTCAGACTTAAATTGAAAAAAGTAGGGAAAACCACTAGACCATTCTGGTATGACCTAAATCAAATCCCTTACAGTTATACAGTAGAAGTGAGAAATAGATTTAAGGGATTAGATCTGATAGACAAACTACCTGAAGAATGATGGATGGAGGTTTGTGACATTGTACAGGAGGCAGTGACCAAGACCATCCCCAAGAAAAAGAAATGTAAAAAGGCAAAATGGCTGTCTGAGGAGGCCTTGCAAATAGCTGTGAAAAGAAGAGAAAGGCAAAGGAGAAAAGGAAAGATATACACATTTGAATGCAGAGTTCCAAAAAACAGCAAGGAGAGATAAGAAAGCCCTCCTCAGTGATCAATGCAAAGAAACAGAGAAAAACAATAGAATAGGAAAGACTAGAGATCTCTTCAAGAAAATTAGAGATACCAAGTGAATATTTCATGCAAAGATGGGTACAATAAAGGACAGAAATGGTATGGATCTAACAGAAGCAGAAGATATCAAGGAGAGGTGGCAAGAAGACACAGAAGAACTATACAAAAAGATCTTCATGACCCAGATAATCATGATGGTGTGATCACTCACCTAGAGCCCGACATCTTGGAATGTGAAGTCAAGTGGGCCTTAGGAATCATCACTACGAACAAAGCTAATGGAGGTGATGGAATTCCAGTTGAGCTCTTTCAAATCTTAAATGATGATGCTCTGAAAGTGCTACACTCAATATGCCAGCAAATTTGGAAAACTCAGCAGTGGCCACATGGCTGGAAAAGATCAGTTTTCATCCCAGTCCCTAAGAAAGGCAATGCCAAAGAAAGCTCAAACTACCACACAATTGCACTCATCTCACCTGCTAGTAATGCTCAAAATTCTCCAAGCCAAGCTTCAACAGTATTTGAACTGTGAACTTCCAGATGTTCAACCTGGATTTAGAAAAGGCAGGGGAACCAGAGACCAAATTGCCAACATCTGCTGGATCATTGAAAAAGCAAAAGAGGTCCAGAAAAACATTTATTTCTGCTTTATTGACTATGCCAAAGTCTTTGACGGTGTGGATCTCAACAAAATGTGGAAAATTCTTCAAGAGATGGGTATACCAGACCACCTTACCTGCCTCCTGGGAAATCTGTATGGAAGTATCAGTTAAAACTGGACATGGAACAACAGACAGGTTCCAAATTGGGAAAGGAGTACATCAAGGGTGTATATTGTCACCCTGCTTATTTAACTTATATGTAGAGTACGTTATGAGAAACTCTGGACTGGATGAAGCACAAGCTGGAGTCAAGATTTCCAAGAGAAATATCAATAACCTCAGATATGCAGATGACATCACCCTTATGGCAGAAAGTGAAGAACTATAGAGCCTCTTGATGAAAGTGAAAGAGGAGAGTGAAAAAGTTGGCTTAAAGCTCAACAATCAGAACACTAAGATCACGGCATCTGGTCCCATCACTTTGTAGCAAATAGATGGGGAAACAGTGGAAACAGTAACAGACTTCATTTTGGGGGGCTCCAAAATCACTGCAGATGGTGTTTGCAGCCATAAAATTAAAAGACATTTGCTCCTCGGAAGATAAGTTATGACCAATCTAGACAACATATTAAAAAGCAGATATTACTTTGCCAACAATGGTCCGTCTAGCCAAGGCTATGGTTTTTCCAGTAGTCATGTATGGATGTATATGTCACGTATAAGGAAAGTCATGTATAAAGAAAGTCATGTATAAAGAAAGCTGAACACTGAAGAATTGATGCTTTTGAACTGTGGTGTTGGAGAAAACTCTTGAGAGTCCCTTAGACTGCAAGGAGATCCAACCAGTCAATCCTAAAGGAAACCAGTCCTGAACATTCTTTGGAAGGACTGATGCTGAAGCTGAAACTCCGGTACTTTGTCCATCTGATGTGAAGAACTGACTCATTTGAAAAGACACTGATGCTGAGAAAGATTGAAGGTGGGAGGAGAAAGGGATGACAGAGAATATGGTTGGATGGCATCACTGACTCAATGGACATGAGTCTGAGTAAACTCCAGGAGTTGGTGACAGACAGGGAGATCCGGTGTGCTGCAATTCATGGGGTTGCAAAGAGTTGGACACAACTGAGTGACTGAACTGAACTGGTGTCTCCTCCCAGTTGTGGTTTTGGGAAAACAACCAGAGACCCATAAATGATGGTGTGATGGGACACCCCTAACACTTGACTTGTACCCAAGGCTATGGGTGGATTTGGCAACCCAGGTCACAACACTCCAACCCTGGACCCATAAGAGGCTCCCCCTGATGCCAACGGATCGTGGCCTCCTTACGACCTCATGGAAGGCCTGCTTCCAAACACCTGCACTGTAAGATTCTACTTTCCTGGGGTTAGCTAACAGACAGCTAATGTGTTTGTGTGCTAAGATGCTTCACTTGTGTCCACCTCTTTGCAGCCCTATGGACTATAGCCTGCTGGGCTCCTCTGTCCATGATAGTCTCCAAGCAAGAATACTGGAGTGGATTCCTAGGGTTAACACACTGAAATTCACTCTAAAATATCATCTATCCCAAGAAGAAATTTTATTCTTTGATACCTCTTTTACTGTCCTGCAGTTTTTAAAATTTTCCATCACACATGCAGTTTTACTAATGTCATCCCTTGAGATCTGTTTGTTTGCTAGAATGGTTTCCATTCTGAATAGCCCCCTTATTAGAAAACCATTGATTACTGGAAGGTTTGAAACAAAAAGAACATTTGAAACCCTTCTTCCTGCCTCAGCCGATCCATCAGTAGGCCCTCTCCTCTGAAACTCACCATGTGTTTCCCTGTGTGACTGTATGCAGCAAATTATTACAATTAGGACCAAAGAGTAAAAAGCATGGCTTCAACTTTAATTAAATTTGAATTAAATGAGCTTGGTTTTCGCTGAGCAGTTCATTTCTGCCGAGGGTCAGGGGGTTTCTGACCCACCAATCTAACAAGCAGCTGGAGTCCATGGGGAAGATCTTCTAACAATGTGGGACCATTTCCACCAGCCATAAACATGTCTCCTGGATCAAGAAGGAACTGCTAGTCCCCGGGGAGCTTCCAGGGTGCCTCGGGTAGAAAATGTGCTTCTATAAGCAAAAATCCTACAAACTTCAGAGGATCTATCATTTTCCTCATCCTCTAACTCAACTCCCAGAAGAAGCTGTGCAATTTACACCCACTGAAATGCTGGGGCACAGAGGGACCAGGGAGAAAATGAGAAGCTGGGTGTAGGGGTGGGGGAGGCTTGCAGGAAATCACTCATTCCTACCTGCATGGATGTGGTCTACATGTGGTCTCTGAGCTGGGGACTTCAGGGTTCACTCTCTCTTCAGCCCCTCCCCACTCATCTCTGCAGAACCAGGGCAGGTACAGCGTGAACCGTGTTCCAGTATCCATACATCAAAGACCCACATCTTATTGTTTTGGGTTATTTTAAGTCTTTTGCAAAGCAAAAGAATGATTACTGCCCTCCTCCCCCCAAAGATAGTCCACATCCTAATCTCTGGAACCTGGGAACATCAAGATGTGAGTGAGCTAAACATGCTGAGAGAAGGATGTCTTCCCAGACCACGTGGGTGGGTCCTGAGAGCACCCAGAGGAGAAGATAAGGTGAAGAGAGAGGCAGGGACCAAAGGGATGCTCCCCCAAACCAGGAGCACTGGGCAGCCCCTGGAAGCTGGAAGAGGCAGGAAGGAGTCTCCACTGGGGTCTTCAGAGGGAACCGGGTCTGCAGACACCTTGATATTGGACGTCTGGGCTCCAGAGATGGGAGAGAATACAGTTTTGTTCTTTTAAGCCCTCAGTTCGTGATAATTCATTACAAGCCCCAGGAAATGAATGCACTCCTTCTCCAAAAAAAGATTAAAAAATCACTATCATTCAATCAGTAAATACGCTGATACCCTCTTCTTAATGAGCCATCACCCCTTGCTGAGTACTGGCCCATGTACTGTCACATGTGACGGCATTCATTCCCCGCATGGTAACCACTTCCAGCACCCCCTGTTTCACAGTCAAGGAAACAGAAGCTCAGAAAGGTTGGGTCACTTGCTCAAGGTCACCCAGCAAGAGTCAAAGCCCAGAGCTGGGTTGGCCTCTCTCCAAAGCCCCAGTGTTAACCACATCTCTGGGGCTCTGGGCCCATGCTGGGCTCTAGTGTGGGTCCCCAGCAGGGGTCAGAAGACCGTGTACCCTGCCTGGAGCAACATGCATGTCATTCTAGAACCTTGTTCCTTTATCCCAGTGTGCACCCTACTTGGTTCAGAGAGAAATGTGGAGCAGAACAAGAACACTCTAGAAAGGCCTGCTATGGACATGGAGGAGAAGGATGGAGGAGATGGTCTATGACAATCTACTTCTCTTCCTCCTCTTAGCAAATGCCTTATCAAGTGTCTTCTGTCTCCTGGGTGCTTTCTTGCCTCTCCAGGAGTCTCATTATAGAAAAAGACTCAGATGCTGCTCATGATGATTGTGGGTGTCTGGGGATTCTGTCAAGGTAGAAATTGCAGGGGGTTCCAGAGCCACTGGATCACGGTCCCTTCTTGTGAGCTGGGGTCCCCCCAGGGCATGGTGTGGACAGGAAGCTGGGCATAGAGGGGAAGCATGGACTCTGGGTGAGGCAGGCAGGGTCCTTTCTGGCTCCACTCCCTACCTGTCCATGTAAACTGCTTAACTTCTGACAGCCTTCACAAAATGGGAAGAATAACAACCTAATAATGTCATCTATAACAAATTATAGTGTGTATTTCATGAGAAAACATGTGAAAATATAATTGACCCTCAAACACATAGTTTGAACTGTGTAAGTCTGCATATATGTGGACTTTTTTCACTAAATGTTAATTTCACTGAAGTGGTGCTACAATCCTACACAATCTGTGATTGAGTGAATCCAGGGATGTGAAGCTGTGGATACAGAGGGCTGACTGTAAAGTTATACAGACATTTTCGACACTTTGGAGGTTTGGCATCCTAGCTCCTGCATTGTTCAGAGGTGAGCTTGTCTCCACACAATTTCGGGCACAGTGGGTAGTTAAGAATCATTTGTTTCTTTTGTCTTCTGAGCTTCCAGAGAATCAAAGTATTTTACATTTCTTATTGAATTTTAAAGGACCTGTATTCATTTAAAAAGTAACTAAGTCTGATTCCTGAAATAATGTGTAATGATGGGAGAGTATAATGGGAACCAAGACCCAATAATCCCCAGATCATTGATCCTCATCCAGTTGTCATGGTAACATAGGGTACCACAGCCCTCTCCAAGGGTGCACTGACAAACTTTGGTGGATACATAAAATTATCCAGATGCATTTTTTAGAGCGATTTCTGTCAGGGCAGCATTGAGCTAAGAGCCAGGCTACATCTGCTTCAGTTAGTTCAGTTAAGTTCAGTCGCTCAGTCGTGTCCGACTCTTTGCAACCCCGTGAATCACAGCATGCCAGACCTCCCTGTCCATCACCAACTCCTGGAGTTTACTCAAACCCATGTCCATCAAGTCGGTGATGCCATCCAACCATCTCATCCTCTGTCTGCATAATGATGCTGTAAGAGTAATGGCAAGAGAACCACAGAAAGATTGGAGTTGGAAAACTCTGTCTGGTAAGTATATAAAAGAACACAGTCAGGAAAAGTCCTAATTCTATTAAAACAGTGACAAAACTTAAAGGGCAGTCGATTCATTGCTCAGTGCTGTTACAGACAAGGTGAAGCACTGTGATGTCATGGCAGAGATCCCATTTAATGCTTGCTGATTTCTTTAGTGATGCTTTGAGATTTCAGCTTCTCCAATGAAAGATACCAAAGCTTTTCGGCCCTCAAAAATCGTTCCTGAGAAGAAACCCTTTGAAAACCTCTAGACTGGATTGTGAGTGTCAGCTGAGCTGAGGGAGGTTTCCTCCAGTGATGTGTTGACGAGAGATGTGAAAATACTTAGACCCACTCTCTGAGATGGGCCTGGGGGCAGTTGATCCACCTAGAAATACTGCATGTGCTACTTGAACTAAACTCTTACTTGTTCACTCAAAAATAAGAACAGAGTAACTCCTGGCATGGGATGGGGACTAAAGATGGAGGTCATAAACAGAGGCAAGATGACCATGCTCAGGAAGCCCCTCCAAACAATCCAGTTAGAAGGACTTTGATGTGTAGGATCAGAGCATACTTCCCATAACAAACAAGTATAAATTCCTTAAGAGTTTTGTGTCAGATCAATCTATGTTTCCTAGATTAAATCTCATGGCCTTGAAAAGGATCCCTTCATCTACTCAGAGTGACTGACTAGGATTAGCAATGAAGGGCAAACAATTTAAATACCTTAAAAAGGAAGGTGGCAATATTTCAAGTGGCTAGAGGAGCATTCCAAACAATAAGAATAGCAGTGAGCTCTAAGAGCATGCTAACACCATTTGCTCCAGTGACACAGTGATGGTGAGCGTGGATGATAATGGTGGTGATCATGATGGTATGATATAATGATGACATAATGATGGTGATCACCACCATGATGAGAATGATGGTTTGATGATGGTGGTGGTGAGGGTGATGGTGGTGATGATATTGATGATGTGATATGATGATGAGAATGGTGATGGTGATGACAGTGGCATGAAGCTAAAGTCCATGGGAGACTGCCTCTAGAGCAGGGGTTGGCAAACTATGGCCCAAGGACCAGATCTGGCCCACTTCCTGTTTTTGTAGATAAAGTTTTATTAGCATACAGTCATGCTCATTTGCTTACATATTGTCTTTCTCTACCTTCACTCTAAATAACAACCAAGTTAAGTTGTTACAATAGAGACTATATGGCTCACAAAGCCTAAAAGATTTACCATTTGACCCTTTACAGAGAAATATGACAACTCCTGCTGTAGAAGAAAGAGAAGTTAGCCTTCAGGTGTTCACCGGCCCGGTTTTCTTCAGTCACTTGGGAGCATAAAAACCACTTAGGAGCTTCTTATGTAGACTTGTGGGCAGGTGGTTTGTAGACAATTCATGATAAACACTTCACAGGGTCCATATACAGGTCTTTCAAAACCAGACATGTGGTTTTAAGAGAACTTAAGTGCCTCTAATCCTCTAGTCTATTAAGCAAGGATTATATATTTTATCTAGAGGTGTTGGGAACCTAAACTGATGAAAAGTAGAAGAGTTCAACATTACATAAATTTGAGCAGAATTAAGCCAGTTCAATCCTCCTGCAACAAATAAACATCTTCAAGCTTCTCACACAGGCCAGGATATAGTCCTTTAAGTTTGTTAGTCGTTAAGTGGACCCACTGGAGAAAATTTTACATTGCCTTTAAATGATCTATTACTGTGATTTTGAGGGGAGCTTAAGTACTTACTATTGTCTCAGGGCAGTTAATGCCCCAGTTTTGAAATGCATTCTCTCCAAGAATCACCGTTTTCAGTTTGTGATTTTTTTTCCCTGGGATTTTTCTAAGAAGATAAAGCTAAATTAAATTCTTCTTCATACCGTCCAACATGAGTTATGGCCTCAGTCTCATTTAGCAACGTTCCCAATTTATCACCATTAAAAATGGTCTAAGAGGGCTTAATTTAGATAACATATTCCTTTGCTTCAGAATCCATTCCCCCATGACTCGAATTTCTCCTTCTGGTGCTGCAGAAAGACGTAGGTTCTCCCTGAAACAGTCATTACTGATTTTCGAATGATGTTCCTGAAGTGTAACCTGATTTTCATGAAATGAGACAGATGTGTGGAGCTACCACCAGCCACCTGCGATGGCTTTGGATCCACTTTTTATATGAGAGAAGGAAGGCATTCAGCAGAAATCCCTAGTTGTTCTCTGGGAAAGAGGAATCTTGGCCAAGAAGGCTATACCAATTCCACATGTTCAGGCTTCTGAAACCCACAGGCAAGGGGGAGATATCATTCTTGGATTAGTTGGCTGTAAATGCAGAGATAATGAGACATGCCTGAGACCAGAGAAGGCTGGTTTTGATACTTATATCGGAACTGACAGGTGATGAAAAATGGCAAACACACTTGGGGAAAACATCTCTCGATTTGATAAAAAGCTTTATGGAAAACAAGTTCGGTGTTTGAGGAGGGTGGCACGGTGTAGCCTGCAAGAAATAGGATTCCCACATCATCCACTTGCTCTATTTCCTGATAAATGTCCATCCAAGAGTCTTGTGGTCCCCACCCTTTCTAGTGCCATTTGGAGATTTATTTTCATTTAAGAGACTTGCCATTTCTGTGTATAAAACTAATGTGTCTTAACGGCAGTGTGTGCATTTATTCAGAAGTGACAAAAATTTACAAAAAAGAAAATCAGCATTAGATCCCCAAACTCTGAAACACAGACATAACCATGTGAACATTTCACTTTTTATACCCTTTTTGGCTGTGTCCAACATATGAAGAAATATCTAGGTGGGGTGTACACGAATTACAAAAGTAGATCTTGTGCTTCCTAGCAACTAGCTTTTATCTGAAAAATACTTTGTGAAAACATGTTCTAATCACCAAGTGTAGATATTCACAATCATTTTTGAACATGGAAGTGCTATCCTATTGCATGAACAAATCCCAGCTTATATAATCAATTGTTTATTGGAGACACTTAGCGTGTTCCCAAGTTTTTGTTTTTATTTGTAAAGCACTGACAGGCCCCCTGATGTCCACCACCTAGACCCTCTGCCCAGTCCTTTTCTTATAAACACACCCTCCCCCTCCCAGCCCCACTGTGGCAGATGAAGGGTTAAGGTCACACATTTAACAGGTAAAATTGGGAGCCATACGTGCAGCTCTTTCCCTGGTTTCCAAACACCTGCCAAGGTGTGTCTCCTATGCTTTCCAGGAAGGAGAGGAGACAGTGTCCGGTGTCAGACAGGAGCCCAAGGCAGCCGGGCACCCAGGACTCTCCTCCAAAGATCATCACCCTCCTTCCCTCCGACACACTTGCTGTTCTCCAAGGCAAGGCCACTGCCGATGCCCAGCATGGTGATGTTCGTTCCCTTTGATTGTCCGCTTTAGGGACTAAAGGGAGAATGATGGTTGGTGGTTTACATTTTCAACCCTGCTGCGAGCTGACATTTAGTGAAAACCCAGCGGTCTCCGTTTTCAGAAAGCAAACTGAGAACTTTAAAATTAAGTCTTTAAAAAGTGATTCAAATACAATCACAGATGCTGGATAATGGGAACACAGGGATCGTTGAGCTATGCCTTCTACTTTTTTGTACATTTGAAATTTTCCATAGTAAAAAGTTGACCAAAAAGGATCCCAAGTGAACTTTGCTGTGAGAATTCAATGTCCTCATGGATTTAAGAGCAGTTCTACTGAAATGAATTTAAGTAACAATTCTACTTCCCTTATAGCTCAAAGAGTAAAGAATTTGCCTGCAGTGCAGGAGACCCAGGTTCAATCCCTAGGTCAGGAAGACTCCCTGGAGAAGGAAATGGCAGCCCTCTCAATATTTTTGGCTGGAGAATTCCATGGACAGAAGAACCATGGGGTCACAAACAGTCAGACACAACTGAGTGACTAACACTTCTTCTACTTAAAAAAATAAAAAGACCTACACACAGTGGATTTCAAGTTGCTTCATAAAGGACATGTGCCTTAATTTCTGTTCTCTCTTCCATCACAAATTATTTAAAAACATGCTTTGTAAGTTCCATTTTCCTTTTCCTGCTGGAGAAGATCACTCTGTGGAGAAAAGCCTATTCAGCCATCAGTCCAGGGAATGGGGGATTTTACAGGCAGTCGTATTTCTTGGAGAAGAGGAGAGAAAATACATCTCACTTCCATATCTCAGACAAAACCAGGGAGAGCCACATGAAGAGAGAGGAGGAAGGGCCAGGAATGCAGGTGTCCCCGCCTCAGAATACCCTGGCCAACTCAGCCCACGTGACTCTCTCCTCCTGCAAATGGCACTCAAGTTGAGGTCATTAAAATGCTCCTGATTTATGGCAAGTTCATGGCAACTTTACTGGGGATCTCACAAGAGTTACTGTTGTGATGGTGAGCAGAGCGAGGGCAGGGCAACTGCACAGCCGGGCCCCCCACAAGCTGTCACCTCTACCCCCACTCTCCACTTCCTGGAAGATGGATTATAGTGGTGCTGCTGTGGTTTCCCAGCATGACAGGAGCGAGCCGTGGCCAAGGTGGCCGCCTTCCAGAGCCACCTCGTGAGTTAACAGCACACATCAGGCAAGTCTCATCTTGATTTAGCTGGAAACCAGGAAGGCAGGAGCCGAGGGCGTGGCTGACAGCTCCCAAGCACCTCTCCCTCCTCCATGCTTATCAACAGCCCCAATGCGGTTGGCCCCTGACTTTCCTGGGGTTCACTCACCCCAAGGAGGATCCCTTCCCAGATTTCATGCTGGGTAAATACCAGTTTTCCAAAGGTGGTCTTCTACCGCACACCTGCACTATTGGAGAGAAGGTGGGAGGGAAGTGTGTGGGACAGGAGGGGAGCAGCCCATCACCATCCATGTGTGATGAGGCATTTTCATCCAAAAGAAAGATGGATTGTCAACCAGGCAACAGGATCTGACATGCAATTATGTCTGTGCACCTGCAGCTCGCCCCATATGCAAAATCCACAGGTGCAAACCTTGAGTCCAAAGACAGCCCTTTAAATCATCCGGCTCCAGATACGCCAGTGGTTCCTGTCAGAGCAGGAAGGCTGCTTTCAGGGAAGAGAAACTGTGGGAGAAGCTCATTCAGTACTTTTTTCTCACGCTTGGTTGTGCTTCCTTCATCCAGGGAGAACTTTCACCCTGGAGAAATCACAAGTCTTTCTCTGGATCATTTCTGCAGCTGGTGTCCTGTTCTGCCCAACACAAATGAGGGGAGGAACGTTTGTTTTGTGCGTGTGTTTTTGAACAGCTAACACCATGCTGGTTCATCCATCTTTTCTGGGCATCTCACTTGGACACTGGACATCCCCTTGGTTCAGCATCCTTCTGCCTTTCCTTTCAGGCACATCACCAAACCACACCTTTAAAACTATAGACACCCCCACCAGCAGCTTCTGTCCCTCCAGCACCTTTGCTGTGATCATCTTTGCTGTCTTCCAGGCACGAGCCTACACACAACCTCACCCTGAAGTCTACGCCCTCTCTGCCCCCACATACTCTCTTCTCTCTCCCCTCTCTGAGCCCAAATTGTATTTTGTCCCTCTTTGTCACTTTGATAATTCTTACCATGTATTAAGGAGAACTGTGCACCTTTCTCAACCACATTAATAACAGTGAAATTAGTGACTTGAACCCTCAATGAGGGTGGTTGGGCTAACAGTCATGCTTGCCTTGCCTTATTCAGTTCTCAGGAAAAACCATGTAGCAACTGCTATTATTAAGCCCATTTTCCAGATGAAGAAATTGAGGCTCAGGAAGATTCATTCATTTTTAACAAACATTTCTCGACTTCTAGGAATAAGCAGCTTGTTTCAGGCACTGGAGATAAGAAGTGAAAAAAGAAAAAAACAGACAGAAACGCTGCTCTCATGGAGCACATGGTCTGGTTAGAGAAAAGCTGTCAACAGGGAACACATGACCAAGATAATTTCAGATGACAGTGCATAAAGGAAACAAAATGCATGAATGCAATAGAAAGTCACTGGGTAGGGTGGGGGAGTGGGCAGAGTAGGGAAAAGGCAGAATTCTAGCAGTGATCTCACGGAGGTGGGGGATGAGCCATTCAAAGGTTTTTAGGAGGAATCTCCAGGAAGAAGGAACAGAAGATGAAAAGGATGAGAGTCAGAGAACATGGATATCCAGGGTGAGGGGAGCACAGAAAGCCAGAGAGAGGCAGGCGATGGTGGGAGGAGGGGAGGGAGAAGGAAGAGCTCCTGCAGATGCTTGGGTGGCCCCTGTGTTCACAGAGATGACCAGATGGAAATGGTGGTCCTGATACTCCTCCCCATTTCCCCAGCACCCCAGGGTAGGGAGCATCTTCTCACTGTCTCCCACAGCTTCACGAAGTCCAGCACCCAGGTAGGCAAACTCCACCAGATGTCTACCTGCACTCCACTTGCCATGATGCCTGAGTCCTGCCAACCCTACACATTAGTTATTCTTATTATCTGCATTCTGCAGGCAGGAACCCAAGGCCCAGCAAGGTCACCAGGTAGTCATGGGGACTTGAACACATGCAGTCTGGGTCCCAAGCGCACCTCTTTGAACTAGAGGTTGTGGGTGTGCCAGTAACCTGCCTTGAGTGATGTGTCATCGAGGCCCCTAGGGATGTTCCAGGGTGTGGTTGCTATTTTCCATGGGTGGTGACCGCCCCGAAGAAGTGTTTCTGGAAAGTCACTCTAAAGGGGATGCTATTTCTGAGAACTGAGCACAAATGGCCCAAGAATGGGGAGCCCTGACCAAGTGTATGATTTCTTCACAGAATTCAACTCCTATGCTATAGGAGAGACAACCTCAGCCCAAGCTGGGGCACTGGTGACCTTACCCCCAGACTCGGGCTTAGCTCTCATGAACTTTACAGCAACGCCAGGTCACCCCAGCGTCTGTCATCAGCAATAGTATCACCACGTCAGGAGGGGCAAAGGGTGAGACCTCATGGTGTTTTCTACAGATTTTGTTTTCCCAAGACTCTTTGCAAATGAGATGCTCCCATCACTCCTGACAATAGGAAGACAGAACGTCACACAATCATTAGATTTTATTTATGAGGGAAGGCCTGAGTTTGCTAAAGCCATTGTTGCACGTGTATAAATAACAGTGGCACCTTCGCACGTCCACCTGGAGAAGCTGGGCTGGAGAATGAAAGCCACAAGAATTTAAAAATCATAATAAAGTGATTGACAGAGAGGACACTTCAGGCTCTGAGTCCTAGGATCTGCTTCTAAATATTTGAAAAAATATAATTTTATGCATAAAACGGGCTTCCCAGTTGGTGCTAGTGGTAAAGAACCTGCCTGCCAATGCAGGAGATGTAAGGGATGCAGGTTTGATCCCTGGGTGGGGAAGATCCCCTGGAGGAGGGTATGGCAATCCACTCCATTGCTCTTGTATGGAGAATCCCATGGACAGAGAAGCCTGGTGGGCTACAGTCCACAGGGTCGCAAAGAGTCAGACATGACTGAAGTGAATAAAAAAGAGCCAGGAGGAAATATATCTCAAGAGTCTCAAGGGACCCAAGGAGGTCAAACCAGCCAATCCTAAAGAAAATCAACCCTGAATATTCATTGGAAGGACTGATGCTGAATCTGAAATTCTAATACTTTGGCCACCTGATGTGAAGAGCCAACCCATTGGAAAAGACCCTGATGGTGGGAAAGATAGAAGGCAGGAGGAGAAGGAGATGACAGAGGATGAGATGGTTGGATGGCATCACCAACTCAATTGACATGAGTTTGGGCAAGCTCCAGGAGATGGTGAAGGACAGGAAGTCTGGCATGTTGCAGTCCATGGGATCACAAAGAGTCTGACATGACTAAGCGACTGAACAACAGAGTGTTAATATTAGCAATGAGGGATTGTAGGTAGTTATTGGGTTTTTTCCCTCTTTTAAAAAGTTGTCTGTGCTTACTAAAATTTGACATGGTATATCCTTTCTGAGATATAGTCTAATGTCATGTAAATAGTACGGTAAAGATTGTATTGATGAAAAGAATTCTGGAGATGTTTGGAGATAATGGTTTCACAACAATGTGAAACAATGCCACTTAACTGTACATTTTTTAAATGGTTATGATGGTATATTTTATGTTATATGTATTTCACCACAACACAATCAAAATTGTGGCAAAGGTATCAAGATATATATATATATATATATATATATAGAGAGAGAGAGAGAGAGAGAAAGAGAGACTAATAGAATAAGAATCTATTTCAGCATAATAGAATTTAATTTATAAGAATTTGATTTAACAGCCATGTTAATGTAGGAGGCCTCATTACATTAATGGTGAAGGGATGAAGGAAGCCAAGCATTTAAGAAGAAAGAAAATCGTTTCAGAATCTCATCAAGATTACAAACATTTTATTGTAAAAAAGAACAATCAAAGTACGAGAAGAAAATTTAATTGCACGACATGCAGTCTAGCTGAGAGGGGGCATTTTACTAAGTATGACATTAGAAATCCCAAACACAAAATATTGACAGATTTGACAAAGTAAAAGCACATATAGCACACACATATATACCCCAAATTGTAAAAGTTAAAAGACAAATTTGGAACACATTTTGCATCGTACATAACATAGGGTTAATAACCTTCTAATAGAAATATGCTTAACGTATGTTGTCCAATAGAGAAATGGGCAATGAACTCAAACATTTGTTTTACAAAAGAGGAAATACATTTAAACTATCAATCAAAATTAATCAGGGAAATGTAATGTCAAACAAAGTAAGGAAACCCTTTCCACTGTATCAGATTGGACAAATTAAAAATGAATGAAAATAAGCTGGCACGCTTCCTTGAATGTGGTTTTGTAATATGCTATCAACATTGTAAAACATGCGCGTATTTAAATAATCACATTCTGCATAGTCAAGGACAGATACAGAAAGAGATGGAGATGAAGAGTGACAAATGGAAACGATCAGAAAGAACATATGGCATTTTGATCCAAAGTTTCTGAAGTCCCTGAAGAATTTTGCCAAGAGAAAATTCCTTTTGCTTGTCTCCACGAACACAGGCTTGTTCTCTCCACATGTGCATGAGAAGAAACAGAAAAAAAAAAAAAAAAGATCTTTCATGCCAGTTTTTGTAGTGAATTCCTTTGAGGCATGTAGAATCTCTGCAAACTTCCTTGTGTATGCACATTCTCAAAGACTGATTTCCATGAAACTAACCCAAATTAAACATGGCCATATCACTACAGGATTTTCAGGGTAATCTTCCCACTTCACTCTTGTCCAGTTTCCCTGTTGTTTCTATAGTCTCTACTTCATTTATTTACACTCTAATCTCTCTCTTTTTTTTTAATGTGGACCATCTTTAAAGTCCTTATTGAAATTTCTTACAATTTTGCTTCTGTTTCATGCTTTGGTTTTCTTGGCCATGAAGCACATGGAATCCCAGCTCCCCGATCAGGGATCCAACCTGCACCCCTGCACTGGAAGGGGAAATCTCAACCACTGGGCCATCAGGGAAGTCCTTCCACTCTAATCTCGAGCATGTCCTTCCTTCTATTTGCTTTGAGGTTAGTTAACTTTCTTTTTTCTAGTTTCTTAAGGTGAAAGATCAGGTTATTGACTGAAAATCTTTCTCATACAAAATGACCCTATTTACAAATTGAATTTCCTCCTAAAAACTGCTTTGGTTGTATCCTCTGGTTTTGGCACATTTTGATTTCCACAAAAATTGAAAAAAGCTCCTCCTCAAAAGACACTCGCTAGTGAGTATAAATTAACCCGAAGAATAGGATAAAATACTTACAAATCATACATCTGATAGAGGATTAACATTCAGAATATATAGAGACCTGAAACTCAAGAATAACAACTCTATTCAGTAATAGACAAAGGGTGTGCGTAGACATCTCTCCAAAGATATACAAATGAACAGTAAGTACATGAGAAGTATTTTCTAGCTGGCCAGTTAGTAGTTGGGCAGGTGTTCATAATTATTATATTTTCTTGGTGTGTTGAGATGGGCTTCCCTAGTAGCTCAGTTGGTAAAGAATCCCACAAAGAGGGCGACCTGGGTTCTATCCCTGGGTCAGGAAGTTCCCCTAAAGGAGGGCATGGCAACCCACTCCAGTATTCTTAAGATGCGTGTCACTTGCATCTGAGACTTGACTTTCCATACCCATGCTCTTGCTGACAGCTTACCTGGCTTAGAAAAATCAGTTATCCAAAAGAATTTACCATCACCACCCAGGACCTGCTTTTCTGGATTCTAAGGGATAAGTCCAGGCCTAGTACCCTGTAGGAAGTAGAGACGAAAGGCCAAGAATCTGCTGGAAGCGGTGGGGTGGTCTCCACCAAGACAGCATCAGCATGCAGCCATTAAAAATGGCTTGTTCACAAAACGCTACACAATAGCTCTTGATCTACAAAGTCACCGTGGCAAATATCTCCCCAGTGAATTAGGTGTTTGTGTGTTTTGCTGAAAACGGTATCTTTTCTAAAAGATTGCTACCTAAATAGGAATGTTCTGGAGATCCTACTACGGAAATAAAAGGATGGTTCTGTCAACTCTGGTGTCTCTTTTAAGGAAGAGAAATGCGACGCTCTGAGCCGCCTGCCTCCCGTACATCTTTCTCCAGTCCTCTCCCCCTACCTCTCTCCCCTCCTCACTACCTCCCTCTCCCTCCCCGGCCTTGTTTCCAGCGCTCAAACTGTCAGAAAGTCCTCAAATCTGTGCACTCATCCCAGAGAGCTCCAGGCTGTGCGTTCTGCACAGAGGCTGTGTCATATTTACATATTTTAAGGGGGATGCTCCACGAGAGCTCTCAATAGGGACGTGGTGGGGCTTTTAGCTTTCTAAGGCAACATCACCTATTCCTGGAAACAATTAGAGTCCTTCACAAAAGACCCGATGCATGCTGAACAGGGATGGGAAAATGAAAGGAAGCACAATACTGCCCCGGAGAGACAGTCTCCGACTCACCGCTGACCATGGGGATGGTGGAACAAGCGCTACAGTGAACACCTCCGAGGACTCGCCATGGGGCAGCTGGCAGCCTTTTCTCTTACAGAGATGGACAGAGCCCTAGAAAGGCAGTGCCATGCGGTGCGCTTTGTGTATTAATTACGTGGTGTTGATCAGGCGGGCTGGCTTGACCTGCTGCCTCCCAAGTGGCAGCTGCACCAAGTTCAGTGCAGCAGGTTAGGAAACAGAGGGGTTTGTTTTTGTGTTTGGATGCAGATGCATTCTGTGGGCACCACCCATGTGATAAAATCAAACTCATGTTTCCTTTTTGTGTAGTGCCCAGAGAATGGGACACACTTGGTTCTTTCAACAAGATGGGCAAGAAGGCTTGCAAGCTGTTAACCCCTCCCCAGCTCTCATACTCATCAATTTACAGGGTAGCATCTAGCTGCCAGGGGCTTCCCAGGTGGCGCTAGTGGTAAAGAATTCACCTGCAAAGTAGGAAATATAAGAGACAAGGGTTCGATCCTTGGGTCAGGAAGATCCCCTGGAGGAGGGCATGGCAACCCACACCAGTATTCTTGTCTGGAGAATCCCATGGACAGAGGAGCCTGGCGGGCTACAGTCCATGGGGTCACAAAGAGTCAGACAGGACTTAGCTACTAAGCCTGCACACATGCTTCTGGCAATCAAGCACCATGCTGGACCCTTCGTGAGCATTGTTTTTGTCTTTTTCACAATCCAACCATTTAGCAGAATGATGGATTTAAAACTGGGAGATTAGTTTTTTAAATTTTTATTTATTTGCTTACATACTTACTTACCTATTTGGTTAGCCAGATCTTAGCTGCAGCAGGAAGTCACGTAAGATCTTTGATCATGCGTGATCTTTCATTGTGGCATTGTTATCGTTTAGTCATGTCCGACTCTTTGCGACCCATGGACTGTAGCCCGCCAGGCTCCTCTGTCCATGGGATTCTCCAGACAAGAATACTGGAGTAGCTTGCAGTTTCCTCCTCTGGGGGATCTTCCGACCCAGGGATAGAACCTGCCTCTCCTGCATGGCAGGCGGATTCTTTACCACTGAGCCACCTGTGAACTCTTAGTTGCAGCAGGTGGAATCTAGTTCTGTGACCACAGATGGAACCCAAGCCTCTGGCATTGGGAACACAGAGTCTTAACTACTGGACCACCAGGAAAGTCCTGTCTGTCTTTACTAGTTTTTATTTTATTTTTATCTCAAAGCTGTATAACTTGTGAGTGGCAGAGCTGAGATAGGAGCCTAAGTCTCCTACCTCCAGAGGCATCTTCCACAAGGAATCAGTGTACCAAGCACAGAACAGCACCTGCACCAACCCTGAGGGATGCCCGCATCCCACCCTGACACAGGCATCCTGTGCACCCTGCATCTCACAAAAGCTCCCCTGGCCCAGTAGTGGGCTCTCAGACAATATGTATTAATAACAAGAGAATGGGCAAATGGTGTTACCTGTGTCAGAAACCAAGAGCTCAGAGTGGACTGGAGATTGTTACTCCTGCTGCTAACTCACTTCAGTCATGTCCGACTCTGTGCGACCCCATAGACGGCAGCCCACTAGGCTCCCCCATCCCTGGGATTCTCCAGGCAAGAACACTGGAGTGGGTTGCCATTTCCTTCTCCAATGCATAGAAGTGAAAAGTGAAAGTGAAGTCACTCAGTCATGTCTGACTCGTAACGACCCCATGGACTGTAGCCCACCAGGCTCCTCCGTCCATGGGATTTTCAGGCAAGAACACTGGAGTGGGTTGCCATTTCCTTCTCTATGTTACTCCTAGAGTCTGCATTTTATCCCAGAGATGGATCCTACTCCTTTGAAAGTGGAGAGAATGGTCCTTTCACAGCTGTTCAGGCCCTTGGCTTCCTGAGAGCTGCCCTGTTTACCCATGGATTGTTTTAATGAATGTGTTCATCCCATGGGAAGAATGTGGGGTTCTCTCTTCAATGTCTTTTGACCATGAGCTCTGACCTAGGATGATGCTCAGCAGAGAGCAGATGTATAATAAGCATTTGACAAGTAAAAGAGGGAATTTATTACTTTCATGTTCTTTGCACAGCATTTCACTAGGCATTGGGATTTTTTTTTTTATATAACATAATTTATTTATTTGGTCATGCTGGATCTTCATTGCTATACAGGCTTTCTCCAGCTGCAATGAATGAGGGCTAGTCTTTAGTTGCAGTACACGGGCTTTTCATTGTGGTGGCTTCTCTTGTTGCAGAGTGTGGGTTCTAGGGTGATCAGGCTTCAGTAGTTGCAGCTCCCAGGCTCTAGAGCATAGGCTCAGTAGCTGTGGTATATAGGCTTGGTTGCTCCCAGGCACTCAGGATCTTCTCAGATCAGGGATCAAACCCATTCTCCTGCATTGGCAGGTGTATTTTTTATCACTGGGCCACCAGGGAAGCCTGCATTGGGACTTTGAAGCCCTCAAAATGTCTAATGATCAGTAGGAGAGGGTAAAACAAGCTCACTCACAGATGAAACACCAGGCAGAATAATAGAAGTGTCACAAAAAAGTGCCCAGAACACAAGCAAAGACCACGAGTGTTATGACAACCTCATCTCATTGTTCTTTGCCCCACTCTCAAAGCTGGAAGAAGTGTGTGGCATGTTTGTGGGCATCCAATAAACGCCAGCTGCGTGATTAATAATCAAAATTATCATTTGTCTGAAAACTCTACCCAGCATTTGAGCAAAGTCTGTCTTGACTGTTTCAAAGAGAGAACAATTTTTAAAAACACAGTAGACTTTTAGATTTAGGGGGAAATTAAGAAAATACTACAGAGAGTTCCCAAAAGCCCCATATCTGGTTTTATCTTTTATTAGCATCTTATATTATATGGTACGCTTGTCACAATTAGCAACCAATATTGATGTATCATTAAAGTTTATGACTTATCCAGATTTCATGAGTTTCTAGCAAACCGCTCTTCTTTTTTGTTCAGGACCCCACTCAAGGCACCATGCTGCATTCAGTTGTCTGTCTCCTGATGCTCTTCCTGGTCGTGGCAGCGCCTCCAGACTGCCTTGTTTGTGATGATCTTGGCAGCTTTGAGGTGTGTTGGTCAGGTATGTTGTGAGATGCCCCTCAACTGGAATTTGTCTGATGTTTTCTCCTGTTTATACTGGAGTGATGGGCTTTTGAAAGATCGCACAGGCCAAGTGCCCTTCTCATCACATCCTGTGAAGGGCATGTGAAATTAGCATGACCTCACTGTCTCGACCTTAATCATCTTGGCTGAGGTCATGCTTGACAGATTTCTTTGCTGAAAACTTATTCTTTCCTCCATGTTTCTATATTGTGGGCTTTGGGAAAGGAAGCCCCTATGCGTAGCCAACAGGCAAGTAAGGGGAATTATGCTCCTACCCATGAGGGCAGAGTATCTATTGTACACATGTTACTTGAAATTCTTCTGCACAGATCTGTCTCATTTATTTAATCATTAATTTACATCAATATGGGCTGACAGATATTCATTTTGTAACTGGTTTTATAATCCAATATTCCCTTGTTTATTATGTTGCTTGCATTGTCCCAACTTTAGCCCCTGGGAGTTTTTCAGTTGGCTCCTGTGGTATTTGACATACTTTGATCAATGAGATTTTTTAAAATATTTTTTCAAGATATTTCTGATGTGGACCATTTTTAAAGTCTTTATTAAACTTGTTACAATATTGCTCCTCGTTTTTCAGCCATGGGGCATGTGGAATCCTAGCTCCCCGACCAGGGATCAGACCTGAACCCCTTGAGCTGGGAGGCAAATCGTAACCACCAGACCACCAGAGAAGTCCCCATCAGTATGATTTTTTTGAGCACTCCCTTCTTTCCTGGCATTGCAAGATTCTCTAGGTATGCCTTATATTGATACATTACCTATTCCATCCCTAGGATGAACCACTATCCCAAGAAGAACAGTGTGGAAACTAAGATCTGGCACTAGGAATGCTTGTTTCTCCTGTGGCCGTTGTTTCCAGGCCTTCTCACCTGACCAAACAAAGAAATGTGCGTATAGATACCAACTGATGTATATGGGTTTACCTATAAATGTTTCCCAGAGTATTGCTTAGTATCTATGTTAAGCTACCATGAGTTCACACTGGTGTCTCTAAACCATGACCACATGGCTCATTCTGACCTTCCTTATCTGCAATTTCCTGCCCTTGCAGTAAGCCACCTTGTTCCCATCAGCTGATCCCCATTTATGTACATTGTGTATAGCCGATACCTATTGTTACATTTCAATATAGAGCTAGCATCTCATACCCTCTTGGGAAACAATCAATAGGTGCAAACTTCTTCACCCCCATGCCCATCAGGAAACCTGTTTCCTGTCGCTATAATGCACTTAGATTTTCCTGTAACAGTCCTCATTCCTTTCTTGAGTCTTTTAAAATGATCTCAAACAGGGGCTCTGTATAAATCTAGAGGGGTGGGATGAGGTGCCAGGTGGGAGGGAGGTTCAAACACCTCCCTATGTACATATATGTACACCTATGGATGATTCATGTTGAGGTTTGACAGAAAACAACAAATTCTGTAAAGCAATTATCCTTCAATTAAAAAAATAAATTAAAAAGGAAAAAAAGAAAATGCAAAAAATAAAATGATTTTTTAAACATTTGCATATTAAGGTTTACTCTCTGCTCTGTTAAGTTCTATGGTTTTTTGACAAATTCAAAATGTCCTGTATCCACCACTACAGTATCACACAACATGGTTTATTCCTCTAAAATACTCAGACTTCATCTCTTCCTTCCTCCTCCTCTTGAAATCCTGATTAATATTCTATCGATGTGGTTTTACCTTTTTGTAAAACATTGTATAATGAGAACCGTACAGTCTGTTGTCTTTGCAGACTGGTTCCTTCCACTTAGCATCAGCATTTAAGTTTCTTCCATGACTTTTCACAGCTTGAGAGCTTATTTCTTTTGATCACTGAGTAATATTCCACTGAATGCCACTATTTGTCCATTCATGTTCTGAGGGACATCTTGATGGCTTTCAGTTTTCAGTGACTATGCATAAAGCTCCTGTAGACATTAACCACGCCCAAGTGTTTTCCAACAATTGGGTAAATAGGAGCATGGTTACTGGGTTGCATGGTAAGACTTTCTCTAGCCACCAGGCTGCCTTCAAAGTGGCTCTAACATTTTGCATCCCCACCAGGAATGAATGAGAGGTTATGCTATTCTGCATCCTTGAAACATTTGTCATTGTCTGTTATTTTGGAATTCAGTCATTTTAATAGGTGTGTGGTGGCATCTCCCTGTTTTAACTTGCAATTACCAGATGAAAAATGACACTGAGTGTGATATTTTTATATGCTTATTTGCCATCCATATATCTTTACTTGTGAAGTGTCTGTTACAATCCTTTACCCATTTTTTAGAGTTATTTCGTTATTGTTGTAAGAGTTTTTTACATATTTTGGATACAAGTTCTTCATCAGATATGTGGCTTGCAGGTGTCTCTCCCAACACTTGGCTTGTCTTTTTATTATCTTAACAGTCGTTTTCACATAGCACATGGTTTTAATTTTAAGAAAGTTGCTGCTATGTCAAAAAAAACTCAATGCCAAATCCAAGGTCACCCAGGTTTCTCAATATTTTCTTCTAATTTTATGGCAATCTGTTTTATTTTTATCTTTAATCCATTTTATTTTTAGACCTATGATCCATTCTGAGTTAATTTTTGTGAAAGATGTAATGTAAGCTCTGTGTCTAGACTTATTTACTTTTATAATTTTTACATACAGACATCCAATTGTTCCAGCACCATTTGTTGGAATGTATAGACTCTCTTCATCACATTGCCTTTGCTTCTTTGCTAAAAATCAGTTGACTGTATTTTATGGGTCTCTTTCTGGGCTTTCCTATCTGTGTCACTGGCCCCGCATTTATGCTTCCATCAACACTACTCTGTCTTGATCTTTGTAGCTTATGGACCAACTGAAAGTGGGCACATCAGGTCTCAGCTCTCTTCTTCCTCAGCACTGGGTGTAGGAAGCAGAAGTGTAGGTCTTTTGCTTTCTACATAAACTTTAAAATCAGTTTGCCAGTTTTTACAAAATAAAGAACTATAAATTAACAGTTGAATAAGGAAAGAAAGGTGGGAAAGAAGATGGGAGAAAGAAAAGATAAATGTCTAGTGCAGAAGAAATGACATAGAGATAGACTGATGATAGATAAATATATAGAGAGATGGAGATGGAGCTATTTCACCCTCAGGTAAGTGGAGCATAACCCCTTACTCCTTGGGTATGAGCCGTGCATAGTGACTGTCTTCTAAAGACTATGAAAAGCTGAAGGAAAAGTAATTTTGTGATGGGGAAACCCAATGAACACTACCTAAAATCCAACGAACACTACCAAGGTTAACATAGAGAGTAATAAGTCAGGCTGACAGCATGTGCACTTGATAAGATGTGATGAGAATGACATTTTACCTCTGTGGTCTTCTTTCTCAAGACCCGTAACCCCATTTTCACCCTATGAAAACAAAAGCAGCAGACAGACCCAGAAGGACTTTCTATAAAATACCTGACCAGCATTTCTCACACTGTCAAGTTAATAAAAAACAAGTCTGAGAAACGATCTGTCTAAAGGAACTTAAGGAGCTACAATGACTAGATGTAATGTGTTGTCCTAGAAGGTACCTTGAGACAGAAGGAAGGACATTGGGTCGAAACCAAGGAAGTCTAGCTAAAATCTGGGTATAAATTGATGTTATAAATGAATCAATACCAGTTGACTAGTTTTGATAAATAAAACAAACTGATGGAAGAGGTTAACTAGGAGTGGGATGTATGAGAACTTTTCTACTATCTTTGTCATTTTTCTGTAAATACAAAAGCATCATAAAATGAAGACTTTATTGAATAATAAATGGGTGAGCAGCTGAGACGCAACTCTGCTGTGAATTCTAGGACTGAGTAGAGAACACAGCTCAGAATGACAATGACGTCACCTGAGGGATTAGGAAGCTGGGATGTTCACCTTCCAATTCATACCAGTTGTAGCTGAGGGCTACTCCTTAAAACCCCAAGCATATGGGGGACGCAGGCAGGGGTCAACAATCTCAGCAGCCACCTGCCAGGAGAAGACCTAGGTTCTTTTTTTTTTAATCAAGGGGCAGCCTTGCTGTTTCTAAAATCTCTACAGGGAAGAATTTCCTGAAAAGAAAAACAAACAAAAAAACCAAGTTAAAAAACAGCACATCCACTGAGAAAGGAATAGAATTACACATCAAGGTTTACAACTTGTGGAAACCTTATTGTCATGTTAATTTCAAGCCCAAGTTGTTCAACTCTCTCCTAGGAATTTGAAATAACTCTTGTGCCCCCTTAGCAAACAGCTGGTCTTCCCCGCCCCCCCTGCCCCCCCCCCCGGCCCAGGGCTTTCCAAAGGGGAGCTAAGTCCCACCCCCGTGACCACCTGGCATCTTTACCTGCTCAAGCAGGGGCTTCCCAGAGTGACTACTGGGTTCCCAGCCATCACAGGACAACATTTAGAGCAGCAGACGTGACCTCCCTGCTTTGTTTTATAGGAATAGCACTGACTGGCCTGCTTCTGAGCAAATCCTAGCAAAGCCATGGTGAAAAGGGCACCTCTAGCTCTATGGGAACATCTTCGTGGAAGGAAGAGCAGCCCCGCTCTCAGGGAAATGTCAAGTGACTGTTTTGAAAGCAAACTGGAAGCAAACTTTAATTCTCAGGAAAATGAGAAATTTGGTGTGGAAATGCTATTTTCTTCAGAAAAGGCAAGTCTTGCCCCCTCAAACGCCTGCTTGATCTGAATCCATGTGAAAGCAAGCCTGGTCGTCCAGCCACCAAAGCAGTTTCCTCCCAAACCATCACTTTCTGCTCCCTTTTAAATTTTCTAACTTTATTCCTCTTCTGTGTATGTGTGTGTTAGTAGCTCATTTGTGTCCAAACCTTCCTTTTGCAACCCCACGGACTGTGACTCACCAGGCTCCTCTGTCCTTTGCTATCTCCCAGAATTTGACCAAATTCATGTCCATTGGGTTAGTGATACTGTCTAACCACCTCATCCCTGCCACCCTCCTCTCCTTTTGCTTTCAATCTTTCCCAGCATCAGGGTCTTTTCCAATGAGTCATCTCTTTTCATGTGACCAAAGTATTGGAGCTTCAGGATCAGTCCTTCCAATGAATATTCAGGGTTGATTTTCTTTACTATTGACTGGTTTGATCTCCTTGCAGTCCTAGAGACTCTCAAGAGTCTTCTCTAGCACCATAATTCAAAAGCATCAAGAGAACAACAAGCTTCGGCACTCAGCATTATTTATGGTCCAGCTCTCACATCTGTACATCACTCCTGGAAAGACTGTAGCCCTGACTATACAGATCTTTGTCAGAATAGTGATATCTCTGCTTTTTAATACGCTGTCTAGGTTTGTCATAGCTTTCAGGGACCCTCCAAAACCCCCCTCATGTCATGTCAGCACCACACTGTCATCCAAACATGGCTCCTGACTTCCCCATGGCGTTGATTCTTCTCTGAACTCCCAGGTTATCCCTTATCAGGTCCAACATATCTCTGAATTACCCAATCCATAACACATCTGAACTCTTCTCAGCTGGATCCTGCAGGCCATTTTCCCTTCCTTTGGTGACTGTGCTCACATTAGTCTTACCTACAGAAAATCCCACCCTCCCCACCATCCACATACACCTGCCCTTCCTCCAGATTCAGCTCCATCCTTCCCTAATCAACCCTCCTCCACACAGTGACTCTTAGCCTCCAAGCTTCTATGGAACTGACTTGGCACCAAAAGTCTTGATGCCCAGTGACCCATGGATCTTTCCTTTAACTGATTGACTTGATTTTGATCTCTGGAGGTAAATATGGGGAGAAGAATTCTGAGATCACCTTTGAGCTTACTGGTACCAGTCAAGTGTCTGATACTCATGAGCAGTGGTCCAAAGGGCAGGTGTCATTGATGTCTCTGATGAAATTGTTTCACATGCCTAAATCTTGAGTCTCATTCAATTATAAGCTCCCTAAGTTGGTCATTCTGTGATACATAATTTTTCCTCCTTCAACCTCAACTTGGATTCATTAATCTAAACTTAAAGTGACTTATGAGGTTCAAATTCATACATATTTGGGGAGTTCATGAACCAACACTACTGTACCCACTCGATTAGCCGAGAATGTGCCTGTATCTGCTGGTGGCTTACAGATGGTGAGGTTTGCCCCTAGAAATACAGGACTCAAACCATTTTCCATTCTGGTCTTTGAACCCTTGGCTCTGTAGACCTTCATCTCCTGCCACATCACATTTTATTATCGACCCTCTAGCCAATTTTCTTTAGAATCACAGAATAAATCAAGAGGGAATGAGCATGTGCACTTGATCCTTCTGGCATATAATTTGAGCTGTTCTGGTAATATATGAACTGAAGTTGTCCTCTGTGCCTTGGACTAAATCCAGCAACATCAGTGGTCAATGAGATTTTATTTTTATAATAGAGTAAAATAAAATGCAACTGACTCCATGCTTTATGGAAAGGAAGGTTTTAATGGAAGAAAAATCATCACCATCACCATCTCTAGCAGATTCTTAAAGCTCTCGTGGTTTATGAAAATGTGATTCATGATGATGTATTAAATATTAAAACCAATGTAAGACTTAATCCAAATTTATGGGGCAGCTTTGCTTAATTTACTGTCTTTTGCACAATTTCCTTTACAGATAACTTTTCGCACACTGCATCAATTATAAAACAGTGTCCACCTCCTTGCACTGTTTGCTCCTAGACCAGGATTAAAACTGAACTTGGTGACACTTAATTCTTTCCATAATCATGTCTCTTTCTTTCTTCCTCCATCACTTCAACAGGGCTACCTGGTAATTCTGTCATGACTTTATGGATTCCTGTTTGGAAGCTGGAGACATTTTTCAAGTGTCTACAGAGTGTTTCACCGGATATCTGGCTTACCCTTGAATACTTTTTTGGTGGTAAAAATGTAAGTATTCATCAAGGCCATGTTCCTAAGAAGACTCACAGAGAAGATGGCAGAGAAATGAGAATCTGATCCTTCTCAAAGTCTTCAAGACCCGTGCCTCTATTAACGAACTAAATTCAGTTCCATTTCAAATTTCCTTTGACTCAGGTCCACGTGTCAGGAGGATGCAGGAGAAACACAACCCCAAGGGTCTCTCTGCTGGGGAGTGATGGCGCTCACTTGAACTTGTCCTCTTATTTACAGGGTTGTAAGATGCCAGAAGCCAGGAAGTCTCCTTGACTCAGGTTTTCCAGTGGGGTTTTCTTATCAGCTGGGATGATGGCTGCTGGGAGAGGGTGATGATGAGCATTACTGATGCTCTGATGAGAATTTTCAGAGCATGAGCTATAATGGGGTTCAGCCGCCCTATAAACTTAGCCAGACACCAAAGGAAACAGAGGGTCACATGACTGGGAGGAGGTCCCAGGGAGATGGAGAGCCACTGAGACAGCCTTGAGTGAGAGTGAAAGGAACCGAAGCTGGGCCCAGAGGGAGCCGAGGGCTCTGCAAGGCTGCGGTGGTGGTGGCCGGGGTGGGAGGTGGGGGGGTCCCAGCCGGCCATCAGCTCACCTGCAGACGGGGTGTGAGAGAGAGCAGGTCAGGTGGCTCTGGTTATAGGAGAAAGAGCAGGAACGGGGTGGGAGTGGCCCTGGGATGAAGCAGAGGGCGCAGTGGGGGCATGCTGACCCCTCCTCAAGCCTCAGGCGGCAGTGAGCTCAGCATGTCTCGGAAGCCCCCTCTCCAGGGTGATTCTGAAGGAGGCCAGCAGCCAGCACTCCTGAGGCCCCCTCGATTTCGGGTCCCTCCTTCATGTGTCTGTTCCCATCTGCCCTGACCCTGAACATGTCTCAAATGCTGTCCTCATTGTCCCTCCTGAGGCAGGAAGACCCACAGGTGCAGGAAGCTGAGCCCCGCCCTGGAAGCCGAGGAGCAACTGGCCTCTTTCCAGGAACTGAGAACGTCACTCAGTCTTGTATTCACTTGTTCTTGTTTTTGTTGCTCTTAAGAAAGTGGAGCTCTTCTTGGAACACTTCTTTTTCCCCCATTTACAGTGAAGTCCAGGGATTGTAGGCCTGGCCTCCAGACCAGCCATCTGGGTCCTAATTCAGCTCTGCTGCAGATCAGCTGTGACGTGTGTTGAGGACGCATCGACATCTCCTGTCCGCATGGTGTGGGGGTCACAGTGAGTCCTACTTGACAACGGTTTCATGAGAGTTAAAAGTGTGAACCTAAACACACGTTAAAGAGTGCCTGATATAAAACTAGCTGGGCAGGAGTTTCTGCAACGGTGATTTTCATGAGCTCAGGGACCAGCTCTGAGGTCTCCGTGTCAGCCACTCCACCTCATGGTGTCATCCATGCTCATGTCACACACAGAGCCGCACATGTGTGTGAGACGGAGCAGGGCTGAGAGAATGAGATACCCCACTGCAATTAGACTCTCTTGTCAGAGGAGAGGATGTCCAGGCATACAGGCATGTTGAGGTCCCTTCATCCCGGCTCCACGTCTGAGGAGGGCTCTGTGGACATGCGTGAATCAGGGGAAGTACAGTGTCCTTTACAAACAAAACAGAATCAGGCCTCTTCTGTTACCCCCCAACCCCAAACTGCTTTTCCACAAACCTTCTTCTCTTCTTCTCAAGACTCATAAGCCTTCTCACAGAGATGAGATAATACAGGGGTGTGCAAGAAGCAGAGCTGGGCAGCCTTCTCCACACATCCCCACGTATCAGAGACCACCTGCAAACCAACTGCTTGACAAGCTGTTGCTCTGGTTTCATCTCTAATCAGATTGTACTTCTTGTCTCTATTCCCCGAAGGACTACGATTCATGAGCTTTCTGATAGAATAGGATAATCCTTTCATGTTGATTCAAAATAGGAAAACAGAGAATAGAGGACTTCTCACACCCAAGCCAGAGAAGTCAAAGGAAGGAGGAAGTCGTAGGTGCGAGGAAGATGTTCCTAGTTGTTGTTGCACATTCCCTCTTGCATGGTCCTTGCGTCTGCACCCTGATCTGAGGCCCAATTCCCGCTTCATTAACCTTCCATGAACAACTCACAGGAAGAATAATCTGTCCTATCACTGGAGCCCAGAGCATCTGAGCCCTCAGCACACAATCTTGGAAATGCCTTTCATGCATGGCTGACCTGATTTTAGGCTCTTCAAGATAGGAACAAAGATTTCTTTTATATGGTCTAGAACCCACCTGTAAATGGAGGAGACACAAGAGATGCTGGTTCGATCCCTGGGTTGGGAAGATCCCCTGGAGAAGGAAATGGAAAACCCACTCCAATATTTGTGCCTGGAAAATCCCATGGACAGAGGAGTCTGGTGGTCTATAGTCCACGGGGTCACAAAGAGTCAGACATGACTGAGTACAACAACAACAATAATAACAAATCATATTTAGCCTAAGAATTTTCAAGGAGACAGCCCTTCCAACACCTCAGAATTTTGCATTCTTTTTCTTTTTTAGAAAAAAATATGTATGTATTTATGTGGCTGTGCTGGGTTTTATTTGCAGAATACAAACTGTTAGTTATGGCACATGATATCTAGTTCTCTGACCAGGGATTGAACCCAGGCCCCCTGCATTGGGAGTGTGGAGTCTCAGCCACTGGATCACCAGGGGAGTCCCCTCCATGAACTTTATTAAAGAATTTCCATCAAGGAGGGGATAATGGCTTTGGCTTTTTCCTTTCTCAGTGCAAATTATATTTCGTACTGGATTATTAAACCCTGTATGAACTGTTAAAGCATATGGTTTATGTTGTATATTCTGGTGAAAAACAATTCGGGGGTAATGGGTGCTATTGGACCCCATCCAGACCACTGTAATGGGCTGGTGCACACCCCAGTGCTGGAACTGTGGCTGCTAATGGCCTCAGAAACTCCCATCTCAGAAGGCTTGGTCTTGGCAATGACAGCTACCTGACATGGACCTCCTTGCCTCCCAGGAGTGGAGATAACAGACTGACAGGAGGTCCCTGACCATGGGCCAGGTCCAGGGTGCATGTCCTGCTTGAGGGCTCGGGTGAGAGCAGACTGTCTCCAGAGTCTCCAACTAAGACTACATCTCCATCTGTGCCTTCTCCAGCCCTTCTGGCTCCAGCCCTCACCTTCCTGACTGCCCTGAAGATAGGTTCCAAGAAGAACAGACCAGGAATCTGGACTGGTTTCTAGCCCTGAGTAGCTCTATAATCTTGGGCAGATCTGTCAAACTGGAAGGATATTCTTATTTCACATTTGTATAATATTCATAGTCTCTGCACCTGCATCTCTTGTGTTTCCTGTGTTGGCAGGCAGATTCTTTCCTGGTGGCTCAGAGGTAAAGAATCCACCTGCCGGTACAGGAGATGCAAAGACACAGGTTCGATCCCTGGGTCGGGAAGATCCCCTGGAGAAGGAAATGGCAACCCACTCCAGTACTCTTGCCTGGAGAATCCCATGGACAGAGGAGTCTGGTGGGCCACAGTTCATGGGCCAGCACAGAGTCGGGCACAATTGAGCGACTAAGCACTCACTAAACTTAACCCTGGGGGTAAATGGAGCAGGAAAATCACAACCACCAGTACAGAGAGGTCACAGGGCCTCGGGCTGGCCACTGTGGAACTGGGGGTCCACCTCCATCCTCCAGCCGCAAGTCCAGGGTGCCCACCTCCTGCTGCTGGGGGTCCTGAGAGTCCCGGATGGCCAACCTCAGCACATGAGACACATCGCATAGCAGGAGCATCAGCATAAAATTTTAAATACATGGTAACAAGAGCAGAGGCACAACTGCAGACCTTGAGGAAAGAGCTTCAAAGAAAGGATCCAATGTAAAGAGGACAGGAACCCAAGGGCTGCAGACTCTGTGCCACAGCCCCCCACCATCATCCCAAGTGCCTCTACCATGTCCTGAAAAGATTCCTCCTGCTCGCTCTCCCAGATGAAAGATCCTGAAAATTATATAAACAATCAGCTTGGCGATGATGGAAACATCTCTGGCACTTGCTTCTCTCCTGAGCTCCCTAAAAAATACCTTGAAGCAAAGAGATCCAAATTTGGGTAATTACGCACAAGGCCAAAGGGGATCCTCTGGCACTCCACCCCCAGCTTTCAGAAGAGGCCGAGGAGGATTCAGTCAGGGTATCTCGATCCTTTGTAAATGTGCCTCTCCCTCTCCAGGCGCTTCTGTGTTTCCTGTTGTTTCCAGGACTGGCCCTAACTAAAGTCATTAAGAGCCTGACTCTAATGAGGCCATAGACAGACAGACGTCTCACTCCTGGGCTCAGAGGTTGTTTCTGAGTGAGCAAGGCCTACCACAGCATCCTCAATCTTGGCCCTCCTTCCTCCTCTCACCCCCTCCTCCCACAGTATCAGCGTTTTCTTCAACATCCCTTTCACCATCATCCTCTTACTCTATTTTTCCTAAGGGTCATATATGGTCATTCCAACCACCTTTTATCATTGATTAAATTGCATCTATTTTTCAGACGATTGATCTGCTATTCCAGTCATATGACCACCAAGTAAATGCATCTAGGGTCACACTGGGTCCCCACTTCCATGCAGGTGTTTAATTTTGCAGCTGTTGGGACCCTCCCCCAGTTGTGCCAGAGAACATGCCCCTAGGCTGGCAAACAGCTAGGGCTGGCTGGAGACAGGTTGGTGACACCAGCGAGCAGCTTGAACATGGTCCCTTTCCAGCTCTTCTACAAAGACTTTGCCAAGAGCCCCAGGTTCCCTCACAGTTAGGAGTTCCCCCAAAAGGAAATCAACCCTGAATATTCACTGGAAGGACTGATGCTGAAGCTGAATACCAATAGTTCGGCCTCCTGATATGCAGAGCCAACTGATTGGAAAAGTCCATGACACTGGGAAAGATTGAAGGTAAAAGTAGAAGGGGGCAACAGAGGATGAGATGGTTGGATAGCATCTCTGACTCAATGGACATGAATATAAGCAAACTCTGGGAGATGGTGAAGGACAAGGAAGCCTGGCAGGCTACAGTCCATGGGATTGTAAAGAGTCAGACATGACTGAGCGACTGAACAGCAACCTCTTGAGCCCCAGGCACAGGAGCCCCACACACGCCTTGCCCGGCATTTCTACGATGTTAATCCACACAAATCCTCTGATACATCCAGCCCCTTGCAAGGACTCTCTCCTGGCAACTGTCCACCAGGGAAGTTTAGGCAGCATCCTTACAGTCACGAGACGTGGAATAATCCCTTGGAGCTTGTCAGTAACAAACTGGAGAAGTGCAGCTGTGAGCATGGACACTTAGCAATGAATAGAAGTATTGACATGGGATATGGGATACTCTCCAGGCAAGGTTTTGAAAAAAAAGAAAAATATATATAGACATCCATTTCTAGAAGAAACTACTAAAACAAACCAAAAACACCCAATCTCTTAATAAGAGTCCCACCTAGGGAGAAGGATTTTAGGCAAGCAGGGGACTTGAGATTTGCATCATATGTCTTATGTGAGTTTGTCTTTCTGGGCAAGTATTTCCTTTACTGTTTCGCAATGGTGACAAGTAGGGCAACCGGATTACGAACAGCTTATCATGTGTTTTCTTCTGTCACAATAAAACAAGAGTAAAATGCCCTGATAAAATGATTCTCTTTGTTTGATCTCTAACCACTGCTCCTTGCATACAGGCAGGTGGCTTTAGCCTGGAGGTGCAGGACTGGATGGGCAGGTCAGGCCCTTCACTTTGATGTTAAATTCCATTATGAGCTGCCTCGCAGCAGTGGGGCAGGCAGGGTAGCCCCCTTGGCATAACCTGTGTTCCTGATCCTGACTCAAGAACCACATCCGCCTGGAGCTATAAGAGTAAGTTGCTAGCATTTGAAAGCTTAGATACTTAACTGCATTGCCTTGTGAAACTCACATTTCCAAATGATTCACATTTTAACCATGTCCAGGAGTTCCATCTTAAACCCATTTTCACATTTGTCTTGATGGTCAAGATAATTTTTCAGGCAATCTCAGTGTCAGTTGTAACAAGGATGCCTCTGCAAAAGTGAAAGGAGAGGGAAAAAATTCTTTAAGGGAAGAGAACATTTCAGAGATGAGAAAGAAAGGCGTATCACTCAGGAAAGGAAGGTTCACGGATTCCCATTTATCACATCCTCACTACACACCTTCCATGAGCTTCTCCGCACTTGGAAGACGTCTTAGAAACATACAGGGATCACTGTAGCTTTGTGTGGGTCCCATGAGAGCAGCAGGGATTCTCGAAGGACTAGGAGAGTTCCTCTGAGCTAATGTGCATGAGCCCCCACAAATCCCCTCTCATCATTTAATTTACAGATTAAAACAGAGACCCTAAATTAAATCTGCATTGCAGGCCTGAGACATAAATTAAATATGTGTTGTAGGCTGGAGACTCTGATTAAGAGATTTGTCATAATTGAAAATTGTGTGGGAACTTCCCTGGTGGCTCAGTGGTAAACAGTCCACCTACCAACGTAGGGAATCCGGGTGTGATCCCTGGTCCGGGAAGATTCCACAAGCCGCAGAGCCTGAGAGCTGCATTACTGAGGCCACCTGCTGCAACTACAGAAGCCCGCACGCCCGAGAGCCCCTGTTCCACCACCAAAGAAGCCACTGTAATGAGAGGCTCTCGCTCCGCAACTACAGTAGCCCCTGCTTGCCACAACTAGAGAAAACACCCTCACAGCAATGAAGACCCAGCATAGTCAAAAATAAATAAATAAGCAAAATTATTTTAAAAAAGAAAGAAAATTGGCCGTATGGTGTGACATCCCATAAAGGGTCCTCCAAAAGTTACACATCCTCATCATACCTGTCAATTCTGAACATCGCAGCATGACAAGATGAAAGTTTTTCTTTTTTTTTTTTTTTTTGCTCAAATTGGAAAAGACCATACCAAAAGCAGCTTAAGGCACTGGGGTCTGATTTTATAGATTTGACGAGTTTGGATATTTTGGGAAAATAAATAAAATTGCAGATGTGTTTCTACTCTGAAGATAAGCCCTGAAGAACCATCTCCTTTAATGACTTCTGTGCTTAAATCCCCACCCAGACTCTGATGGGATCATGGGCTACACCACTGGGTGCTAGGTGTTTGACTTGCCAGTTGTCTGCAAGTTCCATGAAGTCAGGAACTTCTCCAACCAGCAAATGGGAATCCCCTGTGCCTGGCACATTTTTGCTTAATTATAAATAGAGAGAAGAATATAATGTGGATCCGGGTTTGATACAGATTCAGATACTGATGTGGATAAAGGTATGGAAACAGACATCTAGTATAGATCAAGTATGGGTATGAATCCAGAAAAAGATATATGTACACAGATGTTGTAGCTTGAATGAATGAGTGAAGCAGTGAGTGAATAAGCACCCCTCACCATGCACCCGCTTCCACACTTCCTCTCACATCCATCCCCACAGGGGCCTTGCCTAGAGATCCATCAGGAAGCCTCTATTTCCTTCTTTCTAAGGAGGGTTCTATCCCTCCTTAGAGGGTAGATGGGCTATGAGGTGAGCACAGAAAATATGTCAGCTGGCCTTATGATTCACTGGGCTTCCCTGCTGGCTCAGATGGTAAAGAATCTGTCTGCAATGCAGGAGACCCAGGTTCGATCCCTGGGCTAGGAAGATCCCCTGGTGGACGGAATGACTAGCCACTCTAGTACTCTTGCCTGGAGAATCCCATGCACAGAGGAGCCTGGTGGGCTCCACGGGGTTGCAAAGGGTTGGACAGGACTGAATGACTAACACTTACCCTTTCACCCCAAACCTGCCACATCATAAAAATTTCCAGAAATGTGGAATGACATGCAGGCTCCAGAGCCCCTGACCCAGACCGATTCAGACTCTCCAGGGAGGAACCCATACATGTTTCACCTGCATTCCAAATGATTCTTATAATAAAGTGAGTTTGGGACACCATGGCCTGGCTCTTCGTAGCTCAAGACCACTGGGAGGATGGGCTCTGGACCAAAAACTTGCCTGTGATTGGGGTGGTCTGAGAGTCTCCCTGATCTGTGTGCTCTTCACTCACCTCGGTGGGACAGGGGAAAGGAATCAGTCAGCATGAGCAGAAATGAGGACTGCCTTTGAAATAGAAACGACCTGCTCCAAACCTTCTCTTTCTTTCCCAATTAAGCCTCTCCATGTGGAGGCTGCCGGATCACCGGGCAGTGGAATGAGACAGCAGAAGCAGGCTGCCCGGAAAACTGCTGCGCTTCACTGTGGTGACTGCACACCCCCTCCAGCTGTAGCTGGCTTCTCTGCAAAAATCATTAAATTCAAATTCACCATATATATATATATATATATATATATATATATATATATATATAAACACAGGCACACAAATACACTGTACCTGCTGATAGCCAGCAGCAGAGCTAATCACATGCACTACACATTTCATGCAATTTCACACAATTATGAATCTCACAAGGATGCAAATAAAGAGAAACCCAGGAGTCTGGGGGGAGGGGGGAGTTACAGGGGAGGCATCACAGGGTGAGGAGGTCTCTGGTTCTTCCTAAGAACCTTTAAACCCCAGGAAACTTCCCAAAGGCCCTCAGCCATCACTTACCCAAGTGACATGTGCAAAGGGAGAAATCAAAGGAAGTAGGCATTTAGAACGGAGTGATCCTTGGTGCAGAGGCACCATGGAGATGAGATGGAGCAAAACCCCATCTGGTCCCCAGAGCCCCCACCTAGAGCCCGCCAGCCCTTCCCCCACCCAGGTGGGCGTGCACAAATCTCCTGAAGGTGGAGCTCTGAACATCCGCCACAGTCAGATGCTCCTGCTGTCTGAAGCACATCGGCAAACTGATTCTGCAAAGGGCCAGAGAGTAAATGATTTAGGCTTTCCCAGCCAGCTGTCCCAGTTGGAACTGCTCAGCGCTGCCTGGGGAGCCGCAGATGATACCTACACACAAGGGCATGGCCACATTCCAGTAAAACCTTGTCTGCAAAACAAGCATTGGGTGGATTTGATCTGAGCATCATTGTTTGCCAAGTCCTGGTCTAAGGGAGCATTGGAAGCGTGTTCTAGAAACACATGATCATGTTGACTGCAGGATGCAGAGTCAAGTGAAAAACCATGACATCCTGAAGACGACCTCAGTGGGATTCATGGGGCCAGTTAAAGGAGTGACTTCCCAAACCTCTGTCTGAGGCAAAGGTCAACATGGAAGACTGGACTTAGGGACAGCCAGCCAGCTCTGAAACTCCCACTGCACAAATACAGAAGCCCACACGGATGGTTATACATCAGTTAATGGGCTGAATGTGAAAGTGTTAGTCACTCGGTCATGTCCGACTATTTGTGACCCCATGAACTGTAGCCAGGGCTCATTTGTCCATGGAATTCTCCTGGCAAGAATACTGGAGTGAGTTGCCATTCTCTTCTTCCAGGGGATCTTCCCGACCCAGGAATCAAATCTGAATCTCCTGCACTGCAAGCAGATTCTTTACTGTCTGAGCCACCAGGGTTAATGGACTAGTCCTTTGGAAATATAAATGATAGGGGTTCCCTGAAGCGTGAATTTTAAGAGCTCCAGAAATACCCTCAGAAACTTTACTCGGTACTCCTGGGTTGCCTTGACTCTGCTCCATGCCTGTGTTTTCATTTCTGGGTGCATGTGTACTTAGTTGTGTCCAACTCTTTGCAACCCCATGGATTGCAGCCCACCAGGCTCCTCTGTCCATGGGATTTCCCAAGCAAGAATACTGGAGTGGGTTGCCATTTCCTCCCAAAGGGATCTTCCTGACCCAGGGATCGATCTTGCATCTCCTGCACTGGCAGGCAGGTTCTTTACCACTGAGCCACCTGGGAAGCCCCTTCATTTCGGGACCCAGCATAATAATTCAACTATAGGACTATCCTTGTAAGCCAGAGTCCAGAGCCAGCTGGGTCTGTCTTGTCTTGGGCTTCTAGGGATCTCAGGAAGCAAAGTTTTCAACGTGACCTCTGAATGGGTGCATGGAGCCCAGGAGCCCACTAAACCTATAGAAGGCAAATATCCTGTGACCCACAGCATGGTAACACCCCAGGATCCCATGAACCACAGGACAGGGGAATGAGGTTGCAGCCATTTTACCAGTGGAGCTTGGGGCAAGAGTCAGCGCTGTGCCTCATTTCTGGCTCTGTTCTTATGTGTTTCTCGATTGTGCAAACTGGGAGACAACAGGTAAACACCCCACCATAGACTTATTCACAAATCCCTCACAGAGAGACTCCCAGGAGACTTTGTCACCAGCTAGACCATGGATTGAGTCTTAACAAATAGATTTTGTTTCCACAACCCACTTGAAAGTAGCACTGTTTCTGCTGCAATCGAATCAATGCACATATGGATCGCTTGTTCAATAAAGGAAACTAAGGAGGAGGTATTTCAGGAACTAGAGAAGTGGCCAAAAAATATAAAGGAAAAATGATTTAACTGCGACATATTGGAATGAACGTCTCAAAGCATGCAATATAAGGGAAAGTTCTACAATAGTTACATCAATGAATGGGAGTTCCATGTTAAAGCCACTTTACTAGTTAAGCCTGGAAAATTTTCCTCTTTTTTTTTTTTTTGCCTGACATCGCATAATTCCTGGTTTGAACTGGTTTATCTGATGAAATGTTAGACGCTTCCTGTTGGAATGATGTCTGCCTGCTACTAGAAATCTGACAGCTGGGCACGTTATCCACTAGATGTATTTTCTGAGATGACCCCTGTGACCTCAGCCAGTCTCTTACCAAAACCAGTACAGGACTAGGAGAGTATGAACCTGATCAAACTGAGATCACTTCCCTGCTTCTGGAGACAGGGAACCCCTATCACTCAGCCTTCCTCTCTCTTCCCTGTATAATGTCAGCTGCCCAGCCCCCTCCACATGCTGCTTGGGCCACCTGGCTTCCCCCAGCCTGTCTCCCTAATACACCTTGTTTACACCCGCCCTCCTCAGCTTGGATTCCCTGCCCATCTTCTGGCTACACCCAGCTCAAGCCCTGTCTCCCCCAAGTAGATCCTCGTAACCTCCATAAACCCCTACCACGTGTAGAACTCTAACTGATCCACTTTCCACAGTCAGTGTCACAGATCTTGTTTTTAATTCTCTGAATACATGGAGGTCGACTTTCCAAACCCAACACAGGTCCTAGAGGGCAGAGACAGAATTTTATATATATGCAACAACAAGTGTTTATTAACCAACAAATACAGCTATTTGCTGATAGCGTAAATATCATGAAGTCAGTTGGCATGATGAAAGCCCTGTCATCTGCTGCACAGACAGCAAGGGTCAGACACTGGTCACTTACTCTAAACACAATGCAGAGAACAGAGTTTACAGTGGCCCCATCCGGGTCTTTGTTGGGGGAGCTGCCTGCCCCACCATCGCCATTCCCCTAAAAGGAACTGGATACAGACCTGAATCCAGAATTTTGGAAAAACTGCCAAACGCAACATTGAAAGTTCCCCTTCTACCTCTCCTCCCATCTGTATCATCAGGATACGTCATTTTCCTTGTATTTTTTCCCCCACCATAAAACCTTTGGAGGCCCTTCAATACAGAAGGCAAATAGAAGCCAGCAAAACAAAAGTTTAAATGGAAACTCAGATACTTCCCTGGCGGTCCAGTGGTTGAGACGTCACCTACCAGTGCAGGAGGTGAGGGTTCAATCCTTGGTTAGGGGAGTTAAGATCCCTCCTGTTGTGGGGCCAAAAGACCAAAACAGAAACAACAGAAGCGGTATTGTAACAGATTCAGTAAAGTATTTAAAAATGGTCCACGTTAAAAAAAAAATCTTTTAGAAAATAAGTGGAAACTCATGGAAGAATATCTGCAAAGAGAAGGTAAGCGTCTAAAAGATGCTCAACATCATTAGTCATTAGGGAAATGAAAATTACAAATCACAACAATACCACCACATCCTATTAGAACTGTCAGATTGTTAAAAACTGGCAACACTAGATGCTGGCAAGGACGTGGAGCAATAGGAACTCTAATCTTTCGCCAGGAGGATGAAAAATGGCACAAACACCCTGGGCAACAGATGCATGCTTCTTATAACTTTAAACTTACCATATGAGTTGGACTGAGCGACTGAACTGAACTGATCTGAACTGTGATCCCCAACCCTAGCCCTAGAAACTTAGCAAAGTGAAAACAGAGACCTTTGTTCACAGAAAGATCAAATCCATGAAAACAGGGATGGAAGTTTCATCTAAAAATCACCCCAAACTGGAAGCAAACCCAGTGTCCCTGAACTGGGCAATTGGTAGATAAATTGATGGAATGTTCGTCAGCACTAAAAAGAAAGAATTCTTGATGTATTCATCCACACGGAAGAATCTCAGATGCCCGGTGCTCCCTGGAAAACCCAGCCTCGAAACACTGCAAACAGTGTGATTCAATTTATATGAAGAGGTAAACCATTAGGGACAGGAAATAGACCAGAGCCGTGGTTGCCAGGGGCTGGGGAGGGAGGGGGTAGGAATATCCCATATCTTGACTGTGCTTCTTAGATGACTGTAGGCATTTGTCAGAACTCACAGAACTGCATACCAAAAAGGTTGTGATTTACTGTATCTCAATTAGAGCTTAAGAAAAAATATCTCCAGGTTGGCAGCTCTAACTTCAGACCTGGACTCATCCCACCTCGAAGTCCCTAGCCTGCTCCAGGTAGTTGCAGTGGCCAGCAGGGATGCGCAGAGCCCTCAGAGCATAGCCAGGGGCTGTGTCACAAGCCGGACCCTCACTGGGCTCCCCCTCGCTCTCCAACTCTCTGCCATCTCTTGGGCCCTCGCAGCAGGCGGATGGAGCAGATTCTGGGGACCACTCACAAATGCCATCACTTTCATCAGCAAAACCGTCCCCAGACTGCTGATGTGTCCACCGGCCAGCCCCCCAGCTGAGGCCAGGCACCCTCCAGGATGATAGACCACCCCAGCTGACCTGCTGGGCTGCTGTCCACTGCCAGCCTGAGAGGAGGGTGTGCACGGGTGGGTTTGTCCTGCCTCTTGTCCAGGAGGCCACAGCTCCACACTACTTCCCACCCATCACCCATCACCCTGGTATTGCACTGTCCCTGGAAGTCAGAGCTCAGATGTCTCACTCCACATGGAGCTGCCTATATATTAAAATTAACCCTAGACACCCGGTGTTTATTGCACCACTATTTACAATAGGCAAGACATGGATGCAACCTAAGTGTCCATCAACAGAAGAAATGGATTAAGAAGACCTAAGGTATATATGGCAGTGGTGGTACTCAGTCGCTCAGCTGTGTCCAACTCTTTTGTGACCCCACGAACTATAGCTCACCAGGCCCCTCTGTCCATGGAATTTCCCAGGCAAGAATACTGGAGTGCATTGTCATTTCCTACCCCAGGGGATCTTCCTGACCCAGGGATCAAGGCTGTGTCCCCTGCATCTCCTGGATTGGCAGGCATATTCTTTACTAGTGTGTGACCAGGAAGACCCAAGTGTCCATATACAATGGAACATTTCTCACCTATAAAAAAGAATGAAATAATGTCATTTGCAGCAACATGGATGTATCTAGAGACTGTTATATTGCGTGAAGTAAGTTAAAGTATTTGTCTTTCTAGACAAATACCATATGATATCATTTATATGTGGACTCAAAAAAATGATGCAGATAAACTTGTTTACAGAATAGAAAAAGACTCACAGAATTAGAGGACGGACTTGTAGTTGTCATGGGGGGGAAGGAGGGTGGGGAGGGATGGATTGGGAGGTTGGGATTAACATACACACATTAGTTTATGTGCATTAGATAATCAACAAGGACCCACGGTATAGCACAGGGAATTCTACTCAATATAACAATCTATATGGGAAAAGAAGCTGAAAAAGAATAGACATATGTATATGCATAACTAAATCACTTTGCTATAAACCTGAAACTAACACAATATGGTGAATCAACTGTAATATAAAATTTAAAAATTAAAGAAAAATAAACCCCAGGCACAGAGCTAAAAGTCAAATGTGTATGATTCCTCAGAATGTTTTTATTTTAACATTTTCTTTTCTCTCTAGTAAACGATGGCTTCATCGTGAAAGCCATCAGCTGATACAGCTGGAGCACTGCTTTCCAGGCAACACACAGAAATATTCCTGTGTGAGGAGGGGAGTGGTATCTATGGTAACAGGATGCAGAGGCCTTCAGCACCTGATGGACCCATGAGGACCCGTGGCTGTGGCTTGTTCCTGAGAGCTTGCGCCCAGCTCCATGTCCCTGGAGCAGCATCAGCTGGGACCTTGCTTGTTCTTGGGAGGAATACGGCACATGGGCGAGGACTCAGTGAGCCAGGGTCTCGGAGAAGACTGTTGAGATCTGACTCCTGACACTTAACCCCCTTGAGAACGTCTCTGTGAATGTGGAGTACAGCTCCTACCCTTGCACTGTGTGGAGATGAAACCACAGATGTGAGCCCTGCACTTGGTCCCCTGCGGGCATGGCAAGAGCTCGATCAGTGACAGCTACGATTTTCTCATTTTATATCATGTAAGAGACTTCAGCTTTATGGGCAGGAAAGGCCTTTCTTGGCTTCACTAACAAAGACCCTCAAGACAGTTTCCCAGGATGAGATTCCGGTCCTTCAGTTCAATCAGAGTTCAGAGCTGAGCCTTGAGGCAACCAGCCCTGAGCAGGTAGTCATTTCTGATGTCTGCTCTTCTCACCTGTGTGCCCTGACCTGCCCTCTCTGTAATTACACTGGAATACACTTCTCATCACAGGCACCAGGAGAACCCACAAGTGGGCAGGCAGCTGGTTAAGGAAGAGAAAAGCAAAGGTTGACCTCATTTGGATAAAAAGGGATCCACCTGAACCTCTCCCAGGCAAAAGTCTTACCATACCAGTGCTCTCAACAGCTTGGCACAGACATGTTCTTTCCTTTCCTATTTTTTTTTTTTTATTATGAGGATTTTGGTGAGTTTTGCTCTTTTCTGAATTCAGTAGAATTACAAAGCTTGGAAATAACTGCAAGAATCTGAATGTTCAGCAGGAAGAGAGCCTCAGGCATTCAGCTCTCTTGGAGCCTCTGCTCCTAAGTACAGACCTGAACCCAACAAATCGGCGACTTCAGAGGAGCTGAGATTAGTGCATGTGAACGATGCAGGATCCAGTGATGACTGAGAAAGTAAGAGGAAGGGTGAGCACACGTCCAGACAGCGCCTTCCAACAGGAATATTGAGGACAGTGACCAGGTCAGGGTCACCGGCTGGAAAGGAGCAGCAGGAGTAGCAAGGTGCCAGAACCCCAGCAGGAGTATTTGCAGGACTGAGAAAAGGGCTCATGGGGCAGGGGTGTGCATTTACTTGAAGAGCAGCAGTGTGGAGAAGAGCTCTCTGCGGCTGGAGAGAACAGAACTCAGGCTAAATGGATAAACATTTCATAGAAGGGTCACTGTGCATGTTTAAAATAAAATCTAAATTTGTCAATACTGCCTGCATGGTCCTGTCTAATCTGACCTCTTCCCCTCTCTCTGATCTTGCCTCCCTCCACCCGCTCTTTGTTCCCTGTGCCCAGTGGGCCTTGCAGGACTTCCTCCAGCAGGCCACAGGACATTGGCACTTGCCATCCTCTCTTTCTGAGATTAAGTGGCCTTCCCCTTCCTTGGGTTGGATCCAGTTTAAATACCATTTATTCAGAGAAGTCTTCCCAGACCTTTCTGGCTGACGTCGATGCCCAGAATCTCTCTTTGCTGCAATAATTATCCGGTTTTATTTATTAATAAACCCTGCTGCTCATCATTCTCTAAAAGTAGTTTGTGTATTTGTCTGCTGATAAGGACTGTGTCTTTCTCTCACATTTTCCACCTATGCTCAGCTCCTGGGTGAGTATCTGATGAATAGGAGGGCTTGGCAGTGATGTATCAGGTGGGTGCATGCGTGCGAGAAGGAACAAGATGCTCTGCTGGGTCTGAGTGTCCCTCAAGGAGAGGCAGAAGGGCCAGCAGTTCTGTCTTCATGCAAAGGAGACCATCTCACCCATGCCAAAGAGATAGCAGCCCTTCCCTCCCCACTTCTTACCCTTCACCCCAGTCTCCGGCACATAAGCATGCAGAAGCCCAATGGTGTTCTTTTCAATCACAGCTTTTGTTTTTGAAAATCCTGAGATTTCTGGCAATTTGATGTATCAAGCAATAATCAATATCTCTCTTTAGGGCACTTTTAGTCACTATATTTTTAACCTATTTTTCTCCAAACATGGGCTTTTCTCTGGACTGAAAATCCATAGTGTTTCTAAATTCAGATCTCCCAGGGTTCATGTTTTCAACGCTATGAAGCCTAATTAACTATGAGTTTATAAAGTGATAATTGCCCGGCACATCTTGGGAGGGTCCAAGAAAGTGCGTCTCGAAGGGCTTGTGCCCAGCAGTCCTCAAGGTCACCCATGGACAAGGCTGCCCTCAGTGTTAACCCAGTGCTGGAGGGAGAAAATAGCTTATTTAATTGGGGAGTACTTAATATATCATTTTCATATTAAAGCAAACAGCCTTGTAGAGTAAATTCACTAGATTTTTAAAGACAAGGCTTCTCTTTCAGATCTGGTTTCCTCGGCGTGTATGCCCAGGAGTGGGATTGCTGGGCCATATGGCAGTTCTATTTCCAGTTTGTTAAGGAATCTCCACACTGCTCTCCACAGTGGCTGTACTAGTGTACCCCAATGTTCATCGCAGCACTGTTTATAATAGTCAGGACATGGAAGCAACCTAGATGCCCATCAGCAGACGAATGGATAAGAAAGCTGTGGTACATAGACACAATGGAATATTACTCAGCCATTAAAAAGAATTCATTTGAATCAGTTCTAATGAGGTGGATGAAACTGGAGCCCATTATACAGAGTGAAGTAAGCCAGAAAGAAAAACGCCAATACAGTATACTAACGCATATATATGGAATTTAGAAAGATGGTAATGATAACCCTATATGAAAAACAGCAAAAGAGACACAGATGTATAGAACAGACTTTTGTACTCTATGGGAGAAGGCGAGGGTGGGATGATCTGAGAGAACAGCATTGAAACATGTATATTATCAAATGTGAAACAGATCGCCAGTCCAGGTTGGATGCATGAGACAAGTGCTCGGGGCTGGTGCACTGGGATGACCCAGAGGGATTGGGTGGAGAGGGAGGTGGCAGGGGGGTTCAGGATGGGGAACACATGTAAATCCATGGCTGATTCATGTCAATGTATGGCAGAAACCACTAGAATATTGTAAAGTAATTAGCCTCCAACTAATAAAAATAATTGGGAAAAAATAAAAAATAAAGATAAGGCTTCAATAGTCAAGGATGAGGGGGGTCACTTTTATGCTGTGATCAGTTTTCCAGAACTCCATGCAGCCAGGAGAGACCAGGTGACATAATTCTAGCCAAGGGGTTATGCTCACAAGTCCAGTCTGTAGGAAGGATGTCACTTCTCGAATAAAATGACAAAGCTGCACCCTGCCTGGAATACAAGGATGACGGACACACATGCCGGGATTTTCCTGCCATGAAGGTGAAGGTCATGCCCGGAAGGAAAGGTGGGGAGGTGGACAGGCCCTGGCTCCTGGACCTCAGTAATCCCCCCTCCAGCTCCCCAAGACCTGTTGTTCGGAAGGAAGCAAAACCTTGACCAGTACTAGAGTTAGTGCAACCCTAAGTGTGAACTCCTGGCTTGGGCTCTGTAACAGAGATGGTTAAGCCTCTTCCTCCCTGGTCCCTGCCCCACCCTCAGCGTGACATGGCTCAGGGCCCTGCTCGACCACTAAAGACACATTCCTGCACATGCAGCTTGTCCCACCCCCTCTGTCCGACCTCTGAGAGGCCTTCAGGGATTACCACCAGACCATCTTCCCCTTTTTAGCAATTGTCTTTTCAAATCAAATCTCTTCTAAGCGAAGCCCAGATTTGTTTTTGTTTGACACAGGGAACAAACATGTGGGGAGAGAGCATGGAATCTTACAGTCTCTGGGCTGTCAGCGTGACCAGAGGCTGTCAGAAGTCAGAGGTCCAACCTTTTGACTTGGTTGTGAGTGAATTCAGTCCAGGGCAGAGGAAATAATTTTCCAAGTCTGTGCCATGGTAAAGTGATAGGTTTCAGGCCACTTCTAACCCCCATGTCCATGGTCTTTGCAGAGCTTCCCACCTTAAAGGGCAATCCTGGTTGAGTCCTATGCTTGACACTGACCCAGACCCCCCATCCCACACACACAGGAAGCCACACACACATGTCTATGTATCCTGGTCAATCAGAAAGTTTTGCTTTCTTCACGCCCCATTCTGAAGTTCAGTTGACAGATCAAAATGGAAATTAATCAGGAGGCCTCACAGTGGATGTGCTCAGACAGGCACCAAATCACCAGGCCTTGTGGAGGTCGCCTTTCTGTGTCTCCTTCCCTGGCAAATCATGCCACCTCTCCATGGCCACTCCCTCCAGGGGCTGCCTTTCTTCTGCCCTGCCACCCATCAAGGTGATGTTGGAGCTGTTGGTAGTGACCATACAGAATGCAGACAGAGCTCCACTCTTCCTGGAGGAAAGAGGGACAGAGGTTTTATTCTGAGAATAGATGTCTTAATGCACACAGTGGAACTCTCCTCCCATTGAAGAAAATCCTTTCAGTAAACAGTTGCTGAGGACTTGCTTTGGGTCAAATCACATATCAGGCACCTAAGACATGGTTTCACCTTCCAGAATCTCACAGTGAAAGGGTACAGGAGTAATGACAGTGATCATGTAAACGTTGTTGTTGTTCAGTTGCTCAGTCGTGTCCGACTCTTTGCGATTCCATGGACTGCAGCACGCCAGGCTTCCTTGCCCTTCACTATATCCCAGAGTTTGTTCAAACTCATGTCCACTGAGTCAATGATGCCACCCAGCCATCTCATCCTCTGTCACCTCTTAAACGTAAAGTGTGTGATATATGCACATAAACACATAAATATATGTGAAATGTACATAAATAAATACATAAATATACATACTTTATGAGTGTGTGTGTATGTGTGTATATATATATACATATATATATATGTGTATATATATATATATATTGTTTATAGGCTTCACCACACCAAAACCTTGGAACAGGACTACTGGTCAGGTCAGTCACCATTCCCTTTTTTACAAATGGAGAAACTAGGCTTAGAGCTTAAGTAAAGCAGCTTGACAAGAAGAAGTCATGACTGAATGTTTCAAAATTTAATTCTAGCTATTGCTTTTGAACTGTGGTGTTGGAGAAGACTCTTGAGAGTCCCTTGGACTGCAAGATCCAACCAGTCTATCCTAAAGGAGATCAGTCCTGGGTGTTCATTGGAAGGACTGATGCTGAAGCTGAAACTCCAATACTTTGGCCACCTCATGCGAAGAGTTGACCCATTGGAAAAGACCCTGATGCTGGGAGGGATTGGAGGCAGGAGGAGAAGGGGACGATAGAGGATGAGATGGCTGGATGACATCACCGACTCGATGGACATGAGTTTGAGTAAACTCTGGGAGTTTGTGATGGACAGGGAGGCCTGGCGTGCTGCAATTCATGGGGTCACAAAGAGTCGGATATGACTGAGTGACTGAACTGAACTGAACTGACTGATCTTATTCCAGGGCTTCCCTGGTGGCTCAGCAGTAAAGAATCCTCCTGCCAATGCAGGAGAAGTGGGTTCAATTCCTGGTCTGGGAAGATCCCCTGGAGAAGGAAAGAGCAACCAATTTCAGTATTCTTGCCTGGGAAATACCATAGACAGAGGAGCATGGCGGACTACAGTCTGTGGAGTCACAAAAAGTTGGGGACAACTGAGCAACTAAGTACATGCACATGCATCTTGTTCCAAAGCCAGAAAACTCAATCAGCTCCCAACTTCACATAAGGTGGCAATTCCAATGGATAGAAACTGTTATGAAGGAGCTGTGCAAAGGTCCTAAATCCATCCTGAAAGCTTACTGTGAAATCACAATGCTATAACTGAATGACTCTCAGCTGTAGGCCCAGCTGACTCATCCTAGAAGAAACAGTATGAACTTTGCGGGTATGGTATGTTCAGCTCAGGTATGAACTGACAGATAATAGCCTAGAGCTCACTCTGTCTTACCCTTTGAAAATCTGATCTAAACAAATAAGTCATAGGTGACTTTGTAGAAAGTGTCAGGCATTGGAGTGACTTGACTTCCATTCATGGTTTTCAAAGCAATCCTATCAGAAAGAGACAACTGTGGACCAAGTTGGCTCAAGTGAAAGGCCAACTCTGGAAAGGGTAATACTGCTTCATAAGAGAGTCAGTCATCTAATAGCGGGGAACTTGCATCTGCTCTGCATTCAGTTTGTTGTGAGATGTTACTTTGGGAGAGATACATGAAAAAAAGGCATCCTTACACAGATATTTAGTTGCAAAAGGGAGAGGTATTTTAATAGTCTCTTTGGGTGGTTGTGGACATTCTTCTCTGATATTAAACCAAAAATCAGTAAGTGCTAGTTACCCAAAGGTACAGTGCAAGTCTGAAATTTGAGCAAGCTCTGGGAGATACTATAGAACAGGGAAGCCTAGTGCGCTGAAGTTCAAGGTGTTGCAAAGAGTCAGACATGACTTAGAGACTGAGCAACAGCAACAACTCTACGTGGTAGCCAGATCTGAAAAACCATGGTTGACCTGTCAGATATTCTTTCAAGGAAAAATGCTGTTTCTGTGAAAAAAAGAAGACAGTTCATCCGGCAACTCAAACACCCTCAAGAAACTTCCTTGAGAAAACCCTCGAGTTCTGGTTTGAGCACAAGTGTTTTGTGCTTCCCAAGTCATCACACACAGTATTTCTATCAGAACATGCAGAAGTCACAATGTAATAAAATTAACACTTTTACCACTTCCTCAAGGAAATCCTTAAGGGAAACTGGTATGGCTTCACTTCACAGAAGTGCCTGGAGATGAAGATAGTGACTTTAGTACTCCACGCCAGAGGTCTGGAATGCTCACCACCACAGCTCCTGACCATCAATGCAAACGTCATCCCAGGGCAAGATAAACACTGTCTTAGTGTAATTATGAAAATAGTTTTGACTTTATAGACCCCTTAAAGGAGACTGAGGGTCCCCCAGATGTCTGTGGAGTTCACGGCATAAAATTTTGTAGTCGAGGACAAACTTAGCTTCCCCCTTCCCCAGTTGACCTTGATTCCCCAGCTCTCAGGGAAACCCAAGGTCAACCTGCTCTATTAACCCCTCAGCTCTGCTTCAGCTCGTCCCATACCTGAGACCCCCTGTCCTGGAACAATGGTCAGTACACAAAGGCTATTGATGATGAGAGCCACCCCAGGTCCCAAGTTGGGAAACCCCACTGTCCTCCTCCTGGTTTCTTTTTTCATTAATTGCCTCCATATCTCGAAAATGTGTCTCTCTTGCTACTCATTAATTCATGAAGCACTTATTAAGCACCCTAATGAGCTGATCCCTGGGCTACTCATCTTTACTGTCCTCTTCTTTAGAAAAGAGGAGATGCACCCAGACTTCCCAGGCAAAGCCAAAAATTAACCCTTCCCCTGAGTCTCAAAAATTTTATTTTCAGCTAGGGTTTATTTATTAGCACATATACGCCTCATTATTAATCACATTATTTTTAATTAAGGGATTTTCCAGGGTCAAGTTGCCAACTGAAGTTGCTAGGCAGTTTGCCCAAGTAAGGACTTCATTAAGAACAAGGCAAAAATCAAAAAAGTGCAGAGAGTTCAACTGGGAAGAAATCGCCTAGGGAAGCAGGACTAGCTCAGTTTTCTTAATTTACTTTCTCACCCCTGACTCTCTCTTTCACCCTCCTGGCCCCCAGTTATTGTGGATGAAGAAGGGCCAGCTCTGTAGGAACGACAATCTTATCTCTCTGGCTCTGCACGTAGAAGTAATTCCAGGAGGTCAAAGGGGAAATGAGAAAGGGCTGCCTGGGTAGAGAACTAAGGGTTGGTTGTGTGATTCTATCCATTAAGACATATTCAGATGTAAGCAACAGTATCACCAGCTAAGAGTTCGTCAAACAGGAAAGACATGTAATTTTCTCCTGTAGCTCGGAGTTTGGAAGGAGACTCTCATGTGTGGTGCAGTGGTCCACCAGAGACCCAGACTCATCCTCTTCTTTCCTCTGTCATCTTTGCCACTTTGGGGCTGTTAATCTTGGGGCTTATAGCTCTATGTTTGCATGTCTTCGAGTGACCCTTCCACCCATAACCATATTCAAGACAGAAGGAAGGAAGGATCAGCTTTGCTGTCTATCTTTCAATCAGGACATAAACACCTTTCAACCTTCCCCAGTCTCCCCATCTTGTGTCATTTGCCAAGAATGGCTTCATGCCCATGAGTCACCTAGCCTGAAGCAAGTGGGTGGGATGAGACCAAGACGGTGATGCTTGGCTGCTCAAGGCCTGAAGCTGCCTGAACCGGAATGGGGTTTCCTAAAATCGGAAGGGGAGTAACCATGCCCTTAGGAAGACAACCAATGGCACATTATGGGTTATTAGTCTCAAAGCCCATTTCTTAGGGCAGCATGAGGCTCCCACCCAGCTAACCATTGTGAGTGGCACCTAAGGGTCAACAGTCACTCACATTCTCTGGGAGTGAAGGACTGCTTTCAACTCCATCTAATAGCAGTAGGAGTCCCGGAGAAACAAAAAGACCCCCTCTATCAGTTGGGAGATTCCCTGTTAGCTCAGATGGTAAAGAATCTGCCTGCAGTGCAGGAGACCCAGGTTCAGTCCCTGGGTAGGGAAGATCCCCTGGAGAAGGGAATAGCTACCCCTTCCAGTATTCTTGCCTGGAGAATCCCATAGACAGAGGAGACAGCCGGGCTACAGTCTACGAGGTCACGAAGAGTTGGATCCAACTGAGCAACTAACACTTTCATCACAAGCTAAGACTCAAAGCCAAGTTGTCCTGAACCCAACATCCAGGCTCTTGGCTCATTCTGAGGAGGTGGACATTCCATGGGCAGAGGAGCCTGGCGGGCTATAGTCTATGGGGTCACAAAAGAGTTGGACATGACTTAGTGACTAAACAACAACAATGCACAACAAAGAAGCAAAGACCTTTTACGAATAGAATAATTTAAACAAATTCATGGCATTTTGGAGAATCAAGGGCGAGCACAACCCACTGTCTGGAAATGTTAATCTTCTGGCAACATTAAGTGAGGGAGAAAAACCTCCCTACAAAGGAAAAAACAGCTCACCAAGGAGATCTTTACATCATAACAAAGCATTTACAAGCTAAAAAGCCATATTGACAGAAGATTAGATTGAATGGATAGAAAGATTGATAGATAGAGATGTATAGAATATTAACCTCATTGCATGTATACCTACTCACAAACTTGGGTAATAACATTCAGGAAATTCCATGGCATTCTAGTGTTAGGACTCTGTGCTTCCACTGCAGGAGGCACAGGTTCAATCCCTGGTTGGGGAACTAACATCCTGCAAGTCTTGTGGCTCAGCCAAAAAAATAAACTAAATTGCAAAAATAAAATAACATTCGGATGGAAAACTGAGTTACCAGGAAACTTGAGAGTATCCGAACTTTTCTAAGGGCCCGAAGCTACTCTCTGTGAGAGGTTTTCTCGGGTCAGCTCATTAGTGAGGCTCTTGGTCATTTCTGACTGTTCCCACACAGGTTTGAATCGCAGGGCATAACGAGATGGAATGTGAGTGAACAGTCTCATCTGCAAATGGGAACATAACTAAAGCCGCTTCGCTTGGGAACCCACCACCTCTGAGAAAGTAGCATCAGAGGTCAGGGTGTTACCCCTACTTGTCACCACCCAGAGGTGCCTGAGCCCAGTGACAGCCTTTAAGTCACTGACTCTTGGGGGAGAAATCAAGACCTCCAGCCTTTTTAGTAAATCACTGCTCAAGAAGGGCAGAGGAAAAGAAATGAAAATCTGTTCCTTTAGTTCCTCGTAGCTTCAGAAATCACTCAGGGGACTGGGGACATTCCTGGATTGGTATATGATTAATAATTTAGGGGTCTTGTTTGTGTAGAAGCGAAGATCCCCTGGAGGAGGGCATGGCAACCCACTCCAGAATTCTTGCCTGGGAAATCCCATAGACAGAGGAGCCTGGTGGGCTACAGTCTATGGGGGTCGCAAAGAGTCAGACACAACTGAAGCGACATGGCATGAACGCATATTTGTGTAGAAAGAATAGACATAAAGGCAGGTCGCTCCATCTTCTTGCCCACCTCATGCATTTTTCTTGTCATGTGTTCACTCTCTAGTGAAGAGTAGTTTGATAAATCCATCTTTGGTTTTCCGTGCCCTGGCCCCGAGCGCCCTGGGTCTGGGCCTCACTCTGCTCTGAGCACAGGTGCCTGGATTCCGTCACTGGTCTGGTTGACTCTGACCCGGGCTCACACCCCTGGCTCTGCCACTCAGGACAACTGGTCCCTTCTGGGGAAGCATCACTGTCTCAGAGCACAAGGCAACCAGGCTCCTCGTCTGCAAGAGTGATGGCTGATTTCATGTGCCAATTTAACCAGGCCACTGCAGGCCCAGATGGTTGGTTAAAAGCTGTCTCTGGGTGTTTCCAAAAGATTAACATTTCAATCTGCAGACTCTCCCCAGTGTGGATGGGCCCTATCCTGCCTAGTGAAAACCTGAGCAACACAAAAACTTGGAGGAAGCGGGGATTCACTGTTGCCTGACTGTCTGAGTGGGACTGGGGTCTTCTGCTACCCTTGGGCTGAGACTCATCACCTGGTCTCAGGGCTTCCAGGTCAGCCAACGTCACCACTGGCTTTTCTGGGCCTCCAGCTGGCAGGGGGTGGACCATGTCATTTCTCAGCCTCTTTAACTCCATGAGCCAATGCTTCATAATGAATTCTTTATATTTAAATATATGTCTCATATAGAAAATCCTTAGTAGATATAATATATATCTTTTGTGTATAAGTCTCATATAAAAGAAAAGTGAAAGTGTTAGTCACTCAGTTGTGTCTGACTCTTTGCAACCCCATGGATTGTAGCCCACCAGGCTCCTCTGTCCATGGGATTCTCCAGACAAGAATACTGGAGTGGGTAGACATTCCATTCTCCAGGGGATCTTCCTGACCCAGGGATCAAACCCAGGTCTCCCACATTGCAGGCAGATTCTTTATGGCCTGAGCCACTGGGGAAACCCACAAGTTTCCGGTAATACATAATAAATCTGAACTGTCTAAAGTATATATTTATATATATAATATAATTATATATATTTATAAATTTAAACATAATCTTATTCAATTATATATTTATATAATTACAAATATGTAGTTTAAATTATAAAATATAAATATATTTACAACATAAAATATTTTATATTTTAAACTATATATATATATTTCATATATGAAATATATATGTTTGAATGTTTGATTCTCTTCCCCCTGCAGTACCCTGACTGATACCTCCTGATCTGATTCAGATCAGCTGAATCAGAACCCCTGGACGTGGAGCTGAATCAGAACCCCTGGGGAAAGGCTACCCACTCCAGTATTCTGGCCTGGAGGATTCCATGGGCTATGTAGTCCATGGGGTCGCAAAGAGTCGGACACGACTGAGCGACTTTCACTTTCACCTTTCTTTCACTTTCAGTGTCCCCTGGAGGCTTCCTTGAGTGCACACCACAGGCTCCATGTCCAGAGGTTCTGATTCAGCTCCACATCCAGGGGTTTTGATTCAGCCAATCTGGGTGGAGTCTGAGTATCTGTATTTCTCACGAGTTCCCAGGTGCTGCTGCTGCTGGTTGAGACCACATTTTGAGAACTGCTGCATGGATTCAACTTATGTTCTGTGGCTACTGGGAGGTATCAGTCAGGGTACTGCAGGGGGAAGAAAATCAAATGTTCAAACACACACACATATATATATATATATATTATATATATAGACCCTGAGCAATGCCCAACCTGGAGAATCATTCTTTAAAGTTGCAGGTGATGGGAACCAAACGGAAACTCACTAGGGCATAAGACAGTGAGTTCATCCTTTTGACTAATACTAATAGAAAAATGCAGAGGGAATCTGGCTTCAGGCTCCACTGGATCCAGATGTCCAGTGTCATTCACTTACTCTAATTGGCCAAGCCAAGGTCAAGTGATTACCAGGACCCATGAAGGCAGAGACTCAAGGGAGGTGGGGTGTGTTAGAGAAAACCACAGCCAGGAAGAAAAGAGAAGAGCAACAGGAAAAAACAGAAATTGCAGGCACTCCTTCCACAGGTGACAATATTTGCCATCCCCACTTCTCAAATGAGCAAACGGAGGACTGGGACATCGTGCAATGTTCTGAAGTTCCAGCCTGCTCCAGCTGACTCTGCATCTGCACAATGAGTCACGAAGGGTGTCCTCGAGAATAATAAAGTGTGTGTGAACTCAGAGAGGGACCCCAGGATGTCCTGGTTCAGCCCCTTATCATTCAAATGACAAGGTGTGCTAGTTCCAGTTCTCTCTGAATAAGAACTCTGGCCAAGCATCTTTCATGTTCAACCAACCCTTGTAGCTTTGGAGGGGGGCCTCTGGAGACACGTCTGTCTTTGGGCATCAGCACGTGTGGTCCAGGTTATCCGCTTCCCCATACCATCTCCTCCATGTGGAACTGCAAAGCCTGGTACAGAGCCAAGCATCGCTAGCTCTGGTCATGGAGGAATGGGGCCCCCTTCTGAAGGCAGCCGGTGGAAATGGGAGCAGCCTGGAAACCAACTTCTCTTGAATCAATTGTTCATCCCAGCTCTCATCCATCATGGGAGATTATTGGAGGGTCCATAATGAAGCCAGTGATTTTCATAATAAAGAGGTTCTCAGGAGCAGAGTGGAGGGGAACACTCAGAGGAAAGGGCAGAAATGAGCTCTTGGTCAAGTGAGTGAGTCAGGACAGAAGCCAATTAAAGCCAAAGCCGCCCAGGGGCCTCAAAATGAAACGTCAGCAGATCCCATGTAACTTGTTAAAATAAAGGATCTAATTTAAGGCCAGAGACTTTTTTCCTCTTGGTCTCATTCTCTACAGAAACAATCATTCAATCAAAGCCACCAAAAAGAAAAACTCTGTCCTGTCCTATCCATCCCAGAAATGCACACAGTGATTCAAATATATATATAAAAAATAGATGTTTAAGAGATATTTACAGCATCCCAGGTAGTGCTAGTGGTAAAGAACCCACCTGCCAATGCAGGAGACATAAGAGTTGCAGGTTCGATCCCTGAATGGGGAAGATTCCCTAGAGGAGGTCATGGCAACCACTCCACTATTCTTGCCTGGAGAATCCCATGAACAGAGGAGCCTGGTGGGCTACAGTCCATGGGGTTGCACAGAGTCAGACATGACTGAAGTGACTTAGCACACACGCACAAGAGATATTTACAAAAAGGAGCTTCAAATATTTTTAGATATTGCGCGAGGCTGAGGAAGGGGGAGTGTTGAGAAAAGCAACTGTCTAATGATAAATCCAGTGAAAACACGCTTAAAATAAGAAGTCCAGGGGGAACTCTGTCATGAGCAAATGGGCATTAGAACACCTGCGGAAATATTGAATTCAACATATTTGTAGAGGCACAGCCAAAATTTCTGTTAGAAAAGTTAACTAAGCATCTGACTCACATGTTTATATATAAACTTTTCTGGAAGAACCTGAATCAGTTTCATCCATTTGTTTCTCTGCCCAGTTTTTGTGGGGAACATGAAAAATTTGTACCTAGTTCTGGTGATGTGTCTGGACTCTGGTCCTCAGAAGAGAGAGAAAACTACCCCTTATTGAGAAACCCTGTCTGGTGAAGACAGTGATTACAGAATTAAAATGTGGTGCAAATAGTAAAGAATCTGCCTTCCAATGCAGGAGATGCAAAAGATGTGGGTTCAATCCCTCATTTCGGAAGATCCCTGGGGAAGGAAATGGCAACCCACTCCTGTATTTTTGCCTGGAAATCCCCATGGACAGAGGTGCCTGGCAGGCTACAGTCCATGGGGTTGCAAAGAGTCAGACACGACTAAAGTGACTTAGAACACACCACTGTTTTCATTGCAAAGCAAAGCACACAGATTCTGAAGCACTATTTACCTTGCTGAAAATAAGTCGTGTGGTTTCCAGGTATGTTAGGGCTTGCCTTGTATATGTAGGAGGTTTGCTGTCATGACTTTTAAATGTTAGAACATTTCGTAAGTCAGCTCTTCTCAACCCAGTTTCAACACACACACACACACACACAGTATAGCAGTGTGATTATATTATCCTTCTGTCATGACTCTGATTTTACATATACAATGTGCTGGGTAGACACTAACATCTCTGGCTTCTAAGGGTTAGTTTTGAAAGTTGCATCTCATTTCAAACAGAAATGACAAAAGGCTCATTTGGCTCCAGTTTTCTGCCCAGTGTTTAATTATCAGCAAAGGAAGCCTGGAGAAAATCCTCCTGATTTTTCCCTGGTTCCCGTGGAAGGATTAGGAAAAGTCACATTTGCTCCTGGAGCTTCCAGAAGCTGCTTGGCATGAGGTCTCATTACCACGTCCTGGGACCAAGCAGGTTCCTCTCTGGGAGGCACAGAAGGGCCTCTGCACACAGATCGTGCTAGAAGTTTAAACCGATAATACTAATTTTCTTTAAAGAGAATTTACCTTTACCGATGCAAAGATGCAAGTGAGTCATGAGGATTTAGAATAATCTCCCTGAGAAACAAAAGCAAATACTGAACAAACACAAACGGGTGACACGTGCTCTGCAGGCCGCCCCTGAGCTGCTTCATTTTTCCCGACCCCTTTAATCCTACGAGGGAATCTCGCCTGGTTCTAGAGCCTATTTGAATGTGGCAGTGACAATTTCACTGCAAGGCAGCAGCAATAAGTCTTCTGTCTTCTTGTCCTTTTTCTCTGCGTTAAAATATTAATACACAGTCTCTGAAGACATTGCCAATGAAGCGTAGATTCTGGAGTGAAATGCATTTGGCATGTGACTTCAAAAATAATTAATCTTGGATTATACTTACCACAGAAATAATTGACCAGCCCTAGATCATCCCCACCACTTACCTACATTAAGGTTTTGTGAAAATAAGTACTAAGACTAATTGATATTGGGGATAAAAGTATAGCCCAAGGGAAAAACATAAAAATCACCAGATGAAAACAAAGTGGGAGTTCCCAGTATGGCCATGTAGTTGTGTTTGAAACACATATGTGATAGAGTGGGCATTTTTGTGCAATGGGACTCTGGGAGGAAGCTTTTGTGCAAAAGTCTCAATCTGTACATCTTAATATTCTTTATTTTGGTAGAACATTCAGTGTGACACTCACTGCTACTGGTTAATCCCTTTGATTGCCTGGACAGCTGTTGTTCAGTTGCTAAATTGTGTCTGACTCTTTGTGACCTCACAGACTGCAGCACACCAGGCTTCCCTGTCCTTCACTATCTCCTGGAGTTTGATCAGATTCATGTCCACTGAGTTGGTGATGCTATCCAACCATCTCATCTTCTGCAGTGACAGAAACTGAAGGAACCTTTGATTCAGAGGTTCCAAAGGAGATGTAGAGATGGAGCCACCTTCAGGTACCACTGGATCCAGGGGCTGCATTGATGGCATGCCCTCCTCTCTGCACGTTCAGCTTGTTTCACCTCCTCTTGCTGTCATTATAGCAAAGGTTCCTGGGCTTCCTGTGTGTGAGGGACTAAATGACCAACAGCAACCCAAGCCCCATAACCTCCTCCCTTTTCGTTCCAGCAGGAAAGGCTTAGTCTCTGTTTCCAGCCGAAGGACACTACCCTCGCTGTGGCCCCCAGCAGGGACTCAAGGCCCCTGGGAGCATTTTTCATCTTTGTAATTTTATCTACAAAATGCTGCACTGTCTTTTCTCTGGTTGTAGTGAGTGAGGGCTACTCTCTAGCTGTGGTGTACAGGCTTCTTATTGTGGTGGTTTCTCCTGTTGCAAGGTCTTCCCTGGTAGCTCAGCAGGTAAAGAACCCACTTGCAATGCGGGAGAACTGGGTTCGATCTCTGGGTTGGGAAGATCCCCTGGAAAAGGGAATGGCTACCCACTCCAGTATTCTTGTTTGGAGAATCCCATGGAAAGAGAAAGCCTGGCAGACTACAGTCCACGGGGTGGCAAAGGGTCCAACACAATTGAGAGACTAACGCGTTCGCTTTCTCCTGTTGTGGATCACAAGCTCTAGGGCACACGGGCTTCTGTAGTTGCAAACGTGGGCTCAGTAATTGAGGTTCCCAGCCTCTAGAGCACAGGCTCAGTAGTTGTGATGCACAGGCTTAGTTGCTCTGTGGCATGTGGGATCTTCCTAGACCAAAGATATAAGACGTCTCCTGCATTGGCAGGCAGATTCTTTACCACTGAGCCACCAGGGAAGCCCTAATTTGCACCTTGGACATCACAGTAATTGGAGGGTACTGCTGATATTGGAAGGGCAGTGGGGGGTGCTCAGGGATGACCAATGTCATGCCATGTGCCTGGGTGCTGGGCCACCCTGCACAGTGAAGGCCTGAGCACCATCCTCCACAGTGTTCACACGTCCAGCCAGATACTCACAGAGGAATAAGCTTGTTAACAATCATCTGAGACATGTTTCCTCACACCAGTTTGCAAGGAGCACAGACATTTGTAAGACACACAGAATTTTCCAGGAGCATAACTTCCATGTGAACCTGGAGAAGATGGCACAGTTTTTCATCAGGGTGGGGGAAGCATCACCAGGAGTTTCTCTCCATTTTGCAGACTCTCGTCTCCGACAGCCACAACACTGACAGGTTTGCATTTCCAAATAGCTAGTTTGCATCCGTTCAGCTTTTTTAGATGCTGTGTTCCCCATGGGAAGAACCAGCTAACTATCCACGGTGTCCCCCAGGGCAGTTTCTCCTGCACATTTACATTTAGAAATACGCATTTTATTATAAATTGCTTTCCTTTCCCTTGACCTTTATATTACAGTTAGGGCATAAAATTGATTTCTTATTCAATTATATGTGTAGGTAGGTTCTATTATTCCATTTCAGGAGTAACACATAGACTCTTAACTAATCACCATGTGATGCTACAGATGAAAGGGCAGGTGGGAAATAACTGAGTCCCCTTCCCAAACCACAGTGAGTGGATGGTGGTTGAGCTAAGTTGCTTGAGTCGTGTCCAACTTTTTGCAACCCCATGGACTGTAGCCCACCAGGCTCCTTTGCCCATGGGATTCTCCAGGCAAGAATACTGGAGTGGGTTGCCATTTCCTTCTCCAGGGTATATTCCCAACCCAGGGATCAAACTTGTGTCTCTTATATCTCCTGTATTGGCAGAAGTGTTCTTTACCACTAGCACCATCTGGAAGCTCCTGAGTGGCCCAGAAAAGTGATCCTGGCCAATAAAAGCAAAATACAGACACCGAATCTACTGCAATGGTCAGGGTGAAAGTGAAATGAAAAGAAAAAACAAACAAAGAAGAAGCCTATGCAGAAATAAAATCAGGTTTAAAAATCAATACATGTGTATTAGTCAGGGTTCTCCAGAGAAATGGAACCAATAGAATCTGTATACAGACGGAGAGATTTATTATACAAGATTTATTCCTGGGATTAAGGGGGCTGACAAGTCCCAAGGTGTGCAGCCAACAAGTTGGGGACCCAGGAAAGCCTGTGGAGTGGGTCCAGGCTGAGAGCCAGGTAGCCTGACACCCAAGAAGTAAAGCTCCCATTCAACAACAATGGTAGAAAAACACTAATTTTTCTAGTTCAAGGGAAGTCAGGCAACAGGCATTCCCTCTTCCTTGATGAATGTCAACCTTTTGGTCTATTCAGGCCTTCAACTGATTGAACAAGACCCACCCACATTGGGGAGAGCAATCTGCTTTCTTCCATCAATTGGTTCAAATGTTAATCTCATCCAGAAACACCCACACAGACACATCCAGAAGAATGTCTGACCCAATATCGGGCACTCTGTGACCCAGTCAAGCTGAGCCAGAGAATTAACTCTCACAACAGGTAAAACTAAAGTTGCAGAATAGAGACGGGGGAACAAAGCTTCTCCTTATGAGAATCTGTACAACTTCACAAGAGATCCCACTGTTGCATCATCCAGGACCTTGATACTCAAATCACACTTTCCATGAAATTTTCCTGGAGCTTAGGGTTTTTAGTCATAAAGAGTGCCAAGGGAACATTTCCTTAATATAGTGATTCTGAAGCCTGAATCTGACTATCAGGATGGATGTTCTGAGTCACATCTGTTCCAGTAAAATGTAATCAGTTACTCTAAGCTGGAGTTTCTCTTCCTTGGCACCACTGACATCCTGGAGCAGATCACTGTCAGTGGCAGGGCTGCCTTTTGCACTACAGGATGTCTCTCAGCATCCACTACACGTCAGTACCATCCCCTCCCAGGTGTGACAACAAAAATGTCTCCAGACACTGACACATGTCCCCTGGGGGCAGATATGCTCCCTGCCTACCTGAAGCCAAGTGCCATAAAGGGAGCCCAACAAACCACACAGTACCAGCTTCTGATATCATTTTAATTTAATGGGAACCACAGACCCCAAGCACCCTTAGAGACAGGCAGAGAGACCATGGATACTCTGCCCAAGAGACCCATTTCATGCCCAGGAAGCTTTAGCATCATTGTGCAAGAGACTCAGGCTAACACATTCATCCTGCACATCTCCACAAGGGTATCAGAATCAGCTCATCCCTCCCGTGGATGCCAGCTCCATGTGCAAGGAGGAACAGTGTCTCTAGGAACAGGATGACTGGTTCAGCCTTCAGGGCAGGAAGAACGAGTGTCCTTAAACCCACCTGAAGGCATTCCCAAGAGCGGGTTTGATGGATGCTCACACATTCAATGTGAGAGATTTAAGACTCATGATTAAATCTGATCACATTAAAAGATTAATATAAAATTAGATTCAAAAATAGCTTTAAAGGACTTTTACATCCAAAAGAGTTAAGCAGAGGCTTAACAGCAGGATTTGCTCCAAGGGTAGTAACTGCTCTCTTTCTGTTTCTCCTTGGGCATGAAGTTCCTACCAAAGGCTGAAAACCTCTGACAAGGACAGACGTCTCCTGAAGGATGCTAGAGGATGAAGAAGAGTCCAGGGGACACAACAGAACAAAGAGTATTTCCTAAGGGGCAGTGTGAGCTTCCTTGTTGAAAGCTTCTGCTCTTTCCGCTAGTCTGGGACACCACCTCTCCCTGTTTCCTCCTTTTCTTCTGCCACAAGTCATGAAACCTCCCTGGATAGCAGGCCCTCAGCATGAATGATATTGCTTACTGAAGGCTCCCTGTCTGCCAGACACAGAGCAAAACATTATTCAGACAATTTCATTTAATCCTCAGAAGAATCCCACACCTTGGGTTTGCTTATGTGTGTGCTAGGTTGATTCAGTTGTGTCCAACTCTTTGCAACCCCATGGACTGTAGCCCACCAGGCTCCTCTGTCCATGAGATTCTCCAGGTAAGAACGCTAGAGTGGGTTGCTATTTCCTTCTCCAGGGGATCTTCCCAACCATGGGATCGAACCTGCGTTTCCTGGTTGGCGGGCAGATTTTTTACCACTGAGCCACCAGGGAAGCCCACACAGCCCATGGCTATTAACTAAGCTGCATCTCGAGTGATGTGAAGACTGTTCCCTGGAAGTTCACCTGAAACACACGTGGCCCAGCTCTGGCTTTGCTTTCTCTTAAGCCCAAAGCCCAGAGTGATCCTGTTCACCGTAACAGGCCAAACGCTCCTTCCAGCTGACACATCCTAAACCAGAGGATCATGCATCCCCTTTCTAGACCCTTGGGATCCCCCAAGCTGCTTCCTAGACCCTCAGCTGTGCCAGAGGATAAAGGTGATGACGTATTGTGAGGTCAGAGAGGTGGGTGTGAGCAGGACTGGTTGGAGTGGGAACTGGCAATCCTTTTCTGTAAAGAGCCGGAAAGTAAATATTTGGGCCTTGTGGGCCATATGGTCTCTGTCACAACTGCTCAACTCTATCCTGCAGCACACAAAAGTGGCACAGATAATGTATAAATGGGTGGGCCTGGCTGGGCTCCAGCTAAACTTGACTTACAAGAGCCATCTTCCCAAAGCAGGCATGGCCGGGCAGTAGCCACCCTGGAGCACGTCAAGGGTTGCCTCTTTCAGGTGGACCCTCCCCTTTGCTGACAAATCACCTGGTCCTCCATGGGTTTGCAGGAATGAGCCCTGAACTGAGAGAGGGTAAATCCTTACCCACTGAAGATGCTGTTAATGTTGGTTTTCTGACACAAGCACCTGGACCTAAGTCAGGTCGGAGCAAACCATTTTCCACCCCAAAACAAGAGTTCCTGGGACACAAGGGCCGTGTCCTGCTGATCTTGGCAGGTCCCAACCCCTCAGTGTGCGGCTCAGCGCTCAGTGAACTTTGTTAGCTCGCAATGAGGTATGACATCCTTTTCAGTCCTGCAGGCAAACAGTCCCAGGCAGCCTCTTCTGTCTCCTCTGTGACACCCACATGCAAGCTGGCCCAGGTGCTATGAACACTGTCAGTTGTTGGCAGCTCCCTGCAAAGGGACGAACCCAGTGATGACTGCCAGCAAGTAACCTTGTGCTCCACACAAGGTGTATTTCAATCAGGTTCCCTCTGCTAACAAACTAACAAACAAACATCGTCACAGGTGAATCCTGAGACCCCGCTCACCCCTAAATGCAGCGAGGATGTGAAACCAGGGCACAAACATGGTGTCCCCAGGCCCGTGGCTGCTGTCTGAGCCAACGACGATCAGCCCCATCCTTGTTTGCATCTTTGATGTGTAGCTTTTCAGAAGGTAATTGACACGTAGGACATCATCGGTGTTGGAAGCGCAGGTGGAAATAGGCGACATGTAGCCAAGCATTTTCTGCCTTCTCTTTGGCACAATGGGAATCAAAGTGTGGCATTACCTGATCTAGCAAAATTAAAAAAAAAAAAATAGTAACAAGGAACTGCCAAAAACAGCTCTGCCATTGGCTCCTTGTTGAAACAAATGCCCTGAAAAAGTACCCCCCTTTCAGGGTGGAAGCAGCACTCATGGTCACTGGGTTGCGAGAGGCCCCCACCCTAAACCCTCACTCAGCTCTCTCTGTTGTCTCAGTGGAGCTTCAATCCTCCTGCTGTTTTGTGAACTGGAATGTGCTCATGGGTCCACCTTTTCCAGAAAGAGAATCACTTATGTAGGACGAGCATCCAAGGGAGACCCATGAGGACCTGACACTGCTTTGGCTTTGTGGACAGTGGGGCAGGAGACTATGTGCTCACAGGAAAGGTGGGGAGAGGACATGGGGCACGGTGACCACCTGTCAGTCAGAGAGCCGTCCAGCAGGGCAGGGTGGAATCCCGGACGTTAGGTTGTAGACCCCTGGACGGCTGCGGGTCCTGGGGGTGTGAGGGGAAGCATGGCAGGGACAGGGTCATTTTCCAGCCAGAATGACTGTGTGTGGATCTGAGAAGTTGGTGTGGAGCTGGGGGAGGAGGGGAGGAATGAGGTGGGGCCAGCGGATCCCTTCTGTCCTGTCTGCTCTCTGGTCCCCTAGAGCAGGCAGTTGGCTGGATTTCCATACAATAGACATTCTTGAAAGTGCTGGAGCACTGCCCTGATTTTATGCTTCCTGGAGGCTTTTTACTCTATAAACTTATCTCCGTGACAAACAGGGACTCAACTCCAGGCCACAGTGAATTCCCAGGACCAACGTCCTGACAGACAGTCTCACTCTGACATCACCCGGGGGTGCGGAAGAGAAAAGGTCACCTCCTTAAGAGACTGCAGCAGCCTGTCTTCCTCAAGGACGGGCCCCAAATTCATCCTCAAACCCATCCATGGTGGACAGTGGCCCCACACGGGGTCAGTGGCTTTGTCCCTGCCCCTTCCTTTCACTAAGGTTCCAGTAGACGCTATCCTTAGACCTTGCTCAACCCCTGAGATCTGAGGGGAGCCTAGGCCTGTCACTCTCTTTTCTTCAGTCCCCAGGGGCAGACTCTGTGTATGGAACAAACCTCCTGGAGCACAGCTGAAGATGGGTCCTCCTGGGACTTTAGCAGGAAGTCAATTCCAGAAAATTCCCCATCCTTCCACACCGCCTGACACTATGATGCTGAAGAGGAAAAGTTAAAATTTTCCATAACCTCCTGCTCCTTCTGCCTGTAACTCAGCTTGCTCCTTGCAAAGTCTGGATCACATAGGTCTCAGAAAGTGGGGACTCACAATACTAGGAACTGGAGCTTATCTCACTCACCCTTGTCCTGCTCTTTGCAATCTCCCAGCCCCTGCAAATCGGCAAACCCACTTAATCATGCCTGTCCATGTATAAAAACTCTGTAACCCCTTTGATCGGGGCTCAGAGCTTAGAGTGTTAACTCCTCCGGGCCCACCTATGAAATAAACCTGAGTTCTCCAAGTCTCCGAGTATGGTGCCTGGTTTCTCGAGTACTGGTTTCTGCAACAATGCCATCAGCCTGCTTCCCAAGGCAGCCCTCTACATCACGCTGGGAGAAGAGTTGAGGGATGGGTGCCCACCTATAGCAAACAAAGCTTCGAGCCTTGATGTCTTTGAGCCCCCAGGTGGGGTACAGTGGAAGGTTTTTTGTTTGGACTCTTCAGTGAGAGGAATCTACGAGTTCCCATAATTCTCTCACGGTCACCACAGTCACTCGCCACAGAAAGAGTGCCATCTGGTTCAATCAGGCCCAGCTGACCCCCTCGGTTTGTGTTCAATGGTGTCACTATAGTGCCCCGCCAGCCATCTGCTTAGGAGAACAGAGAAAGTAGATTTCAGTATCTGGACAGTTTCTACAAAGGGGGCAGAGGATGCCTAGGACCTGGGGAGGGGGACCCATAGCCCCCCATCTCATTCCCAGCTCCAGGAACCGCTGGAGTCAGGGAGAGTGTGGGTGGATCTGAGTGGAAGAGAGACCCGAGACCCCTACTTCAAACAAACAAGATGGAATTGCTCACTTACTCGCCCTTCTCCAGCTGTTTCAGAGGACCAGGGCTTCCCCAGTGACTCAGAGGTCAAGAATTCGCTTGCAACGCAGGAGCCTCAGGAGATGTGAGTTTGATCCCCGTGTCTGAAAGATCCCCTGGAGAAGGGCATGGCAACCGACTCCAGTAAACTTGCCTAGAGAATCCCGTGGACAGAGTTATGGTCCATGGGGATCACAGAGTCGGACGCAACTGAAGTGACTTAGCACGCATACACACAAGCATCGGGACCCAGCAACAATTAGACACTGTTGAGCCAGATGCTGCCAGGAATCAAGAGCATCCACCATTTTATAAGCAGCTGAAACTGAGTAGAAAGCACAGACCCAGACCTTGCAGAGCCTCAGCTGAGCGCCCAGTTCACGGGGCTGACACTTCCACAGGCCACGAAGCTGATTTTGACAGCTCAACCCTTTCCTAGGCCGGGCTGTCTTATCATGTGGGTCTTTCTAGCTCTCTGCTCCCCAGCATATCACAGAGAACATTGCACGGAAGGAGCTCAATGTTTTATTCATTTTCTGGGAACATTCTCTGAGCGATCAGGGAACTGCCAATGGCCCCCCCGGCTCATTTTTGAAGAAGGAGAGAGAATCACCCAAGACAACGAAACAGTGCTGCTTTTTATTTTCCTTCAGCTGCTTGATGAAGGTAGATCTACATATCACACTTGCCCAGTTCAAGTGCACAATTCAATGATTTTCAGTGACTTTACCGAGGGATGCGACCATCACCATTAGTCATTTCAGATGTTTTCATCCCCCCAGGAAGACCCTCCTGTCCATTTGCAATCAACCTCCTCCTACCTCTGGCCCCAGAACACCACTCATCCTATCTCTGACTCTATAAATTTGCCTTTTCTGCACATTTCATCTAAGTTGAATCGTATACTATGTGGTCTTTTGTATATGGCTTCTTTCACCTGCCATAATGTCTCCAAGGTTTATCCAAGCTGAGCTTGTATCAGGGTGTCATTCCTGTTTGTGGAAGAATGAAACCCCACTGTATGAGTGTCCGTCCCTCACCTGCTGATGGGCAGTTGCAATGTTTCCAGTGGAGGTTATTTCAAAGGTGGCTCAGTGGTAAAAAGAATCCACCTGCCAATGAGGAAGATGCAAGAAATATAGGATCGATCCTTGGGTTGGGAAGATCCCCTGGAGGAGGGCATGGCAACCCACTCCAGTGTTCTTGCCTGGAGGAGCCTGGCTGGCTATAGTCTGTGGGGTCGCAAGAGTCAGACATGACTGAGCATGCCCAGCACTTACCTTTATGTAGACACATGCTTTTGTGTGTCTTGAGCAAATGCCGAGCAGTGGAATTTCTGGATCCTACCAAGCATTGCAAACAGAAACTCCTTGTATCTAAGGCCTTGACATTCATAGCAGGCACACAATCTGGGGCACAAGCTTTGAGTCTGAATCCTGTCCTGACCACTGCGTAAGCGAGTGTCAGTTCAAGCAAGTCACTCAAGCCTCCCAAACCTCAGTGTCCTCATCTACAAAATGGGGGAGATATCAGCTTTGAGATATGAGATAAAGATGCTCTAGTTCCTTGTGGAGAGTCAGGGGATGGAGGGTGACCCGCAGCTGGTACCTGACCCCATAGCAAGTGCCCAGGACCTGGTGCCGTTCCGATGAGCAGAAGGTCAGGGACAGAAGAGGGGGTGGAGAAGACAGGGAGGGGGGAAGACGGTGCTGTCACCTCGTCACTTACACAACCTGCTGTGGGGCTGGCAGATCTCATGGCCACACCAGAAATACACTGCTCATGAAGTCAGGAAAGCCCGGCTTCCGAGCCATGGCTATCTTATTCATTTTATGGCTCATTCCTGCTTTGCCTGTCATCATTGTGGAGGTTCCCAGGTCTTTGGAAGCCCCCGGGTTCTCACCCCTCACTTTCTCTCCTGCATCTCTGCCCCACCCTACCCGAGCCCTCACTTCAGCCGTCTCTCCATTGCCTCTCTGGGCTTGCACTTGGCTACTACCACTACCTTCAGCAGTGGTGTGGGGGGAGACCTTGGCTTCCTCCTCAGCTGTTTTGTCGGTTGTCACGTTGTTGTCACTTCCCATTAGTCCCCTCCCTTTGCTAATACCCATCCTGCATTCTATGTGATGCTTAAAAAGAAACCCTCTTTCTCCTGCAGCCGTTTTCCCTGCTGTTCTGTCTTTTGCCAGAGAATACCTCCCTGGCTGTTTTTTTTTTTAATCTTCTTTGTATTTTTTAATTTTCAGTAACTGAATTTCAACCTCTATCTGTGTCAAGACCAATACTGCATTAAAACGATAAGTATATGAAAATCTTAAAACTTAACATTCCAAATACATTTGATGGAGCTGACCTACTGAGAGAAGAAACAAAGAGATGGTAAATGGGAACGTTGACAGAGAACCCTGAGTTCTCAGACACACAGGAAAGCGTTTTCATTCTCGAGTCAATCAGAAGCTGCTCAGATAAACAGCAATACAACAAACAAAGGGCAGGAGAAGGGGAAGACAGAGGATGAGATGGCTGGGTGGCCTCACCAACTCAATGGACATGAGTTTGAGCAAGCTCCGGGAGATGGTAAAGGACAGGGAAGCCTGGCCTGTGGCAGTCCATAGGGTCGCAAAGAATCAGATACAACTTAGTGACTTAACAACAACAACACAACCAATAAAAAACTATTTCTGAGCTTGTACTGCGTGCCCTACCCTGTTCTAAGCACCATATTCATTTTCACACTCATCCTACAACGACTCTTTGAGATAAGGACACTCATTATTCCCATTTTACAGATGACAAAACTAAGGCCAAGAGAGGTTAAGGAATTTGCCCAAAGTTGCACAGCTTCACAGTCATGAAACCAGGACCCAAAGGCCAGCTGTCCCAGCCTGGATCCCACAGCCTCACACCACCCGGAGCTCCCACACCCAGCTACCCCATATGCAGACAGAGGTATGGATATTTCTGGACTGGAGTCTGGCTAACACTCCAGAAACCCATCCCTAGCAAGTGGTTGGCTTTTGTCAGAAAGTCATCATCTTACAACAGTTTTTAACTTAGTTTCTAGTTTTGTTGACGGAAGGCAATGGCAAGCCACTTCAGTACTCCTGCCTAGAAAATCCCATGGATGGAGGAGCCTGGTAGGCTGCAGTCCATGGGGTCGCTACAAGTCGGACAAAACTGAGTGACTTCACTTTCACTTTTCACTTCACGCATTGGAGAAGGAAATGGCAACCCACTCCAGTGTTCTTGCCTGGAGAATCCCAGGGACAGAGGAGCCTGGTGGGCTGCCGTCTATGGGGTCACACAGAGTCGGACACGACTGAGGTGACTTAGCAACAGCAGCTAGTTTTGTTGAAAAGCCCGTGTATAAAATAAACACGAATTTGGACAGACAAACATCGCTGCACAATACATGTGTATTCACTCAGAAAATATAATTTCATACACAGGTTAATTTCAGAAGACCAACAGCATAACGGGGACTTCAGCTCTGATCTGAATCCCAGGCCATTTTCCTATATCTATCCAGCCGTTCTTCCCTTGAATCAGTGAAAACAGCAGAGGTTTTCTGGATGGTTTCCACATGCCAGGAGCTGAAAAATGTCCTCTATTCCTTATGCCACCCCAGCCCCTTTTATAAAGAGAAAATGGAAACTCAGTGGTAAGTGGAGAGGCAGGGGTTCAAACCAGGAACCTTGGGTCTATGCCCTTCCCTTCCTCAAGCAGTTGAATCGTTCCACAGGAACGTGGCACTTCCATTACTATCTCTTTTCCATTCAACACTTACTTCTCGGTTCCCTGTAGGAGCCAGCCCTGTTGCTGGGGACACAGTGGTGGACAGGCCAGCACTTTCCAAGTTTCGTGGGTGCCACAGCTGAGCAGGGGAACGGATTGTTTATGTTTATCAGAGCACAGCCTGTGTAATGGGAGCTGCAAGGGGGCCCCGGTGCTGAGAACACACGGCCGGGTCTTGGGAGACCTGCCCAAGGTGGAGTCTCCAGCTGGGGGCAGACACTTAACAGGAAGGAAGTGGAGTGAGATCCAGGTGTCTGCAAAGTGCCCAAGACCAGGTGGGATCAGCAAGTGGAGGGAACCACAGTGGACCGGGGCTGGAAGCCTGAAGAGGGCGGTGGGGAAGCGTGGGGTGGGGGGTGGTGAACTTGGGTGGGAGGTGGTGAGTGTAGGGTGGGGGGCGGTGAGCATGGGGTGGGGGTCGGTGAACTTGGGGTGGGGGGTGGTGAGCAGGGTGAGGGTCAGGCTGGCTGCCTCGCAGAGGATGAATCAGGGAGCAAGAACCTCAAAGGAATGGCCAGTTGGAGGCAGCTGAGGTCTCGGGTAGAGAAGATGGGATCTCAGAGGCCCATGGCGGGGGAGGGTACAGCTCCAGGGGTAAGTGGGAAGCAGACTTGGTGGGAATTCTGGGGTTGGGTGGATAATGCGGAGGGAGTGAGGAGAACTGGACTTGGAAAGATTTAGAGACTTGCAAAAATGAAAAACAAGCCAACTACCCATTCCCCTTCCAATTGTGCCCAAGTGTAATTCTGTCATCTTGGATTCTAAACCCAACTGGTCTTCCAAACTCAACCCATAGCATAGCACTGCCCTAGGTCCTGGGATGACCTGGCATTGACCCCCAGAGCCCATGTTCCTTACATGTCCTTCCAGACCCTCCACACATTGCCCTTACCCTTGCCTTCTGTTCACCCATCTCTCCCTCTATCTTTCCATCCTCCTGTCCATCCACCAAATGTATATACTATATGTCACAGGTTTGCCAAGTGCTGGCCATCCTGACTGGCATAAGTGACATAGTCGCTTTTAATTACATATTTTAAGTGACATAGCCATATTAATTACATGAACCGATGTGCAAGTTCCATAATGGCAAGAGCTGAGAACAAAAGTGATGGTGTCTTGGCAGTGGGATGACTGGTCCAAAAGCCACCCCCATCAAGTCCCTCCTCACTCGCTGGCCCCAGAGACACTGGGCTCTGTCCCCCAAGGCCTTGTGCATTTCTCATCCATGTTTTGCCTGTGATAACAGACCGGCTCTCATTCACTGGTAGATCTTTACTTCCCAGTCTGAAAACCCATCCTGGCTGATAGCATCCATCTCCGCACCCGAGGGATGTCGCAGTCACGTGTCCGAGACAGGTGACCTTGGGCTAGGAATAGTCTAGTCTGAAGCTCCATTTCCTTATCTACAAAATGGAAAAAGCAAAAGGAACTTCCTCTCTGAGTTGCTGTGATAAAAATTAAAAGGGAGAATGCACATCCGATAAAGCAAGTGCTCAGAAGACATGCGCTCTCCTTCTTTATTATGAATCTGCCCTCGAGTGGTGCACAGGGCTGATGCCTTCAAAGCTCTGTTTCCTGTTTAGGGCACATGAGAGCCCAAAAGGCAAGCACAGTCAGGGGATCTGGTTCATAAGAGAGGCTGTTACAGACAGAGATGGCATCCTGAGTTTTGGAAGCAGTCAGCCGGCAGCTTTCCCATCGGAGGCGAGCAATCACGGGGTCTGTGGGTGCATTGCGCTCATCTCCTAACACAGACTCCCATCTCCTACACTAAATTAAACACTGTTAATTTACAGAGGGAGAGGGGCCTGTTTCAATTCTATCTTCCAAACTTCAGCTGGAGTTGTGATGCTTCCTGCCAGGTCTCTTAAGTAATGACGTGGTGGTTTTCCTCCTAAATCTCCCCACCTGCAGGTGCAGTGGGGAGGGGGTAGCTTGCCTCTCCCTCCCCAGGGAGCCTGGGTGCCGCTTATCTCCCCCAGGCAGCCCCTCACCCTCCTGAGCACTGAGCCCCAGAGCTTGTGGTCAGAAAGGCAGGTCCACAGCCTAGATTGTGCGTGAGGCTCGGGTGGGGTGGGGATGGAGCAGAAGTGGCAGATGCCACCATTGTGACCCAAGGCACATCCCATAGAGGACTCCACCACCTCGTAGGGCAGGGGTGTGCTCTGGCCGGGGCCCAGATTAGACATTATACTGGGGTGTTTGTGGGGGATTGGGGGAAGACTGTTCCCAGGAAGACGAGCATTTAAATTGCGAACTCAGTAGAGCAGATGGTCATCCCAGTGTGGGTGGGCCCCATTCAATCAGCTGTGGATCTGGACAGAACAAAGACAGAGGAAGGGAGAATCAATCCCTTCTGTGCGCTGAACTCCTCATCCTCTCCCACCCTGAGCCTGGACTTACATCACCGGCTCCTCTGAGTCTCCAGTTCCAGGCATCAGAGTGTGGGACCCCTCAGCCTCCATAATCATGTGAACTATTCCTCATAATAGATCTCCCTGGATAGATAAAAGATAGATAGGTAAGTAGGGAGAGAGAGAGAGATTTAGATAGGTAGGTACATATGGAGGTAGAGAGAGAGAGAGATAGTAGGTAGGTAGATAGATGATAGATAGATAGACAAGGTAGACAGGTGGAAGGATAGACATGGATAGATAGATAGATGAAAAATGACATGTTGATCAATCTATCCTATTATGTTTCTTTGCAAAACTCAGATTAATACAATACTAAACTCACATTCAGCTTTCCTTGGATTGGTCCATCCATCCATCCATTCATTCAACAGGTAGTCATGGGTGCTTGCTATACGCTCAATTCTGCAAGGAGATGCGGAAAAAAAAATTAGTAAAGAAACATCAGATTCAAGTCTTGCCCTCATAGAGTAGACTCTGTAGATTGTAGAGTAAGATGTGGATCCAACAAGTACAGTGACAGAGCTACCAAGGAGAGGAACGTGGGGCCTCCTAGGACACATAAAGTGGACTTGACCGTGTTAGGGAGATCAGGAAGGGCTTCCTGGAGGAAGCGGAATTTGAACTGAGATTGAAGAATCAGTAAGTATGAAAAAGATGAAGAAAAGAGGGGAAAACATTCTTAGACCAGTATATCCAAAGATCTCAAGCAGTATACAGAGGGGCTGACCACAGTCATGGCTGGAAGGTGAGCTGGAGCAGCGGGCTAGTTACTGGACGCTTCCTGGTGGGTTGTGGAGATCCTGGCACTGGTGAGGTTGGGGAGGATGCACTAAGCAAGGAGGAGACATGAAGCATGTTTATTCAGCAAATATGCCAAGCGCTGCAGCTGTGTACCGTAAGCTTTAGTGAGTCGAGAACCCTGGCTAGATTTAGTCTGCTTAAACCATCTTAAGAATAGATTAATGTGCCTTCCAGTGACCCAGGTTAATAATACTGGTTCTTTTATTTTAAATCTGCTTAGAGAATAGATCTCATCACAAGAAAAAATAACTTCTGGCTATTTGAGGTGACGATGTTAACTAAACTTACTAAGGTCATCATTTTGAAATACATACATATCGTCAATTATTAGGTGGTACACCTGAAACTATATGTAAGAAATAGCTCAATAAAACCACGTGGGAGTGATAGATTAATTAATGAGCTCATTTTATAGACAAGGAAACAGAGATTGGGGCTAAGTAATCTGTCCCAGTTTTCACAGATAGAATGTGGCCAACTTCAGGCACAAACAAAGGACCCCCATCACCAAGCAAAGCAGGTGCCTCCAGCACTGTGTCAGACTGTGTCCCTGGGCTCTGGGTGGAACAGGTAGAGGTGAGATTATGCTCCTTTACCTGGGCTCCCAGGGCAGCCATGGAGTCAGAAGCAGGTAGAAAAGTGAGCACTTACGGTGGAATGGGCTGTCCCTTGGGTCCTGGGAAGCTGGGCTGAGGCCCAGTCTACACACAAGATGCAACAGGCAGGTGGGCTTACCTTTTGCAGCCCGAGGCCACCCAACACTCCCGCTGACATCAGTCCCTCCCGGGAGGAGGCAGGAAGTGATGTCAGGAAAGGACCAGGCCTCGGATGAAAGGCCTGTCTATTAGCCCATTGCCTGCTGGAGGATTTTTATCTCTAAAATATAGTGTTTCTGTTAGAAGGTACACATTTTCACATCTATTAAATTGCTTTGCATGAAAGTGTACTTTCCTGGTACCATAGCAACCACGCTTCCTAATCTGATTTAAATTTTTTACCTTGTGCCGCAGAAGCTAATGCCACTTTCTGAAGTCAGGGGCTGTGCTCTACGCATGATGTACAATTTTAGCGAAGAAAAATGATCATTGGCTAAAAACCACTCCACTCTGCCCTGTCGGAGGGTGTTCCACACTGACAGTTACAGACATGGGTACCAGCTACTCATCACTTCCTAGCTGGGAGATTCTGAGCAGCTTATTGAACGCTCCTGAAGCTCAGCTTCTTCATCTGGAAATCAGAAATTATAATATTCTGTCCCAAAGGGCTGCTGAAAGGATTAAATGACATAAAGCACATAAAGAGCTTAGTTCTGCGTCTGACATTTATTAAGTGCAAAGTAAACATTAACCAGGGATCTCGCCTCACACAACTCCGTTCCTTTATTAACAGTAATTGCAAGTTTGAATCTCCCGGTAGCAACTGGAAGGCAGTTTTCCACTGACAGCTTGTCTTCTTCTCTGGGACGCTCCAAGGAGGGGCTTGGCAGTTCCAGGAGGAAGGGGTGAGAGTCAAGACGTAGCCCCAAGTTGCCCCATGCTATCTCGTGTTTCAGGCAAGGCTTCCTCTCCCCAAATCTGCACACTTGGTCCAACTTTCTTGGTCTAACACTGAGCTGAATACAGAGGCTGTGGGAGGCACATACCGTGGTCCTCCCACCTAGGAGAGCAGCCCAGTCTTAGGAAACCCTTGGAAACATTCCTGAAAAAGAAGATGTCACTATGGGAAGGACCAGGTGCACATTATGCCCCATCTCACATATGAGTGTTCCATCCTTCACACTCAAAAAGGACAAGCAGCTTAGACAACTCACAGCTCACCCAGACCTGGGGCCAGGATGGTGGGCTCCATGAGGAGGGCTGAGAGCAAGGCATTCCTGAGGTTCCTAGACTGGCTGGTGCATTAGAGTCAAGGTGAAGAGGGTTAAATGCATGTCCCAGGGGTCATGACTGAAATTGATTCTGTGGGTTCAGCACGGGGCCCTGGAACCAGTGTTTTAATCAATTATCCCAGAGGTTCTCATGCAGGCCCCTTGGGAAATGCTACCAGGCATCTGTACAGTCTAGTGCTATTAGAGTCATTTCAGAAAGTGTCCTGTATCTCTAAGTATTTAAAGGCAAATTATCTTGGGGCTTGGGATATACCTTAACATACCGCAGGGGGACAGAAGAACAGTGAATCTGGGAACAAAATGATCACCTGGGGACCTTTGAGTGGCAATCCATGATACCACTTTCTCTACTTATCTGTACATTTGGAATTTTTTCATAAAAATGGATTTTTTTAAATGCTGTTATAAGCTCAAGATCTAAGAAAGTTGAGAATCCCTCTTATTTTTTCTAGTTATCAGCTCCAGCCAGAAAATCTGGAGTGTTGAAATATCCATGTTCACCTTCTTTGATACATGAAGAAAACTCCGTATCTGAGAAATCTTCCCTCCCACCCACTCCTGGAGCTGCCGTGGATGGTTTGTCCTCTCTTCACTTTCCTGTCTCTCTGGCTGACACGGCGGGTCGCGTCCTCCCAGGGGGACGGCAGCTCGTAATGGGACCTGACTGATGTCAGCTGACATCACACGCCTGGATGTGGTTCTGCCGCTGAGAGTTTTCAGGCTTTTTCTTCCTTCTCTTTCCATAAGCTGTGGCTTCTGGCCCCTTCGGGAGAACATGGAGGAGGAACACATCTTCCTCTAACTGGCCGGGAGCCGTAGCTGCTGCCCCCACACTGGACGTACTGGCCTTTCCCACCCACTTCTGCTCCCAGGTGACAGGCTAGGCGGAAGGCCTCCCATCGCTTCGAGGCACAGAGATAGCAGAAGGAGGAGAAGGATGTACAGGTGATGTTCTCCTGGGTGACCTGAGAGCTCCATCCAGATGTGACTCAGTCTTTCGTAAAGCTCTCTGGATGGAAAAGAAGGACAGTCAATCTGAGTCCAGAGCATTCAAATATTGAAATGTTAACAAATTTAAACCATCCAGGCCAAAGCAAACCCCTCCTGGCCAGTTCACAACAGCCCCACTAGCCTGCAAAACCCTCTCTCTTTCATCTTATTGTGAATTTCCTATTCATAGTGCCTAAGTATTTATGAATATACCCCAGCTGTATGTACGAAGAAGCAGAGTTCACAGCCTCCTTGTTCGAACCCTGTATCTGTCGACAATAATCTGTCTGGAAACTCAGAGGCTGGAATTCAAGCATAGATTGGTTTCTGTGTTGGTTGGAGCTGGATATCAGCTGATAGGCTGGCAGTGAGGGTACCCCCAGATGCATCTCCATCCCCTGGGGTCCAAACCTGGCAAGTCATCCCACAGGGCCAGGGGAACCTCAGCAAACACGCCCCACTCTGCACAGCCCCCAGCTGCAGCTCAGGTCCTGTTCACTCACCTCCCACTGGCCACAGCAAGTCCCACGATATGAGTCTGGATCAGGTGCTGCAAACCGGGCACCGACTCATCCAAGGTGGGGAGTCCAGCCACGGGAGGGGTGAGGAATCAGGGCCACCCCCTCTTCTCCCCAACACCCAGAGGGTACTCAGCAAAATTTGTGTTGTGGGGTCTAAACCTTGTGTGATCAGACCCACACATACTCCACATTTTAGGAAACTCTACTCAATGGAGCCCTTCATTCCGTCTTTAGTTGCAACATAGACTCCTGCTTTCCCCACAAGAGAATCTCTGGGAGGGCAGGGACCACGCCTGTCCTATCCACATTCCCTGCTTCCATCAGGAGAGAGAGAACCCTAAATATCTGTTGATCGACAGGAAAGACTGCATGCTGCCAGGCCTGAAACATCTGTAAGTTCCCTCATGAGGAACTTTACATATAGTACTGTTTTTCACCTTTTCATTGTGAGAATTCTAACACACTAAAAAAGAGAATGGCATCACAAACCTCCAAATAGCATCAGTTGCTATTTAGCCATATTTGCTTCAACTGTTTTGGGCTTCAGCACATTAAAAAAGGAATTCCTGACATTTCATGAGTGAGTGTGTGCTCTGTCGTGTCTGACTGTTTGAGACCCTGTGGACTGTAGCCCGCCAGGCTCCTCTGTCCACGGGATTCTCCAGGCAAGAATACTGGAGTGGGTCACCATTTCCCTCTCCAGGGTATCTTCCTGACCCAGGGGTCAAAACAGCATCTCTTGCGTCTCCCACATTGGCAGGTGAATTCCTTATCACTGTGCCACCTGGGAAGCCTAACACTTCAGTACTGCTCTCTTAACAGAAGAAGACATTTACTTATAAACCACAGTACATTCTTAGATGTAGAAAAACAACTGTCCTCTTCTAACATCATCAAAAAACATTCATATTTAAATTTTTCCAATTGCTCCAATAATGTTTTCTTATAACTGGTGTGTTCAGATTGAATGCAGACAGTGTGCCCAAACCACATTTGGTTGTTTGTTATGTCACTTAAGAATCTTTGAAAAGAAAAATCCACACTTTTCTATGCCTGTCATGGGCGTAGGGATGTATCTCATTGTAATCTGCTCAACAGCCCTACAGCATAATTGCAATTATCCCCATTTTCCAGTGAAAACACTGAGGCTCAAAGAATTGGTATAGTTCAAAGCAGCAGCTGATATTCATTGAGTTACTGGCATTAAAAGGACATATGTTTTCATCTCAAAACTGTGCTCTTTTTCTGTCATTTCCATGTGAAGGGAGGAGGAGGAAAGATCCTAAAACTTTTTCTTTAACTTTTTAAAAAGCACCTTTAATATTGATTTTCAACACATTCTGACAGAGCTTGGCTGTTTCTGCAAGCAAAAGAGGCTCGATAGAGGAAACGGTGACAATCCTACCCTGAGGGCTAAGCAGTGATATTTTCCCAGCTGAGATCTGTGCCAGGCAGGAACAGTCACTAAGTAAATAAAGCTGAGGTTTTTAATCTTCAAAAGTATAGGAGTTTTCAAACTATGCCAAAGACCAAAATCAAAAGCCAGTCCATCTTCACTATTTACAAAATTGGAACACCTATGGGATAAGTGAAAATCGTTCAGTCGTGTCCGACTCTTTGCAACCCCATGAACGGTAGCCCGCTAGGCTCCTCTGTCCATGGAATTCTCCAGGCCAGAATACTGGAGTGGGGAGCCATTCCCTTCTCCAGGGAATCTTCCCAACCCAGAGATCAAACCCAGGTCTCCCACATTGAAGGCGAATTCTTTACAGTCTGAGCCACCAGGGAAGCCCTATGGGATAAATGATCTGCAAAAAACGACAGAGCTGCCTAAGGTCCACTTTGATCTGTAAATGTGTCCCCGATGGTTTAGTCACTAATTCCTGTCTGACTCTGCAACCCAATGGACTGTAGCCCACCAGGGTCCTCTGTCCATGGGATTTTCCTGGCAAGAATATGGAATGGGTTGCCATTTCCTTCTCCAAGGGATCACTCTGACCCAGGGATCAAACCTGGGTCTCCTGCATTGCAGGTGAATTCTTTACCAACTGGGCCACCAGGGAAAACCCCAAATGTGTCCCTGCTTCTCTCCAACCTACTCCCTCAAAAGCGCATGTGTCTTTTGAAATCCTTTGAAATGTAGGGAATCATTATAGAGATTGTTACCAGGAGAATTAAGGTTTACAAGGGCAAGTCCTTCCTTCCAGTTCTCTTAGGCAAGCTTGCTTTGCAGAGAGAGATTTACTGAGCAGTTTCTCTATCAGCAAACGCTGACCGATAAAAGCTCAATAGCTCTGAGAATTGGGTTACAGGCTTTTTCCATCTGCACTCACCAGGAGCACAATTGAGTTTCAAAATTTCATTCCTTCCAGATTGCCACAACTTAGGAGATCACGTCTGAAATTTTGATGCCCAGTGAATGACTTTTTTAAATGTATGTTCCCAGAATATCCCATGGGTATTTAATAGAAGGAACAAAAAATTCCAAACCTCTGAAAGTTTTCTTTTAGCTCTTGTGGCAGGCTACAGTCCATGGGGTCACAATGAGTAGGACATGACCGAGCAAGTAACACACTCCTTACAGTGTACTCAGTTAAGTTGTCCAGAAAGTCAGTCCACAGAAGGACCTCATAGAGGTAGGATGGAAGACCTGTGTGCCAGGAGGCAGCCTCAGGAACCTCGGAGATCTGAAGCGGATCCTGTGAACCCCTGAGAAATCAGGTTGAGAATTCCAAAATCTCCCTGCTCAAAAGATGCTTTTAAACTATCCTTCAATTTTAGTTCAAATTTTCAAAATTCTTCCAAATATACAGATTTTCTTTTAGAAGCAAAAACTGGAGAATGTCATGAAAATCTGCTAAATAAAACTATATAAGGGAGAAGGATAAATCAGGAGGTTGGAATTGACATATACACACACTGCTATGTACAAAATAGATAACTAATAAGGACCTACCGTACAACACAGGGAACTCTACTCAATACTCTGTAATGAATAGAATCCAAAAAAGAGTGGATATATGTATGCGTGTAACTGATTCACTTTGCTGTACATCTGAAGCAAACACACCATTGCAAATCAACTATACTCCAATAAAAATTAAATTTAAAAATACAGAAAATAAAGGAAAGTGTGTTGGGACCAACAGAAGTCTAATACGTAGAACAGGTGTGAGTGGACATTCTGGTGAACAAAGCAGAAAGTCGCCAAGACAAGGCTCACCCATGAGAGTGGTTCACTTTGACTGGTAATGTTGCAACGGTGCAGGTCCAATCATATGAAGAGACCCGATTTTAACTACTTAAGTTTCTGTTGAAGCTGGACGATCCATTTCACTTTTCTCCAACTTTACACCACAACCCATTTCCAAACAAGATCCAAAAACTAATATTCCCTTCACCAAAGCCTAAACATTTCAGCTGGGAAATTTTTCCAGAACAGAATCTAAGAAAAGTTGAGTCAAGCCTTTGCTCTGGGACAACTCCAGTTTTCCCTAACACCCGCTCCATGGGAGATGGAGTGCACTTACGTGTTGGAATTTTTCATTGACGAGACCTTGGCTGGCAATGAGTTAAGTTTGCATGCTAAGTCGCTTCAGTCATGTGTCTGTCTCTTTGCAACCTGATGGACCATAGCCTGCCAGGTTCCTCTGTCCGTGGCATTCTCCAGGGAACAATACTGAAGTGGGTTGCCATCTCCAAAGCTAAGTTTGGGGAAAATCAGTAATAATTGTGAATAATATGGAAAAAGCTTTGAGAATGCCCTGTCATCTGTGTTCAGACTCCTAACATCAGAGTCCAAGCCTGACCTTGCTCTGGGCTGGAGCCAGGCTTCCCTACTCTACTCCACACATACCTTTTCCTCCTCCCAACAGCTGCACCAACATTCAGTCAGCTCTGATAGTGCGTGCTTCATCAGGAAGAGGAAGGGACCCCTCGAGTCTCCCCAAATTGGCTAAGCATTCCCTTCACACTGTATTCCCACTCTGAAGACCCATCACTGGAAACGCAACCTCAGATCCATCCGGGGAGAACTGATAACAAATCACCAGCTACACTCAGATTTATTGGCATAACCAAATGAGACAGCCAAAAATCACCAAGCGTGGGCCAGGCAGTAGGAAGCAAGCCACCTCCGGACTTCACGCTCATGTGATAAATCCACGGGCAACCATGGGTAGGACAAGCGGTAACTCAGAAGGATGTTTCCTCAAGATGCAAAGTCATGTTTCACTTCACTTACAGCTGATGCTGCTGATCAGTCTTTATCTCACCATAACTCGGGAGCCCAGGAGAACTTTCCAGAAAGCACAGGCACAACTCTCTTTTGAACAGACTTGTGATTTCTGGGCACTAAAATCCTTTGGAGACTCTGCTTTGATTTGTGGGTTTGAGAAGTGGTTCATTTTCCAGGATACTTTTTCTGGACTCTCCTAATGATGCTTCAGTAAGGGCATCCAGGTTGCTATCAATGGCACCCGGGGTGCTTGTTGGAGCTCAGTGATCGCTCAGAATGGCTTTGGGGTTTACACTCTCCAGCATCCTGGAAAGGGGAAAAAGCTTTTGATATGAGCTCACCATATGGTGTCATTGAAAATGCTAACATTTATTTAAAAACTCAAACATCGCGATTTCAAAATAAGAAAAAAAAAACAGAATACAGAGAAAGAATTAAATTAAATCATTTCCTTTCCTTGAAATTCTGTATTTTCTGGCCACAGAATCACACTAGCACTTTGGGTTTTATCATCGAGTTTAGAACAAATGCCTCCTGCCGCATGGAGATTACCTTTAAATGCCCACTTTGATGCTGAGATAAAGAACCACCCAGCTACTCAAAGGTTTCCCCCACACACATTTCCAGCTGTGTTTTATGCATTACAATTATTTGAAAACGACTGAGGAGAGTCAGACATCATTCCGATTCTACTCTGAGGACCTCCCTGTCAAAAGCTGTGAAGTAGTACCCACAGGTGCCCGTTTCTGGGTCAAGTCCAAACTCCATCAACACAATGCATATTTCAGAAGACGGTCTGAGGAGCCTGAATTGCCCTTGATTCTGAGAAAAACAGGTTATAATTCCAAACATCTGTTTCTTACAAATAACACCACTTAAGTAAGTGCAGAGTTCACCTCCTGAAGACAAAGTTGTATGATTTTGCCTAAAACAACTGGTGGACACAGCAGCTGGCCGTCAGGGGACATGACCATCCGACCGCACCCCTTGGGACAGCCGGGTTGACAGGGCGCACAGCGGCAGAGTGAGGGCCAGCGGTGGACAGTTTGAAAAGCGGCCCCACTTGGTGCTGTCAGGACACTCTCTGCGGGAACTTGGCCACCCCTCCAGGAGATAGGGAGCCTGTGTTCTCAGCCCTTGAGAGTAGGCTGGAACTGCGGCTGGCTGGGCCAAGAGGGGTTATACTCGGAAGCCTCGGAAGCCTTGAGAGACTCTGCTCCATCTTCTGGAATCTGGCCTGGCCAACAGAGCAAGCCTGTCTGGCTTACCAGAGGAGAAGAGATTGCATGGAGAAGATCCCAGGTACCACAGCAGATACCAGCCACCCAAAAGAAGGGGTTGCCTAGGCAACCACAGTGGACCTCAGAGAGGAGAGCCCAGCTGAGAATACGGGAATCACCTAACTCAGCCCAGCCCCACGGCCGAGCCTCAAAATCAAGAGTTAAATATAATTTTTATGCTTTGAGACAATTAAGTCACTAATTTCTAGAATGGTTTGTTATACAGGAGGAAGTGACCAGTGCAGACCCAGTAATAGCCACCTCTCTCTCCATCTGCCTCTCATCTCTCTGTCTCGGTCTCTCTTATGCCCCACCTCTCTCATCTCCATCTCTCCATCAGCACCTCCATCTCCATCTCTCTCCACAGTCTTCTAAACCCACTGCTGTACCTCCGGGACAGAGGAGGTGTCTGATCTGGGCATGAGATTGGAGGACACAATTTAGATCATGTTTGTCAAATATTAGAATCTATGGAACTGTTTTTCCCCTTAGAAATGAGCAAAAATACCCAAACTCTTCTGCTTGTCTATATGTATTTACCATATAAGAAATTAAAGCTGTTTGTTGTTGTTCAGTTGCTCAGTAGTGTCTGACTTTTTGCAACCCCATGGACTGCAGGACACCAGGCTTCCTTGTCTTTTACTATCTCCTGGAGTTTGCTCAAATTCATGTCCATTGAGTCAATGATACCATCCAACCATCTCATCCTTTTCTCCCCAAGCCTTCAATCTTTCCCAGCATCAGGGTCTTTTCCAAAGTAAAGCTGAGAAGATTTTAAAGCTCCAGAAAAGGCAATCACACCTTAGCCATCAGATGATTATCACTCTAGTTGTTGTGCACCCCCAAACCTCACTGTTCACTTAAAAAAAAAAACTTAGAGTAAGGGAGACAAACAATCTTTAGTGTTGTTATGAAAATAAGGCTTTCTTCACAGATTCTGGAGAACCTCTGAGCTAAACTGAAATAAAAAGGAATCAATGAGACCATCCTCAAGGACATTCCCAAGATGTCACACTGCTTCCCAATTCTGTCTGCAGGATTGTGCTTGTGAAGATAATGATCAGAATATAAACATGAAAAGACTTGCTCATTAGAAAGCTCAGACATTTACTACACAATGGTAAATGCATATGGTTAATAAGCATTCATATAGGGTAAACACTCTAAAATTATTATAATCATGGCATCTCCATGGTAATATTTATTTATAATGAATTATATGCTTACAGGGGAATTTATTGAGATAAGTGGAGAACTAATTATGGGAAGCATATTTAGATCTTAAATAAAGTAGCTCTTGCTTGTTCTAAATGACAATTGTTTGAAGATCATCTGCTATTTTTTTAAGTTATGGTTGGCACCCAGGTGTCTTCCTTGGGAAATGCCATATAGTTCCTTTCCTGTTCATCTTTCACTTGGTACCTCCCTGTCATCTATCATTCACACCCCCCACCATCAGCACCCTCTCGAGTCCAGCTCACATCCGCTCTGCACTTCCACTATTATAAGCGCTTTTGCATAGGTCATCACCTTGAGTTTTCACTCAACTTGTGATTCAGACATTGTCCTCTCAGTTGTACAGATGAGGAAACTGGTGATCAAGGTCATTGAACAACATTCTCAAAGTCATGCAATTAGAAAAAAAGAGAAAGAAGATGTGTTTCATTAATTTATTCAAATATCCCTTCACTGTTCAAAAACGTTTTGTTTATTTATTCTTTCAGTGCTAATAAGTAGGAGTATAGACATGAATTAATTATCTGCAAAGCCTGAAACTGCTTATAGCCTGGGGCTTCCCAGGTAGCCAACTCACCTGCCAATGCAGGAGACATAAGAGACACAGGTTCAATCCCTGGGTGGAGAAGATTCTCTGGAGGAGGACGTGGCAACCCCACTGCAGTATTCTTGGACTTCCCTGGTGGCTCAGTAAAGAATTTGCCTGCAGTACAGGAGACCACGGTTTGACCCCTGGGTTGGGAAGATACCCTGGAGAAGGCAATGGCTATGCACTCCAATATTCTTGCCTGGAGAAGTCCATGGACAGAGGAGTCTGGAGGGTTACAGCCCCTTGGGTTGCAAAGAGTTGGACACGATTGAGTGACTAACACTTTCAGTTTCCACAGCCTGGGAGAAGGAACAGGGCAGGGTGAGATATTAATACAGAGAGATGATTCCATTGGTATGTGGTGGATGCCATACAAAGATGCGGATTGGGTCTCCTGGAGCCCCAAGAAGGTGCAGTACCTGGTTGTAGGAATGAACTCCCTGGAAGAGTGAGGCAGATGGCACCTTCCATAAATGGTGCAGTAATAGCTCCACACATTCTTCTCTAAGAGAATTGGGGGCATGGGGGGGCTTTATTTGTTTAAAGGTTAATGTTTGAATGTGTGTAAATAAGTTAAAATCACCTTTGAAAAAACATTTTAAAATTCTTTCAAGGTAATATTTGAAACAAAGCCATTTCATAAAATTCATCATAATAGATAATCTTCATCATGAAACTATCTGTCAACTGATTCGAACAGTTATATATTGTCTTTGTTTCCGTAAAGTGAAAGTCACTCAGTCATGTCCATCTCTTTGGGACCCCATAGACTACACAATCCATAGAATTCTCCAGGACAGAACACTGGAGTGGGTAGCCTTTCCCTTCTCCAGTGGATCTTCCCAACCCAGGAATCAAACCGGGGTCTCCTACATTGCAGGCAGATTCTTCACCAACTGAGCCATCAGGGAAGCCCTTGGTTTCCATAACTCAGAATCAATAGAACAGTAGCTTTATGTTTGGAAAATTGTGTAGCCCAGGGCTGAGATGAGTGTCTTGTACAAACTGCCCACAAACCACCCCTACCCTGTAGAATTGCTTTTCTTAAAGTCTTCCTTTGCAAGATAACATCTATTTACTAAGGGCAAAGGAGCCTGGCAGGCTACAGTCTACAGGGTCACAAAGAGTCGAACAGGACGAGCAACTAACACTTTCACTTTTCCTTCACCATTAAAAATATCTCCATTAAACTTACTACAAGATTATGCTAGATGGCATGCACCACATTTGTCTTTTGAGTTGTCTGACTTCTGGCAATGATTTGTGGAAGTCCTGTGTATAGGTTGAGCATGTGACCCTTGTTTGTTAAATATATCGTACGTATCTTTTCTGTCTCTGTGGCTTGCCCTTGCAGGGTTTTAGACTTGCATTTTGATGAAGATACTTTCTTAATTTTAATATTTCTTTTATCAAGCTAAGACGATTTTAAGGCTCCTCCCCACAAGTAGAAGGGTCTGTGTTTCCTCCGTTTGAATCTGGGCAGACAGGTAGCAACAAAGAAGGAATGATCTGTGAAGTCAGAGCCAGGCCTCAGAGGTAGCTTCCACCCTGTCCTCTGGAGAAGCCTTCCCTGAGCCCAGCTGCCATGCTGTCAGGAAGGCCAAGTTGTCCACTGGAGGGTCCAGAGGTAAGACACCTAGACCAGGAACTTCACTTAATAATCTTGAGCCAATTTGTGTTTTAATTACATTAATAGAATAGAGGGAAATGCTGAAATAATTAAAAACTAAGATGCATGTGTTGAATGGACTTGTGTGTGCATTGTGGAATTGCCATTACCCTCCAAGGACCTTGAAAATTATTGAACATCACTCTGCCTCCTTATGTTCCACCGTGCAGTGGTTCTGTTATTATTCAAGATTCCTTAAGGAGAGTTCTAGGTGAGTAGTGAGCCTTCAATAAAGATAGACAATCATCTTCATCATCGTCATTTACATTTTACTCCTGAGAAAACATATTGTGTACTTAGGGTTATGTTCACCAAGAGAAAGCATCATTTTCGAAATAATAGGAATTGAGTGACCCTTGCTCATTCTCTGTCCCCAAGACATTGCTGGCATTAACAACTTTGCTAAGGCAACAAATTTGGGTGCTAACCCTTACAGTGAAGGGAATCTATTTTCATGGCGGTTCTATACCCAGGACGCAAGCTTTCACCGTTCATTTAATTAGAGCCCTAAATAATTTGGATGTTAGAAATCCATTTGTACCATTAGCTTTTATGGTTAATTTTTATATTTTTTCCCCTAGTCCCCATTTCAATTAAGAAATTTCAAGTTTTACAATAGATCAATGGGTGGGTCCCACATCATTAATTTAACGGGCAAGTTTATGTGAGCTTGCAATTTCTTTGTCAATTCCCTTTCCTTTAATTTGTAAAATTATTAGGGAAAAAAGTAAAACTCAAATAGAGATGTAACATTTAAAATATAAAGAATAAAACTCTGGAGAATTAAACATACACACACAGCGGAGTGAGGACAGATAAAATTGGAGAAGTCAGGTGAGGTTAGTGGATTATATATATCCTTGCTGATGTCCTGGCTGTGATCTCCTGCTTGAATTTTGCAAAATGTTACTGTCAGGGAAAGTTGGTGAAGGGCATATGGGATCTCTCTGTGGTATTTTTTATAATTGCTTATGAAGATACACATATGCATATCTAGGAATATAAGTGTGTTAGCCACTCAGTCATGTCCAACTCTTTGAGACTCCATGGACTATAGCCTGCCAGGCTCCACTGTCCATGGGATTCTCCAGGCAAGAATATTGGAATCGATTGCCCTGCTCTCCTTCAGGGGATCTTCCCCCACCCAGGGATCAAACCGCAGTCTCTTATATATCCTGCATTGATAGGTGGGTTCTTTAAAACAAATGCAGGCTGGGAAGCCCTTACCCCCTCACCCTGTTCTTAAGAAGAGAATCTTCACCAAAATCCTGGATGGTCATAGGCATCTGTTCTCTCCCCAAACACTGAAACATCCCTGGATGAGACTTCAGACCAGCCCCCACCACCTCTCTGAATTAAGGTCTAGCCTTCCTTCATGTGTCAGTACAAAGGTTGTTTGTTCAGGGAACAGAGGACCAGATTCCTCTGCTACAAGTTTCCAGGGTCATAGAACTTCCCTGCAGAATCCCAAATACACACCTTTATCTATGTGACTGTCATTTTAATTGGGGTATAAATTATGGGCATTAAAATGCACAGATCTTAAGTGTCTATTCAATACATCTGACAATTACACACACCCATCAGTTGTATATGCCTTCCCAGGTAGCCCTAGTGGTAAAGAATCTGCCTGCCAATGCAGCAGATGCAAGAGATGCAGGTTCAATCCCTGGATTGGGAAGATCCCCTGGAGTAGGAAAAGGCAACCCACTCCAGTATTCTTGTCTGGAAAATCTCATGGACAGAGAGCCCGGTGAGCTACAGGCCATGGGGTCACAAAGAACTGAACACTACTGAGCAACTGTGCAGATAACAACACACCAACTGTATATACCGTCCCAAACCAGCTGGAACACACCAGTCACCCAAAACATTTCCCCCTTCCTCTTTCCAGGAGGCAAGCCCCACCCTTAGAAGCAATGGTTCTTCTCATTTCCGTGGATGAGTTTTGTCTAGTCTCAAATTTCACGCAAGTGGAACCACTCAGCCTACGTTCCTTTGTGTCTGGCTTTATCAATGCTGTTGCATGTACCAGCAGAGTCTTTCTCTTGAGAGCAGCATTCATGTATACAATACAGCAGAATTCAGGTTTCAACCCTCCAACTGATGAACATTCAGATGCCCCAGTTCCTGGATTTTATGAATAAGCCTGCTATAAAAATTGTTGTAAAAGTCATTTTTGTGGACATAGGTTTTCATTCCTGTTGGGTCAATATCTAAAAGTGGAATTGCTGGGTCATAAGGATGACATGTACTTAACTTTACAAGAAACGGACAAACTCTTCTCCAAGGGGCTATGTTATTTGGCATGCCTGCCAGCTGAGTAGGAGAATTCTGTTCGCCCCACATACTCTCCAACATTCGGCACTTTTTAAAAATGTTCTCACACCATTCTGATGAATGGTATCTCACTGTGGCTTTCATTTGCGTTTTCGTGATGGCTGGTGACGTTGGGCACCCTTTTCTCTGCTTCCCACCCACGGGTACTGCTCTGCTGTGCTGTGTGGACAGGTTCATCTATGAAGTGGGTCTTAAACACTCTTTCCCATTTTCACTGGGTTGGTTCTCTTTTGACTGTTGATTTGAAAGAATTCTGTATGTAGTCTGGATATGTGTCCTTTGTCAGCTGGATGTATTGCACATGTTTGTTTTTCTATCTTTGTGAATTACCTATTTAATCTGCTAAAATTGTTTTTCTTTACTGAAGCATAGCTGACTTACAATATCCTGTTAGTTTCTGGGGTACAAGAATGTATATAAGAATATATGTGTATATTCCTTTTCAAGTTCTTTTCCCTTATAGGTTATTGCAAAATACTGAGTATAGTTCCCTTGGCCATGTAGCAGATCTGCCTATTTAGTCTCTTAAGAATGTTTCTTGACAGGCAAATTTTTACCATTTTGGTGACTTTTTTTTTCAATCAAGCTTCTATTCAGGGGTCAGTGCTCTCTGTGTCCTGCATCTGACCGATGTCCCAAAGCCATTCTCCCATGTTTTCTTCTAGAATCGTGCTGCCTAACATGACAGCCCCTGGGCACATGCAGCACCCAGTGCCCCAAACCTGGTGACTTAATCCAAGCAATGCACTTCACTGACACTTTTGTAAACCGCAGATTGAGGAAGGGCTTCACCCTCACTGATCTACCTGGTGTCAGCTCAGACCCCCTTGCTCATCTGGCCCTTGAGGGCTCCTGGGCTCCTTTCCTTTCTCTTTCTCCCCTTCCACAATATCTCGTCCTCCATGTAGCATCTCCATGGGCTTTTCAGAGCATGGTGGCCTCAGAGTATGTGGATATTTCACGTGGTGGCTGGACATCTCCCCTGAGAGAGGGTTCTTCTTATAACCTGGCCCCAAATTGTCATGTCCATGTCATCTTACTGGTCAACCAAATCTTGAACTCCCCGCAACATTCAAGGGTTGGAGAACCATAGACTTGACCTCTCAATGGAGCCATGCCATAACATATGGTGGGGGGGGGGGGGGGGTGGGCAAAAATGGATGGAGTCATCTCAGAATGTCCCCACCTCAACCTTGCGTCCCAGGACCACATGAAATTCACTTATTAGTTCTAGTCGTCATTACTGTAGACACCGTATTTTTTGAATGTGCACAATGATGTCAACTGCTAGCAGCAACAGCTTTGCTTATTTATTTTCACTCTGTGTATGTGGCAGCTTTTGTTTGTTTTTCTTGCCTTGCTCTACTGACCAGAACTTTCAGAACAGTGTCGGATGGACTTAGTGGTGAGGGACACACCATAGCCCAGTTCCCATCCAAGAGGGAGAATATGTAATGTTTCACCATTTGTGTGACTATCTGATTCAGGATCAACTCCACTAGGCTAAAAAGCTCAGGACATGAAAGGGAAAGTACTAGTTACTCAGTCATGTCAACTCTTTGTCATCCTATAGACTGTAACCTGCCAGGATCTTTTGTCCATGGGATTCCCCAGGCAAGAATATTGGAGTGGGTAGCCTTCTCCAGGGGATCTTCCTGACCCAGGGATTGAACTCAGGTCTCCTGCATTGCAGGCTGATTCTTTACCAACTGAGCCACCTGGGAACCTCATGACTATGAGAACCATGCCAATTCTGGCCCACCTGCACATCTCCAGAGCTTAGCCCAATGCCTGGCCACCATAGTAAGCTCTAAAAAAAAAAAAAAAAAATACTACTAAAAAGTAATAATAAAATTAAAAAGAATCATAAATGAAAAAGAAACGTGCTGAATAAACAGTCCTGATGTTAATCTAGTCTACTATTGAATGCTTTTTAAGCTATTTAGCTATCAATGTGAGCTTTTGGGGGCTTTTTTCTATAAACCAGGGGCTTTGATAGCCTGCATTTCTAAGGCACAAATTGACAAAGAAATATACCCATATTCCAAATGTTTTGTTTTTTTCCACTTGAAAGGAGACATCTAAGAAGATTTTGCATGCTCTGGCCTACTGCTGAGGAGGACAGAAACTGCTTCCAGTCCCTGCTATATCTAAACACCAACCCCAGAGAAAGTATCCCCAGAGAGGGTCTCCCACTGTGAAGATAAATGTCTTTATACCTGGGCCTTGTTAAGACAGGCACTCATTTTAACAGGTAGGCGTTGCAGGAAATGAGATGGCTCCCAGCTCACTTGAGCCCAGTAGCCACATAAAATGAGGTTTGAGAGGATGATGAAGTGTGATGCCTTTTCTCATATTTTTTTTTTGATGTATTGAGATGTAAAAAACCTGATTGTAGACCCTGAGATGTCTATCAAGTGGGCAAAAGATCCTCTTGCCCAGGCAGCCTTGGACATCTGGACTTCATCCTCAGAAAGCCCATCAGGAGAGAGGCATGAGCTATCTTCCTAAAGGAGAAGGGGGCAGCAGAAGATGAGATGGTTAGATGGAATCACCAACTCTATGGACATGAGTCTGAGCAAACTCCTGGAGACAGTGAAGGACAGCCTGGCGTGCTGCAGTCTACGGGGTCACAAAGAGCTGGACACAACTGAGCAACTGAATAGCAAGAACAATAGTCTTGTTACTTCATGCAAGTTAACGAACCTTTTTGAGCCTCCAGGTCCTTACCTTAAAATAAGGACATTTAGTCCTGCCTCAAGGGATTTTTGCAGGGATTAAATGGCACCACCTTTGTTAAAAAAAACAAGCAAACAAACAAAATTCCAGCAATCACATAGCACATGTAGCAGGTACTCAATTTTGCTATCATTGTCATTATCAATATTAATTAATGCTAAGTTGACCTCAAAGTCTCCTGCTAGGATTACATTTTTTTCTTCTTTCAGTATCTCTTTGATGTGGAGATATTGGCAATCTGAGCCTTGAAATAGTTATGAGCCCAATTACCTTGGCTTCCCACGTGGCTCAGTGTAAAGAACCCGCCTGCCAATGCAAGAGATGTGGGTTCCACCCCTGTGTTGGCAAGATACCCTGGAGGAGGAAATGGCAACCCACCCCAGAATTCTTGCCCGAAAAATTCTATGGACAAAGGAGTCTAGTGGGTTATAGTCCACGGGGTCTCAAAGAATTGGACACAACTGAGTGACTTACACACACACACACACACACACAGAGTATTGAGTAGAGTTCCTTGTGCTATACAGTAGGTCCTTGCTAATAATCTATTTTATATATAGCAGTGTGTATATGTTAATCTCAATTAAATCTCATTTATCCCTCCTCCTCCCCAACAGTCTTCATCTTTATGGGCCATTATTTCTCAGTCTTTTGTCTTTCAAGGTGATAATTGACTAATTATTCCATGTAAGCTCTGAAAATGTGGCCAACAGCTTTCAAGTCAAGTGCTTAATGTGTTCCCTTGTCCCTCACACTCTCTCAAGCACCTGCTCTATTCTCGGGAAAGAACGTTCCATCTCACAGGCCTTGAAATATAAAGCAAATGCAAGTCCTCATCCAAGTCCCGGCAGCCAGGGGTGGTGGGAAAAGGGGGGACCACCTTCCCTGCAAAATCAGGGGCCAATGCCAGACAGGCAGTTGGGGAAGTTCTGTCAATATCTCTGTGGAACATGCCCACTTTTCCCCTGCGATGCCCACTGACACCTCCACTACCTGCATCCCACCCTCGAGGCTGATCCCTAGCAGCAACCCCCTTACCACGAGCACCTTTGTGAGAGAAGCAGGGCAATTCCCGAAGAAGGGACCTCTCTTGAATCCTGAATGCTGTTAACACAGGCGGACATGTCCCCACATGATCACAGGCCATGCGGCTTACTGCAGTTCCAGTCACTACCCTGCAGCCCTCCGAAGTCCAACTCCATGACCCCACAGTGCCTCAAGGTGCCAGAGTCCCCTGTTTCCCCCGGGTCAGCCGAGCAGGAAGCAGAGCTCCCCAAGGCTGAGTCATTTCTAGGAGGGGTTACTGATTTGCATCTTCCCTTAGCTGTGTTCCTGGGCAGAGAGATCACCTGGAATCACACCAGCCTCTTAAATATTTTACGATCCTGACAGCCACCCAGTCAGACCCCCGCAGACATCCCTGCCAGCCTCTGTGCCCATAGGTCGCTGGTAGACGCTGCCCTGAAAAGATTTGTCTTGAGATGTGTCTCTGTCACAGGGGGTTATTTCTCAGCCACCGAGCAGCTGTCAAGACAGCCCAAATGGTCACTTGTGAGCCCAATATTCTTTGAGGTTATAACCTATTTATGTCCCAGTCTGTCATCTTGAGAGGTGGGCATCTCTGGCTCTGTGGGAATGTCAGGGGGTACGGGGGACCAGGGGCATCTTTTTTTTTAAAGTGGCAAACACTTCTCCCCAACTGACCCCTGCTTGTCAGAGCCCCACTCAAGACTTGTGGAGTCGGCCTTGCCAGCAACTTGATGAACAGGACACCCAACTCAGTTTGACTTTCCAAGTGAACAGCAAAGACTTTTTCAGTGACTGTGGGACCCAACTGCAGGACTCATGGAGCAGAGCCCCACAGATCCTCCAGCAAAACCTAGAGGGTCCACGAGACCATGCCTGATACACACCACTCCCTCCTCCTTCATTATTTTTTCTTAGTGTATAAAGGTATGTGTGATAAGTAGGTACAGCTTACATAATAATGAGTAATGATATGACGCCTGGGCTTCTCTGGTAGCTCAGATAGTAAAGAATCCACCTGCAATGCAAGAGACCCCAGTTTGATTCCTGGGTTGGGAAGGTTCCCTGGAGAAGGGATAGGCTACCCACTCCAGTATTCTTGGGCTTCCCTATGGCTCAGACAATAAAGAATCTGCCTGCAATGCAGGAGACCTGGGTTCAATTCCTGGGTATGGAAGATCCACTGGAAGAGAGCATGGCAGTCCATGCTAGTATTCTTGCCTAGAGAATTTCATGGGCAGAAGAGCCTGGCAGGCTACAGTCCAAGGGGTCACAAAGAGTCAGACACAACTGAGCAACTAATCACAGCATATGACACCCATAGCAACTCCTCCAATCATGGGAGAGCCAGCCTGCTCACAACCGCCCACAGGCCCCTCTGCTCTCAGCCCCCTCCTCCCAGAAGAAACCAGCAACCTAAGATGCGCTTCTCAGGAGCACCTCTCTGTTTAGGATACGCGTCGCTGCCCCATTCATGCAGCACTCAATAAAGTCAACTAGATTTTCAATTTAAAAATAGTAATGAATGTAACAGTTAAATAAGAAAAATAAAAATTAAAAAAAGCCAATGAGATCTTCCAAGTTAAAAACTAATAATAATAAATTAAATTAAATGTGTGTTTCTCATTCTCCTCTCTTTTTAACCTTGCTATGTCTGGATGGATCCCTTGGTGTTCACATGACCTTGTATGCTGTTGAACTTTCTACTAAAAAGCACACGTCATTTCTTCTGTGACTTATTGACGTCTCCCTCTGGGGGCTGCCATGTTGGGGGTCCCCTGTGGGTCACACCATTTATCTGTTCATTTTGCTGCTGATGAACATTATCCCCAGTGTCCCTGTTGTCATTGATGCCCCAGAACATCTGCCAAGTTCATCAAAGTCACTGTGCCTCTCCTGTCACACGTGAGCAGGTGTGTGTTCCCTTCATCCAGGAGGGAACTGGGGACTCAGGGTCGGGGGAGGGTGCCTCCACCAAGAAGCACCCAGCTGTCTGCACTGCGGTCAGCCCCTTCCTGCTCTGAGCACAGCCTGGCCAACATCACAGTCACCATCCTTGTCAGTCACTGGGAAAGAGGATGTGAAGTTAGATCTCACGGCCCCAGTCTCAGTCTGCATTCCTTTTGATTTTTCGGTAATCGATATTTTTCTAGGCATTTTCCCATGATTTAAGATTCCAAAAAAGATAAAAATGTTTGAAACTTTGTTCCATGAAAAGACAATGCAAGCTTGGTAAAGAATGACAAAATACAATAAAGTCATTGATAACATTAAGAATTGAACAGGAGACAGAACTTGAACCACAACGTAAGTTTAAAAGAAAAGAAGAAAATAATGCAATGATTCCCCCAACACGGCTGAGCCCAGGTGGGCTTAATGATGCAACTGTGGTCCAGACCCCCAGGGTCCTCTTCCCCAGGTTCCCTCCATGCAGTTCTACAGCCCGGATGGCAGCTCTTTATCTCCCCTCGTTGTCTCCCCAGCAAAGTCAGTCTTCTTCAGTCTCATCTCTGAGGATGAGGTCTTCCAGGGTCCAGCTGGAGGTGTGCCATCTCCCAATCTGTGCACCCAAATTACAAACTAACACACACACACACACACACACACACGTAATCTTCTCTACCATCAAACTCACTTGACCTGTGTCTTCCTTTAACCTTAACTTGACTGATATCATTTAATCCTCAAAACAATGCTCTAAGGATCTATTACATTTACAAACAGGAAGATAGGAAGAAATTAACTCAGACAAAAGATTGGTGAAAAGCAAAACAGTCACTTAGGGGAGAGTGGACAGCCTGGTTCATCCAGCTTCCTGAAGATCACCTCTTCCAGACACATAGGTGCAGCTACAGGTGGCCTGGAATCGAGCCAGCCAGTGGGAAAGAAAGGAGGAGATATAAGACAACAAAATCAGGAGCTCTCTCAGCAGACAGAGCCCAGGTTTTAACAGAGGAGTGGCTTGAGGAGGGTTTTCTCTGCTCTCAGGTCAGACCAAATGTGCAGGAGCCAGTGGCTACAGTGAAGTGAAACTGACATGCAGGGTGGATCCCGGAGACAATGGGTGGGAAGGTGGCATCTCAGGGCATGGGACCCAAGGATGCAGCAAGTTTAGGACTGGGTGGCAGACAGGCCCACAGGAGAGAGATGAAACCCAAAGCTTTGAAACCCTCCTCTTACCTGCTCCTTGTGACCGGTGGGCATTGAGCCACATGGCCAGTAAAGGATGTACTCGGATCTCCAGGTGAGGATTAGTGTTTGGCATCTCTCTCTGCTTCATCCTGTTCTCTGAGGGGGTCCCTGGCTTTGCCAGGTTTTCATTGCCCTGGTACCGATGGCCCACACTCTAAAGAGGGATGTTTCATGGAAAGATTCCCTGAAATTTCATATCCTAGGCCAAGTGTAAGGTCAAAACCCCCATGTTTAACCCAAATGCTCTTCCTGGTTTTGTTTAAAACCAAGTGAATGCCACAACACATGACAGCCACTTTTCTCAGAAGCCGTGGTTTTATTTACTGGTGAACCTTGCAACATTTATTTCTTTCTTTCCTGTCCTTTTCCATTTTTAACATTTAACATTTTTTAACCTTGTTCTCTTGGTGTCCTCGCGAAATCCCATAACAAAGAATTGCAGCTGTATTTCATCCTTTTATCTGCACGTAAGTGCTTTTGATCTGCTACCTCAGAGGGGCTATTTATCCACCACGAGGCCTCCTTGCAGGAGAAACATTCCAAGGAAGTCGACTGTACTTTCTGGAAGGAGCCTGGCTCTTACCTGACTCCATGAACAATTTGTGTGTTCTTTAGCCTTCACTCTGCAGCAAAAGGCTATTTCCTTCAAATGTTAGCACATTTTATCTCGAGAGAATATTTATCTTCAGGAATTCTGGGTACCTCTGCTCCCTGGCTTTGGTTTTAAGAATGCACAAGATATAACTCCTTTCCTGGACAATAGGGATATCTGCTGCCTCCAGGAGATGAAGGGGACGACGTAAAGGTTTTGTTTCTGGGCCCATCCCAGTTCCTCAAGCTACGGCAGCAAGTCTACAGTAAGGCCAAAACCAGGATCACCAGCAGCACCCTCCCAGGGCATCTGATGGACATGGAGCTGGGGTCAGCTGGTCAATGAATCTGTTTGAGAGACTCTGGCCTGAGAAACCCCCCAGCACCTCCGCAACAGACACTTGTCTGGTTTCTTTATCTCACTAAAGGAATTCTTTTCTCCCTTGCACTTACTAAATTATCAATGGTAAATTGTCACTGAGTGCCTTTTGGGAATCTAGTCCTGGAGAGAGTTGTGTGGGTCCAAAATGCGCAAACCTCATACTCATAAACACAAACTTTGGGGGGTCATGCCTTGGTGGCTGGGGTTGGACCACAGCTCAGTGATGGCAGGTGGGGTTGGACCACAGGCTCAGTGCTTGGCTAAAATAGGTTGGGATCCTTAGGCCTCCACCTGCTGGCTGTGAAATGCTTCTGGGGGGACTTCATCTCCCTGTACCTCAGTTTCTGCATCCGTGGAATGGGTATCATGGTGGGACCTGCCCCAGTGCTTCTATAAAGAACATGCAATGGGACAGGGCTGGCCCAGCACACCTCACAGCCTCACAGCACAGAGGGGTTGGAAAGGAAGGGAGTTCAAAGTCATGGGGTCCTGAGAACTCCCTGGATGACTTATACCACCAGGCTGTGGGAGTCATCCTTAGGACCAGGCAGAGAAAAGATGTGGTACACTCTGAAAGTCTGGGAGCCCTTCACAGGCTCCAGTAAGCCCAGGATGTTGAAGGGGCTTTGCTCCCTGACAACCTCAGAGAGGGGACCATTGCTGAGCTTCCTCTGCCAGGGCTGGAAGGAACCCACCCAGGAGGGGACACCTGCTGCTGCAGCCTCAGCTGGAAGCTACCAGATAAGGTGTGCAGTTAGGGAAACTTGAGTAGTTAGGGAATGTGCTTCCTCATTTCCGTCTATCCAATTTCCTGTGCCATTCACATCCTATGCCTTAGGGCAGTGCCTGATTCCTAGTGAGCACTCAGATGAGTAGCTTCTGTCTTTGTGATGGATTCCAGGGGCCCCTCATGAACTTCCTAGCTCAGCAGAAAATCAAAAACTAAGTTATCCACCACTCCAATAGAAGGACTTCCCAGGTGGCTCAGTGGTAAAAAATCTGCCTGCAACGCATGAGACAAGGGTTTGATCCCTGGATCAGGATGATCCCCTGGAGAAAGGGATGGCAACCCACTCCAGTATTCTTGCCTGGAGAATCCCTTGGACAGAGGAGCCTGGTGGGCTACAGTCCATGGGGTCACAAAGAATCAGACAGACTGAGCAACTAACCAACAACAACACCCCAATATAAAGCTCCAAGAACAGATTATTTCATGCTACAGTTTTTGTTTGTTTCTGTGGTAGCAAACTCAAATGCTTTAAAAAATTCTCTCAAAAAAAAGAGTTTATTCTGGGTCATTGCTTTTACAAGAATTTAAAAGAAAAGTGACACCTTCATGTATTTATTTATTTGGTTTGACTTTTTATGAAAGACTACCCAGTACGACCCAATAACAGGGCTGATGGCTGGAGTTCTGCTTCTTTCCTCAGGACAATTGCTTCCCATGAAGAAAAACATGCTTTCCCTGCTGGGCGTTCTGGGTTTGGACGCCTGTCTGGCAGGTTAAACACACCTTGTACCTGAGTCCAGCACACCTGAGAAGCATTGTCCTCTCAAAACCCTGGAGTGGGATGGACTGACATTCTCTTGGAGCTGAGCATCTGGTCAACCTGATGGAATGTCAAAAGTTTTAAATAGTGTATTGTATGTAACCCGTCTGATTCCTTGCATCATTAAACACATTACAGTCAGACTTTGTGCTATTTCGGTATTTTGGTTACTGTTGGAATGTCTTATACCTCGAATACTAAAAGGCTGAGGTTTTTCACTACCTTCATCATTTGTCTCTTGATGAAAATTTCCAGGCTTTATCTCCTTCTCAAAGGAACATAATTTAAATATGAATAATGAAAAGTACTTTCAGAAACATAAATCCAATAATGTTTTCTGAGGTGCAAACTGCTTAATGTGAAACTCAGATGCAACACAAAAGAACTGAATGTTAGCAAATTATTCTTTCTAACTCTTCCTGGTGTGAAATTCTCCATGGGCCTGGCATCTGGTGCCAGGAGGGTAGGTGTGGACGGAGGAGGCATGTTTTCAGGCTACAGGTGAGGCTAATCACAGGCAAATTGTTCTGGCCAGACTTGGAGTTAAAAATGGCAATTCTAAGTACCTTTTAATGACAGTGTACCTTTTAATATCTTTAATATTAATATTGGGCTTCCCTGGTGGCTCAGATGGAAAAGAATCTGCCTGCAATGCAGGAGACCTGGGTTTGATCCCGGGGTCAGGAAGATCCTTTGGAGGAGGGAATGGCAACCCACTCCAGTATCCTTGCCTGGAGAATTCCATGGAGTAGAGGAACTTCACAGGCTACAGTCCATGGGGTTTCAAAGAGTCGGACACAACTGAACAGCTAACACTTTCACTTTCACTTTAATATTACACTCATGCTTACTCTTGTGGAGATGAATTTTCAAAGAGAATGAATGTGTTAAAAAGTCAAAGTGTAAATTTATTCCTTTGCCATTAAAAGAAAAAGACTTCACTTGCATATGAGTTTTTTATGGGGAAATAAGGAATTCTGATGTAAGTGAAGCTTTTGGATCTCAGCTGGCATCTCTCTCTCTTATCCCCAAAAATAATAAACACACTTGTGCTTTTCAAGCACACTATTTAATTCTACATAGAATGGAGGAAATGGACTCCTTTATAAGATCTTTTGCTTGTTAGGTTGCTGGTGTTATAAGACATTCCTGATAGAAAATTTTCAAGTCTTCTGCAGCTTGGCCGCGAACCAGACCTCACATGGCACGTGGGATGTCCCTTAGGTGCTATGACATCCCCAGATTCCTGGGTCATTTCTCCTTCTTATACTAAAGGCAAAATAAGCTTAGGCTGAACCCTAGTAAGTCCACTAATCAAAACGTTTGCCATCACTGTCTTCTGATTTCAAGGAAAGAGAAGAAAACCCACATTCCAAATATGAAACTGCCTGGCCTAAGTAGACTTAAGTGGGGCTTTATCTTAACAAATCTGCACAATCCTTCAGGCTCTTTGTCTGTCCCTGGTTATATCCAGTCCCACTGTTTACATAACAATTATGGCAAGAGGGTTTGTTTAGTGTTAATTGTTTCACACCTTGGGTAAAGCAGTTAATGTTCAAATTCTATTTTGGGCTTTATTTATGAATTTGCAGCTTTCAAAGGGTTTTGCTAGGAGAACAAGCTGTGGGCCTCTTTTTAAAGAGGCAAGCCTCTTGTTGACAAGAAAGGTTTACTGGGCTCACACTGACTGTTTTCACTTTGTGTTGAGCAGCACAACTAACCACACTGAGGATATACAATTCCCGCTCCTAGCCACACACACACATTTTCAGCTCGTGCAAGATGTTTGCTCAGAAGATGGATTAATTGTGAGACTTAAAGACTGAGTCAAAACAGTTTCAACAAGTTGGGAAAAGAGTTCAATCTTTTCCAGCACAGAACCAGGGTTTCTGTTCTGAAAGATGGCAGCCAGGTGACTGGCTCTGTCACCTCTTCGAGCTGCTCCAAGAGGTGCCACTTGGAGGGCAGTCGCACTTTGAAGCTGCAAAGTCAGATATGTACTAAGCTCAGCTGTTTTGTGCCCTCTTGCCAATCCCCAGGGTCCTTTGAAGATCACAGGGATCCTAAGTGAAGCAGAGAAACTGGAGAGATCATCTGGCTTCAGTCTTTGCTGGCTGAGCCTGGCATGCTCTCTGTCCAAGCCGGGAGATGAAATCCTGGGTACCACTACTTCTGTGCATCAGAGGGGACACGGGCATTGGGGCTTTGAACAAGGATGACAGCTCACAGCCCCCAGAGGTCCAGCGGTCAGTACTGCCCTTGAGCTACGGCCCAGGGCCCTTGGTCTGTGCCCCTCCCCAGGGTAAGGTGGCTCTGTCTCTCTCTCTCCCTCCAGCTTGACTCTCTCCCCTTGTGTATCTCTCTCTAACCTCCTCCTCCCTTTCTTTCTTCCCCTCTTTGCTCATCACTGGGCCACCCTCAAGCCTGATCGAGATCCTCAGACTTTGATGCTGCAACACAAGCTGAATTGTCCTCAAATCCCTTCTGCTTTCAGCTGGGCTCATTGCCCTGGGTGAGGGGACCAACAGGCCAGCTCTCTTCCGGATCTGGGGATGTGATGTCCCAGTCATGTCCACAGAGGAACGTGCTGGCTTGTCACCTGCTGCAGCAAGCGACATTGCACACCCAGGGGGCTCCATACCCCCTAAGGAAGTGGAGTCTCACTCTGAATTAGGGGCAGTCAGAAAGGGGCAGATCTGTGATGGGGCATGGGGGGCAGTCTCAGGTGGTTGTTTCTATGGGAGGAAAGTCCAGGGCAAGATGAAGCTGTGAGTGGAGAGTGGCAGTCACCCCTCAGTCACAAGGCCTCTGCCCTGTCACCTTCTGCAGAGTGTCCATGCCCAGGCCTGTGTTTATGTCCATGACCACACCCATGTTCACACCTGGGTTCACGTCCATGTTCACATCTGTGTTTGACAGGAGAACAGCTCTGCCAGGCTGTAAGCATCTTACCAGCTTGTCACAGTATTGAGGTCAGATCCATTGGGAGCTCAGCACCTGCTGTTTTCCTTTCCCAGACTCAGGAAGAGAAAATTCCAGAAACAAACACACACATTAACATCCCACTAAGAATTCCTGCTTTTACCTCTAGTAACCACTTTACATGATGAAGGTAAGCAACCTTCAAAAACCTTCTTAAGTCCCCTTGGCTGGTTTCCGTGCAGCCGGAAAAAGGCCCAGGAACTTCCAGAAAAGGCCCCTGCTGATATGTTTAACCAGACCCATCTTTGGTTCTGTTTTCATCATAAGGATGAACAGTGATAACTATTGTAATAACATGTAATGATCTATAGTTACTATTGTAATAATATATAGTTACTACTGTAGTAATACATAGTTACTATTGCAATCATTGGGATGAGATGCTTGGATGGCATCACTGACTCAGTGGACATGAGTTTGAGCACAAGGGGAGATAGTGAAGGACAGGGAAGCCTGACGTACTGCAGTCCACAGGGTCACAAAGAGTCAGACACAACTTAGCGACTCAGCAACAGCGGCAGCATTGTAATAATTTACTTGAATAACATGGCTTAACGTCCCCACTCACAGAGGCCACAGTGGGCACCCGTGGCAGTTGATGAATGTTGAGGGAGTTAAAAGTTACGGCTGATACTTCATAGAAAATATTTTGGTTTTAGGATAATATATGAACACTTCCTTTGTTTCTCTGTTGCTTTATCCATGTGAAAATAAAAAGACAAATGTGGCTGAGACCCACTGTGTGTGTTAGGTTAGAGTGGGTGAATTTTGAGAATGTGCAGCTGATTTTGATTTTCGGTCTCACATCCTTAGACTATTATTTTGATGCCTCTTTAGGTTTTTACTTCCAACTTTACATGTTTTTGTTCTTGACTTAAGTCCCTTCCATTCTTGTGCTTCCCAAATGTGGTTAGTTATAAGGATTGTCTGTCCTGTGTGAAAGCACACATTCCCTGGCCCAGCCCAGACCCACCACAGAGCTAGGATTTTCCTGGGTAATGTTCTGTGCGGCTCTCAAGTTCCTGGTGTTCATTCCAGGACACTGGCCACTGCCTCCAGCATGTGGACAGGCTGCCATTTTTCCAGGACCCCAGCCACCTCAGTGAGTGTGGCCCCTGCCCCAGCCAAGGCTGAAGTGTGTGGACAAGCACTGTGACCCCCACTTCTCAGAGACAATCCTTACTATTCTTCGGTGGCTTTAAACCCTCCTCCCATCAGAGAAAATATCAGAGTTTTACTCAGACGCATGTCCATTGAGTCGATGATACCATCCAACCATCTCATACTTTGTCATCCCCTTCTCCTCCTGCCATCTTTCCCAGCATCAGGGTCTTTTCCAATGACTCAGTTCTTCGCATCAGGTGGCCAAAGTATTGGAGCTTCAGCTTTAACATCAGTTCTTCCAATGAATATTCAGAGTCGATTTCCTTTAGGAGTGACTGGTTGGATCTCCTTTCTGTCCAAGGGACTCTCAAGAGCCTTCTCCAGCACCACAGTTCGAAGGCATCAATGCTTCAGCACTCAGCCTTTTTTATTGTCTAGCTCTCACATCCGTACATGGCTACTGGAAAAACCATAGCTTTGACTATATGGACATCTGTCGGCAAAATGATGTTTCTGAGTACACCTTTTAAAAATTTCTTTGGCTGCACTGAGTCTTACTTGGGGCATGCAGGATCTAGTTTCCTGACAAGGGATCAAACCTAGGTCCCCTGCATTGGGCGCGCAGAGCCTCAACCACAGGACCACCAGATAGGGTCCTCCCTTTTTTATTAGACAGTGCATTTTTCGCATGATGATCATTCTTTGCTTTTCTTTAAAAAGGTAGAATGAAGGGTTCCCACCCTGAGGGGCCAGGAGGACACAAGCCTGTGCTCTGGTCTTCCCTCAGGTCCTCACCACAGCCAGAATCCCCCTTTACAGCCCCTACCTCCTACCTGCATGACACAACCAGCTCCTTGCCTAAGAGCCCCTGTCTCCACGCAGACCCCGAATCCCACCAGGGAGGCACCTCCATTTCCCTGTAAGTTCTGGGCCCACTGTCCTTTCCACCAGAGACACGACCGTGCCAGACACAAGTGTCATCGTCCGTAATGGTGCCCTAGGCTTCTTCAGGGCAGCACGCCCGGTGCCCGGGGCAGCGAGCATCCACCTAGTGTCACATCGGAGTCATCTGTCGAAAACAGTGGGACTGAACTGTGAGGTTGTTTGTGTAAACCTGGCTGGGAAGAAGGCCAGATCAGAGTGGATTTATTCCCCGACAACGAGACACTGCGTGCAGCTGGCAAATTTGTATGTACATATTCTTCCCTGCTTGGCCAGCTCCAAGTCAATAAAGCAAACCTGGTATCTGAAAAGAAAATGTATATACATCAGGTAAGGAGGAGGAGGCTGAACTTACAGAGCTTGGCTCTGTCTGAGTTTATCCCACCAGGCTGAGCAAGCAGGTCTCGCATCTCGGGTTTCTGACATCCCTGCAAAGCCCATCATGGTGCCAGCTGGACGTGCAGGCTTTGCTCATCCTGGAAGGGGTCCTGTGCATCCTCACAGCTCCCAGCCAGGCTGCAGCCTCCTGTGCGGGACCCGCCAGCAGCCCAGACCCACGGTGTGGCAGAAGGCATATGGGCTGGAGTTGGGGATGGGGCAACACCTTCCAGAGTGGCAGAGCCCACCCCAGCTCAGGGGGCTGGCTCTCCTGGAGGACTGGAAGCCAAAAGGCAGAGGGAGGAATGGGAAGGGGCCCTAATGCTGGGAACTGGAGGAGCCCCCTTGACATGTATTATTATACATCTCACACATCTGAGTCCTGCAGGAGTGAGTTACAGCTTCACTCTGACACCGTTCTATGTGTGACCAAGGACAAGGACACCCCCACATGCACACACCGGAGTCCCATCACCTGTTTCTGGACCAACCTAGGAGTGTTGGTGGCAGGGCTGGATTTGTGATTCATCTGCTCCCCCCCCCAATCCACCGGCTGAAGTCCTGTCCCCCAGTACCACTGGGGGTGACTGTGTTTGGAGCTAGGGTTTGCAGACAGGAAACTGGAGTTAAAAGAGGTCTCTAGGGCAGGCCATCACCTCTCTGACTGGTGTCCTCATAGGAAGAGGGGACGAAGACCCACAGAGCGATGAGGGATGCTGGTGCCTGAGGACACAGTGAGAAGACAGCTGCCTGCAAGCTGGGGAGGGAGGCCTCAGGAGGATCTGACCCTCAGACACCCTGATCTGGGATGTCCAGCCTCTGGAGTGTGAGTAGTAAAGGTCTGATGTCTCAGCTGCCCAGTCTGTGGCACGTTGCTGTAGCACCTGGACCCAGGAATGCAGGTACGTAGAACATGGCTCAGAGCCTAATCCAGAACCTTTCTCTCGGCATACCCCAGCGGTCAGTGTTCTGCTGTGGTTATAACCATCCACCATGGATGAGGTCACACAGTCCATTCTCAGAATCATGAACTGACCCTCTGCAGTGATGGGTGCATTCCTTTCATTCATCGTTTCTGAGTACCTAGCAACTGCCCGACAGCGTCCCAGACCGCAGGATGCCCACTGCTGAGTAGACACTGGCAAATCGCAGACAGAAGGGATGAGCTCAGCTGGATAGTCCGTGCAGATGCTCTGGCCTAATTTCTGATGTCGACCTGCTGGGGCCCTGGCTTTCCAGCCCCGGAGGATCCCGTACAAACAGAAGAAGCCCTTCTTTCTGAGTTTGACTCCTGGAATACTTGGTCTCCACAAAGACTTTTCTCTCATCTGAAAATAAAACTGCCCTATAGCTGCTGGGAATCTTAGCAGTGCTGCTTCTCTAAACAGGGTGGTCTGTTTGGCTCCTGTGCCCCTGAGTCCACTCCCACGCCCACCCCCTGGGTTTTGTGTGCCATCTTTTTTCACTTTGGCTCTTTTACTCTTGTGTGTTTGCCCAGCAGACCATCAGGTACAGAGGGCACGTGCAAATGTAGTTGAGAAAAGAGCCTCTGCTGAATGACGGCCCTGGAGACACACTGCACCCCAAAACAGCCCACCTCACTTGGAAGATTAGTGATGCTAGTGTTGGCTTGAGAAACATTCTGAGAAGTCCTATAGCAAACAGAGCCGGTTTACACTTAGTTTATACCAAATACATTCGACCAAAAGGTTGTTATTAAGACAGAAGCCTCTCCTTCTGCCTTCACAGGCTGGTGATGGCAGTGTCCACTTGGAATGCGGTGTTTGCAGCGACTGACTGTGATGCTGGAACCAGGAGGTGAGAATCAGGATGCTCTTCCTTCCCAGAGTCCAGCAGCCACCCTGGGTACCAGGCTCATCTGCGGCAAAGTCCTGCCTCTCAGCCTCCTGGGGATCTGCATCCAATAACCACATCTCTTTCCTGATCGACAGTAAACCGTATGAGGTCAGCAAGCTCAGCTTACCCTCCAGCCCCAAGTTGAGTGTAAAAATAAAAGATAATTGTTTAAGAAAGAACAGAAAAGTGGGGAGGGGGGATGGGGGGCACTCTGTTGGTGCTGCTCCCTGAGAGGCTGCAATAGCATCAGTTCTCGCAATGCTGCTTATTCCGAATAGGGTCCCTGGGAATTCCATCAACGAGATTTCCATACAGCAGAATATGCTGGAGAAGAGGTTTCATCAGCGGAGGGGGCAGGTTCTTTCTGAATGTTTTTCAACAGAGCGCTGGTTTTCTGTCCCGGGAGACCTTGGCAATTTAAAGAGGCAATTGCTTCTCGGGCTCACCCTGCAAAATTGGAACTAATAGAGCCGCCGTCTCCATCAAAGTTGCTCTTGGGAACTGGATACAATCCAAGAAAGACTTATTCTGGACAACATCAATATTTGTCCCATTAAAAAGTGTGGTATAAAAATCAGTTACATTGTTGACAAGCTGTTCAGATCCTCCCAGGCTAAGCCCGTTATGAAAGCTGGTCCCTCACTCTGGCAAAGTGAACTGCAGGGAGGTTTTTGAAAGCCCATGCCTTGGCCTGTGGTCCTCTTCCAGGGTTCCATGTAGAAGTCCCGAAATGACAACGTCTCGGACTGACCTCATTTCAGCATTTTCTCTCCCCACAGCATCGTTAAGTCTTCCCAGCACACTCGCCAATGCAAATCATCCACTTATGTTCTCACACAAAATCCAATTGCCAATTTGTCTTTTTATTCTTACACTTAAAGTGATTTGCCTTCAAATAATCTACGATGAATTGTTCATTTTACTACCGCAGGAAGCGATTGGTTCATCCAGGGAGCCACTAAGATTGCAATCATCACCAAAGAACTTGTACTTTTCCCACATAACTATGCAGCAGCTAAGAGATGCCTGTGGGGGCTGCAGGACTGGTTACTACCATGGTTCCCCGTTTGCTGTCCCGGATTCACCACAAGGGTCAGACCCAGCCAGATTCACCCTGGCCTCCAGGTGGGGCTGAAGACAAGAGTCTGAGCTGGCTTTGAAGGTGCTGTGGGGACACCGGATGCTCTCCAGGAAGTCATTAATTAGCTCTAATCGCTTTGCGGGCACTGGCGTTTGGCCATAATGGAGATGGATTTGGGCTTCATAATCCCTGGTGGGACTAGGCATGAATGAGACCCAGAGGAAGGCGGTGGTTTAGGAAACACAAGCCATCAAATGCAGGTTGGAATACTCCTCCCCCATTAGGCTCCGGTCCACCCATCACCTGTCCTTTTCCACCCCTGCTTCTCCAGGAAACTCTCACCAACCTTTACGTGGATCCAGGGTGGAACCTTGGGCAGACCCTCACTCCCAGGGGTCACCCTGCCAGACCTCGGGAACCAATGCTTCTCCCTTTGCGAGAGATTCCTACCTTGCTTCTTCATGCCCCCACAAGCAGAGAATCTCAAAGCTTCAGAAATCAAGAGGAATCCTGGGTTCAGCCAGAGGTGGGGCTGGTGAAGCACTGGTAGGAAAGTATCCTCCTTCTCGGGGGAACATCTCCGTGGGCTCAGCCATCACTTATCTTCCCAGAAAACGTGTGGCCTTTCCAACAACCATAGCTTTCCCTCCTGGGGGGACGTCAGGCACAGGATGAAGGTCAGAATAGTGTGAAAACTTCTGGTCAAGGCGTGGCATTGCTCTTTCCCCAGCTGACAGAGGTCCTTCAGCTGAGAAGATATTGTATAAAAAAGCAAGCGGTAGAATTTAATTGCCAATTAGAGATGGTGGTTTCCAGCTGGCCATGGCTCATCTTTCAAAAAGAGAAAATTGATCTTAACTCTGGAAGCCGGTGACTGTGGGGGGACAGGACCTGCTGGAAAACTGAAGCTGGAGCTGGCTCGGACCTCACGTGGACTCAGGAAAGCTCAGAAAGCCCAATGCATTATTTATTGTCATAAAACGCAAGTCTGAAGTTTTATCATAAAATGTATGTCTGCATAAAAGAACATGACATGGCAAATCAATAAACAAGAGGATTGCTTGCCTGGAATGGCCTTTTTTTTTTTTTATTGTTTTTGTTTTTTTATCAGCATCAAGATCACAAAAGAAACGATGACCCCCTAGAAGGCAGGTTGGGGAAGGCGGCCAAATGTGCTAAAAAAGGGAGAGAAAGTCGGCGTGTCTCGCCAAAATTAAAAAGTATAAAATAAGTGTTCCACTCTCCCCGTGGGGAGAGAGCAAGGGCAGGGGAACCCGCTTCCTTTCTGCCTTGGTGGGCGCTGCCTGTGGGTTTATGCAGAGGACGTACAGCAGATGAGTACCCGAGTACCCGCACCCGCAGGAGATTTGCAAACCAGAAAACAAAACAGAACAAAGCACCCACGCTCTCTCTTAAAGCAACCACCCTGGGCGGGTCCTTGGCTTGGTTCCTGGAATTTTCACGTACTCTTTGCTTCATTGACACTTCACAGAAATTCCAGGAGGCAATGGCCTGCCATCCATTTGACAAATAGGAGCTGAGACCACATGACTGCAGGAAACCACCCCACCCCACCTCTGGTCTGTAGAGACAAGTGTGAGGGCCAATTCTGCTTCCTCCCTAGGACATCATGGGACACAGCAGTTTTGATGGAGAAACCTGAACCCAACCGGGCAGTGGCCTTGAGCACAGACTTCAGAATCAGCCGCCTTGCTTCAGGACCCGGTCTCCTCTGATGGCCAGTTGAGTTTCTGCCTCCACCCTGGCCTTGCTTCCTGATTTAGAGAAAGGGGAGACACTGGGTCGGCAAGGGCATGAGATATAGAGCCTCATGGTACAGGCACTTAGTAACTGCTAAATAAACCATGGGTCAAGTGTGTTCCCAGCATCCTTGAGCCTGGGCTGGTCCACTGCTCAGACCAGGTCTTCACTAACCCCACAGGGGCTCCCGTGATGCTTTTCACAGATACATTTGTTTTCCACTATTCATTGTCTATCACCCCCATTTGACCACAACTTTTGTGAATGGAGGAAACTGATAGATCAATAACAGATTTGTTCAATAGCATTTGCTGAATGAATGAGTGAATAAATGCATGAAGATGGGCCTTCTGTCTGACCACATGCTGCCAACACAGCTGGAAGGGAAACACCTAAGCCTGTACACGTGGGGTTACATGACAAAAGGGAATTGTAAGGTCTGAACAAGTGCAAGCGGGCAGGGGCTGGAGGGAGCTGGCCTGGGGGCTCAGGACCTTGAGCTGGACTTTGAGAAGCAGCAGGAAGGACAGGGAGGAAGGGTAGCCTCTGCCGTAGGGGGTGGCAACTTCACCAGGGCTGTTCTGCAGAGATGAGTGACAAGATGGCTCTAGCATCTTTAACTGAATATAAACAGGCTTCCCAGGTGGCTCAGTGGAAGAGAGTCTGCCTGCCATTGCAGGAGACACAGAATACGTGGGTTCGATCCCTGAATCAGGAAGATCCCCTGGAGGAAGAAATGGCAACTCACTCCAGTATTCTTGCCTGGGAAATCCCATGGACAGAGGAGCCTGGCCTTACAAAGAATCGGATATGGCTAAGCAAGTGAGCACGCACAAATATTGCCTTCAGATCAGCCGGGATAGATCACGTGCCTCCCCATCACTCCAGTCTTGACCAACAAGGACCTCAGTGCCTCCAAGTAAATCCAGAAACAATGCAAAGGAGCACAGGACCCCCATGCCAGGCATTTTGACGGTCTAGCAACGTCTTCAGCCCAAAGAGGCACCAGCCGGAAGCCTCAGTGGCTCGTCACTAATGATCATTGAATATGTTTGATATCCACTGTGTGTATACACACTCCCAGAGTAAATTGCATGTGGGTGTTTACATTGAAAGAGACTTTCTATGTTATAATTGATAGAACTTTAATTTCCATGTGGTTTCAACAGTAGATATACAAATGGCTCTTTTCAGTATTACCGAGCCTTAGTTATTTTTAGGGAAGCAAAATGTTTTCCTTTGACCACGCTGGTCTGAAGTGGAGGGAGAAGCAAATCAGATGGAACCAGGACTGGAGAAGCAGTGATACAGGGGCAGCTGATTGTACCTCCTGGATCCTGCCTGCTCCCACGGCCAAGTCTGAAAGGGGGAGACCATGCTGGCCCGGCCATGTGTCTTGGTGTAAGGGTGAGTGCCTGTGAACTCAGTTGCTAAGTCATGTCTGACCCCCTGGACTGTAGCCCTCCAGGTTCTTCTGTGCATGGGATTTCACAGGCAAGAATACTGGAGTGGGTTGCCATTTCTTTCTCCAGGTGATCTTCTCAACCCAGAGACTGAATGTGTGTCTCTTGAATTGGCAAGTGGATTCTTTACCACTGAGCCACCAAGCTGATAAGTGTGAGTGCTCTGTGCTAAATGCGGGATCACTTCCTGGTAGATGCTGAGGTTTATGTCTAGAGCAGAAATCAGGAGGAAGAGGACAGAGGAGGAGGCAAAGGTCTTCCAAGCCCCTTGAACTTGCCCAGCAGTGGGGCGTAGGGCGGCATGAGACACAGCTCTGTGTATGAGCCTGAACCCCGCGTCCCTGAACTCTGGGCCATGTGATCACTCTGCTTACACCTGGTTCTGGAAAGCAGGGGATTGGACCTCTCACAGGACTGTGGGAAGGAGATGATGTGTGGAGACCATCCAGACCAGTACTTCCCCAGGGGGCAGATGGAGGCCTGGGATCCCCACCAAAGGGCATAAAGACCGAGGTGGCAGCAGCTGGCACCATTCACCCAAGGGCCAGTCATGACCTTAAGATTGTCCAAAAGCCCCAACTAGCTCAGGACAGGGGAGCCAGGATCTTGGACTCTAGAAATGGGGCCTGAGTCTCAGAACTGTCTGCTTCTCTCCACTGTTGGCCCCATTTCCCACCTGCCAGGAGAACGACCCCATGACCCATGTCCTCATCCTTGAATGACTACGAGAGGCACTGAAAGATCTGGCAGGGCAGTTCTAATTCACAAAGGGCCACAGAGGCCTCTGAATGAAGCTACCTGAGGCCAGACCCAAATTCTCTGCACGTGTCCACTCCCAGAACAAGAAAGTGGCCAAAGGGATCCTGAGAGATTCCGGGAGACATGAATCCCTGAAGACCTTACAGAGAGAGCTGACATGGCAGCCCTCTCTTGTCAGCTTGAAAAAGAGAGAAGAAAAAGAAAAGATGAAGGTGATGGCTGTCACTTACCTGCAGGCAGGTAGAAGGAGGTGATCAACTTTATCCCTCTCACTCCCTGCAAGGAGCTCAGGATTCATGAGGAGTGTGTGAAAAATACAGATAAGCTGTGCTGATCAGTGAGGCTATTTTAAACATCAATTATTTTAGAAACAAAAATAATCAGGCTTGGGGTCATGCATGCTATGTCGCTTCAAAAGAATCAGACTTGGGGTCAGACAGGCCTAAATCCAGCCTCCTGATGACTCTAAGATCTTAGAGCTCTTTCATCTCCTAAGTCTCCACATGTTCATCTGTGCAAGGGGATTAACGACGCTGACTGAACCTGGTGGCTGCACAAAAGCGGATCCTTTCCCTTCATGGAATGGTCAACCCTCTCCTCTACCCACAAAGCCAAGGGTTGTGGATGGTGGTGTCAGTGAAGGCAGGTGCATGCAGACAGGGTAGGGAACGGCAACCACTCCAGTATTCTTGCCTGGAGAGTCCCATGGACAGAGGGATCTGGTGGGTTACAGTCCATGGAGTAGAAAGAGTTGGACAAGACTGGGGAACTGAGAGAACACACATACAGATGGGGCTGTGTGTCCGGTTTTGTTGTTTTCCAAAGCCCTTGCACAGGAGGACAGAGGGGTCCAGAAGACATGTCCAAGGGGACAGCTGGGCCTCCATCTCACTGCAACATGGAGCATTTCCGAGACTGATGGGAGGAGGTGAGCTAGGGAAGCGTGGGGGAGTTTGGTGGGACTGCAGTGCAATGAGAAACTTTTGCAGTGGCCACGTCAAAACAGGTGAAAAGAAACAGGCAGTGCACTTCATCTAACCCAGTAGGTCCCAACGCTGTTACTTCAAGATGTAATCAACATGAAACATCTTCATGAGACATTTTGCAGGCTTTTTTTGTTTTTTTGCACTAAGTCTTCAAAATATGGTGTGTGCTTTGCCCTCACAGCACCTCTCCTTCCAGATGAGTCACATCTCAAGGGCCCCCTAGTCACCCATGGCCATTGGCCACCAGACAGGACAGCTCAGGGGTGCCCAGGCCCTGGATCTGTTGCCTGCAAGTCAGGAAAGACCTGCACTGAGCTTGGGGGTGGGCCAGCCAAGGCCAAAAGAGCTGGGTCTCCTTGGAGTCAATTTCTGCCATGATGACCTCATGGATGTCCTTGGGGTCCCACCTCTGCCAGACTCTGCAGTTGATTTCGGTTTGAGGTGATGTTTTAGGTGTCGGATGCCCTTGTTCCACATGGCAGAAGCCACATAAAGTGGTTTAAAATTTCTGTAGCACAGTTAGCATTTTTAACATATCTGCAGTGAACTTTAATGGGATTCCCATAAAAATTGAACAGACCTCCTAACTAGCTGGAATAGTCAGTGAATGACCTTGGTGTTTTTAATTAAATCCAAAGTGAAATTTAAAACGTGAGAGTTTTATGTGGCCGTCTACATGAGATGGGACCAGGGAAGGAATGGACCTCTCTACCTGCCCAACTGACACTGGGTTGATCTGGACTAGCTCATTCCCAGATATAGGTCAAGTGATTACTCAGTGTGTGATGCCTCATAGCTCAAAAGTTTTCCAGAATGGCAGGAAGGGTTCTCCTGGATAACTAACTCCCACTTGACCTTCTGCCTTCACCTATGAGATCTTTTCTTGTTTGTGCTGGTGAAGGCGACACACATATTACTATAATAATTTGTTAAATCTGGTGCTTCCCGTGGAATGGTGAGCCCAGGTGAGCTAGAGATGTATGTGTTCCTGGGGTGAGGAAGAGGATGAATGCTAAGCATAAGAACCAGTGGGAGCAGATTGTCAATCAAATTTGTGAGTGGTCTATTTAAGGCAGAACCCAACCTGGTTTATAAAAGGACACAACCTGATTCCTTCTTGTAGTAAATCTACCTCATCATCCCCCTCTGTCCCAGGAAATATCCAGAACTCTCCCACATTCATTCATCGGAGGTTAATCAGAACAACTGTGTACAAACCAAATGTGGCTCGCACCCCAGCCCCTCAGAAGCCTCCCTCTGTCCCCAGGCAGGGATGTGCTCTTAGTTCTTTGAAGCTACAAGTCATTGCTTCCCATTTTTTTCCAACCACCTATCACAAATATAATGCATTATGATTCTAAGTGTACTTGTATTATCTCCCTGATGGATGAGAAGATTGATTTTAAAACACAAGATCTTGTTCATTTTCTTCCTGTCTCCCAGAAGTGCCCAGCACCCATATACTTGACTGCCCATCACTCCTGGTGTTCCCCCGCTCCCCACCACCCACCACCAGCCCTCTGTCTCTAGGGTCTAGTTCTGTCAGACTATGTCGTCTTTCTCTCTCACATTCCTTTCCCTCTTCTCCTGCTTTTCAAAAAGCACCACGGAAGGCCTCAATTAACTGCTGGGCTGGGGCAAAATGTTCTCGTTAACTAAATGAATGAATGATTAAAGTTAACTGAAGAGTCATCGCCAAACATTTTTCTAGTTGCCATGAAAATCCTCATTGTTGAACATATTTCTAAATATAGAAGTGCCCATCTGTCTTAGGAGCAGCCCCGTATAACGTAACAGAACTTCTTGGTGGTTGAAGATCATTATTCGATCATCACTTCTCATGACGAGTCCTTTCCCAGGGTGCCCTCACCACCCTCAATGCCCCCTCATCTCCTACAAATTCTTCTCCTGAAGGATCATACAGCTGTCAGATGCCTCTTATCCTGAATCTAAGGCAACAGTCACTTTCTTATTTTAATCCAACACGCTATGAAGATGTGGAGTAGTGTGTCCCAAATTAAAGGACAAAATAATTCTAAGAGATTTATTTTGTAAAAGTCACAAAAGAAGCTGGCAGATACCTCTGACCTAAACCTGCCTCCTTGCTCAGACAAAAAAAAATATCTGTTTTGTTCATGCATAAGATGACTATTAATTTAGAGATGTTGGGGATCATGCTCCAGCCCAGAGGGGTGGGGTGGTTAAATCTTGATTAGTTAAACCATTCCTCTGGATGGTGATCAGTTTAGGATTTCCTATAACAAGTGGCCTGTGACCACAGGGATTGGGATTGAGGCATGAAGGACAGTCTGCTGAGGGACTCCTGGAGAAGATTTTCTACCTCTTAAAAGGAGGCACAGGACTGTCCTCTCTTCCTGCCCTGGGGTGATGTTTTCTGAGAATGAGAAGCTGGGTGCTACTGCAGCCACACTGTGACCATGAGGGGCAGGTCCAGGAATGAATGCCAACACAATGGCAGAGCAGAAGGGTGAAAAAATCTTGTCCTTAAGTATACCAACGGTCACCAGATCAGCCATCCTGGAATCTCCAGAATTTCCCATTTTGGTTTAAGATATTGAGTTAGTCTTTTGTGTCTCAGTGCTATAACTGTAACTGATGTGTATAGCTCTTACCTTCTAGTCTTCAAGCAGAGGGTGGTGGAAAATAAAGAGAATGCACAATCTGAATAATTAAAGAGTTCTAACTGGCCTGGTTCTGGTTATCATTTATTTATCTGGTTATCATTTAGTTATCATTTATTTATACTTTTAATATTTTTTTATTTTCTAGGGGGACTTGCAGCCACAGATTCTTACCTGCAGGAAGTCTCCTGTACCTCCACAGGCATCTGCCTGGCTCTGCATTTTCTTAGCTTATTTTCTTCATTCCTAGACCTCTGAGCTGAAAGCTCCCTCTCAGAGGCTCACACCTGGATCCTGAACAAGCACATCTGTCTGCGCAGACCTCCACTCTCATCACAAGTTGGTAATTCCATGCTGGCTGTAAACATCCAATCTCAGAGCCGGAAAGACAGCCTTGCAAGACGGTTACACCCATGCATGAGGAGGCTGCTCCCTAAGTGTGGACGTCTCTACCAGTCACTCTGCTTAAACAGAAGGAGTTGGAAGTCCAACCAATCATAAGAACTATTTCTTTCCCCTTTGTTCTTCAGTTTGATTTTTTTTTAATTTGCATGCAGTAAAATTCACATTTCTGTATCAGATTCAATGAGCTTTTCCATGTGCATCACCTCTCAGTCAGGACACAGGAAAATCCATCACCTTCAGCTCCTGTTTGTCCTCAGGACCTCCTCCTCCTAATCTACGGCACCTCTTCATTCCTACAGTTTCACCATGAGAGTGATGTTATATAGGATGAAGCCTTTGAGTCTGGCCTCTTTCATTACCTACAATGCATCTGAGGTTCACCCCTGTTGTTGTGAGTATCAGTTCAATCCTTTTTATTGCTGAGTAATATTCCACCATTTGGATGTAGCACAGTGTGTTCATCCACCCACTCCCTCACTGAAGGTCATCTGGACTAGCTCTAGTTTGGGATAATCACTGCTATAAACATTCATGTACAAGTTTTACATGAACATTCATTTTGATTTGTCCAGGGTGACACCAAGAAGTAGGAGTCCTGAATCAGTAGTCATTGGGTGTGTAACTTTTTGATGAAACGACCAATCAGCTCTCCAGCATGACTGCTCCGTTCTGTGTTCCCACCAGCAATGAATGGTGCCCCTGTGGCCCCAGATTCTTGGCAACACATTATTTCATCAGTGGTTTTCACTGTGTCCATCTGAAGAGGTATCATTAATGTTATTTTGTCAAGGACTTAAAGGGTGTTTGACACAGGAGGTTAAAGGGAGGGATAGTTGTAGAGAGCAGAGGGCCCTGGGCACTTCCCCATGGTGGTGACACCATGATTGCTGGCGTCCCCTTGGAGCCTTTGACCAGCATCTTCTGGGTCCTCTCCTTGCCCCCAGGTCCTTCTGGGAGACACACGCATGCACACGCACACACTCCCAAGGCCACACCCCCATGCCATGCTTCCCTCTCAATGCAGAGGAGACCTCATTTCTCTGCACCTTCCATGCTCTCGCCGACAGACGTGATTTATGGTGCGTGCCAACACAGTCTCTCTGTGCATGGCTGGAGGAAACCGAGTTGATGAGAGAATTGTCAGAAATGATTCTGCATGTGTTGTGGGGTGGATTTTAAAGGCAAATCAAACGGGAAAGAAGCATTTCTCTGAAACAAAATGTTCTCCCATTGTGATGTGTAATATTTCCCCAAGAAATAATCTCCCTAATTTTTCCAGATGAGATTTTGGAAATAAATCTCAGTTAGGTGACCAGGCAGTTCTAGGTAAGTAAGATATATCAAGAAGATGAGTTTCTAATATCCGAGGACAAGAATGAGGGAGGGCAGGCCCCCAGCAGATGGGCATTCCAGTTTTCAGAAAGCAGATGGGTTTGTAAGGGACTCCATCAGGCATTGAGGGGTTGACATGAAGAAGGGACTGGGGCGGGTGCACTATGGACCCATTGCCTGGATGTTTACATGTTCCCAGTGCCTGACCACACAATCGATGTCTGGTAGGTGCACACCGTGATGGTTAGAGGATATGTTAGATGTCTCCGTGGCCTCCTCCACCTCGGGGTCTGGTTCAGCAAAGTGGCTCCATCTCTTAGGGGACAGCAGGCAGAGCTGGCTTCCCCAGGGAGAGGGAGGGTTCACCCAGGTGAGCAGAGCCCTCTGGCTACTTCAAAGCTCCACCAAACGTGCCAGCATCTACTTTGCAGATGCCATCGGGTCCACTTGGAAACCCGCCTTCCTGATGTGGTTTTGGGGCCACTGAAGCAGGATCTCTGGGTCTTGGGGAAGGACTAATTTCAAATGCACATGGTAATGGGGTGCCTTGAGAGTGTGGCTAATCCATGAATATTAAAAATAAAAAATGTCTGATCAATGAGAACTTTGTTTGCAGCAGGAGAGTGCTGGGTTCAGCCAGGCCAACTCTCACAGCTTAATTACCATCATCAGAGTTGGTTTCACGACAGAGCAGGAGGTTTTGACATCATTGATCTGCCATCAAGGTCTGAGGCTTTCAGAGACAAGTACCCGCCCATCGCCTTTCAGGGGTGTATTGGGAACACGTCAGTGCCACTTCGTATTGATACTCAGGGGAGATAAAAACGCCCGTGATGGTGTGATTGATCATCGCATATTAACTAAGGTTATTAGAAAAGGAAAATACAATGCTTCCTTCGTCTCCTCGTGGTGCTCTATCTGACAATCTATCTTCTTCTTGTCCCTGGGTCTCTGTTCTCTCTGGGCACATTTTCTTCTCTTTTCTTTTCCTTTTTTTTCATCCTCAATGAACTTCAGTCAATTAGATGATGAACAAAATGACCTTCCCAGGGTCTCCCAGGAAACTTCCCCTTGGGGAGAACTGTTCCAAAGAAAACCATAGCAGAGTCACTCAGGAAAACCTCAGAGAACCAGCAGAGGAGCTAGAGATGCCCCAGTCCCTTCTCAGGGGGTTCAGACTCTCACCCGTTTCCATGCCTGGACAAGGGTGTCTTTCACCTCCATTTGGTTTGAGCAAAGACAGGTCTTGAAACTGATCCCGTCTTCTGAATGTTTCTCTTGGTTTCTGGGATGGAGTTTCCTGGGCCCTGGAGGAAAGACAGGAGAAAACTCTCCACCCACAGGGCAGACAGAGGACAAGAAGCCTGAGTGCCACTATTAGAGCTCCCACCTCACTAGCCTTGCTGTGTACCGCATGTTCAGCTTCCCTGGGACGTAGCACTGCCCTGTGTTCTAGGAAGACTCCCCTGAAACAAAAGAACTCCACCGACACCCCATGTAAGACTCATTCTTTCCCGTGGTGAGCATTTAGTGAACACCTGCTGTGTGCATGGGGCTGCAGGAGGGACTGTGGGAATCTATTTCACACCCCCTCCCACCCCCTCTCCACCAAAGTAGGGGACGCAGGCTTGGGTGCTGGAAGGAGATTTGCTGCCCCAGGCCTCAGGCTCCTCACCTGTGACATGAGAATAGGGACATCCACCTCTCATGGGTGTGCACTTGATAAGAAACTCTGCACGTGGAAGCCCAGCAGTTGTCTTGGCCACGACAGTGATCTGGCTATTGAGCTGACAAAGCAGATGATCAGTGAGATGTCAGCTTGGTTTCTGCCACCTGGACACCCCACCACATGCCTTGTGGGCCAGGTGGTCTCAGGTGAGCATCCTTGGACCCTGCCTCTCTCGTCATGGCCAGATCTCAGGATGTCTGAAAGGCCAAAATTGTCTGGAAGCAAAGCCTACTCATGACTTGTGTGTATTCTGGGGCTGCAGTAACCAAGGGCCACAAGCTGGGGGCTCACACAGCAGAAATGAATTCCCCCATCATTCTGGAGAATGAACATCTGAAATCAGGGTATGGGCAGAGCCGAGCTCTCATGTAGGGGGGCTAGAATCCTTCCTGCTTCTTCCATCCTCTTATGGTTGCATCTTCACGGGGCCTTCCTTTCTTCCCTGTCTCTCCTCTGCAAAGGTGTAAAGAAAACTATGACTGGTGGCCCACCGACTTGAAAGAGAGAAACACTTGTTCCAAGTTCTGGGTTCGGTGAAGGTTCGTTACTTGAGACTAGTGTAGCAGGTGCTGACGGATACACATGAGTGGAAGCCTCGGTAGGCTCAAACTCGTAGACACAAGTTTGAGCAAACTCTGGGAGATAGTGAAGGACAGTGCTACAGTCCGTGGGGTGACCGAGTCAGACACGAATGAGAGACCAAGCAACAAAAAGTCTGGGTAATTCACAGGCATGGAATACACCTCAAAAATAGCATTGATGGAGCATTCTCTGATCTAGAGAGAGAGTGCAGAGTGAAAACGAAATTCAAGCTAGGTGATGCCATGCTGACCAGAAACCAGCTCCTAAGCTGGCTCTTTAGAGTGTGCGGGGAGATCTGAATTTGAGACAGGACAGAAGGCGGAGCAATCTTCTGATGAAGTCTTTTGAATGAAATACCAGGATGCCTATGAACACATTTACTTCTCAACTTAACTTTTGAAAGATTTTTGCTTAGACCTAATGCTTAACTGACATTCGATTGTTCATATCGATTCATAATCTGACAGGGTTGTTGAAGAATATCCATCTTACATGTAAATCAGTTGACAAAATGGGGTCCTTCCATCCACGTGTGTCTGCATCAGAAACTATCTTTCCAAATTCAGCTCAAATTTGTGGATTAATTTTATGAGTGACAGCTCATCTGCTTTCTCTTTGTAATAAAATAATTAAATTATTTTTGCTCCCCTTCAGTTGTATTTTTTCAGGGTAACCCTTTCATTAAAAGCCATTTAATGTTTTTGTTCTGTTATCTGCTATATTTCAACTTTTGTATTTTCTCTGCTCTCCTGTCATGTTTCTTATTAAATTTCCCCGCTTTTTTTCTCTTGTGATGGCTTTTAAAAGAATTTCCCCCCTACACAAGCTTTGAACTTAAAAACCTGAAAACCATGTTATTTGGAATAAAAGAATCTGGAGTGTCACACGTTTGCCAGCTAATGTGTTACTCCTTGTGTTTTGTTTTAATTTTCAGACCAATTGTTTATGAACAAGGTCCTTTGTTTCTTCTAGGTTGGTCTGGTTCTCCGGACTCATCCTTCACGGGAAATGATAATCCTCTGACAACATAATCATCACCATGGCAACTGGAGGCGATGTCTCCAACAGGATTATGACTTCAAGGGCCCGGATTTGCATTTTTACCCACTCCTGGAGCGGCAGGCGTGCACCTTTGCTGGCCCCACTCCACAGCATGGTGTACGAGAGGCTCTGGAGGGCTGAAGGACAGGTTCCCACGCTGAGAACAGGCAGTTGGGAAAATCATTGTAGATTCAGAACCTGCTGCTGCTCCATCAGCACCAGACACACTCACCAGGCAAAACAAACAGCTTTTCAATTTTTTTAAATCTGTGTTTTGCTGTGTTATGCTGCCTTTTCCCACCACTCCCACTGAGGAGTGATGTTTTAAAAGCACAGATGAGCAATCCTTGGGTGATGGGCAGACAGCAGCTCAATTCCTAGAGTTTGTAACTCTTCTAACTCAGTTAGCTGGTCAATCTACAATTAGGGGAGAACTGATAGACAAACTGATGCCATTCTAGGGTGAGAAAAGGATAGCCTTGCCCCTCCAGCTCAGAAGTCAATGGCTTAGAGCTGACCATCTGCATTAAGAGCGCAAACTCTTGCATTGGACCAACTGGGTTCCAAATTCTGCTTTTGAACTTATAAGTTACTTAACTGAGTATTGTTCAGTCACTAAGTTGTGTTCAACTCTTTGTAACCCCACGGCCTGCAGCACACCAGGCTTTCCTGTCCTGCATCACCTCCCAGAGTTTGCTCAAACTCATGTCCATTGAGTCAGGGATATCATCCAACCATCTCATTCTCTGTTGTCCGCTTCTCCTCCTGACTTCAATCTTTCTCAGCATCAGGGTCTTTTACAATGAGTCGGCTCTTCACATCTGGTGACCAAAGTATTGGAGCTTCAGTTTCATCATCGGTCCTTCCAATGAATATTCAGGGTTGATTTCCTTTAGGGTTGACTGGTTTGATCTCCTTGCTGTCCAAGGGACTCTCAAGAGTCTTCAATTCCACACTTTGTTAGTCCCTGGCCATCTTTCAGTCCCTGGCCTGAAAGCATCAATTCTTCAGCCTCAGTTTTGGTCTCTGTTTAAAAAAGAAATTGAGCTATCCAGCACATTCAGGAGACCAGCAAAGGAAGCCCAGCGCTTGCACCAGGGTCTGATAGGCATACGTGCTCAGGAGGTCCACAGACATGGTACACCTTCTCAGAAGCCCTGTCTTGGCTTTCCAGGCATTGCTAGCAGGAGAGGCAACTGCCCATTTCACAGATGTTGAAACTGAGGCTTAAGGAGTTTCCATGGAGCTCCAGGTCAGAGATCAAAAAGCTTCAGGTAATGGCTTAAATACAGACACATCCACTCAAGCACTGGCCATGACCAGAGACTCAGCAGACCCCGAAGGGCCACGAAATTGCAGGGCACAGGACCTGACTATCCTGGAGGACTGGTTGGCTGAGTGAAAGTGGGCACAAAAGAGAGAATTCCCCACTTCCCACCCCTTGGGGGCACTTAGTTCTCCCTCCACCCCAACCCCCATCTTTATTCTCTTTTCCTGGCACCATCATGACACAGACAGAGCTGCCAGGTGGGGGGGCCTTTGTATCACCCAGAAAGATGGCCAGGGACTAACACACTCCACTCTGCACAGAATCCAAGAACTATAATTGGTAATCCCCACAAGCAAAATAAAAATAATCACTCCATCAGCATTTCATGATACATGTGTAATTTTTTTTTATTTAAACATTTAATGTCATAAAACAAGCCTGGCATGCAGAGGAAACTGTTGATTTCTTCCAAAGAAATCGTACCCTTTTAAGTGAAAGTAAATATGAGTTAGGGCATCCCAGGGAAGGAAGTCAAGATTTGGGAGGCTGGTCCCCAGTTGGCTAAACCCAGCAATGATACTGTTAAAGTCAGCAGCAGAGGAGAGTTCCTTCAAGGGATAATGGAGACTGTGTGGGCAAAAAGTCAACGTGTTGTCCCCCCAAGCCACCCACAGGTTAGTGGCTTTCTGGAAAGAAAGAGGGAAGCTCGGGGTCCAGAGAAGCTCTGAGAAGGACCCCTCCCCCTTTTCTCAGGGTCCTCCTCTTTTTAGGGGTTTGTCCGTCACCCACAAGTACCACTCAGCCTTTGTTCCTCGATTAGCCTTTCAGTCCTGGGAGGGGGTTGCCCAGGAAGACCCACTGCTTAGACTTTGAAATGAAGCAATTAACATCTTGGCAGTAGGCAGCATTAATCATTTGTGACCATTTTTATTGAACTTCTCCCCCAAACACAAGATGGAAAGACATTTATTAGTTCACACAAAAGGCATCTCTGAACAGCAAACACTCAATTATTTCGATGTTTACTGTTGAGAAAACTGCAGAAGAAAAATGTACGTTCAACAGATGCATTCTGAAAGGTCTTATATAAAGGAGGCTTTTTGGCCAATTCTAAGGGACATTCTATCATTTTGCTTGTTTTTGAGTCATTGCAGCCTCTGGACTTCATATTCTATTCTGGTTCACTCTTCAGGCTCACCTAGTCATCATGGTCTTCTGGCTATATTCATCAACTGCATGACTTGCATGTGCACCCTTTCACCAAACTGGTTATCACAGAACCTCAGATCAGGATAAGGAGAAAGGACATGAAATTTGTAGAATATCTCCCAGGTCCAAGTTTTTCTACCACAAACTCCATGACAATGTGGTTGCCTCCAAGGCCCTAAAGTGGCTGTCTATGCAGCATCCATACTCTGTCCCAGGACTGTTCCTTCCTGTGAATGTTGGGCTCAGTCAGGTGACCTTTGGTCAAATAGGATGTTAGCATCTGTGACTCAAGCAGAGACTGGAAAAGTCACTTGGGCATCTCCCTTCATGGTTTGACACCTGCTACTCCCTAGAGAACATATTCAGGGTAACTTGTCAGAAAAAAACTGAGTGGAGGCTAGTCCAGCTGCTCCCAGCCACCTGCAGCCAACTTCAGAACAAGCCAACTCCAGCGAGTCCACTGAGCCTGAGTCATATCAGCAGAGCAACCCAGTCAACCTGTACGTGGGTGGAAAAAGACTGTATAGTAGTTCCCTGGAGCTGTTACTGTTGTGATGGTTTGTTACACAGCATTGAGGCAGTAGGTAGCTGATACAAACTCAGCATGTTTACAGTTCATTAAGCACCTCTTGTGCAACAGCTGTGGCACCTGGGACTTTCCAGGCTCAGCTCTGGTCTGACTGTGATGCCAAGATGCAGTTGTCAGAATTCTTATTGGTGCAGATAAGGGTGTGTGCCTTACATGGGAGAGTCTATAAGCAGGACAAACTGGGTTTGAACCCAGAGCCATCTGCTTCCAGTCCTTCCTCTTCCCCCAAGCCATCTGTCCCCGTACTGCCAGGTGCTCCCTCAAAGCATGAATAGGTTGGTCAGCCTCCATCCATTTGATTCCACAGGCTCTGCCTCTAAATTGTCAGTGCATCCTGCCGTGTCCCCTGAAAATTCACTAGGAATGAAATGAATCTGAGTGTCTAAAAGAAAACACACTGGCTGGCATTTTACTTGCAGCTGCCCATTCAGGTCTTATCATCCTGGCTTATCTTCCCATTAGGCTGTATAATGGGATCACTCCAAACAACCCAATGTGTGGGAGGCTTAACCCACCATGCCTCCTTCAGAATTACTGGATTCCTACTACAGGCAGTGACTACCATTCTCCATTGCAAGATTCCCAAGCCGAAATTTCTCACCTTGTGGCCCAAACATAATGTACCTGCCCTGAACCAAAATCATCCAGCTCCTCCCATTCTCAGTAGCCTCCTCGGCAAATGCCAGCTCCTTCTGGATGTATATGAAGGTGTCTAGATATGCCCTGTTCCTTGATGAGCCACTGACCTGATGTTGGTCTTCTCCGTCACCATTGTCATGGTAATAAATAGGAGGAGTAAATATTGTGGGTGAGTGAATAAAAAATTGTACACATGGGGAGATTTTCGAGTACAAGCTTATTTGTGTGTACCAGGGCTTCTCAACTTGGACTGAGTAATAGAATCACCTGGGGTGTTCTAAAAAATACAAACAATAGGGTCCCACCCTGGACCAATTAAACAGAGACCCTGCAAGATGCCTGGGTGAGGTTCTTGTTTTAATACTCTCTGGCTGAATTAAATGTGCACCCCAACCACCCTCCCCACTCCCCGCACACATACACATTTTATTTTAAACACAAAAATTCAACCAACACTAATACTGGTGATGTCATCCTCCCGGGGGCTCTTGCAGAGTGTCCCCAGAAGAGGGTCTAGTGAAATGTTCTGTGAGTGGACGTAAGAGCTCCTCCCATCCTCCATCCTGCCCAGAGTGATCTTCAGGGTCACCAGGAAGCTGGAACCACTAGATGTGAATTGAGGGACGGGCTTCCTGCTCACCTCTTAGCTGGGAATGTCCCCCTAGGGTCGTACACCAACTTGGCTTCTCACTGGCCTCGAAGGCCATCTCAAGATGTTGGAGTGTCACCTCCAAGCTCGAGAGCTGCCACCCTTGCCTGCCACCTATTCATCCTTCTGCTAGTCTCAGAGCGCAGCCATGGCCAACGGGACTTATCTGCCTATGACAGCACATCAGTGATAGATATTGTCCCTTTCAGCCTAGTTAATGAAAGATCCAAGTCATGCCAGGTTTTATCTGTCAGAGAAACACCAGTAGGCAGGATACAGAGACCAAACCAAACCCCGTTTGGAAGCAATGATCTTCAAGTAAATCAGGAAAAAATATTGTTGGGTTTCTCTAGTGCAGACTCATCACAGGAAACCAGCTGTCCCTCTGCCTGAGTTTCAAGGATCTTAGTTTCAGATCCAGGGCCACTGGGGGCAGAGGTCAAGGCATGGGTATTTCCTTGATCAAGGAGCCAGGGACTTCTGTGAACACTAGACAGCCAGCCATACATGTACCCAGGTAATCAGGCTGTAGAGGGGAGTGTGTCTCCCTTAACTTGTCAGCATGCAGCAAATTTAAAGCACTAAAATCTTAAGTACATAATTCCTAAAAAATAATAATAATAATAATAAAGCACTAAAATCCAGTCTCACATGTTCCAACCTAAACAGGGGAAAGAATTGTCTATTTTATTAGGAACATCTCTCCTGAGGATTATGGAAAAAAGGATGCAGGATTGGCTTCTGGACTCACCGTCGGCACTAACTAACCAACCGCAGGACCATTCGGCTACTGAAAATCTTTGAAGTCACGTTAGCCCTCTGGCCCAGTCTCCTCATCTGGGGAAAGAGGGCATCTGGCTGAAAAATAGAAATAGCCGATGTTTTTTGAGTATTTACCATGCTCTGGAAAATGTGCTAAGAGCTCAATTATTTTAAAACATTAATAATTCTATGGTTATCAGTTCTTCACCACACTGGGAGGTACAGACCATCATGATCCCGTTTATCAGATCAGGATCCTGGGGCCAGAGAGATGAGTGATGTCCAGGTGGAGACTCCAGGATTGGACGGAGGGGCTGAGGGTTGCTACTGTATTACTGATTCTAATATACTGTCTTCTTCTGTGAGCAGAAGGCTCCTTCCAGCTATAGGATGTGACCTTGCTTCATTGACCTGGCTCATCTACAGGGTCATTTGTAGAAAGTGGCCTCTGAGCTGCTGCTAGACCTGCAAAGACCTGCTAGTCACCAGATAGGCAGGTAGGGAAGGCCATTTGCCAGACTAGATCCACTGAAGGTCTTCCTTGTTGTGCTGGGTGTTGTTTAATTTCCTCCTGCCCACTAATACGGACAGTTGGAATTTGGTATCCATTCACACTTCTTTCTTGAGTGCTTCCTGTCCTGCCAATGTTGATCAGCCAAAAGCTATATTTACCAGAGTCCCTTCTGCAGTAAGCTGACACTCAGGTGGCCCCAACAATCCCTTGAGCATAGCCTCCAGCCAACAGCCTGCAAGAAGTCGAGACCTCAGCCCAACAGTCCTGGAGGAATGGACTTGGCCAGCAGTTAAGAGAGCTTGAAAGCAGGTCCTTCTTCAGTCAAGCTTTCAGATGAAACTCCAGTCCTGGCCAGCATGTTCTTTTCCACCTCTAAGAAACTCCAAGACAGAGAAACAAGCCAAGCCCCCTGACCCACAGAACCTACTAGATAATCAACATGTGCTAAATTTATGATAGCCTGTTAAACAGCAACAGGTGGCCAGTGTTTAGTTCTGCCTATCAGACATTCTCCTTGGGATGTAGAACACGGAAGGGAAGCATCTTCTTGCTCCTTCTGTCTGGTTTCAACCAGTCTGTGTGAGGTCACCAGCCTGCATTCCAGGAAGTGGTGGCCAGGATGAAGCCTGAGAATCTTGGTGGTTAAGATCGTAGCCTAGCACCCAGATGGAGAGATCACAGTCCCACATGTCATCAATAGATTGGTGGGTCTCCCAATTTCCCACCTTCCTAAAGGTAGGTGAGGTGGTAGACCCCTGGCAGGTGGTTTCTGCAGGGTATGTGGTCTATGTTGGCTGACTGGTCTGTGCATCTCTAGCATTCACTTCCCTACCTGTCCAGCCAGTTTACGAACACCTGAATCCTCATATTAAGTCACTGTCTCCTTCTACCCCATCAAGTGGTCTTTATTGCCTGCTCTGAGCCCTAGCAGATCCACCTGGCTCCCATATTGTTTCCTGGAAAGTGAGGAGAGCCCTTCAATTTTCTCACCAAGCTCCTGAGTGCTTTTTCTCTGTGCAAATTCAAGATGCCCTGAATCTTGGCCAAACATGAATTAGACGACGTAATCCTACCTCAAGTACATATGGGACATAGAAGTTTAGCAGGCAGCACTACAGAAATCACAGCCTTTGTCTCTCAGAACAGCTCTCTGAAGTGGCTGTGCATTCCCCCACCTGTCTTATAAACAAGGAAACCAAGACTAGGGGGGAGTAAACATGTGGCCAAAGTGAGCAGGGGTGGAGCCAGGACCCCACCAGGGCCCACAGCAGTTGGAGTCCCTTCCTCCCCAGGATGGCACTTCCCATGACTTATTGTTCTCCTGACTTCCTCATCCTTCAGGTTCTATGAACATGAACCCCAAGATGAAAACAGCCATTAGATGTTATTTCCTCATGTGCATCCCTGTGATGCTTGCCTGTCCAGTGAGTGTCCATCCCTGTTGTATGAGAACCAGCTTTTCCACTTGTTAATTTCCAGAACATGAGTGCCTGCTTTTGGCAAGATCACAGCATCTTCCAAAGACCCTGACCATCAGGGTGAATGGGGGTTGAATTTCCCCATGTCCTTGGTCTCCTTCTTGCTCAACACAGAATTGCCTTTGGCTCAGCCAAATGCCCACAGGCACCTCCCAGAGGAACTGCCTTTGCTTAGCTCACCCACCTGGATGGATGCTTTTCCCTTGGCATAAAGCCACTGAATTGGCTTGTGGATCCCTGTCCAAGCGGCAGACGCAGGTGTGAACAGCATCTTTGGAGGACCTAAGAGTGTGTGACCAGCAAGAGAAAGGTATCTCAAGGTCACAGATGTCCCTTCAAGCGCTTGAAATGCTCCCACTCTGTAGAGTTTCTTCCCAGACTGTGTGTTGTAGAGAACAGAATTAAGAGCAATGAACAGAAATGTCTGGGGATGCCTGACAGTTCAGGGACTCTACAAAGATCCTTCTCTACATTAATAGGAGCCATGTCTTTGAAGATGGTGACCTCGGTAGGAAGTGCGGTCTTAGCAAATGATGTCATGGAAATTCCCACGAGTCCCTCTTCTTTGACCCTTAAGATCACCTTTCAGTGCCGTTTGTTACCATTGGGTGGTGAAATCTTTCTAAGACAACCCTCCTCATCTTCACTGTCTTCCCCTTTGTGAAATGTATGACCCAAGCTGCCAAAGCAGCACCCTGGGCTCCCCACCCTGCGGCTGACCCGTGATAGGATACAGGGTGGTCAGGAGATACTTTTGTCTTTTGTTGTTGTTCAGTTCCTCAGTCGTGTCTGACTCTTTGTGACTCCATGGATTGCAGCACACCAGGCTTTCCTGTTCTTCATTATCTCCCAGAGTTTGCTCTAACTCATGTTCACTGAATCAGCGATGCCATCCAGCCATCTCATCCTCTGTTGCCCCCCCCCTGCTGTCAATGTTTCCCAGCATCAAGGTCTTTCCCAATGAGTCGGTTCTGCGCATCAGGTGGCTAAAGTGTCAGAGCATCAGCTTTTAAGTCCTTATAAACAGGCAAACGTTGAATAGCAAAGATAGGGAAGAGATTCATTGTTAAAGCTAATGGCAAGAAGCCTCGTTAGACCATATTGTGAGTGTTTTGGAAGCTCCTGGAATGTAATTGGGTTTTCTAAACACCATACCATTTGATTCAGGCTTGGGAGAGGTGATACAAAGTGGACTTGAAGTAAAAATCGTCGGTTATGTCCTGCGGCTCAAGCCCAGTGCCAGCAAAGAAGCCTAATTACCCACTGAAGCTAATTGCTCCCATTTGAGCCGGCTGCTAGGACTCTGCACAAAGGACTTGGAAATGAGATGGATCAGAGAGTTGCAGGCCAGAGCCAGGAGCCCGGGAAAGCAGGCCGCGCTCACGGAAGCAGTACACAGGCGAGGAAGCTTTCAAAGACGCTTTTCTTTGAGCTGCTCCATATGAGCCAGCCAGAGCGAGAGCACTGCTTCCTCTGAAGGTGCCCGGAACGACTCGGAAATCTCGTTGAAAGTGGCAGGGGGGAGACAGGCTCCAGGATAACAGGATGCACACACGTGCTTTGATCTCCATCAAGCGCTCTGCAAGGAGAGTCCTGGTGTCAGGGCTCCGAGGAGCTGACACAAGGGAAGACAGCCCGCTTCAGAAAGGGAGCCCCTCCCCGCCCCTTCCCACCCCTCTCCCCACAGATGCTGCAGAAGGCTGATGTCAAAGGGACCATGTCTGCACTCAGGAGCCACCAGGGGTCACTCCGTGATGACAGCTCCTCCTAGAGACTGAAGCCAGCTTCCCCATGGACATACCCATCTGCTCTTCTGCTTGGTCCCGGTTGTCCTGGAGATTGTCCTCATCTGAGTAGGATCTGAACTCACCAGGGTTTGGAATCTCAGAGGCCAAAATGCTCTTGACACTGGGCAAGAGGAAATGGGTGTCTACTGCAGAACAAGCCCCCCAGTTCAGCACTGACTCTCTCCCCTTCCCACCCCACCTCCTGTGGATCAGCTAATCTGGCCAGAATTATCTGAGAGACACGCAGAGACTCTGAACACTTCTCATTTTCACTATCACTGCCCGGGTCCAGGCCACCATCACCTTGGCCAGGCCAAGGGCAGGCGGGAATGCAGTAATATTTCGTGGGCCCTAATTGCTCAGTTTTGCCTCTATGGTCCATTCTTCCATTATATCTATCTACAGAGGATGAGATGGTTGGATGGCATCACTGACTCAATCGACATGAATTTAAGCAAACTCCAGGAGATAGTGAAGGACAGGGAAGCCTGGCATGTGGCAGTCCATGAGGTGGCAGAGTCTGACACAACTGAGCAACTGAACAACAACAATCTATCCATCTATCATTTATTGATCATCTATCTATCTGTCATTTATCTATCTAACTGTCACCTGTGGCCTATCTGCCTACAGTTGGATCTTTACTAATGTGGGTTTGAACTGTGCACATCCACTTATACTGAGTTTTTTTTTTCAATGAATACATTTATTCCTACAGGATCTACAGCTGGTTGATTCCACAGATGCAGAGAATCCAAAACAGAGGTCCCACGATGGGACATGAGCATCTTGGGTCCTGGGTCTGTGGCAGGTTCTGGAACCACACCTCTGAGGTTGGAGAGATCTCTAGAAAGTTCTGCCCCCCTTGTCTCGCCCAAGGTAGCCAACTAGTCCAACCCAGAGGGGAGAATCTCTGATTTTGCCAAGGGCCCAAACCAAATTACTCTGTTTAGGCAAGGGACTTTGGGTCTCCTTTTTCTTTTAAACTGAGGGATAACTTACCCAGAGAGAGTCCAGAGCACTTAAAAGTCCCAAAACTTCACTGGTGTAATCACCCCCCGCCCCCAGCCCCCAGGTGTAGACAGCATTTTCAGCACTCTTCATGTTCCTCTGTGCTCTAGCCCTCCAACCCTAACCTGTTCTTGAAATTCCCATCCACAGAACAACACAGGACGTGCGCTTTCACATCTGACTTCTTTTGCTCCATGTTCATCATCCAGGAGTGACCGTGTGTTGTACACTTAAAGTTCACTCTCTATTCTTGTATGGTTTGCCTCGCTTATTTTATATCTGTCTGTCTGCATTTCTAGAAAGTGAACTGCTGTGTCTTGCAGTGGAACAAGCTGTGGTAGGTGGATGTGATGGAAACCACAAAGGCAGTGGATGAGTCATTCAAGTTGGAGGAAAAAAATCGTTCCTGGGGAAGGCAGCTGGTGACCAAGAATCAGGCTAGAAAGTCCCCAAATGAGGGCAGAATCTCCAGCTGGAGGGAATTACAACTGAGAAACACAGGAGAACTTGCCTCAGACGCCCTCAGATAAGTACAACCGGTGCTGCACGGGAGCTGGGTCAGACTCCAGGGGTTTCCAGGCACAGAGACAGCCAGGTCAGAGCAGCGACTCGGAGGGGACAAGGTAGTGCTGATGAGACCTGACCGATCCACTTTCCAGGTACCATTGAGGGAGACTGAGTGGGTCCAGGCCCCTGGTGGTCAGTTCACTGCTGTGCTTCAGAAAGGGAACTGGGGCTTCAGGACCACCCTGTTCTCAGGTCTCCCTGGAGTCCTGAATCAGGACTTTTCCTTCAGCTTCGGGTGACCAAGGCTGAACTGGACATAACTGTCCCCACAAAGAGATGCACACCCACCCTTTGATGTTACCATCTTGCAGCAAAAAAAATCAGACCATACAGAGTTGCTCTGTGGTGTGTGAAAACACATCTATTCATTTATTTATAATACTTTTAACCTCACATCCTGTCTCCCCCACCCCCAGTCCCATCCTGAATATCCAGCAGGCCCTGCCCCAGCCAGGGCCCGGGCGTCACTCAGCGGCCGCTGGCTGGAAGGTCTCCGCGTCCATCACTCCTGAATTCACACCACTGCAGACCTGCTTTGTTGCTTGGTAACAATTTTCACGGGCGCTTGAAAAGGAGAGTTCTGAAAAGAGGCTTGCTTAAAGCCTGACAGCAATTACAGGCAAAGCAGTCCTCGTCTTTCATTTCAGAAACCAATACACAAATGGATCTTCCCATTCAGTTAGTGTTTTATTATTATTTAAACAGCCTCCCCACTCCACTCGAAGCCGGCTCTGTGTCAACACTGATTCCACACCCCTCACTTCTGAGCCTCTTCAGTCACTAAAGAGAGAAGGTTCTTTTTCGCGTGCGTCTGACTTCCTCTTGGCTTCAGAGTTTGTGGTGAACAATAAGGAGCATCTCACACTCAGGTCGCAGCTCCAGGAGGAAGAGAGGTCTTCTGCCCGCTGCCTGGGCCAAAAACCATGCCCAAACCCACTTCTCCTTCTCCATCTCCTTACAAACAAGCCACCGCTGAACTGCTGATTAACTGGCTCATGAATGAACATCGTGGGCTAATCTGAGATTCCTAAGGGCAACAACCAAGTGTGTTTTTGCTCCAGGAAGCCTAAGGGAGTCCTAGGTAAGGAATTCTGAATAAATGTTTCCCCTCTTTCATGATCCATTGGTTCTTATACACAGAAGTGGTCCCAACCTTGGTTAATTTCAACCTGTCGAAAGGGAGGTTTTGATGACATCATCAAACTCACAGAAAGACTTGGGCAGGCTCAGTTTGATTTTAAAAAGTTCCCCACCCTGTCCTCATTTTTTTATTATTCAATTAAATGAACTCAGGCTTCCCTGGTGGTAAAGAATCCGCCTGCAATGAGGGAGACCTGGGTTCGATCCCTGTGTCGGAAAGATCCCCTGGAGAAGGAAATGGCTACTCACTCCAGTATTCTGGCCTGGAGAACTCCATGGACTATCTATGGGGTTGCAAAGAGTCGGACAGGACTCAATGACTTTCACTCACTTCACAAACTGAACTCATCTAATAGAGTCTAATAGAAGTACGTGTCTTACTTTTTAAAACACTTATTTATTTTATTTTTTTTTTTTTATTTAAGGCTGTGCTGGGTCTTCATTGCTTCATGGGCTCTTCTCTAGCTGCAGTGCACAGACTTCTCATTGCAGCGGCTTCTCTTGTAGGGAAGCACTGGCTCTAGGGTGCACGATCTTCAGTAGTTGTGGTACCTCAGCTCAGTAGTTGCAACTCCCAGGCTCTAGGGCACAGACTCAGTAGTTGTGGATCCCAGGCTTAGTTGCTCTGAGGCACGTGGGATTTCCCTGGACCAGGGATGGAACCTGTGTCTCCTGCGTTGGCAGGCAGGTTCTTTACCACTGAGCCACCAGGAAAGCCCAGACTATCCATTTTTGATCAAGACCGAACTACTTTCAGCAAGTCATTCCATTTCTCTGCCCCCAAGATGGCGATCTTCACCTTCTGTGGTGACTCTTGTGACCCCTGGACCTGCTGAAATGCCCCATATTAACTGCGATTGTTAACCTTCTCAGCATAGTATCAACCACTGAAAATGCACTCTTTAACTTTTCTTCCGGGGAGAAGTCATCTGGACCAGTCATCAGAAACCCCATTCCTCTGGCCAACTTCCTGAGAACCAGGGGAGCAAACACACCACATCTGGGGGCCCTCCCATCTGTCCCATAACCATCTCCCCTAAGCTAAACAGGCTCCAAATGTCATCTCTGCTGCAGTCTTCTCTTCTTCTCCGTCCACTATATAGCATCGCTCTATTTCAGGTAATTAATTATCAGAAATTGCCAGAAATAGCTTCAAATCTCACAGCAGTTACCCCTACCCATTAGCGAGCAAGTGGTTGCAGTCTCTCTCTCTCTCTCTGGGATTATTTGTGCTAAGAGGTCAAAGATGGCAAGAGAAATGAAAAGCCATTTGCTTTAGCACCATTAGTACACTTTGTAGATAATTATATAATTTTTCAAGTATTCCTGGGGATTCACTTCAGCTGCCCACTCTTCTGAGTGAACTTTGACAAGAGAAAATTGCAGGTAATTTCTGTTTGTTTGGGTACTATTTCTATAGTAATGAGGATAAATATTAATAAAGGAAGAAAGTTGTATTAGATTTTAGTCAATAATCTGAATTTTTCCCTTTTAAAAAATGCTCACAATGCAGAGCTAAAGCAGAGAGAAACAAGGACATCTCCTAGTTTTGCTCGCTCCCTCTTTTTATTTTTTTTGGCTTATCTTGCAGGTGAGATATCATTCTCAATTTAATTAAAGTCAGAGGAATAATGGCTACAGGGCTATGTTTCTAGCAGGGATCCCAAATGCCAAGGAGCTTGTGAATTTCTCTAACAAGAGAAGGGTCAAGATCATCCATGTATTTTAAAGACAAGTGTTCACCTCTCCACCCCACCTGCCCCCACCAGTTTGTAAGTTCCATGAAAAGCTTAGAACATCACAAAGGAAGAGAAAGTATTAAATAAGAGTGCCTTCAGCAACAATTGTCCATTCTTCCTCTGATAGGCAAACAATTGGGCACAAGTAGGCCTCAAACCAGGGGGCTCCACAGGCCAGCCAGCATCCTTCGATTCTCTGGTTGGCTGAAGAGTGAAACAAGCACATGTGCTTCCTTCACTGGCACTGATTGAAGCTGAGCCACATGCCCAGGAAGGATGCTCTGGACCAGGGATACAGCCGCCAGCCTGGCAGGAGATCGCCCCTGGTGAGCTCAGAGCAGGGACCACAGCAGATTGACGAGGGACCCTGCCTTCATTTAGGCTCCCCCAGAGGCAGAGCCTGAGCAAGGATTCAAGGGTCAGATGCTTATTTTGGAGGGAGTCCCAGGAAGAAGGGAGTCAATTGAGGTGTGCCATTAAGGCAGCTGCCACTGTGGGGACCTGGGATAGTCTCACTGGAGACCTGCACCTCAGAGTCATCTGTCCTGAGGGCGGAGGGAGCTGGAGGATTTCCTGACAGTCTCCCAAGATAGGTCGCCGGAAAGCCGCTCCTAGGCGGCTCTAGTCATCTGACACTTGGCCTGCTGGGCACAGAAGTGGGGACTGTGCAGGACCAGGAGGGCCCTAGACAGAGGAGCACAGGCTGGCAGAGATGGGTCAGGACACAGACAAGGAGGAGGTGTGGGTGTGGCGTCAACACGGTCCATGTCAGTCACCAACGTGGATGAGGGGTTGGGGCGCCATGGAGATAGAGCCGCAACTCCTTCACTAGCCACTGGGCCAGGGGAATGCTTCCTGGTAAAGGGAAGGGATGTCAGAAGTGAGCCTAAAAGATGAGCGGGAGCTCCCCTGGGGAATGATGGCGGGATGCAGCATTGAAGAGACCAGGAGGCGTATGAAGATGGAAATGTCAGGACCCACCCCCAGGACCAAGGTTGAGAGAGCAGAGAAAGAAGGTGATGCCAGGGAGAGAGGGGCTACACAGGCCAGGCAATGAGAGATGCCTGTGACCACCAGGGGACCCCCAGAGGAGTTCAGGAAAGGGAGTGACAGTACCCAAGTTCATGCTTTGAAGGAACCGTCTGCCCATGGTCTGAAGGGCAGTGTGGTGTCAGGGAGGCCTGAGGAGCAACTTGGCAGCAGCTTGGGGGTGAGCAGGTAGGGGTTTTGGGCTGCAGAGAGGTCGTAGGCAGGAGGGAACTGATCAACTCCAGCTGCAGTGCTGTTGACAGAGTTGGGGACACATAGGCTTAGCCATTTTAAAGAGCCCAGCACAGTTTGGGAAATGAGGGATCAGACCAGCCCATGCAGGTAACAGGTTGGACTGTAACATCAGGAAAACCGAACACACCTATCTTCTCAGGCCCTACCCTGTTCCCTGAGAGGAGGACACCGCAGATGTCATGAGAAGAGGCAGGGAGGCGTCCCTAAAAACAGCCATTGGATGCTGAGGCTCAGCTGCTAACCCATCTTCCCTGCATGTTCTTGACTCCCGAAACCACCTGCTCGGTCTCAGCCAAACACACCTCCCAGACACCAGTTTTATGTTTAAAGAGATGGTTGGAGTCACTCCAGCCAGCGACTCTGCTCTGAACATCACATCACCTCTTTTCTCCATGCTCTGTTGCAGAAGTTCAAACTACCCTTTATCCTGCTACACAGCCTAACTAGACTCTTCACTACCCCTCCCTATGCTCTGTTAGAGAACTCTCATGATGCGTTCCCTTGAAATGCTTTGACCAGACACGCTGTATACTAGTTGTTTGCAAGCTGCATGAAATGGTCCTTTAACTGGCTTATAGGAAACAAAAGACATCCCCATCCTCACTGGTTTCACCATCTCTCAGGCAATCCCTGTGAAATGCCAGCAGCCCACTGCGGCTGTCACACTGTGGTGTTCTTTTCCTACCACCGATCGCTGTGGTGTGAACACCTCTGCTATCCACATGACAAGGCCCGTGGCATCCTCTGTGCTCCCCGGTGGGCGTGATGGATCCGGACAGCACACCTTCGGCCTCACTGTTCTGTTAGCCCATGTCAGAAGTCGCTCTGGTGGACTGGGTGTGTTCCTCCCACCTCCCATTAGAACCACCTGTCACCTCTGGAGACACACCCGAGCCAAGGAACCAGCTCCTTCATGAACTCAGGTGTCATGACTGTAAAAATCCAACAGAGAGAAAGCCACATCCATATGGTGTTCTGAGCCACACGGTTCGGTCAGGGGCAGACTCTGGGCCCAGAGAGCGCTGGTGACTCCCCCTGCCCCATCGCTTCAGGGACCTCATCAGCTGCCCTTCTGGGCTGCGCTCTAATTCTATTATTCTCTGCAGACTTGGAAAGACAGAACATTAAGAAGTCATTTTCCCACCCATACTTTCCATGCATCCAGCTCTGCTCAGCTGCAGCTTCTCTGTCTTTGGGCATCTTGTTTCCCGTCTCACATGTTCCCAGGAGTCAAGAACCTGCAGGGAAGCCAGGTTAGCAGCTCAGCCATGTTAGGTGCCAGCATGATTATGGCTGCACCTGGGTCATGGGGCATCCATCTCTGGGTGTCGTGGCTCCCAGAATTTCTGCGGGGAGTGGAACATGGTCATCTCCCCCCTGCAGCTCATTCCAAATAAGAACCGGGAGCAGGTAATGGACCTGTTGATTTTCATTTTTTTAAGGAATAATAATACCTGATAGGATATGAATTACACTGTTCTTTTTTTCCTTCTACAATCTGCATTTGCAGCATTTTTCATCAATTCGAAGCATTCAAATAAAGATCATCTAGCATGCCTGGGATAATTACGTCTATCAAAGAACACTCACGGGTGCACAAAGCTTGGAAATGCTACGCCAACGATTTGTTTGAAGTGCAACCCAAGGAGAGGTGTATCTATAGTAACCACAGGCAGGTATTCAAATACCACTGTATTTCCTGATAATGGGTCCATTAATGAAATAGCAGTTTGATTTTCAATCGCACTTAATGATACCTTTTGTGTAACCAACATCCCTATGTGCCGACATGTTCAAACGGGCTGCTGCCAGTGGAGGGACAAAATCAGAGAGGGGGAGAGGGGCTGCGGGACAATATTTTAGGCTCAGTCAGAAGAGGAGCAGCACCGTCTCAATTGGAGCTGTAAGGAACTGGCTGCTGACCCTCAGATCAGTCCTGGTGGTTTGGAAACCCTAGGACTGCCTGCGTTTGCACCTTCCACTCTTTTGCTGTAGACATTTGAGAAGAGTGGACATGGGTACTAGTGGTCATTCGAGGTCAGCACATCTTAGGTTCCTTGGAGATTCCTGGCATCATGCCATCCAGACCTTGGGGGCAGAAAGGTCCAAAGAGATTAGAGGAGCTGGAGGAGTCAGCCCTACAGTTCTGGCCACAGGAACAGAAGCACAAGTGGTCACCCCGCCCAGACAGAGCCCGTCAGTGGTCCCTCTGTGGGACACATCATTGAAGCAGAAAGAGATCTGTCCGGGCCTGCCAGCAGCTCAGCGCAATGGTGGGTAGAGAAGAGAATGCTAAGGAAGCCACGTTCAGCCCCACACACTCAGCGAAGCAGAAGAAAGCAGCAGGGAACAGGAAGGAGAGGCAGAGACCCCAGGTTCCCTCAGGACCTTCTCCTGGTTACGGTCCCCCGTGGGACTCTGGCATCTTCAGATTCTTAGATACCCTAACATCTCCTTCAGTCCTGATTCTAAGTTCACCTTTATTCTGAGCCACTTGCAATGGACCCCAAACAGAGGGATGGGTCCTCATGACATCAGCCACTTCTCATCAGCCCATCTTGTCCTGGGGAAGCTTCATTTAAACAACCTTCCAGAAGAGACACCAGTTCTACCAAGATCCTCTGCCCGAGAGCTCTGGGGTCACTTTCTGCCAAGTATTTCCCTCATCTGACCCCAAGTGGTTCCTCTGGCAGGTGGAGCCACTGGCCTGGAGCTGGGCTTGCACGGGGACCACCCTGAGAGGCTCCGTCCTCCTAGTGGGCTTTGAGTGACTCTGCTGTGATTGTCCGGAAACCCCTCCAAGTCTAATCAGCTGGACACAGCATGAAGCTGGAGAAGAAAACACTGATATTTGAAATGATGAGGGTTTTACTTTGGATCAATTTTTTTCCTTTCAGTCAGAAATTGACGTGCCACTCCTAACCTGTTCTCTCTCTCTCTTTTTACATCTCTGAAAAAGCTCCTATTCATCTGGAAGCCAGCACCACATCTATCCTGTTGTGACTGTCTGGAACCAAAGGCAGCGTAAGCCATTTACAAACCCCTTCTTTCTAACCAGCCTCATTTGTGGGCTCAGCATGGGCTCAACCCCCAGCTGGCAGGGAGCCCCCACTTAAAGGGAGGGTCAGGATCTGTCTAAGCTGGGCATAATCACGTTTCCCAGTGTCCAGTCTCTGAGACCAGAGTGACAGTCAGTATCACTCCATTAGAAACATCATTGATTTACTGAAAGTACATAGCCAGAGCCTTAGGTACAAGGATGGGCATTGCAACAAAATTAATGAAAAATTTCACGCAGCTGAAATGACCTACAAGAAGAGACCAGTTGTAAAAAAAAAAAAAAAAAAATGATGCAACGGCCACACGATGAAATATGACACAATTCACCAATTCATCCTCAGAAAATATTTTGAGAATATGGAAAATGCTTATGCTTTTATATGAACAGAAGGGAAAAAGCAAGAGACAGATTTGTGAATAAAAGATCGGTTAAGTCTTGCATTGTACACACACACACACACACACACGCGCGCGCCTATAACCCAAACACTGGCAGGAGACATTGAAAGGAGGCAAACAGGAATGCTAGGATGACTGGAGACTTCAATTTTCTTCTTAATAATTTCCTATATTTTCCCAAATGTACATACAAACGTGAGTTTCTTTTTTAATTAGAAAATGTCATATTTATATAAGTACATAAAACACTGCAAATGCAGTACCACAATCCAGAGATTAGCAACAAGCTGAAGAGCAGTCGTGAAGAGCTCAAAGCAGACACCTTCTTTGGCCCCAGGGTACCAGGTCACATCTTGGAAATCCATATGCATAAAGAACAGGTTTCAAACTCAAATAAAACCTTGGTTCACTGATCATTCCCCAGACGCGCTTCTCACTTTCCCACTTATGTGGTATCTAGTCTCAGGGGCCATCTTCCCATCCCCCACCCTGGGGACAGGGCCGTTCGTCCATCCATCCATCCATCCATCCAAGGGTGGGCTCCAGGTCCCCCTACTGCCCCTGGAGGAGGAACTGGGGTGGCCAGTGTCTCTCCACCAGCCCCCAGATGGAGTCAGAGTCTAGAGAACACACTTAAATGACCCACAGAGTGAAGAGACTCATAGCACATCCGCTGCCCAGAGCTCTCAGTCCCACCCTGGGGAATGAGAGTCTCCACCCAGTGGATGGAAGGAAAGAGCCAAGGGTCAGAGATGCTCTGAGCTTCTGACAACACGTAAACGCGGCTTCTGCCATTTTCCTCCAGCTTGTGGTATTTCCTCGTTATGACAAACTGACAATATAAAGGAAATCAAGAAGGGAGTGAATGTGGAGAAACATTAAGGAACATGTAATCAAGGCACAATTTAAAATGTTTCTCTGACTTCAACTTAAGAGATACATTTATGCTTTTTTTTTTCTTATGCATTCAGGTAACTTTCTAATGGAGCCACCATCTCACACAAAATTGGGTTCTCCTTGGATTAATATCTCTGAAAATTAAGTTGATTTATAACCAATTTTCTCCTCATTTAAACAGCGACCTGCAAGGGCTCCTCTGGGGAGCCCGTGGGATCCGAGAAATGATGGGTTGCCAGGAAAGCTCAGTGAAGCGGAATCTCTGGAAACACGGGCATCTGGAGGTGGGTGCTCAAGGGAGCACAATAATGCATTTTCGTGTGTTACATCCCTAGGTCAACTCTGGAGTCAGACGTGCACTTCCTGGGAACAAGGAAGCACTAACTGGATAATTAAAAAACAACCTCATCTTAATTATGATGGTCAAAACACAGTGGTCAAAAGGGACCATTGTGTATACCTCCACTGTGTCCTAAGCCCACACCAGCCAGTTTGCACATGGGTCAGCATCTTCAGAACATTGGGGAGATGCTCCCCAACACAGGGACCCTGAGACAGGTCAGCCCCTCCTGAAGCTTTGGAATGACACAAGGGGGTCCGTCTCCTGCAGCCAAGATGGAAAGGCCCAATGTATTTAGAATGGTCCGCCAGATGTTGTTCTGTTGCTAAATCACGTCCAACTCTATGACTCCATGGACTGCAGCACGCCAGACTCCCCTGTCCTTCACTGTCTCCCAGAGTCTGTACAAATTCATGAGCAAACTCTGGGAGACAGTGAAGGACCCACCAGATGCACCCACAGGTGCAGAATGAGCAGACTTGGTTGGTCAGAGGGTGTGCCTCTCTCTGCTGCTGAGAAAACACCAGGCTTTGTTATATTTATGATTATTCTGAGTAAAATGCGTCACCTATGTGTGTGCACATGTGCCTTTGTGGCAGGGACAGAAAGTGGGAGAGATGACTGTCCCTGCAAGGGGGTAATAACCAGCTGTGAGTAAGAGCACCCACTGTGTGCTGGGTGTATGTCATCCCCACCACCCTTCACTGGACTCCACCAGGCTGTCACTCCATCAGCCCTTTATCCATGAATAAGGTAACACGGTGACCTCTGTAAGGATGTCCCAGTGACAGGCATAGCGTAGCCACTTGGCATTCCTTTCCATAGAAGCACAGCTTCTCATGCAGCATCCAACAGGCTCTGTATTTCACCATTCACTCTGCTCACTGCCCGTAAGTCCTGCTAAGGCAAGTGAATTGCCTCGCTGTTCCCTGAGTGTTGAAGGCCCTGGAGTGAGCAATGCTCAGTAAATATTTGCATGATGGAAAGAGGCATGCATGCTCTTAGCCATCTTTTTCTACCTGATCTAGTTGGCTCTGGCTCCTGGAACTCTTCCCAAACCAACAAATGACTTTCCAGAAGTATTTCAATGCAGGCTGCCAATATTCCACTGTTTTCAGAGGTTGGTTCTGCTGACCTGAGATTTTATGCCCTTTCAGAGGCTCCCCTGTGCCCACCTGCATTCACGGAGCCTGGGAGAGGAGCAGGCAGGTCAGGAGTTTGTGCTTCTCTTCCGACTGTGTCTTCTGCTAAAGTTCCTGATGACGTGGATGCGGATCGCTTTTTAATGAGGGGGGAAAAGAAATCAAGAAAGTGACTGCCTTTTTTTGTTTGTTTTAAAATTCTGGTCACAGTACATGACATGGGGAATCTTAGTTCCCTGACCAGGAATGGAACCCATACTCCGTGTATTAGAAGGTGAATTTTTAACCTCTGGACCGCCAGGGAAGTCCCACAACTGTCTTCTGAAAACTCAGAAGTAATGCCTCTGCACTTACAGCCCTGGGGTTCCTTTGTCTCAGATGAGGAGGGTAGGGCAGACCCCGCACCCCAGCCCTGCCCCAAGCCTGGGAGTTTCCTTTCTTGCCAGACAGCAGAAACCCGTAAAGGCTAACAAAATCCTAGGCATGTGATACTGTAAAAAGTAGACAAATGACTCATGATGCTCAGAGCTCTGGTCCCACTGTGCCCCTTCCTGTTATTCCCAAGGGGACTGGACTAATTAAAGGCTAATTGTGTTGTTATGGAGGCAAAATTGGGAAGGTTATTCTGCACTCAGAAGACACTGACTGGAACCATGGGTTAACCCCTAGTTGAATGCTTCTATGGACCTGGAACTCACTACCTAACGGGGTTAGACCTTCTCATCTGGCAATCTCTTCTTTGTGTTAAGTTTTTGTTGTTGTTCAGTCACTAAGTTGTGTCTGACTCTTTGCAATCCCATGAACTGCAACATGCCAGCTTTCTTGTCCTCCATTATCTCCCAGAAGTTTCTCAAATTCACATCCATTGAGTCGGAGATGCTATCCAACTATCTCAAACTCTGTGGCCCCCTTCTCCTCCTGCCTTCAATCTTTCCCAAATTCAGGGTCTTTTCCAGTGAGTGAGCTCTTCACATCTGGTGGCCAAAGTATTGGAGCTTCAGCTTCAGCATCAGTCCTTCCAGTGAGTATTCTGGGTTGATTTCCTTTAGGACTGACGGGTGTTAAGTTTACATCTGCAAATTCTGTGGTGACCTGTAGTAGGCAGAGGCATAGGTGGGGTTGGGAATCTTGATTCTAGCAACAGCCTGTGGGGGCAAACTGCAGCCAGCCACTTACTAGCTGGACTCTGGAAAAGACACTTTACCTCTCCTCACTGTAAAGTAGAGAAGTTGATGTTGCAAATGCCACATCATTCAAGATACTTTATAAGGGATGGAATGAAAGCAAGGTCTTAGCTCAAAGCAGGTGAGTTTCAGGTCTGGTCTGATCCAGGACAGACATGATGCAATGTCATCACCCCCTGGGCAGGTCACTGTCCCTTGAAACACAGCACGGGCCCACCAGCTCACCCTCTGTGATAGCCCTGGATGATTCCAAAAGGCTGAATTCTTTCTGAGTGCCTGAAATGGTTTGAATTGTATGCAGGGCCACAGCGATCCGGCAGGAGCTCAGGCGCTAACCATAGTAATTCACTCCGAGCAGCCTGGCACTTGCTGCCCGGGGTGATAATGCATACCTTAAAGAATGCCCTTAATGAAAATGTTTAGGATATCAGATTCAGCTAGGACTCACACAGGAAGGCGATTCCCCCAGAAGAGCAAGTCCTGCTGTCCTGGGCCACAGGAGGAAAACATTGGGTGAGAAGGGGCAGGTGGGAGCCTGGCTGCCCGTGGTGGAGGCTCACTGACACTGCTTAAATGCATTCTTTTTATTTCTCTTTGATCTGGATGCAAGCAAATTGCTGACCCAATACAGCCAAGAGTCTGGGTCTAGCAGGATGCCTTCACTCCACCAACAAATACCTACTGTATATCCACTTGTGTGCCTCGGTGGAGGTGTTGGGATGGGTGGATGGTAGTGGGCTGCACAAACAGACCAAGCGTCTGCTCTCACTGACCTTCCACACCTCTGGGAAACATACAGCCCAACCCCAAATGCCTAGCTTGTCCCCTAAACAAATGTGCTACTAAGAGAAGGAAGCCAGTGGGAATAAAGAAGAATGCTCTAGGCCATGCGTGTCAACGCCTCCTGCCCTCTGCCTCCTTGCCCTCAGCCCTTAGCTGGTCCCACCGTATTTTTGGAGGGAAGAGCAGAGAGGACTGGAGGGACAGTGTGGAATACACACTGGACTCCAGCATCTGTTTCCTGCACTGCTGTAAGAAATTACAACCAACCTCGTTAGAGCAACACAGACATATCCACTCCCAGTTCTGGAGGTCGGAAGCCCAGAAACAAGGTGTGAGCAGGAAGAACGGCATCCTGCTCCAGGCTCCAGGGGAGAATTCGTTTCTGTGCCTTTTCCAGCAGCTTCCAGGGGCCACTCACATCCCTGGACTCACGGACTTTTCATCTTCAAAGTCAGCACGTGGCATCTCCCTATCTCTCCCTCTGACTCTGACCCTCCTGCTTCCCTCTTACAAAGATCCTATGATTACATCAAGGCCAGCAGATAATCCAGGATCCACTCCCATATCCAGGTCCTTAACGTGAGCACATCTACAAAGACCCTTCACCAAGTCAGGTGACACAACCATAGGTTCCATGAAATTGGACATGGACACCTTTGGGGACCATTATTCAGTGGACCACCCTGACCAGAGAGAATCCTCTGGTCCTCTCACTGGTTAGCTGAGATTCCACCTCTGAAAACATTGCTGTCCCCCACATCCTGAGGTAGGGAGAAACACATCATTCAGGGAATCTATCATTTTCCTTGCTAAAAAGTCTTTTCTTAATGCAATGATTTAAGGTTGCTTTGTCTTAACAGCAAAGAGAATGAATATATTGAAGCGGTTGCACTAGTTTTTGTTTTATCAGAGGTTGGAGAATCTTTTGGGTTTTAGAATGTCCTCGAGTCTTCTCTCCAGCAAGATTTCTGGAACAGAAACTCCTGTTACTAAGATGCTTAGGATGACCAATGGGTTGGGAAGGGATGGATGAGTGTTTACTCTGTGAGTCTTGCTGCTTCACTGCTTCGTCCTGGACCCTCACCACCCACCAAATGTCACTGATGGGAGTGACCACTGGGAAAGCCACTTTGTTTACACCATCTCCATGGGAACGACTTGCATGATGGTGGTTTTGAATCTCGGGAACATGAAACATTTTCATAAAGCATCACTAACCTGCTCACAGTTTGATGTGCTGCCGTGAGAGGGAAAATGGGAAACTGGCAGCTGCGAGTTGAAGGGATGGGAGGAGGGAGGCAGGGAGATTCAGGGCTGGTGGGGGGGGGGCATTTCCTCTGGATGCTGCTGGGAAGGGCCTCCAGGGCACGTCACCCTAGGCGTCCCAAGTGACAAGCTTTGAAAGCCAGAGGAGGCCACAAGGGCCGAAGTGGTGCCCCCTCGGTCCAGTGCCCTTGTCAGAGTGGCCGTCCTTCTCTCTCCAGTGCGTGGAGAGCTGAGCTTGAGCAGGACTCTGGCTTCAAAGACCTCAGGGAACCTGCAGTGGCTGCGGTGATAGCACTCACCTCCAGGCTGCAGAGACACTCAGCTGACCCCCCTGGCCCTGGGGACAGAGATGGCTGGAAGGACCATGGAGAAGCTGAACTTCCTGTCTCTTGCTTGTCAGCCAGGAGACTCGAGTCAAGATGCAGGCAACCCAAGAGGCTGCACCCGCTGCTCTGACCTCTGGTCAGAGGAGTGCAAGGCCCAGGGCATCAGAAAGCAGTACCCAGGCCTCCCCACCCCTCCTTACTCCCACTGGCTTCCCCTCCTCCCTAGCCTTCTTGCCCTGGATCCTCAAAATCCTCTCTGAGCTGGAGGCAGGCAGGCTCTTCCTGTTACTTTGGGAAGGAAGATGCCCTGAACTTTGGGAAGGAAGACTAGACAGATAGGCATCACCAGCTAAAACAAAAATACATCCCAAGATTCAATAATCAGCCTGGCACAGGGTCCAGAGGACAGGTTGAGTGAGGGCTTGGCTGTGGGTCTGTGTTTCTCTTCGGTCACCAGGCACTCAGGGAGACGGCTTCTTTCACCCTCATGTCACCTCTAGTCCCACAGCCTCCAGAGGTGACCCATGTCCACCTCCTGGGGTCTCTCTCCTCATCCTTTCAGCCTCTGACCCAGACTCTCCTCTGTGGGTCACATGGAAGGGATTCAGTCTTCAGTGGGTGCAGTGCGGACAGCGGGGTATCCGGGGAGCCTCCAGAAACACGCTAAGTCATGGCTCCATGTGGCTCAGGGCTTGGCTTCTCCACCGTAGCATCCTGAGATTTGCTGGATTCCTCAGAGCTTCCCCAGGAAGGAAGGAGGGACTCCCCATGGGGTTTCAGGTAGGGGGGTGCCCTTCAGGATCAGAGGGAAGAGGGTAACGCTGGAAGACACAGCAGCCGGAATGTGCAGTGACCTGAAGTGCATACCGGACTGCTGCTTCTGAGGGCCGTGAGGGAACATGTGCGCAAGGCCTCTCCCCACTTCCTGCTGCTTTACTGGCATCTTCACTGCTCCTCGACTTGTACCTGCATCTCTGGGCCTCCCCTGCATGTTCGCAGGGTGTTCTCCCTGTGTGCTCAGTCGCTCAGTCGTGTTTGACTCTTTGCGACCCCGTGGACTGGAGACCCGCTAGGTTCCTCTGTCCATGTGATTTTCCAGGCAAGAATACTGGAGTGGGCTGCTATTTCCTCCTCCAGGGGATCTTCCTGACCCAGAGATCCAACCTACATCTCTTGTGTCTCTTGCATTGGCAGGCGGATTCTTTACCACTACCTGGGAAGGCCCCCTGTGTACCTACCTCTGCCTAAACTCTCTCTCTTTTGATAAGGACACATTGTTTGAGAATCTACCCTCGTGGTTTCATTTTAACTCAGTTACCTCTATAAGGACCCCCTCTCCAAATATAGGCACCTTCTCTGGTCCTGGAGGCCAGGACCCCAACATTTGGCTGGGGTGGGAATGACTCAGTTCAGCTGACAGTAGTAGACCAGTAGACTACCTCCTTTCATCCTCGAGACCAGAGAGTATTGTTTTCCTCCATATACAGATGCACAATGTGAGGCTTAGAAAAGTGAGATAATGGGCCCAGTGCCGTAAGCCTTGTGAATAATGGAGCCAGGATGCAGACCTCAACAAGTTCCAAGCCTAACTACCCTCCCGCAGTTGACTCCCCTTCACACAGGACACTGAGTTATCACCAACCTGCATTTCTGATGACGGCCGGCATCCCTTCTATAGAGAGAACAGTGATTCGTGTCACCTGGGGCTCCGGAGATGAGGCCAAGGCAGGTGTACTGGGGAAGGAGAAATAGAAGGAGATTAACCAGGATTTCAGAGAACCCTGAGGGGCTGTGGCATCGAGTCCAGAATTTAAGACTCAGGATGCCTGAAAACCAGAGACTCACATGTCCGTGTCTCCAGGGAGAACACTGATGATGACAGTGTGTTTCTGAGCATGCTCCAATAGCAAGTGGAGATTAATTAGGATTTTTTGGTTGCAAGAAATAGAAAACCTCTTGAACTTGCCTAAGCCAGGAGGGGTAGAACTCAGGACAAGGATCCCCATGTCTCACGGGACCCAGGGTGCAGGGTGCAGGGTGCAGGCTGAGCAGAAGCAGCCCCTCCACCTGCCTCTCTGGGCTTCTGCACACAAACGTTCACTCCCACCCTCCACCTGATTCCCAGCCAGTGGCCATACCCACAATCACCCCTGACACCCAGTCCTGTCTGTTTGTGTTGGAGAGACATCCATATGACAGTCTCTCAGACCCAGGTCCAAATTCACAAGGTACATAATCTGATTGTTCCAACTCAGGTCAAGTGTCCACACCATGGTCTGGAGGTCTAGTCTGGGAAGCAAGGGAAGGATGGAGTGGACCACCGTGCCCACTGAGCAAATACCATCCCATCCCCCAGCCCTTCCTTCCTCCGACATGAGCAGGTCTGGGCTTGGCCATCATTCTTTCTGGACTGAGTGTAGAAATGAGGGGACCATGAAAAGGAGTCAGAGGAAACTTCTTTGTTTAAAAAATGCCCTGGTGGTTGGAGGGATAGAGCCGTGTTTCTACAAACCCAGCGATTCAAACCCCATGGTGAGTGGCATTTCCATGGTCTCCTCTGAACAGGCCTGCTGCTTCTGCATCGTCTCTTAGCAACTAAATACCTGACTAATATTCAATTTTTTTCCAAGGCTTTAAGAGCTGCAAGATATTAATTCCAAACAAGACATCTAAATTGTTACTCTGGAAACTTGCGTACATTCCCCTCCATAGATTAGATGATAAAATGCCACATTAAAAATAGCCCTGATTATTTCACCCTAGCTTCCCAGAAGCGGGATCAGAAGCCCTGTTCTCAGGCCTGTTTTGCTGGCTGCTGGCAGCTGTGAGCACCCCTCCACACATCACACAGGGGGCACAGTGGCCCTCCAGGTAAGCAGGCAGCTGGGCTTGCATAGCACCTGGCTTGGACTCCAGATGACCACTTGCTTTCAGGGTAACCTGGAGGGGCCCGTGACCTCTCTGAAGCTCAGTTTGCTCCCCTGGAAGTTGGGAACCTTAGTGCACTCACAAGGTGAGGCCCATGGATGACTAAGGATGTTTCATGTGATACAAAGAGCAGAGGAAGCCTGAAGGTTGTGGGGAAGGGTCAGAGAGTGGGAATGGTCACTCTCAATGAACAGTAATGGACAGAGGGAACACGGTCCGCCAGCTGGGCCACTAGGATCTGTTCTAGTGATGCTCAGAGTCAAAGGTACGGATTTACAGGCATTTATCAGGGAAAAATATTTACCAACAAAGAACTGGCCAGGTTCCAGTTCTACATGGAAGGAGCTTGAGAGTCACCACTTCATACTAACAAGTGAAAAGCTGAACACACTGAAAAATCAGCAATTCTTCTTGGCTCTTAAAAAGAGAGACACAGACAAATGCTGCCACCAAAGTTGAAGAGACGCACAAATGCAGGAAGTCCCAGCATCTCCAGGGCAGCAGCCAGTGCAGGGGCAGGAGATCCTGAACTGAAATTCATAAATCATGGGGTGGTTGGCCCAGTGTGAATGACTCTGAGAATAGAAACCCCAAGGGACCCAGTTATAGGTCCCCCACCATATTGTGAGATGCACCTCCAAGAACTTGACTATCCTCTTGTAACAAATATCAGAGAAAAATCCCCTCAGGCTTCCAGCAAAGCAAGGGGAAAAGGAACCATTTTTGACTGCTCCAGAGAACTTTGTTCTTCTTAACAGTATTTGACCTCAAGGGAAACTAGTTAACCAGAACCTAGCCTAGCCTTCCCAGGTGGTGCTAGTGGTAAAGAACCTGCCTGCCAACGCAAGAGACATTAGAGACTTGGGTTCTATCCCTGGGTCAGGAAGATCCCCTAGAGGAGACCATGGCAACCCACTCCAGTATTCTTGCCTGGAGAATCCCATGAACAGAGAAGCCTGGAGGGATACAGTCCATGGGATCACAAAGAGTTGGACACGACTGAGCACATAAACACACACATGACTGGGGAAAGGAAATACCCAACTCCAGTCTCTTCCTGTCACCCCACCCCTTTGTCTCTAACAAAGGAAAGAAAAAAATGAGAACCCTGGAGGAGTTCACAGTCTAGAGACAGAAACTCATGAAAGACAGAGACCTAATCACAGGCTAGAGGATCCTACCCCTCTCCCACTCCTCACCACCACTTGAAGAAAAGAAAGTGTTAGTTGCTCAGTCATGGGTGATTCTTTGCAACCCTATGGATTGTAGCCCACCAGGCTCCTCTTTCCATGAGATTCTCCAGGCAAGAATACTACAGTGGATAGCCATGCCCTCATCCAGGGGATATTCCCGACCCTGGGATAGAACCCACATCTTCTGTGTCTCCTGTATTGCAGGCAGATTCTTTACCACTGAGCCACCTCGAAAGCCCCCATCAAGTTAGTATCAGACAGCAACTCTCAGACCCAGGAAGCTCAGAGAACACCAAGCATTATAAACACTGGGAAAAACTACATATGGAACCTCACCATCAAACTACAGAAAATCAAAAATGAAGAAAAAACCCTGAAGGAGCCAGAGGGAAGAACACCTCACCCATGGAGGATTAAAGATAAGAATTACATCCCACTTCTCCACAGAAACAATTCAATCAAGGAGAAAGTGGAATGAAATATTTAAAGTGTAGGGAGAAAAAATCCCCACCAGACTAGAATTCAACCTGTGAAATTATTCTTCAAAAGTGAAGGAGAAAGAATGACTTTCTCAGTCAAATAAAAATTGAGGGCATTTGGACTGGTAGACCTGCCTTGTAAAAAATATTAAAGCCATTCTTCAGAGATAAGGAAAATAATATAGGTCAGAAACTCAAATCTACATAAAGAAAGAAGAATATTGAAGAGAGGATAAGTGAAGGTAAAAGAAAAACTTATTTTTCCAATTCTTCTCTGATCTAAGAGTTAACAGTTGCCCAAAATAATAACGGCAAAATGCATTTGATTTATGTTTGCTTATATATATATATATTTGTAACTGCTAAGTCACTTCAGTTGTGTCTGACTCTCTGCAACCTTATGGATTGTAACACGCCAGACTCCTCTGTTCTTGGGATCTTTCGGACAAGAATACTGGAGTGTGGTGCCATTTCCTCCTCCAGGGGATCTTGCTGACTCAGGGACTGAACTCACGTCTTTTATCTCTCCTACATTGGCAGGCAGGTTCTTTACCACTAGCACCACCTGGAAAGCCTATGTGTATACATATATATATATATATACATATATACTTATGTGTGTGTATATATGTTATGAATAGCAGCATAATATTAGGGATAAGAGAAAGGAATTAGAAATATTTTGTTATTATAAGGTACTCACACCATTCATGAAGAGGTGCAGTATTCTTTGAAAGTGTACTTTGGTTAGTGGTAAGTGTATATTGAAAACTCTAGGGCAACTACAAAAAAGTCTTTTTTTTTTTTTAAAGGTATATAACTGTCATGCTAAGAAATGAGAGAAAATGGAGTGATACTAAATGCTCAATTAACACCACGAAAGGCATAAGAAGAATAGAAGCAAAAATAGACTAACAACCAGTGCAACAAATAGGAAACAGTAATGAATATGGTGCATGTGCGTGTGCTAATTTGCTTCAGTCATGTCCGACTCTTTGTGACACTACGGGCTGTAGCTTGCCACTCTCCTCTGTCCATGGGATTCTCCAGGCATGAATACTGAAGAAGGTAACCATTCCCGTCTCCAGGGAATCTTCCCGACCCAGGGACTGAACTCACATCTTGTGTCTCCTGCATTGGTGGGTGGGTTCTCTACCACTAGCACCACCTGAGATTGAACCCAGGTCTCCTGCATTGCAGGTAAATTCTTCGCCATCTGAACCACCAGGAAAGCCCTGATGAATATGGTAGCTAAATATTAATCCAGTTATGTCAATAATCACTTTGAATGTTAATGACCTAAATGTACCAATTAAAGACAGAGATTGTCAGAGTACATCAATAAACAAGATCCAACTACGTGCTGTTTGTAAGAAACCCACTTTATATGTAAAGACACATACATATTAAAAGCAAATGGATGGAGAAAAATCTACCAACTCTAACACAGAAAAGCAGGAGTCACTACATAATTGCAGACAAAGCAGATGCCACAGCAAGGAGAATCATCAGGGATAAAGAAGGGCTTTACACAATGATGAAGGAGTCAGTTTCCTGAGAAACACAACAGTTTTTAACAAGTATGGGCCTAACAACAGAGCATCAAACTAACTGATAGAACTGTAAGGAGAAATAGACAAACCCACTATCATAATTGACAACTTCAACACCCCTCTCTTGGAAATGGACAGATCCAACAGGCAGAAAATCAGAAAGGACACAGCCGAACTCAACTGGATGTAATTGCCATATAGAGACAACTTCATGCAACAATAAAAGTATGCACATTTTTCTCCAGCTCGCATAAACATTCACCAACATAGACCACACTCTGGGCTATGACACACTCCTTAACAAATCTAAAGGAATAGAAATGGCACTACGTCTGCTTCCAGACCACAGCACACTAAACTCAAAATCCATTAACAGAAAGATAACCGGGAAATCTCAGAGGGTGTGGAAATTAAACAATGCACGTTTAAACAGCACATGAGCCAAAGAAGAAAACTTAAGAGAGATTTTTAAATATTCTTAACTGAAGGAAAATGTAAACACAACTCACCAAAATTTGTGGAAGGCAGTGAAAGCAGTACTTATGGCATTGATTGCATGTAATAGAAAAGAAGAAAGACCTAAAGTCAAGAATCAAAGTTTCCACTTTAGGAAACTAGAAGCCAAGAAAAAATTAAATCCAAAGTAAGCAGCAGCAGAAGAAATAAGAATAATTAGTGCAGAAACCAATGAAGTTGAAAACAAGAAATCAATAGAGGAAAATCAATGAAAACAAAAGCTGATACTTTGAAAAGATCAAAAAAATCAATAAGCTTCTAGCCAGACTAAGAAAAAGAGAGAGGACACAGATTACTAATATCATAAAAGAGAGAATATCCCTGCAGATACCATGGACATTGTAAGGCTAATCAAGGAATATTATCAACAACTCTGTGCCCACAAATTGGAGAATGTAGATGAAATGAACCGATACCTTGAAAGGTGCAACCGTTCAAAACTCACATAAGAAGAAATAGATTATATTAAAAGGCATATATATATATATACATACACATGCTCAGTTGCTCAGTCATGTCTGACTCTATGCAGACCCCATGGACCGCAGCCTGCCAGGCTTCCTGTGTCCATAAGCTTTCCCACACAAGAATACTGGAGTGGGTTGCCATTTCCTTCTCCAGTCGAGATCTTCCTGACCCAGGAATTGATCCAGCATCTCCTGTATCTCCTGCATTGGCAGGTGGATTCTTTACTGTTGTGCCCCCTGGGAATGCCAATATCTAAAGAAATAAGTAATGACCTTTAAAAAAACAGGAAGGACCCAGCTGAGATGGGCTCACTGGTGAATTCAGGTGAAAACCCAAAAGATGTCACAGAATTAGTGACTGGAAAAGAAAGGAAATAATAAACTAGAAAAACACAAGTTGGAGTCCATTGAAACAATCACGCCCTTTTTGAGGGGGGGCGTCCATGCTCCAGACCTCCCTACCCCTCCCTCCATCTATCCCTCTGTCTTGGATGCTGCTCGAACTCCCAAACCCCCAGCAAATGCAGCTGTTCAGGCACCTCAGACCCTTCCCCACCACCACGGATGCTTTTCTCAGCCTGTGCCCACTCAGAACAACAACTTCCTTCTAGTCTCAGCTCCTGGTGGTGTGGGGGCTGGGGAGAGGCTCTGCCCTGGAAGAAATCCTGAAAAAAATAATAAATGAGAAACACAAAGGATAGAATTGCTCTACAAAATCATAAGATGTTTGACTTTAAAAAGCAAAAAAAAAAAAAAAATACAAGCCTTGGGACTTCCCTAGTGGTCCAGTGGTTAAGACACTGTGCTTCCACTTCAAGGAGTCAAGGGTTTGATCCCTGGCTTGTCAGGGAATTAAGATCCCTCATGCCAAGAGATGAGGCCAAAAAAAAAGAGAAAGATGCAAGCCTTGGAAACCAGAAGCAGGCTGTATTGAAATAAAAGGACTCTATTTACAACTCAGGACCTTGGCCATTAGAACTCCAGTGAGTTCATTAGCCTACAACTCTGTACCTAAACCATTAGAACTCCAGACCAGCCAGGGTGCTCTCCCACCCTTGGTCCTTGCTGGGATTGGCCTGCAGGGCATCCCAGGGGTGTGGAGCTGAGAAGTCAGTCACACAGGAGGGTCCAGGACCCAAGAGCAGGAGACTAGCAGTTGGAGGCTCAAGTGCTACAGACACTGGTCCACACTGGCCTCACTCACTCAGCGTTGACTTAACACATGGCAGGTTTGAGTCTCAGAAGTCCTGGAGGGTGGGGCCCCCAAGAGCCAACTTGCTTTCCACTGGAGAAACTTCACAGAGAGCCAAGGACACGGAACTTCCCACCCCAAGCCCACCAGAGCATCGAGCAGTGCCTGACTTCCACCTGCTGGGCTTTAAAGCAAGTCATCCCCACAAGGCCCTTCCTGAAGCCTCAGTCTTCTCATCTATAAAGTGAAGTGGTATCTATAAAATGGGAACAATAATAAAATCATTCTTATACTATTATAATATATATTATTATATAGTGTGGGGGGAAATAATAAGCCATCAGAATGGCTCACTGTGTATGCTATGTAAACATTAGTAAATGTTACTACGGGATCTTTTTTCCATTGGAGTATAATTGCTTTACAATATTGTGTTAGTTTCTGCTATACAACATCATGAATCAGCTGTATTTATACATATATTCCCTCTCTCTTGAGCCTCCCTCCCACCTCACCCCCATCGCACCCCTCTAGGTCATTACAGAGCACCAAGCAATCTATTTCACACGTTGCTATGTATATGTCAATAGTATTCTCCAGTTCGTCCCACCCTCCCCTTCCCCTACAGTGTCCACAAGTCCGTTCTCTATGTCTGTGCTTCTGTTCCTGCCTTGCAAATAGGTTCATCTATACCATTTTTCTAGATTCCGTATATATGTGTTAATATATGATATTTGATAATAATGATATTTGTTTTTCTTTTTCTGACTTGCTTCACTCTGTATGCACTCTCACAGCAACCTTTGTTCAGTGGAGCTGTCATCATTACACCTACTCACAGGTGAGGAAGCTGAGTCGTAGGGAAGGTGGGGGTTTGCACCAGCAAACTCTGTGGCCAGCCCTCAGCTGGTCTTGTCTAAAGTTCTTGCAGAAAACAGAAAAAGAGACACAGATGTACAGAACAGACTTTGGGACTCTGTGGGAGAAGGCGAGGGTGGGATGTTCTGAGAGAACAGCATTGAAACAAGTATACTATCAAGGGTGAAACAGATCACCAGCCCAGGTTGGATGCATGAGACAAGTGCTCAGGGCTGGTGCACTGGGAAGACCCAGAGGGATGGGATGGAGAGGGAGGCGGGAGGGGGGATCGGGATGGGGAACACATGTAAATCCATGGTTGATTCATGTCAATGTATGGCAAAAACCACTACAAACTGTAAAGTAATTAGCTTCCAACTAATAAAAATAAATGGAAAAAAAATAATAAAGTTCTGGCAGAAAACAACACGTGGTGTAACGGGCCTTTCCAGGTGGCCCCACACTGTGTATGATAAAGCCGTTCAATCTGGCATTCTACCAGCTGGAAATCCTTATTAACTGGCGATTCTACCATACAGTGATAATTGATATTCATAAGGAACTTAATTGAAATTAAGTTTAAAATAGCTTTAGTGTTAAGTGCATTTTATTTTAATTCCTTGAAAATTGGTCATCTGTGTACAGTAGACGGGGCTTCTTCAGTGGCTCAGTGGTAAAGAATCCACCTGCAATGCAGGAGACACAGGTTCAATCCCTGGGTGGGGAAGATCCCCTGGAGAAGGAAATGTCAACCCACTCCAGTATTCTTGCCTGGAGAATTCCATGGACAGAGAAGCCTGGTGGGCTACAGTCCATGGGGTTGCAAAGAGTCGGACACAACCGAGTGACTGAGCATGCATACATACACATCCAGTAGATAAGGTAACAAGAAAACATGCCTTAAAAAACACTCAACCTGGAGCTCCCCAGATGCTGAAGCCCTGTGAGAGAAGAAGGGTCTGCAGGGGAGGGTCAGCTCCTATGTGCAGACCCTACAGCCACTGCACATGCCCAGGAATCTGAGCCACTCACTCCCCAGACTTTCCTCTGCAGCCCCTAGGACGAGAGAATGCTGACCCCTTGAGGGTACCGCATCACCCCGCAACCTCCAGCCCCACTCAGTTTAGGAGTCTAGTGTGGTGGTGGTGGTTTAGCCACTAAGTTGTGTCCGACTCTTTGTGACCCCGTGGACCCTAACCAGCAGACACCTCTGTCCATGGGTTTCTCCAGGCAAGAATACTGGAGTGGGTTGCCATGCCCTCCTCCAGGGGTTCTGCCTCACCCAGGAATCAAATCCATGGACCCAGGTCTCCTGCATTACCAGGCAGATTCTTTAGCACTGAGCTACCAGGGAAACCCATAGGAGCCTATGGTGAATCCCCAAATTACACCTAAGTCCTAATACCCAAAACCTGCAAATGTAACCCTCTCTGGAAATAGGGGTTTTGCACATGCAATCAGGTCAAGCATCTTAAGATGCAGTTGCCCGGGACTTAGGATTGCCCTAAACCCAGTGACACATGAGGAATAGGAAGCAGGGTGGATCACAGAGAGATACTCAGAAGGGGGAAGCCCTGTGAGGACAAAGGCTCCAGGGAAGGGTGCTTCCTGCCTAAAACTCAAAATACCCAGGATGTATTTTTATCCTCCCAGACTGTTTGGAAATATCTGCAAAGGCTGTTGAAACCAGTAGCAACTGGAATCGCTACACATTTTATTAGCAGTTCATGCAGATGCATTTAGCACCTAGGTAATGCATCCCATTGACGAATTTGCAAACTGAATTCAGTGAAGTGAAGTATGTTAGATTTCAGGGATTTTGTCCTACAGTAGAGTGTTCATTTGGGGGGCAGACTGACCACAAGTTAGTCCTGCCAACCAGTGTGTCGGGTGCAAAACTTTCTCTCCCTCAGCCTCAGGCCCTCTCGACCCTGTTGACCTTCTCCAAGGAGCTTGTCCTCTGCTGTTTGCAGATGCATTTAGGCTCCACTCAGAGCCCCATTTCTTTGGTTCAACTTTTCCAACCTGTGGGCTGAGCATGTGAATAACTCTGCTAAGCATTTTTTCCAACACCTTGGGGTTAGAGAGATGAGGTCAAGGAGCTGGTTCCTCCTACTGAAATGTGAAATGAGTGCTTCTTCCCCAAACCACAGCGAGATCCACTGTCAGACACCATTGTGCACTCTGCACTGTATAAACTCGGATCTGCATTTGGCTGCTGACAGATGCTTTCTGCCAGAGTCCACAGCCCATCCACCCGCCGTCCCCGTACAGATGTGACTTAGGCATCAAGAATCAATCACCACTTTTGGAATATCAGCTAGCAGATGTCCTCTTTAGAGATTCTAATGCAGACTGTGAGCCCACAGATTGCAGTGCCTTTTTTTTAAGAAGTGCCATTTGTCTGTAAAGATGCCAAATGGCCTGAAAGTTATTTGGACACTGGGCTTACAGAGAGATCTTCCCTGGACTAAATAAACGCATCTCATGAGCAAACATGGGTAGGAGTGGATGTGCCCTGGCACAGCGCGATGCTGCAGACTGCAGCTCAAACTGGGGGTGTCATCCGGCGACAAACAGACGTACTGCAGAGCATCTGAAATTAATCACTGCTCCTGGCACTTTAATAAACAGCTGCATCTGAAAGCATTTTGGAATGAACACAATTCTGACCACCAAATCTTTTTGAAAGAAGACAAGCAAGCGTTATATAAAGGGTTATAAAAACTGCTGGTTTGGGCAAGTAAAGAGAGAACAAACTTGAAAGTCACTCTTAACCCGACTCCTTCAGGAATGAGCACCTGCCACGTGACCCTAAGCAACCTGTCATGAGATCAGACCCTGCAAAGTGTGTAGTCATCTAACCCAGGCCTGCACTGATTCACCCTGCAGTCTGAGGGGTGTCTCACCTCCTCTTCAATAAGGTGGAGATGTGACAGCTCCCCGTCTGGGCCTCTGCAAACATCTGATGAGATGATGGGCATGGCCATTCTTGGAGCAGATAAAGACGCGCCCAGTGTAAGTTAGTACAAGCCGTCACCACTCACATCCTCCAAAATAAAGAGAATTCTAGTAAAAGTCAAACCTGTATTTCTCTGCCTGGTTTCCTAGGACAGCAGTCTGCAATATTCTGGGGCACTGGGAGGATGGTTTCAGGATGATTCAAGCACATTACATCTATTGTTTACTTTTTTCTGTTATTATTGCATCAGCTCCACCTCAGATCATCAGGCACTAGATCCCAGAGCCTGGGGACTTCTGTCCCAGAATAAGACTCTCAGCTGTCTTTGCCAAACTCTCACAGTGATAAAATCGAAGGTTAGAAATGACTCAAAATAACAGAAAGATCAAATGGTTCACCTTCCAAGGATGCCTTCTGATTGGGAAGGTCCAAGAATGGCCAGACAAGAGCCAAGCCCTGTAGAGCAGGAAGCTAACCCACCACCCTCCAACCACTATGCCTCCCAACTCTAGAAATCTGTTTCTATTCCTCAAAGCTGACGTGCCCCCCAGAGACAGGAAATAAAAACATTTGCCATCACTGTCAAATCTGGGCAGTAGATATTGGGAGAACCTTTTACCATTCTCTTTACTTTTGTATACATTAGAAATGTTCAGTAATTAATGACTCTTTAAAAAAAATCTATATAAGTACCACAGTCTTAGATTTTGATGTTTCTAAACCAATTTAGAACCAACCTTGATTGTCACTGATTCTAACCATGTTGTTGACCCAGTGCTGGAGGGAGGCAGCCGGGTTTCCAAACTCACTGCCAGGACAAGGGTCCAAGAAAGACTGCATCAGGCCCCCAGGAGCCCCTGGTCTCTTATCCTTCCCCCCCCCCCACAGCCCTGAAAGAGGCCTAGAATCCCACAGCCTTGCCACTTGAGTGGGGCAGGCCCCTCTCTCAAGTTTCAAGAACGGACACAATCAGTCAGCCTGAACCCATCAGACTCAGGTCACGTGTGGTCACAGCGTGTGCAGGGCTAGGGCACACACCCTGGGGACAGAGGCTGGAGGGACCCGACCACCAGTGTACACAGGACAATCTCCTCGTTCCAACAGACTGAGCCATCTGGGGACCTAACCTGTGATTCAAGCGGTCCCGAGCAAGGAGGATCTCAGGACCTTGATACAAGCCCTTCCGGGTGTGAATAGGAGAGTGGCCAGTGCCATGGTATCCACCTGGCTTCCACAGGGACCACACAGAGCAGGAGCCCAGAGAAGTCACCAGAGGACCACTCACACCTTGACTGAATCCCACCCACTCCATGTATCTTCTAGATATGCCGGCCGACATGCTCTTTCTTTCCAAGCATCTGTGGCTGTGTCTCAGCTCCCTGCCCCTGATATGACCCAAGGTTGGCTGCCCACACAGAGGCATCAGAGGTCTGCCCCAGTGCCTTACCTCTTGAGAGATGCGGGTCAGCTTTCTCATGATGCTCTGGCTGGCCTGTCCCGTGAGTACCACTTCGTTCCTTAAGGGCCCAGGCTCTGAGCTCAGCTGCTGCCCTTCAGTGTGGTCTGTTTGTCCTCAAGGCTTCCCAACACTGGCGAATCATTCTACTTGCCAGCCAGCTCAATGTAGAGCCCTGAATGGAGCCCTCGGACCCCTGCGATGAGGTCCAGTGCCTCTCAATGTCAGGACCCAGAGCCTACTCTAAGGATTTTGTTTCCAAAGACACATAATTATAATCAGGGGACTTTGATAAGGTGTGTGCATGAATGCTAAATCGCTCAGTTGTGTCTGACTCTGTGACCCAGGGATCAAACCCACGTCTTTTACGTCTCCTGAACTGGCAGGTGGGTTCTTTACTACTAGTGCCACCTGGGAAGCCCTTTGATAACATATTTCTGATTAAAAACATACAGAATCTCATCATCTTATGAATGAGAAAGGCTCTCTCCTCCTCCTGGTCATGATTTTCTGGGCTACGTCCTGCAGAATGTGGCGCTGGCAGCCTGGCCGTGGGGACCTGTGTGTGCTTGAGGATCTCGACACAGGACACGTGAGGCTGGCCACCCACCATCACCACCCACGTGGCTTCTCCTCTTCTGGCTGCTTGATGTCAGTTCTTGGGTCTTCCTCCCTCCCTCCCTCACTTCCTCTCTCTAACTTCACCTGGGTCTGGATGCTTTAAACCTGGTGACTCTCACACAGGGCGTCTCTGAGTCTACAGCTACAGTGAGACCACACCATGTGCCTGTCGAGGAGCCAGAGTGGCTAGCTGCATGGCACCCACGGACACTCGCCGCCTGCAGGGTCTCCAGGACCATAGTCGGACTTAGAAGGACCTTGGCTACTTATTTCACTTCTCTCCTCCTCCAAACTGTCCCCACCAAGGGTGTTAAAAGTCAGGCCACACTCACCACCTAACTGGCATTACATAGCACTCCACGGATGGACGGCTGAGCTGAGGAGCAGGGTTACTCACCCCAAGACAGCCTCTGAATTGCCAGAGCATTGAGCCCCACACACACCTGCCTCTCTCCGAGATACTCCTCTCGTCTGGGCACCTCTGCGGCTTCGCTGTCCCCATTTCAAAAGCGCCAACAGCCACTTTGTTACGCTCGGACATTCATACCCAATAATAGAGCCAGCTGCACAATGAACAGCGTGGGTGCCCACATGGGCCCAGTTATTAACACAGCCAAGCAGGGCCCTCAAAGGTGTGATTAAGGCCGCCTTGGATGACAAGAATTTCAAAGGCAGCGTTCTCTCCCTGATTCTTTTGAATCTGCCTGAAAAAAGAAAAAAAAAAAAAATCAGAACTTGATTCCAAGCTTGTTCTGGGGGATGGCAAATTAATGAACTGTCCTCCTGTCACTGAAGACTTAGCTCAGAACTTGGGTTACCTGGCGGATCAGTCTTTATTAGTCGCCTTACTCTGGGCTCTTTGCAGTTCCAGCTTTTATTGTGGCTGCGGAAGGCGTTGTATGAGGCTGATGCGTGCCGTGCTGAGCTGAAGGAGAAGCAAAGATTAAGTGGCGTCTTCTCCCCACCCCACTCTTCTTTTTTCTGAGTCAAAAGAAACAGGAAGGCAGAATTCAAGTGAAAACTAATCGGTGCATAATTCTTGAATGCAATCGTTAAATGCCCATAATAAGTACAGCAGCTATTAGACCGATGCTTTTTCACAAAGGTTCAGTTGCTTGTCTTGCTTTTGAAAGGATCAGGTCCTTGAAATCTGACTTCAGGGGGATTCAACTCGCATGAATATCTCCAAGCTACTTTCCCCGTGAGATAGCTGTCGGTTCTTTGGAGCAAATCAAGGCATTTACAATGTGTTTACACGGGGGTCCACGTGGAGACAGCTTGAATGCCTTCATTGTGCGCCCTTCAAAGTGGAGTGATGAGGAATCAGAAGACATTTTATGAAAAGGGAAGAAGGCAATTTGGCTTCCTGTGACACCATTCACGCTCAAAGGATCCCAACAGTGAAAAACTGACAAGGGAGAAAGTGCTTCTGCTTTGTAAGTGAGACGGTGCCAGTGCAGCAACAGGGCTGGAAACGAAAAGAAAAAAAAGACCAAACCAGGCATGAGTTAACCCAGACTTTGGGTGGGTCTCTGGGTACTTAGGAGCCCAGCACAAGGTGGGTGGGATCATGCAAACATTTTAAGTGGCCATAAGCAAGCCCTTCCAGAACTAATGTGGGCAGAGATAACTCTGCTGTCAAGTGCTTATTCGGGGCACCAGGACCAGATCTGTCATCTGTTTTATTTGCTCGTGGGGTCATCATTTCTCTCTTTTACTTATTTTTTAATTAATTTTTATTGGAATACAGTTACTTTACAAAGTTTTCTTGGTTTCTGCGGTACAATACAGTGAGACAGCTGTTCATATACACATCTCCCCCTTTTTCTGGATTTCCTTTCCGTTTAGGTCACCACGGAGCTCTGAGCAGGGTTCCCTGCGCTCTACAGCAGGTTCTCATCCGTAATCTATTTTATGCACGCATGCTGTTACGCAGCCGTGTTGGATTCTCCATGATCCCATACACTGTAGCCCACCAAGCTGCTCTGTCCATGAGATTTCCCAGGCAGGAATACTGGAGTGGGTTGCCATCTCCTTCTCTGGTCAGGATCTTCCCGACCCAGGGGTCAAACAAACAGGACCCGTGTTTCCTTCATCTCCTGCATTGGCAGGTGGGTTCTTTACCACTGAGCTGCCTGAAAATCTCTATTTATTTTACACACAGTATCAATGGTGTCTATACATCAATCCCAATTTCCTAATTTGTCCCCCTCTTGTATCCATAAGTTTGTTTTTTATATCTATCTCATTTATGCTTTGCAAATAGCTTTATCTGTGCCATTTTCTAGGTTCCACATATAAATGATATTATACAATATTTGTTTTTCTCTTTCTAATTTCATTCTATCTGGCAGTCTGTATGTCCATCCACATCTCTGCAAATGACATTATTTCATTCCTTTTTATGGCTGGACAATATTCCATTTCATATGCATACCATAACTTCTTTATCCATTTCTCTATTTATGGGCTTTTAAGTTGCTTCTGCATCCTGGTTATTATCGATAATCCTTTGTTTATTAAAGTGAATAATTTAAACAAATTTAAGATGACATTCATCTGTTCGTTTCATTTTTGCTCACTGACATAATGTTGCGGCTTCCATCCTCTGAATCCCTCTTGATCCTGACGTGTAAGGATGAACCATTGCACACAGTCACATTCCTGGATCAAACTTTGCATTGTCACGCCCACCACTGTAATCTGGGGAGTAAGGCAGTCCCTGGGGGGATGTGTATTGTGCTCAGGTCCTCTGGCCCCCACAGGAAGAACCCACATCAGGGGCTGGTTCCTCACTGTCATTAGTCCTACAACTTCTTCCTTGGAATAGGCTCCTGGGAGCTAAATGTCTGGTATCTAAGCTTACTGATATTGCTATGTTTATTTTTATCTATCATCAAGCTATTTTCCCAAGGAACTAGGCCAATTTATGGTGCCGTCAGAAATCTATGATTGTAGCACACGATGTCCCCAATAGTATTAAAGATGACAGGTTTTTAAATATGTTAATTTGATAGATTATTCTTCAGTTCTTCATTATTATTTTGTGCTACATCAGAGAGGTTGAACGCTGCTCCCTCGTTGCCAACACTAAGGCAGCACATGGACCATCCAGCTGGGGACCCCACCCAGCCTCCCCCTGGGCCTCCCATATCGAATGTCTGTCAACTGCATTAATGATGCAAGGACCCTGTTGTTTCTTTAATAATCTCACCTACAATGTGTGTACTGTCTCTGCTTTTCCCTCCAGAGCACACCTGGGAGGGAAAGTTAAGTGTATTTTCCAACACGGTGTGTCTGAGAAGGTCAGTCTGATCTTACAGCCTCCCTGGCTTGTGCTGAAAAGTTGCCAGAGAAGCAGTTCTCCCAGGAACTGGAGGCTTTGGGGCCAGGCTCGCTTCCCTGAATCATGGGCATGTCAAGTCCCTCTGCTCTCAGCAAGTCAAGGTACATCACAGCCCCTGTCCCACCTTGCCTCAGCCAGATGGAGTCTGATTCCCTGCCCAGTCTCCAAGGACCCACGGGGCCAGAAGTGCCCAGGGGTTGAAGGGAGAGGCCAAGGGCAATAAGCCCAAGAATAGGGGAGGCTGTGCACTGTCTTGTCCTCACTCCACCCAGTATGCCAGCTAGAAACCTGAGACTCGCCCCTCTTTTCCACAAGTGTGTTGTCTGCATGGAGGCCAAGTGCTCCTTCTCACATTACAAGTACAACTTCAGTTTGCCCTTGGTTCTGTGACACAAAATCAGCATGATATGATGATTCTCAGTTCAGTTCAGTCACTCAATTGTGTCTGACTCTTTTGGACCCCAAGGACTGCAGCATGCCAGCCTTCCCTGTCCATCACAAACTCCCAGAGATTGCTCAATCTCATGTCCATTGAGTTGGTGATGCCATCCAAGCATTTCTTCCTCTGTCATCCCCTTCTTCTCCTGTCTTCAAGCTTTCCCAGCATCAGGGTCTTTTCTAAGGAGTCAGTTCTTCACATTAAGTGGCCAAATTATTGGAATTTCAGCTTTAGCATCATTCCTTCCAGGGAATATTCAGGACTGATTTCCTTTAGTATTGACTGGTTTGATCTCCTTGCTGTCGAAGGGACTCTCAAGAATCTTCTGCAACACCACAGTTCACCATCAATTCTTTGGTACTCAGCTTTCTTTATGGTCCAACTCTCACATCCATACATGGCTACTAGATAAACCATAGCTTCTAGGGGACCAGGTAAAAATATTTGTAAAGATCTATCCCCTTTCCTTGGGTGTCAGATGTAAAACAGACTGAGATGCTGGCTCTTCCTTGTTGAACAGGTTTATGTGTGTGTGTCATTCTTAGCCTACATTTTAAAGAATCACCTTCCAATGCTAGAATATAGTGTGATTACCCTGAACAAGGCCAACCTTCCCAGGATGCACTTTTTCAGATGGTTCTGGAAATCCTCCCAGGGAGTCATCTCCTAAGAGAGAGTGGACCTAAGGGAGACAAGAACCCATGGATTCTACCAGTGGGATCGTGTCTCCTAGCTCCATAACTGGGCCCTCTGTGATCCCAAGGTGTAGGTCTGGACACCACTGGACTTGTGCTCAGCACCTCTTTAGAGAGTAACAATCACCCTTCAGAAGACAGGAGACCCACAGGCTCCAGGACTGCTTAAGAAACCAGGAGGTTCTAGGGCTTGACCTCCCCTGCCCCCCTGGGAGCATCTCAGAGCACAGTCACCCCCAAGGATGTTGACACAGTCCTGCCACGTGCCAGAATGGGGTTTGGCAGGGCAGATGCAGGGATGGTGGACACACCACAGTCAAGGGTCCTGGACATGCCACTAAGCACCTGGCAATCTCACTGCATCTCTAGAACCCCGGGAGCAGTGAAAATTTTCAAGGGTTCAATTTGGTCATGTGTGTCTTTGAACAGGCTAGTGTTTGAGCAGATGGGGAGGGGATTGTGGGCACAGAGCCTGCTGCAGTCGTCCAGATGAGAAATGCTAGAAATGTACGAAGTCTGTGTACATCAGGAGTCAGGGTGCAGGACACGACCAGAGGAGCAAACCAAGATGGAGACACATCTGTCCACACATTGTATGGTCTAGTCACCTGGCCCCATGTTCCCCTTGGACTCTACCCTAAAAGTGATGGGAATCCATGATCGGATCTTAAAGACAGCTGACATGATCAGAGTTAAGGCTTAGAAACTTCACCCTCTGGGCCAGCAGGGGTGGAGAAATTGGGAGGGGAAGGTTTCTCGTAACTTCTGTAAAAAGGAATGTGTCAAATCAGTTTCTTCATCTCTAAAATGATGTTAAAAATAACTCATCTGGGGCTTGGGGAACATATGAAATATCCATTGTCAGATCCATCATTCAGAGTTTGCTTAGGCATCATGCCAAAGGCTTCACCTACAAAATCCCAGTTAATTTAATCTTCAAAACAATCTGCAAGATAGATGCAACAGCCTGGCTTTCACAGATGAGAATACTAACTGTCCAGGAGTTTGCACATTTGCCTAAAGTGGTCCAGCTCTTAGGGCAGAGGGAGGCTTTGAATTCACAACAGTGGAACTGCAGAGATCAGTGTTTTAAACATCTCAAGTCCCATGCTGCATGCAGACAACATCTCTGGAGTGTGAGCAGGATCTGTTCATATTTCACAGGTGAGGACAGAGGCTCGGGGAAACTTGACAATCTTGCCAGCCCCAGAAGAGCTAGTTTTAGCACCATACTTGTATAAACCAGAAGGTAAGGCACAGATGGCATGTGTGGCTTCATCACTTACTCAGATCCTGGCCTCATCACCTGCTCACATCCAAGGTCCAATGAGTGTCTTCAGATTCACACTTTCACATAAGCAAGACCTGGTGTGATTTGGAAGAGGGTGAAACATTTTTATTGTAGAACAAGAGGAAGACTCTGGTCACAGAATTCCATCAGAGAAGTCGAGGGCCAAGTCAGAGTGAGAGACTGGGCAGATGTGGGAGAGCTGGGAACAGCGGGGCAGGAAGGACAGTGAGCAAGGTGGGGTGACCAGCTCCTGGCAAGTGACTGGATCACCACATTCCAGGATGACCCTGTGTGACTCCTCCTCCCTGGTGTTGGTGATGAGGAGTGAGGGACCCTAGAGGTGGCCGCTCCTCCTAGCACAAGGACTGGACAGAAAGGGGATCCATGGCTCTTAGAAGTGAGCCTTTCCCAGTTTCCCTTCTGTAAGCCTCCTTGTTCTTGGGCTGAAGCTATTTTATACAATTGCTGCTCACATCCGTATTTCTAGAAAAGCCAAAGCAATTTATTTGGGAGACGAACTCAAGCCCTTGAACACACTGCACAGAAAATTGTGACCAAGACTAAAATTCAAGAAATGAAATGGCCAGTGGCATTTTCTAAGTCTGGGGCTCTTTATGATTCCAATCGGCCAGGTGAGTGGGCCCCAACAATTGGAATCAGACCCCCTGCATCCTGATCACATCACCCTCTCCCCATCTTTTACAGAGGAGGGTCCTGGTGCTGCCAAAAAAACGAGATCCGGGTTACTTAACCCTCATTTCACTTGAAGGACTGATTCTAATCATTGCAAATGACAGCCCTACTGGTCAGAAGTCATTATAAAAATGCTTTTCAACTATTTTGTTAAAGCATTGAGGTAGGAAAAAAAAAAAACGGTTCCATTCTCCCTCCACTCTTTGACACCGTGAATTGGCAACCACATGCTATAAATTCAAAACAACTTCTGGGAGGGAGAGGGCACCATACTGACTGCATTCTTTTATTTTTATGACACAGCCTAATTTCTGTAAAATACAAAAAATAAAAATATCGATTTTTGAATTGAACCGTAAAGAATTTGCCTGAAAGTGCATTGCTTCCACATTTTCTGTTAACATCTTGGTGAAATCTTTAAAGAACCTCAAAGCTTTCCCTTGAATTTTACATTAATTTAACTTCCAAAAAATGTTTAGATGGTTGGAGACAATGAGAGTGTGCCACCTCTGTTTCACACATGGCTGGGAGCAGGCGAGCTTCTCTCTGAAAAGTTACCCACAACCAGAGCAGAACTGGAATTCAAGGATCCAGAACCAACGTGGGCTGCCCTTCTCTCTACTCACTCCCTATTTGTGGTTTCCTTGCATGACCACACCCCAGAAGCTAAGGAAACACACGCCAAGGCAATGACCTCAGGTACAGGCTCAGAAAATATGAGCTATAGGTATATGGCTTTCTTATGGCTGTTATAACAAATGAACACAAAATAAAAGGAATAAAACAATACAGACTTGGGAGGTGCCCAGTAAAATGGAACCCACACCCCACACCCCACACCCCAGCAGAGGCCAACATCACCCCAACTGTCTTCTGACACAAGTCATCCTCCCTTCCCACAGCTGCCCCGAATAACCTCCGAGGGACCCCAAGCCTTTGTCTCTCTACCAGGCCTCCACATTCTGGGCAAAAGCATCTCACTGGTTTTCCTCCAGCTCTGGGCATGGGCTCGTTCAGCCAGGAGTGGGAGGAGAACTCCCCTCCCTCTGGCTAACCTCCTAAAGGGGTGAAACTTCTGCCTCCTACCTGTGTGAAATTACAAAATTCCAAAGAGCATCTATGTGCTTTGAAGCCAAAATGGCAGCTAGATTCCTCATGGCATGAAATATTTTTCTAAAATGTAAGTGTTTATAAATTCTTAGGTAAAGATTAAACACTTAGATTATTTCTCTTTTTTTGTTATGTTAAACAACACTGCAATGAACATCTGTCCAGTTAATCTTTGAGGGTATCCATGATTATTTCTTTAGGATGAAATTCTCAGAATTAAATTTCTATATCAATGGTACTATATAACCAAAGAGCTTTTGTCCCAGTTTGCAAAACCTGTATTGTTGACCTGGAGACAGAAGCCAACTTTCTTATAACCAATATACATTCATTCATATGAGAAATGTGCGTTTGCAATTGTGCTATAGTAGCAAAAGTTTTAAAAAATTACTTATTAAACATCATGTTTCGCATGACTTCTTCTGAAGTTCTGTGTTCCTTTTTCACTTTGGAGACATTAGTGCAGGAAATTAAAACAATTTCACACTGTAGCATTGCTATCAAGAAAGGTTATTATTTCAGTGATACATACTAAATGTTAAAACATTTCTTTTGTGTAGCAAATGTATTTGCCTGCCCTTTAACAGGGCTAAGAGTCAGTATTGAAAACATGTGGTCCAGGGATGATTTGTCACATTTCTTGTTAGCTTTCCTGCATGGATAGTACAGTCTCAACGCTCTACACACACACACACACACACACACACACACACATGTATGTATGAACAGATTCAAGCTGAGCTATTTCAAATCCTAGAAGGTGATGCTATTAAAATGCTGCACTCAATATGCCAGGCAAATTTGGTAAACTCAGCAGTGACCACAGGACTGGAAAAAGTCAGCTTTCATTCCAATCCCAAAGAAAGGCAAAACCAAAGAATGTTCACACTACCACACAATTCAAGTTCCAACTGTCCCCATTCCCAGTTAAAAGATTTCAGATCAGGAATGAGACATGAGACAGACAGAAGACCTAGGCCCACCTATAGATGTTGGATGTGGGCAAGTGTCCACACAATCCCTTTACTGTAAAAATATTCTTTTTCTTTGATCCTTTCATATATAGTACTGTTGTTTATAGACAACCCTTCTATTCTTTTTGCCTGACTTTTCAACTCTTTCCCAGTGGTTTTCTAGTTAATACGAGGGTGAGGCACAATACAGCCAATATGCAGGGACCTCGGAGGGGAGGTTTTGTAATCGATGAAAAAACTCAAACTGAATTAGTATTAGAGTTTTCCTTATGTTTAATTAAGTCTAATTAAACAATGCCGACATCTTCCTGGCACCTGTGGTGCGATTATGTTAAATATTTAATGCTTGTGAAGGATTAGGCTGCGCTTCTAATCTATAGCTAACAATCTGTTCCCTCTCTGGAGTATTTTTTATTTAGTTCTGCTTCTGTATAATGAGTTACATTTCAAAGGAAGCAGTGAGGCAGTAGAGAGAGATGCATCTCACCCACGTGACTTATGAGCGTGGCCTCTGGCCTTGCTGGACCATAGTGGGTTGTCCAGAGAAGAGAGAAAGGAGAAAGCAAGAAGCATCAAGGAGGCCTCTGGGGGTTTTCCCAGATCCTTCTGGATCCTACCTGGCTCATCAGGTAAAGAATCTACCTGCCAATGCAAGAGACATAGGAGACCAAGGTTCGATCCCTGGGTCAGAAAGATCCCCTGGAGGAGAACATGGCAACCCACTCCAATATTCTTGCCTGGAGAATCCCATGGAGAGAAGAACCTAGTGGGCAACAGTCCATGAGGTCACAAGAGTCAGACATGACTTAGTGACTAAGCACGCAGCTCTCATTGCTGCCACTGATCAAGGGCTTGGCATGTCAGGACACCAAGTTCACATTGAAAACACCCTGGATGTTCTCATCTGTTTCACAACTGCACAGTCTCCGTCCCCCATTTCTCCAAGGGTGTCAGCTGTCTGGTGAGAAAACACACGTGTGCGTTTTTACCCCTCCACACTCCCCAGGACCCACACATCCTCCATCCCCTTGGAAATAAAGCTGCCCTACAAACCTGAGCTCCTCTTTCAAAGAACTTACTTCAAAGAAAAGGCCATGGTTATTTCTGGAAGCAAAACTACAAATGCTGAGTAAGGCTGTTTGTAGAATGCCATGCTTCTCCTCCAAAGGAGAACCGGGCCTCATTATTCATCTTGGCCTGAAATGCTTCTCAGAAAAGAAGTTCAGTGTTTTCTCTGCATATGTAACATTCGGCACAGAGACTCGGAACTTGCAGCTTTGTTTCATTCCTCTAACGATTCCTAACATTTTTAACATATTTGGGGGAAAAAAAGACAGATATCTGTAACGAGGTTTCAATTGGCAGAATTTATATAATCAGTTTCTCAGGGTTTTTAAAGGTTTTCCTCCTCAGCAGAGCATGGTGGCAAGTAGGTTCTCCTTACTGACAAGTCGGAGAGAACTACAGGAGCCCCACTTGTTAAAGCAAACAAACTTTTAAAAATTGAATGAGCAAGGCTGATGTGTGTTCTGGTGGTGGGTGAACTACCTTCAATGTTTGGGGCAGAGATGAAGATCAGCTAGGATCCTCCCTATTAAACTCCAATGCTCCTGAAAAAGACCCAAAGTTCCACAGATCCACACCCTGAAACCTGCAGCTCCTACCACTGTTCCCACCCCCAAGAATCCCTCCTGAGGCTGAGTGAGAGGGAGGGATGGAACAGGAAGCCAGGAGCATGCTCAAAGAGCAAGCTTTATCCTGAGATGCTCAGAGAGTGGCAGAACTGTAGGAGCCTTTGCAAGCTACAGCTCAGCCTCAGCCATGTACTTCTGGGATGCTGAGATGTCATTCTGCTCCAGAGCAGGCAGGCATGGGTGAGGTTGAAAAGTGGCACTAGTGGTAAAGAACCCACCTGCCAATGCAAGAGACATGAGAGACGTGGGTTTGATCCCTGGGTTGAGAAGATCCCTTGGAGATAGAAATGGTAACCCACTCCAATATTCTTGCCAGGGAAATGCCATGGACAGAGGAGCCTGCTGGGCTACAGTCCATGGAATCACAGAGTCGGACATGACTGAAGCAACTTAGCACGCATGCAATACTCCTTGGGAAGTGCCCTGCCTCTTATAAGAATGCACTCCCAGTGAAAACAGGGTGGTGCCCTGTCCACAGGGAAAAAAAGTGAAGGAACAGCTGCTTGCCAACTGTTGAGAAGGCCAATTCATGTGTATTCAGAAGTGTCGCAGGATTTTCAAAAGTAACTTTGCACTTATGTAAAATTAATAGGGTGTTCATTATAAAACCCGTGCAGCATCTTATTAAATGCTTCCTGTCATTGGAAGCAGAGGTAGAGGCTCCTGAAGCTGGAGTTGTGTTGCCCTCTAGTGAAAGAGGTCAGCATTATGCATGCAAAATTATTTTGATCACTGCATAATTAATACTTACAGAGGAAGGGAGAAAAGATTCAAGCCCCAGTCTGTTCAGGAGGGCTAAGTGTTTACATACTCATACATACATATACATACATGTATGTGCATGTGTCCCCATCCCCCTAGACAACCCCCCACCCCTCCCCTTAACTTGACTTAGCATATGGAAGCCATTTCTTCTTCCCTGTCACTTTTATGTCTTGGCATGCAAGTTTCATTTTATATGGCTATCAACAGGCAAAGATCCAAGCATAAAGCATAAATCAGCAGTGCTGATCGGAGACATAGAGCTTTAATGCATAAGTATATATTTAATGTGTCTGCTGAAAGAATGTCTAATTACCCTGTCATTGAACAAAGCACATGTTCAACTGTGATAAATTATGCCATCCCTTACTTCTGCAAAACATATCGAGATTTAGGAAAGCTGGAGAAAACCACAAAGCCATCTACCCAGTGGAACAAGCCAGTGCCCAGACCATCTCAAGAGGGGAGGACAGACAGAGGAGGGACAAGGGCAGGGTGACACCCCAAGGGCTTCACTGCAAACCCAGGCTGCCACGTGTAGTGAGAAGCAAGTCCTCCTTGAGTGGCTTCTCCCTGAACCCATACTGACCCTTTCATAGACTTTTATTGGGTCTGTATTCTGCCCTTTTATTGGGACTTTTATTGAGTCTGTAGCCTGCCCTTATGAATTCCACATTGGCACAGGCTGAATTACAGTACCCCGACCAGTGTACATTTCCGAAAAAGGGAAGGGAGGGCCACACTCTTATTTGTAGTCATGACTCTTTCCAAGGGAGGCTGCAAGATCCAAACTCGGGGTGCTGAGTCCCCACGAACATAACCCCCCAAGGGTAATGGATATAAGACAGTAGCATGCTTCACTGAACCATGCTGGGTAGATTAATTTGAGGAGGGGATCAAATGGGGTGAGTGTGGGTTCTAAGAGACCAAGTACAGCTCACCGATGTACCTAGATCATCATGGCTGTCTGGTAACATTGAGGAATGCTCTAGAAACTGGGGATCTAGGGGCTGTTCCAAAGTGGAAGCCAAGCAGGTGCCTCCTGTTAATATCTGTCCAACATGGATTCATTGCACCAAGCTCCCTCCCCTGCACGCCTGCCTCTGTCACCCCTACCCTCCTCCTTGGCTAAGTCTTGGTTCTGACCTTTCCTCCTCCAGACAATGGTCATCACAAGTCCCCAGACTCTTTGAAAGCCCTAGAGTGTGCATTGGCTGAGAGTCCCAGAACTCGGAATGTTTATTCTGCAGGGTCAGAGCAGGAACCATGCTGTGCTCTGTGATTTGTGGGATGCTCAGTCCCATGGACACAGAAGTACTAGGTTTCTATTTATGTCAGCAAGAGACATAGCAAACCAGGGAGAGAAAATACAAATTCATCCTGCCTTGGTATCTATGCCTTTCCTGAGAGCCTGCCCAGAGTGGCAGTCTGTTTCCTCAATGGCGATTATATTTCTTATTTCTTTGATTACCTCTTGTAATAGTATTCTTTTATTTACCAACATATAAGAGAAGGCTTTACCATGATGTCTTCATCTTGTGTAAAATACAGACCCCAGAACATCAGTCCTTTTATTTGCTTTACTGAATTGTGATCTATAGACTGAAGGGCACATGAAAAATAGAGATAAAAAATCTATTTCTGATACCATATTGGCTCTGAAATGTCAAAGTCTTCTTTATTGCTTTAGGAGATTTGTATCCTTATTTATCTTTCTCAGTTTATTTTCAAAGCCTGCTGTCTCCATGCTGTTTGACGGGCTGCTGTCTCCGTGTATCACCAGGGCCCTTGCTGCTTCTCGGGATCTCATCAAGGCCACTGAAGCCCACTGAGGAAGAAAAGCCAGGGGACTCAGGCCAGCTGGAAACAATAGGTCAGTGGCACAGACATGTCACATGGGCAGCCTTGGGCCACGTGCACGCAGATTAAGCTCTTTGTAGTAATTTATTGAGGACCCAAGAGGCACTCCTATTCTTTGAATATTGAGAAATTGATAGACACACTCACCACTTTACTTTTTCTTTAAATTAATTTATTTTAATTGGAGGCAAATTGCTTTACAATATTTTGGTGGTTTTTGCCATTCATTGACATGAATCAGCCACAGGTGTACATGTGTCTCCCCATACCAAAACCCCTCCCACCTGCCTCCCCATCCCATCCCTCTGGGTTGTCCCAGTGCACTGGCTTTGAGTGCCCTGTTTCATGCATTGTACTTGGACTGGTCATCTATTTCACATAAGGTAATACACATTTCAATGCTGTTCTCTCAAATCATCCCACCCTCGCCTCCTCCCACAGAGTCAAAAGTCTGTTCTTTATATCTGTGTCTCTTTCCATATCTCAAATATAGGGTCATTGTTACCATCTTTCTAAATTCCATATATATGCGTTAATGTACTGTATTGGTGTTTTTCTTTCTGACTTACTTCACTCTGTATAATAGGCTCCAATTTCATCCACCTCATTAGAACTGACCCAAATGTATTCTTTTTTATAGTTGAGCAATATTCCATTGTGTATATGTACCACAGCTTTCTTATCCATTCGTCTGCCAATGGAGATCTCGGTTGCTTCCATGTCCTAGCTACTGTAAACAGTGCTGCACTGAACATCTCTTTCAAATCTGGTTTCCTCAGTGCATATACCCAGCAGTGAGATTGCTATGTCATATGGCAATTCTATTTTCAGTGTTTTAAGGAAGCTCCACACTGTTCTCCATAGTGGCTGTACTAGTTTGCATTTCCATGAACAGTGTAAGAGAGTTCCCTTTTCTCCACACCATCTCTAGCATTTATTATTTGTAGACTTTTTCATAGCAGCCATTATGACCAGTGTGAGATGGTTCCTCATTGTGGCTTTGATTTGCATTTCTCTGATAATAAGTGATGTTGAGCATCTTTTCATATGTTTGTTAGCCATCTGTATATCTTGTTTGGAGAAATGTCTGTTTAGTTCTTTGGCCCTTTGTTTGATTGGGTTGTTTATTTTTCTGGAATTGAGCTGCAGGGGTTGCTTCTATATTTTTGAGATTGATTCTTTGTCAGTTGCTTTGTTTGCTATTATTTTCTCCCATTCTGAAGGCTGCCTTTTCACTTTGCTTGTAGTTTCCTTCATTGTGCAAAAGCTTTTAAGTTTAATTAGGCCCCATTTGTTTATTTTTGCTTTTATGTCCATTACTCTGCTCATAGAGGATCTTGCTGTGATTTATGTCAGAGAGTGTTCTGCCTATGTTTTCCTCTAGGAGCTTTATAGTTTCTGGTCTTACATTTAGATCTTTAATCCATTTTCAGTTTATGTTTGTGTATGGTGTTAGAAAGTGTTCTAGTTTCATTCTTTTACAGGTGGTTGACCAGTTTTCCCTGCACCACTTGTTAAAGAGATTGTCTTTTCTTCATGTATATTTTTTACCTCCTTTGTCAAAGATAAGGTGTGCTTAGGTGTGTGGATTTATCTCTAGGCTTTCTATTTTGTTCCATTGATCTATACTTCTGTTTTTGTGTCAGTACCATACTGTCTTGATGACTGTCTGTTGCTTTATAGTATAGTCTGAAGTCAAGCAGGTTGATTCCTCCAGTTCCATTCTTCTTTCTCAGGATTTCTTTGGCTATTTGAGCTATTTTGTGCTTCCATACAAATTGTGAAATTATTTGTTCTAGTTCTGTGAAAATTACCATTGGTAGCTTGATAGGGATTGCATTGAATCTATAGATTGCTTTGGGCAGTATACTTATTTTCAGTATATTGATTCTTCTGATTCATGAACATGGTATATTTCCTCCATCTATTTGTGCCATCCTTGATTTCTTTCATCAGTGTTTTATAGTTTTCTATATATGGGTCTTTTGTTTCTTTAGGTAAATTTATCCCTAAGTATTATATTCTTTTCACCGAAATGGTAAATGGGACTGTTTCCTTTATTTCTCTTTCTGTTTTCTCATTGTTAGTGTATAGGAATGCACTATGCACTATACACATTATTAGTATATAGGGATTTCTGTGTATTAATTTTATATCCTACAACTTTACTATATTCATTGATTAGCTCTAGTAATTTTCTGGTTCACCACTGTACTTTTTTTTTTTTTTTTAATTCTTTTTTTTTTCTTCATTTATTTTTATTAGTTGGAGGCTAATTACTTTACAATATTCTAGTGGTTTTGTCATACATTGACATGAATCAGCCATGGATTTACATGTATTCCCCATCCCGATCCCCCCTCCCACCTCCCTCTCCACCCAATTCCTCTGGGTCTTCCCAGTGCACCAGGCCCAAGCACTTGTCTCATGCATTCAGCCTGGGCTGGTGATCTGTTTCACTCTAGATAATATACATGTTTCGATGCTGTTCTCTCAAAACATCCCACCCTCACCTTCTCCCACAGAGTCCAAAATTCTGTTCTGTACATCTGTGTCTCTTTTTCTGTTTTGCATATAGGGTTATCATTACCATCTTTCTAAATTCCATATATATGCGTTAGTATACTGTATTGGTCTTTATCTTTCTGGCTTTCTTCACTCTGTATAATGGGCTCCAGTTTCATCCATCTCATTAGAACTGATTCAAGTGAATTCTTTTTAATGGCTGAGTAATATTCCATGGTGTATATGTACCACAGCTTCCTTATCCATTCGTCTGCTGATGGGCATCTAGGTTGTCAGAGAAAAGCAAATCAAAACCACAATGAGGTACCATTACATGCCAGTCAGGATGGCTGCTATCCAAAAGTCTACAAGCAATAAATACTGGAGAGGGTGTGGAGAAAAAGGAACCCTCTTACACTGTTGGTGGGAATGCAAACTAGTACAGCCGCTATGGAGAACAGTGTGGAGATTTCTTAAAAAACTGGAATTAGAACTGCCATATGACCCAGCAATCCCACTTCTGGGCATACACACTGAGGAAACCAGATCTGAAAGAGACACATGCACCCCAATGTTCATCGCAGCACTGTTTATAATAGTCAGGACACGGAACCACTGTACTTTTAAAGGAACGTTTAGAGTCTAGGTGGCATCTCAGGTGGTGCAGTTGGCAAAGAACCTGCCTGCCAATGCAGGAGCTATGGGTTTGATCCCTGGATTGGAAAGTTCCCCTGGAGAAGGGAATGGCAACCCACTCCATTATTATTGCCTGGAAAATTCCATTGACAGAGGAGCCTGATGAGCTGCAGTCCATGGGGTCACAAAAGAGTCAGACATGACTGAGCACACACTTGATTTTGAGTCTAGAGTGATTCAGCCAGAATTGAATTGCCCACATTGGGCTCCATGGTTGTTTGAAATGGAAATGCTCTGAGTTAGACAAAGTTCCTCTGCTCTGGAAGACAAAATATACCTCCAGAATGAGGCTCTGCTCCAGGATAAGGGGCTAAATGGAGAATGTGATTAAGCAGTACTTGAAACAAAGCAGGGCATTTGGACCAGAGACACCCACTCTCTCTCCTAACCTCAAGAGTCTGAAACACACAAGTACTCTCAGCCTCACTAAGGAAGGAAAGGGAAGACCTCCCACCCTGAAGCCTGCAGGGGAACCAGAGCCCCTACCTGTCAGATGTGAATCTGTGCTCCCCTCTGGGGAACTCAGAAGTCAAACTGGGGTCTCCTGGATTGCAGGCAGATTCTTTACCAACTGAACTATCAAGGAAGCCCCTGAGGAACTCACTTCTCTTTTTAATTTCAATTTTGTACAGTGTTTAAAGGTTGTTGCTGTTGATGTTTAGTCACTAAGTCAAATCTAATTCTTTGTGACCCCATGGACTGTAGCCCACCAGATTCCTCTGTCCATGAAATTTCCCAGGCAAGAATACTGGAGTGGGTTGCTGTTTCCTTCTCCAGGAGATCTTTCCAACCCAGGGCTCAAAGCTGTGCCTCCTACATTGGCAGGTGATTCTTTACTGCTGAACCACCTGGGAAGCCCCTTATTTAATCTTTACTCTTGTGCAAAATGCACCAATTCTGATCAGCTTATCTAGACAATTTCATGATAATTCTCTGACGACTGGATACTGCTGCTGCTGCCCAGTTTTCACATCAGACACAGGGGCCACCAGCCCAGTGGAGAGAGTGACCCCATATATCCAGCAATATTAGCCTAAGGAAATGCAGGTAAACCACCATTATCACTGAGCTTGGGTGGGTGCTCAACATTTTGTTATACTCTACACTACCTTAGCTATCACCGTCCAGCAAAACCTTTCAGCTGGGAAATCACAGCCCTCCTGTTGGCAGTCACATACAGCCCATTCTGTTCCTCTCATCTCTGCCAGGAGACAGGATAAAATTTCCAGTGTTCTTCAAGAGAAGGATGCCACCTAAATTTCCTAGCAACCAGACTATTGATAGAACAACTGGACAGAGCTTTTAGCCTAGAATAATCACAGTAAACTACCCTTGGCATTTTTCACTCATTGAGTAATATTCATAGAATCACATTTACATTTTCTGGGTAATAAATCAAAGGCGAGATACCATTGTTTCTAATTTATCTTGTAGACTGCACTAGTGATATCTTGCCGCTGTGAATATTTCTAATATTTCTTTAAAATCCTGAGATAAATGGATCCTGAATGTTGAATGTGGTGGATATCTTCATCCCCCAAAACTTTATTTCAGGAAAGGTGCTTTCTTTTCCTTTCAGTTTCTAAAGGGAGTATTATACAAATTATGTCAAGCAAGCATTAGCTATCAACATTAAAATATTGACGTTGCTCAAACCCTGTCTTACAAAGAGAAAACATTAACAATTGAGACCATCAGAAGATCTAGTGTACCAACTGTATGAATTATAAATCAAAAGATAAAATGTGGGTTTTTTTTTTCTCTTTTCTGCAACAGACATGGAACAGGATATTATAAGCCTAAGGCAAAATAAGTGTTTGTGCTCTTGACATATTTTACCTGTTTATTCAGCAAAATGAACGCACCTCCATTTGTTCTTTCTCCAAATATGTAGCACACAGGACCCAGCCAGCCAGGAGTAACTGATTGGGTCCCTGATAACAACTCTAAATGGAGGAAATTGTCACTAATGTGGACTCTGCTACTTCAGAATTTGTGATGCAGGCAAGCTTTGGCTTAAAACATTTCTTTATAATCTTTAGGAGGAAAGTTAGATGTAGTGGACAAACCTCAGTACAAATATAATTACCAGGGACAGGCATTACCTGCTTAAGGGCACACACTGATTCCAAGCAGGTAGGGGACATGCGTTTCACTATAAATTCTTACTATGTACTAATTATGAACCGCATTAACTTGCGTTCAAGTTTTGTTATGAAATCGTATAGCTTTTTACAGTAAGAAAATAGCTCCAAACCACAGAAATAAAATGTGAAATTCCCTTTGACCACACTTCTCTGCTGGGAGAAGATGGCTCACTGCTCTCCCCACCTGTTTTTAATAAGTGGATCCCTGTGGGCACTTTCCTGTGGGCTGAATTCAAGATGAGGTCAACTTGGGAGTAACTGTAATTCTTTCAAAAGAACAGTCACTGACTCAGAACTTCCAGTGAAAGTAGAGGCCAGGCAGCCATCCAAACTGTGCTCTCTGTGCAAACTGTGTGATGTCACAGGCAGCTCACGCTCCTGTGAAAGGATGAGATTTTGGGGACATGGCGTTTTTGTCTTCTCTCTGAGAATGCATGTGTGCCCTTGTCCCAAAGGCAGGGCCTCATAGAGAGGCTGCCTGGAGAACACAGGATTGAGGAGAGCTTAGATTCATGGAGGAGTCCCAGAGGGGAAGAGGAAGAGCTGGTGCCTTTGAACAGGATGGAGATATTTGAATACAGGCAAAAGTATTGGAGTAGGTTGCCATTCTTCATCCAGGGGATCTTCCCAACTCAGGGATTGAACCAGCTTCCCCTGGGTCTCCTGCGTTGGCAGATGGATTCTTCACAGAGCCACCTGGGAATCCTAGGAACATCTAGTTGATGCCTTTGAACATGAGGAAGCAGAGCCAACCAGAAGATGAAGATGAAGATGGAGACAATGAGTCCTGAGTAGTCAGGGGGATTCAGGTCCCACCCTCACATGGGATGTGGCCCCAGGGATGCTCCTTAGGGATCCGAAGTCCAGGGAGGTTGAACTGAGCTTACAGTGGAAGCTTCATAGAGCCTCCCTTCAAGGGTCTATGGTCCAAATGACCAATGAGCCCCAGGTCAGAAGGTAGATCCCCAGGTTTGGGGCCCTATAGCCCCCACTCTATACACACTTTATCATGGACCTGGCATGGGTGTGGAGTCTCTGCAGTGCTGCCGTTGGATGGCCCACCCTGGAGGCTTGTGTTCATCAGAGTTCCCCAAGAAACAGGATGTTTAGAGAGAGAAAGAGATTTACTCTAGAGAATTGGCTCCCATGATTACGGAGGTTGGGAAATCCCTAGATCTGCAATCAACAAGCTGGAGAAGCTGAAGTTTCAGCTTAGGCCTGAAGGCAGGAGAGGACCAGTGTCCTAGATCAGCAGTCAAACAAAGGAGTTCCTCTTACTCAGCCTTCTGCTTTACTCATGCCTTCAACTGATTGGATGTGGCCCACCTACACTGAGGAGGGCAATCTGCTGTCCTCAGTTCACTCAGTGCACCTCATCCAGAAACACCCTTGCAGATTCCTAGAATAATGTTTGACCAAATATCTGGGTGTCACCACTGCAAAGCCCACTAATGCACCCATGCGTCTCAAATGATGGCACATGCTCTATGTGTCTTACCAGCTCTTGTTTGCAGAGCAGGGTTAGCCTTTTCACAGCAGCAAGTGGATGTTGCATTCCTCACATGTCATCGGATGTGGAAGTTGCGTCATCCTGTCCCATCAGCCTCCTTCTTCTCCCATCTGTCCTTTGTGGAATCAGCTCGCTGGGATCTGCTTTCCTGGCTCCAGTGCAAACTGTAGCAGAAACAGCCCTCTCTTTGCAAATCACCAAGCCAAGGATACTATGGGAGCATGTAGCCCACAGCTAGATGAAACACTAACAGTAAATCACACACTCTTTCTAAGAGTTATAAACATAAAACGAGTCAGAATGGCCTGCCCCAAGTTCTAGATCACTGCCTATTGATGACTATAATTGGCCGGATGCCAAGCAGCCTATGACTGTCCAGAGGCTCCTCTTTCAGTTTTGGATGCTTTCTGCTGGACACAGGACCAATCTAGGAAGAAGGAATGTGTGCCATCATGCACCACTGCCCAGTAACTAAATCCCTTACTTAGTCAGTGACTGTTCACTCATAGACATGATCCTGGATGCTCCTGATGAGTTGGAGAGAAGCAAAAACATCTTTGCCCCTGGTACCTAAATGATGGCAGACCCCAGAGTTCTCGCCTCCCATATGCCCCCCAATACAGCAGGAGCTCCTCCAAGTCCAGATGGAGGAGTCCAGTCCTGCCTCCCTACAACGTCTACTGGGGTCCCTCCCCAACTCATCTGAGAGGCCCTAGGGTCTGGCTTGTGTTCACAGGACTCGTGTGGAGTTGGAGGAGCAAAGACCCTTCATGGTACCCTCAGGACTGACACTTCTCCCTGCAAAGGGGTGGAGTCCTAGTTCATAGTCAGAAATCCAGGCAACTGGAAGAAACAGTTGGGGTTTGTGCTTGCTTCCAGCACCAAAAGGGACTGCCATGTCACCACTTGCATGACCCCTGAGCTGCCTGGGCTCTAGAAGCTGCCTGCTTCTAGAGCTTTGCCTACTGCCTCTAGCCATGGAAAGGTGGTACTGCCCAGGCCCCCATAGCACAGATGATGTCCAAGGTGCACGCCTGCAGCCAGAATGGCCTAGTAATAGCAAGTCCTGACTGTCAGCCACCCCTGCCCCCTGGTCTACCCAGCTCGCTTCGAGGGAGTGACCACTGGCCTTTCTGCCCTCTGAGCCTTCCATCGGAAGGGCCTCACCATCCTGGCGGGAGACTGGCCCTGGGTCAGTGCACACGACCCCTTCCAGTAACTGGACACCTCGGAGATGATTCTGGGGTCACCGTCACAGCAGGCACACAGGACACTCGTTTCTCAAATAGAGGCTCCACCAAAGCTGAGGCTGTGGGCATCCTGGTTACTGCGGCCCACCTCTCCCTCTGCCCTGGGAGCCCCAGAGCATGCAGCAGCAGGACCTGCATTGAGCAGTGAGCTGATCACACCCCTCAGGTGCCGAGTGCCTGGGGATGCCTCAAATGCATCTACTTATGCAAGAAACACCCACATTCAGGGCTCTTCTGTGGAAAGCCAGCTCAGCTTATCTGCAAAACTGTCAGGAATAAGGTTTTTGAGAAGGATGCAGTAAAAAGAGAAGCAGGCCACCTCTAAATATTCACTTTTCCCCCAAGGTATTGCATCCATGACACAAGTTCAGACCAGGGCCCCACGTCCTGCCCTGCCTGGTGACGGACACACCAGTGCTGGGGAGGAGGTGCATATGTTTTCCCAGCTGGCCAAGAGCACAGGCCAAAGAACAGAGCTTGAATGAGTCTGACCCTCAACCAGACACATGCAATCAGAGGTTACTTCCCCCGGCTGTTGAGTGAACCCCTGGCTTCCAGGAGGAGCCCTCATTTCTTCCTAAGATGCTCTTCCTCCCAGCTCAAAGCCTCACAACCATTGAGAGGGAAGAATGAAGTTATCTCCTTCACAAACATTGTTTCCTCTGTCATTAAAATGAAGAAGCGTCCTGGCTGCTATCAGAGCAGGTCTAATCACCGTGCCAAGGCGAGGCCCCTGAAGAGCCGATAAATCACCACGCTGGCGATGATTACCCTGATTAACAAAGAGGGATCCTAATTAAAGCCTGCACTGTGGCTGGACCCACGTCCAAAGTATCTTCAAATACCCTGCGTCTCAGTGACAGAGAGGTTCTCATTCAGCAGGCTGCAGGTAAGTGAGACCCTGCTTCTGGGACCAAGGAAATCAGCTCTGGGGTCTCAAGTTCAAATCCTGGAGACAAGGTCCTCTGGGAGCGGGGCAGTCCTTCTTGGAGGGGAAGCCCAAGAGCTGTATAGCCCTGCAGGCCATGAGGTCATTCTCCTGACCCCATCTCTACAGGACCGGGCTGCAGGATCACCTGCATCCCTCCAGCTTGGTGACACCTGGTGTTCCTTTGGGAAACCACCCTCCCACCTTTCAATCCACGTGGTTCAGCTGTGCCCACCCACCACCAGCTCCACCCTATATGCTTGCACACAGATGCACACACTTACACATTCATGCACACACGTGTTCTCCCACACAAACCCACACACTCCACCTATTTCATCACCTTGGGCTGAGCTCCACATTTGGTCTGACGGGGAAGCCTCCCTGGCTACTGCAGCAGATTGTGAGCCCTGAGTCCTGGGAGTGAGAGGGTAGGGTGCTGGAGAGACTGGGAGAGCCAGGTCCCAGAGCCACCCTCACAGGTGAGTCTGGGCATCGTGAGACCCTGACTGTATCATCCCCACTCACCTGTGGACCTTCCTCTCTGCATGTACCTGCCTGACCTGGATTCTCATCAGTTCCTTCTCCAAAGGCCTGAGGATTCATGCAGACACCCCAGAGAGGAAGGCGGGGTCCCTCAGCAGCTGTTTCCAGCAGCCGACCCACAAGCAACTTCCCTGATATTCCAGGGCTCTGTCCATTCCCTCGGGGCTCCAACACTGCCCACCCCCATGCTCCAAGCCCCTGCAGGGGTTCCCAGCCCCCCGAGTGGGAGAGGAGCCAGAAACATCCGAGACCAGACCTAGCAGCTGCAGGCCCTGGAGAGCAAGGCCACCTTGCTCTAAAAAGCAGCAACCCTGCAAAGTGCAGACAGAGGGGAGACGCTGGGAGTTACCTCTGGGCCCTCCTGAGTGTGTGCAGAAGTGACCCATATGCGGCAGGGTCCACTATCCTCCCTTCCCCATTCAGCTGCTTGGCTGGAAAACAAACGGAAGCTGAGGAGAGAGAGTATGATGACAATGAAGCTTATTATTACTACTGCTGATACAACAAGCACCGGCTGTTGACTCTCAAGTCTGCAGACCCTCATACCCTAAAGAGGGGAGTCCCTCCCCCATGGAGCCAGAGGCCGTGGCCACCTCCTTCCGTAAAGAGCCAAGGGCAGTCCTCCCCAAACAGCATCGTCGGACACACCTCACAATGTGTGCTTAGCTGCTCAAGTGTGTTTGACTCTCTGCAACTCTTTCAACTGTAGTCCGCCAGGCTCCTCTGTCCATGGGATTTTCCAGGCAAGAATACTGGAGTGGGTTGCCATTTTCCTCCTCCAGGATATCTTCTTGACCCAGGGATCAAAACTGCTTCTCCGGCATCTCCTCCATTGCAGGTGGATTCTTTACTTACTGAGCCATCAGAGAAGACCAAATCTCACGATGGAGCGGGTCTAATATTTTCTCTCAAGTGCTTCACTTTCTCCCACCCCAGAAGGACCACACATTTTTTGTCCCTGGTACTGTAGGTTTTTGGTTGTTTATGTTTATTACAAAATAATCCAGGTCAGCTGTAATAAATGCAGAGCACAGTCATATATAAAGTGAAAGCCACACCCAAATGCAAAGCTATCTATGGAGTGACAACAGAAGACTGATGCAGGCAGGAGTGGTTGTCCAGACACATTCTGTGAGGCATGAGTGCACACATGAGCACACACCTAAACTCGTGTACTCACATGCAAGCACAGAGAGACATACATGCACATACATCCACATATGTACACACAGAGACAGCGTATACTCAAACATGCATGCAATGCACCTATACACACATGTGCACACATATGTACATGAGAACATGTGTACACACATGCACCTATTTGCATGCAGAAAAAGAAACACACACTCCCACACACAGGAAACTTGGGTTTCCTACAGTCTTTTTAACAAAACTAAGATTCAGCGATGCACATCAACCTACAATTTGCTTTCACACAACAACATACTAGGACCCTTCCCGCATTAGTACACAGGATTGTCCCACCATCTCATGACTCCATCGTACTCCATTATGAATGCACCACAATGCACTCACCTGTTCCTCCACTCCTGCACTGTGAGATGGTGACTCACAATCCCCCAACACAAACAACGTCATGCTAAACATTGTTTGTAGCACACCCCCTTGCACACTCATGCTGGTATCACTGTGGAATAGAACTGACTCGTGAACTTAAGGAACAGACTGCCAAAAAAAAAAAAAAAAGGAACAGACTGCCCAGGTAAGGATGAGCTTCAGAAAATGAAGCCACAGGAGAAACAAAGCGTTCTCTTTGCTCTAAATTAAATTCTTCCAAAGAAATGGGCACGGATGTCAGCGCAGCCATCTGCATGAGTCTCATTGGAATGCCAGCCCTTGGAACGTTCCCCGTACCTGAAGGATTCCCGTCGGCTGTCTGCGTTAATCAGCCTCCACGGTTAATAGTCTGACGAGATACATGTTGTCATGATCTCTTCCATACTTTGGGAGGAAGTGACATAATATTATGACAATGTACTGTAACACTTATGAAATCTTAATAACCAATGCATGCCGAAGGTCATGAATTCTCATCCAAGCCCAGGCCCCACGCACTGCGGCATCTCTGCCAGAGACAGATCGCCTGTGCTCTGGAGGCGCTGCGGCTTTGAAGTAGACAGTGAGTCATGGCACTTCTCGCTGCACTTCATCCGTGAACAGGATATGACATGTATCACTTTTGAAGTATCCAATTAGAAACAGAGAAAGAGGGGGCGCTTCTCTCTCTATTGGTGGCTCAGTGGTAAAGAATATGCCTGCCAATGCAGGAGACAGAGGTTCGATCCCTGGTCCGGGAAGATCCCATACACCACAGATCAACTAAGCATGTGCAGCACAACTACTGAGCTAGTGCTCTTGAGCCCAGGAGCCACAACCACTGAGGCCTTCTCACCCTAGAGCCCGTGCTCCCCGAGAGAGGCCACCACAGCGGCAAACCCCACACCCCACAGCTAAAGAGTAGCCCCTACTCATGCAACTACAGAAAAGTCCATATGGAACAAAGACCCAGCATGGCCAAAAATAAATAAATAAAATCAGTTTTTAAAAAACTCCCCAACCCTACATGCTTCTCCTCTCTTAGAAGAATAAAATATTCCAGTTAAAACTTGGTAACTAAATAGTATTGCCTAAGGAGCTACATATAAAGTCAAAGTGTTCTCTTGCTCACCCTTGACAACAACAAAATGTACTTTTAACCTTAGTGAGGAGAATTTGACTCTCTGACAAATACGGGGTTGCATGTTTTTTTCTTCCAGCCCACAAGACCCGGACGCATACATAGGAAACTTGATTTATTTTGCAAAGTGAGTGCCATCCAGAGCCTAAAGTGTTTAACAATCAGTCATTCCATCTAATTAGATCTCTCAGCAGCTCTGGAAGTTAACTTCACACCCATCATGACACTAATGAGCTCTGTGATGCTGGGCGTGCTGGAGAGAACCCGCTGTGCAGGCACTGAGAGATCTGGGCATTTGGGTGGTTTTGGGGGGCACATACAGCTTTGTCTCTACCTCATTTTTGCGACTTAATTCAGGATACAGGAGCCTCTTTTAACAAAACCATATATATCCGAGGACTCTGGTTATTTAGCGTGCTCCATTTGGGGAGGAAAAGGGAAAAAATACAGCACCAACCATGACTTAACAGAACTGACATGCCATTTATTCCACTTTTTTTAAAACCCTGTGTTTGCAGCATCGACCTCATTAAAGAGCCTCTAAGCAGGAAGAGGAGCTGGGTCCTGTATATATTAATAAAATCATTGATTTTCACTGAGCCAACTCTTCACCGATACCTGGAAACCTAACAACACGGTGCGGAAACATTGCTCATGTCAATTTCCACTGTATACTGTTAATATCCAATTTTGAGAGCACATCTTTTATTTGTAAAAGCAAATTGCTAGGAAAAGCAATTGCCACTGGCACTCTATGTTTCTAGCTTCAGCATGTATCCTTATGGAAAATTTATAGGAAAGAGTTTCTAAGTTTCTCCATATCCTAAATAGGCCTGGTGTTTATCATACTTTTGGGTACATATGTGGCTTGGTAATTTTTTAAATGATGACCCATATGAATTCAAAATGAGATTACTTTCAAATACATACATTAAATAGTTTTGCTTTGAAGGATTAAAAATAAGAGGCAGAAAGAGAAGATGCTATAGACCTACTGAGAAACACAAGCTTGAAGGATCTTTAGCATTTTGTATGGGTCCTTTTCAGCCAACAGCCGAGAGCTGCAAAGCTGTAACCTCACTAGACTGGGGAGTTAATACGAATGACTCTGGGAATTAAAGCAAGGAAATTAAGGACATTTGTGGGAGAGTTCAGGGAAACCAATTGTTCTCTGGAATTATTGATTGAATGGTAAGTCAAGAAATGTTAGCATCAAGCCGAGAGTGTGGACCAGAGCAGTAAATAAAAGAACGATACATTTTAAATGCAATTGTTGCAAAGGGCACTAAGCGATCACTGTATTAAATGAACTGCTTGGTGCTGAATGCATTTGAAGCTCCCAATATGTCTTTGTGCATGTATAAAATACAGCAAAACAGGGGGGAGATTGAGTAGAATAATAATGGGAGCAGAACTGAGAAAACCTGTCAAATCCAGCTGCTGATAATAATAATTTGGGTGACAACAGGTCGTGAGGCAGAGCTGTAAAGTGGGGAACTAGAAATATTAATAAAAACAAGGTAAGAATGTGTGAGTATAAAAGCCATGACTTCCAGGACAGACGCTCAGAATAATTAGCCTGTCGAGGATGATATTCAGGGAGATGCTCAGATCCAACCTGACCTCAGAATGGAGCAGGAACACAGGCTGCAGGGTGCCAGCATTCGTGGCCTGCTGGTCTGCTCTGCTTGGCTTGTGTGACGCTTTTTCTTTTGCTTTTTTAATGATCTGCCAATAACCAAGGTGATTTCACATCAAGTATCTGGATTCCTGGCTTTTCCGGGGAAATTAAGATCTGACAGCATGGTGCCCCCTTCCCATGTGACCAGAAGATGCTAGAGCTACAGTGGGGGTGAGGGAGGAGCTCCTCTCCCTCCTCTTCACTCCAAGTGTGTTTTACTTATATATATGCCCTGCCCGACCACAGCGGCATTTGATTTTGAGGACTCTTGATCAAGTGTACACGTGATATCAGCTGCATCTTCTTCCCTAAGGGCTTCCCTGGTGGCTCAGATGGTAAAGAATCTGCCTGCAATGCAGGAGACCTGAGTTTGATCCCTGGGTCCAAAAGATCCCATGAAGAAGGGAATGGCTACCCACTCCAGTATTCTTGCCTGGAGAATACCATGGACAGAGGAGCCTGGCAAGCTACAGTCTATAGTGTTGCAAAGAGTTGGACACAACTAAGTGACTAACACTAAATCCTTCCCTAATGGACCAAGGAGAAAACTCAGTATCATTTGGTCCATAAGCTGGGAGAAACAGGCTGCCCTGGCCATCATAGGTTTATATACTGTGGCAGCCTTCTTTATAGACCACTGTAAAGATTATATCAAGATTACAGGCGCTTTTGAGCTCCATGTTGTATGGAGAGAAGATAAATGTCTCATTTTTCTGAAAAGCTCACAATGCAACTGGATTTCACCTGAACCAAGTAAACAAAATTGTCATCTAACTTAAATGGGGGAAGAAGTGTTAGAAAAGTCTTTATCATTCTATTTTCAACTCTCCTATTATTAAGTTTGACTGATATTTCCAGGAACAGGATTGTTACAGGGCGATTTTAAAATGAACCCAGCAGAAACCACTCTTCAGGGTTTATAATAGAAACATTTTAAAATTTAAATCACCAGTGAAAGATTGAAGCCATGAGGTTTGGAAGCTGTGATTTTTTTTTTTTTTGGCCATTTATTTTCCATGCAAAGTGCAGCCTGCCACAGAGCCTGCTGCTCAGCCTGGGTCTAACTGAATGACTGGTGAAGACATCGAGAAATGAGCGAGTGACCTTGAACTTGAAAACGGCCTGAGAACAGACTGCCTCTCTCCTGGGTGTAGAACTAAGGTACCACACTGAAGATGTTGCTGAGATGGGGGAGAATCTTTTCACCTTTGAAGGTAAGGAGAGTGTGCCAAGGGGCTTGGAGCCTGTCTCTGTTAACGAGAGCCCCTCAGAGGGTTTGTCTATGCAGTAGGGAAAAGCGGACTTCAGAAACCATCCTCTCAGCAGTGATCTCTCCCAGATGCTGACATGACTTATTGATCAGCAACAATTCCTGAGCACCCAGGGAACAGTGACTGCACACATAACATGCTTAACACAGGGCTTGACACTCGGAACGTGGTGGGGAAGCTGCTGTCCCAGTTAACAATTCAAGTGCACGGCATGCAAATCCTGGACCCCTATTCATTGTCTGGGAAAGTTATTTTATTTCTAGGCTTCACCTCTAACATTAGAGTAATAACTCCTGCTTTTAAGAATTCCACAAGGTAACGTGAAAATGCAGCTCAAGATAAGCAAATAGACATTATGATTATTATTACTACGTATGGTCTGTTTTCCCCAGGACTTTCAGGAATTGATTGAATGTGGCACAATAAACTAGATGGCTATTGGTTCCTACATCGAAAACTCAGAACAGTTTTTCTCAAACAATGATTTAGGAAAATAGAGGCTTGTGCAATAGCTCTCATGGCCTGTCCACTTCAGGAACTGATTCAAAATGTACACGTGGGCGTGCCTGCCAGAGGGACAGGAAACCCAAGTCTTGTACCAGCGGGCACCCACCACCTGCAAGGAGACAAAGGGCTCACTGAACAGTCTGAGTTGCTGTGCTGTTTGCTCCTGGCGTCTGAATTGTTTCATGATTCATGAACTATTGCAAACTTTTACTTTCTTTCGTGGACTTGGTTATTATCACAATTCCTACTCTTGAGGAAGGAAACATGGACTTAACTAAGTTAATAAACCACATGGAGATACTGCCCCCACAACCCAGAGGGGCACCAGGACTCAATTAAGGAGGTATTTATTTTCTTGGTTTCCCATCCTGGTCCTCTGTTGCCCCAGCTTTGCCAGAGCTCCTACCTCACGAGGTTAAGCTGGGCTTGCAGGATACTTGGCCCAGCCAGTGACCACAGTGGAACTGCTAGTAGATCTCCTTTGGAACAAACTACAGGGCGTTCAAAGAAATAACAAGCACAATAGATAATCAGAATGTACAGGGCATCACTTTGCTGACAAAGGTCTGCATGGTCAAAGTCATGGTTTTTCCAGTAGTCATGTACGGAGGTGAGAATTGGGTCATAAAGAAGGCTGAACACTGGAGAACAGTTGCTTTCAAATTATGGTGCTGGAGAAGACTCTTGAGAGACCCTTGGACTGCAAGGAGATCAAACCAGTCAATCCTAAAGGATATCAACCCTGAATAGTCACTGGAAGGACTGAAGCTAAAGCTGAAGCTGAATTTCCAATAGTTTGGCCACTTGATGTGAAGAGCCAACTCACTGAAAAGACCCTCATGCTGGGAAAAATTGAAGGTAAAAGGAGAAGGGGTCAGCAGAGAAAGAGATGATTAGATAGCATCTCTTACTCAATGGACATGAATTTGAGCAAACTCCAGGAGATAGTAGAGATCAGAGGAGCCTGGCTGCTGCAGTCCGTGGAGTTACAAAGAATCAGACACGACTTAGTGACTGAACAAAAACAAGGGGATGCTCAGTGGGGCACCGACACCTGGAGGGGCAGCTCAGCCTTCCTTGGGCAAAAGCTTGGGGCTCGTGGTTGACCCTGGAGAAGAGGAGGGGTTGTGGGTTCCTGTCTGGGATTCACAGCCTTCGCCCTCCAGCAGGAGGCCAAGTGCATCTCTTATTAAATGGCACACACATGTCTTTGAATGCCAGACTCGCCACCCACATGTCCGGGAAAGAACCACCTACTTGAGCTCAGCACCAACCACGGATGGCATCTCCTCCTCTTTGGTCTCCCACCTTCTTAGCCAGGATCAAGACTCCTCTGGTCATTTGAGATGATGAGATTTGATCCAGTTTTCCAGCTGGCGACCTCATTCTTCAAGAGGAAGCACCCACAGCTTGAGCTTCTCTGAATGGTGCCTGCAGTGAAAAGTGAGAACCAACATGTTACAGCAACAAAAGTCCATGTCCTGAGTTATCACTTCCTCAGTGTATTCCAGGGAAATAACCTTTCCTCTGAACTCAGAATTTTCTCTGGATCAGCAAAGGGTTTCGGGCTTCTGGGTGGGTGGCGTTCTACTAACAGGAGCCTCCGAAGCCCACTCCCCTTTGCTCTCTTCGCCTGATCCTTATTTTTACAGACACACCATCTGCTTCCTGATGCTCCAAAGGGATCGTACATGTCTTATGGGGTATTTATCATATGTTAGCCATTTCTGTGAGTGCAGAGGCATTTTGAAAACTGCCAAGTCTACACATATGAAAAATGCATTGAGGTTGCTGTTTGTCTAGGGACTGCAAGCATTTCTTACCATTTGTCTCAATTCACACTCTGATTTCAACACCCAGCTCAGAAATCCACAGCAATGTTCTAAGCCCTGCACCCATCCCCTTTCCTCTCAAAACCAAATTGTCCACCATTTATTTTCTAAGCATAGAAAAAGATGTCACTGCATTTGATTCTCAGTCTATAGAAATAAATGGTAACTTGTGGGAGCGGAGCCTAATTTTTACCAACATATCTCACACTCTAGCTGTAATCTCAAATGGATAAAATGCAGTCTGCCATTCAGGATTCTCTTCATGTCTTCAGAATCCACATTTGGACGTGTAATTGTTATAACTGTAGAGCAAGCTTTAACCCTGAGTGTGAATGTTTGTTCCAATAAAGGATCTGAATATTCACATTACACTGTAATTATGCAGCAGAGGGAGAAATTGAATAGTTGCTTGAAGTATTCATTGGGTGGGGCTTTTCCTGGTGGTGCACCATTAAAGAATCCACCTGCAATACAGGAGACTTGGGTTTCAATCCCTCGGTCGAGAAGATCCCCCAGAGGAGGGCATGGCAACCCACTCCAGTGTTCTTGCCTGGAGAATCCCATGGACTGGGGAGCCTGGTGGGCTACAGGCCTTAGCGTCACAAAGGTCAGACATGACTGAAGTGACTGAGCATAGCACAGCATACAGCACGTGCACTGGATGTGGACGGCCAAATCCCAAATCCATGCGTTTTTCCTTTTTTCTCTTTAGTGCTCTGGGTTTTTTTAAACCATGAATATTTTTCACTTTGTTTTCTAATTGGCTAGAAAATTCTGTCTTCAGGTCCATAATAATTGCCTTAAATCTACCTTTTTTTGGCAGACAACAACCAAGAATTTAACTGCAACAAGGCAGGTGTTGAAACAGCTTCTTCCCAAGTAGCTCAAAGTCTCCTTGTCACTGAAATCTCAAACTCTATCATGGTAAAAAGTAAAATAAAAAGGGAACTGGCGTATCCATTTCCACCTGTTTTATCCTTTCATTATACCTTGTTATTTAAAGGGAACATGATCAAGCCACATGACTTGTGCCTGACAGTAATACTGCATGAGTGAAGTCCCATCAGAGAAGTTGAACAAAGAAGATTATTCCTATTAACGTATCAAATTGCACCAATAAACCTGCATGGCTCTCAGGTGTCACTAACAGAATTAAATGAGAGTTTAACGGGTTAAGCGGGATCCAGTGGCCTCTGTCAGCCATCGAAAGGGAACCGGGGACGTAGGAGGGGCACTTCCCTCCCAGGTCAGGCCACCCCTGTCTGTCAGACAAATACAATAGGAATTACTTAATTTAACACCATTTCGGTTCTAATTGAATTCTATTTTCTAAATCCTGAATAAATACATTACAACTGCTGCTTTGGTCAAATGGAGAGAAAGAGCCATCTTTTAATGACTCCCCTGTGGATTTAATGCCTGTTCTATCTGTGAGAATAATGATTCCAACATCCCTGGAATTCATTGATGGGATGATGGTTATTTAAACGCACTAAGTCTTTACAGAGCAGATAAGTACTTGAATTTGCATTTATGAAAATCACAAGGTGAGCTGGGGAAACAGGTGTCAGGCTGTGACTTCCCAGGCCCTGGGAACTGTGGAGTTTAGGACCAGGATGTGGGAGTGGGGAGCTATTCTTCCCAGGACTTTCCACCAGCCTATCTGTCCCCCCACAGCATCCCTGCCAGGGTACTTTAACACAGAACCTCTGAGGGTCCACCTGCCTGGTTTATGCCCTCTGTGTTCCCTGTCTCCCGTAGACCTAGCCTAGGTGCCATGGCCAGCTCAGCCCTCGGGCCTCTCCACCACCACAGCCTGGTCACTCTGCTCCTTCCTGCCAGGACAGGTTCACTTGCACCCCAGGACTTTTGCACGTGCTCCCTTCCGTCTGTAAAGCTCACACATGCTACAATTTGCAATCACCTAATTGTTGATGTCATTATTAGATTCTTTCCTGCCAGGCAGTAAACTAGGGCCCTCATCTAATCTGTTCAATTGCAGCTCCAGCACATTTTGCCCAGCACGCAGTGTGCTCTCCATAAGCTTCTGATTGAATCAATGAGTCATCAATCAATCAATGCTCTACTTTACAAATCGTGTTGAGACTAAAAATAAATAAGCCATTTCATCAAGCTCTTTCTTAATTATTCCCATAATCCAATACTTCTCATATTCAGAACAACTACATGTTCATTAGCATCCATGGTCTCCCCTCTAATCTCCCTTTATTCCACTCCTATTCTCAGAGGGGTTGTGTATTAGTCACTCAGTTGTGTCCGACTCTTTGCAGTCCCATGCACTGTAGCCCACCAGGATCCTCTGTCCGTGGAATTTACCGAGAATCTTGAAATGTGTTGCCGTTCCTTTCTCCAAGGGATCCTCCTAACCCAGAAATTGAACGTGCATTGCTTGAATTGGCAGGTAGAATCTTTACCACTGAGCCACCAGGGAAACCCCTTCAGAAGGGATAACCCACTACAATTTACCCACCAGACTTTGGACTTCTCTAAGCCCCTCCATGTTCTGCTCCTGTGTCTTCTTCCTAGGCTGCTTCCAATGCATTGCAGCTGCTGTGTGTCCCTCCCAAGGTCTACATGCAGCACATCCCAGGGGAGGGGCTTCCTGAGACGCATCCCACATGGGGCTCCTTCCTCCCCCGAGGAAGGACAGACCCCCTGATAGGTCTGTGACAGCCTAAGCTCTTTGCAAATGTGACCCTGGGTGTTACCCACCTGTCCAAGCTCCAAGGGATGTCCAGGGAGTTGACCCAAACTGTAGACAGGCTGCTCCTTGACAACAGTAGTCAGCTGCATGGGGCGGGGCGGGGGGAATGGGGTGTGGGATGAGGGGATGCGGGCAGGGGAGACGTCAGGGACAGAGAGGGCCCTTGGGGCAGGGGTGGCCAACCATTGTCAACATCCAGCTTTCAGGAGACAGGGCAAGAAGCCCTGGGCTGCTGCTGCTGCTGCTGCTGTTGCTAAGTCGCTTCAGTCGTGTCCGACTCTGTGCGACCCCATAGATGGCAGCCCACCAGGCTCCCCCGTCCCTGGGATTCTCCAGGCAAGAACACTGGAGTGGGTTGCCATTTCCTTCTCCAATGCATGAAAGTGAAAAGTGAAAGTGAAGTCGCTTAGTCAGGTCTGACTCTTAGCGACCCCATGGATCACAGCCTACCAGGCTCCTCCGTCCATGGGATTTTCCAGGCAAGAGTACTGGAGTGGGTTGCCATTGCCTTCTCTGGCCCTGGTCCTCAGGGTTCGCCAATTTCCACCATGTAAACACTCCCTCTGTGGTCAGTGGTGACTCTGGGATAGGGCATCCCAAGCTTGGAGGGGGATGAGGTGAGCACAGTCAACTGTCATGGACCCCAGGACCTCTGAGACATCCCGGGGACAGCAGGGTTCATGGGGGAGGGTCAAGGAGCTGCCAGAGCTCTGTCCTTTCTGCCCATCTTGGTCCTGACCCCACACCCACCCTGTTGTCACATCTTTCAGAGCGCTGACCCCACCCCTGCAGTGATGTCTTGGTTCCCCGGCAGACTGGTCGGCATCCCTGGGGTCTGGTGGATGCTCAGAGGAGTAGAGGTCTTGCTTATCCTCCTCAGGGGAAGACCCTCCCATCACCCAGCTCCAGGTTTGCTCATCATGTCTCTCTCGATTTCCTCTTCGAACAGAAGACGCATTCCCACCTCCGGCTATCAAAACCTGCAAGAAGCAGCAAGACGCAGTCTCATTTATAAGTGCTCCTGAGCTATTTTCTTCCCCGAGGTCTTTCTGAGTGTTTGGAAGTGCACCCCTAAGTACCTAATGAAATGGATTTTAAAAGCCAGCACACCTAATTCAGATATTTCACAGAAGACATTGCCACTGCTCTAAAAACTTCCCTTCAAAACATAAGCAACATTCTAGAATACCAGGATGAAAATGACTTCCTCAAAATAAGAATAATGGTAAAGTGGGCAAATGTAGACTAGGAGTCAAAACACATGAGAAACATGGAATCTCAACTTTCCTTTACCTTCAATCAGAACCCAGGAAACGCATGCCCTTAGCCTGTTGTTCAGTCTCTCAGTCGTGTCTGACTTTTCGACCCCATGGACTACAGCGCTCCAGGCTTCCCTGTCCTTCACCATCTCCCAGAGTTTGCTCAAACTCATGTCCATTTTGTCAGTGACATCATCCAATCAGCTCATCCTCTGCCACCCCCTTCCCTTCCTGCCTTCAATCTTTCCCAGCAGGGTCTTTTCCAATGAGTTGGCTCTTCACATCATATTTCAAGTTCCAACATCTTCTGCTTGTCCTTCTTTTCAAATAAAAACCCACTTACATCCTGTGAAACAGTCTTCAGAATCAGGCTCCAGAGCCTGAGGCCTCAGCAATCCTGACAGCCCCACCTGGAAGACCCAGAGCCAGATCCTCCATCTGCCTTGAAGAGCAGACGGAAAGGATTTGTGGACAGTGGAAGGAGAGGATCCTAGGTTTGCAAAGTCCAACCGGAAGTGACTTTGTTTTGTGTTGGTGGTGCGGAGAGGAGCAGTGCATGTCAGAGAGAGAGGGTCCTGGTGAGGGAAGGGGAAGAGCCGCCTCTTTGCTGACGAGCTGTAATCCAAACAGTGAGGCTGGAAGCCCAGCTGCTTATGCAAATCTGAATCTCAGAAATCTGAGCCATAGGTCAAGTACAGGCAGCAGAATCACGCTGGACACAGATGGAAACAGCCCTCCTGCCGAGCGCCGGCCTCTGGGCGATGGGCAGTGGAGGAAGGGCTCTTTCTGCATGGACAGCTGAGGGTCTCCATCTGCCATCACCTCTGACTCTGGGCACAGGAGCCCAGTCTGTGTGACGGTGCAGCGTGGTGGTGCCCCTGCCCGACCTCAAGAGCAATTGTCTGAAAATAGAACTCGTCTTGACAGTGGTAATTCCTACTTGTCCATTTACGAATTGAGCTACTTTTTAAAGGCATGATATCGCCACCTCTCCTATTCATGGGTCCCCCTGGGACCTGCCTCCATGGCAGCGTGCCCCAGCTACACCCCTGCCCTTTCCAGCCTGGGGTCAGCCACCCTATCATCTTTAAGGGAAATAGCAGGGTTGTCAGCTGTATTATTTGAATGCCATGCTGCTTAGGGTTGTGAGAAAGAGTAAATCTGTGCATGAGAGAGTAAATCCACAGAACATCTTTACACTGTGCTTTGTTTCATTTGGTTTCTTTTTCCTTTCTTTTCTGTTTTTTTAACTTCTCAGGGCAGTTAGACCATATCTCTTAGAAATTAAAAACATGCATCTCCTTTGACCCAATTCCATTTCCAATTCTAGCTGTAGAAATAATTGACTAAATGAACAAAGACATATACACATGAATAATCACAGAGGACTGGAAACAACCTAAACACTTATCAAAAGCAGTCCATTTAATTTGAGGGACTACTCCAGGTGGTACTAGTGGTAAGGATCTGCCTGCAAATGCAGAGGTCAGGAGGGGCGGCCGTGAGGAGATACCCCTCGTCCAAGGTAAGGAGCAGTGGCTGTGCTTTGCTGGAGCAGCCGTGAAGGGATACCCCATGTCCAAGGTAAGAGAAACCCAAGTAAGACGGTAGGTGTTGCAAGAGGGCATCAGAGGGCAGATGCACTGAAGCCATAATCACAGAAAACTAGCCAATCTGATCACATAGACCACAGCCTTGTCTAACTCAATGAAACTAAGCCATGCCGTGTGGGGCCACCCAAGACGGACAGGTCATGGTGGAGAGGTCTGACAGAATGTGGTCCACTGGAGAAGGGAATGGCAAACCACTTCAGTATTATTGTCTTGAGAACCCCATGAACAGTATGAAAAGGCAAAAAGATAGGACACTGAAAAATGAACTCCCCAGGTCAGTAGGTGCCCAATATGCTACTGGAGATCAGTGGAGAAATAACTCCAGAAAGAATGAAGGGATGGAGCCAAAGCAAAAACACCACCCAGTTGTGGATGGGACTGGTGATGGAAGCAGGGTTCAATGCTGTAAAGAGCAATATTGCATAGGAACCTGGAATGTTAGGTCCATGAATCAAGGCAAGATGGAAGTGGTCAAACAGGAGATGACAAGAGTGAACATCAACATCACACGATGGTGTGATCACTCACCTAGAGCCAGACATCCTGGAATGTGAAGTCAAGTGGGCCTTAGAAAGCATCACTACAAACAAAGCTAGTGAAGATGATGGCATTCCAGTTGAGCTATTTCAAACCCTGAAAGATGATGCTGTGAAAGTGCTACACTCAAAATGCCAGAAAATTTGGAAAACTCTGCAGTGGCCACAGGACTGGAAAAGGTCAGTTTTCATTCCAATCCCTAAGAAAGGCAATGCCAAAGAATGCTCGAACTACTGCACAATTGCACTCATCTCACACACTAATAACTTAATGCTCAAAATTCTCCAAGCCAGGCTTCAGCAATACATGAACCATGAACTTACAGATGTTCAAGATGGTTTTAGAAAAGGCAGAGGAACCAGAAATCAAATTGCCAACATCCGCTGGATCATAGAAAAAGCAAGAGAGTTACAGAAAAACATCTATTTCTGCTTTATTGACTATGCCAAAGCCTTTGACTGTGTGGACCACAATAAACTGTGGAAAATTCTGAAAGAGATGGGAATACCAGACCACCTGACCTGTCTCTTGATAAACCAGTATGCAGGTCAGGAAGCAACAGTTAGAACTGGGCATGGAACAATAGACTGGTTCCAAATACGAAAAGGAGTATGTCAAGGCTGTATATTGTCACCCTGCTTATTTAACTTATATGCAGAGTACATCATGAGAAACGCTGGCCTGGAAGAAGCACAAGCTGGAATCAAGATTGCCAGGAGAAATATCAATAACCTCAGATATGCAGATGACATCACCCTTATGGCAGAAAGTGAAGAGGAACTAAAAAGCCTCTTGATGAAAGTGAAGGAGGAGAGTGAAAAAGTTGGCTTAAACTCAACATTCAGAAAACTAAGATCATGGCATCCAGTCCCATCACTTCATGGCAAATAGATGGGGAAACAGTGGCAGAATTTATTTTGGGGGGGCTCCAAAACCACTGCAGATTGTCATTGCAGCCATGAAATTAAAAGATGCTTACTCCTTGGAAGGAAAGTTATGACCAACCTGGATAGCATGTTTAGAAGCAGAGACATTACTTTGCCAACAAAGGTCTGTCTAGTCAAGGCTGTGGTTTTACCAGTAGTCATGTATGGATGTGAGAGTTGGACTATAAAGAAAGCTGAGCACCGAAGAGTTGATGCTTTTGAACTGTGGTGTTGGAGAAGACTCTTAAGAGTCCCTTGGACTGCAAGGAGATCCAACCAGTCCATCCTAAAGGAGATCAGTCCTGGGTGTTCATTGGAAGGATTGATGTTGAAGATGAAACTCCATTACTTTGGTCACCTCATGCGAAGAGTTGACTCATTGGAAAAGACCCTAATGCTGGGAAAGATTGAGGGCAGGAAGATAAGGGGACGACAGAGGATGAGATGGTTGGATGGTATCACCAACTCGATGGACATGGGTTTGGGTAGACTCCGGGAGTTGGTGATGGACAGGGAGGCCTGGCGTGCTACGATTCATGGGGTCACAGAGATTCGCACACGACTGAGCGACTGAACTGAACTGAACTCCAGGTGGTACTAGTGGTAAAGATCTGCCTGCCAATGCAGAGATGCTGGTCTGATCCTTGCGTCAGGAAGATGCCCTGGAGAAGGGAATGACAACCCGCTCCAATATTCTTGCCTGGAGAATCCCATGGACAGAGGAGCAAGATGGCCACAGTCCACGGGGGTCGCAAAGTCAGACTCAACTGAGCAAGTGAGCACAGCACACTGTCAGTCCATATGGGGTTGCAGGCTGAAATATAATGAGGGAAAGAAGCCCACCAAGGGTGTTTTAAATTGGCCTTACTGAGGTATAATTGACCTTTAATAAGTTTCACGCATTTAAGGTGTGTGATGTGTTGCATTTTGACACAGGACACACTTGTGAAACCACCCCCAATCTATTTATATATGTTGGACCACATCCCCATCTGGGGCTCCCTCTTGCCCATCTGCATGCCTTCCTCTCTGCTCCCGCTTCTCTGCCCAGGCAACCACTGACCTGCTCTCTGTCACTGTAGATTAATTTCCATTTTCCAGAGTTTTATGTAAGCGCAATCACACAGGGCATATTCAGTGTTGTCTGGCTTCTTTCACTCTCATAATTGCTTTCACCTCCATCCACATTGCTGCTGGTCCCACAGGCTCATCTCTTTTTATCACCAGAAGTTTCCATTATATGGATGCCTGGCAGTTTATCAGTTCTTCTGTTGATAGACATTTGGGTTATTTTCATTTGGGGGCTAATACCAATAAAATGGGACCTTCCCAGGTGGCACTAGTGGATAGAGAACCCACCTGCCAACGCAGGAGACACAGGACACCTGGGTTCGATCCCTGCATCAGGAAGATCCCCTGGAGGAGGGCATGGCAACCCACTCCAGGATTCTTGCCTGGAGAATCCCATGGACAGAGGAGTGTGGCAGGCTGCAGCCCATGGGGTCAAAAAGAGTCAGACATGACTTAGTGACTGAAAAGCAACAATGAAATACCTACGACCAGTCATTTATGTGTTTTTGCACAGACATATGCTTTCTTTTACATAAAGACCTAGCAATGGAAAGTCTAGATCATATGCTAGTTGTAGGTTTAACCTTTTTTAAGTGAGGTATCACTGACATATAACATTATATCAGTTTCAAGTGTACAATATAATAATTTTAGATTTGTATAAGGTTTAGCTTTTTAAGAAACTGCCACACTGCTTCCCAAGGTAGTTGCCATGTGCATATGCAGATATATATTTATATATGTATATTTATATATTTGTTTACATGTGCATAAAACACCACATAAATTTGTATATGAGTGTATGTAAGGTGTGTGTGTGTTTCCATCCTCATCATGTCTGAGAATTCACATCAAACTCTCAACCACAGTTACTTCCACAAGGAAAGATATTGGGTTGCAATTGCGTTTTGGACAACAGCCTGAGAGCACCATTTCTAAACATCATCAGCTCGCTTCTCTTGTGTGTGCTAAGTCACTTCAGTCATGTCTGACTCTTTGTGACCCCACAGACTGTAGCTCACCAGGCTTCTCTGTCCATGGGCCTTTCCAGACAAGAATACTAGAGTGGGCTGCCATGTCCTCCACCAGGGGATCTTCTTAACCCCAGGGATTGAGCCCACGTCTCTTACATCTCTTACAGGTGGATTCGTTTCCACTAATGCCACCTGGGAAACCCTTTCCTTGTCTTGAATTAATCTCAAGCTCTGCATTTTTGAAAGACCAAATTTTAAACAAATGTCTTGGGAAAAGCTTAACAAACACCACAGGCAAAGGTTCTGAGCTGCACCTCTGCTGAGGGCCACACCCCAGCTCCCAACACACCACGTGGCTTACTGATTGGGATGCGTGGAGGTGAGGTGACGCTCAAGGGGAGCAAGAGGGGTCACAGCCTTTGTGCACAGGACAAGGCAGGCCGGGGCTCCTTCCAGCCCGAACAAATTCCAAGAGTCTGGATACCTGTGTTGGGATTCATCACTGCTCTCAGGAAAGAAATGCCCCTCTAAGAACCAGGACTCTGACAGGGGAGAGACCAGACACTCTTGCTCAGAAGATATTGGTTATAGTCATGGTTCTGAACACTGGGCGGGAGCATTGAAGGGTTACCAGAATGATCTTTGGGCGTTTTCATGCATTTAGTTAAATATTAATGCTTCAGCATAGAATTAAGTTAATGTTTCATTAGTACTGTTATTTAATTTTTAATAATTACTTGTCCCCATTTGTAATATAAACTCAATCAGTTTTATAGATTTCTATAAATAGACACACAACTTACATTACAACTTTTGTAAATTAGTAGGCATCTCTAGGTCTCAATTTTCTCATCTATAAAACAAAAATAATAGCACCTGCCTTGCAGGTTTGGCATGTGTTAAATTACTTAATTAAAGCAGTACTGAGCCCATGATAAGGGCTATAGCAGTGTTAACTATAAAAGTTCCTATTATTTCTTTCTAAATTTGGATCCCTTCTTCTGCAACATAAGACTCCCGTTATTACTCATTCATTCAGTCAGTCATTCATTGCTCATTCATTCATTCATTTACGTGACCAATATTTATTGAGCGCCTCCTGTATACTGGTGGTGAGGTCTCAGCTAGTTGTGGTAAACAAAACAGAACTAAAAATAGGGGTGCAGGAGCCACAGAACACATCAAGGGGAACCACCAGGGACAATGGTGGGAATCAAAGGATAGAAATCAGCACGGGCTTGGCATGGAACCAAGAGTCCCTTTAAGAAAGAACCCTTGGCAGACGAGCAGGGAACACTGCAGAGAAGACCATGCAGGATGACCATGGAAGGATGACAGTGGTTTTGGAACCAAGGCTAGTAAATGCAGGAGAGTCAGGGAGATGAGGTTTGAAGATGGATTGAATAAGAGAGTGAAGCTTTAGGAATGGTTCCTAGATTCTGAACTTCAGTATCAGGGTAGATGAAAGGGATGTTGGCTGGAGTGGAGCACATTGTCCAAGAAGCAGTTCTGTCCCATGAAAAGGGAGGCAGGGGACGAAGACACAGCTCTTCTGGAATCAAAAAGGATTGAATGCCTCACTGGCATCTATCTGAGACTCTTTCCAAAAAAACAAAAAAAACTGGACTTGATGTTTCTATGGAGTTATTCAAATGTGGATTATCTTATAGGAGTAACTCTATAAGACCATACCAAATGGTGGCTACCTTGCTTGTCACTTATGTGAAAGGAATAATGTGTAATTACACATAATCTCTCCACCCAGGAAGACCTAGAGGAATTAAGAAAATTGACTTTGTCATTCAAGGAAAAATGGTGAAACAGGAATTTGAACCCAGATCTGACTGATTCCAGGCTTTTTCCATTCTAAGGGCACCTTGCAGAATTCACGGGACTTCTTTTGTGGAGGTGAAAAGAATGAAATCTTGGAAGTAATGGAAAGGTGAGATAGCATCCTGCAGGTTCTAGTGTGAGATACAGTTGGTAGGTACTCAGGAGCCTTGGCAGTTACGCTGACAGTTTCTTAGAAGATGCACCAGTCAGATAGTCAGATAAGATCAAGTTTCTGTAATGGAATTTTTGTTCACTGAAAGAGAGTGAAATACAATTCAAGCAATGTGGAGTTAAAGACTCGAGATTTTACTTCAGTGATGGAGAGACCTGGGGCAGATTATTGCTTCCATCTTTATGACAAATAAAGGACTAGGCAAACTGCAAGCCACTGACTTTTCTTGAACCCATCAAAGAACCTAGACTGCAGAACAAACAAAAAAGTCAAAACCTGGAGAGAGACAGCATGCAGGGAAAAAGAAGTTCCACACATTTGCTTATGCAGAGCAGCTGTCATCTGATGTCTTGTATATATTGTAATAAAATTCATATATATTATAATAAGCATACATATTTTAATAAAATTCAGCTTCAAACTATGACCAACCTAGACAGTACATTAAAAAGCAGAGACATTACTTTGCCATCTAGGTCCATCTAATCAAAGCTATGGCTTTTCCAGTAGTCATATATGGATGTGAGAGTTGGACTATAAAGAAAGCTGAGTGCCAAAGAATTGATGCTTTTGAACTGTGGTGTTGGAGAAGACTCTTGAGAGTCCCTTGGACTGCAAGGAGATCCAACTAGTCCATCCTAAAGGAAATCAGTCCTGAATATTCACTGGAAGGACTGATGCTGAAGTTGAAACTCCAATATTTTGGCCACCTGATATGAAGAACTGACTCATTGGAGATGACCTTGATGCTGGGAAAGATTGAGGACAAGAGGAGAATGGGGTAATAGAGGACAAGATGGTTGGATGGCATCACCGACTCAATGGATATGAGTTTGAGCAAGCTCCAGGAATTGGTGATGGACAGGGAAGCCTAGTGTGCTGAAGTCCATGGGGTCGCAAAGAGTCAGACACAACTGAGTGACTGAACAGAACTAAACTTAAACTGTTAACTAATTGATAAAGGCCAAGCGTGGGTGAGCACGAGCATGGAGGGCATGTGGTGACTACAGACATGGGTGAGGGCTTGCATCATCTTACAAACACACCAAGCATCACATGTTTGTATGTAAATGTGAAACATGACAGAGATGACACAAAGGATGGGAGGGAAAAATTAGGAGCATATTTCTGTAGGTCTCTCACACTACATATGAAGTGGGCATCATATTTCTTGAAAGTGAACTTAGATTTCTTTTTAAGTCGATTGCAAATATTAAGGCAAACATTAAAAAATTGAGATGTATAAATACATAGTAGAAAAAATAAAATGTAAACATAGAATTGTTAGTTAAATCTAGAGAAGGTAGAGAGAGGAAGAAATAATTTTAAAAAGTGAAATAAACAGAAAACAGCAAACAAAATGATACATTTTCCTCCAATGTTGTCCATGATCTTTTAAATACAAATGGTCTAAATGAAAAATAGTTAAAAGACAGAGACTGTCAGGTTGGATTTAAAAAAGGGGAAGACTCAAACATATGCTGTCTAGAAGAATTCCATTTAAAATATAAAAACATTAATATTAAATTTTTAATACTTTTATTAAAACAAAAAAGGAGACATAAAAAGGAATGAATCACAGACTATCAATATCAAAATTGGAAGAAGGATCATCTTTGCTAATCCCCCAGATATTAAGAAAAGGAAGAAAATATTACAAATAAAGTTATGATGATAAATTCAACAACTTAAATGAGATATACCAATCTCTTGAAAGACACAAAAACAACCAAAACTTAGAAAGAAAGAAATAATCTAAATAGACCTATATACATTAAAGAAATTAAATTAGTAGTGAAAAATCTTTTAAAAATAGATCCAGATAACTTCACCGGCACATTCAATCAAATATTTAAGAAAGAAATATTACCAAATCAGGATATATTTTCAAAAAATTTTTTTTTAAAAAAAGAGAGCACTACTCAAGTTATTTTATGATGCCATGTTTATCCTAATTCCAATAGCAGACAAAGATATTACCAAGAAGGAGGAGGGAGAGAGAGAAACAAATGCATATTCTTAGTTTTTAAATATCTGGAAGACATAAAATATTAGAATTCTAGAAGAAAACATCTTCTAGAGATTTTCTAGGGAGAAAAATCTACCTGAACTGAGTTTGACAATGAGTTTATAGCTACGACACACTGTAAAAGGAAACAAAAGAAAGGTAAATTGGACTTTTTAAAAACAAAAGGTTTTACTTTGTGGAAGACACTGTTAAGAGAATGAGAAAACATGCTACACATTTGGAAAAAAATGTTTTCAAATTACATATCTAATAAAAGACATAGGTTTTGAATATATAAGATCTCTTAAACTCAACAACCCAATTAAAAGTGGGCAAAGATCTGAGCAGACACCTCCCCAGATAATATATGAATGGCAAGCAAACATAGATTCCTAGATCTCATAGGAATCTCAGCATCATAGATACTCAACATCATTAGTCATTAGGGAGACACTCGCTAAAACTGCCCTCCTCCTAGGCAATCATAAATCTATTCTTTATGTCTGCAAGTCTATTTATAAGCTTTATTCTTAACTGCGCCAAATTGGAAACAATTCACATACACATTAACAGGTGAATGGATTATCAAACAGTGGTGTATCTGTGAAAAGGAATAATACTCTATTGGGCTTCCCTGTTAACTCAGATGGTAAAGAATCCGCCTGCAATTCAGGAGACCTGAGTTCGATCCCTGGGTCAGGAAGATCCCCTGGAGCAGGGAAAGGCTACCCACTCCAGTATTTTGGCCTGGAGAATTCCAAGGACTGCATAGTCCATGGAGTCGAAAAGAGTCAGACTGAGTGACTCTCACTCACTCATATAAAGGAATGAGTGATCAATTCACACAGTAGTATGGATGACTCACATACATTTTGGTAAGTGGAAATAGCCAAAGTCAAGAGGCAATGGACTGTATGATTCCATTTATGCAACATTTTGTTTTTGTTTTTCTTGTTTTGTTTTTAATTTTTACTGGAGTATAGGTTGATTTAAAATTTTGTGTTAGTTGCTACTATACAACAAATTGAATTGGTTATACATATACATATATCCACTCTTTTTAAAAATTTTTTCCCATATAGGTCATTACAGAGTATTGAGAAGAGTTCCCTGTGCTATACAGTTAGTTCTTATTGGTTATAGGAGTGTGCCATTTATGGGCTTCCCAACTGGCTTAGTGATAAAGAATCTGCTTGCCAATGCAGGAGACACAGGAGACTCAGGTTCGATCCCTGGGTCAGGAAGATCCCCTAGAGGAGGAAATGGCAACCCACTCCAGTATTCTTGCCTGGAGAATCCCGTGGACAGAGGAGCCTGGTGGGCTACAGTCCATGGGGTTTCAAAGAGTCGGACATGACTTAGCAACTGAGCATACACCACATGCAGTGTGCTATTTATACAACATTTTGGAAAAGTAAAAGCAGAGTGGAAAAGAGACCAGTGATGGCTCAGATGTGGGGCTGGGGTAGGAATTAAGTCCAAGGAAATAGGGCATTTAGCATAGCCTCAAGTACCTCTCCCCAAAGTGTTTATTAATTCCTGGAGTGGGTTGAACATCTGTCCACACTTTCTTTAATACTCCTCCTTCCAGGAGATGGAGCTTAATTCTCTCCCTTGAGGATGCGCTGGTTTCAGCAATTCGCTTCTAATGAATAGAGCTTGGAAAGGGAAAAATGGTCACTTTTACAGCAGAGAAGTCTGGGAGACCACCTTACAAGTGACCAAGGTTCCCATCATTCATAACAAGTCGTGCCAATAGCAGGTACCCCTGCGTGGTGTGAGGCAACCCACCCCTGGGGTTGCCTTCTCTCAAATCCATAACCTGGATGCGAACATGAGAAAACCTCAGAAAAATGCAAATTGAGGGACATTCTAGGAAGCATCTGGCTGATACTGGCCAGGATTCTTGGCCTTCCCCTATCAATAGAAATTGATTAGAGGCCAGGCAGGAAATTCATGTAAGGCTTTATCGGGGCCCCTGCTGCAGCAGCGGGGAGTGAGAACAAGTAACAGGGCCCCATGCTTGCTCGTTCCCCCAGGGTGGCGGGGGGTGAATTGGTTTCTCACATGGGGTAAAGTTAGGGGTGTATTCAGGGGTCAAGCTGGAGGGGGGCTTAGTGGTTTACCCACCCTTTAGGTGATGTTGAGTGCAGAAGGCTTGCATAGTACCCAGTTTTTCTCCTGATTCTTTAAAAGTGGCAACTGGTACTGGAAAGGTCTTGATCTTTGTACCTTGTCCATAATGTGCCCCAACTGTGCACACACATGATTATTTTTATTCCCTTATAACTTCTTTGCATTTTGTTGCTCAATGAGACATTTGTCCAGATGCAAGCTCTGCAGCAAAGAGTCCCAGGTCCCAGCCTGTCTCATGACCACTGCTCTTCAAACATTTCTAGGTCAAGAGAGACAAAGAAAGATTGAGAGGTTGTCACAGATAGGAGGGGACATGGGGATCTGGGAGAATAAGCACCATGCTTACATCCATCCTGGTTCTGACCAGGAACAGGGGGTACTGAGTGATGTCTGGAGTTGAGTTATGCATAAGGCATTAATGGTTCTCATTTCTTTGTTTTGATAAATGTCTATGGTTTTGTATTTTCCAGTAGTCATGTATGGATGTGAGAGTTGGACTATAAAGAAAGCTGAGCACCGAAGAATTGATGCTTTTGAACTGTGCTGTTGGAGAAGACTCTTGAGAGTCCCTTGGACTGCAAGGAGATCCAACCAGTCCATCCTAAAGGAGATCAGGCCTGGGTGTTCATTGGAAGGACTGATGTTGAAGCTGAAACTCCAATACTTTGGCCACCTGATGCAAAGAGCTGACTCATTTGAAAAGACTCTGCTGCTGGGAAAGATTGAGAGCAGGAGGAGAAGGGGACAACAGGATGAGATGGTTGGAAGACATCACCGACTCAATGGACATGAGTCTGGGTAAACTCTGGGAGTTGGTGATGGACAGGGAGGCCTGGAGTGCTGTGGTTCACGGGGTCGCAAAGAGTTGAACACGACTGAGCTACTGAACTGAACTGAACTGTGGTTTTGTGAGAGATCTCTGTTAAGTGATGCTGGGTGACAGATGAGGTGAGGGATGGGGGGCTCTCTGGACTCTCTTTGCAACTCTTCCACAAATCTAAATTATCCCAATATAAATCCTTCAAACTTACAAAAACTGGGCTCAGCACAGTAGAGCAGGCTGGGTGTTTCCCATTTATCACTTTGGGTATTGAGCAGGCCAGGGAAATGAAGGAGAGGAGATCAGGCAGAAGTTTCCAGTCTTCACAAAAGTTAGCATTTGCAGGAACTTGGGACTCCCACCCAAGACCTTCAGACATCATCCTCTGTCAGCACCCAGGCAGCCCAGATGCAGAAAGGCCATCATCTTGGGCAGTGTGGCAAGCTAGAAACTCCTGCATGAGGAGGTAGACACCTTGCTTCTCAGAGTGTGGTCCAGGGATCAGCAGGCTGGGCATCACCTGAGAGCGTGTTGGAAATGCAGGGCTCCAGGCCCTGCCCCAAGCCTATTGCACCAGGGTCTGAATTTCAACCAGACACCCAGCTCCTCCTCTGCCCCTCCGTGGGGGTGTCCACTCCCCCTGCCCTTCATCAGGCCCTCCCCAGGGGCTGTTCTTTGTCCTGGATCACAGTCTTCCAGCCATACTTAGTCTATTTTATTCCTTACAAGACCAAGCTTTTTCTGGCTGGGTCACTTGGACCAGAAATAGTGCTCAGACACACAAACACACACAGACTTACAGTCATGCACATGTGGATTCAGGCTACTCACACACAGACACATACACACACACACACACACACACACACACACACACATATTCCCTCACTCACATGCTACATGCACCCTCAGCTTTATCCCTTGCTGGCTTGTTCGTATGTCTGCTGCCTATGGCCGTCAGTCACTGTGGTCCCAGCTCTGGGAGGGACCTTTGGCTCCATGTCTCTCACCATCTGTTTGCCCGGCACCCAGCATAGAGTCTGGCATGATACAGAGACTCAGTAAATGTTTGTGTCTGAAGAGGAAAGAGAGATAGAACCCAGGTTCAAGGGAAAGGACAGGACATAGAGGGAAGAGGACACTGCAGACAAGGGAAGGTCGGTCTTTGCTGACCACGCAGGTCATCCTCTGCATCCTGATACACTTCTCTCACACGTGGGTCCACAGGTCCCCTGCAGCCAGCCTTATTAAATGAAACTCCGCAGCTCTGATTTAAGACACAGAATATGCCCCTGCCTTCCTACAAGTTACGGACTCGGTAACCAGCTGACCTGGGTTCTGCTCACGAGTTGAGAATGTGTTTCCATGGTGACCCTCTGGTGATTAACTCCTTGGAAGGTATCCAAGGCAGACCAGCATTCTCCAGAATTGGGCACCACTGGGGGTCCATCGCGCCCAGGGCTACTCGTGTTGGAAAATTAACCTGCATGTTCAGGTTGGGGGAGGGACATTTGCCCCCCGACGAATGTCATCAACACTTCCTCCTGTATTTTGCAGGAGAACCGGCTGGTCCAACGGTCCCCGGGAGCTTTATCAATGGACTCAGGTCTACTGTGAAACCCTGGAGACAGACCCAGAGAGAAGGGTGGGTTGAGCCATTTCTAAACGTTCGTCACTGTTGGAATGATTTGATGATGACCAGCAGTTTCTTCTGCTTCCCTGGTAGCTAAGTGGTAAAGAACCCGCCTGCCAATGCAGGAGACATGCGTTTAATTCCTGGGTTGGGAAGATCCCCTGGAGAAGGAAATGACAACCCACTCCAGTATTCTTGCCTGGAGAATTTCATGGACAGAGGAGCCTGGCAGGTTACAGTCCATGGGATCACATAGAGTCAGACATGACTGAGCACCCGAGCATGCGTGCGCGTGCGCACACACACACACACACACACACACACACACACACACACACACAGCAGCTCTTTCTAACAGGCTGTTGAAAGAAATGGGAGAGCTGGGTGGAGGACTGAAGACTGCACATTTTTGTATCATGTGTTGTTGGATGGGTGTTTCTTGCCAACATTTTGAAATTCTTTGTTTAGCTTCTTTATGCTCAAGGCAAAACACGGGAGACAATGATAGCGCATCATTGAAACAATGGTGATAAATCCTAAATAGCTATAATTACCCTGTGGCTTGAAAAGAGACTTGCACACAATTAATATTGAAATTTGGCAAGTGCAAGATCTAAAGAAACATATAATTTATCAAGTAAGGAATTTTAGGGAGGGCCATCACGTAGCCCGGGCCATCATGTAGTCTTCAGAAAGGAAGTAGAACCCCACTGCAAAGGAGATCCACGGAGCAAGGATTTTAAGCAGTGGTACCCACAGCTCACATTGCCTTTTCCCACCTTTCTAACCCCAGCCCCAGTGCCACGCTGAAAAGAATTTTGAAGCATTGACTGGGAATGCGTGTGCTCGAGGAAACAGACCTGCTTGCAGCACAGACTGTCAAGCTGTTGCTGTCACACACACCACGAGACAAGGAGATTCAGTTCTCCCCAAGAACTGGTACAGACTGTTTTGATCTGGAGGGAAATTTTAGCTGCATTCCAGCACTTTGAGCAAGGTAACAGACACAGAGGGAACAGTGGGCAGAATCCGGGACTCTGACATCGGTGTAAGCCACATTCACCTGCTCTGCACCCTTCAGGGTCACCTGGGAGTTAGAGATGTGGCTTCAATTAGACCATCTCCTCCATCCTTCCATGCTTCCACTGATTTGCTTTGATTCTTAAGTTTCGTGAACTTTCTGAGCCCTGATCTCCTCATCCCTGTAACACCCGCCTCCTGGGGTTGAAGATAAAACGAGGTTAGCAAAACTCCCAGTACATAGCAGGCACTCAATAAAAACTGGCTCTGATTCTCTGCAGAGCCACTGGGCACCTGGATCCCAGATCCCATCAAGCATTCAGGTCCTTCTGGGTGAAGCATAAATAAAAGCAACTGTTCACCCTGAACCTACATTGTAAGCATTCAATGGGACTTGAGTTTCCATCACCAAATTAGAGAATGCCATAGCCATTCAAACCATCTGGGATCCTGTTCCTGAGTTCAGTTCAGTTCAGTCGCTCAGTCGTGTCCGACTCTTTGCAACCCCATGAACTGCAGCACGCTAGGCCTCCCTGTCCATCACCAAATCCCGGAGTCTACCCAAACCCATGTCCGTTGAGTCGGTGATGCCATCCAACCATCTCATCCTCTGTCATCCCCTTATCTTCCTGCCCTCAATCTTTCCAGCATCAGGGTCTTTTCAGATGAGTCAGCTCTTTGCATCAGGTGGCCAAAGTATTGGAATTTCAGCTTCAACATCAGTCCTTCCAATGAACACCCAAGACTGATCTCCTTTAGGATGGACTGGTTAGATCTCCTTGCAGTCCAAGGGACTCTCAAGAGTCTTCTCCAACACCACAATTCAAAAGCATCAATTCTTCGGTGCTCAGCTTTCTTTATAGTCCAACTCTCACATTCATACATGACTACTGGAAAAACCATAGCCTTGACTAGACAGACCTTTGTTGGCAAAGTAATGTCTCTGCTTTTAAATATGTTATCCAGGTTGGTCATAACTTTCCTTCCAAGGAGTAAGCATCTTTTAATATCATGGCAGCAATCACCATCTGCAGTGATTTTAGAGCCCAGAAAAATAAAGTCAGCCACTGTTTCCACTCTTTCCCCCATCTATTTGCCATAAAGTGATGGGACCAGATGCCATGAACTTAGTTTTCTGAATGTTGAGCTTTAAGCCAACTTTTTCACTCTCCTCTTTCACTTTCATCAAGAGGCTTTTTAGTTCCTCTTCACTTTCTGCCATAAGGGTGGTGTCATCTGCATATCTGAAGTTATTGATATTTCTCCCGGAAATCTTGATTCCAGCTTGTGCTTCCTCCAGCCCAGCATTTCTCATGATGTACTCTGCATATAAGTTAAATAAGCAGAGTGACAATATACATCCTTGATGTACTCCTTTTCCTATTTGGAACCAGTCTGTTGTTCCATGTCCAGTTTTAACTGTTGCTTCCTGACCTGCAAACAGGTTTCTCAAGAGACAGGTCAGGTGGTCTGGTATTCCCATCTCTTTCAGAATTTTCCACAGTTTATTGTGATCCACACAGTCAAAGGCTTTGGTATAGTCAATAAAGCAGAAATAGATGTTTTTCTGGCACTCTCTTGCTTTTTCAATGATCCAGCAGATGTTGGCTGAGATTAGCATGCAAATAGGATGCAGGAGTACGCAGGTACACACACACTTGGACTTACATACCTTTAGGAAAATTACTTTCCCTGAGTTTGTTATTTCATCAGAAGGATGGAGAGGGAAGTCCCAGCTGGGCAGTTCTGAGGCCTTCCCCCAGGTCAGGCTGTCCAGGATCCTCCCCCGGGGCAGACTGTCTGGGGCCTTCACTGTGTCTTCCGTGTCTGCAACACCTGGTGACCCAGCTCATCCTCCTCTTCTCTGGTCCTCTCTCTCCTCAATACAAATTACTCCAGTAGGAAACAACACCCTCTCCCCCCATTAAAAGCAGCTGTTTTGTTTCTGATTGACTCTCTTTTGAGCAAATCCTCCGGAATCAAGTTGCTTGAAGAGTAATTGTTCCCAACAAATACGTTTTTTCCTCTGTGCAGCTGTGGTTATTCAATCTGTTTCACCATTTATTGACGGGCGTATTTATTGCTTGACTTTTTTCCCCTCCATTTATTGTGGTTCTGGTTGTTCTCTTAGTTTTGGGGGATTATGTTCTATAGGTTTTAGATGGGGGATTTATGTCTTGCTTTACTGTATTCCTAGTATGTGTATATACCTGCATGCTCAGTTCTATCCGACTCTGCGACCCCGTGGACTGTAGCCCATCAGGCTCCTCTGTCCATGGAATTCTCCAGGCAAAAATACTGGAGTGGGTTGCCATCAACTCCTCCAGGGGATCTTTCTGACTCAGGGATCGAACCTGTGTTCCTGTGTCCCCTGCACTGCAGGCAGATTCTTTACTGCTGAACCACCAGACGAGCTGGCAGAGTATAAGAAATGTTCATTTTTTAATTAAACTACTTTAAAATTAAGTATCTCAATACAACATTCTAAAATTTTGACATGAGTTCATTAACTGGCAACATCTATGTTTCAAGGGATAAGAGGCTTATGGAAGCTGGGATGGGAGAGACTGTGGGGGAAACTGGGTCTTGTTCTGATGGGCGGGGCCATGCTCAGTAATCTTTTTTTAAATTTTTTTCCTTTATTTTTGTTAGTTGGAGGCTAATTACTTTAAAACATTAATCCAATTTTCTGTTGATGGGCGCAACTGTGTTCCCTCCCTGTTGTTTGACCTGAGACCAAACTATGGAGATCAAACCAGTCAATCCTAAAGGAAATCAGTCCTGAATATTCAATGGAAGGACTGATGCTGAAGCTCCAATACTTTGGCCACCTGATGTGAAGAACTGACTCATTGGAAAAGACCCTGATGCTGGGAAAGATTGAAGGCAGGAGGAGAAGGGGATGACAGAGGATGAGATGGTTGGATGACATCACCGACTCAATGGACATGAGTTTGAGCAAGCTCTGGGAGTTGGTGATGGACAGGGAAGTCTGGCCTGCTACAGTCCATGGGGTCCCAAAGAGTCAGACACAACTGAGCAACTGAACTGAATGTTTCAGGAGAAACTAACCAGTCTCGGATATTCAAAAGTCACCTTTACAAATTCTGGAAACATGTTAATCAGTTACATAGAATCCCCCATAAGGATTAGATTTCATACACACGTGCATATTGTATCCATCACAAAAATGTCTAGGAAGTAGCCATTGGCCTCCTGAAACTGTTCAGGACAGAAGTCCCTTAATCTCAGCTGAGTGGTAACACCTCCTGGGGTTTCCCCTGAGCCCTCGTTTTCTGGAGCATCCTTGTAGGGGAACAGCATCCTCTGAAGGGAAGAGTTCACCACAAGGAGCCAAGCCACGTGTCCTGGAATCAGGACTGGATTGAAGGGATAGGGTGGAAAGTGGGTACCAGGATGCCCAGATGGGAAAGCATTGACAGTCTTCCTGAGCACCTAGACTGCAGACCCCATGTCCCCAGCAGGGTTATTTTGGATGTACCAAACCATCAGCTCCCTCACCACAGTCCTATCTTGGAGAATCTGCTGTCACTCAACCCCAAAAGGCCACCCACACAATGCTGGACCCTCACTCCCACCACTGGTGACAGGACCAGGAAAGAGTGAGAAAGCAGTGCTTGTGTGGGTAAGGGGATGCTGAATGGCCAGAGAGACAGAGGGGAGAGGGGGAGGCACAGAAACAAGCAAAGAGAAGAAGACAAGGCAGAACAGAAAGGAAAGATGATGGACCCTTGAGAGACAGAGGAAGTGGCCACGTGTCCTGACCTCCCAGGTTCTGCCTCAAGCCTGGGCCCAGCTTCACGTCACTTACTTGGTTTTCATGGTTCACCACAAGCACTTGTGTTTGTGTCTTCCTCTGAGTCAGCAAAGCTCAAGGTCCAACACCCATGTCTTGTGCCCAGGACACAGCTCCAGGCCTGGCACCAAGGGGCTCCCAGAATAAACAAGTGATGAGCTTTGGATCCAGAAAGAAGTGGCAGGTCAACTAGGAACCCACAGCATGATGGTCAATGCACAGGTAAGAATTACTGCTGCAATTACAGTGAAACAGGTAGGTAAATATATCAAAGGCAAAAATTCCTTTTTTTAACCTTAGAATAAAAAGTGTTTGATAGTGTTAGTGGTGTGATTATTAAATTGTGAATTCATGTTTTAAACAATAAGTACCTTCCCCCTGGGATTTATGCGGGACACTGTGATCTGCCCAGGGTTTGATCCAGATACTAGTCTTCTATAAGAGGAATAGAGCTCTTCAAAGAGCCATTGATCTGACGTCCTGCAGGAGAATAAAGTCAAGATGGTCCTGGAACATCTTCTTGCCCGAGAGCAAGAATTCTTTCCAAAATGTCTGGGGAAAGTACTAAAAGGACAAAGGAAGTTAGTCCAACAATCTCCCAATGGACACACTGTGACAATAGGACCATGCAAAAGGAAGATAATAATAAAGAACTAAGTCAATTCAGTGAAAAGCTAGGGGTCCATTTGTTGTTGTTTAGTACTGGCTGTTTGCAATCCCACAGACTGTAGCCTTCCAGGCTCTTCTGTCCATGGGATTTCCCAGGCGAGAATACTAGAGTGGGTTGCCATTTCCTTCTCCAGGGGATTTTACTGACCCAGGGATCGAATCAGCATCTCCTGTATTGGAAGGCAGATTCTTTACCACTGAGCCACCATGGGTCCATACTGACACCCAAAATGGTACAAGTTAGTATAAAGTTCGAAAAGTTGTCCAGAAAAGGTTAATGGGGATTAAAGATGTGTCAGTGCCAGATTGTAACCCCACAAGTTCAGTTCAGTTCAGTTGCTCAGTCGTATCCAACTCTTTGGGACCCCATGGACTGCAGCATGCCAGGCTTCCCTGTCCATCACCAACTCCCACATCTTGCTCAAACTCATGTCCATTGAGTCAGTGAAGCCATCCAGTCATCTTATCCTCTGTCGTCCCCTTCTCATCCTGCCTTCAATCTTTCCCCACAGGTTACTTGCTAGTTAATAGACGAAAATATAAATACACAATGGAGGTGTCTGGAAGCCCCCTCTTTATGCCAACAATGAAACTTACTGTCACTCATGATAAAGCAGCCTGACATGCATGTGTCCCCAACAAGACCCCACGTACAAACAAATCTGCAGTAAGTCAGTCCCCAACTCAGACTTCTCAGTTATATGAGCTGGTAATCTCCCTGAATGGTTTGCACCAGTTTGAGTTGGATTTTTAGCACAGATCAGATAAGAAGCAGCAAGTAACCTAGAGCCAAAGGCACAATTTTGGGAGTCCTTGGGAAAGCCCCTCCTCCCTTCCTCCTGGTTAAGGAAGGGAACTCGTGAGATCCTGAGTGTCCTGGTATTGTGACCACAACCCGCCTGACGGAGTTAGAGCATCCATGTCTTTATGAATCACCGAGAAGCTTCCCTCTGCCACCTCTGCCCCAATCAGCTTCACCCACAAAGAGTAGGAAGCCAGGCTGGAATGCAGTGTTGTGGTCTGGCAGGACTGCAGAGAAAGGCACGCTGTTCACCGCTGGGTCTTCCTTCTATTCAGACTGAGCTTCCAGACAGATTTCTTATTCTCTGAAATCATGCTGGGCACCTCAGAGATCTCAGGGTCTAAATTCTAAAGATATTTCTTTCTAACTCCCATTAACTCTGCTTCTCAGGGTGTCCCTTCACCTCCTAGATCTTAAAACTGATGGCAGAAAGCGATGCCTCTTTTGGAATGGAACAGTTTTGCAGGGCCAGTAATATCTATAATTATCCTGACCACATCCGTGATGAATTTCACGGGCCTTCCATGGGAATCGTTAGCAGAAATCATGGTATCACATTTCTCAGCAATGAAAAGGTTTTCTCTCTATGAGGGGCTTAGGAGGTGGCAGTCTTCTCATTATTTCATTAACCTCCCGAAATATGTCCAGGCGTGTGGCTCTGAACTTGGTGCAACAGGACGGGTGAGCTGGCACTGGAGCTTTGCTGCCTTGGTTTCTCCTAGCACCTTTTTTTTTTTTTTCTGATGCTGAAGCTCCATTCTCAGTATTCCTCAAAAGCCAAGTTTTTAACAAAGACTTCTTTCCACAGTCTCCACGGTATTCAAAGAATCGAGACATACATGTCAAATATTTTAAGTCATTTACAAAAGTATTGAGATTTCCTAACGTTAAATGAGCAGAGTGAGGCCGTGAATGGCAAAATTACCAGTTGCCGGCAGTAATTCAGCGGTTGTCTATCACCCATTCGAGACACAGTGGAGAGGAGGCCTGGCTGATTTAGCGACTCAGTGGATGCATCCAAAAACACCACTTAGAACTTGGTATTTATTTTCCATAGAAAAGAATAACGGCACTGTTTCCTGCTGGGAAATTTACTACGCCTCTCTTCTGTTTAACCAATAATACCTTGTGGGTGCTGGAAAATTATATTCACTTAAAGATCAAACAGTCATTTTCATTTGTCCTGACAGAAAAGTGTAAATTGAAATTGGGTCTACAGGACCCAGGTTCAGCCAGGGTTTTGTTAGAATAACCACAGCCACCACCAAACCCACTTTTGCTCAAACTCACCAGGTTCCTGCCTGGTGCTAACTCTCTGCTCAGGCCACGCCCCTCACTGGGAAGCCGCTCCTGGCCAAACCCTCCTTTCCCCTGGAAGTCCAATTTTAGTTCTCTCTTTCCATGGATTTCTTTCCCGACATGTCTGCACTGACATGGACCCCCATGGTAGATGGATTAATCTTAAAAATCCATGCCCTTGCTTTGTAGCTTTCTAGCTTCTCAAACTGGAGATGCTTAAAAGATGCTTGCTCCTTGGAAGAAAAGATATGACAAATCTAGATAGTGTATTAGAAAGTAGAGACATCACTTTGCTGACAAAGATCCATATAGTCAAAGCTATGGTTTTTCCAGTATTCATGTACAAATGTGAGAATCGGGCTATAAAGAAAGCTGAGCACTAAGGAATTGATGCTTTTGAACTGTGGTGTTGGAGAAGACTCTTGGGAGTCCCTTGGACTGCAAGGAGATCAAACTAGTCAATCCTAAAAGAAATCAACCCTGAATATTCATTGGAAGGACTGATGCTGAAGCTGAAACTCCAATACTTTGGCCACCTGATGCAAAGAACTGACTCATTAGAAAAGACCTTGATGCTGGGAAAGATCGAGGGCAAGAGGAGAATGGGGCAATAGAGGACGAAACGGTTGGATGGCGTCACTCAATGACATGAGTTTGAGGAAACTGAGGGAGATGGTAAAGGACAGGGAAGCCTGGCATGTTTACCTCCACACAATCCCTTCAACCTGTGTCTGCAGCTAATTTACCCTGTGAGAAGACACTCAGACAGGGGGAGGCTCGTATGGTCCTTAATGTCTCCATCATCCCAAACTCTGCATGTTCCCAAGGATTCTCTTCTTGTCTGAGGGTAGGAAAGTCTGTTCATTGTTTGCTCCCAAATCTGCTGATTATTCCCCAAGTCCTTTTGTTTACCTAGGGACCTAGACTTTTGAAATACAAAACCCAGGAACAGACTCTGTGTTTCCGTACATTCTGATGTCACTATCCTCCTTTCAGTCAAGAACCACAGACTACAGTAATAAGTGCTTGTTGATTTTGAGGCAAGATAACATTTCGGAGAGGGATGGAAGAAGCAGTATGTGTTTGTTTGTTTGTTCACAGAGCTTATTATTTGGCTCAACAACAACATCACAAATAAAAAAGCAGCTAATTAGTTTAATTAGACCAATTTCACTGACACTGATCTCCCAATCTCAAATGGAGACTTTTATTGAGTATTTTTTTTTTTTGCCACAGCTTTAGTAGAAGTCTCTATAATACAATTGGTGTTTGGTTTGTTGCTTCGTTCCGCTTGTCCATCTCAAAGTCATTCAACAATGACAACAGAGCTCTTGACAGATAAATCTTCAGTTCACTGAAAGTTAAAGAAGGGAGAAAATGCAGTGATGCAGAGCAAGGGAAAGAGCAAACCATCTCTGCATGACCATTTTTGATCCACTCAGCCTGGGTTATGTTATCAGCCTTGGCTTCACTTCAGAATAAACCGAGGAAATTCACAAAAAGAGCATCTTGGAGGGTCCCCAACTGGGAGTTCCCCTGGAATATTCAGCTGAGCACTGTAATAACATACAGGTAAGGGACTTACCTGTGGCTAAGGAGAGAACTACCTGAAAGGATGCAGGGAACCTTGGCAGGTGTCCACCTGGGGCTAAGAATAATACCTCTATCCCCCAGCCAAGTTGAAGAAACTCAAAATTCACGGGACGTTTAACAAAGTGTTCAGAAACCTTTGCATCAATAGAAGTAAAAAAAAAAAAAAAAAATTAGCCCTAGACTGAGAACAGCTCTGAAGCCATCTTAGACATCATTAAAGATTCAAAAGGACTAAACTGTCTCCAAGTAACTTAATTGCACTATAAGAAAAAAATACTTAAAAATACTAATAAGAGGCTGTGGGGACATTCCCAGGCTAGATCTTGCTGGCCCCAGGTAATTCTTCTGGGTAGGAATCAGCCTCTTCTCTGGTCCAGACCTCCCCAGGTGGGGTTTGAAGCAATTACATAAGCTATGGCCAAGGTGGCCCATTCATCAGAAATGTTCCAGCCTGCCCAGGAAACTCCTTGGCACAAGCACAAGGTTCTAGCTAATTTTAAATGTAATTAAAATATTTTCTTTCTTTAAAAATAAAACAGATTTTTTTAAAAGAATATAAAAATATGCAGTTCTCAAAAAGATAAAAACACACAAGTGTGACATGTAAACAAAGATTAACAGACTCGCAAAAAGGCAGCAAAACATTACCCATAATGAGAATAATTCATTAAAACCAATCCAGAACTGTTGTTAGAAGTAGCAGAAAAAGATGGACATTAGTATGATTATTATAACTATATTCCATAGGATCAAAACATTATAGAGAGATATGTAAAATGTAAAGAGACCTGAGAAGCTTCTGAAAATACTACCCCCATACAATTAAATCAAAATATCCAGGAATAAGTGTATGAGAGTATTTTTTTAAAGCCACTCCAGTGAGTTTAGCTGAGAAACACTGCACTGACAAAAATCTAACTGGACCAACATGCTCCTAGCTTTGAAGAACTTCTTGTTTGCCTTCAAGAAGCCGCAGAACACGTCCCAGTTACTAATCACTGAGGAAGATTCCTCTAAAAGAGATAGGAAGACTCACAGCCTATGTGTATCCTCCCTACACAGCCCCTGACACAGCATAAGAGGAATACTTCCTATAACGACATTTTCGTACCACAGCAAAATTAAACATAAAACCAAAGAACAAATCATAGGTTCTGGAAAAATGTGTGCAATGGCTGTGACCTGTTTCTGTAATGCCCCTACGTTTAGCAGTTTCTGTAATACCTGACATAATTCTTCAGGTTTGAAAACATCCATAGGTTCAGTCTCTCTTCATTTCTTAATCACTCCAGACCACTTAGTGGACTCAGAGCTGTGTTTCTCCCAGACACTAAAGAAACACTTGCTGGGGACTTCCCTGGCAGTCCTGTGGTTAAGCATCTACCTTTCAAAGCAAGGGACACGGGTTCAATCCCTGGTCAAGGAACTAAGATCTCACATGCCATGGGGCAACTAAGCCTGAGAGCTACAACTACTGAGCCCAAGCCCTCATACCACAACTAGAGAAGCCTGCACACCACAACAAAAAATCCATGGGCTGCAATTAAGAACTGATGCAGCCAAATGGATAATAAATAAAAAATAAATATTTTTTAAAAAGAAAGGAACACTTGCTGAATTGATTTAAATGGGGTCCTGTAATACGTGGAGAATTTTCTTGTAAACCGAACTATCCTTGATTACCACCACATATACACACAGAATTACAGGCTGTGATGGGTGTTTAGACAATCTGTACTCTGTGTAGAACTCTGAAACACTGGGTGCCTGGGAATGGGCTCCATGTGGGTAGTTTTTAGAAACACCCTACATGGTTTCAGGAAGCCACTGAAGTTGCATGTGGGTGAATTTTGGTACTGCAGTTATGGATGCTGAATAACACTGGACGCATTCATTCCTTTGACAACTCAGGCAGAAAGTTTCAGTTCAGTAGTAAGTCTTAAAGGTGAAGGTGTGAACTGATGAGTCATGTCCAGCTCTTTGTGACCCCATAGACTATAGCCCACCAGGCTCCCCTGTCCATGGGAATCTCCAGGCAAGAATACTGGAGTGGTTGTCATTCCTTCTCCAGGGGATCTTCCCGACCCAGGGATTGAACTCGCATCTCTTGCATTGCAGGCAGATTCTGTGCCAATTCTTTACCATCTGAGCCGTATTGTTGTTGTTTTAATTGAAACATATTTACCATATACTGCTATGTACATGTAAGGTGTCCATGTTAATTTGATCACATGCACTGTATTATAATTGTCATTGTAGTGATAATTAATTCCTCTATCAAGTCCCATAATTATCATCTGTTTAGTGGTAAGAATAATTAAGATCTAAGTTTGATGATTCTAATGCAATATTGTTGTCACTATACTGTGCCTTGGATCTCTAGGACTGGTTTACCACTCCTTTCAAGTTTGTGCCCCGAGACAAAATCTATCCTATCACTCATCTTATCTCTAGTAGCTACCACTTTACTCTGTTTTTATGAGTTTGGCTCTTTCAGACTCCACTTTAAGTGATGTCATACAGTATTTGTCTTTTTCTGTCTGACTTGTGTCCAAGTTTCACCCATATTATGGCATATTACAGAATGTTCTTCTTTCTCATGACTGAGTAATATTCCTCTGTGTGTGTGTATGTGTGTACTACATCTCCTTTATCTACTCATCTGTTGATGGACACAGGACACCTCTATATTTTGGCTATTGTAAATAAGGCAGCAATTAAAGAACCTGCCTGTCGATGCTGGGGTCCCCAGAGATGTAGGTTCAATGCTTGGATCAGGAAAATCCCCTGGAGTAAGATGGCAACCCACTTCAATATTCTTGCCTGGAGAATCCCATGAACAGAGGAGCCTGGTGGGCTGCAGTCCATGGGGTCGCAAAGAGTCAGATATGACTGAGCATGCACACATACACACATCAGAGTGCATGTATCTCTTTGATATTCTATTTTCATTTTTTTGGATATATACCCAGAAGTAGGATTGATAAAATATATGGTAGTTCTATTTTTATTTTCTGAGGAAACTCCATGCTATTTTCCACAGTGGCTGAACCAATTTACTTTCCCACCCACAGTTCACAAGGGTTCCCTTTTCTCTGCTTTCTCACCAACTCTCACTATATTTTGTATTCTTAACTCTTGTTAATGTGTTCCTTTGACATACAGATTTCCAACCGAGAGCCTGGGAAGACAGTGGTATCTTTCTCAAATTCAATAATGCTTTTCTGGTTCACTCAGATTCCTAGTGGCTTGAAAGAGGCAGAGTTAAGATTCAAGTCTTGCCACATCTGGCATCAAAGATATGATTCTACACAGTTTTTAAAGATGTAAAAAGTGATACAGTGACATAACTTACATAACTTATGGGTTATATATTGTGTAGCCTGAAGAATTAAAGGATTAATTAATTTCTTTAAAGAATTAAGGAAAATCATAAAGGAAACATACTTGCAGTGAATCTTGATGATGGAGTCTTTCTGGGTGCAAGGGACATATATTTCAAGCAGAAAGATCAGGAAGCAAAATTTCAAAGGATGTTTCAGGGAAAACTTGGTTGGTAGGAATCCAGAGTAGAGATAGATAAGTGATGGAGCTTTCAATAAATGGTGACAAGCAATTGGCTTCTCCTGCAGAAAAAAATTACATCTCTAACTCATATCATATGCAAAACCAATTCAATGTGGATTAAAGGAATACATGCAAAAGACAATTCTTTTTGTATATTGTAGGAAATTGTCAAGAAGAATTTGTACAGTAATGATTGACAAGCCAATCAATTGCTTATTAATTGTCATAAATCTATGAGCAATATGTCTTTTCTCTCTGGTTGCTTGAAGATTGTATCTCATCTTTCAGTTCAGTTCAGTTCAGTCGCTCAGTTGTGTCCGACTCTGCAACCCCATGGACTGCAGCACACCAGGCTTCCCTGTCCATCACCAACTCCCGGAGCTTGCTCAAACTCATGTCCATCAAGTTGGCGATGCCATCCAACCATCTCATCCTCTGTCATCCCCTTCTCCTCCTGCCTTCAATCTTTCCCAGCATCAGGGTTTCTTCTAATAGGTCAGTTCTTCACACCAGGTGGCCAAAGTAATGGAGCTTCAGCTTCAGCATCAGTCAATCCTTCCAAAGAATATTTAGGACAGATTTCCTTTAGCATTGACCAATTTGATCTTTAGTTTTCAATAGTTTCCCTAAAATGTGCTTAGAATTGTGGGAGACTTTTAAAATGTGTTTATCCTGATGATGATTAATTGCACTTACTGAATCTGTGAATTGGTGTGTTTCATCAATTCTGGAAAATTCTAGCCATTGTACAGACAATTATTGTCCCCACAATTTTACTTCTTTCCTTTGATTTGGAACTCTGAGTACATATGTATTGGTTTTGGCCATTCATGTTTCATGTCAGTTTTCCTCTCATATTTTTCCAGCTCTCTGTCTAGCTGGGCTAGATGTTTTGGATAATGTTTTCAGATACATATTTCAATAAACTAATTATCTTTTCATCTTTGTGTAATCCACTGTTAAACCCATCTGCTGAGTTTTCAATTTGATCCTTTCTCCTTTTTCACATTTGTAACTGGTTCTTTTCTAAATGTGTCTGGCCATTTTATAGTCTCTCACTTTCCCCATATTTGCAATCCTTTCATTTATTGCCATAAACTAACTAAATGGACTCACTGGATATTCTATACCTGGTAATGTTAATATCTAAAATTTACATAGTTATTACACTGTCTGTTGTTTTGTTGGCCCTTGTTCATGGAGCCTGGTGTTCCTGTGAAAGTACAATTTTTTAATGAGTTCATATTTATTTAAGACTTTATTGATGGCAGTTCCTTGAACTCGGTGTTGAAGGTGACATGACTTCCTTTTTCTTCTGCAGATTTTTGAGAGCATTATCAACCAGGACTATATTAAATTACACTCTGCATCTGATGTTTTACAGATTAGGTATTAATGTAAATTCAGCCTGCAATGCTGAATTCTCAAGTTAACAATTTCAGGATAGATTTTCTCTTTCTCAAATCTACCTTGAGGTTTGAGAGGACAGAGGCCTTGCAGCCCCCAAAGGTTTGTTTCCACTGCCCCTTATATTGGGTGCAGGCCTTCAGGGGCCTAGGTTCACATAGAAGGAACCCGTGGTTGACTTAGCACCTTGGACAGAGCCCGAGCTTTGCTCTCTCTTCCTTCCCCGAGGCTCTAAGTGAAGCTCAAATGTGCTTGGTTGTCAGATGCCCTCCAGGTAGAACCAGCTCCCTGCTCTTATCACTTCTCTGGGTTCCCCGTAATAATCAGTCCCTGGCCTCCAAGTATAATTTACTTTCTTGACGACACATCATGCATTTTAAAGGGTTGCTTTTTTTTCCTCTCTCTCTCTCTAATCCAGTACTTTTGGTCGGTTTCCGTGGAATTTGTCATATCTAGCCCACCATTCTGCCAGAAGGCAGTCTTTGTAATAGCTGCATTAAATTCCACATTATAAATGTTCCACTTTTTAATCTTTGATAGATGGATAGCCAGTTTGTTTCTGGATTGTTTTGTTTGTTTTTGACCCAGAAAGAGTCCTTACGAGTTCTTATGAGTACATGCTCTCATTTCTGAAGGACTGGTTCAGAATATCAGAATGTCTGTATCCACCAGTGTTGTGTTTGTAGACACACAGATTCACACACATACCTGCAATATCTCACAATGTGCACACTTATCTCTTCTTTAGTCCCAAATTTTTAGATTGAAAAATAAACAGTTGCAAAACTAGTACAAGGAGCATAGTGCACACACACAGACATTAGTCTATGTTCTTACAGTGTATATTGTTTTATTGAACCATTGGAATCATACAGCTATCAGGACACTACTACTAAATATATCAACATGCATTTTTTAAAAACAACCACATAACTATAACTTTGTTATCACACACAGGAAATGCAATGTTAATATCATCCTATTATCTAAAATGCTGTCCATATTCAAATTTCTCTTGTTGTCCCAATAACACCTTTTGTAGATGTTTTATACTTTAATCCAGGATCAATTGAGGATCAGAAATTGTCTTTAGTTGAAAAATTCCCTTAATCCCTTTTTAATCTGAAACAGTTCCCTTGGCTTTATTTTTATTTTTGTTTCTCAAGGCATTGATCTTTTGATAAGTCCAGGATAGTTATTTTTGAGAATACCCCTAAAATGTATTTATCTGATTATTTCCTTGTGATTTGATTCAAGATCATCATTTTTGGTCAGAACCTCTCATAGGAAATGTTTCCTTCACTGGGCATATGGGCAATTACTGTTTCTTGTGATTCACCGTGTTACGTTTGAGCATTTGGCTAAGACAGTGTCCCCCAGTTTCTCTCCTATCAATTTATCCTTTTCCCATTGTAATGAATAAGTGATTTATGACACAAGACTTTGAGCATGTGGATACCCTCTTCACCAATGATCTTTCATCCAGTGATTTTAGCATCCATTGATGATTCTTACCCAAATCAGTAGTTACTATGGTGACTGTAAAGTGGTGATTTCCTATTTCTTTGATTCCTCTGCATTTAGTCACTAATATTTTTCTGTAAAGAAAGCGTTCCCACGTATCCCAACTTTTAAAATGTCCGTTCATTCATTCACTCGTTTGCATACATATGGACCCATGGAGTCTTTCAGTTTTCTTCTTACTTGATATGTTACAACCCATTTCCCAGACCTGGCCATGGTGTTCTTTTCTGTTTTTTGTCTCTAACAATTTTTGAGCACTTGCTCAATTTGAGCCCAAGAAGATGTTCCCATTTCATCATATTCTTTCTATCCCCAGACCCGTATTCATCAGGTCTCACTGGCCCTGGCTCCTTTTGGAGGGAAAACTATTTAGAAGCCTGCATCTCGCCCTTAGTTTCTGATGCTCTCCCCCCACCCCTTTGACTTTTACCACTCACTCCCCCAGCCCCTGCCACCTCTGGGCCTGTTTTGTGGACTTGCCTTGTATGCATCTCTCTGGTGTTGGTCCTTTCCATGACACCAACACAATGTTCTTCTGGTCTCTCCTTGGATGACTTCCCCTGTTCCTAGGGTTTAATAATAATTTATATGCTGCCAATTCCCAAGCCACCATCTCCCATTCTAGCCTGTCCACTATTTACAATTAAATCCTCAACTGTCACCCCAAAGCCCTGCAGACATTTCCAGCTCACTCACTTCACTTTCAATTAAAGGCATCACCACCCTCCCCATCTTCCAGTCTTAAGTATGTCACCTCCTTTCTCTGTCACCCAATCTCTCTATTTAGTAACCAGATTCTGCCAGGTCTACCACAGAAACATCTTATGCATTACATTTTCCTCTCCAACCTCAGTACTATGTAAATATCAACTCTCACTGGAATGACTGTCTCTCGTTCTGCAATCCTTGTGACTTGTCTGACTTCTATGTCAGAATTACCTCCTCCAGGATAAGTGAGATGACATGTGTGATATGCATTCTTCAGCCATACCCTGTTCCTTTTTAGGAAAAAAACCCTGATGTTGATCAGCACACATAGACACCTAAACACCTGGCCATGTTCTCTCTAATGAGACACAAGCAAGAACATGATGTGTTCTTCCCTTGTTTCTTTCTTCCAGCCCACAACTCAGAAGGCTGTTACTCCAGCAGTCATTTCTGCCCAACAGCTGGTCTGGAAGATGAACTCCGTGTGCTAAGCTGATGGGCAGGAGGATAAAACCCCAGAACCCAGGATGACACCCTGAAACTGTTTTCTACCATATCCTGGATGCCTTCCTCCAAGTTTTCACCTGCAAGATATCAACTTTGATCTTTCATAAGCCATTGCTTTGGGGTGGAGATTGTTTCTTTTATGAGCAGCTACCCTAATCCCAGCCTACATCATATGGCATAGTGGTGCCACACATCATCTTGGGAATTAGACAACACTGCCCTGAGAATTGGGCTTCCCAGGTGGCTCAGTGGTAAAGAATGGGTACTTTGTTCCTGTCCCTGACCTTTGACCCCTTGCTTACTTACCTATAACTTACAGGTCTCCCAGACTGGCCAATGAAGTTCTGCATATGCAGGACCATCCACAACAGGATACATACGCAAAGCTCTCAGCAAATATTCATAAACACACTGCTGAATTGAAATTCTTTATGCACAATGTGTACCGTGTATGTGGGGCCTTTAAGAAATGACTTCCACATGCCTGATTCCAAATGCATGAAATCATGTTTCCTTTATTTAGTCTGAGACAATTTTCTTTACATTGCACAAAAATACCTCCTGAATTTGGGAATTGGGATTTGGAAAACAAACTCTCCTCCCTCCCTTCATCCTTCACAAAGAGAACACATTTCATCCACGTACTCTGACCTTTCCATCTGGGGAGTGATGCGTCCTCTGGGCCTGTTTTGTGGGGAAGCCAAGTTCTCCATTCCGTCTCCTTGGGGATGGCTTGGGGACTCCCCGAGCCACTATGATCAGCACCCAGATGGTGTCCAGCTGCAGTGACCACTACCTTCGTGAACGCTTGGATGAGAAAGAAGACAAAGCCTCAGTGTGGAAAAGGGAGAAGTGTACTGAACTTACGTAATGATCATAGTGGGCTTCCCTGATGGCTGAATGGTAAAGAATCCACCTGCAAGGCAGGAACCGCAGAAGATGCAGGTTCAATCCCTGGGTCAGGAAGATCCCCGGGAGGGGGGGCATGGCAACCCACTCCAGTATTCTTGCCTGGAGAATCCCATGGACAGAGGAGCCTGGCGGGCTGCAGTCCATGGGGTCACAAAGAGCCGGACACGACTGAAGTGACCGAGCACAGAAAGCTGCCAGCCGAGGAGTAAACCATCTTGTTAAAACACATCAGCGCCAGACTGAGACCCCAGAAAGCGAGAGTCCTACCTATTCCCAAGATTTACATTCCGAGTGTGAAAGTCAATAAAAACTAATTAGATGTTTACCTCATTTCCTTGGTAATGACCCTTAAACGCTGCTGATTGTCAAACTGAATCTATGTTGAGGCACTGCCTCTCCCCGGGTCAGGGCTACTTCTGCATACACAAAGAAACATCGCCACGGTTATTTATTTATTCCTGGGCCCAGTATGTTCTGTGCAGATGCTGGTGAGCTCATTTCCATAGGAGGAGGGGCTGGAGGCAAGATTTGAGTGCACTGAACAGGGAATTAGGTATGCAGCAACCATTAACAATAATGAGAGTTATGCACCTAATTCCCCAGCATCATTTTAAAATTTGTTTTATTAAATAATGCTGTAATGTTATGTTAAGTAATGCAATGTTAAGTAACATTGACTTCAGCCTCATTAAATAATCTCCTTAACTATCATACTGGAAAACTAGTATCATTAAACAAAGGTGATTTGTCATCAGCCATGATGTAATTGTTACAGAAGGTTCCAGGCGAAGGAATTAATTAATAAAGGTACCACATGTATAATGCCATCAATGTACAGAAGGGAGAGTGGGCAGATCTGAAACATACCTTAGGAGAGAGAGAGAATTCATAACCTTCCTTGATCATTAACTCAGAAAAAGGAGAAAACCCTAACCACCCACTTTGGTCTTGCTTCTTCGTGCCTGGCAAAAGGACCGGCATCTGGGGGAGGCATTATCGTGATGTGTTTCTGGGGAAGAAAAGAAACATGATTCAGTTGGTTCATTTGTCAACCTTCCTCCCTATTAGTAAGAAACTGGAAAAACACAATGGGAAACATCTCAACCTTTTTACGTCAGGATGGTCCATTTTCCAATGGACCATTTCCAAAAATGCAACACTGAGATTTTTGCTTGTCTTTTACTGCCCCCTTAGAATAATGTCACCCCCCGCCCAAGACGTCCACATTCTAATCTCTCAATCCTATGAATATGTTAGGGCTCAGGGCAGAGAAAAATTAAGGGTACAAATGGAGTTAAGATTGCTAATCCGGGGACCTTAAGAGAAGGGGAGGGTCCTGGGTTATCCGAGTGGCCTCCAAGTAATCACCACAGCCCTTAGCAGTGAGAGAGGGAGACAGGGCCAGAGAAAGAGAGGTGGAGAGGGAGGTGGTGCCAGAGGAAGAGACATGCCAATGCCAATAACAGAAGCAGGGCCTGAGCCACACAATGGGAGGGCTCAGCCCGCACAGAGGGCTTTGAAGATGGAGGAAGGGGCCCCGTGCCAAGGAATGCAGGTGGCTTCTGGAAACTGGGAAAGGCAAGAAAATCAATCTTCACCAAGAGCCTTCAGAGAGAAAGGTAGCCCTTTCCACACCCAGGTTTTAGACTCGCGAGACCCAGGCCAGGTTTCTGACCTGCAGAATTACACAACGATAAATGGGCGTTTTAAGTATGGGCTTCCCAGGTGCTCAGTGGTAAAGAATCAGCTTGCCAAAGCAAGAGTTGCTGGAGACGTAGGTTCAACCCCTGGGTCAGGAAGATCCCCTGGAGGCAGGCATGGCAACCCACCCCAGCATTCTTGCCTGGAGAATCCCATGGACAGAGGGGCCTTGCAGGCTACTGCCCATGGGGTCACAAAGAGTTGGACATGGCTGAGCATGCATGCACCGCAGTGCAGTAATGCGTTAGAGCAGCAAGAGAGATCAAATGCATCCACTACCTGGAACAACTTCCTGCACTTCCCAGAGGCACTTGGACAGATAACACACCACCAGGGAGATGCCCCCCACCCATGAGCCAGCTCCCTCAGTGGCTGCTTAGACCCAGCTCCCTCACCATAGACATTTCAACATCAAAAGAGAAAGAGTTTCAGGAGAGCCAGACAGGCTGACAGACAAATGGCCTGCATCCGTCAGGGCACAGGACACGAAGAGAGACCAATACCCCAGGGGCTGAGCCATCCCCAGGCACTCTCTCCACCTGCAACATCTCCTCACCCAGACTTGATTATAAAGGAGGACATGCTTGACTTTGGAGCTGAGGAAATAGATATTTAGCTGGTTCAGCCCAAGTTCACAGGTCTTCATAATACGAATCTCAAGAGCATGGCTTGAACCTCTTGAGTTTCGGCTCCCCAAACCAACCTGCCCACTGCCCTGTGATGTCCCAGGTACCAGTGATCTCCAATCAGTTCCTCTCAGTGAGAGGAGACTGCAAGGTCAGTGTTCTGTGTGGAAAACATATACTCTCAATGTTGGTCTACTTCTCGCCTTGTCCCTGTTTAGGGACCTTACAAAAGGACCTTGAATTTACCTCAAATTCTCGGGGACAGAAGCATAAGCATGAGAGCACTTTATCACCCAGCCAGGCTCACGGCTGTACGGGTTAATATGACGGAATGCTGATGAGGATGCTTGGCTACTAAAGCAGCCTTTAACATGCAAACAGAAGTACAATTCACCAACTGCTCGCTGGCCAGTAACCATTAGCTCACGGGGTGGGTGGTGGGGGTGGGGTCGGTCACTGGCCAGAATTTGTGCACACATAAAAGCATCATTGGCAACTGCCCATTTTATTACAGTCATGGAAGATAAAAGGGCAGAGATTCAAAGAGACAATAAAAAGGCATGATTGGGAGTGCTGACCCTTTCTGTCCAATAGAACTTGGCCATGCTGGAATGTCCTATTCATGATCTGTCCAATATGGTGGCCTCTGGTGACAAGCAGCTGGTGCAGTGAGAACGAGGAAGATAAAAGTTAGGTTCGTTTCAGTTAATTTAAACTTAAGTAACCGTCTCTGACTCTTGTACTGGACAGCACAGAATTGAAGAAACATGTGTGAACCTAAAGTGTGTCCATGACATTGGTCTTGGAGTTGAGCACAGGCTATTGACCTTGGGGTTGTCAGCCTTATGGTCAGGCTCATCCCAGCCTCCAAGACCTAGATGTATAATCCTTCCATGAAAACATGTGCTCGCCTATCCATCACCCTATCATTTAAAAAAAAAAAATCTTTAGTCTGTATGCCTTGTATCTATTTCTTTGGCTACTGTACCTGTCAATTTGCATTACACATTGTACCTCATCTGAAATGCATACCCCAGGGTGGCCCACGTGTGGTGACTTTTTGTTGCACATGTGGAATTACTACAAGGGCTAACGACAACCATCAATTAAAATGTTTCTCATAATAAGAAATATCATTGAACTTTTTGAAGTTAACAAATCCACATGTAGACAGATGTCTGTTGAGAAAGGAGGGTCCTAGGTGTAGCTCCCCGGGTTCTTCTCCCTGGGGGAGGTGATTTTTCTCTTGTCCTGGAATCCCGTGACGAGCCTCGTAGCCACTGTCACTCTGGCATGATAAAGACCATTCCAGGTTCACATTTTTCAACTTCACTCTAGCAGTCACAGACATCTCCTGATGCGTCAGAGCACCCAGACCATAATCCAGAGTGAATGACATTTTTAAACGAGGAAAACGAGGTTTATAGATTTACTTGCCCGTGTCGGCATTTTGATCCTCATAGTAAGAACCCTACATTTGACAAGTGTTATTTAGTATGCTGTCTGATTGGGCTTCCCAGGAAAATGACAGCCTGAGAGTCTCTGGCCCGGCTACAGGATGGCCAGAATTAGTTGCACTCGCCCCATGTCCCATCGAACTCAATGGGAGGATGTTGTCTTTGCTCCTTGAACACTCACATCCAAGTCCTCATACTTGCTATGAAGTTATTGAACTGATCGCAGGGGATAGGCAATCCCACTAAAAAGTGATCTCTCAGAGCCAGACCTGTGCCAGCGGGTGTGGAGCTCTTAAATATTTGCTCAGCTAAGGCTGAGGCTGCTCATAAGCCAGAGAAAGGGCAGTGGGTAAACACCACGAGCTGGCCACATACTCTCCCAGGCACTGAGAACATTTTCTGGGGCAGCTACACGGGGAAGGGAGATAACGCCCTGTGATTTCCAGCAAGAAGTCAACACTCATCACTCCTAAGGGAAAATGAAGAGACAGCCAGCCTCCTACATGTAGGTAAATACCAATTCCCAGTGCGTGTTCCTGGGCACACTGCTATAATCCGCAGGGTTCTTCCAAGTCAAGAGATTGATTCCAACCACCTTAAGGGGAAGAGAAGAGATTCATTTTGGGAGCAGTTGTCTCAACTCTGGCTATATATTAGATCATCTGAGAGGATTTTTTAAACGCCAATACCAATACCGAGATCACAAGAGTCAGTTGTTAAATAATACTTTCTGTGGAGGTGGGGTTGTGGGAATTAGTACTTTTTAAAAACATCACTAGGGGATTTTAAGGTGCAGTAAAATCCCTGGTGGTCCGGTGGTTAAGAATCTACCTTGCAATGCAGGGAACACAGGTTCAATACCTGGTTTGGGAAAGGCGATCCCACATACCACAGAGCAACTAAGCCCACAGGCCACAACTAGAGCTAACAAAGATCCCAGGTGCTGCAACTAAGACCCGATGAAGCCAAATGAATAAATAAAAAACTTATTTAAAGAAAAAAAAAAAGATGTAGTCGGGTTGGACACTGGGGACTGAGGAGTCTGGAACATTCCCAGCAGGAAGGCACCTAGAGAAGTAGACTTAGGAAGCTCCTGAAAGTCATGAAGAGGGTTCCACAGGCGGGGCCCACCATCCCTGCCACCCTTAAGCCACAGGCTCAAAGGCCAGAATTCTCAGAGTGCAGGTGGATGGACTCAGATGTGGCCAGGCCCTCCGACCGCCCAGGGTGGAGGGAGGAGGCAGTTGCCCTGGCCCTCTGGCCTCCTGGGTGGAAGGTGGGCACTGGGTCTGCTCCTGCCAGGGCCCCATTCAATGAGGGCAAGGGTAATTCCCCAGAAGGAAGCTGGAGTAAGGTCAGGAGGGGAGCCGATGCTGGGCCCCCAAGTGACTCCTACATCATCTGTCATTAGTAGGTCCATATTATGGGGTGAAAATCACATGCATTAGTCTGTAGGTTAAAAAAATTGTACAACCTCTTTGAATGCAAGAAGAGTCTATTCCACATTTTTTCCAAGATATTTTTAATAACCACAAAGCCCTTCTCCCCATTGTATGTTTGAAATTTACTATTTTGATCATTTTAAAGACAGTGTAGTGGCATCAAGTGGAACAAACCCTCTATGAAGTTCTAGAGCTGGTTCACTTGATGGTCATTTGTAGAGTGTCTGGGGTGGGCCAAGCCCTTCACAAGACACCAGAAGCCCAAGAACTTGGCTCCCTGGGTGGGGGGAGGGGCAGGATGCGTCTTAGAGCATCGGTTCATTTTCCCAGGCAGCGGGCAGGACAGTGGCTCTGCCTACCCCAGGCTCCTGTGTCTCTTGGGGTTGGCAGGTGATCCTGTCTAACTTTAGAAGTTACAGCTCCCTGTGTGGGGCATAGCTGAGGTCAGTGTAGCTTGCGGGGGATGCATGTGTGCCCTGCTCAGCAATGAGCTTGTAGGCGGCCAGGAGGGGTAAGTCTGGCTGCCTGGGTGAGTGCTATTCACTCACACACCTACTGTTTGACTGTGGCCACACCAGTCCCCCAGGCTCATGGGTCTCACAGAAGAGACAGAGGTGCTTCTCACCTCACGGGCTGCCTGGCAGGTTAATTACATTAAGGGACTCGCAGGGTGTTAGCAGGTGAGCACATGTGTCCATTTTGATTATGATACAGCCTTCACCCTAACACAAGGTGGGCAAATATATGAGAGCAGTTTGTGTGCCAAGTCCATTCTGTTACTGCAAGGGATTAATTTATTCTTTGTTTTTTCTGCAGGAGTTTAAGCTGTTAAAGCAAAACAATTTATGAATGAGGGTAAGTGTTTGTGTGTCTGCATGTGTGTCTGTGTGTGCGTGTCTGCGTGTGTCCATTCTTGTGTCTGTGTTTGTGTTTCTCTATGTGTCTGAGTCTCTGCAAGGAAAGAGGACTCATACTGTGTGCATGTCCTTGAGTGTGTGTGAGCAAGAATGAAAGGGGACCCATAGAGCATCACTCTGGGCATTTTCTTTGTATGTCTCTCTAAGCAGAATTGATCTTTCCTGAAACCTTTTCACCTTTATACTGACAGAACCTAGTGTGCTCGTGGTGAAAATTGGCACCAGGCAGCCACAGGTGGAATTCAGCATCCTCAGGTTGCAGAAGAGTGATTGAACACAAATACAGCTAAAAAAGGTGGAGCTGAAGGCTATAAAAAAAGGATAAAATACTGTCATTTGCAGCAACATGCATGGACCTAGGGATTATCATACTGAGTGAAGTAAGTCAGAGAAAGACAAAGACCATCTAACCTCACGTATAGGTGAAATCTAACACATGTTACAAATGAACGTATCTGTGGAACAGAAACAGACTCACAGACACATAGAACAGACTTGTGGTTGCCAGGGGCATGGAGGGCTGGGGGAGGGATGGAGTGGGAGTTTGGGTTTAGCAGATGCGAGGTAGTATATATAGAACAGATAAACAACAAGGTCCTACTGTACAACACAGGGAAATATAATCGATATCCTGCAATAAACCATAAGGGGAAAGAATATGAAAAAGAATGTATGAGCATAACTGAGTCACTTTGCTGCACAGCAGAAATTAATACAAACTTGTAAATTAACCATACTTCAATAAAATAAGCTTTTAAAAAAAGGTAGAGCTAAAGGCTATGTAGTTTCCCCACATGTAAGAACCCCCTGGGCTTCACATCGGCCAGAACCCACACTTTCTGGGGAGAGGCCAAGGAATCTGTGTCTACTTCCCACTTGGGACAATGCATACCTGCTCCTGAGCTCCGGCCAGGCTGCCTGCACTCGGTCCTGCCCAAGCTGTCTCTGGCCCACCATGTCGGCCCCTTCTCTCCATGTCAGCATTTCATACAGTCTCTACCAGCCAAGGGAAACTGCAGGACTCAGCTGAAGGAGGGTGCATGCTCAGATCACCATCGACCCTCTGTCTACCAGGCACAGGTTCTCGCGCTCACTGCTCAGAACATGCTCAGGGGCCACACATCAATTTCAGTTTAAAAATCCATCTCACACACATTCTGAGGAAATTACATCAGATCAGACAGAAACTGCCTTAAAAGGGAGTTGATATTCTGGTTAAAGTTTCTGCATAGGATGACCACACTAGTCAGGCCGGCTGTATTGAACCGATTTTCTGGGTCAGACAAGTGAGCATGTCAGCGGTGGGGTGTCTTTTTCAGAACTGGCCCTGGGAAGCCCTCTCACCTTGCAGCTCTTGGTTTTGATTTCTGGCAGAGGTGAGCTGTCCCCTGGTGGATGGTGAGGGGCTCTGAATGGGTGTATGTCTGTTCAGAATGTGGAAAACATTGTTTGGGGAGTATTTAACATGGAGGCAATGATTTTTACAGCTAGAAATTAGAAAGCTCTCAAAAGCCAATGGGAGGGTGTAGAGACGCAGATTAGGAGAAATGAAACAGCAGTGAAATCGCCATCAGAAATGATGGCTGTAAGGCTTGTGCAGACAATTCCAGGCAGCTGTGGGCACCTGCGTGCAGCAGAGTACTGTCCCCACAAATGTGCCCACATCTGAATGCCCCAAACTTATGAATTTGCCTTCCAAGGCAAAAGGGGGCTTTGTAGCTGTGATGAAGATTGTGAACCTCGGGGCTTCGCTGGTGGCTCAGTAGTGAAGAATCTGCCTACTGATGCAGGAGATACAGGTTCCATCCCTGTTCTTGGAAGATTGCACATGCCAAGAAGCAACTGAGCTTGTGTACCACAACTATGGCGCCTGGGCTCTAGAGCCCGTGCTCTGCAACAAGAGAAGCCACAACAATGAGAAGCTTTCGTGCAGCAACTAGAGAGTAGACCATGCACAGAAACGAAGACCCAGCACAGACAAAACTTAAAAAAATTTTTTTTTAAAAACGATTGCAAACCTTGAGCTGGGAGATGATCCTGATTATATGGGTGAACCCAAGGTCATGGTTCTTTGAGAGCAGAGCACCAGTCTTCACTGTGGTCGCAGAAAGAGAGATGTGGTGATAGAGGGAGTGACAGAGAGACAGTGTAGAAAGACTTGACCCACAGCTGCTGGATGTGAAGTTGGAGAAGGGGACCAGGAACCAAGGAATGCGGGTGCCCTGAGAAGATGGAAAAGGCCAGGAAGTGGACTCTCCCCTGGAGTCTCCAGGAGGCCACAGCTGCCTTGATCTTAGCCCCACAAGAACGATTTCAGACTCTGACTTCCAGACTGTGAGATAACATGTCTCATTGTTGAAAAAAACGTTAGTCGTTCAGTTATGTACGACTCTTTGCGACCCCATGGACTGTAGCCCGCCAGGCTCCTCTGTTCATGGAATTCTCCAGACAAGAATACTGGAGCTGGTTGCCATTTCCTCCTCCAGGGGATCTTTCCCACCCAGGAATCAAACCCAGGTCTTCTGCTGCAGGCAGATTACCATCTGAGCCACCAGGGGAGCATTTGTGGTAATTTTCTTCAGCATCCAGAGGAAAACTAACATAGCTCTGCCATCAGGCTGCCCCAGTAGTTTGGACCGCCCACATTCACTCCTGCAAAGTGGAGGCAGTGGGCGTGTCTACACTGCAGGACTGGGGGGTTAAATGAGATATTGCATGAGAAGTGCTTGCTCTGGTGAGTACTCCCTGTGAGAAAAAATAAATAAAAAAGGAAAAAAAACGTAAAAAGTATTTAAAGGAAGGGTCTGTATCCTTCAAAATGCACAATGTAGAATTCATGGTACTAGGAAGGCCTTCAGTCTTGATCGTGGAGACAGCAGGCTTATTGCAGAGCTCTCTGTAACAGTCACACACCTGCAGGTCAGTTATTCCCTGTGAGTAGAGCCGATGAGAACTTTCTGCCTCAGCCTCTGCACCCCTGGCTTCACTGTAGGTCCTGGGCTCCACCCTAGCTGGACGCTGTGCAGACACGGCCTCACTGATCTCCATGCAGTGCCCGGGGCCTCAGCTGATGGAACAGACACAAAATATACAGAGCAACCAAGTGAGAAAACAGCCTCGGCCCCAATCTGAGGTCAGCCCTCCGCCGTCTCTTGACAATGCTGGAAGCAGAGGCATTGTTCCCTCCACGAGAAGGAAAGATGTTTCATTCCCACACGCCTGAGCTTTGTGAAACGTGAACTCTTCTGTTTTCTTCTCACTTCCTGGAGATAAAAACCAAAGGCCTCATACTGGGTTTGCCCTTTGCCGCTTTTTGCAAGTAAATTCCTGCCTCTGCTCAGTTTCCCTGCAACCCGCGGCCCTGTGCATCTCGTGCGTCTTCATTTCCTTTGAGAACTTCCTCCTGCCGCCTCCTGTCTGGCCTGACTGGGACCATCTCTGCTGGTCCGATGATGATGCCCAAACCTCTAACCCGCTGCCAAGCCGGGCAGCCCCTCCAGACCCAGTCGAACTGCACATAGCGCCGCTTAGCGGCCGAGAGCCCCAGGCACACCCTGCTGCCCAGGCTGGCGAGGCTCCAGGACTCAGGGAGGATGCTTTCATTGAGGTCCTGTGTGGCAACCCCAGGGGCTGGGACGAGCCACATCCAGGCTAAATGGACCAAGTCTGGACTGAAGCTATCTCTCTAATGCTGAGTGATCCCTGTGATGCTGTCACTGACTGAGCAGGGTCTCTGGGGAGTGAGGGGTTGGAGCTCACCACGTCACAGGGCAGCGTGAACTGAGATTCACAGTAATGAGCGGTGGGGCGTGTGTGTGCACTTCCCGACTCTCCCGACAGTGAGAAACTCATCACTCATCGCTTCCGAGGCAGGTGCCAGGAGACCCCAACTGGGGTGTAGCAAGCTAGGCCCCCCAGCATTTGCCCCCCGGCATGCAGGTCCTCCAGGCTGCCTACACTTTCAGAGCCCAGGAGTGAGGGCTGCCACACACCTGCACCCTGCCCACCTCCCTGGCCTTACCTGGTCCCAGTCCCGGCTCTCAGTGTTGGACTCACGGCCCTCGGATTCATACTCATCCCAACCGCCCGGGAGGAGCCCCTGCCATCTCCCACACCCAACCCAAAAGCTCTCCTGGGTGCATTCAGAGAAAGTGTGGAGCCCCAGGAAAAACGCCCGGTCCAAGAATCCTCAAAGGAGGGACCTCCCTGGTGCTGCATGGCCACGATTCTGTGCTCTCAATGCAGGGGGGCCTGAGTTCAATCCCTAGTCAGGGAAACTAGACCCCACAACTAAGACCGGGCACAGCCAAACAAATAAACATATTTTTTTTAAAGAAGCCTCAAGGGAGGCTGGACTTGGAGGGAGTGAATGGTCAAACTCAGGCCAAATCCAGGTCAGTTCAGGTCAGTGCAGGCCACACCAGGTCAGTTCACTCTGAGTGGCCTTCAGCAACTTTGTCACCAAGTGAGTAGGTCACTGATTTCCAAAGACAGGGGAAACTGAGGGTGCAGCCCAATTCTATCCTGTCTGAGGATCTCTGACTGCTTGTAAAGAGTACATCTTCCCCAACTAAATGCTGCCTGCTGAAGGGTCTGACAGAGATGGGCGCCCAGTAAGCACCAAAATAAAAGCCCCGCCAGGCCCGCACCCTCAGCGCGGCTGTTTGACAGCACGTCTGCCGCAGCATCATTACTCTGCCAGCAACTTGGCATCACTTTCAAACCACGGCTTTATTTCAATAATTATAAAGTGTTCTGGCCTCTGACAAATAAATGGGAGGCCTTCCTGCGTGCCAGCAGAGTGGGGAGAGGCAGTGTTACTAGGGCTGACCCGCGCCCTACCACCCGCTTTCTGTTCATCCTAATTTGTGTTTGCCCAGAACCACGGGAAACCCAGAGACTGGCAAACTCATTACTCACTTTTCACCCCCATCAATCTTGGGGAGGTTTTACATGATTGGATATGAGTTTGGGGTGAACTATTCAAATTTCATATTTTGATGAATGGGGAAAAAATTGCCCAGAGAGAATACAGAATCGTGTGCATTTGCACATTTCAGGAAAACAAACGTCACCTTCGCCAATCCCTATTTCTACCTGCTGTAAGAATTTTCTGCAAATCTTCAGTGTTTGGTGAGCAAAGATCACTGGATGTGTATCCTGTCTGCCCTGAGCTCATAGGGAGAGGCTTGTCCATCTCTGAGCATCATCTGCCTCCTCAGTAGTAAAGAATCCACCTGCCAACACAGGAGATGCAGGTTTGATCCATGGGTCAGGAAGATTCCCTGGAGGGCATGGCAACCCACTCCAGTAATCTAGCCTGAAGAATCCCACAGACAGAAGAGCCTGGCAGGGACTACAGTCCATGGGGTCACAAAACAGATACAACCAAGCATGCATGCACGCCCTGAACTGTGGGAAGATTATTTACAACGTGTACCCTCAAGGACCCAGGCAGACCATCCGCCTCGTGGCGGGGCAGGAACCTCCCCCAGCACTGTAAGGGTAACAAGGTCTTGATGCTGAATGAAACTGGAGAGCTCCTCAAATCTCACAAAGCTCAAATGTAGCTGTGGACAAGCGTCAGACCCCTGAGGGCTGCTAGAAGCACAGCTGTGTGGCTATTCTCACGTAACAGCTCAGGATCACCAGTCCCTCGCACTGTCACTTCTGAGAGGCGGGAGCTGTGCCCATGGACACCGTGCCTAAGTCTTTCCATCCATAAATGAGGGGCTGCCTCGTGGTTTCATGTCAGCCTCCTTGGCCAGAAGACGGGATGGAGGGATGCAATTTTGTCTGATAACTTCCCCTCCTGGAAGCATTGACTCAAACTAACCACCTGCAGAGACACCCTCTCCTCTTCCTAGCCAGGTAGCCCCAGGGCGGGCGTTGGGGTCAATTGGCCATACATCGCAGCTGTTAGAAATCTCTGTCTCCTGAAAACTAATCTCTGGTCTCCAAGCTGAGCCAGCTTCAGCGATGTGCTATTACTACACCTCCTCCACCTCGTATTATTAATTTCATTTATAGCAGAACCGATAACTCACACATTCAAGGCAGTTTGTCATGCATACCTGTAAATAGATTGAAAGTCTACTGAAGCATGCTGGGTAAACACGAAGCCAGTCTGCTCCTCTCCTGGCCCTGCGCCAAGTGCTTTAGAGCCAGGCGATATTTTCTGTAATGTGTGTGAATTTATGCCACCCCCGGGCCCCCACCTCCGTCACCCCTGAAATTCCATTTAGTCTTGGCGTTACTGCTCGCGCCGCTCTGTTGGAGCCGCACCCTGTGAAGGTGAAAAGTCTCACACGTCATCTTCCTATTGATTTAGAAGAGACACCTCCAAGCCGCCCTCTCCACTGGTTGCTGTTCAGTGATCTAAGCTGAAAGCTCTCGGCCCTGTAGGAGGAGCGTGCATGCTGCTGGGCTGCCTTGGCAGAGGAGATGGGGCAGCAGGAGTCGCAGAGATCGGGGGAGGCGGGGATGCACCCCTCCACGCTGTCCCACGGCAGCCTGGAGTCATTGACACAGGGAGGGTCCTTGATGCAGCAGTCTGAATATTTAAACTGGTTCTGGCCAGAGATGCAAGCTGCTTGCTTAAAGCAAGTCTTTTATTTTTTTCTTTTAGGGCTGCAACTAAAAAGAACAAAATGGACCTCTAGGTATTTGACAAATATATGGACCTTTTGACCCCTTGAGCCTGTACCCTGACATTTACCCCATAGATATATTCATATATACACTCACAGAGGACACACCTATGTGGTAAGGGCTGCCTTGGGTTGTGAGGGAAGGACTCTAGGCCCAGGCCTGAGCACCTGGGCTCAGAGCTACTGTTCTGTGGGTGACTGGGTCCCCCGTTTCCAGCCATCTACCCCTCTTCTCCTGGTAACAGACTCTCAGTGTTCACTGGAGGTAATCTTCCCATCATTAAGGTTCAGATGCCCCTGCCTCCTTATGGTCATGTGACCTGGACCTGGCCAATCAGAGCACTGAGTCACCCTGGCACAATGGCTAGTTCAGGGAGCTAAGATCACCAGCTTGGTCCAATGTGGTTCATTGTAGGATTCTTGCTGCTGTGTTACTGGAAAGGCAGGGCATACACGTTGAGCTGCTAACATAAACAGCAAACATTTTGCTACTAGAAGGAGAAAGCCTCATTCAGAATGAAGTTGTATGTACAAAACAGAAGGGGACAAAGCCCAGTGGTCAAGCAAAGTCTATCCAGCACCTGGATCCAGCCATGCCTGAAGTCATTTATGTCTTGGCTTACAGGTTACCTGAGCCAACACATATTTTTTCTTAAACATAAGCCAGTATGACTTGGGATTCACTCTCTTCTGCTTAAAAAACAATACTCTGATAATACAGCTTAGAACCCAATCACCAAGCATCAGAATTTCCCCAACCCTTTGCTATTGTTTTAATTTCCTTGCAACCATGAGAGTCTGATTCAAAATTCTTACAGTTTTAGGATTCCTTCAAGTGCTATTGTTTGTAAATCCAACCTCTCAGGCAGTTAGAGTGAAAAAGGATCAGTGTATATGGAAGAAATGCATTATTTTAAAATCAAAAGGGGAAGCAGGTTTTATCCATGGTCTTTTCTTTGCAACTGTGATCACCTATTCCTCTTTTATCCCCAACCCACTTTCTCTTGCTTTAGAGGTAACCCAATACTCCAATAGCCTCTGAAAAAAGTGAGTGTTGGTTCCTCAGTTGCCTCTGACTCTTTGCAACCCCAGGGACTGTAGCCTGCCAGGCTACTCTGTCCATGGGATTTCCTAGGCAAGAATATTAGAATGGGTTGCCAGTTCTTTCTCCAAAATATGGGATCAAACCTGGGTTTCCTGCATTGCAGGCAGTTTCTTTACCATCTGAGTCACCGGGGAAGCCCATCCTAGCCTGTAGATTTTATTTTCAACTCTCCCAGCTCTTGGCCTTAGATTCGGAGAAATGGGCAGATGACTGAAGTTTCAGCCCAGCCAGCTGCCACTGGCCCCATTCTCCCAACAGAGGAAGCATGTATGAATACTATGTGTAAATACACCTAAGTTGAACTATTCATGTTACTTTTTTTTACATAGCTGGAGTCCATGGCATTTTGAACACAACAGGAAAATCTATGTAAATAAGCACACATAATTACACAGAAGGCCACATAAACACGCCCCTAGATGTGGCAGGTTTGCCTCGAATCTTGTGACACAGGTGGCTCCAGTCCTGATCTGTTCTAACCTCAGGAAATCAGCTGGAACTCAGAAAATACCTGGGTTTCTCATTACAGTGAAAAACGCCAGCTGGGCTGGAGGCCCATGTCTCCTGATGAATGGAAGATTTCCTTGATTGAGATGAGCCTAGAATGTAAGAAGCCCAATGTCAGATGGCATGTCCGACTCTTTGCCACCCCACAGACTGTAGCCCACCAAGATCCTCTGTCCATGGGATTTCCCAGGCAAGAATACTGGAGTGGGTTGTCATTTCCTACTCCAGGGCACCTTCTTGACCCAGGGATTGAACCTACACCTCCTGCATCTTCTTCATTGGCAGGTGAATTCTTTACCACTGAGCCACGTGGGAAGCCACAATGTCAATTGAGTGCGTAGTAAACATGGATTTAGACTTTTAACTTACATAAATGTGGCTTAAACTTTCTGTTGGCAAACAGAGGCAAAAGAGTGTTTGCCTCTGCCACACTTTTAATGAGTTTGACTGCAGCCAGCAACATGGTTTTGCAGAGTCTATTGTTGTCACTGTGGAAGACACAGGGCCAGTCTCTCCTGATGCAGAGATGCCCCAGGGAGGAGGTCCCACTGAACATTCATGTGGAGCAGGTCGTGTGTCCTCTGGTCTCAGTGGATTCCCTGAAAGCAGAGCCTGAGACAGAAACTAAGGGGCAGACAGTTAATCTAAAGATGGTCTCTACTTACTTCTGTATGTTGGGTTTTTTTTAACCCTGCAAGTTTACTGAATTATTCATTCTAACATGGTTTGTGTGTGTGTGTGAAGTCTTCACAGTTTTCTACAGGTAAAATCATGTTACATACAGACAGAGATAACTTTACTTCTCCCTCTCCCATTTGGATGGCTTTTCTCTCTTTTTCTTGCCCAGTGGCTCTGGCCAGGACTTCCAGCGCTGTGTTGAATGGAAGTGATAAGAGTGGGCATCTTTGTCTTGTTCCTGATTGTGAAGGAAAGTTTCAGTTTTTCACCCTTGAGTATGATGTTAGCTGTGTGCTTTTTATATATGGCCTTTATTATGTTGAGAGGGTTTCTTTTTATTCCTAGTTTCCTGGGAATTTTTATCATGAAAGGATCTTGAATTTTGTCAACCACTTTCTCCAAATCTACAGATAATAATCATGTGATTTTTTTTTTTACCCTTACTTCTGCTAATGTGGTTTTTTGTTGTTGTTCAGTCCCTAAGTCATTTCTGACTCTTTGAAGTGCCATGGACTGCAGTGCACCAGGCTTCCCTGTCTTTCACTATCTCCCTGAGTTTGCTCAAACTCATGTGCATTGAGTTGATGATGCCATCCAACCATCTAATCCTCTGTCGCCCACTTTTCCTCCTTCCCTCAATTTTTCCCAACATCAGGGTCTTTTCCAATAAGTTGGTTCTTTGCATCAGGTGGACAAAGTATTGGAGCTTCAGCTTCATCATCAGTCCTTCCAATGAAAATTCAGGGTTGATTTCCTTTAGGATTCAGTGGTTTGATCTCCTTGCTGTCCAAGGGACTCAAGAGTCTTCTCCAGGACCACAGTTTGAAAGCATCAATTCTTTGGCACTCAGCCTTCTTTATAGTCCAACTCTCACATCCGTACATGACTACTGGAAAAAAAAAAAACATAGTTTTGACTATAGCTTATAGAGGTAGCTATTGGGACAAACCTCCTCCACAAAGTCACGCTTGGAAGGTTTCCTTCGTCAACTGTGAAACTGGACTATTGAGTAGCCAGCCTCCCAGAGGTCACCCCTTCAATCAGATGTCACTCCGAGGGGGCTGGGACCAGTGTCATGGGGTCTGGCCTCTGATGTTGGGGAAGCAGGGCATTTCAGAAGGATAGAAACACATCCCTGGCTTGGTTCCTACATAGAGACTCTTTATGCCCCACTTTCCCCAACAAATTTTCCTCTGTGGAGCACATGTCTATGCCCAGAGCAACAACCAGCGAATGTCCCTAATTTCCTCTGGGCTTGCTTCAGACACCACTCACCACAGCCAACCCATGTCTCCCAGGAACCAAGGGGCTTCATCCCAGGCTGTTCAGGGCAGAGTCCCAAGGAGGGACATGTAGCCAGTATTTATTCTCTTGAAATGCGTTGTTTCACTCTTGTTTTGGTATTTCCCCACCTCCTCCCTGTCTCCTTCTGGGGTTGGAGAAAACGTGAGCTGAGATGCACAACTCCCGTTTTGCTTCCCCTGCAAACAAGAGTGTGATCACAATAACACCTTCCATATGTGAAGGGCGGGCGTGAAAGGACTGGCATGCCGAGCTGAGGCCTCCTGGGAACGGTCACTTCCTTCCAGCTGCACAAGGAACACAGACCTCATTAGGGGCATGGTTGGACGTCCAGAGTCCAAGTCTTGTGATTACGGCTGAGGGGACGAGAGGCCGGGCTGACTTGGCTGTCTTGGACTGGCTGTCCTCTGCGGGCTGCCCCCATCTCCCTCCCCGACAGCATCACAGGGCGGCACAGCCTGCGAGCTCATGCTCTCGTGCATCACGAGCCATGGAAGCGTGGGTGTGTCTCACCCACGAGCAGCTAAGTGGGCCAGCATTGGAGGCAGTCTCCCTGCCTCTGCAGCAGGTGTGTAACAGTTAGCTAACCACGACTGAGTAACAAGTCACCCATGGCTCAGTGTGTTAAATCATCCACCCCAGATTGTACGTCACAGTTTCGCAGGTCAGGAATTCTGCTCCATGTGACGTCAGTGAAGGTCCTTCAGCCACGCGATAGAGTGTTGCATGCTCAGTCACTCAGTTGTGTCTGACTCTTTTGTGGCCCCGTGGACTGTAGCCCACCAGGCTCCTCTGTCCATGGGATTTTCCAGACAAGAATACTGGAGTGGGTTGCCATTTCTTCCTCCAGAGGATCTTCCCGACCCAGGGGTCAAACTCACGTCTCCACATTGGCAGGCAGATTCTTTACCACTGAGCCACCTGGGAAGCCCTAATTTGATGATAAAAAGACATGGGGGAAACGTGAACATGAATGCATGTTGCCAAGTGAAAGAAGCCAGTCAGAAAGACTACATCTTGTCTGCCAGTGCCACCTCCACCAATCCACCCAGCACCTGCCTCTTCCGTGAACAGCTGGTGACCAGTCCTAGGATCCTTGTTCCTATGGATCAAGTCTACAGAGTTTAGCTTTAGAACTGGGTTGCCTACTGAGTAGACCAGTGACCATGCCTGTACTATCCCGCCACCCTTTCTTTCTTTTCAGGGCTCTTCGCATTGTACACAGAGAGCCCAGCAGCCCTGAGACCCTCCCAGTCATTCCGAGAATCCCCTGCCACACCCCACCTGAACAGGTGACCTCCTTACCACCTCTGGACCCCTGGTCACATTTCCCTCCCTCAAATCAGGCATTCGTTTGGCCAACCCATGGGAACCAAATGAAGCCACAGTAAATCGTTCAAGATGGAAACATTCGGAAGTGGTCTCATGCCTTACCTAGCTGGGGAAATGGCGAGCAGAGTACCTAATATTCACTAAAAGGGAATTTCCGGGGCTGGCTGGGGTCCACCCACAACCCATATTTTAAGACACTTGTCAGGAGGTTCGGTGGCTTACCTAAAGTGTGAGAATTCGGCCTTATCCCAAAGAAGTGTGTCTCTAGTGGAGGTCATGTTTTTGGGGGCAGGTGATTCGTCCATCTGCCTCTGCAGCCTCCTCTCCATCAGAGCTTCAGATACAGACCAAGAAGGAAAGGCAAGTTGAGGGCTGGCTTCCTGAGGACAGGACAGCATCCCTGGTCCCCCGCACTCAGCAGGGTATCCTTGGGGGGGGGGCCTTCCAAAGCACATCTCCCTGCATCTGTGCAGAGTTGACCAGGGCTGTCACCATCCCCACAAGAAATCCAGGCACCTTTTTGACAGCCTTGCTGGTATTCCAGAGAAAGTGATCAGTGGTAACCCCTCAAAGTTCAATAATAAAACCAGGTTAAATATAGCTTAGAAGGATCTGCCCAGTGACTGTAGGCGGAAGCCAGTCCCCCCAAGAGCCCAGACAGGCTGAAGCCAACAGGACACCCTCCAGTTCAGAGAGGCTCATAATTCCAGGCAGATGTTTTAACTTGTAAAGCCATTTCCCATTTCCTTTCCATTTTCTTGGTCTCTCTTGTGTTTTATTGCCACTCTTAGTCTACTCATATTTCCAACACCTCCCCCGTTTTCTCCTTCCCCTTGAATCTCATATTATCTATTTTACCATTTAATTGGTTTCCTCTCCTCGGACATTTGTGTCTATCATCCTCCCTGCAGCCCCTCCCCCACCCACCCGCCAGACTCCTTGCTGCCTGCGCCTTCCTGCTGGACCACCTCCTCTGGCCCCAATTCTCCTTGTTCTGCCTGGAGTTTATGAGATGAAAGAAATCACCCGCGTTCACATTACCAGGAGTGGGTTGAGGGTTCAGGTGCAGCATCACGGGAACCTCCCCTCTCCTCTGAGGTTGCCCAGGAGATGCTCCATCCCTCCCAGATTTCCCATCATCCACCATGACGTTCACTTTTTCAGAAATTTCCTGAAGCTGGTCCAGGGCTGGGGAGAGCCAAGGGTCAGGTAGGGGTGCCCCCACCCCACTGCAGACATGAGATAAACTGAGAATCAGGCGTGAAAGGTCCTGGCTAAGTGGGAGGTGGTTCAAGCCCTCTGCTTGCTCCAGGCCTCGGTTTTCCCCTCTGTCTAATGGGGGCATGTAGGAAGGTGCCTGGGGGCTCAGGAGAACTGCTGATGCAAGCCAATTGTCATCACTGCTTCATTCATCCAGGCCCTGGAGACAGGACCCTGGGTGACATGGGGAGGGGTGACTACATTGGGCCCCTGCCCTCAGGTTCTCAGAGTGCCCTGTGAGCGGGGATTCACACAGAAAACAGCTTCATGACAGTGAGACAGCGTGAGGTGTGTACAAAGTCAGAGGGAAGCCAAAGTCAGCCCCTCTCCCCTGAAGAAAGGCTGATTGAGACAGAGAGAGGGATCACCTCTCATACAAAGGCTGATGGGGTCCAGACAGAGGGCGTGGTGGGGACACAGGCCCAGGAGCTTGGAAGGATGCCTGAGTTCCTGGTGGGAGATCTGGTTGCTGGGGGGGAGGAGGGAGGCGGGGGGTGGGGGGGATGGCAGGGTTGGCATGACTGAGCCCAAGGCTGGAAAAAGGAAGAAGATGGGTGAGGCTGGAAAGGGACAAAGGGACCTGTGCACCTTTCCTCCTGGGGTTCCTGCCCCAAGAACCGCCAGGTCACCTCACTGACTTCTGTCCACTGCCTGGAGCAGAACTGCAGCCTGGCCACCCCAGCCCCAGCCCCAGCGGTGACCCTGGACAGGCTTGCCCACATCTGTGACAGGTGGGAAAGACCACCTCCTCCATTCGTGAGGATTACAGGAGATAAAGTTCAAAAGCCCCCATGTGGGCCACCTGGCCCACCCTGAATATCAACACGTGTTAAGGGAGAGAGACGACATCAGTGAAAACAAAAGCAGTTAATAACCAGGGCCTTCCTCTTTCTTCCCAGTCAGCAGGCTCCAGGGTTAACCTCCGTGGACTTGAAGGTGGAGGTTCCTTGTGCTGGCCTGTCTGTCTCTTGCTTTTTGCTTTACAATTGTTCTGGCTTGCATGCGGGGAGATTTCCTCGAGCAGGTAGCAGGCTGATCGCACTCGTTTCTGTAGTGCTGAAACATCTTCAGTCCTCCGCAAAGATCCTGCTTTATTCTGGGGATCCACTTTTTGCTAACTTCTCCCTGCTTTCTTTACAAAACAGCTTTTTGTCTAACACTGAAGTGTCTATAAGGATAAATGGAGGAAAAATAAATTGACATCAGACGACAAGACAGGGAAACGGTCCCCATGCAAGCATTCAATTGGCTTCCAAAGCTGACCTTTCCCCAAGCATCCTCAAAAAGTGGGGCAAACATCCACAGCCCCACCGCAGTCAAGAGGGGACCAACACTCACAAGCTACCCTCCCCAGGGAATTCTCATACACTCTCTCTTAGAAACAAAAGCACTCTTCTCCAGGGTTCTTTACCCAGAAGCCTGAGGGCATAGCTCCTCCTCCAGGTGGGCTCAGGCAGCTGGCCAGAGTGGGGCTGGCTGGAGTTCCCCCTCAGGGCAGGCTGTGTCTCCAACCTCCTCTCTGCTCCACCCACCCACACCCTGCTCTGTCCTGTGACACCCAGATTCAGTAGGTCCAGTGTGTGGTCCAGGATGGAGCATTTATACGAACTTCCAGGAGATGCATATGGCACGTGGGATACGTGAGGGTTTCTAAACACTAGGGCTCAAGAACAGTAATCCAAGAGGCCAGGTCCCCATCCCGGTGGTCCAGTGGTTAAGAATTCGGCTGCCAGCGCAGGGGACATGGATTCAATCCCTGGTCCGGGAAGATCCCACATGGGGCAGAAACTAAGCCCATGCACCTACTACTACTACTACTGAAGCCCACATGCCCTAGAGCCTGTGCTCCGCAACAAGTGAGAAGCCACTGCAATGAGAAGCCCTAGCACCACAACTAGAGGGTAGCCCCTGCTCACCGCAACTAGAGAAAACCTGCGGAACAACGAAAAGCCAGCACATTAAAAAAAAAAAAAAAAAAGGCCAGGCCCCAGGCCCCATTCCCCAAAGTTCCAAGTCATCAGTCTCAGGTAGAGCCTGGTGGTGGTTTACTTGTTAAGTCGTGTCCAACTTTTGCAACCACATGGTCTGTGGCCCACAAGGCTCCTCTGTCCCTAGGATTCTCTAGGCAAGAATGCTGGAGTGGCTTGCCATTTCCTTCTCTAGTGGATCTTCCCGACTCACGGGATCAAACCCAGGTCTTCTGTACTGCAGGCACATTCTTTACCAACTGAGCCACCAGGGAAGCCCTAGGTGGAGCCTAGGAATCAACATTTTTCATGAGCCTTGCTAGGATGCTGAACCAGATCATCCGAGGGGTGAAGGGAAGTTTGGTTCCCCTGCAGACTCCCACTCGATGGTCTGGGGTGTGGCTCAAGGGTCTGTAATTCCCACAAGCCCCCATAGGGTGTTGGTGCTGCTGGTTCGAGGACTGTCACATGGAACTCATTGCCCTGTGCTTCAGACCGTCTTTTCCTCCCTCTCAGTGGATCCTCTCTGCTTCGCTCACAGCAAGTCTGATAAACCAATGCTCTCTGCTGGACCTGCTTCAGCTACTGCAGTGTTTCTGAAACCATATTCCTGAACATGTGAGTTCCCATAAGACATCGTATGTTGTGTACCAGGGCTCCTCCAGCAAATGAGTTTGGGGGAAAAATGCTGCCTCGGCCAGGTATGCAGGGCTGGCATGAGTCCTGGGATGAGACGGAGTCCTGCAGCCTCCGTCTGGCCTCATCCCACCTCCCCCTGCCTGGGGGAACAACCAGCAGGGATGACAGCAGACCCCACACTGGAGTCAGGATGGTTCTGTGAGTTAATCCACACAGAGCTCCCTGATGTGTGCCTCCCCCAAGGCTGGTTAGAGGCAGGAAGGACCTGCTGGGTCTGCGAGTCATCACACCCTTCAGCAGACTCAAGACTGAAATACTCGGCAGTAGGAGATGGGGAGGTGTTTCCTCTGGTGTTTGGGCCTCAGGACCGCCCCAACCCCTGCCAACATCACTTTCTTTTTTAATTCAAGTTGGCACTCGTGTTGGCACTGAGCAATTTTGGAAAGCACAGCAGAGCAAGTGCTGGGTTCTGGACCCCTTTTCTGAGAACCATCTCCATCACACTCAGACCTTCTGAAGACAAAGGCGGGTCTTAGGGATAGACATTTCAGAACAATAGCGAGGGCCGCAGCTGGCCTCTGTGAACCACCTGTAGTGATGAAGCACCCTGAGTAAGGGGGGAATCGGAGGGGTCTTTGAGAGGTGTGAGCACAGGGCTGGGGGTGGATCTGTCCATGAAACCTCACTGGCAATAAAGGATTTGTGCTGAGTCTGAGCATAAAGATGAGTTGGGCACACTCGGCACACCCAGAGGTAACCTGGTCCTATCCCAAGAGGCTGGGGACAGAGTCGGCTCAGGCCAGGTGTGGCAGGCCGGTACTGATGTGGTGTTCCCTTTAACTGCCACATGGGTCCTAGGTAAGAAGCCACAAGTTGACCCGTGCTCTCAGATATAGAATTTGCCTGTCCCTCTCAAGTTGTCTAGAATCTGACTTCCTGTAGTTTAAAGCAGCAAGCTAACTAGCAGGCTGCCCAACCCAGGTGCCAGGGTCCAGGAAAGGGGGAGAGCTATGCAACCGCTCTCCTGCCCAAGTAGGCTCTGACCTTGGAGCTCAACTGTATGCTCTGCTTAGTTGTTCAGTCGTGTTCAACTCTGCAACCCCATGAATTGCAGCCCGCCAGGCTCCTCTGTCCATGGGGATTCTCCAGGAAAGATTACTGGAGAGGGTGGCCATGCTCTCCTCCAGGGGATCTTCCCAACCCAGGGATCAAACCCAGGTCTCCAACATTGCAAGCAGATTCTTTACCCCCTGAACCATCAAGGAAGCCCCAAGAGTTCACTCCATCTTCTTCCCCCTCCTTGGCAGTGTATTTCTTAAACCAGAACTAATGTATTCTGGACACAGAGCCCTCCAAACCAAGACAAAGAACATTTGCAATATCTGAGCAAACAAAACCACTTTTCTTAAAATCTCCAAACCGAAAGGGAATGTGCAGAAACATTTACTCACTTTTCAAGCTGTACCTGTTGTTCACTTGATGAGCCCTTAAAGAAGGGTCCCCTCAGTTCAGAAATCATCCAAGCCTGATGGTCCTGACAGCCCTTCTGTGCGGGAATTTCCGCCTTACCTTCTCAAGTCCTTCAATGTCTTTCTTGGCTTCTTAGGCCTAACCAGGTATTTTGATGCACACACAGGCCCCTTCCTTGGTCCTGATGGGTGTATCACAGCCAGGGCCTGGACCTGGAGCTTTTCCTCACCCTGGGGGTCTATGCAGCCTGGAGCCCCTCCCTCTGTGGTTTTCAAATCCACTTGGGTCTCAAGGCTAACTCCTGAGAGGCCAAAGGCTTTGCAAGGCCAGGAGGTGGGTCTGGGTTAGCAGGAAGACATCCAAAATGTACAAGACTGATGGGCGTTCCCAGCCCCCTGTGGCTCAGACCTCAAACTGGATGAAGGCAGCAGAGGCTCCCGGTGCAGATCCAGAAAGCGTTCTCCTGGTTTGGGAGCTGGGACTACCCTGCCTTGTTCAGACCTCAGCAGCCTCCCCCGCCCCCACCTTTTCCCCTGTAGACTTTATGTTCTCGGCCCCTTCGGCTGACCGGGACTCCTAATGCGCTGACCGGGGCTCCTGATGCACGGTCCCAGCTAGGTGGTACCTTGGGGCAGGCGGCTGGGGCGAGCGCGCGAGGCGCGCGGGTGAGGAGCTGGGGGCGCGGCTCCTTTAAGGCCCGCGTCAGGCCGAGCGAGCGAGCGCAGGGGCCGGGCGGCGGGGCGGGGCCTCGGCGGGGCTGCCGCGCGGCTTCACCTGCAGTTCCGAGCGCGCGGAACAGAGGCGCGGGCGGCTGCGAGGCCCGCGGACGCACCGGCCCGAGGGAGCGCGCCGCCCGCTGGACTTGGCCTCGCTCCCGGAGTCGGGCGGCGGTCGCGGCGGCGCAGCCTGGCCGGAGGCGCCGGGCCCGCTAGAGCGGCGGCGGCGGCGATCTGAGCAGCGTGATCCGGACGGCTGCGGGGAGCGGGCTCCGGGCGCCGGGCATCGGGCGGGCGCTGGGGCGCGGCGCGGCGGGGAAGATGACCGCGGGCTCGGGCGTGCTCCTCGTGCTGCTCTCGCTCTCCGGCGCGCTCCGGGTAAGTTGCCGCCTCCCGTCCCGGCCGCCCGGAAGCCCAGGCAGTGCGGGGCCGCTCCCGGAGCCGGCGGGGCTCACACTCGCCCGGCGGGGCTCTCCCGGGCTTCCCCGGCCCGCACCGGGCGCCCCTGCCGCGCTCACCGCTGCATCCTGCCAGCTCCCGCGCTCCGCGAAGCCGCCTGCGGTCGGCAGGAGCGCGGAGCCGCGGTGCAGCGGGGAGCGGCGGTGCGGAGCGAGGTGGGAGTATGGGTGAGCGGGGGACGCAGAGAGCTCTGCCTGAATCGGGACCCGCCGGGCATCCCTCCGCCACCCCAGGTCCGCGGCCGCTGCCCCTGAGCTCGACTCGCCCGCGCCGGGGCAGGCTGCCCGCTGGCGGAGCCGGCGCGCCCTCCATCGCCGGCTCGCCGCGCTCCTCCGGAGTTGGCGAGCCCAGCCCGAGCCGGGGCTGCGGACGAGGGGGGCTGGCGGCAGGCGGCCGGACATCAGTGTGCTGAGGATACCCGGTCTGGCCGCCCTTGCTGGGGACTGTGTGCTCGAGACGCGGCGCCTTCCCTGTCCTCGTCCTCTGACCGTTGGCAGGGACCATCGATGCGGGTGGGCAACGGATGTGGACCGCGGGGCACCCTCGCCCCGGACTCCCGACCGCGGCCAGTATCCGGCGGGGCCCTCGTCGCTCGGAGCGGGGTCGAGGAGCCAGGGGCCAGGCAGGAGCAGGGTGAGGTGTACCGGGAGCGCGGTCCCCGCGCCCGCCTTCCTCCTGCGGAGCCCGCGAGCTCTGTCCCCAGCCCAGCTCCGCGTCCGCTGGGTGCAGGGCCGGGGGGCGCCGCTCGGGGAAGGCAGCGGGGCCGCGAGAGTTGCAGGAACCCCCTCTCGTGGCCGATCCGCCTCGCTGCTCCTCCCGGGCCGCGCTGTTGTAACCTCGGAAATAAACAAGTGCCCGAGGCCGGAGGCCCGCTCTGAGGTTCTGGGCGCTCGGGTGCACTCGACCCACGCTCGCTTGGGCGGGTGGAAACTTTCCTGGGCGAGTTAGCGTCCCCCCGTCCGCCGTCCCCTCTTTCGGTCCTATTTGGAGCTCGCTTGCCAGGCACGGGGCCGCAGTTTGGAGCTTTACGCGAGGAGTGACCCCGCGCTCTGCTCTTCCTCCCCTCGGTGATTTTCCGTGGGGCCGCCGGGTCCAGGCCCGCGTCAGGGTGCCTGGAGCTCCGGCTCCGGGCGGCCTCCAGAGCCAAGGACTGGCGGGCGGCTGCGCGCCGTGCTGGAGGAGGCGGGCGGCGGGGAGGCGCGTTCCGCTCGGCGGCCCCGCGAAGGCGCGACTGTGGGGTGGGTGCGGGCTGCGCCCCTGCTCCTCGCGCTCCAGGGAGCCGGCGCTGTGGCGCTCCTTCTGTCGCAGGGCTGGCTTCCCCGTGGCACTCGCAGTCTCTCCCTCCATTCCCCATCCCTATGGCTGACCTCGCTGCCACTCCCCGCAGCCTGGGAGGGGCCCTTCTCCCACCCTGCCTTCCGGGCGCCCAGGGTTCTAGACCTCCCACTGGGCAGGATACACCAGAGTGCTGGGGTGGGGGGACAGGACAAGAGGACTCCCACCTTTTCTCGGTCAATTACGGGAGCTCTCTAGCCTGGTTAGGCTGGAGATGGGGGCTCCAAGAGTGGACAAGCCTCCAGGAAGTGAGGGGAGAGGACTGGATGGTAGAAACCTCCCCCACCTCCCTGCAACCTCCCTGAGAGCCAAACTCAGAGCTGAGTCCCAGAATCTGCTTTCAGCCCTGCCCCTCTCCCTCCTCTGCGGCACCACAGGGAAGAGACAGCCCGCTCCACCTCATCCTAAGCCTGAGCACTGGGGTGGGAGGGGACATGGCCCTAGTAGAGGCCTGCTCCCTTGGCCTCCCCTCCTCCATGTCTTCCTTGGCTACCTCCTGGCTCTCTTGCCTCCCTATGATGGACAGTCCTCAGACCTTCCCTTCTGCCACATGCTGGTGAGGCTCCATCAGGCCCTCCACCCTGCTATCCACCAGCCTGGCCTCCCTGTTGCATGCCCCTGTCACTGGCTAACATGGTGACCACAGGGGCAGACCTTGGGTTATGTCTGAGTGGAGACTCTGGTGGACCAAAGCTTGTCATAATGGAGCCCTTGAATGTAGCAGGCCCTACTAAACTTGGGTTGGATGCAGTTTCTATGAACCTGTGTTTTTTCTAACCTCACTTATGTCCATTCTCAGGCCCACAATGGGGATCTTACAGCCAGGGAGACCTGCAAGGCTGGATTCTCTGAAGAAGATTACACAGCATTAATCTCCCAGAATATTCTGGAAGGAGAGAAGGTCCTCAAAGGTAAGGTGGATGTGAAAATGAATTCGCATACCGCACTCTGGCCTAAGGAGACATTGCCACCTGCAGAACAAGGGGTAGGACTGGCTTTGAGCCAGGCTCTATGCAAAGCGAAGGTGGCGAGGTCAGTGATGTGCAGATCAGTTGACCCAAATGGCCTTTTGCGTCACAGGTGAATGATTCAGAGTCCCTGTCATTTCTGAGTGAGGTGAATCATTTCCTGGGCAACAAATTGGAATTCAGATATAGTGTCACCCAAATAATGTGCAGAGAGAGACTTTCTTACCAAGTATTTTTGTGTATGAAATTCTGGGTTCTTAAATTATCCCTGCTTTGCAATGCATGATAAAGCAGACGATGTTGTTGGGGATGTGGTAAATAAGCCCACAGACGTTCTGTTCACAGACGTTTCATGCGTTCTCATTACTGTCCCACTGACAACACGGAAACACACATGCAGGAGGGAGCTGCCAGTTAGCTTCATTGTCACTACAGGGCGATACCCACACTTGTGATGGGGAAGTCAGAGGCAGCTTCTGAACTCCAATGACAGTAGATCCTCCTGCATAGCAATCTGCTTCCCTCTCAAGACAAACTAGTTAAACTTTTTATTCACATGGGAGGGGAAATAAATCAATTCTTTCTCCCTTGAGGTTTTAAAGCTGGCACAGCGAATACCACGACCCTGTGCCTCCCCTCCCTGCATCAGTTTCCCAGAAGCAGATTTCAGCCAGTTTCAAAGTGATAGAGGGAACAAACTTTAGCAGAAGCATCAAAGCTGAGTTTCAGTATCCATGGCTAAACCACACTCAGGCTGCTGACTTTGTCCCCAGTTTTCCATTTCAGGGAAAACAAAGTTTCTGCCCACCCCCACCCCGCAGCACTGACAGCAGATCCTTTGTTGGGACGGACTCTCACAGAGCGGGGGAATTCTTCAGATCCTCTCTGTGGGGACAGCTCGTTGACTTACAGGGTGTGCCTGGTTATGTGAATCAGGATCTTATTTTGCACTCAGTCCAACTTTGCTAACTTATTTGTTGTCATCTGAGTTGACTGTCAAAATAGGGGATGTGATACTATTGCTTCTTTCATTGATTATCAAACAACAAAAAATAAAACAAACAAACCAAAAAACCCAGCCTCTTGGCTGTGGGCCTAGAAGCAGGATGGGTATGCTGCAGGAGTGGGCGTCTATGGGAAGAGTTTTCAAGAGATGCTCTGTTAATTGCACAGCGCATGTCATTTTAGAAGGTGTGGACCGCCTTTCAGGATCTGTGGGTTTATGAGAATCCCTATGTGTGCACAGAGAAGGCCCAGAAGATTCTCCCACACGGTGCACTGTACTGCAGGCAAAACAGGAGCAGTTCACTGTGGTCTTGCTGTTTGCGTGTCTGGAGGCTGGCATACTTGCCACCTCCCCTATATGGAGCTAACCTTGATAAGATCCTGCAGTATCAATTTTACTCAGGAATGTAAGAAAATGTGCCTCTGTCTCTGTAACAGCAGGTGCTACCACCTGCCATGTAAGAGAATGACACATTCTTATGCTTTTCATAGTAAAATGTGAGATTTCCAGCTAGCATCTTTCCTCTCTCTTGGTGGACTGCGCAGGTCCAGGCTGACTTGACCCTCTGCCCTTGGCCCCTGTGGTAGGTAAGCCTTGTTTGCTGGCTGGATGCTGGCCTGCCCCGTATGCCCCAGGAGTCCATCATGGTAGATGAACTTGGACCAACTCATGGGATTTGTGGATACACAACTCATAGTCCAAACACATACCCCTGAGATGAGTGTCCCAACCCAACCGTGGTTGGGGGGAAATCACAGAGCATCTCCTTCACCTGTGAGTGCCACCTGCTCTCTGTGCTCAGGGACAGAGAGGTTTTATATCTTAGAAATAATTTTACACACGTGGAGGCAAAAGCTGTCACTGCATACACTTGAGCTAGGGCAGATAAAAATTTATTTACATAGAAAACTTTGCAAACAATGAGACCACAGTGAAGATGCATGTGTCAAAAATAAGTGGCACAATATTTCTGTTATCCTGGTAGGAATCACACTAAACAGATAATGACTACTTATAATTGAGTTATTCCAATGGAGAGAGCTTAACCTTAATTTGACAAGCGAAGCTTCACGGAGTCACCATTTTATTCTAAATGCACCGTAAGCTGTTAACAACTGCCTCGAGGCTCCTTCTCTCTGCCCCAGTCAGCTCACCAGCAGCCCTGAACATCCACATTCCAGAAGGAGAGATTTGTTACACAGTAATTAACTTGTTTATGATAAATGGATGGAAGAAATGTCGTGGCATTTTGTTTTATGTCTAAATGAAAAGCATTTGCATTCGAAAAATTTCATGCTAATTAGGCTTAAAATAGTTTTCCCCAATAGGGTAGCAAATACTATGGAATTGAGAACCTTTTGAATGGCGGGCTGAGCGCTCCATGTGGCACACGGGCCATTTGTTTAGCTGTTGTGTAATTCCTGGATCCACTCCGCCTCATGGTTCTGGTCTGTGCCCTCTCTGGCGAGTAGTCAGGTGTCACTGCATACACTCTTACTCTGTAGATTCGTCTCCAGGATCGTTCACTGATGGCCATGATCACGGGTGCATGGTCGTATCTAAAATAGGATTATTAAGCCCTTTTCCTTTGGCTTCAAGGAAGTGTTCTCCACACCATAGTTTAGCATGGGGTAGAAGCTAACCTGGTGTCTTTTTCTCAGCTTTGTTAATAATGAATGGTCAGCCGGGCTCGAGGCTACAGCTGATGCACTGACCTGCATCGCTCTCTCGTGGCGGGCAGAGTTCTGCGAAAACCCAGACCCCCTTCAAAGCAAAATCCCCCAAGGATGGGAGAGTAAAGGGTGGCTTAGTGAGAACCGAGAACATGTGGGTCATATCTCTCTTTGCTCCTGGAGAAGAGGGCCATGTGTGAGTGAAAATGCTGTCTGCTGGGTCAGAGGAGGGGGATCTAAAAATTATCCCATGAGTTCAGATAATATAGAAAGAAGAGCTTTATTTCTGGTGACTTCCTTTAATGCGACTACCTCAGAAAAGCCTTCCCTCTCCTATATCCAGGTCAGTTCATGACCATCTTGTGCCTTTAACCATACTCTGCTTCCTTATTAGAGAATGTATATTATCTAAATTTATATTTTCTCTCTTACTTAAATTGTAAGGCTCATGAGGGCAGCAATCCTGTCACTCTGGTTTAACATTTAGAATGTTCTGAGCCAACATTAGGATAAATCCCAATTACCAGAATCTTGAATGGAGGTTAATTTTTCTCACATAACCATGAGGAAATAGGTAGTCAAGGGATGACCAGATCAATAGCACCAATCTCATGCCTAATGTTTATTCTTATCATCCTACCATCTTAGTAATAGTTTGTCAGTGTGTTACCTCATCGTTGCAAAGTGGCTGCTGTGGCTCCAGGCATTGCATTTGAGTTTGTAGCAAGCAAGAAAAAGGAAGGAGCAGTAGCACCATCTGCACCTCTTCCCTGTATAAGGAAAGTACACACTTTCTCAGAACCCTTGCAGAAGTTCTCACTGGGGACAATTAGGTCATAGGCCACTCCCCGAGGAAAGAGGTAGGGAGGCTGGGAAGCAGAGAACTGTATGGTCTGACTTCGACCTATTATGCCCATCACCTGGTAGATGAGTATGTTGCTACCTGGAGCAAAATTGGGAGCCTTAGGAATAAAGAAAGGAGAAATGTGTGCCAAGGAGGCAAGTGTCAATGTCTGCCACATGAGGTTTTTCTGGCCTCCCTGCACCTTCCCTGAAGCAGAGTGACAAGTAATGCATTGTCAGATGATTGACTCATTTGAGTACCAAGGCACATAGAGGGAGGGATGGCGGAGAAGGAACCAGATGCATGCAGGAGTCTGGAATGGGTATATAAGAACTCACCGTGATGTAACTAATGTGGCCAGATGTACCGCTATCTTATCTTCACAAGTATGTTGAAAATAGCCTCTGTATCCTTCTCTGTGAAGACGGGTAACTCTTGCAGGGTGGAAGGCATCACAAGATGTCTGGACCAGATGCTGAGCAAATCTGACTGGGTACCCATCACCCAGTGCCATGCCTGCATTGTGGGGCGGTGGGTGTGCAACCATCATTGTCAAATGAAGTCATGAATGAGCCAGAAAATGCTGACACTGCAATGTTTCTGAGTCCCCTCCATCAACTCAAGACAAGCAGGAGCTACTCTGAATGTTTAAATAAATGGCACAAATGACAAACCAACTCCGTGTGCTGAGCATCACTGGACACTGGGAGTTGCCAGTCCGATACCCATTCTCTCCCTCTTCCTCACTAACAAAACCTCTTCTCTCCTCATCCATTTGGCCCACACTGAGACCTGTTTAAAATACTCACACCTCCAGTAAACTCTTAAATCAAAGTGGCAATATGGCCTTTCTCTGGTCAGCAGAATCTACCTATATTATTCTGTTAGATATGTGAGAAAGCTGTTTTTTTTTTTTTTTTTTCTTGATGAAGAGGAACAGACCTCACTGGCCATACCTTCTGCCATTTGCCCTTAGCTTTTTTTCTCCTGCCTGGAATATGGGCATAATGTCTAGGGCAGAGCAGCCATCTTGTGACTATAAGGATGGTGGAGTAGGAACCAGCTCTCAGGTGGCATCCTTGAACAATTGCAGACCTCTGGACTCATTGTGCCCTGAGAGATGAGAAAAATGAGTGAGATGCCACAGTTGAGTTTCTTGGGGCATGCAGCCAAATGCATTCCCTGCCTTGGGGAGAACAAAAGAGCTATGCATGCTAGCAAGGGCCTGTCTCACACTGGAAGCTCAGAGCTTATTTCATACTCTGCCTTGAGCCTCTCCTCATTCTGTGTTCCTTGGGCCTTGTCCTTACCCCTGCTCTAGTGATCCTTCGTTCCTTTGTAAGTTAGTATCCAGACCCAGCACAGTGGATTGCAGAGAGCATGTCTGGGCACTCGGTAAACATTTAACAGGTAAAGTCAAGAGTCACAACTTCAAACTCTCTCTTTGGCCAGCATATGACTGAATCATTAAATATATTAAGCTAGGGCTGTCTATCTGATCCGCCCATCACAGAATGTGAACTCTCTCCTGACTCTTAGCCACCGTCTTCCAGGAAGCCAGGAGATTATGCCCTGGGCCTCTTGGTCTCAACAAAGATGTGGAGAGAGTGGAGGTGAAACAGGACTGAACCCCAGGGGCTGGCCTCCCCTGGCTCGTGGCCAGGACATTCCTTGCTCTTGAAGCCAGAGGAGGGCTTCTCTGAGCACCCAGCCCTCACTGCCTTCTGTCAGCGATGCCTCCGGGGCCCCTGAGAACGACTTCCAGAGCCCGTGGTGGAGATGCTCTGGCTGTCTTTGGGGCCGGCCTGGCATTTTCAAGGGCCCAGTTGTTGGGGTTTCTCAGCAGCCTTTTCCTGCTGTGATTCTGCCTGGTCGCAGAGTTAAGGGATTTAGAAAGGGAAGTTTAGAAAGTGGCTTTTGTCAGATAAGAGGGAAGACCAGCACAGTGATAAAGCCGGGAAAGTCTGCTTTATGCACTGCCCACAGGCCAGAGCGTGTGCACATGGAGGGCCCTGATAGCCATGTTTAAAACCAGAAGGAGGCCAAGGTCTGCGGCGCCCTGCCCTTGGCCGCCACACCGCATGCAGGCCTGGCTCTGCTTCCCTTGCTGTCTCTGCAGCCAGGAGGGAGGTGTCCATGCCTGGCCTTCCTCTCTAGGTCCAGAAGGCCATAGATCAAGAGCATCCCCACCCCTCTCGTCCCTGCCCCTCTCCCCCCACCCCCCACCTTTGCCCCTCTCCTATCACCCCCCATTAAATAAAAAGCTTCATTGCAGAGGTGCCCACACCAGTCAAACGTGAGGATGATTGCCTCAGCCACACTGCGGTTTAAAGATTAAGAGTTTTGCATTTCAGAAATATGTATTTTAATGGAGTCTTAAGATGAGGGAATGTGAACCTTTATGTAATTATAATCCTGAGTCCCAGCTGGATCTGTGACTGGGTGACTCTGCAACTGTCTTGTGGAATTCTCACAAAAGCCTGTCGGGGAGGTGGAGTTATTCCCATCCTGTGGATCAGAAACAGAAAATCGGAGGTAGAGAGATTGCCCCAAAGGCATGCAGCTTGTTTGTCTTCCCTCTTTGTCCAGACCCACGCCAGCTCTCAGCTCATTTACATCTCCCTCTGATGTGAATGGGTTGGTTTCTGGAGCATTTGAGTTACAGGCATACGCGAGAACACCCCAGATGTTCCGGGCACCGTCGTAAGATCAGCAATTATCAGGCATTCAGACGTGCTAATTGTTTCTCATCTTGGACGTTTGGAACAGAGGCCTGGTGCACCCAGAAGTGCTTGATCACGGCTGCTAATATGTGAGGGTCCATCTGAAGTGGGTCCAAACTCGGTGGACACCTTGGGTTTGCACAGCTGGCCCTGGGATTAGAAGAGCCAGGGTTCTGCAATGCCAGCAGGAGTTTTCAATTCCAGGCATATAGCAAACAGTCCCTGAGTTGCACTGTCATTCGGCTTCCAGACTCTGCCCGCGTCCGGGACACAGCAGACAGCCAGGAGGAGCCAGGAGCTGAGCTGAGGCTCAGGATTGGCTTCAGAAACCACTCTTGCTGCTTCTCAGAGCCTGGGAGACATGGATGGGCCTCCTGAGAAGTACTGAGGACTCTGGTCTGAAGGAGTCGTCCACCTGCCCCAGCTGATCTCCTGGGGGTTGTGCCCTCCATCTGCAGGTGGTCCTTTTTGCTTAGGTCTGGGGTTCTGGGTGTTTGCAGGGGCCTCCAACTCCAGGTTCTTCCCTCCCTCCCTCCCTCCCTTCTTCTTTCTTTCCTTCTCTTCTTTGGAGCATGGTTAAGTAGATGCCAGAACTAACCACAAACTGCGAGCAAAAGCGAGGAAACCAGCACTCATCTTTTCAGAGAATGTTTCTGTTTTTCTGACTGTCTGAAGGAGCAATTCTTACTCTGAGTGAATTCCACTATACAAAATAACTGTAAGCTACCTGACTTTCTTTCCATCAAGGCTGGTAAATTTCTCCCCAGTGTGCTCTTGTAAAACCTCTTGGCACTTCCTTTTTCTTTTCATCTTCAGAGGGAGCTGTGCTATATTCTAAGATGGGCTGGTAAAGAGTCTGCTTTTTAGTTAAAGACTGGAAATTTTGGTAACTTATTGCCCAGATTCTAGGCTGCCCTCTCCTGGTGGCTTCCAGTCCTGTCTTAGTCCACCCACCCCTGTTTTTAAACAAAAAGAGAACAAAACAGAACAAAAACCTACTTCTCTTTGACTAGTGTATGGTACCAAACGCCCTTTCCCTTCCAGTCTCCATCAGTGCTGGTGTTTATTGAGAACTTACCCTATGCTGATGTGGACTCATATTTCATACCTTGGAGACACCTGTGGGCTCCGCCAGAGGCCACACCCCAGATCACCAGGTCTGTCTGGTCCACGTGACTTTTTCCACTCCCATGTTGCCTTCCGCAGGGAGAAATTTGCTTAGTTTGCGGATTGTAATTGTTTCTTAGTGTGGTGAAAAACATAGCAGCTTAAAAGATGCAAATTTACCAGCTTGCTTTTCTGGACATCAGACTCCAACACAGGTCCCCTGGACTAACATCCAGTGTGGGCAGGCTTGATCCCCCTGGAGGCTCCGGGAGCATGGGGAGAAATCCATTTCCTGCTTTTTCAGCTTCCAGAGGTCCCCCCTGCTTTCCCTGGCTCACTGCCCCTCCTCTTCCTCCATACCACTACCTGGCCAGCACGGACAGCCTGATGGCTCCCCACACCTCTTCCTCCCCCATCCCATCACCTTTCCTGACTACTGCATCTTCTGCTCACAAGGCCCCTGATACAACCTTGCCCCCACCCCCCAGATAGTCCAGCATCGCCTCCCATCTATGGTGCTGGACTTGACTGCATCTGCAGAGGCTCTTTTGCCATGAAACTGACAAACTCGCAGGTCCTTGTGCTGAGGACGTGCTGAGTCTCCGACATCGGCATCGTGCATATTCTTCACTCAGCTCCTGTGGACCCTCAGTGGTTCTCAGGGAGTAAACTGAGGCCCAGAGGGATTCAGTGACCCAGCAGAAGTCCTGGGTTAGGGAGGCTATTTGCACACAAAGCTGCAGCCTGAGCCCTGGCCCATGTGGCCCTCCTCCCATCTTGCCTAGTCCAGAAGCTCCTGCCTGCAATACCCAATTCCCGTATCTGTAACTAGGACCCTGGCTGGCAGCTTCTTCCTGGATCCTGAGATGGAGATTGGCCACTCTGGAGACTGAAAGGGGAAACGGTGACTGCAGAGCCCGCAGCAGCTTCCGATCTGGTGCTTTCACTGCGCCTCGTTCGGCTTCAGTGTGTTTTCTTGCTGACAGCGCGTGGGGATTTAGAAAGGATTAAGGTAAGCCTTCAGTGACAGATAAATACACGCAGGGCGGAAGATGGCCACCCCCTGCCTTGCCGATAGGAGGAGGGTCCTCCTGGACGTGGGAGCTTACCTGCCCAGAGAAAGGCTTCAAGAGAAGCTGCAGGCTCTCCTGGCCTGGGACAGGTGCACTTTCCGTTTGGAACAGTTTAGTTCCAGCTCCCAGGATGGGCATTCAGACTCTGTGTCTGTCCAGGAAGGAGACCTCTCTCTCTGGTCTTTGAGCCAGATGGGAAGGAAGGCTCACAGAGCAGACCATGTTCCCCCTTCAGGTGTGTGCGCCCAAACTTGTACATCTGACTTGGAGAAATGAAGGAGTCTCATTGGGTTTTGCTGCCCAAATGTGAGTTTGAACTCTGTCGATCTGCCTGAACCAACAAACACAATTTGATCTGCCTGGAAAGCTGAGAGGGTCCCTTGGTGTGTACTTGTGCTAAGCCAGGGACAGGAGAGGGTGGGGAGTGCAGAGTGAGCCGAGCAACAGGGTAGGGGATGTTCCTGGGAGAGGAGTGAAATTCATACGGTGAGCAGAGGGGAGCATCCTTCTCTGGGCCTCTTGTTTGCTGACCTGCAGTGAGGCAGGATGTCTAGGCATTGTGCATAGTCTTCACTGAGCTCTAAGTGTAGTGTAGGAACTGCCTGCCTGAGGGACATGGTGAAACCCCGTAGGCTCCTGGGTCTCCTCTCACACCTCCTCCAGCTGCTTGGACAGTGGCACAAAAGATACACCAGCCCAGAACTGTGACCGTGACCGTGTTTGGAGAGGGTCTTTGCAGGTTCAGCTAAATTAGGGATCTTGAGATGGGATCATCCTGGATTATCCAAGGCCCCACATCAATGACAGGTGTCTTTTTAAGAGACAGAAGAGGAGATGCAGACACTGGGGAGAAACCATGTGACGTTGGAGGCAGAGGGATGTGGCCACAAGCCAAGGATAACTGGGAGACCAGAGGAGGGAAGAGGTAGAGCAGACCCTCCCCTGGAGCCTGTGGAGGGGTTGTAGCCCTGCGACCTGGATTTCAGATGAATGGCCTTCAGAACTTCAAGAGAATAAGGTTTTTTTTTTTTTATTATTTTAAGTTTGTGGCCACTTGTTACAGCAGCCGCAGGGAACTCACACATGCTAAGTCACTTCAGTTATGTCCAATTCTTTGTGACCCAGTGGACCTCAGGTCCTACTCTTTGCAACCCCCCGGAGTGGGTTTGTCTTGCCCTCCTCCAGAGGATCTGCCTGACCCAGGGATCAAACCCACGTCTCTTATGTCTCCTGCATTGGCAGGCGGGTTCTTTACTCCCAGTGCCACCTGGGAGGCACTGAATCAGGAATCCTGGGGCTGTGGCCTGGGATTCTGCCTGCTTAATTCATCTCCCAGGGAAGCTGATGTTCCTTAAAGCCTGAGGGCTTCCTGTCTAGAGAACTTTTAGCTTCCAAATTCCAGTGGTCAGCATCCCTGAAGGGAAAGTGTATTTTCCATGAGGGTGTCTGCCAGCAGGTAACCCGCGTCTTACAGTGCGGCTCAGGTCAGCAATGGGAAGGATGCTATGGTTCCCGTCTCCCCAAAACGGTAAATGGGGCACTTCAATACAGAAATGTAGGCTCTCGTATTATGAAGCCTGACACAGAACAGTTTCATTGAAATTAAATCCATTGAAATTAAAATGTATGTGAACATTTGTCCTCTTCCCATTATCTTTCCCGGTCAAATGGATTCTTAACAAGGATTATAGCTCAGATAAGATCTCATAGATACACTGTAAATATTTTGTTAATCTGAAGGTCCATGTTTGGGAGTAGATTGTTTAACTGCCACTGCTGTGATGTGGAGGCACCCGAGAAGGAGCGGGCGCGCTCCGGCAGGAAAGCATTTATAGAACATGCCTCTTCTCTCCCCAAAACTGCTTTACTCTGCAAATGCAAAAAGGCATTATTTCTGGCTCCCAGCATCTTGTTTCTGTGTTTCAAGCAGCCACGTTTTTGCTGCCTGGCCTCTGAGCTCTCCTGCAAGGTGAGCAGATTTCCCCCAGGAAGCAGAGGAAGGCAGCTGCTCAGCTCGGGTTCCAGGGCACCCTTCCCCCTGGGGGCTCCCTGCACGCCACCCCTCCAGCTCCCTCCCCTGGCCCTAGACCTCTGCGGCTATGTTGCAAGTGGCCTCCTGCACAAATGGCACTAGACTATTGCAAACCGCCCTGCCTGCTGGGTCTGAGTTGAGGGGGAGGCCTGGGTACCCCGGGGGCTCCAGGTCTTACTGGGAGTGAGTGGCTGTAGCCATCCTGTCCTTCTGGGTTGGGATGCACAACCAACCCAAAGGCCGGTGACTAGCACGGACATGGCCCTGGCCCTTCCAGAGCTCGACCACTGCCGCTGAGCACCAGGATTCTCAGGCCCCGGCACTGTTTCAGCTGCCCCTTGGACGGCGCAGAACATGAGAACCTCAGGACGGCTGGAGCAGAGTGGGAGGGGCCCTCAGGTTGGAGCATTCTGGATCAGCTGTGTGGTCGCTCTCTCCTGATGCTCGGGCTGTGTGTGCTGCTCTGGTTATGGAAGCTGTAAATGGGGTGAGCTGCCTCATACAAGCCCCGCAGTGAGCTCCAGGCTCCCATGGGCACCCCATCCCATGCCTGCATCTGGCCCCATTTGAGGAGCTGGTCGGACAGTTGTTCTGTTTTCCAGTCCGTGGGTCAAACCTTCATCTGGCCCGGTACCCGGCGCCTCGTTGGTGCCAACAACCACCCTCTAAGGTTGGCACATAGTTAACCCTCTTTTATGAAGCAGGGGACACTGACAGAAGATGGAAGATGACGTAGGGACACCTGTGTAATGGGGTAGTCTGCCTCCTGAGGCCCTCCCTTGCTGCATCCTATTCATCACCTTGGCCCTGATTCCCCCTCAGGGAGACCCAGCACCCCAAGGTGCAGGGTCTGAAAGCTTCAGGAGTGCAGGGCCAAAGTCCCCATCATCAGCTCTGTGGCACTAGACATGTTCTGTGGCCGGCATGACCTCTGAGGCTGCATCCCCAGGGGGAGAAGACAGTTCACTGCCCAGGCTGGTCTTGAGGGCCCAGTGGGATGGACATGTGGTTTTCAGGAAGCCAAGTCTGGGCCAGTGGAAAGCGACCCACTGCCGGCCTGCACCCTTGTCACTGGTCTTATTAGCGGATAACCCAGACTCTCCTCTCCCTGGGCCCTTCCCCCGAGATGTGATGAACTGGCCTTTCCAGGAGTGATTTCTCCATTAGACAGCAGCTTGATTGGATATTCTTTATGGTTTTCTTTGGGGACTTTTTCCCTTCTTGACCTTTATATTCTTATGTGTGGCCAGAGACCTTTCGGCAAAAGACATGTTTTTAGAATTGAATAAATAAATGATGGAGAGGCTTATTTAAAGCTTCATAGGCTCGTGGGGGAGGGAGGCCGCCCATGGACATAATTTCACTACCATCGTTTATTAATAGGATTGGGTATGATTGGATTATGTCTTATCACATTTAATAATGTGGCTGTGATGAGCTGCTGGAGTCATTGGGCAATGAGTGTCCGAAGGTAGCCGTCACCATGCTGTAAGGCTCCTTACTGTTTAAAGCTTTATTTTCATCTTATATTATTCTTTCCCACCTTCCCTCAGATACAAAGAAGGGATTATACCACTTGTCTTATGTAGTTCTTACCAGTTTAAGATAAAAATTGAAGACCAGCAAAGGGTTGAAGGCGATAAAATTGTGATCAGAAGTCCATAAAATGATAGAACTATGTTTTCTTAAGAACAGAGAGGCTTCACAATCACTTTTTTTTTTTTTTTTTTTTTAAGAAATTGGACCCCTTAAGGATTTATCTGTGGAGAAGTGTAAGATATACTTCCATGTAAGGGAAAAAATACGTTACATGCTTGAAAGGTTAATGACTGGTAAACGTCAATTTTCTACCATCCTGGCTAAAAAAAAATAGCTTGTAAGACATAAGATGTCATGCTGCCAAAATCGCAGCGGCCTCTGAAATCCACTTTGAAGCCCGGGATCCCGTGGGAGTGCCGAGGGCAGGAGGACAGGCTGAACGCCAGGCGTCTCTCCCTCTCACTGAGCCGCAGCACCTCTGCTAGAAGGGAGAGCGTCTCACGACTGGTGGGAGTGTTTCTCCAGGGTATTTTTGGTTTAAACCCTTAACAAACACTCTGGATTCCTAGTCCTGGAAACTGCAGATGCTTGACAGCAGATCTGTCCCCCTTGATAAACCTGTATTTGTGGGTCTGTGGATTGGGCATCCTGGGAATTTGCATTTGAAATACTATAAGCTTGTTGTTGTTCAACCGCTCAGTCTTGTCCAACTCTTTGTGACTCCATGGACTGTAGCACGCCAGGCTCCTCTGCCCTTCACCATCTCCCCGAGTTTGCTCAAACTCATGTCCACTGAGTCAGTGCTGCCATCCGTCTCATCCTCTGTCACCCCCTTCTCCTCCTGCCTTCAATCTTTCCCAGCATCAGGGTCTTTTCCAATGAGTCAGTTCTTGGAATCAGGTGGCCAAAGTATTGGAGCTTCAGCGTCAGCACCAGTCCTTCCAATGAGTATTCAGAGTTCATTTCCTCTAGAATTGACTGGTTTGATCTCCTTGCAGTCCAAGGGACTCTCAAGAGTCTTTTCCACCACTATAGTTCAAAATCATATATTCTTAAATTCTTAGGTGCTCAGCCTTCTTTATGGTCCAACTGTCACATCTGTACATGACAACTGGAAAAACCATAGTTTTGACTGTATGGACTTTGTCAGCAAAGTGATCTGATTTTAAATATGACAACATCGATGGGACTTCCCTGTGGTCCAGTGACTAAGACTGCATTCCCGATGCAGAGGGGCCCAAGTTCAATCCCTGGTCAGGGAACCTAGACCCCACATGCCTCAACTAAAGATCCCATGTGCTGCAGTAAAGACCCGGCACAGGCAAATAAATAAATAGTTAAAAATAAAATACTTTTCTCCTGTAACATTTTGGAAAAAAAAAAATTAAAAAACAAAATACAGTGACTGTGACTGGCTTGTGTTATAGCCCCTGGGATTAGAATGCGGTTGTTTCCACATTTTGAAATTCCAGCACACAGAGATTCTGGAACTTTAGTTTCACAGAGACAGACTGAGGGATGGGAGGGAAAAAACCCTCTGAACTATGCCCCTCCACCTCTCTCCAGGTATTCCGTGCTGTGTCTGGGAGGTGGGTTTGAGAGGGGGCAGATCAGACGCCCTGCAGTTAGAGGAAGCGAGTAATCATTCCTTGTGTGCTAATTTCCCAGTGTCCTCTGGGCCCAGCATCTTCTGCTGGATTAAATGCAGCCCTTGATAAGGGTTCTTCTTCGTCCTAAGCAAGGGAAGACCGCCCTCACGTCCAGCCTGGCTGACTCAGCACAAGGGAGGGGCCAAGGGCTGCCTTTCTGATGTCTCTGCGAGCAGGATTGAGTTCCCCACAGGCTGGCGTGAAGCCATAGGCCTGCTCCAGCATCTTACATTCTGACACTCCAGCCTGTAGGGTCATGTGTCTGCATTTAAATCCTGAGAATCCTCCGTGCTCCCCTGACACAGCATCGGTAGTACTCACCTGTCAGCCTCACACGGTGGGCGAGGTTGCCTGAACCTAAAATAGGAATTTGATTTTCCAGCACCATCAGCCTGGAAGTTGTGCCTTTCCGCAAGATGGTTCCGTCATGGCATGAGGGAGTCTTGGCTTTGCCTTTTCCCAATTGAAAGATGAAATTGAAGGGTGACAGATCTCACCTCGATGTGCCCAGGTTTGATTTAGAAGCAGGTGGGGGTTTGTGAGGCTGTGTTTAAATCAGGCAGCTGACTGGGGGCAGGGATGGGAAGGGGTGCCAGGCAGAGGGAGAGGGACCAGAAGAGAAGGGACCTGGGAGTGGACTTGAGGACTTGGTGGCTTCCTTCTTCAGTTAAAATTGTGTCCTGAGTGGCTTTTCCTCTCCACACAAAAGAGGCACCAAGAAGAGAGCTCTTTTCAAGCTGGGCCTCCGTCCTTCTGGCATCCCCAACTGGCACTGAAGACTATAGGAGCCATGCTCCATTGTTGGGTTCTAAGAGGCTTCTGGAAAGATAGTATTCTGTGCCATGCACAGACAAAGTCCCCCAGTTGGTCTGAGGTTGCAGCTTCAAGGAGGCACTGATTAATCACTTCCTCCAGCCCCAGGGGAGCAGAGGGGCTGCTCCCTAAATAAGGAGGCTGCAGCTCCCCCCACGTCTAGCTGCTTCTCTCAATGGGCAGAAAATGGCATTGTTTTCTCACTTTGAAAGGTGGTTATTCTATCAGGAAGGCATCTCTCCTGCAGTTATCTAAACATTGTTTTACTGCATTTCTCTCTCATCAGTTTTGAAATCTTATTTCCTTCTTGCTTAAATACCACGCATGCGAGTGGACACTTTCATTGCTGAGAAGGAGCATTGTGGGTGAGGGTGCTTTTTTCCTAGAAGTTCCTGATCTCTCTCCTGGATGGTGGATGCTAACGGCGAGACCATGTGTGACTCCAGATACTTGCCTGTGTTTTTTCTGAAGGAGCCCTGAGTTCTGAGTGTCAGCCAGCAGCCAAGGAGGCAAACACTTATCTGTTTATTTCCTACCATGTTGTGTTGTGAATCTCAACTCATCGTCTCCCAGTGGAATGGCCCCTGGTGTGACTATAGCCTCTCCCCGGGAAGTTATTTGATTTTTGATGTAAGGACAAGGATTAATGCAGTTGAGTTTTGATAAGGCTAGCCGTCTAGTATGGCACAGACTCGCTTGTCCCAGCCATATCGCTGACAGCCGGATGGTTATGCAGGAGCACTGCAGAGCCATGATATGGGCGTGCGGAGATAATTGTAGTTTTGCTATTTAAAAAATAAGTCTAGTGCTTTACAATGTTACAATGATAACCTGTTTAGGGAAACTCACAGTGCTGGGCTCTTGGCACAGAAAAACCTCTTCTAGCAGCTTGACTTGGATCCTATTAATCTATTTTTATTTTCCCAAGCATAAATTAAAGTCTCATTGCTGATTGAACCCATAAGCTCAGTTCAGTTCAGTCCAGTCGCTCAGTAGTGTCCAACTGTTTGTGACCCCTTGGACTGCAGCACACCAGGCCTCCCTGTCCATCACCAACTCCCGGAGCTTACTCAAACTCATGTCCATTGAGTCAGTGATACCATCCAACCAATCTCATCCTCTGTTGTCCCCTTCTCCTCCTGCCTTCAATCTTTCCCAGCATCAGGGTCTTCTCCAGTGAGTCAGTTCTTCACATCAGGTGGCCAAAGTATTGGAGTTTCAGTTTCAGCATCAGTCCTGCCAATGAGTATTCAGTACTGATTTCCTTTAGGATTGACTGGTTTGATCTCCTTGCAGTCCAAGGGACCCTCAAGAGTCTTCTCCAACACCACAGTTCAAAAGCATCAATTCTTCGATGCTCAGCTTTTTTTATGGTCCAACTCTCACATCCATACATGACTACTGGAAAAGCCATAGCTTTGACTAGACGGACCTTTGTCGGCAAGGTAATGTCTCTGCTTTTTAATATGCTGTCTAGGTTGGCCATAGCTTTTCTTCCAAGGAGCAAGTGTCTTTTAATTTCATGGCTGCAGTCACCATCTGCAGTGATTTTGAAGCCCGAGAAAATAAAGCCTGTCACTGTTTCCATTGTTTCTCTATTTGCCATGAAGTAATGGGACTGAATGCCATGATCTTAGTTTTTTGAATGTTGAGTTTTAAGCCAGCTTTTTCACTCTCCTCTTTCACTTTCATCAAGAGGCTCTTTATTTCCTCTTCGCTTTCTGCCATAGGGTGGTGTCATCTGCATATTTGAGGTTATTGATATTTCTCCCTGAAATCTTGATTCCAGCTTGTGCTTCATCCAGTCCAGCATTTTGCATGATGAACTCTGCATATAAGTTAAATAAGTAAGGTGACAATATAATAGCCTTGATGTACTCCTTTCCCAGTTTGGAACCAGTCCATTGTTCCATTTCTGGTTCTAACTGTTCTTCCTGACCTGCATACAGATTTCTCAGGAGGCTGGTAAGGTGGTCTGGTGTTCCCATCTCTTTCAGAATTTTCCAGTTTTTTGTTATCCACACAGTCAAAGGCTTTAGCATAGTCAATGAAACAGAAGTAGATGTTTTTCTGGAATTCTCTTGCTTTTTCTATGATCCAATGGATGTTGGCAATTTGATCTCTGTTCCTCTGCCTTTTCTAAATCCAGCTTGAATGTATAGAAGTTCTCAGTTCATGTACTGTTGAAGCCTAGCTTGGAGAATTTTGAGCATTACTTTGCTAGCATGTAAGATGAGTGCAATTGTGCGATGGTTTGAACATTCTTTGGCATTGCCTTTCTTTGGGACTGGAATGAAAACTGAACTTTTCCAGTCCTATAGCCACTGCTGAGTTTTCCAAATTTGCTGGCATATTGAATGCAGCACTTTAATAGCATCATCTTTTAGAATCTGAAATAGCTCAGCTGGAATTTAAAGCATGAATTAAAGTCTCATTGTTGATTGAACTCATAAACTAGTGTTGACTTAAAAAATAGTCACAACCTTAAAGTTGAGAGTTATGTTTTATTCCACATAAATTTTAAGGACTTAAACCCAGGAGACAGTATCTCAAGTGACCCTGAGAGAATACCTCCGAGGAGAGGGAAGGGTCAGGTTATATAGAAATTTTGCAATAAAGGGCAGGTGGTCTGAACATCAAAGGATTATTGTTAATTAAAGAAAACCAGACATCCCAAGTTAAGGAATTTAGTGCTTTTCTATGTATGGGAAGATGTAAGAGTCTGGGCTCAATGAAATCATTCCTTTCATGTGAATCTCAGCTATCTGGAGCCAGTGTCCTGTGTTTTTCACATCCTGAGTTGCTCGGTGCTACAGACCGGTGGCAGCCACATCATGCAGATTTTCTTCTCCTTCCTGGGTGCCCTTAGGGCTCAGAAGTTCACGTTTGGAGGCCTGGAGTCGCTGATGACTGCGACATCCTTATTTATTGACAAGGCAGGAAACCTCCATTTCTCACTAGAATAAGGACCAGGAGTGTGTATCTCCAGTTTCGAACTAAATATCATTCCATAGACTTTGTATCTGTGATGTGTTTATGCTTTTGCTTTTAAATGATCTAAAGGGTTGAGATTAGATGTGCTTGGTTAGATGGGTGAATACCTTGAGCTATGGGGTGATCTTGATACAAGTGCCAATTCAGTGTTGTACCTGGGGTTTGTGGGGAGAGGATTAGCAGCTGCAGTGGAGCAGTAGAGCAGCATGACCCCATGCTTCTGCCGTTTTCCTGTCCCCACCAGGAAAGTGACAAAGCTGTGCCTGTGCTCCCGATGCTCTTGAGCTCAATTCAGATGTTTTGATAATGATGGGAACATCTGTCCATCCAAGGACAATGGACCTGCTAATCTATCACAGTGGCTCTAAGAAGGCCACAGGGTCAGGGGACCAGTGAGGTGCACATTTGTCACTATGACATTGTGTTGTTCATTTTACCATTGGTGGTAGGGATTCACTTCATGAACTCTGTGGGTCTCTGGATTCCTAGATCTCAAAGTGACTGTAGCCATCCTTGACCCACATTATCGATGGACCCTAGAAAGTCTTAGGCCCTCCATGCCGTGCTCCGCATGGTTCTTCCCTTCTCCCCCACAGCACCCACCCTGCCAGGCACCAACATTGACTCACCTGCCCACATAGCACAATTCTGCCATCCTTTCCTTCTCTGCTCCATCCCTTTGTCCTGGCTGCCTCCCTTCTGATCTTGCCCCTGCATCTAGGGGAATCTTCCAGGGCCTCCTGATCCAAATGTCATCTCTCCACTGGGCTCTCTTTGGCTGTCATCTCCCTCCCCTTCTGCCTGAGCTAAGTGAAATTAATTCCTTCCGCCTCCCTTGTCTCACAGTTTTATTAAAATGTACAATGACATAATAATGTTTATCATCCTCTCCTCCATGGCTGCCCCAATTGTGGTCTTACTCTGAGTGTGTTTTCTGGGTAATAGAGAAGTGAGGGGAGGGTGTGTGTTGGGGGCTGGAGAAAGAAGAAGTTGGCCCAGCACACACCCAGGGAGGGATCTTCGCAAGAGGAAGGAGATAGTTCTGCCCACCTCTTGGAGGAGGCAGAGGCTGGAGCTGACAAGCAAGGAAATATGAAAGCGAGATAATTAGAGAAGGAGGGGCATAAAATGGAAAAGCCAAAGTATTTTTCATTTTGCACCTCGGTGTTAGGGCTCACTCAGTTTATTTATTAAGCCGTTATCAAAGTAAAGTGAGACAAGTGGGTCTCAGTCTAATGAAATTGCCCCTCTGTGGGCCATGTGAGCTTCAGGTATCCTGAGCATAATTGGATAACAATGACAATTATTGCACCGGGAGTTTTAGTGCTGGCTAGCCTCTCCCTTTGTGCTTTTTCTGCACAGCGGCTCACAGGTCTTTTGATGAAGCCAGGGCAGAGCTGACCACTCCAGCTGCAGTTCCCACTGGGAACTGCACACTGGGTGCCCGTCAGGCCCACAAACCTTCACATTTCAGCTCCTGGCACTCTTCTCCGTGTTGGGACCTGGATGAAAAGCCCCTCTTGCTGTCCTCTGGTGAACTACTGAGCGGGCTGCTCTACTGGTCTGGGCACCTGCAAGGTTGGCGGTTCCTCACCTGGGGGTCAGGGTGCCAAGGATGTCCACCAGAGACTTCTGCTTTGTTTTTAAAATTATTTGACCCGTGCCCCATCCCTACACCTCCATCCCTCCCAGGTAGGCCTGAGAAGGGGGCATCTCTGTAAAATTGCATTGAACTGTGCCCCCTCCTTGCCCCTTCCACCCTCCCCAGACAGGCCTCTCTGACAGTATCTTGCACTGCTGAGAAGGGGGCATCTCTGTAAAATTGTATTGACCTGAGGGGATCAAGCTTTGAGGTGCTTGTGTGCTTAAATGTGCAGGAATCAAACTGCTTGGCTGATAACACGGCATCGATTCGTCTCCTTCCCCTGCTTGCTGAGCCTAAGCCCGCCCCAGATGAGGCAGTGATGTTTGGGGTTGTGGTCATATGGGGAAGTTCTCATTCTCGGTGCCAAAATGATGTGTCAGTGGGCTGAGGACTGGGTCTTCATCTAGGCTCAGCAGGCAGGGACTCCAGCAGCAGCCCACCTGGCTGGAGGTGTGGGGAGAGGTGGAAAGGAGGGAGCTTGAAGAACCAGAGACTCTATCCTGGGGTTCAACCCCCCAAAAGCAGGTCAGGGCTTACAGTTACTGTTCCAGGAGGAGAACGATCAAAGTGCAAGAGAAATAGAGGGGATTCGGGAGGAAGGGAGTGTGGGAGCAGCTGGAGGGGTTCTCCAGGAGTGTTCTGTGTCCTCCAGGAGCAGGGAGTGAGAACTCTGCTAGGTCACCACTCGCTCCTCTGTATGTGAGCCTGTGTAATGCCGGGGTTCTGAGGGAGAAGGTGCACCCGGGGCCTCACCTGCATGCCCACTGATGCTGTGATCTGGAAGGTGTGAATCTGATCAGCTTCACTTCTTAAGTGGGGGCTGGCTTTACGTCCCGACAGCAAGGATCCATCCACGTGGAGGGTGAGGACTGACCTGTGGTCTCTGCTATCTATGGTAGCAGGTGCCGTGGGAGCCCCTGGAGGAGATCAAGGGGTGGTAAGCTTGCTGGGAGCTGTGGTTCCAGGGTGGCTGCCCCGCTTCTCTCATCTGAGCGCCGTCCACGGTCCTGTACTTCTAAGGATGAGAAGCACATGGCCCTGACCGCCTTTCCTTGAGCTGCCCTCTAGGTCTCCACTGTAGCCAGGAAGCACAGAATGCATGTCCAGGAACATTCCCTGGGTTGGGCGGGCAGGGGTGCCCAACCACCTTGTCCTCCCGCCCAGCTGATGGGCCAGCCCTCGCCCAGACCTGGCTGTGCCTTGGTGCTTGCTTTCAAATGCACCCTTTGAAAGAGACACGTGCACCCCAATGTTCATCACAGCACTGTTTATAATTGCCAGGACATGGAAGCAACCTAGATGCCCATCAGCAGACAAATGGATAAGGAAGCTATGGTACATATACACAATGGAATATTACTCAGCCATTAAAAAGAATTCATTTGAATCAGTTCTAATGAGATGGATGAAACTGGAGCCCATTATACAGAGTGAAGTAAGCCAGAAAGATAAAGACCAATACAGTATACTAATGCATATATATGGAATTTAAAAAGATGGTAACAATAACCCTATATGCAAAACAGAAAAAGAGACACAGATGTACATAACAGACTTTTGGACTCTGTGGGAGAAGGCGAGGGTGGGATGTTCTGAGAGAATAGCATTGAAACAAGTATACTATCAAGGGTGAAACAGATCACCAGCCCAGGTTGGATGCATGAGACAAGTGCTCAGGGCTGGTGCACTGGGAAGACCCAGAGGGATGGGATGGGGAGGGAGGTGGGAGAGGGGATTGGGATGGGGAACACATATAAATCCATGGTTGATTCATGTCAATGTATGGCAAAAACCACTACAATATTGTAAAGTAATTAGCCTCCAACTAATAAAAATAAATGAAAAAATAATAATAATTTATCCCTGAAGAAGAACAACAACAACAAAAACAAATGCACCCTTTGCCAAAATGCCAGAAGGAGCTGGGGAGGCGGAGCCACAGCCACCGCGAGCCCACGTGCCCTCGTCCTGTCCCCTCCCGAGTGTCTGGCTAAGCCACGTGCCCACGGCTCCTGGCCCCCTCTTCACACTTGTCCCAGGGCCTCTGCCGTTGCCCTCACTGTGCTTCCTGCCCGGGGCCCTTAGCTCCTGTCCCTTCCCTGGGGGCGACCCTGCTGGCTGTTGCCCTCCTGGTCTCCCTGCTCCATCTGCCTCGGGGCAGCTACCCAGAGCCCCTCCCTGTTATCCTCTCACCCATCACACCTGCCCCCGCTGCATCGAGGTTCCAGGAGCACCCGGGCCCCGGGGCCTGAGCTGGCCATGTTCAGAGGGACACTGAGGGTCAGTCACCAAGCAGGTTGTATCCCCACTCTGCTCTGATTGCCCCCACTGATGTCACCCACAGCCCCCCCCCCCCCCCCCCGCCCTGAGCAGGTTCTCATGAACCCTCCTTCTCATCCCCTAGTGCAGCTCCCACCCCTGTGGCTGGAATTCCTTGGCCCTTCATCCCTCTCCTCTCCTTTCCCGGGAAGTTCCTATGTCTTGTCACCTCAGGCAGCAAGTCCTGTTGGAGGCCCCCTGCCCCTCCCTGGGGTCTGGCCCCCCACCTCTCCCCTGCCTTTTGGCGGGCATTGCTGCAGGGGCCATCATGTTACTCAGCCCAAGGAGCTCAGCCACTGGACCTCACATCCTCCGAGTGCAGCTCCTGGGGCCAATCACCCACAGGTGCTGTCCTCCTGGGCGGAGAAGGATCCTGCCCCCAATGCTGGAAGCAGGGTGCCCTCAAGGCCCCCAGGGTCTGGGGCAGGGGGGAGACAGTAAGGGGCGTAGAAGTCTGGGCACCTCTGAGGGCATTGCACTCATCTGAGTCCCGGGGGACACAGACTCAGCCTTGTTTGCAGTTCAGACATGTGGCCAGTTTGGACGCTGGTGAGAAAATTCCCAGTGGTGTAACATTCCAGGAGCCAAACACAGCAGAACTCTGGGCTGAATCTCAGGCCAACAGTCCATGACTACAGGTCTGAGTCTGCTGTAGATCACACAGCCATGCGTGGAGGCCGCACTCAGGTGAACCTGTGAAACCTCTGGACGCTGGGTCACTGGAGAAGAGGGGACACCTGAACCAGGGCCTGATGGCTGCAAGGAAGAAAACCTCCTTGAGAGGGTGGAGACAGCCCAGCCTGGCATCTTTGGAATGGGGCTCATTGCTGACTGGAGGCCAGAGGAGGGCAGAGTGGACAGCAGGGCCCAGGGCCACCAAGACAGGATTGGGGACACCCCTGCCTGCCCACCCTCAACTGGCCCTGAGCCTTGGCTGCTGGGGCTGGGTGGGGAGGAGTGTGTGGTCTCTGAGGCCAAGCCCCCAGGGCTGGGCATGGTCCAGGAAGGAGCAGGATGGTGCAGGTAAGCAGTGCAAGTGAGGACAGCTCATTTTGACCAGAAACTCACACCAAGGTGGAAAAGTGGATTTTAAGTGCACTTCATGCAGACTCTGTGGGTCTGTCAGAGCCCGCAGACCCCCACAGCGTCAGCTCCCCAATGCCCCCCACATGCGGTCTGTGGTGCAGCCAAAAGAACCCTCGGTTTCCTCCTCACTCACTCAGAGGGGTACTAAGGGCTGGTTGCTGAGCAGGTCATGTCCCCACTCTGCCCTGATCCCCCACCCCCACCCCCAACTAACATCATCTACAGGCCCCATGAGCAGGTTCTCCTGACTGTCACCCTCCTTCCCGCCCTCTAGTCCAGCTCCCCACCCTTCCCACCCACTCCCACCCCTGCGGCTGGAATTCCTTGGCCCTTCATCCCTCTCCTCTCTTTCCCCGGGAAGGTCCTATGTCTTGTCACCTCAGGGAGAGTGAGTCCCAGAAAAGTGACCTTTACATTCTCTTCCAGCATCAAGGCCTCACGTGGGAGCTGGGATGTCCTTATTCTAGAGAATCTCGCTTTTTCACCAAGGGAGCTAGCACCGGGCTTGGAGCAAGAGTTTAGTAGCATTATTTTGCGTTTACTGTGCTTATTTACAAGTGAGATATTAGTCAGCGATACAAATTTCCCTTTTAAAGGCACAAGCTTCCATAAAATCGCAGAGTCCATTAAAACAAAAGCCTTGGGGCGCCTGCAACTGGGTGACTCCATGGTGTCCATGTGTGTGGTGTGCCCTTGCTGCCTTGATGAGGACTTGGGGATGGGACATCCTTGGCTGCTGTCCAGTCGTGCTGTGCCCTGTAGGAGGGCAGCTATGTCCAGGTAACATCTCATAGCATCGCATCTTCCAACATTTTGACAGTTGCTTCTCTTTGTGGCAACGTCATGGGGTTTCCCCAACGGCTCACATGATGAAGAATCTGCCTGCAATGTAGGAGACGTGGGTTCAATCGCTGGGTCGGGACGATCCCCTGGAGGAGGGCATGACAACCCACTCTAGCATTCTTGCCTGGAAAATCCCATGGACAGAGGAGCCTGGTGGGCTACAGTCCATGGGGTCACAAAGAGTCAGACACGACTGAGTGACTGATACTTCCACTTTACTTTCTCTCTGTGGTAAATGCTACCAGTTTTCCGTTCTCCCTGCTGATGAAATGTTTCCCATGGAAGTGATGAATTTTTTTTAGAGATACAGAAAGGAAAATGGTAAGATGGTCCACAGACGGGGCCAAGAGCCTGGGCTGGATGGAGCTGCACTGGAGTCCAGGACAGCCAAGCGTATGGTCGGGCCTCTCTTCCCCACCAGCTCTGACACCAGTGTGAGGGCTGGCACAGACCCCAGCAAGCCCCACATATACCAGACATCCTGGTGGGAGTCCACACAGCCAGCACTGAAGCCCATCAGGGACAGAGCACAGAATGTGCATCTGTCCTGAGGAGACCCAGTCATCTCCTTGTCCACCAGCCTGGCTACTACCGTTAAACACAAATAAAACACCAGAGCCTGCAGAATGAGTGAGCTCTGGCCCCATCTGGGTCTATGTGGATGTTTCATTGAAAATTCCAACTGCTGTGGAGGTAGCCACGCAGAGGAGAAAGACAACTGGGGAAGAGGCTGATCAGGAGCTGAGTTATGAGGACATGAAGCAAGAGTTAACCTCTGGGGGCCTTGTCTCCCTCCGCAAACAACCACCTTTAATCAATTGGTGTGTGTGTGCATGTGTGTAACCATGGTGTGTTATCATATGCGAACACACTTGTGTGACTTCCCTGGTGGCTCAGATGGTAAAGAATCTGCCTGCAATGCGGGAGACCTGGGTTCAATCCCTGGGTTGGGAAGATCCCCTGAAAGAGGAAGTGGCAACCCGCTCCAGTATTCTTGCCTGGAGAATCCCATGGACAGAGGAGCCTGGCAGGCTATAGTCCATGGGGTCACAAAGAGACAAAAGGGAGCGGCTTTCACTTTTACTTCACCACACATGTGCACAAACATGCAAGTGACTGGTGTGATATGAGCAGGCTGTAGCATGTGTTCATACGTACACACATGTGCTGGGTGAGAGTGGTGCATACATGCATATAAGCATGTGAGTGGTGTGTGCATATGTACAGGTATGGATGTTTATACATGTGGGTGGTGTGCACACGTGTGCACATATGTGGCTTGTATGCATATCCGGTAAGTGTGGTGTGCCTGTCAGGTGGAGGGACAGAAGGACGAGTCCAGTTCTTGACTGCTGAAACAATGAATGCCATACAGAAAATCTGTGTAAACCTGTCTCAGGCTCATCTCTCATTATGTCCTTGTGATGACTCACTAGAGGCAGAATTCAGAGTTTCTGTTTCCTTACGTGGGCCTGGATCTACGCACCTAAAGGATATTTTAGGCAAGTGGTGAAGGTTTGTGTCCCAGCCAGGACTTAGGAGACCCCCTGTTCCCAGCCTCCTGGCCCCAAGGCCTGTCACATGGCCAGTCTTTTAGAAGTGTTTTGCAGCCTGACAGGTGTAAGACACTGTTATTTAATCTTGCATTGATTTAATTGGTGATTAGTAGAGAGGTAGGGAACTTTTTAAAAATCTGCTTTTCTTTCCTCTTTTTTGCTTTTGCAAATAAAGTGTCTGTGTTTGTCAGATGTTCTCTCAGAGGTGATTGGAGTGGCCCCTACAAACACAGAGATTCATTTACGAGAAATCCGACATCTGTCTTCAACCTGTAAGCCTGTAAGCCACTGAGATCCCTCAGGAAAGTTCTGTAGATTCTTCCAAGTAGTTCTGGTGTCTTCCTAGAGTTTTTCCCCGAGTGTAACACGTGTGGATGTGCGAGCAGTGTGTCTGCAGGGTGGAGGTGCTGCTGACGTGCACTTGATGGAACCTGGCCTAACCAAGGACCGTTATTTACCTGAATAAGTAAGCCAAGTCCATGCAGTCTGGCGGAAACCCAGCACGGATTCTTTGCAAGGCAGAGGGGCTTTCTGAGAGCCTGGAGTCCTAGTTTGAAACCTAAAGCTGCCAGGACAAGGCTGGCAAGCTTTCTCTGTAAGGGGCCAGATATTAGTTATTTTAGGCTCTGCAGGATGGGGCAGGTGGGACGTCTGCTTCTATAGTACAGGTGCAGCTGTGGACAGTTCACTGTGAGTGGTGGCTGTGTGCAGGTGAGCTTTATTTACAGCGTCTGGCACTGGATACCTGTGGCCTCCTGAGGCGCTCCTGCCGCCCGGTCTTCTGCACTTCCGGTTCTGCACACTCCATCCAGGTCAGGGGTCAGGGTGGGTGGGTCCTGGCTGGGTCACCTTTAAGAGCACAGGGCGACCTTTTAAGCTGAGGAGGCGTCCCTGTGGCTAAGTCAGGACGTCCCTGCCTGTCTTCACCAGGCGCAGAGACACTGGAAGGGACCTCGGGTGTTCAGATGGGGGGTGAGTTGACCACAAGGCATCTTGTCGCCTTCCTTCTGACTCTCCTGTCTGGCTGGACGCCGGGACCCTGGGGTACCCTCAGACCAATGAACGACGCAGCCTCACCTGTGGCCACTCGGCGCCTGCAGTGCAAGCCAGGAGGCACTGACTGGGTGCCCTGTGCCACGGACCCCGAAGGCACGGCTGCTCTCTGGACATGGCCCTGAGTGAAGCCACCTGCCCACCATCCAGATTGGGTGACCTGCCCACCACCAGGCTAGCAGGTCCTGTTCCTCAGTCACCACAGGGCCTGGTCACTCATCCACAAGCAACACTGGCATCGCACCTGCTGCCCAAGAGCTCACGTCTTCCCCGGGGTGAACTGGACTCTGTGAGGAATGCTCACCCAAGTTTAAAATCAAGTGGACGGACGACTTAAAGCCAGAAAAGCAACTTGTGGCGTTGAAACTTGTCTGATGTCGGTTTTCCCTGCGGTGCCTCCTGAGCTGTTGGGTTTGCGACTTCTCATGATCGGGGGGACCTGGAACCAGAGAATGAACCTACGAGTTGGCAGGCCCCATGCCGGTGCCCTCTGCACCTCAGTCTTCCTGTCTGAGAATTGGGTAAGAGTTGCGGCTGCTCTCTAAGCCACGTCCTAAAGGGTGAGGTGGGTGTACATGGCCAGCGACCTTGCAGGCAGCTGGCAGATGAGGGTCCTTCAGCCCACGGTGGCTCTTGGGGGAAATAAGCTCAGTGGAGGGCACATGTGGGGTGCGGGAGCCCAGGTCACCCCCCACCACAGCAAGATCCTCCCAGCCCCTCCCGAGGCTCCCAAGTGGGTCAGAGCCTGAGTTGGGGACGGTCAGGGACGAGAAACCCAGCAGCTCCAGGGCCTGCCTCATCGGCATGGCCTCCTTGTGCTCATAGGTGGTGGTGAGAGGCTGCTGGAGGATGCGCTGGGGAACTGGCCTCCCTCTGGGTGAGCATCCGAGCATCCAGCTGGCTCCTGGGCAGTTGTGGCTGTTGGTCAAACCCCCATGTATGGCATCGCACGTGGGGAGTACAACCATGACATGGGCCCTGACCTCTGTGGGGAAAGACAGTCCAAGCCCTGATGTCCGATGGTCACTCTGCCACCGACCTGTGTCTCCTGGCAAGCGAGGCTTTGCTGCACCTCCAGGGAGGGCGCAAGTCCATTTGGGGGTAAAATATTGTCAATGATGTGGAGTTTCACATGCTGAAACACAGTTACAGCCAATAGGATTCTGAAGACAGTGATCAGCCTTTAACTTTATTTATCCAATCCACTTGATGAGAGAAGTCACTGGCTACTTCTATCCTCATGGTGTTATTTTTCCTGAATATTCTCCCGTGGAGTTCTATTACATGTTTCCCCGGAAAGTCTCCTTTCTGGCAATGGCCGTACTTCCTGGCTGATCCATAAAAATGGGATTTTCCTGTCTTTGGTTCAGGCCCCTAGTGCTGGACTGTGTAACCTATTTTAGCTGAAAAAATCGCATTTGTCACTCTTTTTTTTTTCCCTCGCGTTTGTCACTCTACTGACAGCCGAACACCCTTGCTCCCAGCATTTGCCGGGTAGTTCAACCACCTGTGGGGACAGTGGGGGCCTCTCCTCGGGGCTGAGGGCTGGGTGGGAGAATAGGCAGGAGCTTGCCTCTTAATCGCATGATCTGCTCATGCTGTCATGAGACCCAGGAGGGGAGTGGACCCTGAGCAGTCCCTGATGAATGAGTCTGCATGTCCAGCAGCCCTGGGGCCTGGCCTGTGGTAAGTAGGTGGAGCTGTGGTCAGCTGCCAGGGCCCTGGCAACCACTGCTGCAGGCGAGGAGACACCACCAATGATGGGTTCCTGAGACCCCAGCTCTCCCCCGGCCCAAGTTGGCCCTGCAGGGGCTGCTGCTCAGAGGAGATAGGTGGCCCTGCAAAGAAAACAAGCAATTTCAGCTTTTCTCTGTGCCTGAGGGTCAAGGTATTCATCGTCTTCAGGAGTAGTAAAATCATCATGTTCCGAGGTGAAAGTCAGAGACTTGGGCTCCTGGCAAGTAAACTGGGGCTTAAAGGAAAGTGGCTTTTAGAGATCCTATTAGGAAAGGACAAAAAACATTTAAAAAGCCAGGAACTCATTCTCTCTCTCCAGCCATTATAGTGGGAAAGTGGTTTATGCAGCGCACACCTGCTTCAGAACAGAGCTGTTGCTTTCACTCCCAGGCCAAGTGAAAAATTCAGAGATACTCCCATGTGTATTTCTGGGGAGATGGGGGTCCAGGGAAGGGGTGACTCCACTGCATCCCACCCTACTTGGCGGGCTGGCTGTGCTCAGGGCCTCCTCCCCACCTGTCCCACCATGTGCATGCCCAGGCTCAGGGTCACAGTGACCAGCAAGGAACGGCCCTCTGGCTCTGCCCCCTGCAGCCACCCATCCTCCAGGACAGGTCAGCCATGAACTCTGCCTGCTTTGGCTCCCTTGCCTTCCCATGTGGGAGCTGAGCCCCACCAGCTAGCAGCACTTGGGAGGCGCCTCCTTGGTATGGGTTGAGGCAGGGGATGTCTGGCGAGGATGGCCACACCAGCAGCCTTTCAGCCTTTGCACAAAGCAGGCTTGGTGATCTCATATGAAACAGACAGTGACACCAGAATACCCCAAAGGCAGCAGGGCTCCATGGGTTTAAGTGCCACAGAAACGCAGTTCAACGGATGTGGTCGCTGTGTCAGGAACAGTGCTGTGCGTTGGCCACGTCCTCTGGTCCTCCCATGGGCACAGGTGCAGAGGGGAGATGGCAGTTAGGAGCTGGGGAGAGGGGAGACTCCTCCAGGTCGATGGAGAGGTGACAGAGTTGCTGATGGACACAGTCCGGTCCCTGCATCACAGAAGGGAGAAGACCAAGCAGCTAGTGTGGGCCAGCGCGTGGGCTGAAAGAAGATGCTCTGTTTTCTGAGATGCAGTTAAAGCAGTCCCCTGCTTCGTGGAAAGAGTCTTAAGTGTGCTTAGGTTGGGGCATGTTTATCGATGTTTTAATGCATGTTTTTCACAGAGACCTGGAGTTGTAAGTCCCCCCATGAGGCTCTGGAGTCCGACAGCCTGGAGGCACACTGATTAAGTCTGTGGCCTCAGACAGGGCGCCAGGTCTGTTCTCTGCATAGGAGGGTCATGGCATTCATCCCCATCCGCTCTTAGACTGTTACGATGATAAGATGCTATTGTAAATACAGATGTATTTGCGGATATGGAAACCTTCCCTGAAGGTTGCATAGTGGACCTAACAGCAATGGTCAGAGTGTCCCTTTGGCTTTTGGAGTCTGTGATTTTGATGCTTGAGCTCACGGGACAGCAATACTAATTGTAGGAAGTTGCAGATTCTCATGTGGCCTTGGGCACCTCCTAGGATGCTTCTATTTACACAGATGAATAGCATATGGCCAAGAATAAGGAGATGGTGGTCCAGAAGACTCCTCACCCTCAATCTAGCCCCTCAGACTAGGGTCACCATACCTGACATCCACTCGCCCGCTCCTCAGAGCTGCAGGCAGTGGTCCTGTGGCCCCTCACGGAGCGGGGAGGCAGGCTGACTCCCTTTGTCGTTAGCCTCATTACTGTCCCAACCACCATGTTGGGATTCCCAACCCCCACCCCAGCCCTTGTTCTTGCTTCAAGCACATCATCTGCCCATCTGGTATATAGCTCTCTGGTCACCTTTGCACTAGCATTGGGCTGGAGTCAGAAAATAAAGCAATAAGCACAGCATCTGCCCTCTGAGTCTGAAGGGAGCAGACAAACCAAAGGGCAGCTGTCAAGTGAGAAAGGGCTGCGAGACTGAGTGAGTGGGGGCAGTGGGAATCTGTGGGAGGGGGTCTACACCAGGACACAGGAGGTGGTGGTGGTGGTGGGTGGGGGTCCAGGAGGATGATGGCTACACTGAGACTAAGGGATAAGCCAGAGTCTGAGAGGAGGAGAGAGGAATATGGGCAGCAGGTAGACCAGATGACTTGTCTACTCTGTTAAGGGGTCACCATGCTGGAATCCTTTTGGATCATATGAAATAAGGGGTGTGTGTGTGTGTGTATCCCCATGTCCCACTACCTGCCACAGTTCCCAGCTCTGGAGCAGTTGGAGGTAACAAAGCAATAAGGTTCCTACATTCGTGAAATATACAGTTCAGATGAGGTTCTCAAAACTTTTTGACCATGACTTATAGAAAACAATGACTTATAAAATGTAAAGCAGTAAGCAGCTCCCCCATACACACATAAATAAAATCTCATAGAACAATATTTGCCTTCCTAGTAGAGATATAATTACCATGGATATTTTCCATTCTGTTGTATTTTGTTTTAGAAGCTTCCTCATGCTCACTAGGTTGTTGGCCACAGTTTGTGAATCACATTTTTAAAGTACAGTCAGGCATTTCTTTATTTATTTATTTGGCCACACCACAAGGCTTGCAGGATCTTAGTTTCCCAACCAGGGATTGAACTTGTGCCCCCTGCCGTGGAGGCATGGAGTCCTAACCACTGGACTGCCAGGGATTCCCTGTAGAGCAAATGTTGGAGCACAAGCTCTGGGTGGGTGTTTGGACAGCATTTAGGAAAGAATAGGTTTGGCTGAAGATCCCTAAACTGGGTATTTCAGGCCAAATCAGATAAAAGGATAAGTGGATGGATGGATGGATACATAGATTCATGGATGGATAGATTGCTGGATGGATGAGTGGATAGATACATTCATAGGTGGATGGATAGATTGATAAGCAGATGAATGGATAGGTGTATTCATAGACGGAGGGATGGAGGATGGATGGGTGGGTGGGTGTGTGTGAGGATGGGTAAAGGGAAGGATGGATGGATTGAGTTTCTTCATAATGGTTATTACTCAGCAGATTTTTTTCTGGAGGTGTGGGGTGTTTTTGGCAGGACTTGGGGGCTGAGTTAAGTGAGTAGAACCTGTTTACGTATGGTATTCCTAATGTGTTTCCCTCATTTTAAAAAACATGAAAAAAGCACTGGCCTTGTCATGCAAAGAGCATCTGTGTTTGGTATAAAGCAGTGCCATGGGTGGAGGTCTTGCTCACCATAAACATCCATAGAAGGTGACTTTTGGTGATCAGCTGTTGCCTTTGAGCTCATGCACGTCACTCCACTGACAGGCCAGCTCTGCCAAGGTCTGTCTGCCTCAGTCACTGCTCTTCTGAGGGCCAAGGACAGCGCATGGTGCACAGCAGACACTTGACTACTTGTCCACTGAATGGAGATTCATGTCTTCCTGCCTCGCTGCGAAGGCCGTGAGCACATTCTCCGCAGCCCAGGTCTCGTGTGTGATAGAGACATTAGTGTGTGTCAGACCCTTTAGCGGGTTTCCCGTTGTTTTAGTGTGTTCCTTTAATCTAATAAATATGTGCCCTTGGCTGAACTTCCCTGAGTCTGTGGGGAGACCAGAGAGAAGGCAGGATGATGGTGTGGCTTGAATGGCAATCAGGAGACGCTTCTTTTGCTGGAGGAGGCACCATCACTGTTGGAAACTGCTCTACTTTCTTTTGGGTTTAGGGGTTCAGGCCAGCTCTGGGGGAACACTGTTCTGCTTTGGGGAACCCAAAACTGCTTTGGCTCTCACAGGTGGTGATTGCAATAATCCTGCCATTCAGGGAGCTCTCTTGGTGGGGCTTGGAGAAATGGGAGAAGGTGATGCCATCGAGGTGACCTGTCCGAGAGCGGGGCTCCTGGCCGGTGTTTGGCGGCTGTCTGACCTTGGACACCAGCAGAGTATCTTGGTCCTAGACCACCCGCATTCCTCTTGGCCACAGGCTCTGAACTGTCAAGAGAAATGAAGTCATGTGTGTATGCATTTGCTGGGATTATATTGAAGTCCATGTGCTTTAGTGATCAATCATCCTAGACAATCAAGTCTCCTCTGAGCACCAAGTACCCGCAGCCTGGCGAGGCCTGGCTCAGTCTCTCCCTCACCCCTTCCTATCAGCTTCCCCGCCTTCCTCTCTCCTCGGTTGTGTTTCTGGAATGTTCTCACCAGTCAGTCCTCTTCGGTCCTCCAAGTATTGCAGGATGACAGGCTGGCGTTCATTGCCACAAACCATCAGAGGATCAGGTCCTGGTGTTGACCTGTCAACACTGCTTCTCCTTTGAGAAATAACAGTTTACTTGTGGCAGACACTCAAAGCCTTCTGGCACCCACAGGACCCCCAAATTCTATTACAGTCATCACCATCTTCTCTTGCCAGAAAAATAATAAATTTAAAAGAACATGTACTAAAGAAAATCATTTCCAAGTTGGGCTGCAGAGGAGTCTGAAATTCATAGCTGCTGAGTCTCCCTTGCTAATGGGAAAGGCAGAAGTAAGAGCAGGTCTTTGTGTGTGGTGAACATGGTGCTTGTCTAAATTTAGGACCTAGAGATGCTCCGAAAGAACAGAGTTGGTGTCTAAAGACCATGAATTTGCAGTCCCAGTGGCAGCATTTTGAATATCACTGAATATTCGGGGTTGAATTGTATGCCCTACAAATATTAGTTGAGGTTCTAACTGGTTGGTACTTTGAGTATGGCTTTATTTGGGGGGCAGGGGAGGAGGTCTTTGCAGATGTAATCAAGGTAAATCAAGGTCACACTGAATTAGGGTGGGCCCTAAATCCCTTGACTGGTGTCCTCATAGGGAGGAAGAGGACCTTTAATCCAGTTTTGGGTAAAGACCCACAAAGGCGGGGTGGACAGTGCAGGCAGAGTGGGGTGATGTGTCTGCAGGCAAGGATGGCCTGGGAGGGCAGGAGTCGCCCTCCCCACACACTCCAGAGGGAGCCTGGCCCTGTCCACACCCTGAGAGTGACCTCAGTCCTCCAGGCTATGAGAGAGTCAAGTCTGTTGTCTGAAGCACACCAGCTGGTGGTACTTTGTTACGGGAGCCCCAGGACAGGAATATGCTAGGGATACTGCAGTTGTGCAAGGCCACGAGGAAACCACAGTGGAATGAAACTGTTGGTTCAGCTGCATGCTGGTAACTTACCTTCTTGATGACACCCAGGAGTGACTTTTAAGGAGGAACTTGAACTCTGGGTGAGTTTCCTGTTCCCGGCTCCATTGATGATGGATCAGTGGCATCACTCCAAACACACAGGGTTGGTGTCCAGAGTCCGGGTGTCATTTTCCTGTCATCCCAATGATGTGTGATTCTCTCCTGAGGCCCCTCAGACACTCACAGCCACCCACCCGCCCTCTCCACATTCTGCCTTGTGAGAGTTCAGTAGAATCACATTCTATATGCAGACAATGATGAGGCCTAAAGTCAAAGAAAAGCAGCCTGTAAAAGTGCTAGGGGCCCTTTGAAATCAGCCATAAAAGTCATCCCACATCTTTTCTTTGGGGTGGGTGCTTGCAGTAAGCATCCCAGGCTGCTGTTTTGCTGGTGTGATCATTTGAGATGAAGTTTTAGAAGGAGGATAAGGTTTGGGACCAGTTCATGTAAAGGAATATTATTAAAAATAGCATTTTATGCATGTGTGTCTTAATTTGTTCAGCAAACAAGCATGTCCTGTTCTGGATTCTGAACCCCGAGCCTGCCTGTCTCTGTAGTTGTTCCCATAACTGCCTCCCTCCAGGTCACTGTCATATGGATGTAGGAGTTGGGGAGCATCCCTTGTGCATTTTCAAGGGCGCCTATGTCAACGCACTTCAAGTACATTGACCGCCCCACTTGGGAAAACAGCCCCAGGGCCCAGAATCAAATTTGGTTTAATTGAATCGTGGTCTGCCCATGCTGGCTGCCTGGAGGGGGCGGGGGATGTTTGTCACCAATGTTGAGGGCAGACCTGGTCTGCTGAGTCCATGTTGTCCCCCCACCCTCCACCCCATGCAGACCCCCCTCAAGGGAGCTCTTCTGCTTCTCTGCTAGTTTCCAGAAATGATACTCAGGCAATAAACTTCATCTCTAAAAATAGGGCACATCAAGGCCTTGATGTTTTTTTCTAATTAGTGTAAGAATTTATTGAATATACATCATACGTGTAGATCACAATATTATTAAAATTACTATTAAGACTTTACACATCAAAATATTCCAGGCAGTTGGGGACACAGGAAGCCTGATGCTCCCTGAGAACCGTATCTGCATTAGCAAGATAAAGGACAATTTAGGACGATTACAAAGGCGATGATTTAGAGTACAACATAAAACTCTGCTGAGAACTAATTCGTAATGCCAGCTGCTGCTAAGCTTCTTAATCTTTATCTAGTTCAATTAAAATCTGAATGTTTGGGATTTCATTAACAATTGGGGGTTTGGAAACTACATGCACTCTTACACTGTGTTCCGTTGCTGACGTACAATACTGGAACTTTCCCAGAACGTCTTCAGGTAGACTTAGGTATAATTAAAACTTAAGTACTTAAAGGATAACTCAGAGGAAAGAAAAGATTAGTGTAGTTTTTCAGTCAGATCCAAGTGACAAGAGTAAGAAACCCCAACAAAAGCTGTGCAACTTTCGTTGGGGAGAGAAGGGTATCAGAGCCGACTGAGTTGCTATCTGAGCCCCTTGGCTGCAGGATGCTCAGTGTAAGGCCTGGGAGCTGGTCTGGGTGACTTTGACCGTGCGGGTTGGGGACCGTGCCAAGTTTCTGCTCCTGAATCTCGTACCGGGTCCACACTCCGCTGAAGATGGGTTTTCAGTCTGTCAATTCATTATGCAGTTTCCAGACCTTTACAAGCAGGTCTTTCTAAAGTCAAATGGGCCAAAGTGATGAGCTAACCTGACGTATAACTTCAGATTGACAACTAAAAGCAGAAGGAATGTTTGATGTGTGTGTTTTCTCTTGACCTCAGTGTCAAGTCTGTTGTCATGAACCTTATTCTCTCAAGATCAGTAGGGTCCCTTTGTCCTCCTGCAGAGGTTCTGACTGAGATCAGAGCGGGGACAGGGGATCTTCATTATTAAGTGCCCCCTGCCATGTCATTGTGAGGCAGGTGGTCCCCTCACCAGGCCCTGCACACCCCTGATGGAGAGTTTAAGGTTTGGGACACACACCTGCTTTCTAGACTCAACCTAGATATCTGTGTGTAAGGGGCTGAATGATGACCCCAAACATGGCCATGTCCCAATCCCCAGGACCTGCAAATATGTCGCCTTACATGACAAAAAAAGGACTTTGTAGGTGGGATTTGGTTAAGGACATGCAGGTGGGAGATGCTCTCCAGAGGACCCCTTCTGACTGGAAGGAGGAGGGCAGAGTTAGTAGTGGGTGTGACAGTGGAAGCAGAGGTTGAAATGATAAGAGGAAGGGGCCACGGGCCAAGGAGTGTGGGCGCCTCTAGGAAGGGGCAGAGCCTCCCACCCCCACAAATTTCCTAACTCTCCTACCTCCTCCCGTTGGTCTGACAGCATCCCAGGTATTGATGGACACAAGTTTGCACCTGCTGAGGAGCCTGGCTTGTTGCTCACCCGCAGTGAAGTGGCCACTCAGCAGGTCAAGATGAGAATGAGCTGCCACGATTTGGTGCTCATCATGTCCACTTGCATAGAAGAAGCAGGTGAAGGATGCCTCCATGTCCCATATGGATTCAGCCAGTGTCCACCAGGTGGGTGAGTGCAGAGTTCAGGATAACTGGCAGGATGGTGTGTGTCTATACACCTGGATTCAAATGGGAAAATTGGAGCCTCAGCCAGATCCTTTGGGGCCATAAATACGTATGGCCTATATTGCTCTTGAACTTGATAAGCCTTCTGAAGGCACCCTTACTGTTTTTGCTCTAGGCCTTTCAATGTTTTTATGAACAGCGGCCGCACTAGCACAGCTCAGGGAGAGGCCCTGTCTACTCAGTCCCCGGCTATCCCCCATGAAAAGCAAGGACGCTTCCCCACTTCCCTTCGTTACAGAGGATTTTATTTTCATCTGTTGACTTTAAGGGTCTTTCCAAAATTGTTGGGAAGAATGATGATTGAGAATCTCGACTCAGCAAGTTGCTTTAGAATATCACAGGCAAAAACATCCCAGGTTCCTTCAAAACTTCCATTTACACTCCAGGACATGGTTGATTGGCTACATTGCTGCAGTGCCATTAGGTTTTTTAAAAACTTTTTATTGACCTAAAAGTACATGCAGAAAAATCACATCAGTTGTGAGCGTTCAGATGGCAAAACTTTTTAAACTAAACACATGGTGCCACCAGCACCAGACTTATTACCAAGGGACTGAGTGGAACCCACACTCCAGGGCCTTTCCTAGTCGTCTCTCCTTCCAAGGGAGTTGACTGCACGTCCTGTTTCGCCTGATTTTGGACGTCAGTGGAAATCCTGTAGCATCTTTCTTCGTGCTTCTGGCTTCTTTGGTTAAGCTGTAAGTCATCGGATGTTGGCTTCCCTGTGGCAGGCTTTTCCACCTCCATTGCCACAGAGCTCTCCTTCCTGTGCGTGTCCATGTTTTATCTGTCCAGTCTATGCTGATAAGCACTTGGGTTTTTCTAACGGTGCCACGCCAGACGGTGTCACATAGGGCCCACCACAGCCACTTGCTGAGCTTCTGCACTAAACTTCTGAAGCACAGCCCTCCTTGTGCTAGTGTAAGGACAGGAATTCTCATTTACAATGAAAGGTGTAAACGGTTTAGTGTGTCAGGTCTGAACTCAGCACCCAGGTTGTTGTTCAGTTGCCCAATTGTGTCTGGCACTTTGCAATTCCATGGACTGCAGCACACAAGACTTTCCTATCCTTCACTGTCTCCCAGAGTTTGCTGAAATTCATACTGATTGAGCCAGTGATGCTATCCAGTCATCTCATCCTCCCTCACCCCCTTCTCTTCCTGCCCCCAATCTTTCCCAGCCTCAGGGTGTTTTCCAGTGAGTCAGTTCTACACACTAGGTGGCCAAAATATTGGAGCTTCAGCTTCAGCCTCAGTCCTTCCAATGAATATTCAGAACGGATTTCCTGTATAATTGACTGGTTTGATGTCCTTGCTGTCCAAGGGACTCTCGAGAGTCTTCTCCAACACCACAGTTCAAAAGCATCAGTTCTTTGGCACTCAGTCTTCTCTATGGTCCAACGTTCACATCTGTACATGACTACTGGAAAAACCTTAGCTTTGATTATACAGAACTTTGTCAGCAAAGTGATGTCTCTGCTTTTTAATACACTGTCTAGGATTGTCATAGCTTTTCTTCCAAGGAGCAAGCATCTTTTAATTTCCTGGCTGCAGTCACAATCCGCAGTGATTTTGGAGCCCAAGAAAATAAAGTTTGTTACTGTTTCCATTTTTTTCCCCATCTATTTGCCATGATGTGATGGGACCAGAAGTCAATGATCTTAGTTTTTTGAATGTTGAGTTTTAAGCCAGCTTTTTCACTCTCTTCTCAGCACCCGGGGGGAAAATACAAATATTCCTGTATCATTTAGTCCATTCCTAGTGAGCCTCCTGGTTCTAAGTGTACCTAATGTGTTTTCACACAAGTTTGCACTGCCAGGGGCAGTGTGATATTCCAGGGCTCTGCAGATGAGTGTTTTGATATTAAACACCGTGTGCTTGCACACTTACCCAAAGCTGTCACAGAACTGTCTTAAGCCGTGGGGCTGAGTGAGTGGAACTGGTTTTGTGCAGTTGGAACTAGTAGGATCCCCAGTGTCTTTTGTGGGAACAGGGAGGCAGGGAGCTGTGAAGTCCAGTGGCACCCTCCTTCGAGCTGCATTGTGCAAGAAAGCTTCGCAGACAATTAATCTTTGTCCACCTGCAAATCCTGGCAGAAGTCAGACACACCAGCAGCCTCTGAGATTTTTTTCTGCTGAAACGGCTGCTGCTTTTGTTCATCGAAATAATTGCCTATGCTGGGGGCTGGAGGAAGGGGGGAGCTGGGCTTACCATTTGGCACAAACCAGACAAAATGTGAGGTGCATCCCGTTCTCCAGTGTGTGTGGTTTCCCTCTGCTGATGGGGTCTGTTCAGGCACCACCACCCCCACCCCAAGGTCTTGCCTCTGATGATTTCAGGTAAGGAGATTGGGCACCCGGATTCTGGAGCTTAGATTTTGCTGCCAGAAACCTGTCTTGGTACCTGAAATAGCCCTTTCCTGTGCATCTGAAGTTGCTCAGAACACGTTCAAAGGCTGGCCATGGGAGCAGGGCTTTGCAGCTCACAGTTGGCAGGAGGATGGATTCCTGGTGATCTGGATCCCAGCAGGTGAGCCTATGCCCAGACTGCTCTGCTCCCACCTGGGTCGGAGCCAGGCTGACTGCAGAGTTGCGAGGCCCAGTACGTGATGAAAGTGTGGAGCCCCTTGTGCAAAAATCGTGAAGAGTTTCAAAGCGGTGGCAGCAGAGCTCTGAGCCAAGCAGGAGCCCTTCCCAACACCGGCCACCTTGTAGCTGTGAGGGTGGCACACCCCAAGGCCAGCCCTGCTCCAGGGACAGCTGTGCTGGAAGATCCTGTGACCTCCTTGGAGCCGGTCCTGAGATCAGCTGAGTACTGGGGTGGGAGGGCCAGGGGGTTCTCCATCCTTGGCAACTCAGGCGAGCACCTCTCCTGAACCCCCTGCAGTGTGGGGAGGGGCTCTCGAAAGGGACCACTCATGCAGAGCTGTCCTCTTCCCTTTCAGCTGCCTTGGCGTGGACACCGCCTTCTCTGCTCTAGACGTTTATTTGAGGTAGTTTGTGTCAGGCTGGGTGGGTGTTGTAAGCAGACAGCAAAGTAACAAAAGGAAAAAAAAACACAGATAAACAGGAAGAAAGAGAAACGGTTGAGATGTCATAAAGCTTCCAGAACCATTTCCCCAAATCGTTTTTTATGCCTCTATTGGAAGGAAACACGTGACCTTAATTATAATATTTAGTAGAAGATTTGAGCAGTGGAACGATTGATTTGTGTACATTCAAGTATTTCTTGACTGTGTACTGAATTCCAGGGCCTGGATGTAGCAGCGAACAGAACAAAGTCCAAGAAAGACGTAGGGAATTTAGACATGGTGAATGTCTTCCATGAGGATCTTAGAGTTGAATGTGGCTTCCCTGTGTCAGGAAGATACCCTGGTGAAGGAGATAGCACCCACTCAAGTACTCTTGCCTGGAGAATGCCACGGACAGAGGAGCCTGGTGGCTACAGTCCATGGGGTCGCAGAGTCGGATATGACTGAGCAACTAACAATTTCACTTTTGTCCAGATCAGTTTTGAAAAGTCCTGTGTCTGTGGTGGGGGTGGGGGACCTTCCTACTGGTCACAGAGATAGCACAGTCATCATCCAGGCTCTTGCCTGTGGGTTGGCTCAGGTCACCTGCCCTCCTCTGCTGACCCCCAACTTTTCCAGCACAGGGCCATCTACAGCTGGCTTGGTCTCAAAACAGCCAGGCCCAGGTGATGGACAGACCCCATGCTTCAGCCACCAGGGGCTTCTCACTCCAGTGGGCGGGTCCTCTCCCACCAGCCAGATCAGAAGTCTTCTATATCCATCTGCTCCGGCCACCTGCTCATCATAACGAAGGACCGCAGACCCGATGAGTTTAAACCACAGAAATGTATTTCTCTCAGTTCTGGAGGCTGAAAGTTCAAGACCAGATGCTCAGCAGTGTTGATTCCTCCTGAGACCTCTCTCCTGGGTGTGTAGATGGCCATCTTCATCCTGTATCCTCACCTGGCATTCCCTCTGCACTGTGTCCTAAGCTCCTCCTCTTAACACACACCAGTTCTCTTTTATCAGGACTAATGACCTTATTTTACCTAAACTACTTCTTCAAAGGCCCTTTCTCCAAATGCAGTCACATTCTAAGGTAATGGGGTTGGGACTTCAACAGATAATTGGGATGGGAGGTACACTTCATCCCAAGGTGCAGCCACTGGGCTTGGAGAGAGACACATATGGCCCTCCCCCGCCCCCACCCCCACCCCCACCCCCGGTCAGAGCTGGGCCAGACACACAAAGGAGGAGGGGGAGGGGGAGGGGCGGCCTCCTGAGGCTTAGGGTCTGACCTTCTGGGTGAGCTGAAGAGCCAGTTGAATCCCAGATGGGTGGGCAGATACTTAAAGTTAGCCCATTAAAAGACAAAAACTAAATAAAAATGTGAAGGATTGAGTGTTTATCTGAGCTCTGAATAGCAATGGGAACATGCTTGCTGAACAGAAAAGCAGGTGAAACCAGAAAGGAAAAAATGGCTGGATCTGAAAAAAAAAAAGATTTAAAAAAAAACTTTCACAATAAAAGCCAGATTGGGAAGAATCACTTTGATAAATAGGACACAGAATTTCTCACCTTTAAATATAAAGAGATAATATAGATTGGTGAGAACAATCCAAATTAGAAAAGCAGACCAAACCTTAAAGAGAAAAATTACACAACAGCAGATATTTAATAAACATAGTGAAAAGTGTTCAGTTTCACGAGTAACCAAGGAAATGACCTGAAAACAGTATTTTGCCACTGTTGTCCTACCAATTCTACAAAGTTTTCTTTTTCTTTTAAGCGATATTACTGAAAACTGGCCCAAATCTGTTGAGTTAGCATTTTTTATACTACATCCAGAAATGTTAAATTGAAATAGAAAAGAAATTGACAAAACATGCCAAGAGCCAGAGAAATGGTTTTGTGCTTTTATTCAGTGATTCCAGACCTAGTCAATACAAAAAAGGAGGCGAATCCATGGGTGTAGGACCAGCCCCCTCAGCAGGGCGGGGGCGCCTGCAGGCAGCCCAGCGCTCTTCACTCTGCAGTGTCTGTGGTACCTGCCCCGCCCCAGCCCGCAGGGTCGGGAAAAGTCACTGTCCCACGGCTGCACAGTGACTCTTCCAGCCTGGGGCTTTTCTTCCTGCTTCTCAGGGCTTCCCTGATAGCTCTGTTGGTAAACAATCTGCCTGCAATGCAGGTTCGATTCCCGGGTCGGGAAGATCCCCTGGAGAAGGGACAGGTTACCCACTCCAGTATTCTGGCCTGGAGAATTCCATGGACTGTATAGTCCATGGTGTCGCAAAGAGTTGGACATGACTGAGCGACTTACACTTTCCTTGTTCTCACGTCTCCACTTCCACCTGCCCTGTGAGCTGGGAACCCTGGAGGCAGGGCCACGTCCCTCGGTCCTATGCTTCCCGTTGCACGCAGCAGACACTTGGAGGGATGGGCCAAGGGTGGGCAGCATGAGGCCATCTTCCAGGGTGGACCTCAAGCCCCTGTACTGATGGGACACGTAGGGTGGCCGGCACCCCCCGGCCCCTCTCCTGTCCTTTATCTCAACCCAACAGTTCCTACCCTTATCCTCTGCCTACTGTTGACCCCCCAGTGCAGAGAAAGAGCTTAACCCCCAGACTACTTGGGAGCTGACCCGGCCAGCACTGCCCTCCCTCCTTCAATATTCAATTGGCCACCCTCTCCCCACATACACACGGCCTCACTCCTGCTGGGAGTTGGGGTGAGCAGGGTATTCTCCTGCTGAGCCCCCACGCCTCCACACTACCCAGGGTAGTGCCCACCCCCTGGGCCTTCCAGGGATGAGACACCAGTTCCTTCACAGTGGACACCAGGCCGACAACACAGGGAGGGAATTCTTACTACAGGCTGGTCCTAGTCCAGTGTGACTCTCACGTTGTGGCTTATCAGGGCCTAGTCGTGTCTAGAATCTGCTTATTCCTTCCTCCCTAATCCCGTGTACTACACCGGCCTGGTTTAGCCAAGCAGGGGGATAACAGTCCTTGCTGCTGTTCTGTAGTGACTTTCCCCTCCACCCTTGGGCCCAGGGCACCAGCTTATGGGGAGAGGCCAGGGCCAAAGACCAGGGGCCAGAAGGGTCGTGGGTTTAAGGGGTGCTCTGGTGAACACGGCTGGATTTCCTAAAGGAGGATGCACGTCTCTCTGGGTTCTCGGCTCCTGCTGGGTTGTCCTTGGCACCTTTGTTTAGTGCAGACAGGCCTGCTGGGGAGCCAGCAGTCACTTCTCACAGTGCATGGACCTTGGGTAAATATGTTTTTAGAACCAAGGGGAGCGAGCTGTTAATTTCATGTGGGAATGGAGGCCCCCTTGTCTCAGCCTGTGTGAGAGGAGCTAGGACTGTCCCCCTGCTGGGGCCTGGGCACATCCCAGAAGTGATTTGTCTCTGTTTTTTAAGTAGATGAGCCTCTTTCCTTCCAGGTAGATCATAGCACAGAAGCTGATCACTTGTGTGAGGGAAGAGCCTTCCATCATGGGGACTCCTCAGACCCTCTTCCAAGCACAGTGGTTACCCTGTCATTTCTGCTGATCTGAAGGACAACCTCAGAAGGAGGAATTAACAGTTACCAAAGCTTGGGGTCAGGGGCCTCAGGAGGCTGTGCCCTGAGTGTGCAGGGAACTCATCCCTTGGACTTCAGGGGTGTGAGGTGGCCTGGGCAGCAGAGGGATCTGGTTTGTCTATCTGTCCATCCCTCACCCCTTCAGGGATCTTTGGTAATAGAACCTCCATTCGTGTCTCGAGTCTGAGAAAACTCCCGTGTGCTCTCAGAGGGTCCTCCCAGACTTAGGGTGCATGGGGGCTGTGGGGACCCAGCCTCATTGGCAGCACTTCTCTTACCTGGGTCCACAGTAATGATGTGGGGGTGGGCTTGTGATCAGACACGGCCAGTGAAACGTTTGTGGCTTTCTGGGTTCCTGGGCAAGAGAAACTTCCTGGATGCCCTGGAGAAGTCTGGTGTCTGGAAGGAGAGGTAGAGCTTCCAGGGAGCCTAGAGCTCAGAATGGAGGGAGGAAGCTGTCCCTGGGGACAGTGACCCCACCGATGAGAATATGGTCAGATTCCAGCTGCAAAATCATACAAGTCCCACTTTGACTTAAGCTACTCGGAGTCAGGTTTTTCCATCTCCTGCTGCAGAAAGAGAAGTAACGGACAAGGGCTTGAGAAGGAATGGTTCTAAGAACTGGCAGAGTCAGGCAGCAGGGACAGGATGAGGGGAGAGTGCACTGGACCTGGTCCTTAGGACATCACTCTCTGTCCTTGGGGTGGGTTAGCAGGGAGCAGGTCCAGGGAAAGGTGGGCTTCCTGAGGCCTGGGAAAGTGGCCTTGGCATGCAGGTCATCTCGGGGGAGGGAGAGTCCAGGCACTTCCCCACCTGCATGCCCGCACCCAGATCCTCTGACCTCCCCACTGCTGGCATGTTTCTTTGGGTTGGATCTGCCCATTTCTGGGAAACCTGTGACACAGGAAATAGAAGCTCGTTTTCCAAAGGGAAGGGTGTTTTCAGAAGGGATTTTTTGATGGATCTGCGTTTCTCAAAATCCATTCCGTCAGGAGAAGTTAAGAAAAGAAAAATCTGATTTTCTGGAACATCAGAGATGGAAGAGGCCCCGCTCCTCACAGATGGAGACCAAGCTTAACTAAGTTTGTAATTTGAAGGCTCTAACGAGTTTGAAAAAGTCCCCTTTCCCCTTAAATCAGGTTCAGATGGCAAAACCGATGTGTTATTCCGGCAGAGGTAGAATAAACCTTTGGCTGGAAGGGAGAATAAAGCTGTCAACTCCCTCTTATCAGTTTTCTGCCGCTCGCCTCTGCCCGTCCACCATATGCCGCATTCTCTGAGCAGGATTGCTTTGCCCGTTACAGGAAAAGTGGTTGCTTTTCAGCACAATTAATTTAGTAGGACACAAATGCTGCTGACGGCTGGGAGTAAGGTTTGATCAAACAGATTGGCTAATTGGTAGCAAAGAAGTGTTGACCGTGTAAAAGAGGATGAAAGCGAAGTTGGACTCCACTATGGTTAGGGTGGCCTTGCCCCACATTGTGTGTGGAGGCGGGGGCGAGTCTCTGAGTGGATGCCCAGAGCTAGAAACCGTCCATCTCTTGTTGTATAATCATTTGTTCAGGGTGACAGTCAGGGCCGAGGTGCAGGCCAGGTGGGGAGGTGCACCGGGTAGGCGTGGCCACCTCACCTCTTCTGGCAGGGCAGCCTTCAGAGCACACACCTTGTTGTGGGACTATAAGTCTACCATGCTCTCCATTATTTCTGAAACCCAATAAATGAAGGTGCTGGAGCAGCCCAGCCTCCAGGTACCTGCTCTGTAATTCTGTGGAATCAAGCTTGAATTGAAGTGTTTATTAGCAAGTCCTGGTGGAGGTGGGAAGGCTGCAGCTGTAGGGCATCCCACTGAGGTCCCATGCAGGGCCACGGCCTCCTCTGGTTTTGCTCTAGACCAGGTGCTGGGTCAGAGAAGACAATGGCACCCCACTCCAGTACTCTTGCCTGGAAAATCCCATGGACGGAGGAGCCTGGTAGGCTGCAGTCCATGGGGTCGCAAAGAGTGGGACACGACTGAGCGACTTCACTTTCACTTTTCACTTTCATGCATTGGAGAAGGAAATGGCTACCCACTCCAGTGTTCTTGCCTGGAGAATCCCAGGGACGGTGGAGCCTGGTGGGCTGCCGTCTATGGAGTCGCACAGAGTCGGACACAACTGAAGCGACTTAGCAGCAGCAGCAGGTGCTGGGGACCCGACTTGAACACCACTAGGTAGTTCTCTGTTTTAGGGTCTGTGCCGTGCGCTGTCAGATGTCCAGCAGCATCCTTGGCCTTCACCCACCCCATGCCAGTAGCACCCGACCAAAAGTGCCCCCAGATCATGCCAGTGTCTTCTGGGGGCAGAATCCCCCTGTTCAAGAACCACAGCTCTAGACAGAGGGCTGAAGTTGATTCAAAATTTGATCCCGCACACAGAGGGCCAGGAATGACCTGAGAAGGGGCAGCCACTCCAGATGGATGGGTGACAGGTTCAACAAGCAGAGAACTAACATACGAGGCTTGACCTGGTGCCACAAGTCGAGTAGATCTCCACCCCACCCACCAGAATCTTAAAGTTTATGTAGCAGACTTGACTTGGTTCAGTGAGTCCACTGTTCACAGGGTCTCAACCGTGTCATCACATAGGATGCAGTTTTGCCTTGAGGTTTGTTTTTTTTAAAATATGTGTGTGTTACTTGCTCAGTTGTGTCTGACTCTTGAGACCTCAAGGAATGTAGACCGCCAGGCTCCTCTGTCCATGGGATTCTCCAGGCAAGAATACTGGAGTGGGTTGCCGTTTCCTTCTTCAGGGGATCTTCCCAACCCAGGGATCAAACCCACATCTCATGTCTCCTGGATTGGCAGGCGAGTTCTTTACCACTAGTGCCACCTGGGAAATGCTTTTTTAAAAATAATAGCTGTATTTATTTTTGTTTGGCCACGCCGAATCTTAGTTGTGGCATGCAAGATCTTTAGTTTGCCTTGTGCTTGATTTCATCTAGGACCTACTGCTTTGCATGATAAAAACCTAAGAATGTAAAAATTTCTGAAAGCAATGCTCTTCTTCCCTTCCCTTTTACCTATTTGTTTGCTCAACATGTTCAGTCATGTCTGACTCTTTGCTACCCACTAGTCTTCTCTGTCCATGGGATTCTCCAGCCAGGAATACTGGAGTGGGTTGCCATGCCCTCCTCCAGGGGATCTTCCTGACCCAGGGGTCAAATCTGCATCTCAGGTCTCCTGCATTGGTGGGCTCTTTACCATTAGCGCCTCCTGGGTAGCCTACCTGTTTACCTCTTAGCATTAATATTGACTCTCTCTTAAGGAAGCCTTGTCCACTCGACAGCTTCATTAATAAACCATGAATCAGGGCATCTGGGGGGCTGTGATGTGGGTGCATCCTCTACCAGTCACAGTGAGACAAAGGAATTGGAGTGATTTGCTCACCCTAGCTTACACACTCAGTTCAGAGCATTACCCCTGGTGAGAAAACTGTAAGCTCCATGAAGTGAAGAAGTGTGTCCTGTTTGGCTGGCTTTTGGCATAGAGAAGGAACATTGCATAGTCATTGATTGAACCAATGAGCTAGTCTGCTTCTTGCACTGTGTTATATTTCTTATCTGTTCATTCATTCAACAAACGTGCTCGTATTCCATGTGCCTGCCACTTGCCCAGGCACTGGGGGTGGAGGGCTAAGCAGAAGACCCCTCCCCAGCCTCCAACCAGTGTCTTTGGCCATGGCTGGTTCTGTATACAGGTGTGGCCATGGGTGCAGGGTCAACTGGATACGTTGACGTTTCTGATACTTTCCAGATTGGAGAATTCAGCTGTCAAAAATTTCCTTCTTTATTATACCAAGAGGTAGGACTAGACTGCATTTTCACTGTTGCAGATTTTAAATTGCCTGTATCCATTCATCCATCCGTGGACACGTGGGTTGTTTCCGCCTCTTGGCTGTTGTGAACAGGGCTGCACGGATGCGGGGGTGCAGATGTCTCTTTGCGAGGCTGATTTCAGGTCTGTTGGGTGCATACCCAGCAGTGGGCTCACTAGAGCATGTGGTGGGTGGTAGCTGGGCTGGGAGAGTGGAATGGGGATGAAGTGTCAGTTGTGCAAGCTGAGCATCTCCTAGAACTAGCTGTCCACCATACATAGACAGATGCTGCCACAGTTTGTTCAGTGAGAAGATCACCAGTTAAATGCTCTTATTGGTTCAGTGTCTCTGGGGCAGGGCTCACGGCTGGATTGCTGTGGGGCCCCTGTGTTGCTGGTACAGGTGTCCAGGCAGTCCGTGAGCAAGTCTCTTCCTGAGCACCTCAGGTGCAAACATATGTGTGTATTCTTCTGGTTCCCTATTTCCTGTTTTTGTCATGGTCGTTCTTTCATTCAGCCAACATTTGGGGGCATCTACCAGATGCCAACTGTGTTTGGCACAGGAACTAATTTGCTGGTTCTTGACCCCAGTAGGCCAGTTGAGAACTCCAATCCCGTGACCTTGAAGAAGAAGGCAGGAGCAGTGGTGGAGGCTAGGGGAGTTGGGGTGGATAGGGAAGGACCTCTGCCATGTGCGGTGGTCTCCGGCCAGGGCTCATCTGCCCCCATGAACCTGGAAACCCTGGAGACTTTTACATTCACCACAACTAGAGGAGGGGGTGCTGTTCACATCTGATGGGAAGAGGCCAGTGATGCTGATAACCTCCTGCAGTTATCAAGGCAGCCGCCTCAAGACAGAGGGTTATCCAGCTAGAATGTTCCTACTGCTAGGAAAACCTGGCGTTAGCTGAGATCTGAGCAATGAGCAAGAGCCAAGAAGACAAAAGAGGGAAGAAGATAAGGCAGGAGGAGCAAGGGTGAAGAGGAGCTGGGAGAGTCCAGGGCCACGGGGCTGGCAGGACAGGGCTGAAGAGGGGCGCTGGGGTTGGACATTGGCCAGGGCCTGGCTCCCTCTGTGGGACAGGGTAGGCATTGTCTTACAGCCCAGCATGGGGAAGTGGCCTGCGGTCTGTCTCCAGCCCCTGAAACACCAGCTCCTCCAGGCTCTCCACACTTGGATCCTCCTTGGGGCAGTGTTGACCTGGCTAGTCTGGCCTTTGGCCAGTGATCAAAAAAATGAAACCAGCCCCCACTGCACATTTCCAGGGAGGTAGGGGCTCCGTGGGTCTCGTTAGTACTCGATTGAGGTCAGAGGGCTCTGGCAGTTATCTGACTCTGCAAATTAGACCAGTTAATTGCCTGGGAAGTGAGTACATGGTCTCATTGATCTGAGAAAGGAGGGTGCTCCTTAGGAGAGTGGGGGAGGGGAGGTAATCACCTCTTACGGATTCTGAAGGTGAGGTCACCTTTCAACCAAAACCCATAATCCACCTTGATTTTTGTTTTTGTCTTTTTCCTATGTCTTCTAAAATGAGAGCCTTGGAATGCTAAGGCTAAGACTTTTCCTTAAAAAAATGTGAGAAGTTGCATATGCATGTGTATGTAGCTCAATGTGTCCTCATATGTATCTCTGCATGTATGTGTGTGCATGAGTGAGTGCATGTGGGGAGCAGGCTGTGGGGGACAGAGTTCAAGTTCCTGGAGTAAAGGCAAAGCCAGGAGCCCTGGTCTAAGTGGAGGGTTTGACAGCATGCTCTGTCCTCAGGTGTGTTGTGGGTTTATCTCTGTAAAGGGCTCCATGCTGTGAGCTTTGGAGGGCAGACCCCAATGACATTGGCCATTTTTTTCCTTGGACCCGCCCAGTTGGCCTCGTCAGCACAGCACCCTATTCCCACACCTCTCAATATCCCTTATTCCACACCCATCAGGAGATGAGAAATCACCATTCCTAATACAGATCATCCTCAACCTACATGGGATTATGTCCTGACAGATCCATTGTAAACTGAAAATATTTTAAGTGAAAAATGCATTCAATGCGCCTGACCTACCCACCTGCCTTACCCACCTGAAATGTGCTCAGAATGCTGACGTCAGCCTATGGTTGGACCAAATCATCTAACTCAAAACCTGTTTTACAATTGTTGTTCAGTCACTCACTTACATCTCTTTTCGGTCTCATGGACTGCAGCATGCCAAGCTTCCCTGTCCTTCACTGTCTCCCAAAGTTTGCTCAAACTCATGTCCATTCCATTGGTCTTATAGTAAAATGTTGCGTATCTCATGTTGACTGAATGCTGTTCTGAAAAGTGAAGGACAGTGGTTGTCTGGGTCCACAGTGAGTATAAGTGTGTTGCTTGTACACCCTTCTGGTCACAGGACTGGCACACCGCCAACCCGGGAGATCACAATTCAAAAGCCTTTGGTTTCTACTGAACATGTATCCCTTAGCACCATCCTGAAGTCAAAACATCATAAATTGAACCATTATTAAGTCTGGGGCCATCTGTACACAGACTGATCCCAGAGAGATACGAAGTTGATTGGAACTGATTGTAACTATGTTTTCCCTTCTGTTTTCAGACACTAACTTCAGGTGACAAATATAGTAAAGGAATAAGGTGATTCTTTTTGAGTTTCCCTCATGGAATCTTTATTTAGGCAGGTAATTCATAGTTACTCTCCACAGACTTCTCCGCTTAAGTGACTTGTTTTAGGAAGAGTTTAGCCCAGAGTGGAGTTCACGGTAGGTTTCTGTGAATATATATCGAACGAACAAATGAATGAGTGACATGTTTTGAACTATATTCGCTCACGGCTGCAAAATTGCATTCATAACAGGAAGCTTGCTTAGGGGGAAGAAAAGGGGTTATTCTTATGAAATACATGGTTTTCTCCCCAATGTGCAGTGGGAATCTCCTAAAAATTCACAGCACACGTGTTGTCTGGCCATCTCAGAGGAGTATAATTTTGGCTACTCAGATGGGGTAGGGGCCTGAGTGTGTTACTATATACACAGTAGATGACCGGTTTTCAGAGACTGAGTGTAAGACAGTATTAGTAGCATTAACATTACACTGGTTCATGGATTTCAGTTCCTCCTTGACCCAAAAGGCTCACACGCATCGTGCAGGGGTCACTGAGACCCCGTGTCCTACATGTCAGAGGAGCTGACTGGCTGCCCCAGAGCACTGGGGCTGAGATTCTACAATTTAGAGGCTTTTCTCTTTTTTCAAACTTTTTATTTTGTATTAACAATGTTGTGATAGTTTCAGGTGGACAGCAAAGGGACTCAGCCATACATATACATGTACCCATTCTCCCCAAAACCCCCTCCCATCCAGCCTGGCATGTAACATCGAGCAAAGTTTCCTGTGCTATACAGTAGGTCCTTGTTGGTTATCCATTTTAAATACAGCAGTGTGTATAGGCAACCATGAGTTCGTTCTCTAAGTCTATGAACAGAGGCTTTTATCTCTCAGGTCACATCCATCTGGAGCACAAAATGAGTTGTTTTTCATTCTCTTAGAGAAAAAATTTATTTGGTTTTCTGTGGAACGAGGGCACAAGTAAACGCAAGACATGTTCCTTCTTATGACTTTTCATCTCAGTAATCCTGAAGCATCTGAAGAACCAAGATACTACAGCCGTGGAGTTAGTGAGATACACGAAATAACCATTTCTCGTGTAGCCTTCCTGAATGTCGTTTTCAAATAACTTGTTTGCCGGGTACATTTTCACTGGCTGTGAGGTTTAAGAGCTACCCCCGCGAGCAGGATTAAGGTGTCCTCTTCATCTTCATTCCCAGAGCAGTCCTGTAGCAGAGGAGGGGGAGGGGGTGCCCTGGGATTCTGTGAACATCACCTGAAGTGGTATGCTGGAAGCAAATAATTGCTTTGAAGTTTCATACTTTATCTGAAAAATTCATGTGCCCAGAAGCCATATAAGAAAAGACAGCCATGTTTGACCATATGAAAATTAAAGTTCCTGACAGTCAAAGGCATACCATTTAAATTTTATAGGAAAAAATAGAATCCTAGGGAAAATGGTTTTATGTATTTGACAGTTTTCCTTAATAAATAAAGAGCTCTTTAAAATCAATGAGACAAAGAGCTCAAATTGGTGGGGAAGGGAGGCAGGGGTGTTGAACTAAATTATGTGATTTTATAGCTATATTATGTGAACAAGCAGTTATGGTGGGGAAAGGATTTTAGATGATTGAGAAACATTTTGAAGGTGCTTTCTCACTTTCATGTAAATACAAAATAAAGTTCTGACCTACGATTTCACCACTCAGATTGGTAAAGATTAAACAACTGGTGCACAGCGTTGGGATGCTGGGAGGACACTGGCCACAGGTGATGGGAGATGTGTATTCAATGTTATGGGTGGTCACTTGACCACATCCATCAGATGGAAGGTGGGCACACTGCTGATGCAACAATTTCACTTCTAGATACTTATTCTGTATACAGCCAGGTATGCAGGTGCATTCACTGAAAGGTTGTTTATTATAGGAAACTGGAAATGACAGTCTTCATCAGTCAAGAAGTGTCTCTAGTACAGAACAGAAAATCAGCCAACCTTTATCAAAGATGAGGTGTAATTCTATGAATGGCCGTGGAACTTCGGTTCATAACTGACCTTATGTGATAAACAGCAAATTTGCAAGATGATGCATTCATTAGGACCCTGTGTGTGGAAAGTAGGGGACTCTGACATTTGTTCTTATGTTTTAGTATATCCATCCATAGAACATTTTTGGAAGGGTTGAGAGAAAGATAACATGTTCCTCTGGGGAGGCGGGGCTGGGGGGGGCAAGAGGGAGGGGCTTTTGCTTCCTGTTGTGGATTGTTCATATTGGACTTGGTTTGGTTTTTAATAGAATTGCTAATTTAAACAACAGTTTTCTCAAGGAGGAAGCTTACCTTTTCTATTAGGTGTTGATGGTGATCCCATTTCCCATTATATGTTAAAGTAATACAAATATGCACAAGCACTTTGTATTCTAATTCTCAGTGCAGATAGTGACCTGGGTGCATGTACGAGAGGGTTCTAGTCTTGCTCCTGTGTTAATAGTCTCTCATGTTCTCCTGCCTTCGGACGTGTTTTCGTCTCCTAGAACTTATCCCCTCCCACCCCACAGACCCTGGACCATCATTTACTGTTTGTCAGCAGAGTGGCCTGTGCTTTGGCTTAACAAAGTTCAAGCTGTTGTTGCTGGTCCTTCAAGAACACCTGGTGTCAGGAATATCCCGGTGGTCCAGTGGTTAAGACTTCTTGCTTCCACTGCAGGGGACATGTGTTCCTTCCTTAGTCAGGGAGCAAGGACTCCACATGCCACATGGTATGGTAAAAAAAAAAGGTCAAGAATGCCCCATGTCTTAGCCTCAGCTGCCTGCCTTCTGGGCAGCAGCACCTGCTGCCCGTGGTGGGACCCTGCAGGTGTCCTCAGCCCTGCCCATCGCTGCACAAGCCCCTGTATTTAGGATGTATTTAGGATTCTGCACTTGTTGGCCTGAAAAGGTCTTTCCTGACAGACAGAGGTCAATCCTGGACGGAAGCACAGATCCACATGAAATCATGCCCTCCACACTGAACAGAGCAGGCCAGAGCAGGCACTGCCCCCACAATGATCTCCATCACAGCAGAGTCAGTTTGGATATAGGCTTGTCTCGGTGATTCCTTGGAGAGAACCTAGAACACGTAAATCCATGTCAGAGTGGTGATGCGGAAAGAACCCAGAGTTCCTGGGCATATCGGTTTCCATCATGGTTAAGGGTTCAGGGCCAGCCAGGTCCAGCTTCAGCCCTGAAGAATCCAGGGCACCTCCTGGGACGCAATTCTGGTGTTCAGGTCATGGTCCTTCCTTACAGATGTACCCCTCCCACCCCGCCCCCAGCAAGTGCAGGAGCTCAGAGGCCCCAGGCCACCCACACGGGACCAGACATTCCTGACCCCCTGGGAAGAGCGCTTTCTGGCCCTGGGGTCTCCCTCCTGTTCTCACTGGCCCTGGGGGATGCTTGGTGCATCCCATTGTCCCGCATGTGTCAGAACTTCTCCGAGAGCTCCAGTGGCGCAATGGGTTAGTGCGCGGTACTTATAAGAACTTCTCCAGCCCCAGCACAGACCCTTTCCTAGGTGGAGAGAATGCTGTGGGTTTCCTTCTGCCCTGGGTTGGGGGTGGTGATCCAGGGCTCTTCTGCCTGCACACAGTCCCACTCTGGGCTAACTCGGAGGCTGACTTTCCATGGTCCCTCCCCTGGCTGCGAGCACCCTTGATTACACTCTTGGCTCTTACCTGGCAACTCAAGGTAAAAAATACGCCTTCTTCACAGATGGTACCCATCCTGCTCACAAGGCCCTGGCCCCTCCTGGGGCCCACCCTGTTCCCGGCTATTTTGGGACTAAGCTGCTGTCTTAGTGCTTGTCCCGTGATGGCTTCCTCTCTGCCCCGTGGGGGTCTGGACCCCTCCCGTCCCAGACCCAGGTCTCCTTAGAACCTTTTCTGGAATAAAGCTTCAGCCACGCCTGCCCCGACCTGGAGTCTTTATTTTTGGACCAAGCTGGACTCTGTTTTTGTTTGTGAAGGGAGGGGCTCTTCCCCTCTGAAGAAGCTACCTGGGTGTCCACTGCCAGCTTGGCCTTTTGAGAGCAAGGAATTATTTTTAGATGCATTTCAGCAACTCTTGTAAAGAAAAGAGGCAGAAGTAGGTGCAACAGACGCTCCAGTCGCACACACACCTCGGCCGGGCTGGGGGGTGGGGTGGTGAGGTTCTCTTTCCTGGACATTTGGCAAATCCCAAGCTGGCCTCCTCCATTCGGGTGTTGCAGGGGCATGGGCTCTAAGGAGGGCTCATGCTCTGGTTTACTGAGACCCTGCAGGCGCTGTGTACCACACAGGTCACCAGGTGGCCAGGCTCTGAGAAGTTCTTCAGTGCAGGGGCCACGCCAGGGACCAGTGTGTGTCCAGGTGGCGGAGGGTGGAGGAGGCCCAGGGCCCCAAGGGCCATGCTGTAGAAGGGGAATGCAAGGCTGCTCTGGGTGAAGTGGTGAGCAGAGCTGTCTTCCTTCCATGGCTTCCACACACCTGTGCCCAAGTCCCCAGTTGACATTTCAGGCCAGTAATAGAGAGTTTATGGTGCCTGTGGCAGACTGGCTCGAAATCCAGCTCTGGGCTCTCTGGGAGACCTGCTGTGAGGGCATGTTCCATGCAGCTCCAGTGTTACCACTCAGAACACAGTGCTTCTGAGGCCTGAAGAGGCTGGGTGATGCGGGGAGTGGTGGAGAGGCAAGTGTAGAAGACACTAGATTCCTGAGTTGTTGCATGGAAGAGCCCACACGACTCCCACTAATAACCTTTTGTGCAGTGTGTGTGTATAAACTATTTTTTTTGCTGTGTTGTAGCCATGCGTTCCAGGAAACAAACTCACTCAGAAGGACAATGCAGATAGTGGAGTGCAGTTTATTACACTGGCAGGCCCAAGGCAGGGTCTCCTCTTAGCCAAGGACCCCGACCAGTTTTTGTGAAAACCTTATATACCCTAAGTGTATAAGGTTCCCTGAAACTAGTCTGAACAAAGGAAAAAGAAAGATACAATCAAAGTTAACCAACGATCATATGCCTTAAGCCTAGTTAACACTGGACAATTATCAGTAGGCCTGTGGTCATACCCCAATAAGCATAATAGAATGTATGATTCTGTTCATTTACAGAGATAATTAGGGTATTCTTTTAGGTGATGGAGAGTCTAGGTATGAGCCCTGGGGCTCTTCCTTCCAGGGGCATGGTTTTCCAATTGGTATGTCATTTCCATAGATAGGGGGCATATAGCTCAAAGTCCACAGTCCAGCCCAAGATGGAGTCCTGCTTTCAAGATAGAGCCTGTTCTGTTTCCTGCTTCAGCTGTATTGGATTAAATAAAGCATTAGGGAAATCAACTTCACCTCTATTTTTACTTTTCTAACATGGCACTAGAGGTTTAGGATTGCGTTCTATTCCTATTGGATGGAGCCCCCTTCCAGTTCTTTCTTCCTGAGTAGCCAGGACTTGGGGTCCCATTTTCTGTGGCCAGTCCCAGGTTGGGAGAGGACTACCCACTGGCCACTCCATTTGTGAACGTGGCTGTGGATTCCCCAGGTGGGAAGGGCTTGCCTCACTGGTTATGAGGGTGAAACTCCAGCCTGCAGGTGGGTGGACTGCCTCAGCCCTTTTCTCGGTCTCTCCCCTTGGGACGCCCACACACTTTTGCACCCTCTCTGTCCTCGCTGCCCAACACCCAGCACTGTGTTCCCTCAGCCTGTGTCTGCAACCCTGTGTCTCAGTCTAAATGTCCTAAAAGTCCTGGGCTATTTAGGAAAAGGCTCAGCCAACTCAAGAGTCGATAGCTCCATCACCCAGCAGGTCACAGGGGCAGAGGTGGCTCCTGCGACTTGGGGACATCTCATGGCCCCAGAGCATCAGTTTCCTGTCTCCATGCAGCCTTCCTCCACTACACTACCTGTCCTGCCCTTCCTGACCGTCCCCCCCCCAACCACACAGGGAGCCACCACACTGGCAATTCTGCAGGTCCTCGTGTGCCCAGGCTCATTCACCTCTCAGGCCTGCAGTGCCCTCTCCTGAGCTCCCGTGTCCCCAGTATGGACCTGTGGTCTGAAGCGGGTGGTCCTCAGCCCCTCACTCACTCCCGCTTTCTCTGTGCTGTGCCCTTCCTGTGTTTTCACAGCACTCACAGGCTCTGAACCCACTGCTCCTCTTCGTTTGTTTGTTGTCTGTTTTCCTCCATGAGACAAGATGCTCTGTGGTCAAGAGGCAGCCTTTTGCTCTGTGCCCATGACTGGCACATAGTAAGTGCTCAGACCTCCCTGGATGAGCAGGCGCTGAGCAGAAGCCTCATCCCCTGGAGTTCCCTGTCTGGTCTTATCAGGGGCTCTGAAACCCCAAATGGTTATGGGACGAAGGCCACCCACTGGGGCTTGCCCCATGGGATGGGAGTGAGACCCACCTCCTGGGTAAAGGACCAGACAGTGTGCAACTCCCAACAAAGAACCCTGGAAAGAGAGCGAGGACATTTCTTCTCACTTGCCAAGACGAAGCCCCCAGACCCCCTCCCTGGTGGAAGCTACTGCAAAGAACTGGCGGAGCTTCAGTCACCGTTCAGATCTCAGTGTCCCCGCAACAGATGTGAGAGGCATTGTGCGTCTTATTCACAAGCACGATGGCAGCTCTAATGGTGCTACAGGGGGCTCATGAAAGAAGACATCCCACAGCTCCTGGTAACGTGGTGGCTCTATCGGGTGTCGGACAGGCAGCCCTGCAGAGGTGGGTGTGGGGGCCTGGACCAATGTCCAGTGTCTGCACTGATTCTGTCCTTCCCTGCCCAGTCCAAGAGGATGGAGGAGCCGGGTCCAGATCAGCGGTTTCCTCTTCCATGTAACAACAGTGTTTGTGGTCCAAGGGACATAGGAGGTAATTATATTCACTTTGTTCAAAAATTTAGGAATGAGCCACACATGAAGCTTTTAGAGATTCGGGACACATGGATCTGCTATTTAAAGCATCTAATTGCACCTTTTTGTGATGCTCAAAGTGTGATTATTTCACCGTGGATACCGCACACCTGGTGTGGATGCCCGCTTGCTGGTTACTCAGCCAGGCGAGTGGGTCTGTCTGCTCAGAGGTGGTCCTGGCAGGACCCTAATTACACCAACGATTGTTCCTGAACGTCCAGGATCAGATTCCTGTGAGAGAATCTGCATTAAATTCACACCAAGATGGGGTCCATATATTGTGCATGCATGCGTGCATGCTAAGTCACTTGAGTCATGTCTGACTCTTTGCAGCTCCATGGACTATACCTCCCCACCCCCACCCCCCCAGGCTCCTTTGTACATGGAATTCTCCAGGCAAGAATACTGGATTGGGTCACCATTTCCTCCTCCAGGGGATCTTCCTGACCCAGGGACTGACCCTGCATTTCTTGCATCAGCTGCATTGGCAGGCGGGTTCTTTACCACTAGCACAACCTGGGCAGACTTGAAGAGCTCCCTGCATGGAGATCATCCAAGCAGAGACTACAATAGATCTCACAGGGCATTGCCCTGGCCAGGAGCCACAGAGCAGGGTGTGGTCCTGGTGGCGGCTGGGGAGTGAGCTGTGCAGGGTGGTTACCTTCTGATCTGGCTGCTGGGGATGTTTACAGAGTGACTGTGCTAAGAGCTGCTCACTCAGCCTGGTGTTCTCATCTGTACATTGGGGTAAGAGCAGCCCTGCCTCACTCAAGAGTCATTTCAAGGATGAAGTCAGATGGTATGTATAAACATGGCACATAGTGAGGTTGTTAACTCCTTCTCCATCAGTAGCATCACTGTGGTTCAGAGTGTTTCAGTGATTCTCCTGTCCTGTTACCTCCTAGGACCTGGTCCCCAGCACACTGACCAGTCTTCTCTCCATTTGCTTTTTGTTCTCTTCCAGCAAGACCTTTTGTGGGCCCCTTTCATTCTCCCTTGCAGTGTGTTATGCTAAGTCGCTTCAGTTGTGTCCGACTCTTTGCAACCCAATGCACTGTAGCCCACCAGGCTCCTCTGTCCATGGGATTCTCCAGGCAAGAATATTGGAGTGGGTTGTCATGCCCTCCTCCAGGGGATCTTCTCAACCTAGGGATCGAACCTGCATCTCTTTAAGTCTCCAGAATTGGCAGGCAGGCTCTTTAGCACTGTACCTCCTGGGAAGCTCTTCATTCTCCTTTGGTCAGTGCCAATCCTGTGCCCACAGTAGGTCCTCACTATGTGTTTGTTGGAAGTAAGCCAATGCCTGCCACATCCAGCCCTCTGTGTGTGTAGGGACCAGCTTCTTTTTAATTGAAATGGAGCAGGTTGTTACTTAGAATTTCCAGTCCTCCCTGCAGAGGACAAGTGGCCCAAGTCCTTGAGAATCAGATGGGAATCAGTCCTTGAGAATTCCAGCCCTGTGGGCCTGGGGTATTTCTGTCTGCCCTCCTCCCTGCACTGGACCTTCCAGGGATGGGTCTCTCTTCCTTCCCTGCCTCTCTTCATGGAAACAACAGCCAGTATAGAAACATATCCCCTCACACAGGGCAGTGAGGACAGGCGCTCTGGGTGGCAGTTAGATTTCAGCCTCAGTCTGGCTGATTGGGACAAACCATGGTCCTTCTCCCCACGAGTCTTGTGGCAAGAGCTTGAGAAAAACAGGTCCAGGCTGGAATCCTGACTCTGCTTCTCGGCCCCTTGACCCAGACGTTACTGTTTCTCTCTGAGTGGCAGGGGCTTTACTGTAAAGTAGGGGTTATATTCTTGAATGTGGCTGGCAGAGTGCATTGTCAGGTGATGATGACAATGATGCAGGTAGCGATGAGGAAGAAGAAGATGATGACAATGATGGTGAAGACGATGGGGATGATAGTGTTGATGAAGATGAAGAAAATAATGGTAGTGAGATGATGAAGTTAACAATGATGATGACAGTGATGATGGTGGTGATAATGATGAAAATGGTGATGATAAAGAAGATGATGGAGATAATAATAATAGAGGACTGATATTAATAGTGATGCTGCTGATGATAAGGATAAGGATGATGATGATGATGATAAGGAAGAGAGGATGATGATGATACTGCTGATGATGGCCCTGGGCAGATACACTCTGGGTCGAGTCCTTAAAGTTCTCCAATGTTCACATTCAGGAGTCTAGGTGGTTTGTTTTCAAAGCCTTCTCCCTGAGGATGTCCACTTGCACACTCACACCGCTCGTACACCCACACCCGGGCTGCCTGGCCCTCCCCATTTGGAAGTTTGGCATCCCGTTGTGTGACCTTTGTCATCTTTAAGATTTCTCTGTCTTGGTGCTGAGGTTTTTTTCTTTACTGTGCTTGCTTTTCCTGCTTTCAGAATGGTGCCACACTACTGAGTCTCACTGCTATGAAAACAGAAATGGCGCTTCCTTCCTTCCTTCTCCTAGTCATTTTGAAATGTGTGAATTTCTGCCCCGGAGTTTTTAGTTTTCTCAAACAGCAGGGGGTTAATTAGTTTACTTATTTCACGATAGCATTTACAGTCTTCTTATTAACTGGGCAGATACCCAAGGACTCTTACTCCTCGCTGAGGTCTCTGGCGAGGTTCTAGTCCCAGGGCTGGGCAGCAGGGCTGTGGGCTTACAGAGAATCCAGGGAGGGGGAGAGATTCGAACCTCTGGAATCACTTCTAGCTGTTCCCAGAGAATCATCTCTAGCTGTTCCCATAGCATCACCTCTAGCCGTTCCCAAGAAAATCGTGAGGCTGGGTTTGCCTTTTTGGTCTAACCCAGGAGAGAAATGTCAGCCATTTTGCTGACCCTGGCTCAACTGTTCCTTTTCTACAGATGTCACTTAAAAGCACTTGAAGAAGCTCGTTATCAAATACTTTTAGAAGGGAGGTGGAGGAAATGCTGAGGAGAAGAAAACCAGGGGTTTAGAACCAGCAAAAAGGCTTTTCCTGCAACTAAACATTTCAAAGGAGAACATTCTGTCTTGGCAGATTGAGCAATTGTAAATAAGGCTTGGGCGAGAATGGGGGTGGGAGGATGAGGCAGGCTGGTTTTCTCACCATGAAGACGTGTTCTCTGGAGAAGGGGAATCAGAGAACCAGCAGGCAGGCAGCTGGGCTATAGAACGGGGCTGTCACCATTTCTTTTACCCAAACCCTCACCCCTCCTCTCTCTGTCTGGCCCTCTGACCCAAGATCGACTGCCCTGTTCTCCAAGAGTAGACCTGACCCTTCATCCTCAATGGCCCCTGATCAACTGTTATTCTTTAATTTCAACAATAATGTCAAGCACTTTCCCAATACTAAGACTTAAGATGGAATTGATAGGGATGTCGTCATTATACTAATGTCTCTCTGAAAAGTGTTTATTTTTCAATTGTTTAACAATCCTTAGGACCAAGATAGCATTATCTTAGAAAATTTTAGAGAAAATCCTGTCCTTCATTTTATGTTTGTGGATGTCCTAAAGTGAATTTACTATCTCTATATATATCCCCCAGACACATTCTTGAACATGTCCCCAAGGAAAATGCACAAGAACATTGCTGTCAAAACATTCATAATGGCAAAAACAAAGCCAAAAAGTCCAATGATAGGCGAATAAATGTGGCATATTCAGTGTAATTCTGTGATGAACTATTTCTCTATATATTTATCCCCATGGATAAATCTCTAACATAATGTACACAAAAATTGCAGTGATATTGAGTAAATGGTATCATTAATGTGATGTTTCAGATTGCCCTCAAATACTGTATTTTCATATGGAATGAAAGCATAAACATGAAGAAAGTCAACATACCAACAAAATTTCAAGCAGTGTTAACTGATATGAAGGTGGAAACAGGACGCAAGAGGGTGGGCAGTGACGGCTTCCACTGTAACATGTGAATGTCCCAAAGATTACAAGTCAGCATGGTCGGGACTTCCCTGGTTGTCCGTGGTTAGGACTCCATGTTTCCACTGCAGGAGGCAGGATTAGATCCTTGGTTGAGGAAGTAGCATCCCACATGCGGTGCAGCCAATTTTTTTTTTTTTTAATAGCCAATGCGAGTGCTTTTGTTTGTTAAATTTAGGTGATGTGTGTGTGATTATTTTTTGTAGGTTATGAGATCTTTCATAGTTAAATAAACACTGTTGGTCATGTTGTGTACTTGAAGGGATTCTACATAATTGTTTTAGAACATCAGAACCTCAGAAGAGGTAGAATTCTTGGGTCTAGTTGAAAATTGGGGTGTGCTGAGTGCACAAAAGACATTACAGGACTTCGTAGAGGATTTCGAGACAGGTCATGACACACGTTTTCTGCCTGCTCCTTGCCTTTCCCAGACCTGTGACATGGACACTCTGGTATTCTTGCAGCTCCTTCCCCTCCCAGGCACAGCTGGACATCAGATACCTTGCACGAATTCATTATCTCTGAGAATTTGAGAAGGTACCCTCCCCAGGCTCAGATCAGAGGAGTGAATTCAGAACCCCATATAGAGCAACCAATTTAGAATGTTTGAAGGGAGAAGCCCTCTGAATTAGTCACTCTCTTAAAGAGTTAGTTACTTGCACATTTTAAATGCCATCTCATTGCTTCCGAGTTCAGTTTACGAATATAAAGAGTATTCTGAGTTTAAGAAGATGAGTTAATTAAGAAGTCATAATTCCCAGAAAGCCTCTTTGGCATAATTTAAAAACCCAGGTAAGTGTAATCCCATCATTTAAAACCTTAAATCAAATGAGAGAGTAGAAAATAACCATTTAACCATACGGGTAATCCCAGCAAGAGGGTCCATGGGTAGGGAAGGAATGGAGGTCACCCATTTGGAGATGACAGGTGGGTGAGGAAGGAAACTTGTTCTGATCCCGAGGTCATGAAGCCAGTGGGGCATCAAGGAGACGGTGTCCATGAACATATGGGTGTGTTACCCATGGCTGGAGCCTCCAGCAGTGGCCACCAACCAGCATCCCCTCTGCTTGCTGCATAAGGGAGGCACCACCTTGGGTGGACAAACACAGGCAAGGCATCCATCTGTCAGGGATCTTGCCAAAGGGAGGGTGTTTTGAATTTTCTAGATCAGATTGTACAATGACTCGTATTAGAGTTATTCCTCCTAAAGTAATCTCCAGGTCAAGAATTTAGAGCATGCTGTTAAAATAAATGGTCCTTTCTCAGCCCTTTGGGTCTGCATTTGATTTTGTTTCCCTTCAAAGCCCCAAATATCGTGGCATTGACCACCACATGGGGCATTTGCCCAGCACAGAGCCTATTGGCCGGACGCGTCACAACTTTAGAATTCAAACTCTAAGATGCATCCTTGTGTCCCCTGTGGAACTGAGAGTAACCCTTCCATTGAAGAGGTGGGGCCTGATTCCCTCCGACGTGAGGATGAAACCCCAGGCCTTATCTCAACAGGCACAATCCTGGGTGCCGCAGCTAGCCACTGCCCAGCTTAGAGTGCTAGACAATGAGCACTGGGCAGGTGCATCCCAGCGTGTGACTCTGTTGCTGTTCTGTGTGCCTTCCACTATTTCCAAGGCAGAAATCACGTGGCGGAAGTATTGCCCTTGGCTGTGCTTCAAACAGAGGTGAAGTGAGTGCTCAACACAAAATTCAGTCCATGGCTTGATCTCAATAAATGTTGGTCATTGTTATTGCTACTATGGAACTTTTGATTCAGCTATATAAACTCAGGGGGAGAATAAAGGACTCCAGTGACAAAGCAAACTATGTGGCCAGCAGTGACCAAATTTGGGAATTGTGAAGCAGCCCACACACAGCATTCCCTTGGTTTGATGGAAATGTCTGGAAAAGATTACCTAGCTTCATTCACTTGATGTGTGTACATCTTTATTTAAGACAAGCTGTAATTGAGGAAGGAGATGGGCATCTTGACTCTTGGCCATCTTGGAAACTAGCAGTGAGAAGATGGGTAAATAATGTGATTCCTCAGCCAGAGCTCCTTCTTCTAAGATGGTAAACACATTTGTTGGTTAATTGCCGCATGCTACAAATAGGAAACTGCATCAGTGGAAGTGACTGATGAAGGGTCTTGTAGATGCATCTGTTTGTCACATTTTTATGACCCATTTTGGTGCATAAGGATTAGTGGACAGTGGGGAGATGCTGAAGCCTAGGTGTTTAATCCAAGGTCTAGAGCTCATAAAACTCTTTAGAAATGCACAGGCCACTGTCTGAGAGGCCTGCTGGCTTGAGTGACACTGTGAGAGGGTCCTGCATCTCTGGCAGTTGGTCTGAAGAATGGCGAGCTTGAACTTCCTGGAAGAGCATAGGTTGTAAAGACCCAGCTGCATAATTGAGACCATCTATTCTGTAATGGCAGAGGAAGGCAGACAGCAAATGTGGACACCCCCTGCACGACCACTTCTCTGGTTATCTTATTGACTCAGCAGTGGCTTCCCACATATCACTGAGGCTGCAGGAGCCGGATTAGGGACACCAGATGGAGTCACAAATGGAAAGTGCTCTATTTTAAAATTCTGCATGGCAATTCTGGCCACACGTAAAGGTGGCATCTCAAATGAAATTCACTCAACTGTACCATTTAGCCTTTGAAAAAAAAAAGTAACACAAAGAAGTTGAAGAATCCTAAATATTTGAAGTCATCCAACCATGGCCTGTCAATAGTACCTTTCCTCTGACCCTCACAAATGACCTCACCATTAGGAAAAGGCTGCTCTGCCTGACTTCTGGAGGTGTTTCCATGGTTATCCATCCACAGGACTTTGAGTGCCTCATGGTGTCATCTCCGAACTCCACTTTCTGGGGAAGGTGGAGGATGCTCTTTGTGCTGTAGCCTAGGAAGCGGGCATCTGCTCATACCTCTCGTGGAATTTGTTATGTTCCTGAAGAGTTTTTTTTCACTCAGCCAACGTCATGTCGACCTGAGTAGATGAATATCTGTTCTGGGCCAGAAAATGAGATGTGAAATGATTATGAATTAAGGTAAAAGGAACTTCAGGTTCATAGTCTTTGCCAAAAAATAATTTCCATTCAGATTATATCAGAAGCTTGGCTGGGAGCCAAGAACATAAAAAGAACAATATTTAGCTAGAATTTTTGAACGTTTCTGTGGGGATATATGTGTGCAGGCGTGTGTATACGTTGTGTCTCCATGTGGGAACCCAGACAGATCTCAACCCGCAGTTGGGATATGTTTAGAGGACTAGGTCTGTGTCTGTGGATAAGAGTCCAGCAAGAGCTCATGTAATTGTTCCCCTGTCGGCTTGTTCCTCCCTCCCCTGTGTTCCAGCAGAAAAACCTTCCATGTTTCTGGAATCAGTCAGCATCGGTAAGTTATGACTGCAGTAACAGATGACCACAGGCTCTCAGTGACTTCTGGAAAGGTCTTGCTCAAAAACACTATTGTGGGTTGGCTTAGTGACTTCTTTATTTTGGAATCCTGGCTGAGAATGTTTGTTGCTCTTCAGGCACCTGTGCTTTTCTTCAAGGCATTTTTCAAAGCTCATGTTATAAATGGATGGAATTTTTAATGCATAACTGTCAGGCTCTGAGGTCCAAGGCGGCGTGGGCCACTGTATCAGTGCCATAGAGCAGAGTGCCCATCACGGTGATGACAGCCAGTCACGTCTGCTGGACACTATTGTTGTTGTTCAGTCACCAAGTCACGTCTGACTCTACGACCCTGTGGACTACAGCCTCCCTGTCTAGGCCTCCCTGTCTCTCACCATCTCTCGGAGTTTGCCCAAGCTCATGTCCATTGAATCAGTGATGCCATCCAACCATCTCCTCTTCTGTCACCCTTGTCTTCTTCTGCCTTTAATCTTTCCCAGCATCAGGGTCTTTTCCAATGATTCAGCTGTTTGCATGAGGTGACCAAAGTATTGGAGCTTCAGCTTTAGCATCAGTCCTTCCAGCAAGTATTCAAGGTTGATTCCTTTAGGATTAACTGGTTTGATCTCCTTGTTTTCCAAGGGACTCTCAAGAGTCTTTTCCAGCACCACAGCTCAAAAGCATCAGTTCTTCAGCATTCTGCCTTTTTTACGGTCCAACTCTCACATTTGTAAGATGGACACAGTAGAGCTGAGATAAAAAGCAAATAAACAGTGAGAGACTCCCTGAGAAGTTGACTTGACTTAGACCTGAAGGACTGTATCTCAGTGAACGATGAAGAAGGCACATTCCAGAGGAAGGAGAATTCTGGACAAACCTTAGAGACATGACAGATCTTGACATGTACCGAGGTCTTCCTGGAAGTTTTCTGGGAGTGTTCAGTGTGAGGCACAGTGGTGCCTGATGGAGAGAAGGAGGCAGGTCATGCTGCCCTCGTGGGGTCAGAGGACAGTGCTGGCCAGTGCTGACATGGACACCTCTCTCTTGGTGTATATTTTTCTGCTTTTCTTGGAAGGGACCTGCTCTAAGCCTTCTCTCCCACCAGGATCACATGAGCAAGAATATTCATATGCCCTCGGTTCATGTGTTTGGAAATTGCTTAGCTACTCTGTTGGGTTTTCCATGTTTATTTGTTTGTCTTTATTCTCTTTATCCACATTTGAAAGGGATTTGAGGTAATTTTCAATAAAATACTATATACATGAAGTGGTAAGATGGAAACAGCGAGAGGTAACTCATTGAAACATCTGTTCCTTTCTTATGGACACCCTCAAGTATCTTTGTTTTCTAGGTTTGCCATTTTTCCCGGTGACAAGATAGCCAGAGGTTGACCTACCTATTCCTTAAGAAGCAAGGAGTTGCTTTTCCCTGGTACTTACTAATTTACAAAATTCTATTCATTTTGACATTTCCTATGTTAATTTTTCCTTATAAATTTCAGCTCAGTCCTTATTGTTCAGTGTCTTCTATTCAACTTTAATATTTTAATTTTTGATGAGAACTATAATGCCAGCAAAAATTCATAGACACACACTCAAAATAAGACTTTCCTAAGTTCAAAGTTGACTATATGAAGTCACTCTATAAAGGGACAAAAATCAGCAGAATTATATAACAATGAATCACTGGATTCTGAGGTACTGGGTATATCTCCTTTGAAACAATATAATTTCATGCTTTCACCAGTTGTTTGTAGGATTGGGGTTCAGGACCCATTATGGTACTCCATTCTGTGATGTGATAAGTGAAATTGTAGCAAGGATCTAAGGTAAGAGTCCTTATGCTCTGATAATGTTGGGGGCAAAAATGCTTTCATTTAATTCCTAGCTGTCTCTTCTGGTAAATGACTGAATTCTCCCAAGAGCATTCTCCTAAAGAGAAACATGAGTAGATTGGTATGAGCATTTGGTGCCAGTTCTAGTTTGTTTCCCTCATTGTTGACATATTCGTTAGATATGTTCATCTATAAAAGTGCTATTCATCCCCCAGTGAAATGGAGATGGATAGCATGCCATTTCTTCCGTAATTCCTTACCTGGAGTAGCTCTGAAACTTCACGTGACACCCCCGAGCAATTATGAGCACAGTGAAATCCAAACCCTCCTGTTCTTAAAAGCAGTGTTAGTCCCTGTAATTAACTAGCCAAGTTTCATTGGGAATATAATGTTTCATTGAACAGTCAGTGTTTAATTTTTACTCAGCTTAATATAGCGTGGGCTAAAAGAAGCCCGCATTGATGAAGGAGCCGTGCCTCTGTGGGATGCCTGGGTGTCGAATCTATAATAACCACAGAAGGCAGCCTAACTGGGACACTGCTGATCACTTATTCATCTTATCCAACTGAGCAAGTGTGGAGTAAACTGTCAGGTTCACTGGCACCTTTAACTGCAGTTGGGAGAAGAGAGAGTTTGGTAGGTGTCCGTGTGCTCAGCACCTAAGTGGAAGCAGGAAAGGATGTTTAAGGCCCATCTACCACCCAGTCCTCAGGAGGAGACTCTGTGCTTTGAGTCACAGGCTCTGTGCTGGGCAAATGGATGCCCTGCTTGCCAGAAGGACAGGAACTGTGTGGACTGCTGTCCGGGGTGCTGTCCAAGGTACTGTTTCCACCCAGTACATTTTCAGGCACCTGCTCTGGACCCATTACTTCCCTGGGCATTTCAGCTTTAAATTCTCCTTCCCTCGTGGGGATCATGACACCAGGAAGTACCTGAGCAAGGTGATTTCATGCAGGAGGGCATGATGAAGGAAGCAGAGCAGGCGGTGTGACTGAAACTGCCTGCTGCCTCAGATTGAGTGCTTGCTTTGGGCTCTTGGGCAGGAGCGGGAGTGGATTCGGTCAAACCGTGGGGCTGTTTCTGGAAGAGGCGACAGCAAGGGCAGAGGAACTAAGACAGGGATGGATGGGAAATCCTAAAGGGACAAGAAGGTCCTGTGTCTGGGGCACAGTGGGTCAGGGAAGGAGATGGTTTGTGGGTAGAGAGGTTGGGGCCATGGTGTGGAGCCTGGGTTCCATTCTAAGCAAGCGGGAAGGCTTTGGAGGGTCTTTACCAGGGGCTATGTGTGGACAGTGGGTTATGGGAGCAGGAGTGGAGTAGGGGTCAGGGGGAACCAGTATTGCCGCTATGCATACTGCAGGAGAGAGGCCATGGGGAGTGCCTCAGGACAGGATAAAAGCTCCTCTGGTTCCATATACAGGTGGCGGCCTGTCTGTCCCCTCATCCCCATCACACACCCACAGGGCAGTCCATCTGCTTTTCCTGTTCCCTACCAATTGTCACGTGCACCTAATCAGCCACACATCACATGATCCTTTACCTTGGTTTCCTCTGTCCCCTCACCAGCCTGTGGGTTCTTCATCTCCAGGACCCCACGTAGATCCTGACCTCACAGCACCCCCAACTCGTCTGGTTATTAGAACTCGGCCTTCATGAGGTCAGCCTTGTGCTTCATCCCCTGTGTAGCCAAGACCTTACCTTTGATTTAAAAGAACCGTTTCCCACCTGTGCTTGACCTGGCATGCACCAAGCAAGAGTGCTCCGTGGACGTGTCCTGTTAGTTCCTTGTGGTCTGTGTGTGGTGGCTGACCTGTGTTTAGCAACAAGCCTGTGATCAGGTTAGAAGAACTTTTTGCCTTAGATTATTCTAAATGTTCTTACTTAGATTTTGCTTAAAGGGAAAAGAAGTCAACACATTTTTCCTACTTCATGCTTTACCAAAGGGGAAAAAAAGTAGCAGGATATGGACCTCCCACGGTTCTTCCTGTGATGACTAAATATAAATATCTATGACAAATCACAGAAGGAATCATTAATGGCAGCTGTCCATGTTATTTAAAATGAATTAGACCTTTTGGTTTCCCCTGTAATGAAGGCCAAGAGATTCTCTGAAGGATGTTGCCATTCATCACACACCTAGATGTACCCCATTCAGGTAAGTCAGGAATCACAGACACTTAACAAAGCAAAATACACCCAGCTTGAGTGCTTGTGAAATGTCAGCTCACTTCTCTTTGTCTTGGATAGACGGTCTTTGTCTTGAGTGGGTAGGCTTTGCTTTCTTGGTTTGGATCAAGACATCAGGCTCCCCAGCTCCAGCTGACATGGCCGACCAGGGTATGTCTTGGGGTTGATGTCTTGGGGTATGTGAAGGTGAGCATTGGAATTACTGACTTTATCCTGGGACTGTCAAGTCTTTCCCACCATAGTGAATAGCAATTTTGTAAAATTAGGGTTAGCCCTTTCCATGACTGAAGAAAATTCCAGAAACCCACAATTGTGTTTATCAGAGAAAACTTTGTTCTGTGTAGTACAAGTGAACCCAGGTACAAGTAACATGATGATGTCCACTGGGCTATTTTCTCACTGTAGTAGTAAAAATGTCCACATTTAACGTGACAGAGTAAGGAGACAGGAAGACATCATTTGCCTCTCGGACCAATTGAACAATAGCCCCCTCGAAAAATTCTCTTTAGCAAAAATGAGGGAGACTGATTTCTGCCCCAATTTTCTCTAACCTTAAAACTGAATTTCCAACGAGAGCATCGTCATTATTCTATTCAATTTTCTTTTTCTTCCTTTGGTTATGTAATCCAGAATCAGTTTACAGTTGGTGGTCTCTTCTTTTGACAATTTGGCTGAGTATCTCCAAATGCCTTGGAGGTTATGGCTCCCCAGCAGGACTGACAGGTGTGAAGTGAAAATATATAAGACTTCTGGAAATACGATTTTTCATTTCAGAAGTGACTTTCTTCCTGGCTTTGAAATAAGCAATCCAATGACAGCTAATAACTGCTCCTCATTTCCTGTAAGGAAGAGAAAACTGTTTGGATTTTTAAATATAATTAACACAGGATTTCTAGAAACTCCTAGTTTTTGCTTTTTGTTTTCAAACTAAAATTTTTATTGGAATTTAGTTGATTTACAATGCTGGATTAGTTTCAGGTGTATAGCATCTCTGTCTCTCTATATATTATATATTTATACATATATATATTATATTCTTTTTTGGATTCTTTTCCATTACAGGTTATTAAAAATACTGAGTACAGTTCCTGTGCTATACAGTAGGTCCTTGTTGTTTATCTATTTTATATTTAATAGTGTGTATGTTAATTCCAAACTCCTAATTTATCTCTCCTCCCCCCTCTTTCCCCCTTGTTAACCATAAGTTTGTTTTCTCTGTCAGTGGGTCTGTTTCTATTCTGTGTATAAGTTCATTTGTATCATGTTTTTTAGATGCCACATATAAGCGATATCGTAAGTCTTTGTCTTTTTCTGTCTGACTTAGTCTGATCATCTCTAGGTCCATTCATGTTGCTGCAGATGGCATTATTTCATTCTTTTTTCTGGAATGAATATAATATTCCTTTGTATATATGTACCACATCTTCTTTATCCAGTCCTCTGTCAATGGACATTTAGGTTGCTTCCGTGTCTTAGCTATTGTAAATAGTGCTGCTATGAACATTAGGATGGATGTATCTTTTCTAATTATGGTTTTCTCCAGGTATATGCCCAGGAGTGGGATTGCTGGATCATATGGTAGCTCTGTTTTGAGTGTTTTGAGGCAACTACATTTTTTTTTAATAAAAAACCCAAAGATGCCCCACAAGCCTCCACCTCTGTGAAGGATACAGCCTGGGTCCTTTCTTGGCTGTCAAGGGCTTCTCTGGCTAATGAGAGCGGAAGGGTGGCCTTGCTTTGTCCGATCACCCAGTAATGTATTGTGCTTCCTGTCTTGTTTTATGCTGTGTAGCCATGATGTCCAGGACTTTGTGCTGGGAACTTATCTTCTGTTGTGGTTTGAGTGCTTCTCTAGGTACTCTAGAGACAGGTCATAGACCCAATCTCTGGAACCAGCCTGGGATCTAGAGGACAGGTCGTCATCATCACGAGCAGTTGTGGGGGACCCACTGGTCTCCAAGAGCACCCTGCCCACTCTGACCAGTGGTTGCTGTGTACCAGGAGGGGTTGGTGGTTCAAGGTGGAAGGCAGAATGTAACCCAGGTTTGTCCCCGTCCCCTCTGTGGGTGAGATGTGCTGTATCTGCTCTGATAACTGGTAACTCCAGGGAGTTACCCTCTGGAGCACTGGCTCATGTTTGCTGTGAACTGAATCCTGGGGCAAAAATAGCCACTTGAAGTGTGAGCCAGTTAATTTACAAGGTCGGTGAGGAAAAACCTTCCAAGCAACCTTGAGTAGAGGCAAGCAGAGTAGTTTTCCACCGTCTTCTACCTCTTCTGTCAGCTGAGCATGGTTGCTAGGCTAGGGGCAGGTGCAAATACACTCTGGTCGAGGGGCTGGCAGGGTCAGCGACCCCCAGAGCCGCTTTCCATTTCAGGAGCTCAGGGGTGAGCCCTGGTTGTTTTGAAGATTAGCAACAGTTACATCTATAAACAGCTTACAAGGAAAATCTTACCCATCTGTCTACAATAGAGACCTTCTAGGAAATTAAGCATGAGCTGAAAAGAGGGAGACCAGGCACTTACTCCAAGAGACCAGTGGCAGCCAGGTTGGGGTCATCTGCCCAGAGCCCAGCCCCTCTAAGCCAAGAGCAGGCAGCCCTGTGCTCCGAATGGGCAGCCTGGCCACAAGCACACCTCAGTGTTGTGAGCCAGAGAAGCCCCTGCCCAGATCTCGCTCCTGCCCAGTGTGGGGACAGCCATGTAGGAAAGGGAAGGGACCTGGCCGCACCCACCAGTGCAACCAGGAGCCTATGGCGGAATCAGACTTCTGACCCTGAACAGCTGTGGTCTGTTCTTCCTACTCCTCTACTCCCGAGGTTGGTGGAGACCCTGGCTGGGTGCATGAGTCAGGCACTGCGGCTAATGCACCTCTGCCCTCCACTCTGGAGCCATCCCCTGCATGTGGCCTCAAGGGACAGGCTCAGTTTTAGGCAAGTAAACCTTGTGGTCTCATGAGAAAGCTATGGAATTGGAAGCCCAAGCTTCCCTTGGAGTTACTATTCCATGAACATGTTGCTTTTCTTTATTTTCAAAAGATAATGTTGAAAGGAAACATTGTACAAATCAGAGACTGAATCATGAAAGACTCAGAATCTGCCCCAGGCTGAGCAGATCTGAAGTGAGACCAGGGACCCACTGCATCCCTGACTGCAGACCCACCTGCTGCAGAAGGAGTCACGAGCCGTGTGACTGTCCCCACCTGTGTCACAAGGAAGGGTGCTTTCCAGCAAGGGTGACGATTTCTTCCAGGTTCCAGTCCAAAGAAGCTCAGGTCCCAGAGGAAGGCGATGCTGTGCAGGCCATGGGTGGGCCTTCCTGCCAGCCAACACCCACTTCTGTGTGAATACACTGAATTCTAAATGTGGCTGAAGCAGCCTCAGTGTCGCTTGAGTGGGTCTCTGAGGTAGAGAAAGCAGATGCTGAATGAAGTCTGTGCTATTCCACAAATTCCCTTTCCATCCACCATCTTAAATTTTTAAAATTATTGCATCATAATTTTACCCCCTTCTCTCCTCTACCCCACAAATCATTCATGACATATTGTCATTGTCACAGACAATGGGGTGAGTAACCAGCAAACCCTAATGGCCCCCGTTCACCCCTCCTCTTTCACTCTGCTTGACAGAGATGACCAGGGGCCTCTTTCCAATGTATTTACATAAACAGATGAACCTGTGTACATCCTACTCTAGGATAAATGGAACTTATTATACATAGATTTCTGCAACTTGCTTTTTAAGCTTCTTTTTTGTTGGAATACTTACCTTTAGAACATACTGTTTTCCCAATTAAAAAAAAATAATTTCAGCATATCCCATGACTTGGTCCCACTAATTTATCTATTGATGACATTTAGATTGTTGCTGTGTTGTCCTTTATTACAACCAATGTCCTTCTGCATTGTGGACAACACGTCTAAAGATGTGAGAAACTCTGATGATTCCTCTTTAAAAGTGAGTCCCCTTGTTCACATGCCTCCCAAGGATGCACAGTGAGCTCTTTCTGAGCTACCCCTCCCGTGCTTGTCTTCCCAGCCCTTTGAATTTCTGGCCATCTTGTAATTAAGGCATTGAATTCTGTTTTAGCTTTTATTTCTCTGATAACCACTAGGGTTGAATGTTTCATGTCTGATATTGACCATTTATGTTACTACATGAATATATTCAGGGGAACAGCTTTTTCTTATTGATTCACAGGAACTCTTTATATATGCTATATGTTAATTCCCTGTCACACATTATGTTCACTTTCTGGCAGTCCATTACCTGCCTTTTTCTGCTCTTCTGAGTTCTTCTGAACAACACAGCACATAACCTGACACCCTCTGAAGGGGTGACACTCAGATGGTGAAAAATGGGGCCAATTTTCTATTCTCACCTGGTGCAGAAGGTCAGAGGACTCAAGAAACCTTGAAGTCTTATAGCACAACAGGCACAATCAGTGTATTCTGCCCAAGTCCTGCTGGACTGAGGGCCTCAGCTGGACTTAGGCCTTAGGGGAACTGACAGCTGGCTTTCCTGTTCCCCTACCACTTTGGGGACAGAAGCCTGCTTCCAACCTGAAGTAAGGAAGAACAGGTTCTTTACTCCTCTGGTTTCTGACCCCTGATGGGGTGGCCTCACCTGCCTGAGTACCCACCCTACTTTTCTTGCCCCACACACCCCAGTTTCTGAGTTTGATTTGAAACTGCAGAGATTCTGTGGAATTAAATGACAGATTTGATCCTTCCTCCACTAAAGCCAAGCTTGGTTAGAAGGTGGGGGGATCTCAAGGGTGGTGTAAAGGCACCAGGGCCTGGGACCTTGGGCCACTGTGCGTCTCCAAGGCAGCCTGACTCCCAACTAACAGTCACCTCTTCCATTAAAATTAATGTCAGAGTCTCTGGCGAGATGCCAAGTCATGGAGATTGCATAATGCCTGCAGTTTTGGCCTGTAAATTCACTTCTACACTGTTATCTAACCATTTCCCTTATAAACCATCTTAATGTACTGATGATCCACAGAACACAGTCTTCACAGGGAGCCAGATTTTATTCCACAGCCTTGAGAGTGGATACGGTTCAAATTAATCACTCCCCTTGTAGCCTGGCTTTTAATTCTGGTTAATTCTGCCTTCTTTGCCTTGTTCTTTTTTTTTTATTTTTTCTCTTGGCCTGTGAAAGTTGATGAGAGTGCAATATTTATGATCTGTCCTAGTTCACCTTCCAACAGACGAGTCAGAACCTTGGATGTGTCACTTTAGGAACATCTAAACATGAAAACTTCTCTTTCACTTGGCTACATTAATGAAATTTATCTTTGGGCACAATGGAGAATGATGGATTTTCATCTTGCCCTGGGTTTAGAGGACTCATTTCCTGTGTCAGTGTTGGAAGTCTTTGTTTTCCTGTTTTGAGGTGTGGAGAGTAAGTAATTTACAGCATGGGCAGTGATTCTGAAGATTCTACGGCCCCAGTTTTCAGCTGGGGTGATTTTGCTCTCAAATGTCTGGGGATATTGTTGGTTGTCATGACAGCAAGGATGTGAGTAGAGGCCAGGCATGCTGCTCAACAGCCTCTAGTGCCCAGGAAACCTCAGACCACCAACAAGGACCCCAGTGTCCAAGATGCTGAGGCTGAGACTCAAGACTCCTTGCCCCACAGGCTCCATGCCAGTGAGAAGAACACAGTTTTGCCAGCGGGCATTCTCCTTAGCTGGGGTCCCCTACTTGTTGTGTTTCAAGCCTCATCTCTTATTAGCAACTTACACTCTCTGAACCCCAGCTTCCTGATATGTTCACTAGAGATGGCTACCCACTCTGATGAAGAAGTGAAGTGAAGTCACTCAGTCGTGTCCAACTCTTTGCGACCCCGTGGACTGTAGCCTACCAAGCTCCTCCACCCATGGGATTCTCCAGGCAAGAATACTGGAGTGGGTTGCCATTTCCTTCTCCAGGGGATCTTCCCGACCCAGGGATCGAACCCGGGTTTCCCACATTGGAGGCAGACGCTTTAACCTCTGAGCCACCAGGGAAGCCCCACTCTGATAAGGGGCCCTTAAGAAGACCTGTCAACAGGACAGTTCATATTTAGAGCTTAGAAAAATACCTACAAATGACAGATGTCCAGATGGTACTTGCTGCTGGTTCTTTGATATAAGCCACTGTCCCAAATTTGATGACTGCATTCCTGGTCAAACTATTGAGTTTGTGAGACTGGCCAGGGCTGCATTGGATAGGGAGGGTAGCAGAGCCCAGAGCCCCTGCCTGGCTGTGTTCAGGCAGCTTCCACACCTAAGGACGCCCTGTTAATTAGGAGCCATGCATTAACATTTTATAGGCCATTTGGTCATAAAGAAAAGCAAAGCCAACTTAATTCTTGCTGGCTTTGAGGTTTCGGCTTCACACTCAGCACATCCAAGGCAGCCGCCGCGGGAATAAAATTCCTGAAATGTGGCCGTGTTCACTGAACAGGGAGAAAGGCACTCCATTGTGGTCCCCTTGGCAGAGACCCCAAATCCTTTAATGTCCAGGCAGTAAACACTGAACAGGCAGTAAATTCTTCCCTGGAGAATTGCAGACCCCAGAGAAGCAAGAAAGCAGAATGTGAGGAAGACTTGGGCAGAGGACTCTTCTCCTGTTCTGCCTTTGCCACATAGGAAAGTGTGTAGTGAGGCACGGTCATGCAAAGGGCTTTAGACATCCACGGGGCTCTGAAGGAGGGACTTTGGCAGGGCTAAGGAGGTGGTAGGGAGGGGATGCAGGTCAATCTTCCTCTTGTGGGGGCTTTCAGGTATAAGAGAAACACTAAAAATGAAGCAGAGGCCACCTGTATCCAAAATGGAAACCTCAGAGTCCATTAGAGTGTGCGGGAACCTCATCTAGAGACTATTCTGCTGTAGCCACATAAAGCCGTCTGGTCTCCTGGTTTCAGGCAAGAAACATAGGGCTAGAGACACACACTGGGAAATAGGAGCTGATGGTTAAGGCACAGGGAAACAAGTAGAGATGCATACATCTGTGTGTGTGTATGTACATGATCTATGTGTTATATCTGGAGAAGGGAATGGTAACCCACTCCAGTATTCTTGCCTGGAGAATTCCTTAGACAGAGGAACCTGGTGGGCTACAGTGCACGAAGTCACAGAGTCAAACATAACTGAGTGATTAACACACACATATGTGTCTTATATATATTTATATATGTATATAAATATATATATACTATATATATGTTTGTGTATCTATTTATCTAACCTGTATCTATCAATCTGTCTATAGAGGATGAGATGGTTGAATGGCATCACTGACTCAATGGACATGAGTTTGAGCAAACTCCAACAGATAGTGAAGGACAGAGCAGCTTGGCATGCTGCAGTCCATGCTGCCGTCCATGTTGTCACAGAGTCAGACATGCCTTAGTGACTGATTAACATTTATCAGCACGCACACACACATGCAAACACATAGCCATCACAAGAACTGAAAAGCATTAGGAAACTTGGAAAACCTCTCCCTTTTTCCAGAGAAGTCGATGGAACCCCACTCCAGTACTCTTGCCTGGAAACTCCCATGGATGGAGGAGCCTGGCAGGCTGCAGTCCATGGGGTGGTGAAGAGTCAGACATGACTAAGCAACTTCACTTTCACTTTTCACTTTCATGCATTGGAGAAGGAAATGGCCTCCCACTCCAGTGTTCTTGCCTGGAGAATCCCAGGGACGGGGGAGCCTAGTGGGCTGCCGTCTATGGGCTCACACAGAGTCGGACACGACTGAAGCGACTTAGCAACAGCAGCAGCTCCCTTCTTCACAGCCCGTAGAGTGGGAACCAAATGTTGATAGATTGTTCTAGAAATGATCAGCTTGTCAGGAGAGCATCCAGGGTTTCAGAAGGCAAGAAGCTTATCGTTCAATTGCTAAAAGTTTGTTTCCAGCAAGAGTAAATTATTTTCTTGCTATTTTTCACTTCAGGGATTTGACTTTGTTTATCAGTGTGTTCCACTGAGGTGGAAGGAGCAGATATGGCAGTGACATTTATGGAGCATTTATGGTATGCGCAGTGGGGCATTGGGACACGCCGTCTGTCACTGGGGACTATCATTATTCCCACCAAATAGATGGGGAACCCATCTGTGTAGAGGGTCCAGCCTCTTGCCCAGGGTCCTGCAGCTGGAAGCTGGCTCAACTGGTCTCTCACCAAGTCTGTTCCCTGATGGTGCCCACCCTCTCCCACCGGGCAGCATGGCCATTCCCAAGTTAAGAGCCACCGTTTCCTGGGAGATCCTGGGCAAATGAGGTCTTCTGTGTGAACCCCACCCGCTCCAGCCAAGAGCCCCAAGAGGCTTTATGCCCAATTGTTTATGAGTTAAGCCAAGCGGAGAAATGCCACGGCCCGGACTTGCATTAATCCCCTCACCATTAATTGTCTGACTACATTTTCTTCAAGAGGCAACAAAGAGTGAAAGCCATGCAGTTGCTTTTCTGTTTAGCTGGTTGTAAATATTCAGCCAGAATTTGATTGGCAGTGCAATATTATGTTCCCCAAAGCTTGTGCCGTATGTGAATATTTTAATTAGGATTGTAACAAGCTATTGAGAAAGTTTGAGCTAAATTGGTTCAGCTGTTTTTGCATTAGTGAAGCATGAAAAGGAATTTTTTTCCATCTATTAGAAAATATCCCTTTAAAAAATTAAGCCAAAGCAACTGAAAATCAGTCAGTTTTTGGAACACTTATGTAAAGTCAGGAGATTGGATTGAGGCTGGGATTCACTGGGCAGATTTTTTTAATGTAAAATGAAGTTCAAAGAGGTTATTCCAATTCAACCTCTCCTTTGGCAGCTGCTTGGGAGGAAGAGGTGGTTCTTTCAAGGATCCAGTGTTCTAAGAAAGGAAGGGGTCTTTTGGCCGGTTAGCCCAAATGGTTAGAGCATGGTGCTAATAAAAGAAGGCCACTAGCAGGTTTGGATTCCTCAGGGTATCCTCATCCACAGAGGAGGGCTGCTCCCCATGGAGTCCTGCACTGGGTGCTTGCTCAGCCCACAACCCCCACCTTCACCCGACGCCCACTCCAGGTAGCACACCTCCAGCAGTGAGGCATGGCCAGCCCCACCATCGTGAAATCCTGTCCTGCTGGGTGAAAACCTGCCTTCTTGTTCATGCCTTTCGTTGGACTTTGAGCATCACCCTTGGCTTTGGGAAAGGTTGGGTGAGACAGGAAGAGAAGGGCATGGCTGGCCAGTATCTCATGAGAATCCCACACGTTGCCACTTACCTGTGCTACTGGGCAGCCTCTCGGCTTCTCCCCCTGCCCCATGCCCCCCCCCATGCCAGAAGCCATCCCTCCCTCTCTCAGGTCTCAGATATGAGGAGTTGTCCTCCATGTTGGTGGTGGTCACCTCTTCTCACTATCATGGTCCCATGTTCCCATTTCTGCAGTGACCAGACAGTGCCCTTGGGAGAACCACAGATAATGGGCAACCCACGACCCACCCTATGCTCACTTACAGCAGCCCTGAAAGTGGGCCCAGCGTGGATGACCCATTCTTCACACTTTTCAGAAGACAGAAATCTGGAATTAAATGTGAAATCTCTCATCAAATATTGGCAACTAATTCACCTGTTTTTAGAACACTGTGCAGTCAGTCAGTCATTTCAGTCACTTAGTCATGTCCAACTCTTTGTGACTCCATGGCATGCAGCATGCCAGGCTCCCCTGTCCATCACGAACTCCCAGAGGGTGCTCAAACTCATGTCCATCGAGTCGGTGATGCCATCCAACCATCTCATCCTTTGTCATGCAGAACACTGTGCAGTCCCCACGAAACAGACCCCCCTCCAGCAAGGACTACAGACCAGTTCATTCTTTCCTGTCTTAATGCGATGACACCTAAGAGCTAGAACCATGGTTCTGTTTTGTTTTTTTCCTTGGTGCTCCCCACAGCACCTATGTAACTGAACACTGGTGGTAGTTAATAATTTTTTTTTTAAAAAAAGCTTTTTATGTTTAACATTTAGAACAGTTTTGCTGACACTTTGCCGACAAAGGTCCGTATATTCAAAGCTATGGTTTTGCCAGTAGTCATGTACAGATGTGAGAGTTGGACCTTAAAGAAGGCTGAGCACCAAAGAACTGGTGCTTTCAAACAATGGTACTGGAGAAGACTCTTGAGAGTCCCTTGGACAGTAAGAGATCAAACCAGTCAATCCTAAAGGAAATCAACCCTGAATGTTCATTGAAAGGACTGATGCTGAAGCTGAAGCCCCAATCGTTTGGCCACCTGAAGCAAAGGGCCAACTCACTGAAAAGACCCTGTTGCTGGGAACAAATGAAGGCAGGAGGAGAAGGGGATAACAGAGGATGAGATGGTTGGATGGCATCACTGAATCAATGGACATGAGTTTGAACAAACTCTGGGAGATAGTGAAGGACAAGGAAGACTGGCCTGCTGCAGTCCATGGGGTCGCAAAGAGTCTGACACGGCTTAGTGACTGAACAACAAGTGTTTGTAGATACTAGCTTTGTAACCATTAGTTCCAGTAAGATGTGTTCATGCTAATAAACAAGAATCACCCCCATCATCCTCTGCTTGGATACACACAGTCTGAGAGGTTCCCATGAGCTACGCGGCAGACCTGGCTCCGGCACTCAGACTCACACCCCCAGCCTGAATCTCTCCTTGAGCTGTTAGTTTGGGATGGGCAGTGGTGCCATCTGCCTCTCCCACCACCCACAAACTGTGAGCTCAGCGGGGTCATCATCCTGCTGTCCCCTTACTCCCCGTAAGCACTGAGCCCCAAGCCCAGCACACAGGCCATCAGCTAAGACTTATTCTCACTGCCCAGTGGTATTTCCCTTGAACCATAAGCCCCATGAGGGTGGGGCACAGGCCTAACTATTTCTTCAAATATTCCCATGCCTATCCAAGGGCCCCCAGGCAGAGTAAACATTCCATAAACATTCGCCAAATAAAGACTAAATGAATTATGGGTTGCCCATCAGCTCCTTTACAGTTTCTCTGCTGTCTAAACCAGGACATTTTAAAGCTTCAGCCTTACAGTATTGATTGGTGAAACCTGAAGTCCCTGTGAGCAGATGGCCCTGTGTTTCTCCAGGAGAGGGTCAGTATACGACCGTTCCCAGTTGCAGACTCACACAGTTGTTGTCTGGGGAACGCGCTCACTTATGTTCTTAAGGGCTGGGTGCAGAGGCTGAAGGCAATGGTGAGCCTGGCCTCAGGCCGAAGACAATAATTCTTACCAGTGGGAACAATCCCATTAACGCAGGAGCCGAAGGAGAAGAAACCACATAAAACCATATAAAATCATGTGCCCCACAGGGAGCTGTCCTGCCAAATCTGCTCTGTGAATTTCAGCCAGGGGTGGGATAGAAGGACAAGGCCTGCTTCGTGCGTACCCAGCCTCTGTGCACCCCACATAGGACATGGCGGGGGATGGGCCTCTATTCAGAGGGTCCACCACAGTGACACCCTTAACCTGTCAGGGTCAGGAGGGGCAGCTGGGGTGCAGAGAGCAGGCAGAGGTGCCCAGAGAGCAGCCAGCAAAGAATCAGGCCCATATTTCTCTCCCTGGCAGCCTGAGTTCATTAATTCCAAGGGAAGTTTCTGGGTCAGTGACTTATCTTGGCTTTCTTTTCGTAAAGAAACAATGAGCTCACACACCACCACCACAGGAAAGCCCTCTTAAACCTGATGAGTTATTTACTCTGTGTCCTGGGCTGACTTTCATAGGCAGTGAAAGAGGGCTCATTACAAGGGTCACTCTGCACATTCCCCGGAAATTATGTGTAACCCTGTGTGTCTCTTATGTCTTTCTGTGTGCATGTGCATGTGTGTCTGTGTGCAGGTGTGTGCCTGTTGCTTGTGTGTGTATGTGAGTCCATGTGTATCCTTGTGTGCACATGTACATGCATGTGCCTGTGCTTGTGTGTATGTGTGTTCATGTGTGCACCTGTGTATGTGTGTCTTTACTTGTGTGTGTGCTCATGTGCGTGCGTCCATATATGTGCATGTGTCCATGTTTGTGCCTATGTACATGTGCGTGTCCATGTGCATGCATCCATGTGTGTGTATGCCTGTGCTTATATGTATGTGCCCATGTGTGTATGTGTATACATATACACATATGTATATGTGCCTGTGCTTATGTGTGTGTGCGTGCCCAGGTGTATCCGTGTATGAGTGCTCCCTTTCCCTTTCCCTGGGAAAACCTGCAATAAAGTGCATAGGGGTCCAAGTGCCGAGTTCACTCGAGAAACATGTGCCTTTAAAATTCCCGAGTTCCCAGCGCTCAGCTGGCCTGGGTGATGAGCCTGGCTTGTTCTCACCGCCCCCCGCAGGGTGGGTTTGAAGGGCTCCTGAGGGCTGGGCCGCAGCCTTTGTCCTGCCCACAAAGCAGTAAATGAAGCATGCGGCCCGTGGCCTTGGCACTGGCAGACCCTCAGTGCGTTTCTTTGGGGGGCGATGGATTTGGAGCCATTGTCTCCTTTCCCACGTACTTCATTTTCAGCATTAGTGAGAAAGGCAGCGGGAGAGAGGAAACCTAAAGGCTTCGTTTTGCACTAACTGCTCCCACCAGAGTCTGTGGCGGGTCCTGATGAAAGTGTTTGTGATGGAGGGAAATCAAAAGAGGAAGACAGCACTTCTACCCCGCGAGATGGCACTTTAGAGGGAAGGCCTGGGAAAGAAGTTCTTTATTGAGCAATTAGCCATAATAAGCTGCAATGAGACAACAGATCAAACACATCCTCTGGAAGGAATGTGAACAGAGACGATGACTTTCTGGAAGGAAGAACAAATAACATCCAAAAGCTGAAATCTGGAACTCTTGGCAAGATCCTGGTTCTGAAGAGAAGTAAACTTCCACACACAGTTTTCTCTTCCCATCAAGCCCAAAACATAACCAGAGGCGTTCAGATTGGAGCGAGGCCCCCTTGGAGACAGTGTCTTGGGGGACTGAGACTCTGGATTTGTTGGGAAGAGCAGAGGACACTGACATGTACCCCATGGGTGCAGCATGACCAGAGTTGTCAGACAGTGAATGGATGAGCTCCTCATCCTCAAGAACCTTTCAGGGGGGTGAGGGGTACAAGGAGGAGTTGCGAAGGAACCGTCGGTGGGAAGAATCAGAAAAGATGCCATTGGGGCTGGCATGTGCTGTGGAGGGTCTGCTGGAGGGAGCCGCAGTCAGGATCTTTGGGTCTTTTCCTGGTTGAATCCCTCCTTCCATTATTCACTCATTCCTTGGTGGTTCCCATTTATTTGTTTGCTGTGAGCTAGGCTCAGGGCTTTGCCCAGGGTTGCAGAGATAAGACCCTCCCTGTCCTGGAGTTCAGGGTCTAGGGTGCCATTGTCAAAGCAGGCTGTGATGAACACAGCAATGAAGGTTCATTTGAGTCGTCCCAAGACCAGAAAGAGGCTACCTGGGGTAGGAGTCCAGGAAGAGGTGAGCCAGAAGAGCTAAGATATTCGTTAGGGCTCAGTTCTGAACCAGATACTGAGGCTTGTGAATCATGGGGCTTTCTGCATTTGACACAGAGTAGAAAAAAATCTTGACACAATCTATTTAAAAGCAGCCAGAACAAGCAAAGGCATATAGATCAACTTTGGGAAGAAAGTTTTGATAAATAAGACCTGTACACCAGTGAACTGGTGATTGTAAATCTGCTGCCCAAGGAGAAGGTTACCTGGATGTTCCCACCTCCACAGAGTTTTATCAGAAGGAAGGGAGTTAAAATGCAGCAAGAGGGACTTCCCTGGTGGTCCAGTGGTTAAGAATCCATCTTGCAGTGCAAGGGACCCTGGCTCAGTCCCTGGTCCCAGGAAGATTGCACATTCCATAAAGCAACTAAGCCCATGCACTGCAGCTGCCACAGCCCACGTGCCTAGAATCCATGCTCTGCAACAAGAGAAGCCGCTGCAATGAGAAGCCCTCATACCACAACTAGAGAGTAGCCCCCGCTTGCCACAACTAGAGAAAGCCTGCTTGCAGCAATTAAAACACACCACAGCCAAAATATAAATTAAATAAATCATTTTTTTAAAAAGGCAGCCAGAGGAATTCTGAGCAAGGTATTAGAGAATTTAGATTCCAGGAGAGTGGGCAACCTGTGAGCTCTGGTCTAGCCTCAGGAGATGAGAGACTCAGGGAACATGGGCAAGAGGGTGACCAGTGTCATAGAGTTTAGGGGCATCAATGTTGAGGCTGAAACTCTGCCTGGGGGTCTGGGGGTGTTTGCCCGGCTGAGATTTGGAGAGAAGAGGCCACTGAAATCTTCCTCTCCATTGGCATGGAGCATGGGGCTCTCCCGCTGCCCTGGAGCCCCTTCCAGCCCCTTCTAGACATGTGTACATACAAGCTCATGAGTGGGTTTGGGCAGGGGAAGGAGGAGGAGAAATCACGTCTTAGCTTTCATGACTGTATGTGTCAAAAAGAAATGAGTGAACTTGAGGAACTGGGAGATAAGACAGAGTCTTGGCACCTTGTGTTGCAAGTATTTGTAAGTCCCTCCAGGGTGTGGTTTTCCAGGGGGAGGTGGGAACAGCACTGGTGATCAAAGCAGATGAGTCCCAGACATGGTGCCGGGGCCTCCTCCTAATCTGTGCAGCATCTGTCTGTCGGCTTTTGGAAAAGAAACGCTCCCATCCTAACTTGGTTTCTGGAGACCGCCTGTGAAGGAGGCTGGCCCAAGTCCTCCGTGAGTGGATACCTGCTCAACAGCAGGTGCCAGACCCATGGGAGCATAGGGGCCGAGCCAAAAGAGCCCGTGTCCAGCCAGGAAACGGTGCAGGTGTGAAGCGAGGAGAGAAGGGGCTTTGCATCCGTCTGCTCTTCTGTGTGTCCAGTTCCAAGCCCCCAGTGTTCAGGGCAGGGTCCAGGGCATCTGGAAGCGGTGCTGAGGGACCAGCGGTGTCTGCCCTCCATCTACTGATGCCTCCGAGCATCTCCCACCTTCAAATCCAGCATTGCTGAAGCCCCGGGAGCCTTGTAGCCTGGGTGGGAGGGGTGCCTCCAGCTGCTTCCGCAGGGCTCAGCCTCTATTCTTGTCTCTATTCTACAGTCAGGACAGTGCTTCCAAGGGGAGCTTGGGGCCCAGTCAGCCAACTCATAACTCACCATCTTCCTGGACTAAAGGCTTCTGTGGGCCTTCCCGTGGTGTGCGTGCTGTCCACAGACAATGCAGGAATGTGCACACACTGCTGCTGCTTTAGAATCTGAGGATGGAGACCTGACCTACGCCTTGCTTCCACCGAGTGGACTTTGAGAAAAGAGAAACTTCTCTGGTTCAAACCCGAGCAATGTTGAGTCTGTTTCTGGAGATAATGAGGAGCACAGAGGCTCATACGATTCCCAGCAGTTTTCCAAGTGTGGTCCCCAGACCAGCAGTGTCAGCATCACCGGTTAGGAACTCAGGTTCTCAGAGACCTACTGACTCTAACTCTTGGTGTGGGGACCCGCATGGTGTTTTAACAAGACCTCCAGGGGTTCTGATGCAGGGTGAGGTTGAGGACCCACTGCCCTGGGCCACACACACAGACCTGCCCCATCACAGTCGTCAGCTAGGATGCCTGTAAATACACCTTCCAGGCTGGATCAGGGGCCAGGCTGGCGAGCTTCTCTCCTTTGATTTCATCTGTGTGGTTGTTTTTACTTTAGCTTTTTTCCCCCTGAAATGGCTCCAGAACAACATATGAAATATTTAATGCCAACAAAAATTTATAAGTATGTTTTAAAGAATAGAAAAATAAGCTCCCAACATAAAGTCATGGTTTTTCCAGTAGTCATGTACGAATGTGAGAGTTGAACCATAAAGAAGGCTGAGTACTGAAGAACTGATGCTTTCAAATTGTGGTGCTGAAGAAGACTCTTGAGAGTCCTTTGGACTGCAAGGAGATCAAACCAGTCAGTCCTAAAGGAAATCAACTCTGAATATTCATTGGAAGGACTGATGCTGAAGCTGAAGCTCCAATACTTCAGTCACCTGATGCAAAGAGCCGACTCATTGGAAAAGACTCTGATGCTGGGAAGGATTGGGAGCAGAGGAAGTGGGCAACAGAGGATGACATGGTTGGATGGCATCACTTGCTCATTGGACATGAGTTTGAGCAAACTCCAGGAAATAGTGAAGAACAGGGAAGTCTGGTGTACTGCAGTCCATGAGATCTCAAAATGTCAGACACTACTTAGCAACTGAACAACAACAATAAAAACAGACAGTTACCCGCCCAATAGAATCCCCTGCCTGCCTATGAATGTTCTGTTCATCATTTCCCATAACACTCATTGTTTTGTTTTGCTTCTTGATTGAGTTTTATAAAAATGGAAAATTGTACCAAATGCTCTCTTATCTGGCTTTTTTTCATTCAATGCTGAAAATCAGCCTAGAAAACGATTAACCATGTTGACTCTGGAGCTGGCCACAGGGTTCATGTCCCAGGGCGGCCCCTGTGGTCTGGAGCAAGCCCACCAGATCCCTGGTCCTCCACTTTCTCATCTGGAAAACGTAATTCTGATGTTTTTACAAAGGGCAGCTGTATGCATCTGGTTGTGCCTGCAGTTTTTTAAACTAAAAAAATACTAGTTTTATGTGACTCCCTCATGTTGTAGCTCTAAGTTATTCATTGTTATAAAAGCCACAGTTTGTATGAATTCAGTGTAACATATTCACCTGCCTGTTGATGGTCAATTGGTTTGTTTCCAGTTTTTTTTTTCTTTTATGAATGATACTTCTCTGAACTTTCTTAGTTCATGCTCTAGTGTCAACATGTAAGAATTTCCCTAGTTAACAGACCCACAATGGAACTGCTGGCTTGTCAACTAAGACCGGCTCACTTTCAACTTTAATATAAAACATCACATTGTTTTCCGAAGAGATTGGAAAATGGGATATTCACTCCCACCAGCAGTGTATTAGAATTCCTGTTGCTCCAAATACTTTTCAGAGGTTTTGGTCAGGTGTTTAAAAGATGTTTGTTTTGCTGTTGGGTGATAGTTCCCATTTCCAAAATTTGTAATGAGGCTGAGCACCTTGTCCTATGTTTGTTTGACATTTTTATTTCTGATGTTAAACTTTAGCTGGATCTTTTACTCATTTTTCTGCTATCATTTTCTTGCAGATCTATAGTTGTCTTTGATGTACTCTAGATGCATGCATCGGAGAAGGCAATGGCACCCTGGTAGGCTGCAGTCCATGGGGTCGTGAAGAGTCGGACACGACTGAGCAACGTCACTTTCACTTTTCATTTTTATGCATTGAAGAAGGAAATGGCAACCCACTCCAGTGTTCTTGCCTGGAGAATCCCAGGGATGGGGTCGCACAGAGTCGGACACGACTGAAGTGACTTAGCAGCATGCATGCTAAGTCACTTCAGTCATATCAGACTGTTTGCAACACAGCAGGTTGGGGCCCGCCAGGCTCCTCTGTCCATGGGATTCTCTGGACAAGAATACTGGAGTGGGTTGCCATGTCCTCCAGAGAATCTTCCTGACCCAGGACTCCAATCCATGTCTCCTATGTCTCCTGCACTGGCAAGCGGGTTCTTTACCACTAGTGCCACCTGGGAAGCCCATACTCTAGATACTAGTTCTTTATTATTAGGCTTGTTTGGGGAACTATTTTCTCCCTATCCGTGTCCTGTCCTTCAACTGTCTTTACAGTGTCCTTTGGTAAACACAAGTTCTTACTTGGGTGCTGAGGAAGTTATCAGTAGTCTTCTGTATATATTGATAAGTGTATGTGTGTGTGTCCTACTTAGGAAATTCTTCCAAGGTTGTATAAATACTCTGCTGCCTTATTTGCTTCTAAGGTTTCTCCTAAAGTTCACGTTTAAGTTCTTCAACCTTTGGAAACTGGTTTTGTGAGCTGTGTGAGACAGAAATACAATTTTACCTCATTCTTTGTGGAAGTTGATTGTTTCAGACTGTGGATCAGGAACCTGTTCATTTCCCTTCTAATTTTCAATACAAATTCTTTATGTGGAAACTTTTCATATATGTATGGATGTGTTTCTGGGCTTTTTATTTGTTGAAACCCACACCAGTGGCCGCCCCCCCCCCCACATTAACAAGGCCTTATTCTGAGTCTCAGAGTTCTGTGGGCACACTTCCGCTTCATTCCCACCCAGACTGTCCCACTTGTTCTCCATCCTTTGCTCCTCTGTAGAAATCTGGAACCCCCTCTACAAACAATTCTGAAATTCTGATTAGCATTTCTTTCAAGCCAAAGGCCAATAAAATATGAACTAACATATTTACTCTAGAGATTTATTTCTACATTATGCAAATATTCTATTTTTTCCTGTAATACTGTATAATTTTCTCCCTGAAGTCCTTGTACATTTCTTCTTAGAGATGTTCATAGTTACTTCATATTCCTCATGTGGTTAGAAACACCATCTCTTACTAAATTAAATGTTCTACCCGTTCTATGGTACTGAAAAGCAATGAACATTTGTAAAAGTGTATTTAGCAATCTGTTCAGTTTCTTATTTCTAATAAATTGTAGATTAATTGGGGTTCTTCCATGTCATTAATCATATCATCTATGAATAATGCAATTTTTAATTATTTCTTTCCCGTCTTTGTACCTTTGCTTGTCCTTTTGTGTCGATCCGTCAGTGTTAACTGCAGACATGAATAACTTTGTAATTTGGTCTTGCTGCTCATTTAAAGGCTCAGAGGATTCATCATTAGATGGTGTTTGCTGTTGGTTTAGAAGATATTCTTTATGAGGCTTAAGGAAGTTCTCTTTCAATCCCAGTTTGCTATGACATTTTATTGGAATTTTTTCCTTCCGCTGAAATAATCTTGTAATTTTTCTCTTTAATCTGTTCACATAGAAAATTGCATTAATAAACACATTTGCATCACAGAGATAAACTCTGCTTGGCCACGAGAGACAACTTGCTGTATTTAATTTACTAAGTTTCACATCTTGATTGAAGAAGAAGATTAACTGAATTTTTCATTGTACTTTTCTGGCTTGATTTGGGTATCAAGCTTTTGATAGTTTTGTGAAATGAAATGGGGAATGCTCCCCATTTTTCTACTCTGTAGAAAAATTGCATAAAATTAAAATTCCCCTTTGATTGTTTGGTAAAACTTCACTGTAAAACCCCCCAGGCCATGTTTGTGTGTATGCACTCACATGTGTGAATGTGTGTGCGTGAAGGTATATACACGCATGTGTACCTGTGAGCATGAACACTGTTGGTGACCTGCTTGTTTTCCTCAGCAATTAGAAGACCAGGGGGTCCAACGTGTTACCCTACTGACTGCTGAGCTCCTACCTCGAGTTCATCTCCAGCAAGAGTCGTGTCTGCAGCTTTGGGGGTCGTCTCAAGATGAGGTTCCCATCTTGACTTAGAATCCCCTACAAGTAGAGCCTGCCACAAGGATGGGGTGCAGGCAGCTTATTCGGGAAGTGAGGCCAGGAAGCTTAGGGAGGGGTGACCAAGCAAGGAGGAAAACTAACAGAGGGCATATAAATGGGGGTCACAGCCTTGGGCAGCTATAGTTCAGTCCCTCTGGGCACCCTCTAAGAAGCCACATAAAACTCACTACAAGGGGACTTCCCTGGTGATCCAGTGGTTAAGAATCTGCCTTCCAATGTGGGGGACAGAAGTTCGATCGCTGGTCCAGGAAGATCCCATGTGCTGCAGAGAAACTCAGCTGTGTACCACAACTACTGAAGCCCACGTGCCTAGAGCTGATGCTCTGCGAAAAGAGAAGCCACTGCCATAAGGAGCCTGAGCACCGCAGTCCCCGCTCACCACAACCAGAGAAAGCCTGCACAGCAACAAAGATCCAATGTGGCCAAGAAGTTTATAAAAATTAATTAATAAAGAACCTCTCCAAGGAAGCATTCACTGGCTGAGGTGTCCACCCAGCAGGCCCAGTCTGCCCAGACACTGACTCACACGTGTGCAAGCGTCAGACTGCCCATCACAGCACCTGTCACATGGGAACCCAGGGTTAGTTACAGATGGGGCTCCTAAAGTATTCGCTAAGGTTTCTGTGAATACCTGCTCCCTCAAGCTTGCTGGATCTAAACAGATCTGATACTTGTCTCTGGTTAACTGCTCTCTCTGCTCCAGATGGTGAAACAGTCAGTAAATAAGAAGGCAGCATTCCAGCTCCGTCTAAGGGAGCTGATTTAAGAGGAACAATGTGTACAACAGGGGGTGTGGTGAAGAGACACAGGACCAGCCTCAAGTGGCTCCTGCTGGCCCCTTCTAGGATATTTGAGAATCAGAAATAAATGATGACAATAGTGGGTCATAGCCTTTAGAATAAAGTAAGAATCCTGGAATCCATAATGACAAAGAAAAGGTGGTAGGGAGGGGCAGAGCCTCCTTATAGCAGAACAGCACCTAATGAGTGAGGAGTGAGTGAAGGAACCAGAAAATCACCGTTTGACAAGCGCATAATGACAGTTGATTCAGGCAGGAAGCACCAGTAGATGCTAAATCTAGCTGATGAAAGTCAGGGAACAACAGGATGTGTATATAATACCTCCCTGAAGTTACTGTTTATAAAATCAATAGTGAGTTTACACGAGAGAAACCTGGCTGACACTGACTCGTGAAGTGATTCAAGTTAGCATCAGCAGAAACGGAGCAAATGGAGACCACTTGCCTCCTGAAATGGGGCACTGAGAAGGACACAGCATCATTCTGTCCTTAAACATCCTGAACTTATTCCTGGGGAAGCATCACACAAGCTCAAACTGAGGAACATTCTACAGTAACTGGCCTGTGCCCTTCAAAAATGTCCAAGTCATGAAATGCAAAAACTGATTACCTGGCCAGGTTAAAGAAAATGTGAGTGAAAGCAACAGAGTTCAGTGCCTGATCTGGGATTTTTTTCTTTTTTTTTGTTTTGTTTTTACTAAAGGACATCCTTGGGACAACTAATGAAATATGGGTAAGATCTGTAGACTAGGCTATAATATTGAGTCAACATTATCATCCTCATCTTGATATCTAAACTGGGATGTGTAAGAGGGCATCCTTGGTTGCAGAAAACATACATTAGAGTTGTTAGAGATAAAGCAAATGGGGTTGAGGAAATATATGTGAAGGGAATACGGGGGAATTATTTGTCATATTCTTGTAACTTTTCTGTAAGTCAGAAATTATATTGAAATAAGAGTTTAAGAAAGTACATGAGCAATGTCAGATTGAGAGAGATGGGCTCCAGGGAGATCTTTATATCAGATGGTCAGAGAGGACCCCTGCAGAGGCGCCATTTGAGTTGAGACATGAATGAGGTGAGAGTACCAGCCACAGCCACACATATCAGAGACAGAAGAGGTGCAGCTGGCCACAGCGGGAAGCTTTTCAGAGTCCTGGGGACAGCAAGGGGCCGCGTTTTATCTCAGGCTGGGGGACCATGGGGAGGGGCAGGATTCAGAGCTCAGGTAGGATGTGGAGTCCTACAGGGTACCGGGGAACCTGGGAGAGGGTTCCAGACAGCACAGTGCCATAACCACCTGGGTCTGGAGCATTTGTTGTCTGCTGCTGCTGAGAGAACTGATTGGGGATCAGGTGGGTGCTTCCAGCCAGGAAGGCCATTCTGCCATCCAGATGGGGCTGCAGGCCTCCATGCTGCAGGCCCACACTTGGCAGAGTTAGGGGCGGGGGGGGTGGGACATGCAGAGGAGTGGATGGTTCAGATATACTCTGAGATGGAGCTGGGGGGTCCAGGGAGAAGGGAAGCTCATAGATGACCCTGTCCTTTCATCCTGAGCACCCGGGTGGAGAGCTAAGATGGACCCCGAGTCTTAAAGAAGCTCCTGGCTCCAAGATGAATGAGATAGTGGTATCTGTGATGCCCTCAGGATGGGAGGGGGCTAGTGGTGGGTTCCAGGGAGCAGGGGGCATTCCCCAAGGCCTTTGCACCTCCCATAACCATGCCTCCTCCCACTGACTGGCAGGCCTCTGCCCTCATGTGGGTCACTGTTTGCACCAAGGCCAGGAATTTCATCCTCAAAGATCAGAGACCATCCTTGATTGGTTCTAAAGTCCTGGAAAAGGAGTCAGATGCTGCCAACCTGGGCTTGCAAAATGACCACGGGTCACAGATCATTCCAGCAAGCTGTTCAAATACTGATCACATCTCTTACTTTGTAAATAGCTCAATGGTAAATTTTTACAATTTTGTTTTTACAGAGACTCTTAATGAGAAAGCAGTTCCCCCCACTTCCCCCGTCACCTGAATATTAAGCCCTTTAATGAGAATACACAAAATGGCCCCATAAAACTTGGGTTGGAGTGGGCTGCAGTGGGGCTCAGTGCTGTGCCCAAGTCGTGAGGGGTCTGGGAACCGACGGTGACCCTCCTGTCTGAGCTAGGGATAACAGAGTGCCCACTGCCCCCTCCCTCGCCTCCTCGCCCTGCCTGTACCCCCAAGGATGCCAGCTGTGAGGGTGGTGGTCACTTCCTGGGAAAGAGTGGAAGTGCACAGCTTGGGGGTTTAATTTGGGAGCCTGCCTGCTTTTTAATTGGCCTTGGTGTTAATGAATGGCTCCGTTCTGTGTGCAGCGTGCAGGGCTGGGCACCGGAGCGTGTAATCTGATTGCAGCCTGGTGCTCAGAGCACTGCGCAAGCCTCTGGCAGCGACGGTGCAGTGTGGGGAGGCGGAGGGGTCAGAGGAGGTGCTCTCAGTACCAGCAGGCCTCCGCACTGAGTTTGGGAGTCTGGGAGCACTTTTGTCACCTTGTGGCGTCTCCCAGAGACCCCGTCGGGGCTTGTTGTCCTGAGAAGGTGGCAGAGAGACGGAGACTCTTCTTGGGACACCCCCAACACCGGCATCCAGGAGGCATCAATAAAGTCACTGCTTCCCACTCCGGAACTGGGGCACATGGGGACATACTTCATCCTGCCAGGCCTCCATCCACTGGGAAATGCCGTCCAGCTAGCGTGGTGCAGACCAGCCACCTGGTTGCCCTCCAGACTCCTCTTCTCTCTTTGGGGCATCTCAGCTTTCTGGCCCATTCTGCGCTTGAACAACACCCTGGCCCCCGCAGGGCTTGGGAGGCCTTTGTTGCAGGGCCCACCCCTCACCTCAGTGGAATGTGTGTCCCTCCAGCTTGGTCATTAGAACCTGGCCCTGAGAGTGGGGACTGTGCATTCCCAGGGGACCCAGGGCCATGCCCAGATCTGCTCTGTGGGAGCCCAGCCGAGCCTCCTTGCAGGAAACAGGCTTCACGCAGAGTTGGGCACATCTTGGAGGCAGGTCTGGAGTCTGAACTTGTCCCCTGCCGCGACATGGCTCAGTCTTCCACCTCTCACCTCTGCCAAGGTTCATCTGGGGACACACACGGGCCGGTCTCGTGAAGATGACTCACAGTGGAGTTTGATCCAGTGACAGGCTGGCAGCTTGTGTTTGTAAACACACTGTCCAGTTCAGGTTAAAGAAATCGCTCTACATGAATGCACATCTGAATTCAGTGCTTTTGCTCCATGTCTGGGATCTTGTCTCCACCTCACACTTCTTACTGGCAGGGTGTTTTGGCCCAAAAAGAAGCATGTGACCAGCTTGGCTGCCTTATCACCCCTGGGAGCCAAACACCACGTCCTCCCAGGCCCCGAGCCTCGTGTCTGGCTCGGCCCCATCCTGCAGTCACACGGCCACGGCATGGCCTGAGTCACACTCAGCTGTGTCAGGACCCGGCACCCCAGCCCTTCCTGCCCCCGTGATCACATCCAAAGGAAACCAGCAAGGCCGGCACTCAGCCACAGACTGTCAGTCAAGGTGGCCGTGCCAGGCGCTATACCCTGAAGACGCTATGCTCCGCGGGTGCTGTGCTCCCTGCAGTTTCACAGAATCTACCTGCCGATGCAGTGACTTCCCCTGGACCAGGGATGGCAGGTGCTTCTCTTAATAAAGTAAAAACAACCAGGAGCAGCTCCCAAACTGGCTGGGCCTCTGGCATCTCGGGGATTCCCACAGGCCTTGAGAGATCTTGGTCACCCTGGCATCACATCTGCAGGATGCCCAGGCCAACCCTCTGCACCTCCCACCCCCACCACGTTGCCTCAGATGAGGAAGAAAAACCTTGTCCACCAGGCCTTTGCCAGGTGGAAGGAAGGCCAGCTCCTTAGCCGTAGGGTGGTCACTGGTTTGGAATGCGACACTGCCCATGTGGAGTGATGCCAGGAGTGCCCTGCGTTCCTGGAAACAATGAAAAGTGCTAACTCTGCAGCATGAAGGAGCAGTCGGGCCAGATCTGCATCTTCTATGTGCCTTGTGCTTCAGATTTTTGTTTCTTCATCAGATGTCAACACTTAATCATATTTTTCACTAAGTCATGATTTCTGCCTTGTTCTCTAACACAGTGGAGGCTTTGGCTGTAGGGCTTGTTCCTGCTGGCAGGGGTGGCCCGGGGTGGGGCAGTGGTGGCCCTTGGTTGGGTGGGTTCCCTGTGTTGTCACGGCTCCCACCCAGTCCTGTGGCCCAAGATAAAGTCATGTGCCTTTGTGCATGTGACACTCAACACCAGCCAAGTCTGGGACCCAGGACGGTCACAACTCCAAGAGGATGGCTGGCACAGATCGGTAAGCAGTAAGGCTGGCTGCACTCTTGTGCATCAGACGAGTGAAGCGGGCTGTGCCCTTTAACTGCCCATTCTGAATTCCTGGAGACTTGTTCAAAAGCTCCTTTTATTGTTCTAAAAACAGCAATGATATTCTTTGTTCTTCGCAGATAATGCAGCAGAGTCTCTCCTATTACATTTCTCATAATGGATGTCATCCTGGGCCTCTCAGGACCACTTGGACTTAATGGAGAAAAAGCAGCAGATAAAGCTATAGCAATCCCACACCACCTCTGACCTCCCCGCTAAACAGGATTAGAAACCAGACACCAGGGCCATGGGTTCTCATTCCAGGATCACACCTGAATTGCCAAGTGACCTTGGCCAGCTGTCTAGGGGTATATCTGGGGCTGTTTTGTCAACTGTGACATCACACTCACAGTTCTCTTTTGGGTACTATTGAAAACATGGAGGGCAACATGAGTGCTCAGTGTAAGCTAGGCAAATGCATGGTGACGTGAAGAGGTGGAAATATGTGTGTGTCTGTGTAAAGTCTCTGGACTCACATTAACCATGTGGGACACCCAGGCCTCTGCAGAAACAGGTGTGGAGACTGCTACACCCAGAGCAGGGAGTTCTCTGGGTGTACGTGTGGGCGCATGGGGCTGGGGTGCACATGGGGGGTTTGGGAGAGCCTAGAGCTATGGAGATCATGGCACTCCTGACTGTAGGGAGTCAACCAGCTTTGGCAGATCAGGCCTTCTGAGTTTTTAAACGTTCATCAAACACCTGCTGTGGACCAGGAATGGAGCACAGAGCTGGTCATCTGACAGGAGGGTGGCCTGTCCTTGCTGAGGGGCTCACAGGTTGACAGGGGAGAAAAATCTGTAAGAAGAACATAGCACCATGCACTACAGAGGAGGGTGCAACCCCTCCAAGCATCGGATCCAGGGAGGCTGCTCGGAGGAGACGATGGCCAAGGTGGGGGCAGGGAGAGGATGAGCTATGGGATCACCGAACAGAGGGCCAGGTCTGGACCGGCTAGGGCATTTCCCAGGGAGTCCTGAGGGGTGGGGGCACTTGGGATTGGGGTTAAGAGTGCTGACTTGGGTCAGACGGTCCTGGCTCCACCACTTACTTCCCCTGTGGCCTTGGGTGAGTGACTTAAGTTGTCTGGGCCTCTGTTTTCTGAGCTGCAAAATGGAATAAAAATACCCACTTCACAGTGTTTTCATAAGGTTGGCACTGGGTTAGCCAAAAAGTTCATTTGTTTTTTTGTAAAATGCTATGGAGAAACCCAAAGGAGTTTTTTGGCCAACCCTATGATTAAAAGCATTGACTTCCCTGGTGGCTCAGGTGGTAAAGAATCTGCCTACAATGCAGGAGACCTGGATTCAACCCCTGGGTCAGGAAGATCCCCTGGAGAAGGAAATGGCAACCCACTCCAGTATTCTTACCTGGAGAATCCCATGGACAGAGGAACCTGGTGGGCTACAGTCCAAGGGATCACACAGTCAGACATGACTGAGTGACTAATGCACATGATTAAAAGCATATGCTTCATGTCTATTTAGTGCCCAGTAAAGTTAGATGTTGATGGTGGTGGTGGTGGTGGTGGTGGTCTTGGTGATAGAGACGATACTAGGTGATGGTGGTGACCATTATGCTGGTGGTGGTCATGCTGGTGGTGATGGAGGTGAAGGAGGTGATGATGACCACAGTATTAGTTGGGATGGTGGTGATGGTTCATAGTGGAGGTGATGGAAATGGTGATGACCATAATATTAGTGGTGACAGAACTGGTTTGGGAATGGTATGGTGGTCATAGTTCATAGTGGAGGTGATGGTGGTAGAGATGGGATTGGCAATGATGGTGGTTGTGTGATGCTATTGATGTTAGAGACTGTGGTCCAGGTGGTGACTATAGTTGTGTGTTGGTGGTAAATATGGTAGAGAGGCTTGGTGATGCTCTGTCGTCTGCATCCCCATGGGGTTGGTGAAATGAGCACAGAATCCATAAGAAAGTGGCCACAAGGAAGAACTGCCCTGGGATTCCATGGTGTGGGATTCCGTGGTGTGGGATTCCGCAGTGTGGGATTCCATGGTGTGGAATGTGTGTGCTATTAGACAAAGTCTCCAGAGAGGGAAGGCCATAGCAGGGGTCAACCTCCTCTAGGGTGTGAGGCTCAGACCAGGCCTGGGGAGGGAGGCCAACTCTCCTAGTCAAAGAAGCGGCCCCAGTGCAGCAGTGGAGGCAGGACAGGCCTGGGGTCCTAAGACAGAGACAGCGGGAGCAAGGGGATCAGGTGGAGGCGTAGACTTGGGCATGATAATCATGGAAAATACCTACCCGGGACAGAGTTCAGATCAGTCATGGGGGAGGGGCTGGTGTTGGAACAGCCACGTCCTGTGTGTTCTTCCCCATGTGGCTGGCATGGGCCCTCCTTTCTACCTGACTAGCACAGACTTTCAAGTGAGCCCTGGGTTGAGGGTGCTGAGACTTCCACATCAAGAATGTGACAAAACTTCTCCAAGTCTCCCATCTTTGTGCTCCCAAGTCAGGGCTGCAGGCAGCGTGGGACACTCCCAACACCACCTCTCCTTCCAGAAGTTTCCATATCTTCCCAGAAGACATCCTTGCAGGGTGTCTGAGTCCCACTGGCTTCCTCTATGGTCCCCATGCACGGGCGTGCTTCCCCTCCCTGTAGGGCTGTCTCATCATCTTCAGCCCTACCGTGAGCACCAGTCAGGCGAGCTTGGAGTGGTAGGATGCTCAAAATGTTCGTGTGCGCCCACCACCAGTACGTGACGGGCGACTGCTGTCGCTCACTCTGTGTTGCCAAGGCAACGGGGGATTTGGAGGGGACGGTGGTGACATATTTTGCAAGCAGCGCTCTGCAATTACTGAAGACTTTGTGGCTTGATCTAAAACTGAGGAAGAAGTGTGAGGAGCATGGTCGTCTCTCGTGGCCTGCTCTCTGCTTCTGCTTTTCCCACTCTCTTTAAAAAATGCCGCAGGTCGGGGCTCCTGGGCTTCGGCAGGTCCCAAGGGTCTAGCCCCGTGAGTTGCAGTCAGTGGCTCAGCTGTCAGGTGGCCTGTGCCCTTCCATCCCCTCCTCTGCCACTTCATCCCTGGCCTCAGTGCAAAATCCTCTGGCATCAAGATTTGCCAAGTGCCACTTCAATGAGAAGTGATGGTTAAGGTGACCTTGAAGTGTCATTGACTCCAGGGGTGTTTGGGACGCTCTGGATGGTGCTGGACCTCAGTGTCCTCCCATCCCACCTGGTGGGGATCTGTTGCTTTGGCCTCCCTAGTGGGTATGGGGACAGAAACCATCCCCATATCAAAGTCCAGAGGCCCCTGGAGGGTTTGAGTAAAACTGACCTCTTGCAAATTCTAACAGCCTTTGGAGCTTTTGTCTGGGAGGGAACTTGGCCTCTCTCCTCTCAGCTCAGATCCGAAACAAAACCACCTGCTGATGGCTTTCTGTAGCTCACTGACTGCTGTCACTTCCAAACCTTACTCTTTAATCAGGTCCCACAAGTGTGCACTGAATTCCCTGAAAGAATTCCTTGTTGAGCTCATTTCAAGTCCCTTTCAGAAGCATCCAGACTGCTATGAATTAAGGAATGACGGTCTCAAGTTTAAGGCACCCTTTCGGCACCCTGTAAATGGCGCTACCGTCCTTCCTGTCTGACTGCTTCAGGTGGTGCCCACAGGGGTCTAAACCTCACTGGGTCCACTCCTGTGGCTGAAGAGCAGTCAGCGCAGATCCCATAAGGAGTGGGCAGGCAGGTCAAGGGTGCTCCCTGTGTCCCCATGTGTAAGCAATACTGTGACCACTGTCCTTTTAGTTCTTAATGTTGTGTTGGTTTTGCTTGATCTGAATCTGGATGGATACGTTTGGGGAAATGGTTCTACATGTTTCAACAAGACATAGAGCTCCTTCCTTTTAAAGCTGGAGAGTACAGTGGATTGAGTTCCTACGGCTGCTGTCACAAGCAGTGGGCAGAGTCGGAGTCATCCTCTGTGTGTCTCTAATAAGGACACTTGTCGTTGGATTTAGGGCCCCACTAGATAATCCAGGATAGTCTCTTATCTCAAGATTCTGAATTATGTCTGCAAACTTTTTTTTTTCTAAATAAGATGACCTACACAGGTCCCAGGGCTTGACATGAACGGATATTTCTTTTGGAGAGGGGGCACCACTCAACCCACCGTGTATAGTTTTGAATATAAAAGGGTATAAAAAGGTGGTCTAACTTATACACTTTTAATTTGAGGTAAATTAGAGATTTACAAGGAAGTTGCAAAGAGAGCACAGAAAGGCCCCTTTACCCAATGTCCCCTACTCTAACCTGTCACATGACTCTAGCACCAGTTCAATATCACAAGCGGGAAATGGGGCAGAGGTACAATCCTTATATTGGAGGCGTAATTTTCTTTTTTAATTTTAATTTTTTTTGTGTGTGTGGCTATGCTGGGTCTCTGTTACTGCGAGGGCTTTCTATAGTTGTGGTAATCGGGGGTTACTCTCTAGTTGAGGTGCGCGGACTTCTCGCTGCGGTGACTTCTCTTGTTGTGGAGTATGGGCTCCACGTCCATGGGCTTCAGTAGCTGTGGCGCATGGGCTTAGTTGCCCTGTGGCATGTGGGATCCTCCCAGACCAGGGATTGAAAGCTGTGTTCCCTTCACTGGCAGGCAGATTCTTAACCACTGGACCACCAGGGAAGGAAATCCCAAAGGAATAATTTTCATTCAAGGCTGAATTTCAAATCAGAGGGACTGTGTCTACATCCCAGGTCCCCCTTCATAGCTATGTGACTTTAAGCAAAGTTTCACCCTCCTGAGCTCAGGGCTGTTTTCTTTTGTTTTATTTTCTTTATTTATGAAAGGAGAGTGAGAATGCCGGCTAAGGTGGTTGAGAAAATTAGGAGAGCGTACAGATGCCGGGGACTTCCCTGGTGGCTCAGTGATGGAGAACCCACCTGCCAAGGCAGGAGACACGAGTTCAATCCCTGGGTCAGGAAGACCCCCTGAAGAAGGAAATGGCAACCCACCCAGTATTCTTGCGTGAAGAATCCTATGGATAAAAGAGCCTGGTGGGCCACAGACTATGGGGTCACAAAGAGTCAGACATGACTGAGCAGCTGAGCAACAGTGGACACCTGGATGGAACATCTTGCCTGCCCATGGTATGGCGGGGTGCTTCCTTTTGACAGATTAAAGCTGGAGCTTGGAACATGTGTGTTTCAGGATCTACTCCTTCAAAGGGTCTGGAGATCAGAGGTGGAACATGCCAGTGATTTCAGAATGAGCCTGTTGCCTGGGTCTGGGGGGCTGCAGCAAGAGCTCTGCTCTCTCAGCCCCTGACAGACGAGCCTGCAGGATGGAGCTGAGTTATTGGGCAGTCAGCCAAGTGGCATATTCCTGCTCTTCTCCCAGCTTACCATTCAGGACAGAACAGTTACATCCGTGATTGTTATGGTTATCAAAGTTGGTCCAGCGTTAACCTCTGTGTAGGAAATTCTGACGGTCATGAAGCAAATTCAGAACCTCATCTCCCGAGGGAAGAGGCATTGGCGGGGACTCTTAGTACTGGTGTTTAAATACTCTGCCCCTCCCTGCAGTTTATAGCATAACTGCCACTGCTTGAAACATAAAATGGAGAGAGGGATGAACTTACCTTTAAAAAAAAGAAAAAAATGATATTCCAATACCTCATTTAAATGCACTGATTTGACTAAGCATCCTTCTAAGTAAGGAGCAACAGAAAAACCTCTGTGGCATTCTCTCCTGTTCTCACTGTTTAAGCAACTCTGCTCACTGCCCCTGTGGTGGAACAGTCTTTGTTTAAGTCCCCACTGCAAGTTTTAGAAGTGAAGTGTCAACTTTGGGAATATGAAACAAAAAGAAGAATCACTTATAGCAGGTAGCATTCTTCGGAGCAGGGACAAATCACTGAAAAGGAAACCAGACTGTAATTGGCCTTTGTTTGAAGCGGAGAGTTACGCAGATAAGGATTGTGTAGATAATTTGTGGCAGACTTTTTTTTATTACACGGACTAATTTGATATTGTCCTGGGAAGCCGTCCCTTTGAATATTCAACAAAAGCAACAATGCACCCGGAGAGAAGGTATTAAGGGTATTATTTTTGCATAATTTATATTCGGTGACAGACATCGCCTGCTTCACTTCATCACACATTTACGGGGAGACTGGTCGATGCTTCCAGTCTCATTAAGCTATTTATTCATCGTAATGAATGATTTTAATACACTGCATTAAGGTTATGCCACACTGAACTGTTAAAAAATCCATCTTACTGTACATACTTTAATGTTTGAAGCTAAATTAATACCTTTATCACTGCCTCAGTGGTTGGACAGACACCATGCCAATTAATCACACCCCCTCCCTTGTCAAGGCCCCCTCCCTTTCAGGGCCTCGTCACAGAGTTGCAATCATCTCACGGACTCCATGCCTATGAACAGATGCGTTGTCCATTTTGCGTAAACTTCCAAGATTCAGACGCTCCTCTTTGCAGACTCTGCTTCTCCTGTGCTGCCTCCCACCCACATAAACCCATGTTGGGTCCCTCAAGATGCTGTTGGCAAGTTGCAACGACAGGAAGATGCGGTCTTCCTGAGGATGGAAGGCAGTTCTAATAAAAAGCTGTCATTCACAAATCCAGATCCACTGTCACACGACATGCATTTTAAAGACCATATGAACTGTTAAATGGCTCAATATGGGCATGGTTTTTACAACTCGGAGATTTTTAACAGCGAGAAAAGGGGGTGGGGGCCCACCACAGCTCTGGCCAAGGAGAAGCTTGGGGCTCTACAAGGAAAGATGGCATCTGGGCTCCGTCAGAGTTTTCGCGGCTGCACCTGCTTCAGAAGGCACCAGCACCAATCACCCGGGGGAGGGGGGGACGTGGGCAAGTGTGTGTGTAGTGACAACACTTCTTAGTCTTTTATAATCTAGCAAATATTTGAAAACTACAAGCCGTGCCAAGTGATATCGCCACCGTCTGAAGGCAGCAGATGGAAATTTAGAATGGTGCTCTCTGCAAAAGGAAGGTTGGGCAGGCCTCAGCATGGAACATCTTAAGTGTGGAGGGGGAGGGAGGGCCTGCAGTCCCAGCCCCCACACCCCCACCCCCACTGGATGAGGCTCCCTCTGATTTATCCTTCCAAGGATCCTAGAGGGCAGAAAGGTCACTAGGACGTTTGTGATTGACACTGGATACGAGATCCTGCTCATTTTATACATGACATCACCAGAGCCTAATCAGGAACTTGGGTTTTGAAATTTAAGGGAGAAAAACACATTCTTTGGGAGAAAGCAAGTGCAGAAAATTGTAGACAATTACCCTGGGCTTGTTTTAGGCCGTGCGGAAATAATTAGTCCATCGCACATGAACCAGCAGATGATGATAAACAAAAACATTCACTTGGTGAGATCTTTTAGAGGAGGAGAAAGGAGGGAAGAATGTGCTTCAACACTCCCTCCTAAGGTGGATTGAAGCTCAGAACAAAGTGGCATCATTACTAAGGGGCAATCCAACAGAACCAGCAGGGCCTGGACCTTGGAAAGTCCCACTTTGAAAATTTGAGCGAGCCACCCATCCACCCACTCAAAGGAATGTAAGTTATTTACTTATTTTTTTTCCCCCAGTTTGAGTTTTACATAATCAAGCAACAGGAAAAAATCTCAATCAGAAGATGTCTTTCAGAGAACTATTTAAAAACTTGGCCATTATCAGAAGAAATGTCTAATAGAAGGGATATCTGATACCTCTAGCTAAATCTTTCCTTTAATTAGAGGTGCAAATATAAAAATAAGAAATGAGAACTGGAAGCAGAGTTCACTTGTTAACTATCTAGATGCTGAATGGAATTTTCAGGTGTGGTGGCTCTAACTTACTGCGAGAAGACCAGGCTGGGATGTGGGGTCACTTTCACATCAGGATGATAATAAGAAAGAGAGATGGAGGCTCTGCAAGGGGTGCAGGTGAGCAAACAGACAGGAGACCCTGGGGTGGAAAGAGGCAGCCCCAGGCATGGATGTCCCCCTGAGCAGGTTACCAGGGTCTCCATCGCCACCACATAAAGAGGCAGAGGGTGTGACAGTGCTCATTTCCTGGGGTCATGACCAATTACCAAGTGAGTGACTTTACAATAAGAGTGTATCCTCTCCCCATTCTGGAGGCCAGACACCTGAAACCCAGCTCCAGGGGCCCAGGCATCCTTGGCCTGTGGCCACATCCCTCCAAGCTCTGCCTTCTTGTCACATGTTCTCTGTGTCCCGCCTTCTGTCCTCTTATAGGGACACTTGTCACAGGACTTAGGGCCCACCCCAATCAGGATGATCCTCAGCTTTGTCACACCTGCAAAGATCCTTTTCCCAAATAAGGTCATGTTCACAGGGTCCAGATGTGACTTATCTTTTGAGGGGGCACCATTCATCCCACAACGTGACCCCAAGTAGGGGCAGTGGGCGTCGTGGCAAAGTGGATGGGACTGACAGGGGGTCGGAAACATGAGGCTAGAGTCAGGGTCACTCCACAGTGTGGGAACTGGGTCAGAACCAAGCCCCACCTGGCCCGTACTGAAGAGCTGGCCTCTCATCCAGGTGGGGGAATAAAGGAGCCCCAAGCCTGAGAGGGGACTGGGGGTCAGTGTGCTGCCCTTGATCTAGGAGCTGGCCAGTGAGCTGGGGCCCCAGAGTGTCCTTGGGCTTGTGTCGAGAGGTCTTAAAGCTTCTCCCTCCACCCCCATGCCTCCTGACCTTCTGCCTGATGCTTTGTCTCAGCAGCATGTTCTAAATAATTCCAGCTCACTTTGTTCTCCCACCAGACCTCCTGCGGCAGTCCTAGCATACTCAGAGCCCATGCTACACCACTCACTCCTTTGGGGGAACAAGAAAGGAGCGAGGGTCCCGAGGTCTCCAATGTGACGAGACAGGGTGGTGCTATAGGGCCACAGGGACTGTGGTTTCCCTGGTTCTGCCCTTATGCAGAGGCTCAGATAGCTTCTTCCACCTTGAACATGTCTTACTTCCCCCTGGGGATGATGCGTGAGCCCCTGGGATCACTCTCAAGGTGATCTAGCTTTGCTGAAGCACCCAGTCCAGTGCCTGGTGCATAAACTAAGAGCTCAAGTCAGGAAACTGTAGTTATTGACCTTGAAATTTTGTGTATCCAGGAACTGCAGGCACCAAAGGGCTTCTTAGAAGAAGTCAAAGCTAGACCCTCCAGAAGACCAGGTGGCACCCGGAGGAGGGAGCGCTGGCCCTCCTGGCAGTCCATGCCCATGTGACCTGAGAGGCAGAGCCCATTCAGCTCTGCTGTGACCAGTTTTACATGTTCTTGTTTGGGTTTATATTATTGGATGGGATTCTTTTTAAATTGTGCTATTTTGTTAAAAAAAAATTATAAAATGAAAATATACAAATGTGAAAGTTGGACCACAAGAGAAGGCTGAAAGCCGAAGAATTGATGCTTGCAAACTATGGTGCTGGAGGAGACTTTTGAGAGTCCCTTAGACTGAAAGAAGATCAAACCAGTCAATCCTAAAGGAAGTCAACCCTGAATATTCATAGGAAGAACTGATGCTGAAGCTGGAGCTCAAATAGTTTGGCCACCTGATGTGAAAAGCCAACTCATTGGAAAAGACCCTGATGCTGGGAAAGATTGAGGGCAAGGGGAGAAGGGGACAACAGAGGATGAGATGGTTGGATAACATCACCGACTTAATGGACATGAGCTTGAACAAACTCTGGGAGATGGTGAAGGACAAGGGAATCCTGGCATGCTACAGTCCATGAGGTCGCAAAGAGTCAGACACTACTTACCTACTGAACAATAACAAGTACCCATGGTTAGAAGAGAAAGAGAAACCTTGCAAGTCAGAATGATTGAAGGTGAAAGATGCACACCCCACCCCATCTCCAAGGCTGCTAGTGCACCCTGCTGACAGAGCAGACAGCCCTTCTAGCTGATACATACACTAAATGAAGTATAGCATTAAAACAATGCTAGCATTTGGCTCATGGCACATTCTCATTTTTATAAATTCATTTTTAGTCATAGCCCCCTAAATAACAAGGTCATAGGCATTTGTACCCACCTTCATGGCTGCTCCCCCACATCCTGTCCTCACCTCCCACTGCCCCTGCCCCCAGAAGACCACTGTCCTAAATCACGCTATCTCTGTTCCCAGTTTGCCTTCTCATATAGTTTTATTACATCTGTATGTTTCACTGAAAAGTGTATGTCCTTTGATTTTGGTTATTTTAATTTTAATAAATGGGGATCTTTGTATGTAGTCTTTGGTCACTGACTTTTGGACTCAAAATTATTTTGGTAAGAGTCAGAAAGTGTACATTTGACCATCTAAGGCTCTGTTGTATGAGTTCGACAATTTATCCACCCCCAGTGTGTAAACATCAGACACCTTTGCAGTTGTAAGCTGTGGTCTGCATCTCTATGGACCCACAGGTGAGTTCTCTCACTTGGGTAGAGTCTGAGGAATTCGAAAGTTCCACACGTGGCAATCGTGCCTGATTGCTCTCCAAAGTAGAAATAACAAAATGTACTCCCAAGAACCCCGGCTGAGAGAGCCTGACCATCATGCCCTCTCCCAATCTGGCGATGCTGGGCTGCTAGCCCTGTGCACTGAACTGGGTCAAGATGATCCAGACAGTGAATGTGGTTTACCATCTCCTTGTGGACCTAGCACCATCCATGTTACTTATGATGCTCCTAGTCATCTCTACTGCCCATTTTTCTATCTTCTTGTCATTTTTAACACAAATAGAACTACTGCATACTGTGCTACAACTCAAATTTTAAATATATCATGGACAATTGACATGATGTTTAAACATCATGACAACTGATGGATGTTGTGCATTTATAAACACACACTCTCACACAGGCGGACACGTTTTACACTTTTATGGTCTGCTTTTTCTCATTTAACAGCATCTCCTGAAGCAATTTCATAAAAACAAAATATTCCAAAACATAACCTTAATTATGCTATTGTGTGAGCACAACGTACTATATTTAACTAATCCTTTATATTTGTACTTGAAAGTTGTTTCAATTTTTCACAATTATAAACAGCTTTGGGATAAACAGCCTCGGAGTTAAATCTTTTTACATTTGAATTTCTCTGCCCTTGGGAGATATTTTAAGTAGTAGAAGTGTCGAGTTGAGGACAGACTCTAAAAGCTTTCTGATACCTGTGGATAAAAGAATGGAGGTTTTTTGGTGGTGGTGTTTTTGTTTGGTGGCGTTTCTTTTTGTTTTCAAAGAAAGAAAATAACCAAAAGTTCCCGGGGAGGGCAGAGTGTCAGCCATGGCCCCCGCCAAACTGTGACCGTGCTCTGAGTGTGGCTTTCAGCGAGGAAGACGGAAGTGGAGGCAGGTTTGGGCCTCTCTCCCCACCCCTCTATCTGACTAACTCCACCCTCTTCCTCTGGAGGACTCCGCCCCTCCCTCTGGCAGACTCCGCCCCTTCATCTGCTGGACTCTGCCTCGTGGTACAACATGGCTTTTCGACATTGATCTGTGCCAGAGACCTCGTTATCCTGTGGTCCCATCTGTGTCCCAGGGAGCATTTCCTAGCACTTGGCACAACTTGCAAATATATTTATTCCCTTTAAAAAGTGAGCTTGTCTTTCTCACCACAGTGTCTCTCTCTGTCCGAGGGATTTTCCAGGCAAGAGTACCACAGTGGGCTGACATTTCCTTCTCCAGGGGATCTTCCCAACCCAGGGATCAAACCCGGGTCTCCTGCATTGCAGACAGACACTTTACCATCTGAGCCACCAGAGAAGCCTAGTGTCTCTCTCACCTCACTCCAAAGCCCAGCACATGGTAGATGCTTCACAAATGCCTTGTGGAATCAATACTTTTAAAATTTTTGTTTATTTATGGCTGCTCTGGGTCTTGTTGCTGCACGCGGGCTTTTTCTAGTTGTGGTAAGCCGGGGCTACTCTTTGTTGTGGTGTGTGGTCTTCTCACTGCGGTGGCTTCTCTTATTGTGGAACACAGAGTGTAGAGCGCGTGGGCTTCAGTAACTGTGGCACACAGGCTTAGTTGCCCCCCAGCATGTGGGATCTTCCTGGACCAGGAATCAAACCCATGTCCCCTGCTTTGGCAGACAGATTCTTAACCACTGAACCACCAGGGAAGTCCTGAGTGTTCAATTTGATGAGCGTGTAGAGAAAAGGTGGGGAAAATGCCAGCCAGCATGCAAGGGTGGTTGTATAGGTCAGGATGTCCCAGCTGGGCTGAGGGACACTGGACCATGTCTGGAGACATTTTTGTCACAAATAGAGGGGAGAGTTGCTGCTGGCATCTAGGGGGTGGGGTCCAGGGATGCTTCTAAACACCCTCCGAATGCACAGGACAGCCCTCCCCCCGCTGACATCTCCCCATAGAGAAGGATCCAGCAGAATGTCAGCAGCACCAAGTTTGAGAACCCCCATTCTAGGTCACGAGGTCGTTTCTTCCTTTTCATTGTGTCAGTTTCCCAAAGTCTCTGAAATCATTGTGTAATTAAAACTTATGAAAGAGGTATGAGCTGATATGATATGAGCTGAGAGGGAGCAGTAGGGACTCTCAGGAATCCTCTGTCCACAGCCTCCCACCTGCTGGTTTTGTCCTCCATGGGAAGTCTCTGAACATGCTCTTAGGCCCTGGAGCCTGTGCAGACTCAAAGAATATTCTAGAAAGCTCCCCTGAGATGTGCTCATTCTGGCTTGCCACTAAGTGAGCTGAGGAAATCAGTAATTTACCCAAAGGGGCAGAACCAGCATCATTTAAGGAGAAGGGCTGAACTGTAGCACTGTATTCCCAGGGCCCAGAAGCAGGCGGGCTGGACGGGGCTGTGTGGGATGTGGGCAGAACACGCTCGGCCGATATCTGCAGCATCACTGGTGCCCATCAGCCAGGGCAAGGGGCCACCCCCACACTCCATGCACCCCCTGAACCCCTCTGGTGGACTGAGGGCTATGGTCAGGGCTGGACACAGTCCCCATCACTCTAAGGACTGTTCCTGCAGCCTTGTGGGGAAGTCCCATCCCATGCACAGGGCCCAGGTGTGTGAGCTGAGACAACGCAGTGTGGGCTACATCCGTCCTCATTGTTTCCTGTGGGAACCAACCAGTTCTGGCGTATCTGTTCTGGCTGGTTCCGCTCCCCTCCTCCCCTCTCCCTTTGGAGACATAAGCAGAAAGATCCTCAGGTTAAAAGATGGGTGCCCTGCATCACACATCAAACTCCCACTGGCTATCTATTTTACATATGGTAATTATATATTTCAGTCCTAATCTCTCAAATCATCCCACCGTCTCCTTCCTCCACTGAGTCCAAAGGTCAGTACTTTACCTCTGTGTCTCCTTTGCTGCCTGGCATGTAGAATCATTCATACCATCTTTCTAGATTCCATATATATGCATTAATATACATTATTTGTCTTTCTCTTTCTGACTTACTCTGTATAATAGGCTCTAGGTTTATCCGCCTCATTAGAACTGACTCAAATGCTTTCCTTTTTATAGCTAAGTAATGGCAAAAACCATTGTACAATATTGTAAAGTAATTATCCTTCAATTAAAATAAATAATAAAAAAAGATAGGGAGATGATATTTTTGTGCTGGTGGACTGCCCTTCTCTGAGCCTGGAGGTCAGACAGTCACAGTGGAGGACACAGTCTGACCCTAATTATCCACCCTGCACCCAGCTTGCTGCATCGGGCAACTCTCCTGGGCCTGCCAGTGTGGACAGAGAAGTGGAAAGGAGAGAGACACCCTGGCTGCAGGTTTGGGGGGATCATTTCTGCAGGGAACCCTCTCTCTTCCTGCATCCAGTAGAAGTGATGAGGAGCCAGCCGAGGAAGCTTCCTTCTGCGAGTGGTGAACAGAAGTGATCCTGGTAGACAGGGAAGTGAGGAGAGTGGACGGGTCCCCAGCCTTCCCCAGACCTGGCACGCAAGGAAGCTGTCCTGGGAGCTCAGGATGCGTTCTAGGGCCTGAATGTAAGGCGGGGGTGGTTGTCGTTCAGTCGCTAAGTCGCGCCTGACTCTTTGGGACCCCATGGACTGCAGCATGCCAGGCCTCCCTGTCCCTCACCATCTCCCAGAGTTCACCCAAGTTCATGTCCATTGAATTGATGATGCCGTCCAACCACCAGGGGCAGGGTGGGGGGCAGTGAGCATGGCTTTAAGCTTCATGGTGGGCTTTTGAAAAATGCCCAGAGAGCCTTGCAGCTCAAATGACTTTGGGTGGAGACCCCCGGGCTGCAGGACAGTCCATGGTGATGGAACTGCTGTGTCTGCTGAGGGCCCCACCTCTGTGGAAGCAGGTGCCCACATATTCTGAGAGACTCCAGGTCACCCGGCCCACTCAGTATGCGCCCTCACGGGGAGCTGCCGGCATGGAACATGCGAGACTCTGACGTTATTTTCCAGAGAACTGAGTTCCTTGAATATGAAAATTAACCTTTTTTAATAACAAAATGATATAGTCCATTGAAGTAGGGCTGGATTTATCTTGTGACAGCGCTTGTCATGGCCTTGAGTATTTATCGAGTAGTTTTAAAAGTTCATTAAACTCCAGAGATTAAGTGTTGCCCTGAGCAGTGTCCCATAAAGGGGAAATATGGTCCTATTACTTGGTAAAATGTTGTCCTCTGTTGTTAATTCAACTCCCCTGAGCTCCCATCTTCTGATTCAAAAGACATTTTCCTGTGCTGTTAAATTTGACATTTTCAAAGAACCTGGGACTGTTTCTCCCAGCACTCACCAGAAACTCAATATTGCACATTTATTTCATGGTGGGGGGCAGGGGTGGAGAAACATCAGCCCCCCAAGATTCCTGCAGAAATGTCAAATGCATTAGCCCTCACTTTGCCCCGCTGCTGTCTTCCTGTGTCACTTGACTCAGAAATAACGTTGACCAACACAAAGGCTCCTCAATGGGGAAGAAGGTACAAAGGCCTGTCCATCCCTGGAGAGGCTAGGGGCCATGGCCGGGGGTGCCTGTGTCACCCACCAAAGGACCGAGGGGACAAAGGGTGGGAGTGGTGACACATATGCCTCCTGCTGGGCCCAGTCTGTGCTTGGTGCAATTCATTTTGTTTCTAATTTCTTTCTGAGTCAGTTCCCGCTGATTTTCCATAGGAAAATCCTTTTTATTATCTTATTTGACCTGAGGCCTTTGTTTGCTTTCTACCGCTAGGTCTTGGTGACATTGACAATGCTGTATAATTGGTCTTCAAATGAGGCAGCCTGGGGCAGCTGCATCTCCCTGTCCCCTAATGGGGGACCCTCTGTCCCTCGAGAGAAAAGACAAAGCAGCACTTGGCCCATCAGTGTGTGGGGATGGGGGCCTTCCTTACAGAGTATCTGATGCAGGGATGATGAACAACCCCTAGCCCCTCTGATCTGGGGGATGCCCAGGCACTGGCAGAATTAACCCTGGAAGCTCTGATTGGCAACAGAAAGGAGCATCTTGAGAGGAGCTGCTCTCACAAAACTGAGAATTCTGAGTCAGCAGCATCTATACCCAGCACATCCATCTCTGAGCAGGTGTTTGCTGAACAACTACTGCAGGTGAGCCTCATGTTAGGTGTCTGCTCCATGCCTGTCGTGTAAGGAAGACCCGCGGCAGAGCAGAGTGCTAAGTCACTTCAGTCATGTCCAACTCTTTGCGACCCCATGGTCTGCAGCCCACCAGGTTCCCCTGTCCATGGGATTCTCCAGGCAAGAATACTGGAGTGGGTTGCCATGCCCTCCTCCAGGGGATCTTCCCAACCCAGGGATCGAACTCACGTTTTTAAATCTGCATTGGCAAGTGAGTTCTTTACCACTAGCGCCACCTGGGATGCCCCCAGTGGCAGAGTCGAGCCAGCGCAGATTTGGGGGGGGGGGGGGGCTTCCCAGCTGCCTTTTCCGACCACTCTGGGCCTCCAACTCCCCCATCACATCAGGAAAATAAGAGTGCAGCTTGCTGGGCTCTTGTGAAGATTAAGTGAACTAATGCATGTATGGAGGTGGGCATCATGCCAGGGATAAATGCTCAATAATTAATAAGGATGACGACGACCACCACCAGCAGCAGCAACGCCAGCCTTCATTAAATCCTCGCATGTGCTGGGCAGTGGCCCAAGCAACACTTTACTATTAGCACATACAGTGTGCAGAGTATTGTAGTTACTCTTAGAATATCTCTAACAGATGAATATTGGGCTCAGAGAGGTTAAGTAACCTGCCCAAGATCATACAGCTGAGAAACAGCAGAGCTTGGATTCAAGCCTCGGCTGCTTGATCTGGAGATTATGCAGTGTCAGCTGCTTCCACCCTTACTGCCAAGACAGACCTGGGCTGCAACTGCATGGAGCTCCCATCACCGGTCAAGTGGGTCTGTAACACACCTGGCAGAGTGTGCACTCAGGAAGAGTGAACCAGTCACTGTCCAATCATCCTCATGACTGATACTATCTTATCATGTTCGCTCAGTGTGATGATGTTAGTCTGTGTGCATGTATCACACGTTGTTGTTGTTATTTAGTCATTAAGTCTTGTCTGACTCTTGTGACTCCACGGACTGTAGCCCACTGGATTCCTCTGTCCATGGGATTTCCCAGGCAAGTATACTGAAGTATGTTGCCAGTTCCTTCTCCACGGGATCTTCCCTACCCAGGGATTGAACCTGTGTCTCTTGCATTGGCAGGTGGATTCTTTACCACTGAGCCGCAGGGGAAACCCCTGCATGCGTGCATGCAAAGCCACTTCAGTCGTGTCCGACTCTGCAGCCCTGTAGACTGTAGCCCGCCAGGCTCCTCTGTCCATGGGATTCTCCAGGCAAGAATACTGGAGGGGGTTGCCATGCCCTTCTCCAGGGAATCTTCCCAAACCAGGGATTGAATTAGAGTCATCTTTAAGTCTCCTGCATTGGCAGGTGAGTTCTTTACCGCCAATGCCACCTAGGAAGCCCCAGGGAAGTCCATATCATAATATAAAATACTTACACAAGTGATAATGTTGTTATTACCATCATGGTTACTACTGTTATTGATCTAGCACTGTGCTGTGTGTTCTGAGATATGTGAGGAAGAGGAGGGGACTGCCTGTTCACCTGGAGGGGTTCCCAGGTGCTGTTGTTGATTTGCATCTCAGGAGAAGCAGGCAGTTTCCGGAGAGTCTCTCTCCTCTCAAACCATCTCCCCCGGACCATACCTTCGACCTCGGGTCACTCCATCAGTTGTGTCATCTCCCCCTTGATATCTTCTCCTTCGCCTGTCAAGACTTGACTCAAGGATTCGTTCCCCACCAAAGTCTGTCCTACCCCTGCCTGTCTCTCTCGGCGGGTGAGGGGAGTGGCCCTGGGGTCTGGAGCTGGCTGTATTTCCATGAACAAAGGTTTTGCTCACTTGGACCTCGAGAGCCTTGGCCTTCCACGTTCCCACCCTGATGGAGGGACAGAGTGAGACACTGCCCCCGAGCACTACTGTGGGGGGGGGCGGTTATGGGGCAGGGGTGTGGTCTGTGGCCAAAGGCGACCAGCCTCATCTGAGCAGTCAGCCCCTCCCCGCTGCAGATCCCTGAGCGAGAACCACCACATCGACCAACTTCTCTAAAGGAGTCAAATCCATTTTATGGGAAATCTTTCCATTTTTAAATGTTGGAAGCTTCATATTAAAAAACACAGAAACCACAACAGCCACTGCATGGGCCAAAACTAACACTTGTGTACTTTAGGAGCCTCAGCAGCCACTGGACTGTAAGCCCCTCAAGCCCCCTCCCTTCACCTTCCCCATGCCCACAGTGACTACAGCATCTCCAGGGCACTTCGTGAAGATCGGTCCCTGGACTCAGAGCATGCAGGATCCCCAGCCATGGCTCTAAGCCCAGAGGTCAGCATCTCCCAGTGAATTAGGGGTAGTCATCTCTCCATCAGAAGCTGGGCTCTCCCCACCTCAACCGGGAGGGGCAGGACATGACAGGGCAGGGCTGGACCTTTGGAGGGCCCCTGGGGGTCTGCCTTCAGCTTCTAGGGCCTTCACTTCTTCCTAGGCCTGAAATTTCGAGGCTTTGAAAAAAAAGCCATTCATCACTGATCAGTGATTCTCAAACCCAGAGGTAAAGGCCCAACCATTTAGCCCATATTTGTTATTTTATAAATTATATGCGGGAGCTCCTGTAATACTGTTATCTAGTAAAAACACACAACATAAATGGACACATTAAAGGATGAGAAAGACAGATATTTACTTAATTTGTGAACAGTAAGAGATCCTTTGCTTGTGTGTGTGTGTATATATATATATGTATATGACAGTATTAATAACATTACTAATGTTCTAAACACAGCTTTTAAAGGCCTTGTTAAATCTACTATCTGCATGTCTCCTAGCACAGTAAACACCTAGGGCAAGCTCTGTCACAAATGAGCTGGGGATGAATCCATATTAAATCCAGAGAGTCTTATTAATTTCACATGTTTGGGATGATTTCATCAAATCCGATCTTTGGCAGCACTGTCAGCCTCTTTGGAATCATTGTTGCAATCCTTCAGACCTCCTGAGTCAAGATGGGAGATTGCATGGTCTGTGTGGGGGGAGCTATCTCCCACTCTTATTTATTTGTAGTTTTCCCAAGATAGCTAGAGCAGTACCCCTACAGATTTCAGGGGTCTTGGTGTTCATAATGTGGCTGACAGAATGGGCTAAAATAAAAGTGGAGCCACTCTATCTGGCCCTCTGCCTGAGTTTATAAATAAAGTTTTATTGGCACACAGCCTATTGTCAGGTATCATCTGTGGCTGCTTTTACACAGTAGTAGAGTTAAGTAATTGCAACAGAGACCACATGGGCCTCCAAGTCTAAACTATTTACTCAACAGCCCTTTCTGGAAAAGTAATGATTCCCAAACATGGAGTGCGCCACCCCTGAACCACCAGGGGCCCTTGTTGATCATCTGGATCCTGACTCCTCCTCTGCAGATCCCAGAGGCAGAAACTGGGGTCTTTATTTTAATGAGCTTCTCGGGTCATTGGGAAGAATCTAGAACACACTCTGGCCTCTCAGTGATATCTTGTGAGGTTCACATCTGCCAAGCACTGAGGGCTGTTTCTCAAGGCCACCTGACCAGGGTCTCTCCAGGTAAATCTGTCCTCAGACCGTCTGCATAGAAACAGCTCACCTGGGTATTCACAGCAGGTGCATATCCTGCTCCCACCCCTCTGCCGGGTGGGCAATCTGTTGTTTTAACCACAGCTGAGCCACAGACAGGCTATGCGGCAGGGTCCATGCCTGGCACAGCCCCAGAATGACCTGCCCTGTGTCCTAGTCTCTCCCAGCTCAGTCCTTCCAGGTTCCTCAGGCTCAGAGCCCTGAGTGCCATGCGGAGGCACCAGAGGGGTATTGGTTCCCCTTTATCCCTGTCACTGCTTCACCTGTAACCCCATCTCAGCCCTGGAAACAACCCCAGGGGGCTGATGCCATAGGACTGGGGAGGGGTGATAGGAGTCTAGTGGGTTTCTTTAAACTAGTTGAAAAGAATTTTGATAAAAATATGTATTGAAATCAGAAACATCTGGGAAGTTTCTGAAAATACAGCCTCTTCTGGGGGTGATTCCTTTGGGAAGGGGAGTCCGGGCAGTTCTAGGGGCCTTCTCCCACCCAACAGGGGTTCCCAGATGAGTTCACTTTGTGAAAATCCATCAGTCTGGATGTCCTGGCCTTCTGCATGCATTATATGCTTTCCTGAACACATGTGTTTTGAAATAGAGGCTTTAGAAGGTAGGCTCAAGGTGACCTAGGGTCACCTTGACATACTGATGGAATTGAACTTGAAACCTGTATCCAGTTCCTGGGTGTCCCCTGCATTGCCCTTGGAATTGGTAATTTGTATAGGTCTTGTCATTTTTCTTCAGAAAGGCATAGTCTTGTGGCATTGTATATTTTTCTTGTTTAAAATGTTGATATATGAAGTTTAAGCATTTAAATTACAGGGTTTTTTTGGGAAAAGAAATAATTTCTAGGACTTCCCTGGTGGCCCAAAAGTTAAGTATCTGCCTGCCAATGCAAGGGACACAGGTTTGATCCCTGGTCGGGGAACTAGAATCCCGCATGCCGCAGACCTACAACTACTAAGCATGCGCACCACAGCTAGAGAGCCCATGTGCTGCAACGAAAGATATTGTAAGAAGCAACTAGGACCCAACGCAGCAAATAAATAAATGAACTAATTTTTTAAAAAGGAAATAGTTTCTGCCTGAGTAGAGACCCCCATCCATTTGGCATCTGTGTGGGCAGTGCCTATGGGCCCTGCACCTGCCTTAGGAAACGGATGTTGTTTGAATGGAGGAAGGAATGATGAAATTCTTCCACGTGTCAAAGTTTAGGAACCAGGCTGCGAAGACAATTCTGTAAGTGCCTGGCTGTGTTGAGGTTGCTGTTTTTAAGCGCCTCATCCGTGAAATGGATATTTTAGAGGACAGGGGCCTTACTTGTGTGACAGAAACGAACATTGAGCAGTGGCAGCTCCGCACACGTTGTACCATTGGGAGGGTGAGCTCGCAGTGTCCTTTCTGCAGGATTTGCTTGCTGTTTTCATTTACAGACCCGTGTTCTCACATTAGCATTGAATGAGCATCCAAGTAGATCAGCCTGGCTTATTTATCTTGGGATTGATGATGTACCATGAAAGATTTTCAGCTTTAAATATTTACGGAGGCTTGATTTTGCATTATGATAGATTTGCATCCTGGATTCTTGCAACTTACGTAGAGGAGAGATGATGTTCCCAAGAGTGCTATTTACAGATAAAGAAGAGGAAGAAAAGACTAGAATCATGTTGCTTGAGACTTGTAAGGGTAAAGGGAGCAGGAGGGACTTTGCATTAGTAACTTCTCCAGAGAAAGAATCTGTAGGATGTATAGATGGGGAGAGAGGGATTGTAAGGCCTTGGCTCACATGATGATGGGGGAAATTTGCAGAAAGGGCCAGAGACCCAGGGAAGAGCTGATTTGATGGTGTAGTTGTATTGGAAGGCAGGAAGTCTGCTGGCAGAGTTTTCTCTTTGTCAAGGTACTGCAGGCTTTTCTCTGTCAAGGCATCACCTGATTAGACAAGGCCCACCCAGGTTATGGAAGGCCTTCTGCTCTATTCCAAGTCTCCTGATTTCTATGTTGATCTCATCCCCAAACACCTCAGGCCACCTGCAGGCTGCTATTGGACAGAACATAAGGCCGAAGCTGACCCACAGCATTAACCATGACAGACCTGTTCTGCTTCATAGGTTCACTGCTGGCCGCAGGTGGAGGAACCACCTGCCTCTTGAGAGAAGCAGATCATGTTCTGCATGAGCCACTGAGACTTGACTTAATAGGAAGAAGCATGCACATGGGTGGGCAGGAGCTGCACTTGCCGTGCATCACTGGCAACCCTGTTGTTTCTCACAGAGAGGAAATCAGAGCGGTCAGAGACGTGAGGATGGCCAGCCTCCTCTGCCTGCATGCTCTTATGAGTCATGCGCTTTAACCTCCCCAAAGCCTGGGGTACGGTGCCCAGCCCACCCCCATGGTGACCCCAGTGGCCTTCTCTATAAACTGGAGAGGAAGGCCCACCCAGGCTGCTGCACACCCCTGCCCTGGGCCAGTAGACTCCAGCTGAGTGAGGATTGATTTTGACATATTTCTGGGGCATCGTATATTCTGTGCTGATGTATTCAGATGCAGGATCCAGAAAAGCACTAGATTTGGACATATTCCAGACTGCCTTTCTCATTAAGATTCTCACCAAATGACATCCTCGCTCTTGGAAAAGCTACGAAGTGTCCATTTTCTTGCTTGGTTTTCTTATCAAAACTTGTTGCACAGATGTTTATTTAGAAGTGACCTGGAGCTGTGGCTGCAGGTCTTGACTGTGACGGTCTTGGTCAGTGAAGCCAGTCCCTCCAGACCACTCTGTCAAGGTGACTGGGATGGCTTCTCACTCTCTCCAGGTCCCCCAGACCACCTCAATTCAGCCACCAACCCTTCATGAATCAGGATGACCCTCAGACACACAGTCCACTTTTGGAAGTTGGCCTACAATCCCTCCTTTCTTCAACTCACTGGCCTTTTTCTCTAGAACAAGGGAGAGGAACCATATGTATATTTGTCATGAACAATAACCGGTGCTTTATTCAGTGGCTGCTTGCATGCATGATGCTGAGCCTTGGAGAGACTAGGGTGAAATGAACTCTGCGCCTGCCCTTCGCAGGCTCCCAGACAAGTGGTGGCCGTGACTTGTGCCCTTTAGGGTGAGGGAGCTGTGAGCACACGGGGCCACCCCTGAGCCCAGCTTTCCCTGCTGGACACAGCAATCCAGATGCCAGAGGTGGAGTGAGGGTTTGCTGGGTGGCCTCCCTGGACCCTTTCCTGTCCTCTTTAGACAGGTTCCCATGCAGGGACAGCCCTTGCCATGGTGGATCATGGCCTGACCGCAGAGGACACTGACATGGAGTATAGTTCACCTGACTCTCACAGTCCTAGTGGCAAAACAGAGAAACCCCCCATTTCAGGAGTCTTCTCCAGGAGGGTTTCACCCCCTCAACTTTAGAAACCCTTGGAGGCCAGAATGTTTTTCTATCTGTCCAGCACAACTCCCCAGGTTGAAGGCTGCTGAAACCATGCTTGCAACCAATAGTGTCTCCCAGAAGTCACAGTTGAATCCAGAAGTGCCTGTTGAAAGGAGGGAAAGGATGGAGCCCAGTAGTGCTGTTCCAAGGCGGGTGAGGGCAGTACTGAGCTGCAGCCGCCCAAGGAGAGGGGTGCAGTCCCGAGAGCAGCCTGGACAAGCAGAGGGAGCTGGGATCTGTGTGGGGGACAGACACCCCCCAACATCAGGATTAATATCAAAGGTGATGTCTTTTTGGAGGGCTCTGTTCCACATAGTCAGGCAGGGATCCAGGCTGTCTGCTCCATCCAGAGCCCAAGGACTCCTTGGTCACCACTGCAGGGACCCGCCCACTGGGAGGAACCCATGGCCAGAGCATCCATTGGCCAGAACTAGACTCATGGCCACTCAGAGAAACTGGCCTTTTCAGGGAAACTGAAACCTTGCAATATGGGGGTAGGGTCAGGGGTGGTGGGGACATGGGAGCACCTTCAGTTCTGGTGGTGGGACAGCGTGGCTCCTGAGGCACTGATACAGCTCCACCTCACAGATGCATGGTGGGGGATCCAGTGGTGTCAGCTGAAGTTTGCTCTGGCTGGAAATCTCGTTTATCATGTCTGCCCTGGTTATTTAGCTCTTTGGTGCAGAATGGATTTTTTTTTTTTTTTTTAAATAATGAGTGCTTGCAAAGAGCTTTAGCTTTAAAACACATACTTGTCTTATCTGAATGAGTGTTAGAACCAATTTACAGATGAGAAAACAGGAAGGTTAAACCACGTTCTCACTGGTCGCCATGGGGTGGAGTCTGTTGGAGAACATCCCTTTTCCCTTTCTTTCTTGTTTACAGATCCACAGATTTACTCAGAACAAATAATCTACCCAGCCAAAAGGCTTGTTTCCAGGCTCCCTTGTAGCTAGGTTTCACCAGACAATTAAGTTCTCACCAAAAATATTTCGTGGGAATTGAAGGTTTTTTTTTTTTCCTTTTTTTGAAAAATTTTCCTTATACCTGCCCCAGCCCCTCAACTTCCTTCTTTCCTTGTTTTATCCTGTGTGGAACATAGAAGTGATGGCTGGAGGTCCAGCAGTCACATTGGACCATGAGGGGACTTTGAGGAGGGAAACCACAGGTACACAGCACAAAGAAATAGAGGAGGCTAAGTCTACATCATCCTTCTGGCCACTATATAATCTCCTGGATTGCACACCCCTAGCCTTCATTGACATGAGCAAATATACCTTTACAAGTTTGAGGGAATGTCTGTGTGTCCAGTTAAACTTAACGCAGTTTTTCCTGCTATATAACTTTTATTTTTTCTGGACATGATGAGTAAGGGGCACGTAGTACTGGCCCCATTTGCTGTCATGCTCTGTGGCTTGTGGTCACCTCTTTAGAACTCAGAGCACTCTGGAAAGTGGCCGCTTTGTGCTGCCCTCCCCGCTATGGGTGCAATGACTCCAACTAAATAACCTTATGGAAAATATTTAAGCCAGATCCAGACAACAGGAAGTGGTCCTTTTCCACATTACTTACTTCTGCCCAGATCTCACAGCATCACCTTCTGAATTGTTCTCCAGGTGCTCCACCTCACATGTTCCCACATCTGCATCTTTCTCCAAGCAGCTTCTGCCTATGCTCCAGGCTTCACATGGGACACTTGTTCTGCACAAATAATAGTAGATCTTAAATTCTCTTTGTCCCCTCAGTCCAAAGGGCAAATGGAAAGCCCCATCTTTAACTGTGGAATTGCTTCCCCCTTCAGCTAAATACAACGAGAAAGTGGATGGCAGGATACAGCTTATCAGGAAGAATCTAGAAATCGCCGTGTGTGATCTTCAGCACATGGAAATATCGCCACATGTTATTCTTAATTAATTATATTTTATTGAAGCAATTAGATGACTGACAACCTCAGTTAAGGACTAATGAGAGGACCATGTCTTTTCACGTGCTGCTGATCAGAAAGTGCAGCCGGGAGTCCCAGGGGCCAGGCACCAGGCAGGGAGGGTGGGAAGGATGCCCAGACACTGCCCAGAGGCCAGGCAGGCAGGGGCGTAGGACCACGACCCCCCACTGTCTCTGGTCCCATGGGTGTTTCTCCTCCTGACTCCGGGAGAGAGGCCCTGCATGCCCCACCTCGTTCCTCTGCTCTTTTTGCTCTTTTTCTGTTTGTTTTAATTTCTGAAAACAATGAGGACAGCTGTGAAGTCTGAAACAATGGCACTTCTGGGGAAAGCTGGGGTGATTTGTCTAATTTTCATGCCTTTCACTCTCCTCCCCAATGGTGGAACGGTTTTATGTAGAGGCATCAGATAAATTTCATGCTTCCTGCCTTTTCTGAAATATCCAGTGGCACCCAGTGCACCTGGCTCGGACCCAGGGCTCCAAGATTTAATGGTGATTGTGAGAGTCACGCAAGGAGATGTGATGATTCTCCACATGGCTGAGACTGAGGAAGGAAGCTGCGTGGGCAGGGGTTTGGGTGGAAGTGGCACCTTGTTCCCTTAAGGCCAGGTTTCCTGTTAACCTGCATCCTTTCCTAAGGGAAATGCCCAACATCCAGGGCTTTGAGGACTTTCAGTGGGGGAGGTCTTGTCATTTTTAGGGAGAGCATTGTCAAGAAAATCATGGGCACAGTTGAGACACGGTCTAAACACCTTCTCCGGGCTGATTTTGTTTAGGGCCTGGCGACCACAGTTAAAGCTGTCTGTCCCCCATCTTTTGCACATGCCCCCCTAGGAGATGCAGGAGCTCTGGCCCCACTCCCCAGAAGCCACTCCAACCGCACTCCCCTCCTCTGCCCTCCTCGGGTCTGGTGACTTGCCTCTCCCTCTGTCCTGTGGACACCTTGCTGCTACCACTTCCGTCCCTCAAGGAGACCCCAGGCTTTATAAAGTGCCCTAAAATCCACCATCCCCACAGCACTGACACTTCCCAGCATGGGCTGGGTCCCACGTCTTAGAGACAGACCTGGGTGCCCACACCGGCAAGGAATAAGAAATCAGAGTGACTGAACCACATACCCGTAGCTATGGCCCTAAGCCCCCATGTTCATATTATTAAAGTAGTTAATATTCTCACATCTGCGGCTGAGAGGAGGAGAAACCAAGACTGAAATAGAAGTATAATCCAAGGGCCTTGACCCCGAGTAATCGTTCAGATAAGTCACTTTTCAGTGAAGAAGTGGTGAAATTGTGATTAGAAGTCATCAAAGATGTGGAAGAACTGTACTCTTCTTTGTGGTTCATGAATAGTGGTGGAGATCTGTGCAAACACTTCACACAAGGGTTGGCCAGCTTTCCCTAAAGCGAGACAGAAACTTTCTTATGAAGAATTTCCCTAGCAGTTCTACTCCTGGGGATATTCACAGGAGAAATGAGTACATATATCACAACAAAAAAGTAATTTAAAAATGTTCAGGCATGTCCCCAGAAGCTTTATTCATATCTGATCAACACCGGGAGCTGCCCAGGTGCACACTCAGAGGAGAGTGGGTAAAAAGACTGGGGCACAGGTGTACCTCAGGATGCAGCACAGAAGTGGAGGGGAGGAGCTATTCATGTGACATGCATGGGGGTCACCAGCAAGAGAAGCAGACCCCAAAGAGCACACACTGACCATTCCAGTTGCATGACATTGATAAACAGGCCAAACCTACTGTGCTAGCTTCCTATGGCTATAACAAGTTAACAGACATAGTGGCTTAAAGACCTAAATTCACCCTCTTACAGTCACAGGGGTTAGACGTCTAACCCCTGTAGGGGGTCCTTGGGGTAGGTCCTTGGGGCCCTGTTCCTCTGGAGGCTCTGGGGGAGAGTCGGCTTCTGTGCTTCTCCAGCTTCTACAGGTGCCACATCATCCTGGGCTTCCATCATCACCTGTCCTCCTCTCACTCTTACCTGCCTGCCTCCTTCTTACAAGGACCCTTGTGATTACACTGGGCCCACCCAGAATCCAGGATCATCCCCCATCTCAAGGTCCTTAACTTAGTGGCCTCTGCCAAGTCCCTCTTGTCATGTAGTCACATCTTTACAGGTTCTGGGAACAAGGACATGGACATCTTTGGGGACCATCCTTCTGGCTCCCACACTAGTTGATGACAATAGAATAGTAGGCTGCCTTGGTGGGGAGGTGGTGCTTGTGAATGGACAGGAGTGCTGGCCACGTTCAATGGTCTGCATCACTGTACTGTTTACACAGGCATCTGCATTTGTGAAAATGATCAGGCTGTCACCTGAAAACCAGTGCACATTATTACTGTGTATGAGTTACACATCAGTACATATTTTTTGAAAAAGAAAAAAAAGTTAAGGTCAGTCCCCTGACAGACACTGCACTGTCCATGTGGCGCTGACACCCCCACTCTCAGTGGGATAAATAAAGAGCCAGATTCTAGTGTCAGTTCGCCATGATGGAGTGTGAGGCCTGGAGCAGAAGGAGGGTGGACAGAAACCCTGTTTTATGGACCTTCTTGGGTTCTGATTCATTTTGCATACAATGCCCATGGAAGGTACATGCTTTTGGAAGGTAGAATAACTGTTTTTTTTTTAACAGGGCCTCTGACAGTCTGTGGACTTCCCAGGTGGTGCTAGTGGTAAAGAACCTGCCTGCTAATGCAGGAGATGTAAGAGACGTGGATTTGATCCCTGGGTCAGAAAGATCCCCTGGAGAAGGAAATGGCAATGCACTCAAGTATTCTTGCCTGGAGAATTCTATGGACAGAGGAGCCTGGAGGGTTATAGTCCATGGGGTCGCAAAGAGTCGGACATGACTGAGCACGCATGCTAACAGTCTGCAGGGTGGGCCTCTTACAGACATCTATGGGATGAAGCTCTCTGTGACCATTGGTGCCCTGGTCCCTTGTGTGTCCTCAGGTTGCCCAGCCAGACAACTACCAGGGGGACAGGTCCACTGGGGCCACCCAGAGTGCATTCCTTTGCAGACACCTACGTCCATCTGCTTCTTCACTCCCGAGTGTGACATTTAAGCTTCTGCATGATGAACAGCTTAGAAAACTGCCAGGCAGTTTTGTCAGAAGGCAGCACCATGGACATTTGCATGGTGTGTTTGGCTTCCAGCGCCCAGCTGGGCTGGCCCCCAACAGGGACTTCCCAATCTATCACTGACCTCAGAGACGCCCATGCCAGCCCTGCAGCTGCCATGGGGAGCATGGCCCTGACCTTGAGCTTATCCCTCATTCAATACCAGAGTCAGAACAGGCAAAGAGACATTGAAACAGCTGGGATTCAGAGAGAGGCACGCCACACCCCCGTAACGATCTTTAAATACCTTCCACATCGAAAGGGGTTCCCTCCCTCCCGAGAAGGAACTAAAATGTGTTCTTCACAGATAAAAATTTCAGACCAGACCAGCTCATCTGGATCAAATGTTACCTTTTTAAAGATGCAAATTGAAAATTAGCATCAAAACATGAGGGTTCGCTGGGGCCCAGGAAGGGCTTCATGCTCAGCAGAGCCTGAGCACGTCAGAAATCAGGCCCCAACCACCCCCAACCTGAGGTGGAGCTCGGTGTGTGCTGTCACTTCACTTCGTGTATTTTAGAGTTATTTTAAAAGGAAGCTGGATAAGAACTACTAAGCATGTCCTGAGCAGGAAAGAGCTTCTGTATATGAGAGATGTGAGCCCCAGAAATCATTCTGGAAAGATTTTAGGGACTATTCTATAACACTGCAATTTCCCCGTGGCCCTGAAATGTCATTTATTTTTTGATGTTCCCAGTTTAGAAACTTTGAAAGGGGATCAATCAAAGCTACCAAAGATACGGCATTAAGTAGCTGGGAATATTCGGTGTTTTAGAACGCTAATAACCGTAGTTCATGTCTGGGGACTCATAGACCACAGGCCGTCCTTGCGCAGACCTTAGAGGGAATGTCATTTCACCCTCTTTTCCCTGATGAGAACTAGGAAACTCAGAGAAGTCAAGCAACCTGCTCAAGGGCACACAGCTCAGAACTGAGCAAGGATCTCAACCAGCAAGTCTGAGTTCTGGGATCAGGCAGCTTCTTCTACACTGGGACAGGACAGACCTGTTGCAGGGAAGCCTGGTGACACTTCAGTGCCTTTGCCATAAGTTGTCATAAAAGAATACCTTGTGACCATAATCCATACATCCACTCAACCACCCGCTTATTTATCCACCCATCCACCTATGCATCCATTCCTCCATGTAACTATCCATCCACCCACCCCCCATGCATCCACCCATCCACCACCCACCCACTCAGGCATCCATCTATCACTTATCTATCCATCCATCACCCCACCCACCCATGCATCCGTTCTTCCAGCTATCTGTCTACTCACCCATGAATCCATCCATCTACCTATCTATCCACTTATCTATCCACCCATTCATCCACTTATCCATCCATCTATCCAGACATCCATCATTCATTCATCCATCCAATCAATATATCTGTCATCTATCCATCCAAACACCCACCCACTCACCCATGCATCCATCTATCCACCCATCCACCCACTTATCCATCCATCCATACATCCATCTATGCAAACAACCATCCATCATTCATCCATCCAGTGTATCCCTTATACATAACATCCATCCACCCACTCATGCATCCTTGCTTCCATCCATCTATCCATCCATTCATGCCTCCATCCATCCCGGATCATGGGGATTCTGCAGTCAACAAGGCTGACAGAGTCTCTCCTTTCATGAATCTAACATTCTTACTGTTCACTCTTCACCATCCTGTACCATCATCAGAATAGGAGACTGTGTGGTGTCCTGACCAGGGCCCCCAGAGATCCACCTTTGGGCTTATCTAGGGCGAGTCTGATCTCAGAACTGCATTAGTCACTCCCTCATGCAAGGAAAAGCTGCCTTTTGAGATGGAAAGACCTCAACAGAGCTTATGCCTGGATAATTGCCTTGGCACAACCTCAAGTGAGACTCTCTCATCTTCTTTATTTTAGTTTTTATACGGGCAGCTTTCCCACAGGGTCAGACGGCCCAGCTTCCACACGGAGGCTCAGCTGCCGGCTGGGCGCACTGTGTCACCGCCTCAAAGATGCCGCCAGCAGCCACCCCCCAACACGGCCCACCATATGCTCTGCATCTACACCGGGCAGCTCATTTCATGGAACTCTGGTGCAGTGCAAGTTTTCAGCTAAAAAAATTAAATGAAAATAAAGTGAGCAGTGAGTGCCAGACCTGGAAGGCAAGCAGCATGTGGATGGTGGGGCATGTGTGTGGCCGGGGTACATCCACACGTGGGCAGACAGAGCAGGCGGCCAGCAGGCATGGGCAGGGTGGACAGAGACTCAGGCCAGGCACTGGTCAGGCCCACGGGGTGTCTGACCAGCAGTACACTCACTCCTCAGCCTGACCCAGCAGGGGGACTGTGAATAAGGCCTCATCTCAGTGTGTGACCACGGGTTCATCCCTTCCCTTCTCTCAGCCACCTGCCTCATCTAGAAAGAGGTGAATGAGACCAAGCCCCCCACCCCCACCTCCACTACCCTTAGAGCCGAAGAGCTAGGCCCCTCCCTGTCATTCTGCTCAGCAGAGCAGACAGAGGACGCTTTCCTTCACTGAGACAACCAACCCTCCCCTGCAGGCACCAGACGCTCTCTCTTCTGGGGTTGCCCCAGCCTGACTCATTGCTGAATCCTGGTAGGCAGGTGACTATCTGTCTTCAGTCTGGTCTGTTGTTGTTGTTGTGTAGTCGCTCAGTCATATCTGATTCTTTGCAACTCCATGGACTGTAGCCTGCCAGGCTCTTCTGTCCATGGGATTTCCCAGGCAAGAATACTAGAGTGGGTTGCCATTTTCTACTCCAGGGGATCTTCCCAACCCAGGGATCGAACCTGTGTCTCTTGCATTGGCAGGCAGGTTCTTTACCACTGAGCCAACCAGGGAAGGAGTCTAGTCAATACTAAGAAAAACAAGGGAATTTCAGTGAGTGTTAACAAGAAAACCTGTGTGCAGGGCATGAACCAAGGGTGACTGGGGCTGGCTTACAGTGTAACTGAAAGTGAGGGCTGGTTGCCTGCTGCTCAAAAGTCAGTGAAGTGGCCAGGCTGGTGGACAAGATAGTTTGCTGTATTTTGGATGTCGCAACCTGGGGGGAGACGCTTGTCCTCAGGCCCCATGTGGGTCTCTCCTCTTGGGCACCTGGGTCTGTAGCAGCCTTGTCAACTTCTTCATCTGGAAGTCTGCTTTCTATCTATGAGTTTGGCTTCTCTCAGGACCCCCATAAGTGGAATTATATAGTATTTGTCTTTTGGGGACTGACTTATTTCACGTGGCATATTGTCCTCAAGGTTTGTTCACATTGTGGCATGTGTCAGAATTTCCTTCCTTTTAAAGGCTGAATAATATTCCATTGTGTATATACACCCTATATTCTTTACCCATTCCTCTTTTAATGGACACTTAGGTTGCTTCTATGTCTTGGCTATTGTAAGTAAGTCTGCAGTGGACCTGGGAGGCAGATATCCTTTCAATATCCTGTTTTCACTTTCTTTGGATAAATACCTAGAATTGGAGTTGCTGGATCATACGGTAGTTCTACTTTTGACTTTCTGAGACACCTCTATACTGTTTTCCACAGAGGCTGTACCAGTTTACATCCTCCCAATAGTGTACAAGGAATTCTCTTCTCCACACCCTCACCAACACTTGTTAACTCTTATCTTTTTGATGCAGCCATCCTAACAGGTGTGAGGTGACATCTCATTGTGGTCTTTTGATCTGCATTTCCCTGGTGACTGGTGATGCTGAGCATCGTCTCATGTATCGTCTCTGTTGGCCACCTCTATCTCTTTTTTTCGGAAAAATGTCTACTAACGGTCCTTGATTATGTTTAATGACTACATTAATATTATTTAGTCTCCTTTGACTGTTTTCCTTTGTTTCCACATTTCTCACTTTTCTAATTAGCTTATTCTTTGACAAAAGTTTTCCACAGAAAAGGCAGGCAAAGGACCTGGAGGGTAGAAATGGACAATAGGGCCTGGCTCTGTTTTAGTTTTATTTCTTCCTCTCTAATTCAGACTCCTTCTATTTCTTTCTCTTGCCTACTTGCTCTGACTAAGACTTCCAATACCATGTTGAATGAAAGTGGTGAGAGTGGGCATCTTTGTCTTATTCCTGACCCTAGAGAGAAAGCGTTCATCTTCTCAACATCAAATATGATGTGAGCTGTGGGCTTGTCACATGTGGTCTTTATTATGCTGAAGTACAGTCCCTCTATGCCCACTTGCTGGAGAGTTTTTGTCATGGGTGGATGTCAGACACAAAGTTCTGAATTTGATTTGGGGGATATGGGTTTATGCATTTTAATTTAAGGCAGTATTTTTAAGCTGGTAAAATCTGGACTATTTTTTCCCAGCTCGCTGCCCTTGGGGAGGATTGAACGTCTGCACAGACACAAGGGTGAACATCTCTGGGCTGGCCCACATGTTGCATGGAATGACTGTGGACCCAAGGAGAGGCAGAATTGAGGAGGTGTTTGGAAATTCTCATTTTGAATTCAGCAGGACCAGCCCAGCCTGGCATTACTGCTCAGTAGAGAAATACGAGGCCCGCAGAGCTGACCACAGCACTGTGGGTGAGACTCAGATTCTGTGGCCCAGCTCCTTCTCCTAAAGGAGAGGCCTCTCTCGAGGGCCGTGTAGTCCAGGCCTCCCTCACTCCCTCCCCTCCTTCCCACACCAGCTCTTTCTTTCCTCCCTCCTTCCCCCACTCCCTGTACCACCAAACCTGCTGAGGTCACTGTTTCTACCTGAACCAGCTGTGGGGTATACAATATGTACCAAAGCGCCAGCTGTTTCCTCTGAAAATATTGTGGGTGCAAGTGAGTGCTTCAGGAGTGACCATCAGGCCATCTGCACATCCTCGTCTGAGCTGATTGTTACCAGCAACTGCCCCACACACCGGCCCGTCTCCAGCCACAGCACGTTTATATACTGATATCTGAGGATGCTGAGTTGAACACAGTGCACCTGGGGGGCATCTCTAGTTGCTTACTTCTCAGAATGTCAGTCAGTTTCTCCAGACTTGCACTGTTTGTTTTATTGCTGAAATAGTCCCGGGGGGGCTGGAGACAGACTCCGAGCGTGTACAGTGGGGTGGGGGTGGGGGCACACACCTGGACCTGACCCTATCCCTGAGGCCCCTCAGAGGTCATGCTCAGGAAGCCTCTGTTCTGAAGGTACCACCAGAGGCCTGACCCCCTCCCTGTGTGCAGAGCCCTGGCTGTCTTGGTCCAGCAGTCAGGCCATAACAGCCGGCCATCTTGATTCTCCTGAAGTTTGAGAAAGAGAGGAACCCTCTACCCACTAGGCTTCCAGTCTGGACACTTCCTACCCTGTAGGAAACGTGTGAGTCCAACCCTTCCACCTCTGCTCCCTGCCCCACAGGCCTGGCTATCTCTCTTTCTCTGCCCCTGTCCTTTGCCCCTGCTGTTCCCCTTTGGCGAATGCCAGCTCTAGTTGTGAATTGCAACTAGAGATGATCATACTAAGTGATGCAAGTCAGACAAAGACAAATATCATATGGTATCATTCATATGTAGAATCTAATTTTTTAGAAAGATACAAATGAACTTATTTACAAAACAGACTTACAGATATCAAAAACAAACATACAGTTACCACAGGGGAAACATGGGGTGGGGGGCAGATAAATGAGGAGATTGGAATGGACATATACACACTGTGTGTGTGCATGCTCAGTCACTTCCGTCATGTCCAACTCTCTGTGACCTCATGGACTGTAGCCCACCAGGCTCCTCTGTCCATGCGATTCTCCAGGCAAGAATGCTGGAGTGGGTCGCCATGCCCTCCTCCAGGGGATCTGTCTGACCCAGCGATTAAACCCACGTCTCCTGCATCTCCTGTACTGCAGACAGATTCTTTACCGCTGAGCCACCAAGCTGCTCCACATACACACTACTATATATAAAATTGGGCTTCCCCAGTGGCTCAGCAGTAAAGAAACTGCCTGCAGTGCAGAAGACATGGGTTGAATCCCTAGGTTGAGAAGATTTCCTTGAGAGGGAAATGAATACCCACTGCAGTATTCTTGCCTGGGAAATCCCATGGACAAAGGAGCCTGGCGGGCTACAGTCCAAGGGGTTGAAAAAGAGTCGGACATGACTTAGCGGCTAAATAACAAATATATAAAACAGATAACCAACAAGGACCTACTGTAGAGCACAAGAACTCTACTGAATACTCTGCAATGGCTTTTATGGAAAAAGAATCTAATAAAAAGAGAATTCTGTGCTGTGTTTAGTTGCTCAATGGCATCCAACTCTTTGTGACCCCACGGACTGTAGCCCACCAGGCTCCTCTGTCTGTGGGGATTCTCCAGTCAAGAATACTGGAGTGGGTTGCCATTCCCTTCTCCAGGGGATCTTGGAGCGGATCTCCAGGAGTCCGCCGCAGAGACTCTGAGTCAGCGGGCCCCAGACAGGTCTTGGGATCCCAAATTCCTCCCAAACTCCCAAGAGGAGCTGCCCTGCTCAGTTTTGGACCACACCGGAGATGCCAGGGCCGGGACATCGAGAGCTCTCCAGCGCCTTTGTGCCATAGCTCTTGCCGTCATACTTGACGATGTTCCCGTAAACCCTCTGTTAATTGGACTAAGCAGAGCTAACGAGAGAGTGATTTCTAGGGCACGTCTTAAGGGTTCTTGGACTGGGTGTGTACCTGCAGAGATGGGAGTGATACGGTTTTTCCGTAGCTTCCTCTCCGCTGCCCCTGCCCTGAACGTGAGTCTGCACTCCGCTTTGAAGCCCGCTCATCAGTGTGCCGGGCGGCCTTCTGCCTCCAGGCCATTTATAGTGCCGAAGCTTGTGAAGCTAAAGCAGTTTGATGTGTAATTGCATCAGGAAATGGGGAGCCTGCTGAGCATGGCAGGATGTAGCGCCTTATCACCCTTTATGTGCAGCGACTGCTCGCCGCAATTGCCGGCAGATCCGCACCATCGACACGACGGTGACATTTTTCATGGGCCGCCGTGTTCTGAATCAACACTGCAGCCTGCGATTAGAGGAGCACAGAGAAGGAAACAACCGCTGACGGATCCGTCCCAAGGCCCGCCCCCCTTCTTAGTACCTGCTGTCTGGTGTGATATGCAAAACGGCTTCTCCAGAAACATTTCACCTTCCCATCACCTGAAATTGAATTTTATTTGGTGGCCTGCATACAATTCATAACACTTCTCCAATACACTTCAACTCTCATTTAGCTAAAAGTGTATTCTTTATTTCCTACCTTCCAAGAGACAGAGAAAGATGCCTGAGAGCTCTTGTGTGCCGACAACCCCCAGGCCCCAGTTTCGCTAAGGAACTGGGTTTTAAACTGTTCTGTCTGCTCCATAGCAAGAGGTGCCCACAGCCCAAAACACCCTGAGATGAGATCCCTGCTTCCAGAGAGGTGCCACCAGCAGCACTGATGGAGGGTTGTTCTGGTTGTGTCTTTCTGCTCAGCTGTAACATGCCGCTTCCTCATTCAAAAGTGAAACTGGACACGTGCTGGGGATCACCTGCCAAGTACAGCACATCCTTCAGGGGTGGATGGACCTCAATTTTAAAGGCTCACTGAAGTAGTTTTCTTTTAAAGTGTTAGTCGCTCAGTCATGTCCAACTCTTTGCGACCCCATGGATAGTAGCCCACCAGAATCCTCTGTCCATGGGATTTTCCAGGCAAGAATACTGGAGTGGGTAGCCATTTCCTCCTCCAGGGGATTTTCCCAACTCAAGGATCAAACCCAGGTCTCCTGCATTGCAGGCAAATTCTTTACCACTGAGCCACCAGGGCCCAGTTTTCTTTTAAACAAACAAGCAAAACCCCTCTCCCCCACAATTTCAGGTAAAGTACTGAATGGGGGAAGATCTCCTTGACAAACCTGAAGTTCCAATGTAGGAGAAAACCTTGTTTGGCCAAAATTATTCTAAAAAAAAAAATTAAGTTTACTGAGATAAAATTTACATACAATAAATTCTGATCCTTTAAGTGTACATTTCAACGATGCGTTCTGACAGATGAACACGCTCGTGAAGCCACCACCATAACCAAGATTTAGAGCATTTCATCCCGTCTGAAAAGCTCACTCTGCCACTCTGCAGTCAGCCTCCTCTCTGCCATCCCCTGGCGGCACTAATCAGCTTACTGTCACTATAGATTAGTTGGCATTTTGTATAATTTTATAGAAATGGAATAATTTGGTGCCTGGCTTCTCTCCCCCTGTTTAATGACTCTGGGATCTGTCCGAGTTATTTGTGTATCTGTCATTTTCTGTTGCTGAGTAGTATTCCCACGTATGGAAACACACTTGGTTTATCATTCACCTGCGGGTGGATGTTCTGCATGGTTTCTCAGTTTCTGCTATTGTGAATAAAGCTGCTCTGAGCACTTGGATCTAAGCCTGGTATGTTTTAGCCATCCTGGGTGAGCCCCTAAGAGTGGGACAGCTCCTGGTAGGGGTTATGTTTAACTTTCCCAACAGTTTCCCAATGCAGTTGGACTATTTTATATTCCTGCCGGCAGCCTGAGAGTCCCACCCTGCAGGTGGTATGGTCAGTCCTTTAAATTATAGCCTTTTTGATGAATGTGTCATGTGAGACCTGGGTGTTTAACTCTCATTTCCCTGGAGACTCATGAGAGAAACTCCATGGACTGTAGCCCAGCAGACTCCTCTGTCCCTGGGATTTTCCAGGCAAGACTGCCTGGTTGCCATTTCCTACTCCAGGGGATATTTCCATCTAAACCCAGCTCATGTAGAGACCCACCAACTGTGTGTTTCAGTAGGTATTTCTTGGGTGGTATGGCTTTTTTGTGTCAGGACCATCAGTCTCCTCCCAGGGAGTCTGGTTGTACTCTCTGTGATCAGTCATTCTTCAGGGACTTGACCCTGGGTTGTTGTTGTTCAGTCATTAAGTTGTAGCCCACTCTTTGAAACCCCATGGACTGCAGCACGCCAGGCTCCCCTTTCCTTCACTATCTGCCAGAGTTTGCTCAAACTCATGTGCATTGAGTTGGTGATGCCATCCAACCATCTCATCCTCTGTCATCCCCTTCTCCTCCTGCTTTCAATCTTTCCCAGTATCAGAATCTTTTCTAATGAGTTGGCTCTTCACATGAGGTAGCCAAAGTATTGGAGCTTTTGCTTCAGCATCAGTCCTTCCAATGAATATTCAGAGTTGATTTCCTTTAGAATTGATTGGTTTGATCTCTGTGCAGCCCAAGGGACACACAAGAGTCTTCTCCAGCACTACAATTTGAAAACATCAGTTCTTCAGTGCTCAGCCTTGTTTATAGTCCAACTTTCATATCCATACATGATTACTGGAAAAACCATAGCTTTGTCCCATGATGGATGCTACATAACTCTTCTTTGGTCACTTGTCCCTACAAGTGTCAGATGTCTCATCAGCCAGTAACTCATGGAACTCACACTTGACCCCTGGATACCTGCCCAGTCAAGAGCTGGCTTGCAGTTCATACTGGCCATGGTTCCATGCTGGTTCCGAAGGTTCCCATCAGATTATGCACAACCCGATTCAGCTCAGCTCTGAAAAGCGCTGAATGAGCCTGGGCTCTCTCTCTGCATTTGAGAGAATAATAGATCCATGGGAGAATTCATTTGTAACTCTAAGCCCCGAGTTAAAGACGTCTCAAGGGATAAACGTGGGTGATTTGTGGAACATTGTGATGCATTTATGAGATAGATGGCACGTTACGCGTGTGCAGTGAGACTAGATCAGGTTGCATTAGAGACGTTGGGCTCCTCCCCACCTAATCCACTCTCCTGGGGGAAGAGGAGGCCAGCTGTACAGAGCGCTCAGGGTGAGATATGGCGGTGGAAATCGCCTCCGTGGCACCTGTCCTGGAGCAGGTACTTGCGTTAAGCGCGTTAGGGGACTTGATGAACTCTTACGCGCTTCATGGGATGCTTCATTTCCAGGCCCAGCCCCACCTCCTCACCCTCAGGACACCCATCTTGTGAGTGTGACGGCACGAAGGTAGCGCCGGGCCCACAGCAGCATCCAGACGGCCTGCGTGATCCTGGGGGCTCCTTCCTCCGTGGCTGTCCCTCATTTTGGCCCCAGTTTCCTTTTCCTGCTCCTTCCACACCTTCTTTCTGATGCTTGTCTTGTTAGGGTTTCAGGTAATTTAATCCTTGGCTTTTGGGACCCCCGCCCCCCTCCCATGACACAACATAGATAAAATGTGAGTTAGTTTCCTTCTCTTTGTCCCAGCGCAGCCTTTGCCCCCACTGCTGCCCACACATACGAAGCTGGATTGACTGACTGTTTGCTCGAGCCAAATTGTATAGGCAGACATGGTTTTTATTCTGAAACCATGGGGCCATAGGATTCATGGGATTGGTTTTTGAAGAAACTACGGCATCTGCGTCTGCGTGATCTGTGTGAACCTTCAAGATACCCAGGTGTGGATTTCTCTATGAGCCCATTTCTAGCAACCAGGTCTGGCCATCAGAGGCAGAGGAAGAAGGATTCGAACCTGCAACTCTGAGACCTGGCGTGTCTCCCGCCCTGAGCATAGCCCCCAGGCTTTCACTCTTGAGGCTCTTACCCAGGACTGGGGTCCCCAGGAGGGCTCTGCTGGGCCCCTCGCCCTCCAGGGATACCCAGTCTAGCCTCATCTCATGCCCCTACCTGGCACACAGAAGACTGAAGGGATGAAGGACCGAACGTGAGGCTTCAGAGACACGACTGGGAAGGGGACATTAGACCGAGGGTCCGGGAGCGGGGAGCAGGCAAGATGCCAGGACAGGCCTGAGCTGACACAGGCCCTGCCCTGTCCACACGAGCCCTCTCCTCTCCAGGAGGCCCGGGCAGCTCTTACTCCAAATGTGAGGTGGGACCTAACAGCCCAGCTCAGCCCACAGGACACAGCTGGGCTCTGCTGTAGCCTCCCTGACTTTGCTCACTGTCTGTCCCCAGACAGGTCACCTCACTGTCCTGGCTACATGTCCTGGTCACCTCTTGGCTCTTGCCCACCCCCCACCCCTGCAGGGCCTGACGGCTGAGCCCATCCTTTGGGTGAGTTTGCAGCTCTGTTCTGGAGGCTTGTGCCCAAGGACAAGCTCAGAACCTTCAACAGCTGCCATAGCGAGAGGTCACAGGGTGCGTGGGGCCAGAGGTTGATGCCTTCCCATTAGTCACAAGGACCTGCCAAAGGCTGTAGGTTCTCACCGTGGAGGGAAGAGGACCCGGTGCACCCATCTAGGTGTGGGGAAGAGTCCTTCTGGGCCTGTGGTGCTAGTATGGGACTCCCTGACTTCTGGGGTCACCTCCTCCCTGACCTCAGGACCACCCCCTCCCTGACCTTGGGAGTCACCACCTCCCTGATCTTCAGGGTCACCTCCATGATCTTTGGGGTCACCTCCTCCCTGACCTTTGGGCCACACTGTCTCCTCTCTGTCCTGCCCCAGAGCCTGTGCACAAGCTCTTCCTTCTGCCCTTTCTTGGCCTGGTTGGCTCTGCTCACCCCTCAGGTCCTCAGGGAAGCTGCCCCGACCTCTCCTTCTGGGTCAGGCCCCCTAGTCTCAGGTCTGACTCACTTTGTCCCCTCTCTGCAGCCCTGTCACCAACACTGTCACACAGGTCAGCGCGAACTGCATTTCAGCTCAGCCCAGCCCACGCCAGCCAGGGGTCCTGCAATTCCATCCTGACACTGCCCACCAGAGTTATCTCAGACCCCACAGGTCAAGGGCAGATTTCTCTTCTTCTGATGCCAGCCCCAAGTCCTGAGGCATCTCCAGGCTGCCTGCATTTCCGGCCAATTGGGATATAATTACAGACTCCCCATGTCCCCTTCCCAGATTCAGTATTCAGTAGAAAGACTCGCAGAGCTCAGGCAGGCAGCGCCTGGGGTTACAGCTTTACTATGAAGTGTGTGGGGTTAGGTCTAGGAGGCTGGGCATCCCGTCCAGCCCCGCCCCCTCAGATCAGGGCGCCCCCTCCCCACACACCAGTGTGTTCACCAACCAGTGAGCTTCTGTGTCAGCATTGCTGTTGGGGCTCATGACTGGTGTGGTTGGTTGCATCACTGGCCTTGTGACTACCCGCCCCAGAGGTCAGGCCTGCTCAAACTCCCAGCTCTCCAGGCCCGCGGTTTGTCCTTCTGATGACCAGCCCCCATCCTAAGCTAGAGCCCACAGTGAGTCAGCTCATCAGTCTAACAAAGACACTCCATCACTCAGGAAATCCCAAGGGCTTTAGAAGCTCCCTGCCAGGGACCAGGGACAAAGGCCCAGTTCTTACTACACAACAGTGTGTTTGTTCCATTCTTGTCTGCCACCCTCAGCAGGCTCGGGACAGGCAGGGCCTTGCCCGTTTCTCCTCTCTGCTGTATCTTAGCACCCCGCACTGTGCCTAGAACACAGGGGTGCTCCCCAAATATTAACACTGAAAGGAGGCAATCAGTCTGAGTGATAGGAGCAGAGCCAGTGGCAGACTTGGGAGCAGACAGGAGAAAAACTGTCCACCAAAACGCATCTTTGAAGATCAGAGTGCAGGCCCCCACCACCCTACAAGCACCCCACCACCACCAACCACCACCACTTCTGTCTCTCACTCTTTTTAACTGTTTCTCATCCAGGGAAGACATCCTAGGCCCGTGAGAGGAATCTGTTTATTTACCTTGATGTCATTTTTTCCCCCCTTTTTGGTGTGTTACTATTTTCCTCTGGCAAGATCCTTATTTTCTTTGGAATGGTGCTTAAAATGATAGCATTTAGCTGCCGTAATAGCAGCTCTGCCAGCTTCTTCCTGTGACACAGCAAAATTGCTGTGACCAGCAGAGACACCTCCTCCTCCTCGGCAGAGCGAGCTGCCGCCCGGGCACTGATTGCTAAGTGAGGTTTCGGGGCCACTCCTTTCATCCTGAGTGCAGTTGTAATCAGAGTTTCAGCAACACGGACCATGCTGAGGGGAGAGAGAGCCCACCGGCCAGGCTGACTTTTAAAAATGGATCTTCGTGTGTTCAGGTAACAAAAAAATGAGAGGGTTTTTCTTCTGCTCCCGTGTCACTGCCTGGTGGTTTCAATTGTGAAACTAGGGTCCGCTGCGCTCCATCTAAGGGGGATTAAGTCGCTGGGGTTCTTACAGTGATGACACCGCTATGGACCCTCCCATTGTGCAGACACACCCCCGAGACCGATGAGAAATTCCACTGGGTCTGTGCCGTCCCCTTAGAAAACTAAAGTCACACCCGGAATTCCAAAGGGACTGGCTGCTCTCGGTTAGTCAAGTGAGCGCTCGTGCTTAGTCACTCGGCCATGTCCAACTCTTTGCGGCCCCATGGGCTGTAGCCTGCCAGGCTCCTCTATCCATGGGATTTTCCATGCAAGAATACTGGAGTGGGTTTCCATTTCCTCCTCCAGGGGATCTTCTCAACCCAGGGACTGAAAACCATGTCTCCTGCATCTCCTGCATTGGCAGGAGGATTCTTTACCACTGAGCCACCTGCGAAGCCCCAGAAAGCATCCTCCGTTAAGGCTGGACATGCCTTCCGCTTTGTGCCCCCGATGTGCATCACGGCTACTCAGCTCTGCCTCAGGGCAAGGAGACAGGCACAGGTGGATGTCTGGATTCCAGCAGCATTTCTTCCCCACAACAGTGCAGACTACTGGGACACAAGAGTGGTTTATCAATACCTGAGCCAATCTCTTCAACAGCTCTGATTCAATGTCCCAGACTAGGGACTTCCCTGGCTGTCCAGTGGTTGAGAGTCTGCCTTGAAATGCACAGGGGATTCAGGTTTGATCCCTGGTCAGGGAACTAACATCCCACATCCCTTGAAACAGCTAAGCCCATGCACTGCAACTACTGAGTCTTTAGGCCCAACAAAAGATCCTGCATGATGGAACTAAGCCTGGACACAGCCAAGTAAATAATGAAATAAATAAAGATTTTTTTTAAATGCTCCAAACCAGACAAAATTTCCTTATATTTCCCTAATTTGTGGATCACGTTTTACCAATTATGGCTTACATGAAAGGCCCAGCACTTGAGAAGATTTACTGTTTCTTCAGTTTATTCTTTCATGAAGATAAACATCCCCACCAGTAGGAAAATGCAGCCTCTGTGAAGAATTCATGTTAGAAAATATGAAACCCCTCCCCGCCCCCATCTTGTGAGCCTTATTCTTCTGAAAAGCCAGGAAAGCTTTCTTTACATCCCAGTTTTATAGCGTGTGTTTTGTTCTCCTACCAAAGACCTCATAAATCAATTGGACACATTTTGCTATAAAAGAAATATTTTCTGTGTGAAGTATTTTCTTCAAGATTTTCTTTTTTATCAGGGGTTTTTAAAAGTGCAAAATGACACATGGATATAATTGGTTGGCCATAGTCCTTAACTGTGGGTATCTTAACATCTCAGCTTATGCAAAATTTGAGTGTCAGAACTTTAAGTGAATAAGGTGGGGAAGCTGACATGAAAGCATTATGTATCAGGGAGAATGTTCTGTGCTTCAAAAAAGCTTTTGGTGAAACTTTGCAACCCTGTTTTGATAAGATGTAGAAGCAACTCACCCAGAGGATATACCCAGCCCTGTCCTAAAACAGATCCTCAGCAAAATATAGATGCTGCGTCTTATTAAATCAACAATATCTGCAGTGACCTAAGATCAGGAGTCCAGTCCATTTCCAATGCCCCAAAAAAATAGTACAAATTGGTTAAAAAAAAAAACAAACAAACACATAACTCACTTAAAAACACCAAGAAAACAAAATTCCATTATTATACACACAGCGGAAACATGTCGGGCGAAGTGTTTGAACACTTATTTTCTTTTTTTTCCTCTTAGCATGGCATTTGTCTTCTGTGTTGACTGTTCTGACTGAATATATTTTTAACTTTTAAAAGACTTGTCTCTTAACTGGAAAAATAGTTTGACTTTTTGTCAAAATGGTCAAAACAATCTTGACACTTGAAGTCATGTTATTGAAGATGCGGGCCTGTCTATTAAGAGCGAGCATCCAGAAGAGTGTTGATGTGTGCGTTTTGGTTGTCTGTTCCTACAAACAAACCTCCACAGATGCAGAGGCCCCGAGACACAGCATCCTCCTTGTCCTGTGGGACTGTGGTAGGATGCCCATCTGTGGACAGGCTTGGCTGGACGGTTCCCCATGGGGGCTCCCTGGCACCTGCAGTCAGATGGTGGTTGCGGCTGGGGTCTCCCCAGGCTGTGAGTCCAGACATCCAAGATGGCGCACGCATGGTCATCACCTGGGAGATTGGTTGGGGCTGTGGGTTGGAGCTTCAGGTTTCTCACAGCTTGGAGACTAGGTTCATAGTGGTTGTTTGTGTCCCCAAAAGACAGCCTCACCAGAGGCCTAGATGGAAGTTGACTCCTGATCCGGGCACCCCTTGCTCTGCATTCTGTTGGTCAGAGCAGTCAGCGGCCAGTCCTGGTTCAGAGGGAGGAGCTTAGCATCCCCGTCCAGGGAAAGACCCTGATGCTGGGAAAGATTGAGGGCAGGAGGAGAAGGGGGTGACAGAGAATGAGATGGTTAGATGGCATCACCAACTCAATGGACATGAGTTTGAGCAAGCTCCAGAAGATAGTGAAGGACAGAGGAACTTGGCGTGCTGCAGTCTATGGGGTCACAAAGAGTCAGACATGACTTAATGACTGAACAAAAACAATAGCTAGGAGGGATAGCAGCTGGCAAGTACACAGAAGGGAGGATGAGTGGTTCCATCCTTGGGGACCACCCATCACAGCCCCAGGGAGTGGGCCTTCACACCCCAACACTATTTCCCGCCATCCCCCACCCCCATTACAAGGCTTTTGGGGGCAGAGAAGGTCCTCGTTGTACAGAGCACTCGTGTGCTGAATTCCTCTGCTGGTCGCTGCCTGATGCACCTTCTCCTTAGGTCAGTCTTAACCGATTGCCCAGTGTTGCAAGTGGCATATAATAAACCATAATTGCAATGTAAGTTGATCACAAAATTACAGTACAAAATAATGCAAAAATGCTGCATTTCATGAAGATGATGAGAGTGTTTTTGGAAACTTCAGGAATTACACTCACAATTATTGACAAATGAAAAGAAGGCGAAGTTCAACCAGAAAATCACTGAAGAGACAATCAGCTCTCTGCCAATGATAGAACATGTTCATCCTGAGAACTGTTGAGACCTTAAAGGATTAAGAGAGCACCTTTGGGGAACCAGGTGTCCCAGGTTGCCATGTGCTTTGCTGACACAGGGTAGGGAGTGTGGTCCCATGTCAGGAGACAATGAACTGCCTCTGCAAGGACGTATTTTGGGGGAAAGGCCAGGTGAGCGCACCTGCAGGCACCTGTGAAAGACGTGAAGCCATCGGCACAGAACTGAGTATGAGACAAAAGTTTCTGTTGCATTCACATAGAACTGCAAAGACTTTTCTTTCTCTAGCTTCAGTCTTGGAGTGAAAAGATATGGTTCTTTGCACTTCTCAAAGTAGGGAGCACCTCCTTGGAGTGTGCAGGCCTGGGCTTGGTGATTTGAAATGCTGCCTCAGAGCAGAAACCCTGGTGTGGTCCAGGCCTTCGCGTGAGCTGAAGTGTGTGTCCTCAGGCAAGGTGGACAGAGATGGGGCTCAGTCTAGAATCAGGGATTTTACTGGGAACAGGAGACAGAAGGGGCTTTCTCACCAGCCCCTTGTTTCCAAATGAGTCTGCCATCCTTGAGGACCACAGATCACAGCCCCAGTGGGCAGATCCTCACACCCCAGGGCTGAGAGTGGGGCCAGGACCACAGGATGAGCTGACCAGAAGTGGGCAAGGCCCTCATGGCCGGTCAGCAGATGAACTGTATGGACCAAAAAAGAGAAACCTCCCTCTTCCCACTACCATTTTGTCACCATTTGGTTCATAAAAGAAGAGTCAAAAAAAAATCATTTTGCAGTGTATTGACCCAGGTTTCCTGCCCCCACCCCCACCCCGTCAACTAGAAAATGTGTTATCAGGAAACACAAGCCCTGTTCAGAGATTGTCCTGTGTGTCTGGGTGTCCTTATGAGCGACGGCCCAGAGCTCACCTCCAACCCCCACAGGGGACCACCTAGGAGCAAGCACAGCCTGACTTTCAGACACAGTTATTACTGTTTCACTGCTACTAATTAGCAGGATGGATTTTATCAGTCTTTGCTAAATTGAGCAAGTAAACGAGGATTTATTCAAGATGCCTTTAAAGCCATGTTAGTGCACTTTTTGCAAAGACCACTAGCAGGGAGAGCTGGCTGGCACTGGGTGGAGAACCTTGTGTCACTGACTTAGATCGAACGTGGCCCAACATGAGACCCTCCCAATGCCGTACCTTCAGAACATATTGTTAAACAAACATCATCCTTGTCAGATCGATGAAAGCTCTCTGTATCCTTTATGCTTATCATCCTGCTGAGAAAATGTTTGTTCTAAAGGTAATAACAGATTTTGAGAACTCCAATAAAATTACTGCAGAACTAACCACCATTTTAAGTAAAAGTGGCATTTCCAATGGGCCCACTGGGGTGTTTCAGGGCTTTCTCCCTCTGGGGGCGTACATGCACCTGCGTTTAAGTGGCTTGCCTCTGGATCGGGAGTTTGCATTCCGGAGACTGAGATACAAAATGCTGGACGTTAACCTGCATTCATCAGAGCCTCAGCCACTGTCAGTGAATTCCAGATAGAAGTAAGGGGGTCAGGGCGGCCCTGGGGTTGTGAAAGTGTAGTCCCTTATCAAAAATAAGTAGCAAAGAAGATTTTTAACCATCTTCTTGCTGATTAGAAGAAACACACACTTGTGACAATGCATTTTCTGGGTTTCAGCCCTGTGAGGTTCCTCAGCCTGGATGCTGTTGACATTGGGGGCTGGATCATTCTCTGCGGGGTTGGTGGGGGGGCGTCCTGTGCCCTGGAGAGTGTTCACCAGTAGACCCCACTCCCACCCACCAGATGACGCAGCACCACCTCCCCCTCCCCAGAATGACAATCAAAAATGTCTCCAGACATTGCTTGGTGTCTCCTGGAGACCAAACAGCCCCTGATGGAGAACCGCTGTCTTAGTAATTTGCCTTTTTTAAATGGTCTTTGTCCTGTGAGCCATGGCTGGAATGCCCCAAGCCCTACTGTTACCAGAAGTGGAGTCTGGCTGCTCACCGCTCAAAAACAATTAAAGAGGCCAGGTTGGTGGAAAGGAAAGTTTGCTTTATTTAGGATGCTGGCATCCAGGGTAGGGGTTGGTGGGGGAGGGGGCGGATATCTGTCCAAAGGCTGACTCCTCCCACTGACAATCAGGGGATAAGTGCTTTTATAGACAAAGGGAGGGTACTCCACGAAGAAACTGCATAATCAGCTCTGACAGTCATCTTGAAATTGGTCATCAATGGTCTAAAAAGTGTCATCTTGGTTGCTTTCGGTACAGTTAATCTTCAGTTGCAGTTTGTTCCCAGTTCTCAGAATTGTGGCAGCTTCATGTCATGGCTGCAGTTCGGTCATCGTGTAGTTAACTTCTTCCACCTGGTGTTTAGTACCTGTGAGACATCTCATGGGAGATAGTTCAGAATATTATCCATATCCCTAGAGGAGGAACTAAAGGTCCTTGACTGTGCTTAATGACTGCATTATTATTATTTGGGTTCCTTTGTTTTCCTTTGTTTCTGCATTTTCTCACTTCTCTGATTAAACTTATTCTTTGGCTAAAGTTTTTCTACGGACAAAAGACAGGCGGAGGACATGGGGTGGGGTGGGGCAAGGACCATCCACTTCACTACCTGTGTGCAAAGCACCTGGATTTACTAAAAGACTCCGCACACTTAAGTCTCACTCCCCTGGACTGTGATTACCACAAGAGTGACTGACACCCTCTAATCGGTGCAGTAAACATTCCTTGTTATGCCAGAGTCATTTGGAAATCAGCTTTAGGACACGGTTGCTATTTTCGGGATCATCACACATCATCTGATGTTTGGTGTCAAACCCGGAGCCGTGTTATTTAACACTGATTAATAAATGGCAGGTTGTCAGTACCAGTTGTGAAGACACTTCAAGGCGCCATTGTTCTTTTAAATTAAAACATTTAAACATTTAAATCCAGGGCTGGTGCTGGTGGCTCATGGTAATTATTCCTTTTGTCTCTGCATACCTTTCTTCTCCCGATCACAGAGCTGTCACACAACGGTACCTGGAGTCGGGGTGCATGACAGCCCTTCCCTATTAACTGCCATTATTTTTACAAGAGAAGCTGGGAGCCTCTGGAGCAGATACTAATTTTGAGACAGGACTGCTGCCTAAGTTATTAACATGAACGTATCTGAAGGCTACAACTCTTTCCCTTTATGTTACGGGCCAGGTTTGCAGGACTGGGCGTTGCGTGTGGTGTGTGTATGTTAAGGAAGCACTCTTCACACCCCTCTTGGTGCCCAGAATGCTTCATCCCATTCATTTCTTTCCCTCCACTCCTTCCTGCTCCTCACTGTAGGAATTACAAGTGACTCTGGCATCTCTAGCAATCAGAGTATGCAGGCCATCAGGGGCTGTGGAAGCAGCAGGGGTTGGCCTGGCCTGCCTGGAGCCTCACAATGTGCCCACAACCCTCCCACGCAGGCACCAATTAATATTCAAGACTCCATCTCTGGAGGAAGGGTCTGGCTGGCCAAGCCCAGGCTGACTCTACCTGGTTACCCTGGGACCAGCCCCTTCCAGGTGGGTAGCAGGAGTGCCCCTACCAGGACTGAACCTGACAAGGGTCCCTGAAAGGCAGTTGTTGTTCAGTCACTAAAGTGAAAAATGAAATCGTTCAGTCGTGTCCGACTCTTGGCGACCCCGTGGGCTATAACCTACCAGACTCCTCCTTCCACAGGATTCTCCAGGCAAAAGTACTGGAGTGGGTTGCCATTTCCCTCTCCAGGGGATCTTCCCAACCGAGGGATCGAACCGAGGTCTTCCACCTTGCAGGCAGATGCTTTACCCTCTGAGCCACCAGGGAAGCCCTAGCTCAGTCACTAAGTCGTGTCCAACTCTTTGAGACCCCAGGGACTGTAGCACACCAGGCTTCCCTGTTCTTCACTATGTCCCAGAGTTCATTCAAATTCATATGCATTGAGTCGGTGATGCCATCCAGCCATCTCATCCTGTTGTCCTCTTCTCTTCCTGCCTTCAATCTTTCCCAGCTACAGAGTCTTTTCCAATGAGTCGACCCTTTGTATCAGGTAGCCAATGTATTGGGGCTTCGGCTTCAGCATCAGTCCTTCCAATGAATATTCAGGATTGATGGTTGATCTCTGTGCAGTCCAAGGGATACTCAAGAGTATTCTCCAGCACCACAATTCAAAACCATCAGTTCTCTGATGCTCAGCATTCTTTATGGTTCAACTCTCACATCCGTACATGCCTACCTACTGGAAGACAGAAGTGCTAATGACAGAAGGGCTGGATTCTGAGAGAGAACTGTTATGTCCCCGCCTCCTTCCATCTTTTCCTCTCCATCCCTCTTTCACCTGCCTCCTACAAGTCAGCACTCGGCTCAGGGACCATGACGATGTCAATTTTAGCTCCAAAGATGTGGTTTTCTCACCATCTTCAAATCCACCTGGTTCATGTTATATTTAGCTTGTTCTAAATTTTTTAAATGGTAGGGGGAGACACATTGCAGAAGTAAACTGCTGCAAAATGCAGGGCATTCCCCACGGATTATGTACATATTCCTTGAGTCTGGTGCTCAAGGCAGTGGCTCCTGGCTTGACTCATACCTTCGGGATTTGATGTGGGGGCGGGTGGCTAGCCCTACCCCTTGTCTCTGATGGACGGGGTCTGGGAAAATCTTCGGCATCTTTCTCTTCCAGAAGAATCCTTATCTCTGCATCTCATTCCCTCTGGCACCTGGAGATTCATTACAATGCATCAGACAGACAGACATTGAGACCAGGGGATCTTGGGCAGCTTATTTACAATTGCTTAGTCCTAGGACCAGTTGAAAAAAGACTAGTAACACTTTGAAAAGTGAAAATGTTCATTACTCAGTTGTGTCCGACTCTTTGCAAAAAGAGCCTGCCAGGCTCCTCTGTCCATGGAATTCTCCAGGTAAGAATACTGGAGTGGATACTGGAGTGGGATCTTCCCAACCCAGGGTTCGAACCCAGGTATCCTACATTGCAAGCAGATTCTTTACCATCTGATCCACCAGGGAAGTCCATTAACACTTTAAATATATACAGCTATATTTGTCAATTATTCCTCAATAATTTTTTAAAAGATAAATATAAAAACAGTGGAATACATATGTCTAAATAAAAGAGAGACAATAAAATGCAAATATATTTAATAAAGTTTGTCACTGGGTACTGGACTATAAAAAGAGAGAGAAAGAAATGAAAGATGCTAAAAATGAAAGATGAAAAACTCTCAGACTTTTTTAGGAAAATGATATGGTTCATATTCCACACTTAAATATGATTACAGTGTAAAGGTTTTTTTAAACTGGGAAAGTAGTAATTTTCATAAGCAAAACAATTAATCAGATATTGACTTACAGAATGTAGAAACTTGTGATCTTATTCACACCCAAATAGATCAGGAAGTGTGGGTGATATTTGGAAGGATGAGTTTTACTGAGATTACCTAGAAACATAGACTCTCATAATTGAATTAGGGAAGAGAAGGATTGCCACAGACCAGGCACCACTGGCCAAGAGGATTAATTATAAAAGAATTCTTAGACCTAATAGCCAACTGCTATTTTTCTGAAAACTACTTTCATAAATTTACCTTGTTTCAATTGTATGTTTAAAAAGACATCGGGGAGCAAGATTTAATGCTATGCAAGTAAATAAATGACTAATTATTTTGCCTGTGAAAGTCAAGATCACCCAAGCAGTGCTCACAGTAAAGAATTGTCTACCAATGCAAGAGACACAAGAGACATGTGTTCAGCCCCTGGGTTGGGAAGATACCCTGGAGCAGGAAATGGCAACCCACTCCAGTATTCTTGCCTGGAGAATCCCAGGGACAAGAGGAGCCTGGCAGGCCACAGTCCATGGGGTCACAAAGAATTGGACACTACTGAGCACACACTATGAAAGTCAGTTTTCCAATGAAAATACTTTACACTTTAATCACACCCATAGTTTAAAACAATTTTAAACCAAATCAGGAGTTACCCTTTCAAACAAACATTTTTGTTCGGCTCATCTCACAACTTTCCAGGTCATCAAACATTCACAACTCCATAAATATTCCATCATATGGATTATTTTAAACATTATTACTGTTTAAATTATTCACCTTATTCTAGAAAGTTAGCTTGTTTCCACCTTTTATTAGGGAGAATAACAATCCTTTGCATGTTTTTCATGAGTTTCTGATCATTTCCCTGAGGTTGAGTCACGGGGCTAAAGATTCAGAATATGTCTAAGGATTGTCACACCTGTCGCTGAGGTGCCCTCAGAAAGCCCAGCAGGTGTGAACATTCACTAATTGTAGGAATCCCAGCATGTCGGGGCCACAGGTAGACCCATTTCTGCTGGTTCACTAGGGGAAGACCTGTGAAGGAAGACAAAAGGTTTGTTTACATTTTTATGTGCCATCATTACTGAAGATGCTGCTGTTGCTGCTAAGTCGCTTCAGTCGTGTCCAACTCTGTGCGACCCCATAGACAGCAGCCCACTAGGCTCCTCTGTCCCCAGGATTCTCCAGGCAAGAATACTGAAGTGGGTTGCCTTTCCTTCTCCAATGCATGAAAGTGAAAAGTGAAAGTAAAGTCGCTCAGTCAAGCGCGACTCTTAGCGACCCCATGGACTGCAGCCTACCAGGCTCCTCCATCCATGGGATTTTCCAGGCAAGAGTACTGGAGAGGGTTGCCATTGCCTCCTGTGTACTGAAGATGTATTGCCACTAATTTATTGACCATTTGTTTTTTCTTTGTAAATTAGTTATCTTTTTGGGTTTACTTGCTTATTTTTTCCCACCAAAGTACTTGTGTTCTCAAACACAAAGTACTTGTGCTTGATTTGTATGAATTCTTTGGTGCTGTTCATGAATCTTTCTGCCTCCTGTACCTCCTGCTCATATGGCTCCTGTTTTTCTTTGGTCTTTCAGTTTTAGTCATGTTTTCTGAATTAGAGTTTCACTTATTTTGTTGTCACGTCTTTTCCCATGTGCCTTTTTCTTATCTGCCCTTCATCATTCAGTGTCTTTAATGTTCCCTGTTTCATTCTCTGATCTGCTTTCTTCGCTTGTTCTTTTTCCTTTCCATCACTCTTTTTTCCCCGATGCTCCACTTCCCTCATTTTTCTACTTCCCTTGTTTCCTTGTCACCAGGGAGTTAACTCCTTTGTCTGAAATCCCCTGCATTCCCCAGTTTCTGTCCTCAGTTCTATGTTCATACCTCTTCCCTTCACTTGACACTGACTTCCCTGTGTAACCAATTTAGATGGACCTGAAGGGTCTGAAACGTGGGTGGTCCAGTGCTCATCCCTGAGAAGCCTGGCACCGGACCCCTCCATGTGTCCAGGGTTGCCATCACTGAGGGGCTTGTTTCACCTTCTGCTGACTCTGAAGAAGGTGCTTTCACAGTTTCCTTGAGAGATTTTTTATTAAACAAACCTGCACTCTCCCAGACCAGAAAGGCATTATGTGAACATTTTATGAGCCGAATGTAGAAATTAATGGAGGAAAAAAAGAAACGCTAGAAATGTGGGTTGTTCATCGTTGTTTGCTGCTCACACCCCGACAGAACACGGTTAATCATACATCACATCGCAGGCTCCTCTAATCTCCTCCAGAATGTGTTTTTTATTTCCATTTGTGTTGGGGGTTCCATGCAATAAACACCTATTGTGTTCTCTGGGAAGACAATGGGTGCTTTAAAAGGACAAAGGCGGCTCTGAGCTGCTATAGGAGCTGGAGGGATAGTCGGTCCTGCGTTATCACCATGCTGCTGGGAGGAACTAACTCAGATAGCCGAGCCTCAGAGACCATGATTGTGCTGAACCTCGTTACGGTGAACTTTCCCTGTGTGCATGTGCAGCTCTGCTTAATGAATATACAAATAGGCACTCCACACACATCCAAGGGTTTTTGTTTTTTTTTTTTTGGTACTCTGAAAAGGCTATTGTCTTTTTTTGTTTAGGTCGATCTTTGAGTTTAGTGATGGAGAAATAGCAATAATAATAACAACAACAGCAGACACACAAAAAAACAAAATGAAATCAAAAAGTCCTGAAATATTTAAATTTTCATTGGGAGACAGCCGCGGCAACTTGATTATGCAGCAGGTCATGTGAAAGGTCTGCTGGGTCGTGAATATGCAATGGTTTGCTCCACCATTTTTAAAAATCTGGATTCTCATTAACTTCTGTCACTTCACACACGGCCTCCCGGGAAGCCAGTGGGATCAGGATTGCATCTGCCCACAGTGGTGGGCTGCATGGGGGCTGGGGGACATCCAGGCTTAATCTTTGTTGCCTTGAGGGGCACCCGAGTTTTAACCTCAGCCAAGGCTGTCCTCAGAGGCCTGCAGTCTGGCACACTCATCTCCCCTGGGGGAGGGACCTGGCAGCAAAGGTCAATACGGATGGCCGGGCAGGCTGCCACCAAACCCAAGGAAGGCAGAAATTAAAGCCATTCATTTACATCCCCTTCAGTTCTCAGTTTTCTCCCAGCTCTCTGAGCAGCTACTCTTTACACTGCCTGTCCCCCAGGTCCCTCTGCTAATAAGGATCCTCCATCCTGCCTTCTGAGTCCCAGGCTCTATCTCATGTGACCTGGCAAAGACTTCTTAATTGAACCTAAAGTCCATCTTTCTTAAATGACCATTTTTCACAGTCTCCTAACAAGAGGAAAAGGAAGGATTACAACAACTTTTATTGCTTTCTAAAACTTATTTTAATAGTAGTACATATCAATGGTAGAAAATTTTAATAAAAATGGATAAGAATTAAGATGTAAATCACCAATAATCTACAGATATCCTTTCTAGGCTTTTTCATTAAACCTACAAAAGTGAAATTATTCCACACCATTTTGGTTTGCCCCAACTTGTCTATCGACTGTGGCTATTTCCCATGTTGCACATAGTTTTTGACATCTGTTTTTAAGAGCTGCATAGATTCTGTGGTACTCCATAGTACTTAATGAAGTAATTTCTCTAATCAGTTCAGAATATGCTTTATTTCAGTGTCCCTGTCATTAAAGGGCAGGAACTGTTTAGGCTTTGTTTTGAGGGGTGAGCAGTTTGTAGCAGGGCTGGTCATTGACTGACCCACACACCTATTTAGACTGGGAAACCAGGGTGTGTTAATTTCTACAGTGTTGACGATGATGCTATTATGACTGAGAGTGTCTTAGTGGAATCTTGGACATTTCCAAAATAGTCCTCTGTGGTTGTGTTTGTTCATGTTGAACCTGAGTCTGTGAGTCAGGACTGTCTCTGTATGAACTCCATTCATGGGATCACCACCCTCCCCAGGACTGGGCCTTTGTAAGACCCCAAGCTTCCATGGGGTCACACTTCCCCCAGTCAGGACTGGGACCTTGTGAGACCCCAAGCTTTAAACTCTAGACCAGTGGGGATGGGAAACTGGTGTTTCCCAGGGAGCCTAAACAAGACCCAAGGATGCACACACACAGGCCTGAACCCAGAGCAGAGACCCACCCCTAACCCCGTCATCCCAGGCAAAGGATGGAGCACTGGGCCTGTCCCCAAACACCCCTGGTGCTCAAGTAGGTCAGTTTTCCCTGCAATGGAGTGTGGTTTGTACCAGCCCCTAACCTCTGAAACATGACTGTGTCACTGGAGGATCAGAGGGACATACATGCATCTCCTGGCCAACGGTCCTATCACAAGGACAATTCCTGGGAAGGATTTGGCCTGAGCCCATGACAGGAGCTCTCGCCCCAGCCCTCCCCCCACCACCACCTCTAGCCTCCAGGCTGGTCTGCTCTCCCAAGGGTCCATCCTCAGGAGAGACTGACCCCCAAGTGACCAGGTCTTCCACTGCTGCTTGCCCCAAGACCTGACCTCCTCCTCTAGCCTCTCCCTAACTAATGGGCACTTAGATGATTTAGGCAGAAGCCATTTGAAAATTAATTATCCAGATAATTGCCCAACACTTAAGTTCACTTTAAAAAGTGTAAATTCGATCATCAGCCTAACATACACTCATTTTGCATCCTCCAGAAAATTGCCCTGGCCCTGGCCCAACGACCAGGCACCCTTGGACATCTAATGCCATTTGTTTATTTGTTTGTCACCAGCTCAGGCCCCACTTAGAGCTCTGTGACTGTCACTGTTTTGTGCCCAGGTTGCAATCAAATGCATACCTCTTCGTCCTGCCAGGCTGAGCCCGCAAACCAGTGGGTGAATTTACACATCGAGCTCCAGGCGTCTCTGGAATTAATCTCATGTGTCGGAAAATTATACAAGATGATGCCTGATTCCACTGGCCTGTAATGGATCTTAGTTCCTCATTTAGAGATTCCTTTACACTGCCTGATGGAGAAGAAAAGCCAGACTTTAAGTAGCTTTATGTGTGTCGTTTGATTTCTGAAAAGATTGCTAATCCTAGTGGGAGTTTATGTAAAAGCACTCACACCCTGCAGAATAGGCAAGGTTTCCATATTTATCAACGCGGCTCTTCTCCTGTGAATAATACATTCTGGGGCAGGCTCGGTAAGTCGCCTTGGTTAATGAATCTCGAAGGTAGAGTTGGTTGTTGAAGCATCTTATCAGGTGGGCTTGCTGTGTGTGTTCTGATGTATTCCGTTTCCAAATTTCTGCGGTTGTGGAAGGGTTTTCCACCTTCCCCATGAAGGAAGGCAGGGAAATCAGGGGTGTTGCTTGGCTCTTTCTTCACAATTAATCCTCAGCTACATTCTTTTGATAAGTGCAAAAGCTTTGCTTGTCATGCATACATGGTACGTGATTCAGGAGGTGAAACCCTGAGAAATCAGACAAGACAGAGGGAGGATGGGGTGCGATGAAAAGAGAAAAACCAGGAACTCTTGTTTCTTTCCATTCTTCCCCTCCATCTATTCACACCCCAACTCCCGCTGCAACTCACTTCCTTCTGTAATAATACATGGCAGCAAACACAGAGCTGGCATTTAATTTAATCCTGCAACATCTTCAAGTTTGACTCACGATGTGTCCTCTCCCAAGCTAACTGTATAGGAAAGGGTTTTATTAAGAAGCAAATGAAGAAGCGAAGATCTAACTTACTGGGAAGTAATTATCCCAGTTTATAACAAGCTGTAAGACTTTTGAAAGGAAGGGGGGGGGGGGAAAAGCAATGAAAGAGTATATTGAGGATATTAAATTAAGTAATTTTAATGTCATCATTTGATATCTAGGAACACGAACAATTTATAGTTCTCGAAATTGTCAGGTTGAAGCATTCATCTTTCAGGGGTGGGATGGTGCTGTTAGTGGGGGTTGGAGAGCCAGGTTCACAGCGAGGGAACTCAGATTTCACTTTGGAGGGGCAGAGTGGGAGGGGAGAGAGCCAGACAGGGTGGCAGCCTGTGGTGTCTGTGTTCATACCCCTCCCATCCTGCTCGCCGTGAGGCCCTGGACGCATAGCTGGACTCACCCTTGTTCAGTATACATTTCAATTTGAGGAGGATGCTAATAGCCCTGGTTTCATGGGGTACCCATGTGGGGCCAGGTCCAGGGAAGCACCTGGCACCATGGAGGAAGAGTTTGCAGACTGTAGGTTTGTTTCTATTAAAAGCCAAGCAATTTATCTGTCTCCCTTAATGGGATTGTGGGATACAGTCTGAAACATGGAAAAGTCCATCCAAGTGGCCTGCATTTGGTCCTAAAACTCTCATGGGAATGACCCTGCTTGTGGTTACAGCCAGGGGCTAACCAGCCAGGTACCTGGTTTCCGTCCCTACCAGGGACTTTGCAGGGAGGGATCCATCTTCAGTTGAGGACCCCCTCTGCAGGCCTGGCCTGTGGCTAGTGTATGTTCAGGACTTCAGCTACTCCATCTTCTTCATCTGCCCACTGAGGACCCTGCCTTCCCCCAGGGCATCACACACTCATTCAGAATCACACACCAGATCAGCCACAACCTCCCTCTGGGTCCCTCGAGTTTAAGTATCATCCAACCCTCATGTGGTTGTGAGAAAGAGTTCTGGAATGGACCCCAGCCACAGCACACCCTACCCATGCTCACTGCAAAGCATCCTTGGGCCAGAGTGGTCCTGACACCCCAAGGTGGTAGAAGCAGATGGTGGGGCACCTACAGGGCTTCCTTTCCTCTCCACCTGGTAGAAGCTTTCAGTCCCAGGGCTGCGTGACCCTCTCTAATGTTCCATCCACTCAAACATTGTAAGGAGTGTCCAGTCAATGACAGCTCTGCACCAGACTCTCAGGAGGTAGAGGAGGTGAGGCGAGGCACCTGTGACTTGTTTGTGGAACCCCTGGGAGGGTGACGAGGGCAAATGTTTCTGGACACGGGCATGTTTGATAGTTGACACAAGGGCCTCAGCTCCACATTGATTTTCTGATGGTGAAGAACTCTTAGAAAGTTCTGGCAACCCAAAGGACAGCCTTCCTTCTGTTTCTGTGGCAATTTCACTCCTGAAAAATTCATTGTAGTTTAAAACCCTGCCAAACCAGGTGATGTTTATATGTAAAATTAAACTCTAGGCTCAAATAATTCTAGACTTGCAGGATGTGACAGTGGGCCATACCACTATGCATAGACAGAACTTCTCAGGCTTTGCAGAACACCTTGGCATCCAAGTCTTTGCCCACAAACTGCTCAGAGCAACCAGATGTGGAATAACCAGAATGTGCCCATATATTTCCAAAACTGTTCTTCGGGATGGTACCACCCCTCAGATAGCCACTGTGCTCAACTGTGAGTTACTTCCTCAAGACCTGTATTTAGTCCTAAATTTCATCTGAAGCATGAGTCCTGGCAGGTGTGAAGTAGCCAAACAGACATGTGTGGATGAAGGATGGATAGGTGGATGAGGGATGAGTGGATAGATGAACAGATGATAGATGAATGAAGAATGAATGGATGAGGGATAAATGAATTGATTAGTGGATGATGGGTGAATGGGTGAAGGATGGATGGATGAGGGATGAATGGATGGATGAGTGATGAATGCATTAATGGCTTGATGATTGGATGAATGAATAAAGGATGGGTGGATGGATGGAGAGGTAGGGATGGATGGATGGCTGGATGGATGGATGGATGGATGGATGGCTTTAACATCACTTACCTGGAAAACCCTCAGGAACCAGCTGCCCAGCATATGTGTTGACTTCACCATCTCTGGACTTTAAGGATGGATGGACCTTCCCACTTCTAAGTAGAATGTGTTGGTAACGTGTAGGTGAAAATCATTTGGCCGTTGTAAAATCACCAAGTTATGTAAGAATGTGAGGTTTTACTGTAGGTCTGGTTCTCAAGAGCTGATTTTACACCACCCCCCTCCCCACCGCCACCCCGCCTCAACCAGGGATTGTTTAGCAATCCCTGAGAACATTCTTGGTTGTCACCTTGGGGAAGTGTGCTACTGACATCGAGTGGGTAGAGACCAGGGATGCTGCTAAACTTCCTAGGAGCGCAAGGCCACCCACACAGCAAAGAATGGTCCAGCCAGATGGCCAAGAGTGCTCAGCTGAGAAACTCTGCTGAAGGTGCTCAGCTATATTATTTTTAAGTCACCATAATGTAAATTAATGGACTTTGGAATACTAAAGACAGCCTCGAGCAAAATGGATGCACAAAAAGCTTGTGCATCTACAGAAGACATGATGCAGGGGAGGCAGCTCCCAAGAGGAGGTCTCTGAGGAACTTTCCCCAGGTGTCCTTAGCACAGGAAGTGTGCCCTGTATGTTGCATGTACTATTAGTGTGATTATATATACTTATGTGAATACACAGTTGTTCTTTAAATGAAGCGACACTTCTGAGAATAATAGGAAAACTTCTCCTAAGAGTGAGCAAGTTAACACCCAGAGAAGGAGAAGTCTGGATTCACAATAGGGTAATAAATGGAAACTCACCACACAAAGGAAAATCGGTGTTTTAATTTGTCAGAAAATTACTGACTGGCAAGAGGCTCTTTGTACCAGAGTTCCTCTTTCAGAGTGTGAATTTTCTTTAAAAGAGGGCAAACAAATGTTTACAGTCTCCGCCGAAACAGTCATTTGAAAGCAATTGGTACCTACATGGAGTTCGTGGACCAGCCTCCCTTGTTGCAGTCACCATGCGGCTCGTCGAGAAACAATGAGTCTTTACAGACTCTGCAGCCGTGGCCACTGCAGTCCAGCTTTTCCGAGTACCTTGGAGACTGACAGCATCTCCTTTGCTCATCAGAACTTCACGGCTGCCAGTGCCGGCTCTGGAGGGAGGGGCGGCTTATCTATGCTCCTTCAAGGAGCTCTGTTAAAGGTAATACCAATGTGGAGAAAGCCAGAGACAGTAGCAGAGACAGAGCCACTATGAGAAAATCTGGTGACGGCAGTGATGTGACGGTGACAGTGGTGGGGATGGGGATGGTGGTGACAATGACAATGGCAGTGATGTGACGATGGAGGTGGCAGTTACAATGGCGGTGATGATGAGGGTGGTGATGGTGGTGATGATGGTGGTGACATGGCAGTAGCAGCCAGGTGACGATGACAGTGGCCGTGGCGGTGACAGTGGTGCTGATGATGGTGACAGTGGTAGCAGCAGTGACGTGACGATGGAGGCGGCAGCTGTGATGGTGATGTTGGTGATGGCAGTGACAGTGATGTGATGATGGCAGTGATGGAAGAAGCCTTGTTAGGGTCGGCGCAGTGGTCCTCTGGCCCCATGTGCCCCTCAGTGATCTGCACTCCTCCCCCGCACACCTCTTGGCCTCGGAGCTCTGACTGTTGGTGATGATGGTGATGATGACAAGAATGGTGATGATGATGGCTACACCAACAAGCCAAGCCTTGTTGGAATGGCCAGGGTATCTGGGTCCCAGTTTTGTCTTGAAGGGATGCAGTATGGGGCCCCAAATCCCTAGACTCACCGGCCTTGGGAACAACCTGGTCTGTATGTGGGGACAGAGCCTGCTGGGATTCTAGAGGCCAGGCAGCCAGTGTCCTGTGTAAACAGAGGTGTCCCCAGGCACGGGATGGGAGGTGGGCCTGTAGGAAAGGCACAGGTTGCATGGGTGCCCCAGGGACTCCTGAGAAGAAGCAGAGCTGGCTCTCCGGGACAGAGGTCTGGCCATGGGCAAGGGGGCGATGGGTGCTGAACTCGGCTGTAAGGAGACAGCAGACCTCGGGGGCTGGAGGAAGTGGACCACTGGGGGGACCCCTTCCACTGATACCCCGACAGGAAATGTCCTGCTCTGGTCTGTTTGCGCCAGTTTCCAGAGACGTTCCCTGTGAGAATTCACTAAGGACCCTGTCTCTAACACAGAACTGGGCTGTATTTGTAGACGCATGCATCTAAATTCAAACTTTAAAAAAATGAGTGTTGTACCACCCACCCCACCCTCCCCCCAATTTTATGCAAAATGTCTTTTAAAAATATTGGCAATTTCAGAAGCAAATTGGATTAACAAATGCGAAAATCCCTTTGTCTGGAATTCAGAATCAGGAAGGAAGACAGCCTTGCATACAACCCACCCCCACCCCCCCGCCACTGCTCACCCCCCTCACAACTTTTCTTGCAGTTAAAAAGGGTATGAAGAAAAGCAAAGCTTTCCAGCACTCTTAATTGTCAGTTGTGCAGGGTTAATGAACTACATTAGTTCATTGAAAAATAACATATTGACTGTCAGAACTTGACATGCCAGCACTGGGACAGAGCCTCCGTAGAATATCTCTATAGGAAATTAGAAGTGACTTTCCTTCCTCTGAAAGGAGGAGACTGAAGGTCCAGTGAGGAGGTGTCTTCCCAAATGGTCCTCTTAGGAGCCACGGGCTCCAGGCAAAGGGAAAGTGACGCTCCCAGGGCGAGTCCAGATGGATGCCTGGGAGAGGCAGAAGCCCCGGGTGGGGAAAGGTGATGCAGGGGCGGGGGCTTGATTACCTCCCCGGAAACTGCCGCCCTCTGGAATTGGTGTCTTGTCCTCCTGTGTCATTTCTGCATTTGTGAGGTTGTTCACTTAACCTGTGCGCTGACCTGGAATCGTCCCCGCCAGAGACGCGTACTGTTTGCAAAGGAATCTGACGGAATGAGCTCAGATGCTCTTTACACTTGACTAGCGAGCGAAGAGAGAGGGATCACTCAGCGCTTTGCTGCCCAGAGCACTGGAAAGCTGTGTGAGCTCCCAGGGCCAAGGAGTCAAGGCGAAACCCGGTGGCGAAGTCCATGAAAAATTAAGACGCCATTAAAAATTGAGTTGACAAAAGGATTGCCACTGTTCATAGTCCTGGTTCGGGCTCCACTGAGGCACTCGCACATGCTTGAAATTATTGAGTGACAGTGAGGCTTTTTGATGAGAAAATTGTCAAGTAATAGGTGTTAGCCGGATTAGCGAATAAATCTGAAACTAACCTAGGAGTGCTGCAGCTTTGGAAGGCCAGCTGATGAATGCTCTCCTCCATCAGCCTTCCTGAAATCTCGTTACAGATTAGAACTTTCAGTTGAAATTCTGCTTTCATTTCCACCGAGGCCATGAAGACAGACATGCCCTGAGAGCTCTGTGATTCAGATACCACTCTGAATCCCGCAAAGTAACACACGAAAGTCCTGCCCAGGCACGTGCATGGTTGGGGTTTCCTTGGAGTCCTCTGAGGGGAAGGAATGGTCTTCAAAGGTGAAAGAGACACATGTATACCAAAAGTTGAGATTCTGAAAAAAAATTTATTCTTTCTTGTTTGTTAAATCAGAGGACCCAACAGTCCTCATTCTAAGGATTCTCTAATCTTTTCCTGAGTCTGTATTCTGAAAGTAATGAGATTACTTTAAGTAGCCATAATATCAGGCTTCCCTGTTGCCTCAGTCGGTAAAGAACCCACCTGCCAATGCAGGAAACCCAGGTTCGATCCCTGGATCAGGAAGATCCCCTGGAGAAGGGAATGGCAACCCACTGCAGTATTCTTATCTGGGAAATCCCATGGACAGAGGAGTCTGGTGGGCTACAGTCCATGGGGTCAAAAAGAGTTGGACAGGATGTAACAATTAAACTGCAACTACTACTACTAACCATAGGTGTCCTGCAAGGTTGCCAAGCACGTTTGTTCTGAGAGTCTGCCCTACTTTCTCCCTTCTGAGCCCAGGGCTCCGGGCACCCCGATCAGTCCTCTCTCCCCATCATCTGGCAGCACATCTGGGCACATCAGGGACCCATCCATCTCTCCCTCCCTTATCCCACCGGCCCCTGAGTCCTGTGACAGTTTTCCTGCAGTGAGCGCCCCACCCAGCAGGCCCCCAGCTTCCGCTCTGTCCTCCCTCCTCACAGTGATACTGACCTTCCACAAACCTGGAGTAGAACCAGTCCTTTGCTGTCTCCCTGCCCTTTCTCTATTGAAATCAGATTAATCTCAGCAGAACCATGCCAAAGAGGAGGGAAGTGGTCATCTGGTACCATCGAAATGACGCAGAGTCTGCAGAGGAGGCTGTCAGAAGAGTGTCAGAGTCCCTGTGGGGGACAGTGGCACCAGAGTAACAGCAGTGAAGACAATATGAATGCTCTGCATGGAACAGCATCTGCTAAATCCCAGTCCATGGAGTGGCAAAGAGCCGGACGCAACTTGGCAACTGAACAAAAACAACAACAAAAACACCAGGCACCAAAGTTCAGCCCTGTGAAGGCTCAGTGAGCATTTCTCACGAGCATTTCCCATTTCTAAACCAGTGATTCTTCTCAAGCAAATAGACCCGAAACTCTAACCCACCCCAGGAGTGAGCTCAGAATCCTGAGAATCAAAACTGTCCTGCCCATGCCTCAAATGGACTGCCGTCCGGGTCACTGGACCAGGATTCAGACTCACCAGTGGATCATGCTCAGTCAGGAGGGAAAACAGAGGCTTCAGGGATGCAGCCCCAGGTCCTGGGTGAGAGAACTCGGATCCAGTAATGAGCCCTGTCCTGTCTGAGTCACAGCACCAGAACCAAAAGAGAAAATTGCACCAGGTGAGTAAAACAGGCAAGGGAGACTTTATTAGAGACTCTTGTAATAGAGGAGACAGATTTGAATTTAACCCTGCTGGAACAACAGTGGGGGCGGTGGCAGGGTCCTGGAGAGCTCTGGGGCTAAGTGGGCATCTTGAGTAGACCACCTGGGTGTGCTAATTGTCCCTTGTGAGAGTTAGGTGCCTTCTGCCCACAGAGACCAAGCCGACCAGTCTCCTTCAGTGATTCATTTCAGGTCCTTGGTAAAGTCATTCCTGTCCAAAGGGACAGAGGAAGAGTTTATAGTAACAAGGTTTCTAAGTAGATGCTCTAAGGAAACAGAGGTTGGGAGCCCATAGTCAGAAAGAAATTTGCCTAGGGTTTTGTCCAGTTGAGGGGAACATTGCAGCAATCTTGGTCAAAGGGGAAAGGACAATTCGAAGATTTTAACTTGAGCCTTTCTCACTATAAGCCCACGGCAGTGACCCTCCCCTGAACAATTAATTTTCCACTCTAATGTCACTATGCCCAAGAGCTTATGGTCAGCTAACAGAGTTAAGGGGCTGTTAGTTTCTGGGAAACCTGGCATGTGGGGCCCCAGATTGGTATTGGGGAGAAACTGCCCGGTGGATGGGGGAAGCCCTGCTGCAGTCTGATGGCCGAGCAGAATATGACGTGTTCTAAGGCTTTTGAACTGTGGTGTTGGAGAAGACTCTTGAGAGTCCCTTGGACTGCAAGGAGATCCAACCAGTCCATCCTAAAGGAGATCAGTTCTGGGTGTTCATTGGAAGGACTGATGTTGAAGCTGAAACTCCAATACTTTGGCCACCTGATGCGAAGAGCTGACTTATCTGAAAAGACCCAGATGCCGGGAAAGATTGAGGGCAGGGGGAGAAGGGGACGACAGAGGATGAGATGGTTGGATGGCATCACCAGCTCAATGGACATGAGTTTGAGTGAATTCTTGGAGTTGGTGATGGACAGGGAGGCCTGATGTGCTGTGGTTCATGGAGTCACAAAGAGTCGGACACGACTGAGTGACTGAACTGAAGTGAACTGAAGGCCCAACAGGTTAGTTTCCAGGTGAGATATTCAGGAGGTGATCTCTCTACCCTCCACATGGGGCCCAGATCGAATGTAAAGAGTGAGTTTTTGGAGCATGTTCCTGGCCATTTTCAGCTCAGAGGAGAAGAGAGGTTAATGCCTCCCTATAATTCAGTTAAGAAACGACCATCCAGAGGTGGGCTGTTGACCAGAATATGCTGGATTTTTATCACCACTGAGGGCCTGGCCAAGCCCTCATTTTGCCTGTGCACACAGCATTTTGTCCCTGAGTAGGGAATAGCACTCGAGAAGGTTAATTGGTGTGGGCAAATGTGAACACCAACGGCTTCCCTGGATCTCGGAGTTGAGGTTAGAGCCACCAGCTGGACCACGAGGTCTCAGGGATCCAGCTTTATTAACAGTCCACTAACTAACTTGATGTACCCACTGTTCCCTGGAGGAGAAGCAATTCAGTCTTCCCGCTCTCTGAGCCCAGGCCCCCTCCCAAGCAGAGGGGACCCTCTTGCCAGTACCCACCAATGGTGGAGGGGTGGGTCTCACCACCAGCTGTGGACTTGGAGCTGTTACCAAACTAATTTTCACTGAGAACAAAGAAGCCCAGTAAGGAGAATGGCTCTTTTATCCAGGTCATGCATTTTACATTTTCCCTGTTTAATAAGCTAAGAGTCTGAAAATGTCGAATTTGGATCCTTTATTAAGCAGGTCCTGCGTTGTGCAGAGACCTTCAAACGTGTGTGCAAGTTTCATATGCCTACACGTTTAGAGGCTGTGTTTGAACATCCCAGGTGACTGTCAGCAGGGACTTTGATCAGACAGAGAGAAAGCTGGAAGGGGTAGTGAATTGTGTGTTTTTCCGTCCCTCTGGGAACGAGGAAGGGGTTTGTTGGAGAGTCTGTGTTTTGATTCCATGAGACTAGCTAACCTGCGGCTTTCCAATTTTGATCAGAGCATTCAGGAAGAATGGAATTTCTCTTGGAATTATGCATTTAAAAAGAAAACTTTCCACGGAGGTGTGACAGTGGCAAGGGGCAAGTGGGAATCGAACCTGGTTATCTTTTTATAAACCTCTGCTGTATTCCCTCCATACAAACGTCTTCAATATTTCATAGCAAAATGTACTCATTATAGTGAAGTTATCCTTTTATTGTCTTAAAGATGATTATGCTTGGGGAGGGAGGCTCCGTCACCACACTGGGTGACACGGGGCCCGTCTCTGTAAACAGTCCACACATATTGACTTGACACAGAGATGAAGTGCATCTGAAGAATGACATCTCAGTGAACATTTCTCTGAACTGTTGGCGGTGTGGAGTTCAATGGCTTTACTTTGATTTTGAATATTTATCTCCTGGTTTTTGTTTCTGTCAATCTTTGAACATTTTAACTTGATTTTCACTTGTGAGCAGGTCACATTGTTAGAGACTGTAAACCAGCATGACAGGCTCTCAAGTCTAGCATGTTCCTTTATAGGGTAGAAAATACAGCCTTTTTCCTCTCCTTTACTTTTTTGGACAAATGTTGACTTCCCTCTGTTCCCCGGTTTCCAAATGACTTTGCCTGCATGAGTTCACAGATGGAGGAAGCGTCTTGTTTGGGATGGTGAGGAAATAAGATAGAACCAACCCTTGGGACAGTCTTTAATTGTGAAATTGCATCACATTTAGCTCAGTGTGTGGACGGCATGTAACGTGCTCCTGTCCACCAAAGGAGATGCGAGTTTTCAATTATTTCTCTCTGTAGCTACGCCCACACCTCCACAACATCAGGCTGAAAATGTAAAGATTTAGTCAGAGATTTTCAAAGAAGCAAGCAGCGTTTGCATTCATGCAGGCCCAGACATCCGACGGTTTGACTCGAATGATTTTTTTTAAGCTTCTCTCCAGATGTCTGACAATATGTGAACACAGCTGGATTATCTTTACCAAAATAGTTGATTTTGCTGCAGTCCTATTCAATGACATTTCCTTCCCATGATTTTTTCTTTCCTCTAAACTATGGGTAAGTAGGGAGAGACTACAGCACAGTTGTCGTAAGAGAGAAAACACAAAGTGTGTCTCAAAACCAAGAGCAGAAAAGCGCAGCGGATGACTCAGTGCCAAGTCAGAACCACCATCCAGGACCAGAAAAGGCTTTTCATAAATTACAGTTCGCAGCATCCTGCCTACAGTGACAATGTTGTTGTGTTTCAGTTGCTACGTTGCGTCCATCTCTTTGCAGCCCCATGAACTGTAGCATGCCAGGCTTCCCTGTCCTTCACTATCTCCCCAAGTTTGCTCAACTTCGTGTCCATTGAGTCGGCAGTACCCTCTAACCATCTCATCCTCTGTTGCCTGCTTCTCCTTCTGCCTTCAATCTTTCCCAGCATCAGGGTCTTTTTCCAGTGAGTCGGCTCTTCGCATCAGGTGGCCAAAGTACTGGAGTTTCAGCTTCAGCATCAGTCCTTCCAGTGAATATTCAGGGTTGATTTCCTTAAAGATTGACTGCTTTGATCTCCTTGCAGTCCACAGTGAACTGAGAATTAATCCTATTCGAGAGGCAGGGCTCAGACAGCTGGCCAGTCAAATTGTTGTTTCTTAATAGTTGTTGAAAACATTCATTCAGGTTTGAAATTCCTGTCTCTGTCCATGTTTTCCACCAAAGCAATGATATTCTCAGTGATGTTGATAGTATTTGCCATGTGTGAGTGTTTGCTCTGTGCCGGGTTCTTCAATACACCATCACAGTATTTCCTCATAAATAACCTTTGGGGAAATTGGACTTCTCTCAGGTTTGTGGACAAGGAAACCAGCCTCCGGGAAGGGGTCACATTCTCCTTATTACAGACTCTCAAAATCATGACCAGTTCACCTACATTGAGCCTGAATCAAACCAATAAAAACCAGCAAAGAAGTCTTACACATTTTAACTCACTCAGCTGCTATGCGTTAAATATGAAGTACCAAGTTTGCAATTCAACTAGTTCTTTTTGAAAATTTTCTTTCTGAGCTCTTGAGTCTCAACACTTTCTATTCGTTGAGGAGCTCTGTGGTCAATTATCTGAAACATCGTCTTGAATATGAGAAGAATGGGTTGAGAAAGGCTACCCCTGACCTCAGGGTTTGACTCTCAATGACACACTCCACACCCTGCCACCCTACTGAGAGCAGGATTGGTGGAGACTGTGGCTCTCCCAAGCCATGCTCACCTTTTCAATCCTGTTGGTGGTCTTTGTGAAGGTGGCCAGCTGGGAGGTTAGAGGGGACAGATTCCTAGACTACCCTTAATTTGGACACCAAGTGCAGAGTCTGGGAGCCCCTGGGACTAACCTCGGGACACACAGAACTCACTGTCATGCTCATGGTTACAGTTTCTAACCTCAAAAGGACAGATTAAAATCAGTCCAGAGAAGAGACTCATGGGAAGATTCTGGGAGGGTACTGAGTACATGGTTTCTCCGGGGAGACAGAGCAGGGCTGTTCTAGCGTCGCTGAGTGGTACATGGAATAGTGCCAACCTGGGAAGCTCACTTGGAGTCCAGAATCTTGGCCAGCTCCACCACATGACTGCCCAGTGGCTGACCTCATCTCCAGCACCTCTGGCAGCGACCCAAAGCCCCCACCCTACTCGCATTGTTACTTTCTGGCTGGCCCAAGGCCCCTAGGCAAAGAAAGATTCCTATCAGGGAGGATGTCCCAAGGACTTAGAGTCTGAGGCCAGACCACTCCCTGTGTAAAGTTATTGCCATCTTGAAAGTGAGTGTTTGTCGCTCAGTCGTGTCCGATTCTTTGCGACCCCGTGCACTGTAGCCCACCAGGCTCTTCTATCCGTGGAATTCTCCAGGCAAGAATACTGGAGTGGGTTGCCATTCCCTTCTCCAGAGGATCTTTCCAACCCAAGGATTGAACCTGGGTCTCTGTCTGAGCCACCAGGGAAGCCCTTCTTACACAGCTTAACTGTTGGAATTTTTCGAATACTTCTGCAGTCATGACTTTTCCACTTCCCAGGAAGCCACCGTTATTCATGGAGCCTGTTATATGGTTTGTTCTGTTAAGTCTACAACATTGACTGATGAATTTCTTTAGCAAACAATACCGTTGGCTGATATTTTCCCAGTAAGCAGAATTGAATAATGTTGGCTTTGTGTTCAAGTATGAATCATCTATTTCCCTTTTGCAAGAAAAGAGACTTGGCAAGTCCCCTACAAAATTAGATTGCATGGCAACTTTGCTTTTACTTAATTCTCTTCCAGTTAAAAAGTATGACGTGAAGTTGATAAGCTGTACCTGCAATGTTCTGGTAAATGGTTAGTGACATCCTCGTCTCTTAGGACTGGAGAGGACTTAGAGTAGACAGAATTTTCTGGTTACCAGGGTGTCATTTTGTAGTTTATTTCAAGCTACATGACATTGTTGAGGTATAATTGCAAAGAGCTGAAAATAGCACATCATCATATGATATTTCTACCTTTAGATAAAATAAACTGAAATAACCTCAGTAGGATAGATATTAGTAGAAAATAGTGAAGTTATTAAAAAGAAATTTTGAGTATTCATTACTACTGTTTTTAATATAATGTATTGTGAATTCTCCAGGCAAGGGCATACTGGAGTGTGTTGCCTTACCCGGAGAAGGAAATGGCAATCCACTCTAGTACTCCCTTCCCTGAAGAATTCCATGAACAGAAGAGTTGGGCAGGTTACAATTCATGGGATCACAAAGAGTTGGACACGACCGTGTGACTAACTTTCTTTCTCACATAGTGAGTTTATACAGTTTAATATGTGGAGGGTACTAAACTGGGTCTTTGTTGCTGCCTGCAGGCTTTCTCTAGTTGCGGTGAGCAGGGGTTACTCTCTAGTTGAGGCGTGCAGACTTCTCTGCGATGCCTTCTCGTTGCAGACCACAGGCTCTTGAGTGTGCAGGCTTCAGTAGTTGTGGCGCACAGGCTCAGGCTATCCCACACACGGCATGTGGAATCTTCCCAGACCAGGCATTGTACCCGTGTTCCCTGCATTAGAGGGCAGATTCTTAACCATTGAACTACGGGGGATGCCCTGTACACTTAAATTTTTAACCGTGGTTGTGATTCACAACAGGCTGACACATTTTCTAGATATTTATCAAAGGGCTCCATCGTGTCTGTAGAAGTTCGCTACACACAGCTGGCTACACCCCACTCACGAGCGCTGTGTCCAGAGAGCTTGTGGGCCCCTCTTATGATGAGTCACGGGTCTCCTGCCTTACTCAGCCAGAATGTTATTTTCTCCAACCCAAGGCTTTGTTTCTAGAAATAACCTACTTTTGGAGCTCACATTTTAACCAATAGGCACCATAACTTAACTCATAAGCAGAAAGTTGAATTTCTGGTTCATTTAGCAGATTGCTTATAGTTCTCAGTTCTGTGCCCTTGTAATAAAATACATTGTGGGAGAAAAGTCCACCTAGTCTGTATGATTTTGTTAAAACAACTTTAATAAGGCACTGAGCACAGAATAACTAACACAGGCACACAAGCACACGCATGCATGAGCGCACACACACACACACACACACACACACACACACACACACACCGACCTCTTTTTACATCCACAGCAGGAAAAGACAATCGTGATTTTGGAGATCAGCTTTGAATGCGTAACTATGTACTGGTGGGGTTTTTCCTCGCTTCTTTTGCTACACACCAGTTCATGTTTTTATGGCTCTTCTTCTGGACTCTGTTGTAACAAGTAGCACGGAGTATTGGACCACTCTGGTTCTCTGTAAAGATCCAGGCTCTTTTGCTGAGGGTCACACAGGATGAGTTTTAAACTTCCTCCGCTTCCTGGGTCTTCAGAAAACATCCATTCGGTGAGATGTTCTTTTGTAATGGAACAGTACATTATTATTAGTGTTCCTTGATACAAAAGAAATTCAGTACCCTCGGGTTGTAAATAGCATTGATTCACAGAGGTTGGGAGAGATGTAGCAATATTTTTTAGATTATTAAGAGGACTCCTCTTACCTGAGATTGGAGGAGAGATGAGTTTTATAATCACTGTGCCCTGGGTGACTTGGTGAAGCAATCAAACCCTCTCTTTAAGACATAATTATGATTGCTTTCAACATTCTCTTTTCTGGAAATATCCTTTTTTTTTTTTTTTTAACTTTATTTTGATCCTGCCTGGGGCATTTTTATATGTTCTATTAAGAAAATTCCTGCTGTGGCAGATGCTACCAGCAAGTACTCTAGAGCAGGCTGAGGCTTCTGCCTCAGTGAGATTTTACAGCATTATCGAGCATTTCAAAATGTTTTATCAGTAGTGCAAGCTGTAGGGTCTGGTTGTAAACTTACGGCTTTTCGTTGTCCATTTAGAAGCCTGTCTCCTAATATAATTTACTTCCAGCATCTCTGGATAGATTAAAATTCCCAAGGCAAATACAGCAGAAGCAGTGTCTTCTTATTCACTTCTGATTTGTGATGCCGTTTGATTATAGCAACCCCACATAATTAATGATGTGCTTTATCTGAGAAGCCCGCAGTGTATAAACCAGCCTCGGATTCACTGCACAAAGGGGATGTGTGTGCTGTGAAGTCAGATACTGTGCGGCCACTTCTTTTTCCCCATCACTTTGAGCCCAGGACCGAAAGGCACTCGGGGACATATAACTGTGTCTGCTGACTTCATACCTGGAGAGAGGACTCAGCTGAACCACAGCGGTGGGGTTTAGAAATGCTTGCTACCCCCAACCCCAGCCTCCTTCTGTCCCAACCTCCTTCAGACACCCAGACCTCAATTCTACTCCACCAAAATAACTGCCTAGAAATGAGGGTGTTCTGAATTGGAGCTTCAAAGGCTTGCCCCCCACCCCACCCTCACTCTCCTTCCCTGTAGGACTTGTCTCTTCCTTGCCCTACGTCCCGCCCCCACAGCTCTGGACTCTGAGAAGCTGCGACTAAGCTTCACGCCTGCTGATAAACCTCCTCGTTGCTTCCATCAGGGCCTCTGAGTGCCTGTGCATTGCTGTTTCATCACAGATTACACATGAATGCTGCTTGCGAGATAAATTTGCAAGGCGTAGGTGTACTGATTTTGCAAGAAATCTTGCTTGAGCACTGTGGCTTCTGCATCTGCTTTTGAGTATTGTGGCCAGAGATGGAATTTCAGGTGATGTCAGGAAAATGAACCTGGGCTGGGTAAGGGGCAAGCGTGAACGTTAATGACCAAAGGGATCTGGGTGTTGTCACCCCGGGAACAGTAACACTAATAGTGTTACTGGATGGACTATGTTGCAGCTCATAGCAGTGATATAAACACACTCAGTGCAGCTTGGTTCTGGTTAATGGTTCTTTGCTGGAATATTACTCAGACTTAAAGACCAACTGCATAATTTTACATTAGATATAATTTTGACATGAGTTTTAACATTTTGTTGCTGTTTCTTTGAGTTCTTATTCAACAAGCATTTTGTTAGATTCAATCTTGTGTTGAACCTTGAAATAGGAAAAATTCTGGTAAGTGGGGAGGTCTGAGTCCTGGTTTCTGTCCTTGGGAAGATGGAAGTCAGAGTGAAAATTTCCTAAACATTCACTGCCTGTCCCGCTGATCTAAAAGTGTGAGTGTTAGTGTGTGTGTGTTTTGAATACATGCTCCAAACATAGAGGTGTTCATCTATTTTTTCTGAACAAATACACGACATGTATGTATACCAAATGTAAACACATGAAAATGAACAATGAGACATGAGCAGTAAGGGGTTCCCCACCCTGTCCACCTAGCACCAGATCTGCAAAAATTCTTGCAGATTTTGTCGACATAGCCAAGTGCCCCGAGGTTAAGAGTGGAGCATGAGAGGAAGCAGGTGCTCGAAGCTGCGGAGAAGAGGAGGAATTGACATGCTGGTCAGGACAGCTGTGCCAGTAACAGGTGTTTACAAGAACCATGCCGAGAACCAGTGCAGTAAGGACTGGAGTGGGTGCTGGGTAGGGGAGGTTCAGGGACAGCGTCCTTGGAGACGGATGTGATGTGGCACCTGCTTCAGGGAGCAGGGAGGTCCCTCCCACCCACCTGGTTCCAGAGGCGGGGAAAGGGAGCCTGGGAGGTGAGAGAAGCAGGCCTTACACCTGGGCACAGCCTCCACCCCACCTGCTCTGATCTCAGCCAATAGACCTTCCCCTCTCAGCGCTGGAGCCA